>NC_049172.1:10570000-11856350 GCF_009769625.2 Cygnus olor | reverse complement strand
TGTCACAAGGCCTTCGTGGGGCACCCAGCAAAAGGGGAAGGTCTTGGCAGGGAGGCAGAGCCCGGGGAGCCGAATTTCTCAGCCGGCTGCTCCTATGGTCACCCCCCCCCCCCCCGCGGGTCTGGGTCTGCCCCGCCACTGGGGCCTGGGCCGGAGCCCTGGGGGCAGGGGCTGTGCTCCAAAATGCTCAGTGAGGAGGTGCTCTGCCAGTGCAGGGGCGTTGCCTGGGCCCCCTGGACCCATGCTTGTCCTTCTGTGCTGTTCATATGGGCTGTGGGGCAGCTGTGGCATTGCCCGCAGCACCGGTGGGGTGCTCAGGGCTTTGGTGGCACAGGCAGGAGCAGACTGCAGGCCCAGCTGGTGACTCCCATACTTGTCAATATGGCATAGAAATGACACAAATATCATTCTTTATTAAATGGATGAAGTTTTCATTCCTTATCTTTCTCCATTTATTGACATAAACTCAAAATATGTGACTTGCTGGGGCACATTGTTTCCTAATATAAGTCTTGTGACTTTAATGTGTTGCACAGTGGTTAAATTTGGTGGTAGACTGGTGATTGCTTTCTTCTTCACACCTTTCTTCACTATTCAGTATGTAGCTTTCGTTGTGGTGATGTCAGATAGGGTCATACCATTCTAAAGCACCGGTGAATCTTTCTTTCCCTTGGGAAACTATACATGCTCGATGAGAGGACTTTTATTTTGTGGCAGTGTCGATCTGCTTGAGGCTACGTAGGAAGGCTCTGCAGAGGGATCTGGATAGGCTGGCTGGATGGGCCGAGGCCAAGTGTATGAGGTTCAACAAGGCTAAGTGCAGGGTCCTGCACTGGGAGCACGGCACCCCCACGTAATGCTGTGGGAAGCGTGCTAGAAAGCTGCCTGTCGGAAAAGGACCTGGGGACGTTGGTCGGTAGCCAGCTGAATATCAGACAGCAGTGTGCTGGCTACTCTGGGCAGATGGCCGAGAAGACCAACAGCTTCTTGGTTTGTATCAGAAGTAGTGTGGCCAGCAGGCCCAGGGAAGTGATTGTCCCCCTGTACTTGGCTCTGGCTCTTGGTTGCACCCCACTCTGTGTTCAGCTTTGGTCCCCTCACTACAAGAAAGTCACTGAGGTGCTGGAGCATGTCCGAAGAAGGACCATGAAGCTGGTGAAGGGTCTAGAGAGCAAGTCCCATGAGGGAAGTTGTTGCGACGCCATCCCTGAGATATTAAAAAGACGTGTAGACGTGGTACTTAGCTACATGGTTTAGTGGTAGACTTGGCAGTGCTGGGTTAATGGTTGGAACTGATGGTCTTAGAGGTCTTTTCCAACCTTACGATTCTGTGATTTCTGTGCCTCTGCTTGGAGCACCTTTCTTCCTCTGGGAGGACTCGTTAGGTCATGCTTTGGCGCAGAGGGACCTCCAGTGTCCCTTTGTGGCCCATGCCTTGGCCTCACAGGCCATAGCTTGCTATTTCTCTGTCAAAAGACCTTCCTATGTATCATGGAAGGAGATGAGGTCCCTGTAGTGTTGCAGGCAACAGGCTGGGAAAGACAAGTGCCATTTGCTCCCCTGTGGGGAGAAGGCAAACCCACTTTGGGGACTGCTTTTGTTCAAGGACTCGGGTGCGCTTGGTGGCTCTTGCAGAACAATGGGGAACTGTGGTGTTTACCTTGAGGGAATTTCACCCTGGGGATAAGATAATCCATGATCTGAGTGACAGGCTGTGGCTGGAGGCTGTAATTGTATGACAGAAGAAACAATACAGCAGGAGCCACCTGGACCAAGGGAGGACAGGCCTCGTAAAGATCCAGGCAAATGCAGCTGGCAAACCCAACCTGAGCTGTTTTTGGCGCCCAGTGACCCAAGCCAACAGGCCCCATCTCCTCTTCTGAATGATCACCATAAGAGGCGGCCCAAGCCCCAGCCTAAAAGAACTGAACCAATCTGCGTGGCTGTTGGAATGGGCATGTGATGGGGCCCTGTGATGGGGATGGCCCGTAGACAACGCGAAAGATGCCCGTGTAAATAGCAAAGGATGGAGAGGAGGGGTGGTGCCTGATGAGGATGCATTTGGGTAGCATAGGACGTGAGCAAGGTGCAGGCAGTGGAGGTTGTCTTGGGCCTGTCTGGGAGGTATGTGACTTTGTCCAGCGCAACCCCCATGCTGCTGTTTTGGATGTGACTTGAGACAAACAGGCACCACGAGAAGGCTTGGGAGGGGGCAGCTGATGGTGGAGGGAGGGTGTAGCTGGGACAGCTGACCCAAAGTGAGCACCGTGGAATGTCATACTCAGAAGTCAAACCTGTCGGTTTGGCCTTACAGAGTAGCCATTGCTCAGACACTGGCTGGCCATTGGTCTGCTTCTGGGAGGCGGTGAGTGGTGGCTCTCCACTTCAGATTACCTCTCTTGTTCTTTTTCTCTTTCCCTCTCCTCTCCCACTTTCCCAGGAGACATGCGTACCAGGGGTGGATGTAGACAATACACGCAACCTCCATTGTTTTGTTTCACACACTTTATTCACTGGGGAGCAATCCCCCCCGATTCCCTGCCAGAGCCTCCTTGGGAGCCGTGGCTCTCCAGGCAGATGGAGAAAATGCTCTCCTCCTCTTCCGTGTCTTCCACCTTTCTCTTCTTTTTGGCTCTCTGGGTCCTGCCAGCTTTTGGGTGGCGGAGGAGCAGCTCTCTCAGGTGCTTCTGCATCAGGACGATGTTTCCTTCCATCCAGCATAGCACCTCATAGGTGTTGTAGGAGTACCCGCAGTGGCAGCACGTCCCTGAGGAAGCTGAGGGCGTCTTGCTCGCCTCCTGGAAACGAGAGGCCAAGGGGGGCATGATGAAAGGGACATGGCCCTTGGGGGTCTAGAGCCATCTGCACCTGGGCTTGGCCTCTTCTTGAGAACTTTGGGTCCTGCTGGGCTGCACCAGGCAGCACGATGTGCAAAGAAAGCCTCAGGCAGGCCCCGTATTTTTCTCCCTCAGGCATCACCCCGTCCCTGTTTCTTCTTCTGAAGATGAGACCCCACCTCCGCCTCCCAGGGGCGGGAAGAGGTCCAGGGAAGCCCCAGGGCACCGTAGGGTCCTACTGAGTCCTTCATGACCACATGGGCTATTACTCCTTGTCCTACCCGTTACTGACCCAAACTTTAAGGCCTGGCAGTCCCAGCAACCTGGCACTGTCTGGACTGCCTGACCTCCATCACTCACCTCCCTCTGGCGTCTCCTGGCTTTCCTCCATACGCAAATCCTCCAAAGGGAAACCCCGCCGAGCACGCACAGGGCTGGGCTGCTCCCGTAGAGCACCTCCACGGACCAAAAAGTTGCATCCAGCATGGCCAGGGAGGACCGAAGCTGGCCCAGCAGGTAGGGCAGGTAGGAGCACTGGCTCTCCGTACCAGTGCCCTGGTGCTCCAGGTCCTCAGGAGCCACGTCCCACATAAGCGTGGCCCAGGAGGGCCGGCTGGAACAGCCAAGGCTGCCAGGGAGCAGAGAGGCCACGCAGAGCAGGAAGACAAGGGAGAGCGCCGGGCTGAGCATTTTGCTGCTCCTTCTGAGGGCTTGATCTCTGGCCATCACGAGCAGCACCGCTGTCTGCACGCTGAGTGGGTGATGGTGCCAGCAGCCCCACAGTGCTGTCACCGATGGCCTGTGATGTCACAAGGCCTTCGTGGGGCACCCAGCAAGAGGGGAAGGTCTTGGCAGGGAGGCAGAGCCCGGGGAGCCGAATTTCTCAGCCGGCTGCTCCTATGGTCACCCCCCCCCCCCCCCCGGGTCTGGGTCTGCCCCCCCCCGGGGGCCTGGGCCGGAGCCCTGGGGGCAGGGGCTGTGCTCCAAAATGCTCAGTGAGGAGGTGCTCTGCCAGTGCAGGGGCGTTGCCTGGGCCCCCTGGACCCATGCTTGTCCTTCTGTGCTGTTCATATGGGCTGTGGGGCAGCTGTGGCATTGCCCGCAGCACCGGTGGGGTGCTCAGGGCTTTGGTGGCACAGGCAGGAGCAGACTGCAGGCCCAGCTGGTGACTCCCATACTTGTCAATATGGCATAGAAATGACACAAATATCATTCTTTATTAAATGGATGAAGTTTTCATTCCTTATCTTTCTCCATTTATTGACATAAACTCAAAATATGTGACTTGCTGGGGCACATTGTTTCCTAATATAAGTCTTGTGACTTTAATGTGTTGCACAGTGGTTAAATTTGGTGGTAGACTGGTGATTGCTTTCTTCTTCACACCTTTCTTCACTATTCAGTATGTAGCTTTCGTTGTGGTGATGTCAGATAGGGTCATACCATTCTAAAGCACCGGTGAATCTTTCTTTCCCTTGGGAAACTATACATGCTCGATGAGAGGACTTTTATTTTGTGGCAGTGTCGATCTGCTTGAGGCTACGTAGGAAGGCTCTGCAGAGGGATCTGGATAGGCTGGCTGGATGGGCCGAGGCCAAGTGTATGAGGTTCAACAAGGCTAAGTGCAGGGTCCTGCACTGGGAGCACGGCACCCCCACGTAATGCTGTGGGAAGCGTGCTAGAAAGCTGCCTGTCGGAAAAGGACCTGGGGACGTTGGTCGGTAGCCAGCTGAATATCAGACAGCAGTGTGCTGGCTACTCTGGGCAGATGGCCGAGAAGACCAACAGCTTCTTGGTTTGTATCAGAAGTAGTGTGGCCAGCAGGCCCAGGGAAGTGATTGTCCCCCTGTACTTGGCTCTGGCTCTTGGTTGCACCCCACTCTGTGTTCAGCTTTGGTCCCCTCACTACAAGAAAGTCACTGAGGTGCTGGAGCATGTCCGAAGAAGGACCATGAAGCTGGTGAAGGGTCTAGAGAGCAAGTCCCATGAGGGAAGTTGTTGCGACGCCATCCCTGAGATATTAAAAAGACGTGTAGACGTGGTACTTAGCTACATGGTTTAGTGGTAGACTTGGCAGTGCTGGGTTAATGGTTGGAACTGATGGTCTTAGAGGTCTTTTCCAACCTTACGATTCTGTGATTTCTGTGCCTCTGCTTGGAGCACCTTTCTTCCTCTGGGAGGACTCGTTAGGTCATGCTTTGGCGCAGAGGGACCTCCAGTGTCCCTTTGTGGCCCATGCCTTGGCCTCACAGGCCATAGCTTGCTATTTCTCTGTCAAAAGACCTTCCTATGTATCATGGAAGGAGATGAGGTCCCTGTAGTGTTGCAGGCAACAGGCTGGGAAAGACAAGTGCCATTTGCTCCCCTGTGGGGAGAAGGCAAACCCACTTTGGGGACTGCTTTTGTTCAAGGACTCGGGTGCGCTTGGTGGCTCTTGCAGAACAATGGGGAACTGTGGTGTTTACCTTGAGGGAATTTCACCCTGGGGATAAGATAATCCATGATCTGAGTGACAGGCTGTGGCTGGAGGCTGTAATTGTATGACAGAAGAAACAATACAGCAGGAGCCACCTGGACCAAGGGAGGACAGGCCTCGTAAAGATCCAGGCAAATGCAGCTGGCAAACCCAACCTGAGCTGTTTTTGGCGCCCAGTGACCCAAGCCAACAGGCCCCATCTCCTCTTCTGAATGATCACCATAAGAGGCGGCCCAAGCCCCAGCCTAAAAGAACTGAACCAATCTGCGTGGCTGTTGGAATGGGCATGTGATGGGGCCCTGTGATGGGGATGGCCCGTAGACAACGCGAAAGATGCCCGTGTAAATAGCAAAGGATGGAGAGGAGGGGTGGTGCCTGATGAGGATGCATTTGGGTAGCATAGGACGTGAGCAAGGTGCAGGCAGTGGAGGTTGTCTTGGGCCTGTCTGGGAGGTATGTGACTTTGTCCAGCGCAACCCCCATGCTGCTGTTTTGGATGTGACTTGAGACAAACAGGCACCACGAGAAGGCTTGGGAGGGGGCAGCTGATGGTGGAGGGAGGGTGTAGCTGGGACAGCTGACCCAAAGTGAGCACCGTGGAATGTCATACTCAGAAGTCAAACCTGTCGGTTTGGCCTTACAGAGTAGCCATTGCTCAGACACTGGCTGGCCATTGGTCTGCTTCTGGGAGGCGGTGAGTGGTGGCTCTCCACTTCAGATTACCTCTCTTGTTCTTTTTCTCTTTCCCTCTCCTCTCCCACTTTCCCAGGAGACATGCGTACCAGGGGTGGATGTAGACAATACACGCAACCTCCATTGTTTTGTTTCACACACTTTATTCACTGGGGAGCAATCCCCCCCGATTCCCTGCCAGAGCCTCCTTGGGAGCCGTGGCTCTCCAGGCAGATGGAGAAAATGCTCTCCTCCTCTTCCGTGTCTTCCACCTTTCTCTTCTTTTTGGCTCTCTGGGTCCTGCCAGCTTTTGGGTGGCGGAGGAGCAGCTCTCTCAGGTGCTTCTGCATCAGGACGATGTTTCCTTCCATCCGGCATAGCACCTCATAGGTGTTGTAGGAGTACCCGCAGTGGCAGCACGTCCCTGAGGAAGCTGAGGGCGTCTTGCTCGCCTCCTGGAAACGAGAGGCCAAGGGGGGCATGATGAAAGGGACATGGCCCTTGGGGGTCTAGAGCCATCTGCACCTGGGCTTGGCCTCTTCTTGAGAACTTTGGGTCCTGCTGGGCTGCACCAGGCAGCACGATGTGCAAAGAAAGCCTCAGGCAGGCCCCGTATTTTTCTCCCTCAGGCATCACCCCGTCCCTGTTTCTTCTTCTGAAGATGAGACCCCACCTCCGCCTCCCAGGGGCGGGAAGAGGTCCAGGGAAGCCCCAGGGCACCGTAGGGTCCTACTGAGTCCTTCATGACCACATGGGCTATTACTCCTTGTCCTACCCGTTACTGACCCAAACTTTAAGGCCTGGCAGTCCCAGCAACCTGGCACTGTCTGGACTGCCTGACCTCCATCACTCACCTCCCTCTGGCGTCTCCTGGCTTTCCTCCATACGCAAATCCTCCAAAGGGAAACCCCGCCGAGCACGCACAGGGCTGGGCTGCTCCCGTAGAGCACCTCCACGGACCGAAAAGTTGCATCCAGCATGGCCAGGGAGGACCGAAGCTGGCCCAGCAGGTAGGGCAGGTAGGAGCACTGGCTCTCCGTACCAGTGCCCTGGTGCTCCAGGTCCTCAGGAGCCACGTCCCACATAAGCGTGGCCCAGGAGGGCCGGCTGGAACAGCCAAGGCTGCCAGGGAGCAGAGAGGCCACGCAGAGCAGGAAGACAAGGGAGAGCGCCGGGCTGAGCATTTTGCTGCTCCTTCTGAGGGCTTGATCTCTGGCCATCACGAGCAGCACCGCTGTCTGCACGCTGAGTGGGTGATGGTGCCAGCAGCCCCACAGTGCTGTCACCGATGGCCTGTGATGTCACAAGGCCTTCGTGGGGCACCCAGCAAGAGGGGAAGGTCTTGGCAGGGAGGCAGAGCCCGGGGAGCCGAATTTCTCAGCCGGCTGCTCCTATGGTCACCCCCCCCCCCCCCGCGGGTCTGGGTCTGCCCCGCCACTGGGGCCTGGGCCGGAGCCCTGGGGGCAGGGGCTGTGCTCCAAAATGCTCAGTGAGGAGGTGCTCTGCCAGTGCAGGGGCGTTGCCTGGGCCCCCTGGACCCATGCTTGTCCTTCTGTGCTGTTCATATGGGCTGTGGGGCAGCTGTGGCATTGCCCGCAGCACCGGTGGGGTGCTCAGGGCTTTGGTGGCACAGGCAGGAGCAGACTGCAGGCCCAGCTGGTGACTCCCATACTTGTCAATATTGCATAGAAATGACACAAATATCATTCTTTATTAAATGGATGAAGTTTTCATTCCTTATCTTTCTCCATTTATTGACATAAACTCAAAATATGTGACTTGCTGGGGCACATTGTTTCCTAATATAAGTCTTGTGACTTTAATGTGTTGCACAGTGGTTAAATTTGGTGGTAGACTGGTGATTGCTTTCTTCTTCACACCTTTCTTCACTATTCAGTATGTAGCTTTCGTTGTGGTGATGTCAGATAGGGTCATACCATTCTAAAGCACCGGTGAATCTTTCTTTCCCTTGGGAAACTATACATGCTCGATGAGAGGACTTTTATTTTGTGGCAGTGTCGATCTGCTTGAGGCTACGTAGGAAGGCTCTGCAGAGGGATCTGGATAGGCTGGCTGGATGGGCCGAGGCCAAGTGTATGAGGTTCAACAAGGCTAAGTGCAGGGTCCTGCACTGGGAGCACGGCACCCCCACGTAATGCTGTGGGAAGCGTGCTAGAAAGCTGCCTGTCGGAAAAGGACCTGGGGACGTTGGTCGGTAGCCAGCTGAATATCAGACAGCAGTGTGCTGGCTACTCTGGGCAGATGGCCGAGAAGACCAACAGCTTCTTGGTTTGTATCAGAAGTAGTGTGGCCAGCAGGCCCAGGGAAGTGATTGTCCCCCTGTACTTGGCTCTGGCTCTTGGTTGCACCCCACTCTGTGTTCAGCTTTGGTCCCCTCACTACAAGAAAGTCACTGAGGTGCTGGAGCATGTCCGAAGAAGGACCATGAAGCTGGTGAAGGGTCTAGAGAGCAAGTCCCATGAGGGAAGTTGTTGCGACGCCATCCCTGAGATATTAAAAAGACGTGTAGACACAGACACAGACACAGATTTCTAGGTTGGAAGAGACCTCAAGATCATCGAGTCCAACCTCCGAGCTAACACTAAGCACTCCACTAAACCATATCACTAAGCTCTACATCTAAACGTCTTTTAAAGACCTCCAGCGATGGTGACTCCACCACCTCCCTGGGCAGCCCGTTCCAATGCTTAATAACCCTTTCGGTAAAGAAGTTCTTCCTAACATCCAACCTAAAACTCCCCTGGCGCAACTTTCGCCCATTCCCCCTCGTCCTGTCACCAGGCACGTGGGAGAACAGACCAACCCCCACCTCACTACAGCCTCCTTTAAGGTAACTGTAGAGAGCGATAAGGTCGCCCCTGAGCCTCCTCTTCTCCAGGCTGAACAAGCCCAGCTCCCTCAGCCGCTCCTCGTAAGACTTGTTCTCCAGACCCCTCACCAGCTTGGTCGCCCTTCTCTGGACTCGCTCGAGCACGTCCATGTCCTTCCTGTAGCGAGTGGCCCAAAACTGAACACAGTACTCGAGGTGCGGCCTCACCAGAGCCGAGTACAGGGGGACAATCACTTCCCTAGACCTGCTGGCCACACTGCTTCTTATACAGGCCAGGATGCTGTTGGCCTTCTTGGCCACCTGAGCACACTGCTGGCTCATATTCAGCCGACTATCAACCAATACTCCCAGGTCCTTCTCGGCCAGGCAGCTTTCCAACCACTCATCTCCCAGCCTGTAGCTCTGCTGGGGTTGTTGCGCCCCAGGTGCAGGACCCGGCACTTGGCCTTGTTGAACTTCATACAGTTGACCTCAGCCCATCGGTCCAGCCTATCCAGATCTTCCTGCAGAGCCTTCCTGCCCTCAAGCAGATCGACACACGCACTTAGCTTGGTGTCATCTGCAAACTTACTGAGGGTGCACTGGACGCCCTCATCCAGATCATCGATAAAGATATTAAAGAGGACCGGCCCCAGTACCGAGCCCTGGGGGACTCCACTAGTGACCAGCCTCCAACTGGATTTGACTCCATTCACCATGACTCTCTGGGCCCGGCTATCCAGCCAGTTTCTAACCCAACAAAGCATACGCCAGTCCAAGCCCCGCGCAGCCAGTTTCTTGAGGAGAATGCTGTGGGGAACGGTGTCAAAAGCCTTACTGAGGTCAAGGTAAACCACATCCACAGCCCTTCCCTCATCCACCAAGCGCGTCACTTTGTCATAGAAGGAGATCAGGTTCGTCAAGCAGGACCTGCCTTTCATAAACCCATGCTGACTGGGCCTGATCGCCTGCTTGCCCTGCAAGTGCCGCGTGATGACCCTCAAGATAATCTGCTCCATGAGCTTTCCTGGCACTGAGGTCAAACTGACAGGCCTATAGTTCCCTGGGTCTGCCCTCCGGCCCTTCTTATAGATGGGCGTCACATTGGCTAGCCACCAGTCAACTGGGACCTCCCCCGATAGCCAGGACTGCCGATAAATGATGGAAAGCGGCTCGGCCAGCTCCTCTGCCAGTTCTTTCAGTACCCTCGGGTGCATCCCATCGGGCCCCATCGACTTGCGCACATCCAAGCTCCTTAGCAGGTCGCCAACCATTTCCTCATGAATAGCGAAGGCCACATCCTGCTCCCCATCCCCTTCCGCCAGCTCAGGGCACTGGGTATCCAGTGAACAACCGGTATTGCCGCTAAAGACTGAGGCAAAGGCGGCATTAAGCACCTCAGCCTTTTCCTCATCCTTAGTAACCAGGTTTCCCCTCGCATCCAGTAAAGGATGGAGATTCTCCTTAGTCCTCCGTTTCGCATTGATATATTTGTAAAAGGATTTTTTGTTGTCTTTAATGGCAGTAGCCAGGTTGAGCTCCAGATGAGCTTTGGCCTTTCTAATTTTCTCCCTGCACAGCCTCGCTACATCCTTGTAGTCCTCCTCAGTGGCCTGCCCTTTTTTCCAAAGATTATAAACCCTCTTTTTCCTGCTAAGCACAAGCCGCAACTCTCTGTTGAGCCAGGCCGGTCTTCTTCCACGCCGGCTCGTCTTTGGGCACGTGGGGACGGACCGCTCCTGTGCCGTTAAGATTTCCTTCTTGAGGAGCGCCCAGCCTTCCTGGACTCCTCTGCCCTTCAGAACCGCCTCCCAAGGGACTCGGCCAACCAGCGTCCTGAGCAGCTCAAAGTCAGCCCTCCAGAAGTCCAATACAGCAGTTTTACTGGTCCCCTTCCTGGCCTCGCCAACAATAGAGAACTCTACCATTTCGTGGTCACTCTGTCCAAGATGGTTTCCGACCACCACATCTCCCACCAGTCCTTCTCTGTTTGTGAAGAGAAGGTCTAGCGGGGCACCACCCCTGGTAGGTTCACTGACCAGCTGCATCAGGAAGCTATCTCCCACACTCTCCAGAAACCTCCTAGACTGCTTTCTCTGTGCCGTGTTGTGTTTCCAGGATATATCCGGGAAGTTGAAGTCCCCCACGAGGACAAGCGCCGACGATTTTGCAACTTCTGTCAGTTGCCTATAAAACTCCTCATCCGTCTCCTCATCCTGGTTCGGCGGTCTATAACAGACCCCGACCAGGACGCTAGCCTTGCCGGCCTTCCCGCGGATCCTAACCCACAGGGATTCAACCTTATCATTCCCAGCCTGGAGTTCCACAACATCAAAAGATTCTCTAATGTAGAGAGCCACGCCACCACCCCTTCTGTGCTGCCTGTCCCTCCTGAAGAGCCGATAGCCAGGCATTGCAGCACTCCAGTCATGGGAGTGGTCCCACCACGTTTCCGTGATGGCAACCAAGTCGTAGCCTTCCTGCTGCACGATGGCTTCCAGCTCCTCCTGTTTGTTACCCATGCTGCTCGCATTAGTGTAGATGCACTTCAGCTGGGCCATCGCCTTCTTCCCCAGCCTAGCCATTGTTTCCCCCGGCACGGCTCCAACAAGCCTTCTTTGAGCCCCGTCCCCCTTCTTGCCTAGTTTAAAGCTCTCTCTATGAGCCCCGCCAGCTCCTGGCCTAGGATCCGTTTTCCCCTTGGAGATAGGGACCCGTCTGGGGCCATCAGGCCAGGTGCCGAGTAAAGCTCCCCATGGTGAAAAAAAAACCAAAATTTCTGTGCTGGCACCAGCCTCTGAGCCACCTATTAACCACGTGAGCTTTCCATGTCCTCTCTGTGCCTCTCCCTTCCCCCGTAGGGATAGACGAAAACACCACCTGCACTCCCGCTCCCTCCACCAATCGTCCCAGCCCCCTATAGTCCTGTTTGATAGCCTTCAGGCTTCTCTTTTCAAGATCATCACTGCCAGCCTGGACTATCAAAAGCGGGTAATAGTCAGAGGGGCGAACCAGGTTTGGAAGCTTCCTGGTAACGTCTCTGACCCTGGCCCCAGGGAGGCAGCAGACTTCCCTATGCGTGGGGTCAGGCCGACAAATAGGGCCCTCCGTTCCCCTGAGGAGGGAGTCGCCCACAACAATCACCCTTCTCTCTTTCTTGGTGGAGGCAGTCCTGAGGCGTGGAGCCAACTTCCTCACCTCAGGCATCCTCCTGGGTAGGCTTCCTACCTCGTCCTCACCCACCGGTCTCTCAAGCTCCAGGGCCTCAAACCTATTGTTCAAGGGCACCTGGGAAGGCAGCGCCGGAAGGGGAGGGCATCTCCTGCGAGGTCGAGAAGGGACCTGTCTCCATTCCTCCTCAACTCGCAGGTCCCCTCCCTCTGCCCGATGGCAACAGGGCAGGGGGTCCACCCCCCTTTGGGGCATCTCACCCTGGTCCCTCTCCCTCCGGTCCTGCAGGGAGTCACTCCACCAGTTTATCTCCCGCTCGCACTCCCTGATATCCCTCAACCTCTGCACCTCCTCCTTGAGTTCCGCCACCATGCGGACCAGGTCGTCCACCTGCTCGCACCTCACGCAAGCAGTCCCCCTGCCTCCTGCCGATGGCAGCAAGAGGCTCAGACACTCCCCGCATCCGGAGACCTGAACTGCCGCATGTTTGGACGGGCAGTCGGTCTGGGTGTGTACTGACTTCCTAGAGAAAGCACCGTGCCTGGTGGAGACCATTGTAGCCCAGCTGACGGGAGAGCGCCCTTAGAGGAGGTGTCCCTATGGGCGGGTGTGAGCGCTCCGCCCTGCCTGACACTAACTGCCGCGTCACTCCCTGGTCGCCGCGCTCCTGGTCGCTCGCGCTCCCTAAGGGCTGCCTTTGAACGGCCGGTGGGAGGAGCTGTCGCTGACGCTGCTGGCTCCGCCTACGCCTCGTCAGCCTCCCTCACGAGGGCTGCCGGTGCCTGGCGGCTCCGTCACGTAGGCTCGATGCCCGAAAAATAGCCCTGCCTGTCCCGATCCCGCGCTCCGCTGCAGCACGCGTCTGCCCCGGAGCCGGTCGTAGATGTGGTACTTAGCTACATGGTTTAGTGGTAGACTTGGCAGTGCTGGGTTAATGGTTGGAACTGATGGTCTTAGAGGTCTTTTCCAACCTTACGATTCTGTGATTTCTGTGCCTCTGCTTGGAGCACCTTTCTTCCTCTGGGAGGACTCGTTAGGTCATGCTTTGGCGCAGAGGGACCTCCAGTGTCCCTTTGTGGCCCATGCCTTGGCCTCACAGGCCATAGCTTGCTATTTCTCTGTCAAAAGACCTTCCTATGTATCATGGAAGGAGATGAGATCCCTGTAGTGTTGCAGGCAACAGGCTGGGAAAGACAAGTGCCATTTGCTCCCCTGTGGGGAGAAGGCAAACCCACTTTGGGGACTGCTTTTGTTCAAGGACTCGGGTGCGCTTGGTGGCTCTTGCAGAACAATGGGGAACTGTGGTGTTTACCTTGAGGGAATTTCACCCTGGGGATAAGATAATCCATGATCTGAGTGACAGGCTGTGGCTGGAGGCTGTAATTGTATGACAGAAGAAACAATACAGCAGGAGCCACCTGGACCAAGGGAGGACAGGCCTCATAAAGATCCAGGCAAATGCAGCTGGCAAACCCAACCTGAGCTGTTTTTGGCGCCCAGTGACCCAAGCCAACAGGCCCCATCTCCTCTTCTGAATGATCACCATAAGAGGCGGCCCAAGCCCCAGCCTAAAAGAACTGAACCAATCTGCGTGGCTGTTGGAATGGGCATGTGATGGGGCCTTGTGATGGGGATGGCCCGTAGACAACGCGAAAGATGCCCGTGTAAATAGCAAAGGATGGAGAGGAGGGGTGGTGCCTGATGAGGATGCATTTGGGTAGCATAGGACGTGAGCAAGGTGCAGGCAGTGGAGATTGTCTTGGGCCTGTCTGGGAGGTATGTGACTTTGTCCAGCGCAACCCCCATGCTGCTGTTTTGGATGTGACTTGAGACAAACAGGCACCACGAGAAGGCTTGGGAGGGGGCAGCTGATGGTGGAGGGAGGGTGTAGCTGGGACAGCTGACCCAAAGTGAGCACCGTGGAATGTCATACTCAGAAGTCAAACCTGTCGGTTTGGCCTTACAGAGTAGCCATTGCTCAGACACTGGCTGGCCATTGGTCTGCTTCTGGGAGGCGGTGAGTGGTGGCTCTCCACTTCAGATTACCTCTCTTGTTCTTTTTCTCTTTCCCTCTCCTCTCCCACTTTCCCAGGAGACATGCGTACCAGGGGTGGATGTAGACAATACACGCAACCTCCATTGTTTTGTTTCACACACTTTATTCACTGGGGAGCAATCCCCCCCGATTCCCTGCCAGAGCCTCCTTGGGAGCCGTGGCTCTCCAGGCAGATGGAGAAAATGCTCTCCTCCTCTTCCGTGTCTTCCACCTTTCTCTTCTTTTTGGCTCTCTGGGTCCTGCCAGCTTTTGGGTGGCGGAGGAGCAGCTCTCTCAGGTGCTTCTGCATCAGGACGATGTTTCCTTCCATCCGGCATAGCACCTCATAGGTGTTGTAGGAGTACCCGCAGTGGCAGCACGTCCCTGAGGAAGCTGAGGGCGTCTTGCTCGCCTCCTGGAAACGAGAGGCCAAGGGGGGCATGATGAAAGGGACATGGCCCTTGGGGGGGCTAGAGCCATCTGCACCTGGGCTTGGCCTCTTCTTGAGAACTTTGGGTCCTGCTGGGCTGCACCAGGCAGCACGATGTGCAAAGAAAGCCTCAGGCAGGCCCCGTATTTTTCTCCCTCAGGCATCACCCCGTCCCTGTTTCTTCTTCTGAAGATGAGACCCCACCTCCGCCTCCCAGGGGCGGGAAGAGGTCCAGGGAAGCCCCAGGGCACCGTAGGGTCCTACTGAGTCCTTCATGACCACATGGGCTATTACTCCTTGTCCTACCCGTTACTGACCCAAACTTTAAGGCCTGGCAGTCCCAGCAACCTGGCACTGTCTGGACTGCCTGACCTCCATCACTCACCTCCCTCTGGCGTCTCCTGGCTTTCCTCCATACGCAAATCCTCCAAAGGGAAACCCCGCCGAGCACGCACAGGGCTGGGCTGCTCCCGTAGAGCACCTCCACGGACCAAAAAGTTGCATCCAGCATGGCCAGGGAGGACCGAAGCTGGCCCAGCAGGTAGGGCAGGTAGGAGCACTGGCTCTCCGTACCAGTGCCCTGGTGCTCCAGGTCCTCAGGAGCCACGTCCCACATAAGCGTGGCCCAGGAGGGCCGGCTGGAACAGCCAAGGCTGCCAGGGAGCAGAGAGGCCACGCAGAGCAGGAAGACAAGGGAGAGCGCCGGGCTGAGCATTTTGCTGCTCCTTCTGAGGGCTTGATCTCTGGCCATCACGAGCAGCACCGCTGTCTGCACGCTGAGTGGGTGATGGTGCCAGCAGCCCCACAGTGCTGTCACCGATGGCCTGTGATGTCACAAGGCCTTCGTGGGGCACCCAGCAAGAGGGGAAGGTCTTGGCAGGGAGGCAGAGCCCGGGGAGCCGAATTTCTCAGCCGGCTGCTCCTATGGTCACCCCCCCCCCCCCCGCGGGTCTGGGTCTGCCCCGCCACTGGGGCCTGGGCCGGAGCCCTGGGGGCAGGGGCTGTGCTCCAAAATGCTCAGTGAGGAGGTGCTCTGCCAGTGCAGGGGCGTTGCCTGGGCCCCCTGGACCCATGCTTGTCCTTCTGTGCTGTTCATATGGGCTGTGGGGCAGCTGTGGCATTGCCCGCAGCACCGGTGGGGTGCTCAGGGCTTTGGTGGCACAGGCAGGAGCAGACTGCAGGCCCAGCTGGTGACTCCCATACTTGTCAATATTGCATAGAAATGACACAAATATCATTCTTTATTAAATGGATGAAGTTTTCATTCCTTATCTTTCTCCATTTATTGACATAAACTCAAAATATGTGACTTGCTGGGGCACATTGTTTCCTAATATAAGTCTTGTGACTTTAATGTGTTGCACAGTGGTTAAATTTGGTGGTAGACTGGTGATTGCTTTCTTCTTCACACCTTTCTTCACTATTCAGTATGTAGCTTTCGTTGTGGTGATGTCAGATAGGGTCATACCATTCTAAAGCACCGGTGAATCTTTCTTTCCCTTGGGAAACTATACATGCTCGATGAGAGGACTTTTATTTTGTGGCAGTGTCGATCTGCTTGAGGCTACGTAGGAAGGCTCTGCAGAGGGATCTGGATAGGCTGGCTGGATGGGCCGAGGCCAAGTGTATGAGGTTCAACAAGGCTAAGTGCAGGGTCCTGCACTGGGAGCACGGCACCCCCACGTAATGCTGTGGGAAGCGTGCTAGAAAGCTGCCTGTCGGAAAAGGACCTGGGGACGTTGGTCGGTAGCCAGCTGAATATCAGACAGCAGTGTGCTGGCTACTCTGGGCAGATGGCCGAGAAGACCAACAGCTTCTTGGTTTGTATCAGAAGTAGTGTGGCCAGCAGGCCCAGGGAAGTGATTGTCCCCCTGTACTTGGCTCTGGCTCTTGGTTGCACCCCACTCTGTGTTCAGCTTTGGTCCCCTCACTACAAGAAAGTCACTGAGGTGCTGGAGCATGTCCGAAGAAGGACCATGAAGCTGGTGAAGGGTCTAGAGAGCAAGTCCCATGAGGGAAGTTGTTGCGACGCCATCCCTGAGATATTAAAAAGACGTGTAGACGTGGTACTTAGCTACATGGTTTAGTGGTAGACTTGGCAGTGCTGGGTTAATGGTTGGAACTGATGGTCTTAGAGGTCTTTTCCAACCTTACGATTCTGTGATTTCTGTGCCTCTGCTTGGAGCACCTTTCTTCCTCTGGGAGGACTCGTTAGGTCATGCTTTGGCGCAGAGGGACCTCCAGTGTCCCTTTGTGGCCCATGCCTTGGCCTCACAGGCCATAGCTTGCTATTTCTCTGTCAAAAGACCTTCCTATGTATCATGGAAGGAGATGAGGTCCCTGTAGTGTTGCAGGCAACAGGCTGGGAAAGACAAGTGCCATTTGCTCCCCTGTGGGGAGAAGGCAAACCCACTTTGGGGTCTGCTTTTGCTCAAGGACCCAGGTGTACTTAGACGATGGGGAACTGCAATGTGTACCCTGAGTGACTTTCACCTTCATGGATGTAGCTCCAAAAGGAAAGAAAGAGCTTTAGTGACTGTCCTTTTCCTCTCCTCCTCTCAAGTATCTTCGTTCCTGTGCCTCTGCCTGGAGCTCCTTTGCTCTCTTTGGAGGACAGATTAGCTCATCTTTTGGTGCAGAGGGACTTTACTGTGCTTTTGTAGCTCGTGCTTTGATGTCCCAAGCCTCACAGTACTTCCCTGGTTAATGCTGAGTGCTGCAGGACCTGGGTTGGGCCCTGCCCTGGACAGCATTGCCCCAGCCCTGTCAACGGGCTATGTCCTTTGTCTCCACCCTGTTGTTATTTTTCACCACATTGACTCTCTGTGCCTTTTTGTTCACTCCATTCTGTTTCATTTAAGTGTATCATATTAAACAGTCCTGTTGTCTCAGTAATTATTTTTTTCTGCAGCATTTCACTCAATGCCAGTAAGAATCTGTAAAATCGCGTCCTTAGTGCTACTTTCACAGCACGCCTTACCCCTTCTATCCTCCCTGTCTGTGCTCAGCATTCAGCAGCATGATTTTTTTTAAGCATTCAGTTCATCAGTTAAAGGTATTGGGAATACAATGAAGATGCTCTTATGTCTTTCCATGTATTTGATCCCTAACACTGGTATCATTTATTGTACAAGGTGGCCCTGCGCGTGTTCTCCTTTAGAGGCAGGGGGAGACTTAGCAGACAGCAGGAGAGAATATGCGAGAATGGGAATCCTTTCGAGCGCAGATTCCCGTTTCCCAGCTCAGCACCTCCAAGCGTCAGCATCCCGGGAACCTCCCCAGCTGCTGGAGCTCCCGGTTTTCGCTTTCGGTTTCGTTTCCCCGCCGGGCCGAGGCTGGCTGGGGCGGGGAGCAGGCGTAAAGGAGCTGCCTCGGGCTCAGCCTAGCGGTAGCAGGCTGCTTGGTGGCACGGCATGGCCGGGGGAAGGAAAAAGCAGCGGCTGCGGCAGCGGCAGCGGGCCGGACAGCAGAAGCGCAGCCCCCAGCAGCGGCCGGCGGCAGCGGAAGGTGCGGGGGGGAACCGGCGGCGTACCGGGGGTGGGGGGGTCGGAGACCCCGCCAGGAGCCAGGGGTTGGGGAGGAGACGGGGGTGATGGGGACGGATGCCCCTGTCTGGCTGCATGCTGTGGTTAAGCTGGGGAGGTGAGAAAGGTGGGCGGTGGGACAGCCAAGGTGTGAATTTTACTGCTTCTCCAGTGTCTTGTAAAACATCTGACTTCGAGACAACCTGTGCCTAAGCGTGTGACAAATCTAGGGCAGTCAGATAACTCAGCAAGTGCCTTTTTTCCCCGGGACACTCTCCACAGCTGTGCAAAATTAAGTGTACTTCTGCTGACATGTCAGTGATTGTTTTCAGAGCCTGTATCTGAGAGATGGCGAAATGTCTTCTAGTGACAGCCAGGAGAGTGGCTGGTGGACAACAAAGTAGTGCAAAGGACACTGAAGCTCTGAGTGACCTGAGAAAATATTGCCTGTGTTTGCTGCACTTCTTCCCAAGGAGCAGAAACTCTTGGTGAAAGCAGTAGCACACAGAGATACTGGGGAGGGAGCGGAAATGGTTAAGGTGCCTGCTTCCTTAGTGTGACTGCCATGCCTGTCTTTATTTGTTCTGTAGAACATGTGCAGTTACAGAGAAAGGAGGAGGTGAAATGTTCCAACTGTAATGAAACACATACGCTCCTTCTCTCCTGTGATGGGAAGCTTTCCAAACACTGGGTTACATCTTCGGATAACTGCTTTAAGCCAAGGTAAGAAGCTTTCGCAGGGTGAATGTATGTATTGCAATGGTCAGAGAACGTCCTCCTTTTCTTAAAGGTAACATTCAAGAAACCTAGGCATGCTCTTACTGTAAAAAAGAAACAAGAACACTTGCATTCCTAAAACTCAAAACTTTGTCTTCTTTTTTAACCAGCAAGAAATGTTCTGATTTTGAGGGTAACACTAAGATCTGAGCTGTTTGAGATACTGACGGTACAGGTTCCTCTCAAAACTTAGTAAGGATAAGTACATACACTAGTCATGCAAATGACATGCAAACTACATGTGGCTTAGGAAAGCTGTGTGTGAAAGACCCAGGCCCACCTAAACCTTGCCACCTTCTGATTAATCTGTGAGGGTAACCAGCATCTATAAATGATATAGCAGTATGCTTATGGAATTTGCTGCTAGTTTGCCCAGGGATGAGACTGATTCGCTTTCAGCTTCCTCTGGTGCAAACCACAATCAAATCAGTTAGTGAAGCTGAAGGAGGCTAGTATAAGAGCAGGGTGAATCAACTGAGATATGACCAATATTTTTCTATGTAAATACTGCTAAACGTCCTAGGACGTGGTGAGCAGAGGATCCTCTTTCTTTTACTTAGTCTCATGGCACAGCATCTGTTTTGATTTGGTATTTTTTCCTTATCTTCGTAGGCTGGTGGAAGAACTGGGAAACCGAGAAATTGTTCAAATAGCCTGTGGGGACCATCACTCCATGGCACTGTCCAGAGGTAGTCTCTTTTATGCACACCTTTTCTCCAAATGGGAGTCCCATTTGACAGGCTTGCTCAGAAGGGAGACCCTGAACTGTGTCCAGTAGTTAGTGACACCATCAGTAATGAGCAATGGATAGGTGACACAAACTGTGCTCTCTGTCAGCACCGCCCTTCCTTCCCAGCTCTCAGGGACCTGCAGTTCTTTCTCCAATTCCTTAGCACTACCCCTCCTCAAAGGTGCGTTGTGGAGAGCAAACGTGGCTGCCCTGCCCTACGCTCACCAGACCTGGACGTTTTAAAGTTTGAGCTCTTCTCTGGTTCATAAAAGTACGGCAATAGAGGCAACACCCTGCTTTTATTCTTGCTGTGATGAGTCACATAGGCAGCATGGGACTGGCCTGAAGGGGGCAGAAGCAGACAGGGAGATTTGGCTTCTGCCGCTGATGTACTCCTAGCACTTAGGAGCTAGATCTCTGAAAACAGCACTGATTCTCACTCCCACTCCCAAAGTACAAAGACTCAAGGAAATCCTGTTTTCTTTTGTTCCACGTGTGAAGGAAGTGAGCTCTTTACCTGGGGCCAGAATGCCTATGGACAGCTTGGAGTGGGGAGACAAGTCACACTCACCCCCAAACCACAGCTGGTGAAAGGACTAAAGGGCATCCCACTTGCTCAAATTGCTGCTGGAGGAGCTCACAGCATTGCTGTGTCACTCTCTGGAGCCGTGTACTCCTGGGGAAAGAACGACTTTGGACAGCTGGGACTCGGACACACGGAAGGTAAGGAAAGAAAGCAGTTTGAGAGCAAAGCAATAGAAAGGTATTTTCCTGCGCAGTGAACTTTCCGCACACAGGAATTGTTCTAGAATGCCAAATCTCTTTGGAACAGCAGTGGGTGGTAGGGACTTTGGAAGCAAGTATATTTAGATAAGTTTTTTGTTTCGAAGCTATTGCATCCTGACCAAAAAATGCACAAAGGATCAAGGGATTTAGGTGTTATATATCTACAGATCATTTTGTCACCATTTTATGTGGCCAAGTGGGTAGTCTGGGCTCGTAAAACCATATGTCTCTTTCCAGCCAAACCTGCATGAAAGAAATTCATTTTATACCTCTTTGCCTTCTTTAATTTTCTGTGAAGATAAGGTGAAAAAATAATTAAAGTCACCCATTGTCTTCAGACTTAGAAGGCAAGAGCAGAGTTGCCTTGGCCAGACAGAACCTGAAGTTGTTGAATATGTTCAACTCCTTGAAAATCAGATATTTTGAGGCCAAGTACCTTTCATCAAACAAATGTGAAAGTGTTGCATTTTGTTTCAGACCTAGAACAGAGAAAAAACTATGAACCAGACAGAACATTATGAGAAAGAGAATGTTATAGTGGAGGGTAGAAAACAACTTGAAACCAAGTCATAAATATTTGAATTGCTGTAAGATAGGACTGTAAAATGCCAAAAGAAGTATTTTCTAAATCTTTAGTTCTACACTCCAGTATGCTTTCACTTTAGCTATGCTGTATTTTCTTTCCAGACAAGGACTACCCATCATACATTGAAGCATTAGAGCACTGGAAGGCTGTATTTATCTCATGTGGGGCAGATCATACTGCAGTTCTCTCCAAGGTGAATCTGAAATTGAAACTCAGCATCTGAGAAATGCTGGGAGAAAAGATACACTGCTAAAACTCAACACAGAGAAATTGGAATGTCAATGCTTGCTTCCATTGGATTCTGGAGATGATCCCAAAGGCGTACTAACTGCGGTAGTGGGAAAATTGGCCTTTGCTCAGATTCATATCACCTGCATGAACGGGAAGGGAGATGGTGAACGGGAATCCTGGGGCAAAGAGAAGCAGTTTGACACTTCATACTTTTTAAACATACTTTTTTTTTTTTTTTTTAATAGCATACTGTGAGCAAATGAGAGCAATAGGTCATTCACTAGGTTTGACTCATACAATAAAATGCTTAAACAACAGGGAGTTATTCTCAGGAGTTATTTTTTTTTTCAGGAGTTAAAGGATTTGGGCATAAAAACAACATAATATTAGGCTTGAAGAGCAGTGAACTGTTTGAATGAGGGATGTTTTGAGTAAAGGCCCATAATGCATATTGTGTCTTGCTGGGTCTCTCTCTTGACTGTGACCATTTGAATGCTGTTAATAATGCAGAGATCCTGTTGTTTGTTTCTTCATCTTCAAGGATGGCTTGGTGTGCACATTTGGAGCAGGAGGGGCTGGCCAGCTTGGTCACAACTCCACCCGGAATGAACTAACACCTCGTGTAGTGGCTGAGCTGTGGGGAGCAAGAGTTTCACAGGTTGCCTGTGGAAGGTAGGAAAGTACCTTAATAAAATGCCTTCTGAGGTCTGAGTTTTAGGGGAATCACCAAAGAACAGCAGGGATGAAAGTCACCAATATGTTCAAATCCCTGTATGTTCAGCTCTGTCAATGATCTTCCTGATCAGGCCACCCTTCTGCCACAAACCCTGTGAAATCAGAACCCTCAGCCAGTGCCAAGCAGGGGGAGAGGGCTGCAAAAACCATCAGGAGTCCTTGACTCTTGCTCTTCCAAGAAATGAAGGGTGTACTGGGTTCCAAAGGACAGAAGACTGTCAAAAGGCTAAGTCAGAAAAGTCATCGAGTTCCCATCTCCTTCAAAAGACTGGGTGGAACCTTAGAAAGAACCAAGCAATAGTGAAAATGATCCAGTTTCATTCTGCCTTTCTGGAACTGGGACAGAAAAAGTCTCCTGTTGAATTTCCTGGGTTTTGAATCAGACTCAGCAGTGTGGAATTTGCACTTGGAAAAAAATGGAAGGAAGCTAGCACGGCATAACACTTAATTTTTTTTATGCAGAACCAGGGTAAATCACAAACATTAGGGGATAGTATAGGAAATTTGAGTGTATTTTTTTACTTTTTTACTATGTTTATAGCAGGAAAGGGTCCTATGACTTCAGTTAAAGGGACTCTATGGCTGGACTGTCATGACTTCTAAAGACAAGCCTCAGCTATCCCCTCTGAAAACATATCTGTAAATTGTATTCTAACTAGCTCAGTGGTATTAACTTGTTCTGACCATTTTTCTTTTTCTGAACAGACAGCACACCCTGGTCTATGTCCCCTCCTTGGACAAAGTCTATTTATTTGGTTCTGATGAAGGACAGCTGGGAAATGAGAGAGTGGCTAATCAATTGATACCACTTCCCATCAATTCACCAGTGGATAATGGAAAATTCTGTCAGGGTAATGAACACTGCAGATGTGTACAATCTGTATTAATTTCTTCAGTTCAGTTTGATTTCTTGATTTCCTGTTTACACTAGAAAGCTGATGGCTTCTAGTTGCTTAGACTGTTATCTCATGCTTGCTTGACAGTCCCAAACACAGTCTAGCAATGTGTAAATCTATTTGCCATTTGGTTTATCATCATGAGCAATGGCCTCAAGGAATCAACTTTTAGATAGACAGCTGCTGTCTTTTTTTTTTTTTAATATGCCACCTCTGTGCACTGAACACTATGTAGCAATGACTGTGTCTTCAACTGTTTGAAAACCTTTTCATTCTTTCACAGAAAACAACACCTCACAAAAGGTGATTAAAACTACGTCAGAAGAAAAGGAGAGTATTGTCCTTTGCTTGAAGGAAAGGGTATGTACATATTTGTTTACAGCTTGTAGTTTTACCATTGTTCACAATGCTATTGGAAGCTTTTGATTTTTCTATTCTGCTTTTAATGCTCCAACTAAAGATAAGTCTCTTTGCAGTTCTTCTCATGCCTACATCAGAAACAGACTTGTATTGCAATTATATTTCTGTTAGAAACAGACTTGTATTGCAATTATATTTCTGTTCTATGTTTTCTGCATCTGGGTCACACTGGATGACCATTAATTTATTTATATTTAGGCTGAAATGTTCTTGTAGTGATTGACTTGAAAAAAAGAATCACATCTGCTATACCTTTAATCTCATCACATATTCATGCATTTCCTACAGAATTCCTATCCTTTGAATGGAATTGCAACTCTGAAGGAGAACGAAGTGGATGCATGGATTTCTAATTCCCGTCCAAAACACTGGGAAACTACAAAAAAGTAAGTCAGAATG
Organism: Cygnus olor; assembly: GCF_009769625.2. Taxonomy (NCBI): domain Eukaryota; kingdom Metazoa; phylum Chordata; class Aves; order Anseriformes; family Anatidae; genus Cygnus; species Cygnus olor. Next base: position 11,832,815 of record NC_049172.1, on the reverse strand, counting down.
CTGGTGTTGATTTTTTTTTTTCCCCCAACACATAATTTTCCCTAAAAAATATTATTCTTTGAAGACTTTTGTAGGAACTGATGTTTGAGAATTTAGCCGAGGGCCATATCTCGTACCAGCACTGCTTACTTAATTTTTGCAAAGGAAAAACACATGCTCATAAGCAACAGCCCCTTGATAACCCTTTTGAAAGAACAGAACAGATGTACTGCCTGGTTTTGGGAGCCAGTCCTTCTCATTGCAAGAATTGGTTGTTAAATTGGTGAAGAGCTGACAAAGTTAAACCAGTCTAGAGACTGAGGCCTTGTGTAAAAGCTCTCAATATGGTGTTGTTAAGAAATTTTTATGTGGTTAGGTGGAGATACCCTTGTACACATGGCTTTTGTTCTTTCAGAATTAAATAATGAGGTTGCTACTTTTGTTGAAAGGATTGGTTTGGTTTTTTTCTTTGCCTTTTTTTTTTTCTTTTTTTTTTTTACTCAGGAATATCAGACTGATCTTTTCATCTGAGGCTTGCATCAATGGAAGCTTCCTGGAGAAGAGGTAGTGTGTGCTGACATAGACATAAAAATATTTGCTTAATATAAACTGATCACAAAGTGTTATTTTAAGCTATGTATGTAGAGAAGAATAGTTGCATCTGAATTCGCAAGAAGCAAGTCTGCATTTTCAAGGAAAAGCTTGAACTAAAATTATTTTTTTATCCTGTAGTTCCTACCAAAATTTGCTGTAGAAGCTCATATTGTAGTAGACCATCCCATAGTGACAATTGATGGATGATTTTAATCTCGTGAGGCAATATTACAGCTCCCACTTTATTACAGTCCATAATAGCTCCTCCCAGCACCGAAGTGCAATTCATTTTTGGGTGAAATACAGCAAGCCTGTTATTAACAGTTATTAACAGTGCATCACTACACAAGATGGGAATGACAGAATATTAATGAGGACGCACCACAGTGAGAATATCTTTATAAAACAGGTGAAGCTGTACTCACTGGAGTTGGGGCTTAATTCTAAGTATTTTCTGGTGTTAGGGTGCTTCACTGTTCAGTCAGTAATAAAAAACAGATCATTTGATTTTTTTCCTTTGTGACAGAGACAAACATTTCAAAACTTCCAAAGAAATCTCAGGTGTAGACATGAGAGAAGTGCAATGTTTTTATAACAAGATCAGCAACAAGACAATCTACCAGGAGGTAAGGATTTGATATAAGAATTCTCACTACATGGACACCAAGGAGCTCTAGATCTGACTACTATTTTCCCCAGAGGTTTAGGTTTTCCCAGTCTTTCACAAACAAAGCAAATGTGGGACAGATGTGTTCTGCAGCCGAGTGGGGGATCAGGGCATGCAAGGTGTTTCTCACAACGAGGAAGCCACCAGGAACCGGCAGCACTCACGAGAGCGGCTGACAGGGCTTGAGTGGAGCCAGGAGTGGATTGTGTCCCCTGTCCTTCCCTGTGAACAAAGGCAGCCCTAGGGAGTTCAGTATGGCAGGAGCAAGTACGCTTGTGGGAGGTATGCCCAGGTTGAGGCACTCCTCTGCTATGGTAAGAGGTGAATAGACTGAGGTATATCAGGGAGTCTGAGGAGACAGACTTCTGGAGTTGCTCCCTACCTTTTCTGAGACAGGCCCAGCAGACAGAAGGGACACTCAATAGAGGGGCTTCCCTGTCCTCTCTCCACCTGGCCGAATGCACTGACCTAGAGGATAAGGGGCAATGGCAACAAGTCCCGGCCTGGCGCAGCAGGTTCATCCGCTTAGGAACTTCTCACCTTCTCAGGTGCCCATGCACAATAGGTGTGAAGCTTTGCAGGTCGATCTGAGCAACACCGGGGAATGCGGTACATCTGGCTTGGAGGTGACACGAAGGTCACGTTGACCTGTGCCCTGCATTAAAATAGCTCCCACCAAGAAAAAAAAGACACGTCACTGTTGTGGGAGACTCCCTTCTGAAGGGAACAGAAGGCCCAATGTGCAGACCAGACCTGCTTCATAGGGAGGTCTGCTGCCTCCCCAGGGCCCAGATTAAGGATGTGAAGAGAGAGCTTCTTGTCCTGGTTTGGCCCTCAGACTATTACCTGTTAGTGATTTTTCAAGTACGCAGAGATGACAAAGTCTGAGGACAATCAAAAGAGACTTCAGGGCCTCGTGACACAGTTGTTGAGAGGTCAGGAGTACAGGTGATGTTTTCCCCTCTCTCCAGTTGCAGGGATTGATGGGTTGAGGAACAGGAAAAGTCAGCGAATCATTATCTGGCTCCAAGCCTGGTGTCACCAGCAGAACTTTGGATTTTTTGATCATCGGTCATTTTACAAGACACCAGGCCTGCTGGCAATGGATGGCATTCACCTGTCTCTAAGGGGGAAAAGGATCTTTGCTCAGGAGTTAGCAGGGCTCACTGATAAGGCTTTAAACTAGATTTGAAAGGGGAGGGAAGGGGATAAAACCAGGCTTGACAGAGACAAGCCTGGGGGTGATATGACAATGGTTAAAGAACAATGTGCTAGCAAGGTCCATTGGTCTACCACCCCTGTTGAGGTAGGGGATGGAGAACCATGTGGTACCAAAGGCACAAGGGATATTGTCAGGTTAGAAATCACAAAAGTACCTGGGAATGGTCATGCAGGGCTTCTTCCCCCCAAAAGGTGGCAGGATCGCTAGCCCAACTGAAGTGCATCTACACCAATGCACACGATATGGGCAACAAACAGAAGGAGCTGGAAGCCATTGTGCAGCAAGAGGGCTGTGACATAGTTGCTATCAGTGAAACATGGTGGGATGGCTCTCATGAATGGACTGCTGCAATGGACGGCTACAAACTCTTCAGAATGGATATGGTAGGAAGGAGAAGTGGTGGGGTAGCCCCGTATGTTAGGGAGTGTTTGGGTTGTCTTGAGATTAATAATGGCGATGACAGGGTTGAATGTTTATGATTAAGAATCAGAGGGAAGGCCAATGAGGCAGATGTCCTGGTGGACATCTGTTATAGACTGCCTAAATAGGCCGAAGAAGCAGACGAATAATCTACAAACAGCTGGAACAGGTTTCGCAGTCGCTAGCCCTTGTTCTCATAGGGGACTTCTACTTATCAGATGTCTGCTGGAAGTACAACCCAGCACAGAGGAAACAGTCTAGGAGGTTTCTAGAGTGTGTGGAAGATAACTTCCTGATGGAGCTACTGAGCGAGCCAGCTAGGGACAGTGCCCGCTGGACCTTTTGCTCAGAAACAGAAAAGGACTTGTGGGTGATGTGAAGGTTGGAGGCCATCTTGGGCACAGTGATCATAAAATAATAGAGCTTTCAATTCTTGGAAAAGTAAGGAAGGGGGTTACCAGAACTGTCACCTTGGACTTCTGGAGGACAGACTTCGGCCTGGTAATGAGGCTGGTTGGTGGAGTCCCTTGGGAGGCAGTCCTGAAGAACAAAAGAGTCCAGGAAGGCTGGACGCTCTTCAAGAAAGAAATCCTAAAGGCACAGGAGCAGGCCGACCCCATGTGCCAAAAGATAAGCCAGCATGAAAGAAAACTGGCCTGGCTGAACAGAGAGCTGCAGCTAGAGCTCGGAAAGAAAAAGAGGGTTTATGACCTTTGGAAGAAAGGGCAGGTCACTCAGGAGGACTACAAAGATGTAATGAGGCTGTACGGGGACAAAATTAGAAAAGCCAAAGCCCAATTTGAGCTCAATCTGGCTATTGCTATTAAAGACAATAAAAATGATTTTATAAATACATAAACAAGAAAAGAAGGACTAAAGAGAATCTCTATCCTTTATTGGATGTGAAGAGAAACATACTGATAAGAGATGAGGAAAAGGCTTAATGCCTTCTTTGCTTCAGTCTTTATCAGCAAGACCAGTTGTTCTCCAGGTATTCAGCCCCCTGAGCTGGTAGATTGGGATGTGGAGCAGAATGAAGCCCTCATAATCCACGAGGAAATGATTAGATATATGCAACTTAGATATATGCAAGTGTATGGGGCTAGATGGGGTCCACCTGAGGGTACTGAAGGAGCTGGTGGGAGTGCTCACCAAGCTGCTTTCCATCATTTATTAGTGGTCCTGGCTATCAGGGGAGGTCCCAGCTGACTAGAGGCTAGTAAACAGGATGCCTATCTACAAGAAGGGCTGGAAGGAAGATCTGGGAAACTACAGGCCTGTCAGTCTGACTTCAGTGCCAAGGAAGCTCACGGAGCAGATGATCTTGAGTGCTATCTTACAGCACTTACAGGACAGCCAGGTGATCAGGCCCAGTCAGCATGGGTTTATCAAAGGCTGAGGAACCTGATCTTCTTCTGTGACAAGGTGACGTAGTCAGTGGATGAGGGAAAGGCTGTGGATGTTGTCTAGCTAGACTTTGGTAAGGCTTATGATACTGTTTCCTACAGCATTCTCCTGAAGAAGCTGGCAGCTCAAGGCCTGGACTGGTGTACGCTTTGTTGGGTTAAAAACTGACTGGGTGGCTGGGCCCAAAGAGTTGTGGTGAATGGAGTTAAATCCAGCTGGAGGCCGGTCACTAGTGGAGTCCCCTGGGGCTCAGTATTGGGGCCACTTTTCTTCAATATCTTTATCAATGATCTGGATGAGGGGATTGAGTGTACCCTCAGTAAGTTTACTGATGACACCAAGTTAGGCGTGAGTGTTGATCTGCTCGAGGGTAGGAAAGGTCTGCAGAGAACTCTGGATAGGCTGGGTTGATGGGATCAGGCCAGCTCTATGAGGTTCAACAAGGCCAACAGCATCCTGGATTAGAAATAGTGTGGCCAGCAGGACCAGGGAAGACATTGCCCCCCTGTACTTGGCTCTGGGCTGCACCTTGAAAACTGTGTTCAGTTTTGGGCCTCTTGCTACAAGAAAGACATTGCAGTGCTGTAGTGTGCCCAAACAAGGGCAACAAAGCAGGTGAAGGGTATAGAGAAGAAGTCTTATGACTTGTTCTGAGTGGCTGAGGGAGCTGGGGTTGTTTCTCTTGGAGAAGAGAAGGCTCAGGGGAGACCTTACTGTACTTTACAATTACCTCAAATGAGGTTGTAGCAAGGTGGGGATTGGTCTCTTCTCCCAAGCACCAAGTGATATGATGAGGGGAAATGGCCTCAAGTTGTGCCAGAGGAGGCTTAGGCTGAATATTAGGAGAAATTTCTTTGCTGGAAGGGTTGTGTGGCGTTGGAATGGGCTGTCCAGGGAAGTGGTTGAGTCACCATCCCTGGAGGTCTTCAAGAAGCCTTAGATTTAGAACTTAGCAGCATGGTTTAGTGGTGGGCTTTAGTACTAGGTTAAAGGTTGGACTAGATGATCCTAGGGGTCTTTTCCAACCTGAATGATTCTATGGAAAAAAAATTAATCCAACCTTTCAGGAAGCTTCTTGAAGAGTTTGTTTGTTGTCCCTGCTGAAGCTGAATCCTGGAGAGGTGAAGTTTTATGAAAGTCTTAGTGCAGGGAACAAGGCCTTTTACAAAAAGCTGCCAGGCTTCCCAGTGAAGAGAAATGATGGCAGAATTACCCCAGAAAGTTGTCTTTTTTCTATTGGGGAAAATAAATGGATGAATGAGTTACCCAAAATCAATCAGAAAACCGACTAATTCAGGAATTGAATTTAAAGGTAGTATCCTAGACCTAGTGTGTGAAAGAAGATTTGTGAATGAAACAGAAATTCTGTGCTAACCTAATTCATGGGTTATTTTGGCATAACACAATTGCATTTTTAATCCCTGTTTTTTTTTTTTTTTTCCCTGAAGGTGCAAAATGGAATTAAGAATTTGCTGCCATCATTGTCTTCTTCTCCCATCTCACCTGAAAATTTCAGAGTCTACTTGATCTTGCCTTTCCTTCTTCAGGGAGATGATGAGAGCTCTTACTGTTCTCTCAGGCTGTTAGCAAAAGCCATTTTGAAGCTCCGGCAGAAGGACCGGAAAGCCCTTGGTAGGGTTTGATGTAGATGGAATTGAATGATTAAATGTTTGGTCATTTTGGGTTGTTGAGCAAGAGATAGTATTGTTGATGTAATTTGTTCCAGAGTTCAGCCTGGAAGAAATACTTTTGGTAGAAATACAAATATGGGGACTACTACAGAAAAAGCAGGCACAAGAAAAACAGTGTTTCTCAATCTGAGGTTTACTGATTTTGTACTATGAAATTAAGCATTTCGTTTTGTTCAGTTGATAAGAAGGGAAAATGCAACTTAAAAAAAAAAAAAAGTAGTCATTTGCATGTTACCTGTGGTGGATATCTTACTAGCTGTTGTTTTATTTACAGAATGCCTGTGGTCAAATCTAGACACATTACTTTTCAAGAATCTGGTCCATATATATCAGAAGCTTTCCCAGAACACACTGCATCGATTAATCAGGAAAAATGGAGTGTTGCAAATACATCTCTTTGAACACGAGACTACTCTTAGATTGCATGAGACTCTGCAAATACTGAATATTCTTTACCAGGTGAGAAGGTGTTTGGATCCGGATTAGACAGGACGTATCAGTATGATTTAGAATACTTTAATCCTTTTTCTTTGTTGAATTTTCAGTGTTTCCTTCTTACAAGGAAACATGGTGCTTTGACATTCCTTCAGGAATCTTTTTAGCATGTCTTTGAAGGAGTTGAGTTGTCCCACTACCTCCCCCAAATCATGCTTTTGAACAGTGCCTGGCTGACTGTCTGTAGAAATGAATCACAGAATGGTTGAGGTTGGAAGGGACTTTTGAAGATCATCTAGTCCAAACCCTCTGCCAAGCACGATCCCCTAGAGCACAAATGAAGAACTGAAGCATGTTATAGCCTCAAGGTGGGAGGGAATGCTTTCAGTGAGGACTGCATGCCTTGATGCATGTTGAGCTATGGATGTAGCTGTGGTGGTTTTACCATGCTATGCAGCTGAACACCACAACGGCTCTCTCACTTCCCCTTCTGAAAGAAAAAAGGGGAGAAATAGGATGGAAAGGGCTCTGGAGTTGAGATAAGGACAGGCAGGTCACCCACCAATTATCATTGTGGGCAAAGCAGAGGGTCCCTTTTGGAGGCAGCTAAATTGGCTCTTATCTGACACAGGGCAGCTTCTGGGCTCCTCACAGAGGCCACCCCTGCATCCTCCCTGCTACCAAGCCCTTGCCATGTAAAAGCAGCACAGTGGTGCCTGCCAGTGAGATCCCTCACCCCAGTAACTGCTCACAGCATTTAAATGACAGCCCACCTATTTGGCACAACATGGCTGTCACAGTAATACTGTAGGATGCTTTAAGAGCCTGTTACCTGAGAAGTTTTCTGAAACAGGAGAATTATAACATGTTTAGCTGCATACGAATAAGGGGAAGAGAGGGGACAATAGCTGTATTCTTCTCAAAAGACATCCTTTCTCTTGCTGAGATTTTCAAAGTTTAGGAAAGGGGAAAGTTCAAGCATGCTCTCAGTGTGAATCAGAGAACTGATAAATTGGGTTCAGAATTCAGTATCCTTTTGGCTGAGAATGCAGACTTGGACCTCTAAATTTATACTAAGTTTATACTTTTGAATCTATTCACTGGATAAAACTCAGAAGTGCAGGAGGGTACTCCTCAGTAAGTGGTGACATCATTTGCATCTTTGTGGTCACTTCCCCCCAACCCCCCCCCCCCCCAAAATCACATCTCTGTCAGGCAACAAATATGAAAGTGAATGAGGAACTTCAGATTCTCTTGCAACATGACAGACAAAGTGGGAAAAAAATACCTTTCATACCTTTGCTAACAAGTCTTTGTTGTAAATGAAAATCACGTTCCTGCAAGTTTTTACATGGTTTTCTGTGACTTGCCACTGTTGAGTGCTTCTATAGTGTTGTAGTGTTTCTATACTTCCATTTCTGTGCAGGGTCTCAGAGCTATTTCTGCTGGGAGCCCGGTTTCTTCTGAGTCCTGTCCTGCTTACAGATGCATAGCTCAGCAGTTCTGCTTTTCATATTGTGTCTATCAATGCAGGTGAACACCAGGGCTGGCTTCAGACTACAAGAAAACAACTTCTATGTGTCCGAAGTGAAAAAAATTATCAAATGGTTATTCAACATGAAACATTTTGTAAGTATAAAATCTTACAGCAGCACAAAACACTTATTCTGCTGTTTTGTAAATCAATATAAATGGAAGTCAACTCTAAACTCCACCCAAGTAACAGTGCACTTTCCCACTCCTCCAGCTGTCCTAAATCATGCAAGCCGTTTGCAGTTTCGGTACTTCAGCAGCTACAATAGTACCTTTCCTTTGACTCCCTGGTTCAGAGAGCCAGGGCTGTTCCCAAGAGGTTAGATCTGTTTGCTTCAAACTGGCAATGAGTATGAAATAGCAGCGTGAAGGATGGTTGCTATGCTTCTAGTATACTTCTAGATTTTATCATATATTATATATATTTATATATATATATATAAATATATATATTATCATATTTAATTAACAAAGTTATTGTGAGGTCTCTTTAAACTTTTATGGAGATACCCTATTGAGCACTTCCATTTACTTATATCTAAAAGCAGTGTTAATAATAATAATAAAATCTGTGAAATGGTTCACTTCTCCACTTTTAATAACAACATATCTAACTTGGGTGTCCAGGACATTTTTACTATTTTTACAAGGTCCAGGGGGACCTTGACAGGCTTGAGAGGTGGGCGTGTGTGAACTTCATGAGGTTCAACAAGGCCAAATGCAAGGTCCTGTATCTGGGCCAGGGCAATACCAAGCACAAATACAGGCTGGGAGAATGGACTGAGATCAGCCCTGAGGAGAAGGACCTGGGGATGTTGGTTGGTAAGCTCGACATGAGCTGGCAATGTGAGCTTGCAGCCCAGAAAGGAAGCCCAAGGAATAAAATTACTGTTTTATTCCTGGGATACTGTAATTACATTACAGTAATTACTGTCTGCCTACGCAGACAGTTCTGCAGACAGTTCTGCAGACAGTTCTGCAAAAATTCGGATGCCTCCTTATCAGTTTCCCATTCATGCAAGTGTTTAGAAGCTGCTTTTATGAAGCATGCCTCTCTGTTGGTATAGTGTTCGTGTACAAAGTATGTACATGTTGGTACATGTACAGGTATGTTGGTATAGTGTTCATATTCTGTTGGTATAGTGGTCATGTACACATCAAAAGCCTTTTTCAGAAATACAGGATGGCAGTTCAATCTCTACACGTACCCCCAAACTCTGATCTTGCAAGTGAAAAATCATCATGTCTTTTCTTCTTTGTAATTTCAGATGATATTTCAGAGTACTCTAGGGATGCTGACCAAATATCCATGCATCTTTGACATGCACGACAAGATCTTGGTTCATTATTTAGAATGCAACAGTCTGTACACGTGCTGCAACTTTGTAAGTGTGACCAATTTTTTATTTGTTTTTACAATTTAGAAGAGAGAAACACACTTTTAACAAATGGTTATTTAATTCTTCAACAGCTAGGCTGGATATATGAGAAACCCTATATTCTTGCTGTCAGACGAGAACACCTTCTGGATGACATACGGCATCATTTAATAACAGCACAAAATGATCAATTCAGCAGGAACTTAAAAGTAAGATATCAAAATATATTGTTTTCTTAGCTCTAAATGTATTACTGCGCTGTTCTGAAGTATTATAAAAAAGTTCCACTGGGGATGTAAAGTAAATCGGGAGGGTAGTATTTTACATTCCTGTTCCAGATAGCCATTAGGCTTTCTGGGCATAATTTAAATGCAAGTGGCAGTGCTATTTACTGTGAAGTTGCTTTGGGACAATATAATAGGATTGCTCAGGAAACTGGTAATTGGCAAAGTCCATTACTATTACTGCTACAATGACTTTGAAGACTCTAGGCTAGTTTTCTTCAATACTAGCCCTGCCCTGCAAAAGCAGTTAGGTGGCTGATGTGGGATCCAAGCATCTGCCCAGAGCTGAGCTCAACACAAGGACCATGTGCCTGTGTTCTGTCACTAACACAAGCACTGTCAGTCTGGTACTGCACCTATGCATTATCCGATTCTGTTTCTTCCCAAGAGACTTCTTGCTGGCCAGAGCTGTCAAAGCTTTTCCTTCCTATACATTTAGGAAAAGATTCACAAATAGCTTCTAGAGCTACCCTTCCTTCCCCCTTCCTCAGTACATCAGCTAAAATAGGTACTTTTTACACTGAAAATAAGGCTTGTGCTCTGTACTAACCTCTAGATGAGCCTCTCCACTGATAATAGGAGCCCCAACAAGTTCCCAGATGTTCACCAGTCAGCCTTCAAATACACCTCTTCTGCACACTGCCTTTCATACTATAGATCACACCATTATTTGCGCAGCAGCTACTTGGTCAATTTGATTAGTATCTCACCAACAGACACTACTGTCTATAGACAGTATTACTAAGATCTGCAACATTTACAACTTTGTGCTGCATTTCTGAAATGTTCAGCAGCTAAATGACATTCTGTCACTCCATTCCCTAGTCTTACCGTAAACGGGAACAGGGAAGGTTGAAGTATTTAGCAGAAGTATCTCCTGTTTGCTCTCTACTGAAGATGCTGAGGAAGAGATCGTGTTAAGGGGAAAGATATCCTACATACGTATGTAGTATTTGTAGCTGCTGACTTGGCTACCAAATCCTGGGCTCAGTAAGCTGTTTCTCCTCCAACCTGTCAGGAGATGCCTCTTTAATGAAGATGACCCAGCATGGCTATCAAACTCGTGCACTCAGACACACTTAACAAATAGAATAAGGACATACATCTCTGAAATAGATACTGAAATATGTTGTAGGTGATTCTGCCTAACAAAACCCCTAGATGCACAAATACATCTTCTCTGGGCAGCAAGCAATGCTGTTGTTTGCCCATCTTTTTCTTACAAAAAAAAAAATTAAAAAATAAATAAACAAAAGCAAGCAGTTGGTGGATGTACAGTCATGGGTGTCATCCCAAGTAACTTTCTTCATTTAACTCAAAGCTTGTTATTAAACATCAGCCTCATTTATTTTACAGTCTTCTAACAGTGAGACAAATACATTTCAATACACACATCACTTCAAGACATATGAACAAAGTTAAAGCTTCATGACTCAAAGAGAGACTCATACTGCCACACTGTCATTGCTTATTATCTAAGATGTTATTTCAATCTGCGTGCAGTCTTTTCTAATAAAGATGACTGCCACCTGTAAGATTTTCAGTAGTACCATTAGAAACAGAGAATGTTCTTGAAGAGATATACTAGAAAGAGTTAATGCTTCTCGTTAGTCCTCCGCTCTATCTTCCTTAGCAGTAATTAAGTAATGGGCTTGCTGCAGAAGACTTCATACAGTTCCAGATACCACTAGGAAAACAGCAACGGTCACCAGTGCCAGATGGGAACTCTCTCAAATCAAGTGTAGCACCCTGTGAGACTAAACTGTGTTGCTCTAGAGAAGCACAGGGGTTTAGCAAATGCATTGCACTAGTTGTGCCTAAAGAGCTTAATCCCCATCCAGGTCCACAGGTGGAAGAACACATAAACTGGTATTGTAATAGGAAGGAGGAGACTATAGAAACACAAGCTGTTTGTGCTGGTGCAGCCCTGCGGGAAGGTCTCATCCACAGCGGCTGCATAGAACAAGCCTGCTAGGGACAGGAGCGGAACGAGGACGGTCAGTGTGGGCAGGGAGGGCAGTACGCCCCCTCCAGCCATCGCTTTACTGCTGGGGCCCAGCGGGCCCTGAGGTCTCCTTCAAGCTGTCAGCCGGGGGCTTCTTCCGCGTTGTCCTGGCAGCCTCTGGGATCATGTTCGGGATGCCATCGATGACGGGATACGCGATGCCCAGCTCCTCATTAATGAGCTCGTTAGTAGACTCGTCATACCTGGGCAGCCAAGAAAAAAATAATAATAATTCCAAGCGAGGAGCGAATAGCTTAGGTTTGCCCTTCAGCACCCGCTCGCTTCCCCCTCACCTCAGCGGCCGCTTGGAGAGCGGGCACACCAAGAAGCGCAGCAGGGTCGGCTCCAGCGCCTGCCCCTGCCCCTGGCCGTGGCCGCCCGCCCCGCGGCTCCCCGCCGCCCGCCTCAGCGCCGCCACGGCCCCGCGCCCCCCTCGTAACATGGCTGCCGCGCCCGGGGCTCGGTTCCGGTGCTCGGGCGGGACGCGCCGGGCTGTGCCGCGGGGAGCGCACTCGGGTTCCGCGCGGCGCCGGGCCCCTCTCGTCACGGGTGTCTCCGGGCCCGCAGGTGCTGTTCGTGGGCGAGGAAGGGCGGGATGATGGCGGGCTGTGCCAGGAGCTCTTCGCTACCGCCGCCAGGGCCTTCAGCGACCCCCGGAGCGGTGCCTTCCGCCACTTCTCCTCCCGGCTGGTCTGGTTCCCCAGTCAGGTAAGGCGGTGGAGCAGCCCCGGTGCAAGGGAAATGCGCTTCAAGAAAGAGAAAGTTATAATTTCTTCTGCTTTTTTTTTTTTTTTTTTTTTTTTTAATTCATGTCTAAATAGGTGCCAAGCCACGACAACACTTTTGTCCTGATTGGGACCCTGTTTGGGATGGCTTTTTATAACAAATGCCATGCTCCCTTCCCCTTCCCCAGCGCTCTCTTCAAGAAGATGTTGAACATCGCACCCACCCTGGAGGATCTGAGGGAGCTGATGCCAGCAGTAGCCAGGTACAAGCTAGAAATGTCCTAAGCTGTGAGATTCCTAAGGAATTTCCTAATTTGCTGTGAAACTACAGTTCAGGCAGGTCTCCTCGTTTGGTGATGTGTACAGAAATCTTGAAAGCAGTGTTAGGTACACCTATGGCAATGATATTTGCCATTTCTGAGCTGCTAAAAAACACAGTGTTTTGAAGGAGGCTCCTTGGCCGGGAATACAGCTCTCAAACAGATGCTGGCATCACCAAAACAAAAAGTCAAGTCCTGGACGTTGGAAGGAGTAGGGATGCCACTCCACGTGAGCTTAAGTCCACACTAGCAATATGTGGTTCATAAATACTTCAAGCTGTAGTTTGGACTTGAAATAACAACCTTATTTATTTAATTATTTATTGCTAATTTCCACAGTGATTTTAAAGTAGCCAGTCATGAGCGCAGTATTAACCTATGCTGCAGTCATGTCAAATCTGAGAACCAAGATGCAGCGTTTCCACATACTGAGATAAGAGATTACAGGCAGATATTGCAGGAAGAGGTGCTGCTGCCAGCAGCATAAAGCTTCTAGGTACCTGAAGCCTAGCATTCCACACAAGTGCTATGAACAGTTGGTAAGAACCTTTTCCCTAGAGCCAGTGACTGTGTCAACGTGCAGAAAAGCCCTCAGTGTACTGAAATGTTGGGTTGCCAGCAATGCTTTGAGAGACACTGTTCTATAAAAGTTCTCCCAGATCATCCCACTGATGCACACATAATTCCTTACTAGATGGTCTTTGGAAGGATAAAGCTGTGGTCTGAGCCCACTTGCCACTGGAATTACTCTCTGTAAAATCCCCGCGGAGCATGGAGATTGTCTTCCTTGGAATCCTTTGTAATCAAGGCATTTGCCCTTAAGTCATGGCAATTGTAGAACTCAAGTGTATAAATCAGTTTAGGGCCACATTATGAAGGCTCTGTGTGAGTACAAGTACTCTGTATATGTGTACATTTAAATACTGCTTGTCAAAGGATGCTTTTCAGCAGAATCTGAGAGTGCAATGAATCGTCTTAATGTCTCTTCTCTATTTTTCCTTTTTTTTTTGTTTTTTCTTGAAAGGAATCTTCAGAATATTTTGAATGAAGAATCTGAGGATGAGCTTGAGAGCCAGCACATGACCTTCGTGGTAAGATGCCATTGTGTCATTTAGATGTGCCAAGCATGTAACTCAGGCAAGACGGTATCCCGCTGCAAATGACACAAAAACTTGTCTGTAAACACAAACTAGCGAGAGTGCTGAGTCAAGCCCCGCAGAAAGAAAGAGTAATAGATATAGCTCACATGTGCCTATTATATATATAAGAGATACGGCATCCAATGTTTTTCCTTTCTGTGCAGCAACTAGAAGAAGGAGGTTCTGTGGTTGAGCTTAAAGAAAATGGTACCAACATTCCTGTCACTAAGCATAACAGGTCAGTTTTATTTTTCTTGTCCTGTTATCTGTTATGAGTATACAAAATGTCGTATCTATATCCATCCCCACATATTTCTTGAAAATACTGAGCATCAACATTGTGCCATTCATCTCAGTCCAATAACTTGTTTGCTTTCAGTTCTTGCTATTTCTGCTGTATGTGTGCCAGACATCAGCAGTTTGTGCCAGCAGTGGATAAGACAGGGATCCCTGGTCATCCTGACATTGGCATATGCAGGGATACCTGGTCTCTTCAGGGAAGTTCCTAACAAATATATAAAATGTCCCCGAACAACATTTTCAGGGAAATACAGACAACTTGTCTGGGAAATCAGGCACAGGTACACCTCTGTAAGATTTTTTTATGAGCAAAATATTCCCTGCTTAGTTATTTGTAAATAACATGTCTTGTACATAATGGAAGAGGAGCAATCTATCAATGAGGTTTTGTGTTAATATTAACCTCAGCACAGAGGACACAGAGCAAGTCTATGGCCTGAGTTATGCAGGTGACTGCTTTCAGTAAAGAGTTTTGACAATAAAGCAGGTCAAACAGAGTAAAGAAAAAGGAAAAAAAAAAGTTCTATGTATTTCTCTTTTTTAAAAGTCACTTCTTGTATTACTTTTTTGAATCAAAATATTTTTGCAGGAAGGAATTTGTTGACTTATATGTGAATTACATATTCAATGAATCAGTACGGAAGCCATTTGAGGACTTTATGCAAGGTTTTTTAAGAGGCTGCCCAGCTAGAAGCTGGAAGATGTTTCTCCCTGTTGAGCTCCAAGTTGTTCTCCTGGGACACGCAACATACAACTGGCGTCTGCTGCAAAAGGTATTGGATACAGGCAGAGTGGCTTTCTGCTGTTTTGCACAAGGTGTTTGCTGAGCAAAAACTCTTTCAGTCCTGTTATTTTATTGAATGTGTAGGTCAGGAACACAAAGATAGTAGTAGCTCAAGGTACTCTTTTTATCATTTGTAACATTGTTTTGAGTCTGTTTCTAATCCACACTAGGTTCGAGAAAATAGGGTGATAAAAATTAAATTGTAGCTCAAGGATTGTCATACGGATCTTTGAAAAACAAATGAACAAGCAGATTCCAGTCAAGAGGATTTGAACATCTATGAACAGGATTATAAAATTATCAGATAAACGGTTGTTGCTTTAAATAAAAATGGAAATAGCGAAGCCAGTTTTATTTTTATCTCTTTAACAGAATGTGATGTACGGAGGCTATCAGGAGTCACATCAAACCATCAAGAATTTTTGGACTGTGTTTTTCAAGCTCCCAGAAGAAAAAAAGAAAAAGTTTCTTGGTAATATTCAGACATTCTAAACTTTCCTACAGCCCTTTTCTCTCTCTCTCACAAGACACATTTAGATGCTTGTGTGTGAAAAATACTGTAGACCCAAACTGCTTTTCAGCATGCTTTTCCCCCCCCATTTTCTAGTGAAAGCCACAAAGGATTAACACTAAGAATAATATTGACACAGGTCTGACCCTTCTCACCTCCCTTGAAGCTTGCTTAAAGGCATCTGACGCCCTTGTATCTTGCAATTACTTTACCCCTTACTTTTGTGGATATCAGTTGCTGGTCAGAGGCCTCAACTTGCGTGCTGACACAAGCAGTTTAGCTTTCTCAAAGGAAGCTACCTCATCCTTTTTAAAGGTAGAAGATCAAACCTAGCCTGGGTTTTCTTATCCACAAAGTCTATATAAGTAAAAGATGGTTTATAATTATTACGAATCAGCAAGAGACTTTATTATAATCGGGTAGAAATTGAGCAACACAGAACAATTAGCTTATGGAAAGAGCTATATGTTTACACTGATTTTCCTTCATATGTTTTTCGTCCTCTGATGACATTTTCTTGTTTGTTTGTTTTTAATTTGCTAACTTGCCTTTGTTCCATCCCCCTTTGTTTAGCTTTTTTGTCAGGATCTGATCGAATCCCTGCCTATGGACTGGAATATTTTAGCTTTGCTATTCAAGATCCTGGATGGGAAAATCCAGATAATTTTTTTCCTCTAGCTAATGCCTGCAGCCACATTCTCTTCCTCCCCAGGTACAGCAGTAAGGAAATACTGGAGAAAAAGTTCCTCTGTGCCATAGAGCATGATGAAGGTTTTGCCTTTAAGTGACTTTTGGTTAGGAGCACGTTAAAGCACAAATAAGAAAGCAAGTCTTTGTTTCATTTGTAATATTTTTCCTCTTGGTAACTGATTTACTGGTTTCTACCCTGACTTTTTTTTTACTGTACTTCATAAATACTTGACTGTGTGTATTCACTGAGGTTGTATATTGATTATATACTTGATTGTTAGATTATAAAGTTAGTAAAAAAAAGAATACTATTTAACATGCTTGCAAGAAGCAAGTTGGTAAACAAGTATATTTACATGTGTGTTCATCCTAATTGTGCTGTAGTGGTCTTCTTTAGTTGGTCGAGCTTTCAACAGCAGGGTTTCTGTGATTTGTACGTTACCAAACACACAGACAGTGTATGCTGAAGTCATTGTCACAAGGGGAGGCCAGGGTAACATTTTAATCTGTGTTAGTCAAGGATTCTCTTGGAGAGCAACCAACCCTAAGACCTGATCCATTAAATTGTGAATTGAAGGAGCAATCTGTACTTACCTGAATATGGCCTTTTACTTATCTGAGAGAAGTTCTTAGGAAGAGGATTTGATCATTCCTAGACTTTGTCAGAGGCTGTATTTGTAAAGCATTAATTAGTTTGTTGTGTTGCTTTACATCTTCTAAGGAGATAGCTGGCAATTAAAACAGAATTTTAGGCCTGCAGAACAGCTCTGTCTGCAGAACATTGTGAATATGAGGCTTGCAGGACAGTTGGAAGCTCATTGCCAAAACTGTTTAACCCTGGCAGGATATTGGCAATGTCAGGCAGGATGTAAAGGCAGAATGTGTATTTTCTCTATATATTTTGCTTTATGTAAAAAAAAAAATAATTGAGGGATAGCAGTCATGATTTTTCTGACGTCCTTTTTCCTTTGGTTTAAGTGTGTCAGTAGATGTACATATGTAAAGAAGGCTTTTACTGTGCTAAATTAAACGATGATTGATTAAGTTTTCATACCTGTGGTTCTGTTTTTCCTCTGTTATGTGGCTGCCTGTGCATGACAATGTATATCTGTTTTCTGTCCTCGTTCATATACACAAGGCCTTCACAAGAGGAGTCAAAGGCTATACAGGTGTGTTTCAAATGTGCATTGCATACACTGAACAAGTCGAAGTCTTTTACATTTGGTGCAGAGTATGGTTTATATGAATGTAAAAATCTAGAGCGAGAAGATGACAAATTTTCACCACCTCCTCTGCCTTGATTTCGTGTTGTGCATTACTCGCAGTGCCCCTCTCCAGAGCTGGGTGTATTTTAATGATGAATAAACTACTCCCAAGCTGCAAAAATGAATGTTACAACCTCTGTCGCTGTAAGGTTGTCCATTAAGACTTGGGGAACTATCCTGTTGCTGCCTGCCTGACTCACTGACGTGTTAGTGGGGATGGGTACCACAGTAGCACTGCTGGTTTGAGGCATTTGATACACCTCCCAGTGCAAGGACAGGTCACCCCTGGAAACGTGTCATTTGAAGACACATGAAAAGTGTACAGGGACTGCAGAGAAAATCAGTTTATTTTTTTTAATACTACTTCTCAGCAGACAGTTCAAAGGACATTGCTCAGAGCTTTCACGTGACAGCTCCAGCAGCTTTTCCCTATATGTTGTCACAGCCTGTCTCCCTCTGCTTCCCTGAAGGGTTCAGGGGTTGAGTCTAGGTTCAGAAAGAGAAACCAAGAGCTAGACTTCCAAAAGAGCTTGGCAGCCGTAATCTCTTAGATGTCTCACCTGTGCAGCAGAGCTTCTAAAAACATGCCCTGGGGTGTGTTTGCTGACATACTCAAAGCACTGTGCCACGTGGGATCCACAGGGTGGCTGAGATCTTTGCGATGAAATGAAGCACAAACACTGCATGATGAAAACAGACTAAACACCATGGCGATGACACCCATTGTCTTGTATAAGGATGCTCAGATTACAGGGATTCCCCTGGGAACATGTAATTTGGAGCATGGAGGGGATACATGCCCCATGCCCTGGGTGGCCTGTGCAGAGCCAACCCCCAGCCCCTGCCTGTCTGGAGCAGAAAGGGCACCATGGGAAAGACAAATTAAAACTAGTCAGTGTGATCTGCTCAAGGCGTCTTTTTTCCCAACTACATGAAAAATGTTTTACTAATCATCTTTGGGAAAGGCACCACCCTGCTGAAGGTGTATTTTTGAGGGAACTGGCAGAAGCCCGAGCTGTTGTGCCACCATCATGACTGTCTGTTGTCACAGCTTAGCCTGCTGATGGCTCTTCACCAGCCTGCTTCTGGCTGCTTCATCCCTTCCCCTTCCCCTCGCTTTCCTTTGCTTTCCTTTGCTTTCCTTTATGCTTTTCTAAGCCTCTGTTAGATCTTGGAAATCCAGTGATCTTTTGTGCTCTGCAAGTGCACAAAAGATACATTGTTTGGATTTCCAAATAACCCATCAGAGATTAAATGATAATAGGCTTATTTAGAGCGTGAAGGAATTTCCTTATCATGTATGATGCAACAGCACATGGGAGATTAAATCCCAGAATAACTTTCAAGGCTATCTTTGATTTGTCCTCAAATAAGCCCTGCTTTTATAAAAATAAAAAATAAAAAATTTTAGAAAGACCTTTCAAAGAAGCAGAGTAGAACACTGTCATATTCTGAAATGACTTCGAGCTCCAAGCTGTGTCTACATTTTTTCAAGCAGTGCGTATTATAAAATATGCAAAGAAATACAATGTGAGTGAGCCTGATACCCAGCTATGAGTTTAAAAGGCTTTACACAGGTATCAAAAGTATATTCAACCTGCAGCAGGATTTTTTTAGACTGCTCTTCTGATCTGAACATCACCTGTAGAGATGTGCCAGAGCCCTGTAGAGTAGCTGATGCAGTCAGTGTGGATCTGGGATGACTTGGGCACCCAGGCAGCTTGTAAGCCACAAGAAACAAAGTGGGTAGCCTTGGTGAAGAGTGTTAGGGATGCCTTTGTGCTGGATTTGCTGCAGAGCAGACACCACGCAGAAATGCTACTTCCACGGGGGCTAGCAAGACCTCACCTTGGCTTGTAGCAGCCAGCATAGGCAGCTATCCCTGGCTAATCCTCTGAGCTTCTCTGAAAAAAGTCTCTTTCCTGACACAGAAAGGGCTGAAAAGAAAAAATACAGAAGAGTTCATTGCTTCCAGAGCAACACAGAGACTAATGGCCACACAGAGAGATTTTTCCCCTCGTTAGCCAGCAGAGAGATGTAGATCCCCCCCTTGCCTCTCTGACTGCACCTGAAAAACAACAGATGAGGTAAGTTCATGGTGCAAGCAAACCTGACCCAGTACAATGAAATGAACCTTGGGAGTAGCCTCCAGAGGGAGCTGTGCTCAGTAAAGTGCGTGAAAACAATTTACTTTGGTGTTTTTACTATTTTACATGTTTATGAAAGACCAGCCTTGAAAGTTCTCTGTGAACTCGAAATGTAGCCAATTAGCAATAGGTTTAAGCAACAGATTCCTGCCCCCCTTGGACAAATTCGGGGCTTCATTTCCTCTATTATTATTATTATTATTATTGTTATTTATTATTTGATGTCTTCCCCTCCTTGATTGCTCAGAGACAAACAGAGGAAAATGAGTGTAAAGGGACTTCTTACAGATATCTCCAAATGACAAAAGAAATAAAAACAAATGAAACAAGCATTTTTTCCTCTACACTTAGTTATTCTAGAAGCTGCTTGTAACACAGTAAGTAGAAAATATTATGTCATAAGTGCAATTGTACAATAGCAAGTAACTCTTTTCATGCTCAACATGCATGACCCATGCAAATAGAGAAGGTGAATTTGTATCTGATAAGTGACAGAGTGCATACTAAGTATACAAACACTGGCCTTTTGTGTCTCATGCATCCTTGCAAAGATCTTTACATGGTTTGCTCAAATACTGACTGTCATTTTGAAAAATGAGAATGAAGACCTACAGAGAGTGGAAGCAAGGACAGATAGCCTGGGAGGGATACAGAGACATTGTCTGAGCAGCCAGGGCTCAGGTTAGGAAAGACAAGGCCCATTGAGAATTAAATTTGTCCAGGCACATCAAGGGCAACAAGAAAGGTTTCTATAGGTATATTGGTGATAAAAGGAAGACTAGAGAAATCGTGGGCCCTCTTCGGAAGAAAGCGGGAGACCTAGTCACTGGGGATATGAAGAAGGCTGAGGTACTTAATGACTATTTTACCTCAGTCGTCACTGACAAGAGTTCCAGCCACATGGCCCAGGCCCCAGGAGGCAAAGGCTGGGACTGGAACAATGAAGTACTGCCCACTGTAGGAGAATATCAGGTTCAAGACCAGCTAAAGAACCTGAAGTTGCACAAGTCCATGGGATCTGATGAGATGCATCTGCAGGTCCTGAGGGAACTGGCAGATGTAGTTGCTAAGCCACTGTCCATCATACATGAGAAGCTGTGGCAGTCCAGTGAAATTTGCAGTGGCTGGAAAAGGGGAAACATAACCCCTCTTTTTAAAAAAGGGAAAAAAGGAAGACCTGGAGAACTACAGGCCAGTCAGTCTCACCTCTGTGCCTGGCAAGATCATGGAGCAGATCCTCCTGGAAACTAGGCTAAGGCACATGGAAAATAAGGAGGTGATTGGTGACAGCCAACATGGCTTCACTAAGGGTGAATCGTGCTTGACAAATCTGGTGGCCTTCTATGATGGGGTTATAGCATTGGTGGATTGGGGAAGAGCAACTGACATCATCTACCTGGACTTGTGCTAAGCATCTGACACTGTCCCCCATGGTATCCTTGTCTCTAAGTTGGAGAGAGATGGATTTGATGGATGGACCACTTGGTGGGTGAGGATTTGGCTGGATGGTCGCACTCAAAGAGTTGCTGTCAACAGCTCAATGTCCAGGTGGAGATCAGTGATGAGTGGTGTTCCTCAGGGGTCAGTATTAGGACCAATGCTGTTTAGCATCTCTGTTAGTGACATGGACAGCGGGATCAAGTGCACCGTCAGCAAGTTTGCTGATGACGCCAAGCTGCATGGTATGGTTGACATGCTGGAGGGAAGGGGTGGGACCTGGACAGGCTTGAGAGGTGGGCCTGGGCAAACCTCTCAAGGTTCAACAAGGCCAAGTGCAAGGTCCTGCACCTGAATCTGGGCAATCCCAAGCACAAATAGAGATTGGGAGGAGAATGGATTGAGAACAGCCCTGAGGAGAAGGACCTGGGGTGTAGGTTGATGAGAAGCTCAACATGATCTGGCAGTGAGTGCTTGCAGCCCAGAAAGCCAACTGTATCCTGGGCTGCATCAAAAGCAGCGAGGCCAGCAGGGTGAGGGAGGGGATTGTCCCCCTCTGCTCTGCCCTTGTGAGACCCCACCTGGAGTGCTGTGTTCAGCTCTGGGTATTGTAGTGATAGGACATGGGGGAATGGTTACATATAAGGAAGAAATTCGTCTCTCAGAGGGTGGTGAGGCACCGGCACAAGCTGCCCAGAGAAGCTGTGGATGCCCCATCCCTGGAGGTGCCCAAGGCCGGGCTGGATGGGGCTTTTGGCAACCTATTTAGAGGAAGGTGTCCCTGTCCTCTCGACACCTTTGTCCGGAGCGGCTCACTCGCGAAATACTCGTTCCCCTCAGCTGGGGCTGTGGCCGTACCCACGCTGAGGGAAGGGACCAGGCCCAGCCCCGAGCAGCCCGGGCCTGCCGCCACCGCCAGCCCCGGCGGAGCCGCCCACCGCCCCGCCCGCCGCCGCCGCCGCCGTGCGCTGCCGGCCATTGGCAGCCCCGCGCCGCCCCTCCCGGCGGTGGAAGGGGCCGGACTTCCTCGTCGCCGCGGCGGCAGCGGCGGGGCTGGCGGCAGGTGAGCGGGCGAGGGGCCGCGGCGTGGCGCGGGGCGGCGCGGGGGGCGCCCCTCGGGGCCCGGCCCTGGCGGGGGAGCGGGGCCTCGCGTGGGGCCGCCCAGCCGGGCCCCTCGGGGCTCCCGCAGCCGGCCCGGGCGGAGGGGAGGGCGGCCAGGCAGGGCCGGGGGCTCGTCGGCGCGGCTGCTTCACCGTCGGGGGCGGCTGCCCGGGGGGTGCCGCGCCGGGGGGCGCAGCCGACCCTGAGGTGGGCACCGGGTGGCGGCCCGGGGGGGCCGAGGGCCTCCGGTTTAACTCCTTCGTCGTCGCACCTCGCTGCTTCATGCTCTGGGGCCTGCGCTGCGCTGGGGCAAAAAGGGAGAAGAAAGCGGGCTCGGTGACAGAAGGGAGCGGTACGCCCCTTCGTTGTGGGGCTGCTGGAAAAGGGAGCTGAAATCTCAAAAACGACCGGGAAAGGAAAAGGCTGCTCGTGCCCGCCTTGCCAGCAGGCAGGCCTCTTTGTTTAGGGATCGCTCTGTGCCGAATGGTGCTTGTTGTGAGCACGATATTTACCTAACTGGCTCTCCCAGAAAGCGTGCAGTCGCTGTCATGGCTGTAGCTTATGTGTGTGTTCATGTGAGCACGTGAAGAACCTGCATATGTCATGACAGCTGTTTAAAAAAAAGGACAAAAACCGTTTTCTGGTCTCCTGTCATCATCTTACACACACTGTCACGGCTATAGCTTATGCATATGTTCATATGAGCATGTGAAGAGACTACATGTCATTAAAAAAAGGGCAAAATAAAACATCTCCTGTCATGATCTTACATGCGCTGTTATTATTTTCCAATAATCCTCTAAGCCACCAGGGTTGGTTCCTCACTAAAGGATGTATGCTTAAGCATGTCAGCTGAGTCTTATTATAGCGAGTCTTATTATAGCGAAGATCTCCCAATCACAGCAGTTCTCCTCAAAAAAACTCCCCGCTGTACCACGTCTCCTTGTCTCTAGCTGTGCTGTGCACATCCTTCAGTGATTCAGGGGTGAGTTGTTCCTGGAATGAGGATGTTGAACATTCCCTCCCCCCCTTTTTTTTGGTGTGGTTACGTACAGGGAGTCTGCAAATGAGCAGTTCTGCTGCATTGCATCCGTTCTTATCTCTAAAACATGAATACAAAGCTGGCTATTTTGTGACCAGTGAAGAGCGGGAATAGGTGCAGCGGTTGACTCTTTATCTCTTCATAATCCAATTTTAAAAAGGGTCAGGAACTGTAATGCCCTAACTGATGCATTTTAAAGACCTTTTCCTAAGGGCTTGTCCTATAAAAAGCTGGATTTCTATCTTTAAGATGTATCTAGCTGAGCGCTAGGAATAACATTGAAAACTCAGGTAAGCGAATATGAATTTTATCCATTTTTGTGTGTATATGTGCATGTCTACGTTATAGCCTACTTGCCGTAAAAGCTTTTTATATACTCATTTTAGTATAAGGAGGATATGTAGAAGGAGTTTGCAGTGTAGAATGGCTATTTTGTTCTTCCGCTGATGACAGAGGAATAACTGCCTTGACCAGAATGGGAAACGAAGCGTGAATCTTTGTTCAAAGCTCTGTGTTTCTGGACACAGCTCCTGCTCGAACACATGATGTATTAAGGCTTGCAGCAGCTTTGCATGCTGTATTGGTGGTGGTGGGGTGACAGCACAGGGCACAACAGCACATTAAAACAATTGTGGTTTTAGAGATGTGTTATGTTTTCAAAATAAAACATACACGGCATACCAGGCCATTGGGAAACAGCCGGCTGTGTCTGTGTGCTCGAATGGAAAGTGGCTATGTTGGTTTTCACTCTTTGAGTGGAAAGTGCTGCCTGGAATAGAGCTGCACATGGATTTATCAGCAAAATGTTCAGAGGGTGGGACTCAAAAGGACATGTTTGCAGAACTAATCAAAAATCCATTTAAGGTCAGATTTTCTACAGTTTCTGGCACGCCTCTTTGTCTGCTCTAGGGATTGTTAGATTTTAGGTGTTTCAGAAAATCTGACAGCTAGCATGAATGGGTTCTGAGCTTCTTTGAGACGTCACCCTAGTAATTCATATGAATCACTGGGAGTCTGACCTCTTCCTACTTCAAGTTATGTCTTAACAATGGGAAAAAACATCATTTGCTAATTGCATGCACACTCCCTGCCCAGTACTGAAACTGCTTGTGTGGAATATTAACACAAGGAAATTAATTAAAGTATTTTTAGCATTTTAAATGAAATTAGCATCTGGAAAGAAGACTGTGACCCATGGGGAGCAGACTGTTCAGAAACCTTTTTAGAAAGGTATCCTAAATTAATATTTAGCTCATGTTGTACAATGTCACTGTAGTTCAAGTTGTAGAGCGCTGAAGTCTTTTCAGCTCAGAGGCAACGTCCGCTTAGAGCAGCAAGGAGAGCGATCTGTGGATCTTCAGGGTTGCTCTCGTTGTGAAGCTGCTTATACCTTTGTAATAAGGTGGTTCCCCAGGATGAGAGAAATGGTAGCCTCAGATTTTTTTGCTGTTTCAGATGTCAGGCTTGAAATGATTCTGTGCCTTTGTGTTGTCACCTGCAGGAAGTTGCTTATGCTGTTTTTTGTGGTGTTTGGTTTTTTTTTTTTTTTTAGGCAGAACATGAAGTTCCCTATAAATATAGCAGTTGTGTCATTTGAAGCATAAGCACGTGCATTACTTCAGTGTTACTGCGTCCCACGGCATTCCTATTCCTGGTGTAGGAAATAGTGTAACTAGCACAGAGGGTGTCTTCCATGAGCCATCTGAGGGCAACCAAGCACAGAGTATGTGCAGCAGTGGGTTTGCCAGCTGGACAGAGCCTTGTCATCTCCTGCTTTTTAAACTGGGGGTGCCTTGCAGCTGGCCGGTGACAATTAATTATATGTGGGGTGTGAGTGAAATGGGTTATGCGAAAAAGGAGCAGAGGCTCTTAGAAATAAATGGGATTCAGTGCGTACTTTAGGGCACCTGATAAGAGATCCTAGCAAACAGTTTGTGGCAGGAAATTGCACCGCTGATGGACTGCAGCTGGAAAATCCTATCCTCTCCCTCTCCCGTCTGGCTCTGCCCTGCCGAGGTGGAGGTGACCGCACCTGACTGCGTGACCGCAGCTGGCGGGCGAGGGGAGCCTGGCAGGAGATGAACGCGCAATGCTTAGGACTTGGATTATGAAGGGCTTTGCTGCTAATACCTAGAGCTTGAATTAGCACCGAGCTTTGGAAACCAACTGAGTTGCATGTGTTTCCTGTCTACTCTGAGTGGGAAAATAAATCTGATTTTTTCTGAGGAACTCTCTGGTGCTTTGAGGGTTGTCTCTGGCTTTTAGATCCTGTACTGACATCGTAAGTGTTGCTGCAGCTGTAGATTGCTTTAGTTTGAAACTTGGCATGGTAAATCGTAAGACTTGATGTTGAGGATCTTTCATTTTCTTTTCTGCTCTTTCTTTTTTCTTCTCTTTACGAAGAAAAAGGGCTTTAATCAGTTTCTAGTTCAAGCAGGGGAGTTCTCGATGTCTTACTAGTACGGCATGTTTAACAAATGGCCCCAAAACACTGAGATAAGGAGTGACGAGGAAGCATTACTAAAATCTGTGAGATGCTTGTTCTGGAACAAGGGCCGATCCCCCCCCAGCTCTTATGCAATAGAAAGCTGTTGCCATACCAAGTTCAGACTGTGCAATAACTCGGTCCCTTTACATTGCTTTATTTTTTCCTTCCTGTTGTACTGCATTATCTGAAATCCCTGACTTTCACTGCGTTCAGCACAAGAGATAACACCTGAGCTCTGGCAGGTTGCAGCGACGTTAGAGTTTTATATATCTGTTGCTGTCAGGGGCTGAGCTGTCAGCGTGCTGTTCTACTTGAACTGCTTTTTCTTGGAAAATTCTTGCTTCATCCACCCTTTCCCCTTGTTTCTCTTCCCAGGAAGAATACATGACTTGCTGAAAAGAGAGAAAATGCTATGCTGGGGTTACTCGTCTTTTGGACAACCTGGGATAGGTAGCAACCTCCAGGTCATCATTCCTGAACCGCAGGTGTACGGATTCATCCATGATAGAAATGTCAAGGAGGTGGCATGCGGAGGAAACCATTCCGTGTTCCTGTTAGAAGATGGGGAAGTGTATACCTGTGGCTTGAACACCAAAGGCCAGCTGGGGCATGAGAGCGAAGGAAGCAAGCCAGGTAAGTCTGCCTCTTATGCAGCTTCAAACTGGCTGAGGCTGGGGGGCTGAGAAGACTAGGGAAGGTGCTCTGTGTTGATTGCCGTGGAGCTGGAACAGCCAACAGAGCTGAAGATCACGTCGTAACATAGCGATGCTGAATGGTATTTGCTGGCTCTGGAAAGCTACAGCTGGGCAGTATGGGTGGGGAGACATCTGCTCGCTTTGTATGGGAAATGCATCAAGAAGCAGAGGTGAGTGAAGGTGGTCTCAGGACAGGTGTTTTTATTTGGCTTTATGGTGCCTTGCGATAAAAGGGCCATGAGCCACAAGCGTCTTCTGCTCTGTCTTTCCAATTGTGCTGCATTCTTATGCCTACTCTCATTCAACTATTGCTGGGAATTTTGCCATTTACATCAAAGCGAAATAGACCTGTGTTGGGCATAGTTACGGATAACAAACTTGCTTTTGGCCGAGAGAGTTTATGAATTTTGTTTTCTGCTCTTGCAAATCTCTTGTCAACGTATGCCTTTCCCCCTTCATGGTTTCTTAAGCTAGAAGAAGGTCGTTGTAGCTTTGTGGTCCCCAAACTCAAATTGAATAACATCAAGACATGCAGGGGACCAGCATCTTTTGAAGGCTATAAAAAAAAATGCTTGAGGAGTTCAGAAGGGTGGAGCGGTCTCTGTCATGTTGCCCAGGTCTGTGCTCAAAGAGGAAGCAGCTCCCTTTTATCTCTCATGCTTTGGGGTGGAGGTGGGGTACGGGAGGGAGGGAGATGGAGACATATGCTGCCATTATGTTAAAAGCTTCAGTTACTGTTTTTAAGAATATGTGATCATGCTGTTCAGTCAGAGACAGTTACTACCCAAGATGATGTCTGCTTATGAATAAAATTCTAGGAATCTGCAATACAATACACTCAACATCGATCTAACCTTTTTTTCCTTGAAAAGCTTGCAGGTTTTCTAATGACTAAGGGGGAAAAGAGTTGTTCTGTATGCAGCAAGTTTTTTTTTTTTTTTAAGACTCTGGTCCCCTTAACTATGTATTCCAAATAATTAATTTGTTTTTCTTCCGCCTTCCATTTACATAGAGGGTACTATTTCAATTTTGCTTCTCATTCGTGCTGCTTACAAAAACATCAAACAGGAACAGTTGTTTCAGTAATTCCTCTTAGAGGAGTCCTTTAGGGAGCACCTTTTGAAATGAAAGATGCTTTTAAATTTGTTTTGTATTGTGTTTATTATCACACTGACTGAGCTTGTGGATGTAATGCAGAGATAGGATGGCAACCAATGAGCTGATTTTTGTGCCTCTCCACTGCAGGGAGCAGAGATTACTGAGGGAATATTTTCTGCCAAATGAGTATGAATTGATGGAGATTTCTTTTCTGGAAGTGTCCTTTCCTGATGTTACTACTTAGGAGAGTTAATTCAGAGATCTTCATGGTAAAGAGTTAAGAGTCCACTGTTCTGCAAAATCAGTCTGAGTTTGCTCAATTTCCTGAGCATCATCAAGTGTTACCATGCATTAAGTCTCCAGTGCATAGCGATAATTTTGAATTGCAGTAGTTTAAGGAAACAAGAAGCTTTTTTCTAACTGTACCTCTAAACTTCCTCTTTAGCCCTGTAATCTCACTTAGATTTGGTTCTCTTCAGGTCTGTCATGATGTCTTGACTCCCTGTAATGAAAAGTATGTTTTATCTGAATGTGCGTACATGTGCTAGGCCCAGATACCCGAGGTAAAGGCTGCTGTGGAATTTGGGCTAAATTATAGAGGTGTGTGAGATAGCCAGCTGGTTTTTAGACATTTGTAAAGCTTTAGACACGTGTTAGTCTTTGAGATGTTGAACGTGTTTTCTGTTACAGGGATTTGTTCTCTGCAGCTCATTCAGACTACTGCCAGTGGGGAATAAAAAAAGAAGTGTTGGGGGGGCTTTGGTAATTAATGTCCCGAGGGAGTTTCAGAAAAGTGTCTGGCACCAAAGTTGCCTTGAACCTTCCCTCTGGTAGCAAACAGCAGGCAAAACCCTGGTGTTACAGATTTCCTGCTTGGATGCAGAAGTGCAGGGTAGTATTGTCTCAGTTTACGTTGTAGAATCTCAGCGGCTGCAAATATCATGTCCAATCTCAAATATCATTATATCCAGTCTCACTACATAAACCGTGTCACTTGAATTTTTCTGAATGCAGTGGCCTTGCTTTTCAAGCATAAATTTACTTGCTCTGAACTTCAGCGTGGAGCTAAAGTGGCCAGAAACACTGATGCCCACTGTGGTGTGCCTGTAAATCATAAACTGTGTAACAGCTGAGAATTCAGATGTGTGACCTGTTTGTAAGGACAGTCTGTATGGATCTTCCTCTTTTAGCCTCTTCCTTGTTGGGGAGAAGCCAGCTGGGAGGCCCTGGTTGCTCAGGAGCAGGAGGAGAAGTGGCAGGGCTTGTGTTTGTTGGAAGCAGCCGTGGAAGTGGGCAAGTCACGGATGAGGAGGCGTGGCTGCTGCCTTGAATAGGTAAGGTCTAGAAGCACGTACAGCTGGGATGACAGCGGTAGGAGAATGTGATTTTTGGGAAGGGGGAAACTAACCAGAATGGTTGAGGTTGGAAGGGACCTCTGGAGGCAATCTTGGTTGGAAGAGGTGCAACCCCCGTGCTCGAGCAGGACCACCGAGGGTAGGTAGCCCAGGACCACATCCAGGCAGCTTTTGAAGACCTCCGAGGAGGGAGACTCGACAGCCTCTTAGGGCAAGCTGTGCCGGTGCTCCGTCGTCTGCACAGCACAGAAGTGTTTCGTGATGTCCAGACAGAACCTCTTGAGTCTCAGCTGGTGCCTGTTGCCTTTTGTCCTGGCACTGGGCACCACAGGAAACAGCACGGCTCTGTCCTCTTTGCACCCTCCCTTTGCTGTATTTATATGCAGTGATAAGATCACCCCGAGTCTTCTCCTCTCCAGGCTGATCAGTCCCAGCTTTCTCAGCCTGTCCTCGTGAAAGAGATGCCCCAGTTGCTTTGTTGTTTTCATGGCCTTTTGTTGGACCATCTCCATTAGCTCCGTGTCTCTCCAGGACTGGGGAGCCCAGAACTGGAGACTGTACTGCAGGTGTGGCCTCACCAGTGCTGAGTAGAGGGCAGGGATCCCCTCCCTCGACCTGTTGGCGGTACTTTGCCTAATGCAGCCATGGGATACTGTTACATGGCAAGGGCATGGCGCTGGCCCGTGTTCAACTTGGTGTTCACAAGGTTCCCCCAGCTCCTCTTCTGAAAAGTTGCTTTCCAGCTGAAAACAGCTGCTCCTGCAGCAGTTCTGTGAAAAAATGCTTACTCTCTTAACACCTGACCTGCCTTTTAAACAGCTGATTGCCTATGTAAACTCCTGAAAAAGAGATATGAGCACCTGGACTTTTCTCAGAATGCTCTTCAAATCTTACAGCAGAGAAAGGGGAATTATTCTGTGCATTTATACGCTTCTGATCTTGCTTCTGCCCTATGAACTAATTCATTCTTTATGGTTTGACTGGCCTGTTACGCAGAATAACCTCAGTTAAATGACTGAATTTCACGTCCTTGAACACCTTTACTGCAGAAACACAATAAAATCTTTCAAGTTCCTGAGGTTTGTGTTAATCTGTGTCCTACTTGAGTGTTCAAATGAATCACTTGTACTTTAGCCCTGTGATGGTAGTATGTACTTGACACTTTTTTCCTTTTGACACATTTGTATCCAAAAGACCAGTTTGTGTTCTGAAGGGAAAAAAAAAAGTGAAGTGCATCCAGGTGATGACAGTCTGCTTTTGTTCTACATCCAGTTGCAAGCTGTGAGACCAGTTTTTCAGCCAACACCTTCCATTTTGCTTCTTAAGTACTGTTGCTAGAGCAAATGTTTTCAGGAAGAGCTTTCTCCAAAAGCTGTCTTATGAGTTGGCGTTGGGCTTGAGCGTGTAAACATTTTTTTACTAACCCAAAAGATGGGGTGTTCAAGTTACATCAAACCTCTGTACTACTGAAAGCTACTGAATCTAAGAATAAATAAAAACTCTTTTGTAAATGTTCAATGGGAGTGTGTTAATCCCTCCCTTTCCCAGTCACCCGCCTTCTGTGCAGTAATATTTTCAAACAGGACTTGTGAAACTGATTGGGATGTCATTGAAAGCAAGGACAAATGTGTTGCAGTGCCTGCACTGTACAGATGTGACTTTTCAGGAACATGTGGCTTTGTTCTGCTCCTGTGCAAATTGCTGCAGGATTGATTTAAGGAGGAACCAAGTGAGCAGGCCAAGTGCTTTTGGAAATTCTGGGCTTCTTAATCAAAGCCTTCCTTCTAGAAGACAATATAAAACGCCTCTGTGAAGGCTAAACGTTTCCTGTTTCTGTGCAAAACTGCTCTGATAACCTGAAAAGATGGCTAAATAGCACCCGTCCAGTTACGAAAAGTGGAGCAAACCCTTTAGGTCTTGCTCGCAGCGTGTGGTATATGAAGTAATGCTCTCTGTGCTGCAAGGACTCGGAGGTGCTTCAGTTAGATCCCTCAGCTCAGACACGGTCACAGGGTGGAAGGACATGGGTACAGCAGTCATCTGTCTGCAGGACTGACCACAGAATGGCTGAGGTGGGAAGGGACCTCTGGAGATCATCTGGTCCAACCCCCCCTCTGGGCAGCCTGTCCCAGTGCTCTGCCACCCTCACAGTAAAGAAGTGCCCCTCATATTCAGCCGGAACCTCCCGCACTTCAGTTTGTGCCCGTTGCCTCTCATCCTGTCACTGGGCACCACTGAAGAGTCTGGCCCCATCCTCTTGACACCCTCCCTGCAGATATTTCTGTACGTCGATCAGTTCCCCTCTCAGTCCTCTTTTCTCCGTGCTAAACAGGCTTGGAGACACAGCAAGCACGTAACACCATCTTAGAGAAAGGCTCGGCGAGGAGGAGGAAGGTGGTGGCAGCAAAACGGTGGGGCTAGCGTCAGCAGGGCGGTTCCAGCTGCCTACGTGTTGTGCACCTCATCGTGGCAGAGACTGTCTGCAGACACAAAGGCGTGTTCCTGAAGCTGTCCTCTGGTGTTATTGCTGACAAACCACAGCTCCAGAGGCGGTGTGAATGAAGCCAGGGGAGCTGCCTTGGTTCCCGTGCTTCCTCGCATGCTGGCTGGGTTAGATTATACTTTCAGAAGCACCTGATAGCTTCAGAAATTCTGTATATTTGCTTAAGTAGTCTATAAAGTCTGATTTCCTCCTCTCCAGTCCCAGACGCCAGATGTTCTTTGTGGCAGTTGTGACCACGAGAGGACTACGTGGTGAGAGCTGAAAGTGTGCAGAAGGCAATCAGAGGGTGATGCGTGGGGGCTTTAAAGGAGAGAGGAAGAGGCGAAAAGGCCCTGACAAACAGCACGTTTTTTTTTTCCCTCTGCAGTTACCAGTTTCCAAGTGTCAGCACCACGCTTCACAGGGAGTGGTGTTTCCTGGAAAAGGTGCTGAGTGTATCGGCGATCCTTATGCTGGTAAAAGCAATGAGTAACTAAGGCATCGGTGAGGGAGTGCTGACAAAATAAGGAGCAACCTTCACAAGCGGAGGGAGAAATCTTGGGTGTACTTCTCTCTTTACACACTTTGGGTCGCAAGCATTTCAGGTGCTGCAGCTTGTTTTTTCTCTTCTCCTCTTTCCACTGAAACACTCAAACGTGATTTAATGCTCAGCTGACTTCATTAGGACTGAAATCACGAAGCTCACCACAGCCTCGAAATACAGCTGGGATGTCCATATGCAGAATCACCTCCGGGATATGCTAGTGGAGACTGAGGAATCAGCAGTGAGCTGAAGGATCCTACTGAATGTATGAAAATCTTGTCAGAGAGCTTGGGGATCCACTGTTTACGTGTTTTTTGTACCGTGTCTTAACGGAATGCTGGTGACTGATACATTTGGGCTGTAGTATTTTTCTCATTTTGATGGAGTGCCTGTTGAATTCAGTAGCAGGGTTTTCACCGAGTTTTTGGCTGTTGGTTCAGGTGTTCATAAGTGCTAATGGTGTTAGTGTCACCTTGCTAGATGGCTTCACGTGTCATCGTCATTTATCTCCCAAAGGAAACAACTCGGCTCCTTTCATGTAAGAATTTAGAAGTCTTGTCAGTACTCAGAAAACAAAGGCAACGAGGGTGAAGTTTAGGTTGCTATTGGTATCTGATGAAATGTTCAGCTGCCTCGTGCATTAAAATGTTGGATATCACACTTCTTATTTTTAGACTTTGGTCGCGCGGTGCTCAGACATCCTCAGTGTGGCTGTGGACTCTGTTAACAGCCATGGCAATGCGAAGAAACAGGCCCATCTATCCTCAGGTTTGACAGCTGCTATGATTTAACTCAGAGGAATTTCAACAGTTTTTTTTTTTCGTTTTTTTTTTTTTTTTCCCTCCCCTGTGTTTCTACTGCCATCTATTATCTGGGCGAGGTAGTAAGATACCTAACGTAGAGACTCAGCCCTTTCCTAGCAGAAAGAAACAATCAAGAGGGACGAATGCTCTGAGTTGCTTATTGTCAAGCTGGGGAGGACACGAGGAGCTTCACTTAGGTGTCCAAGAGGACTGATACCGCTTGAAACTCTTCCAAGCAACAGCTGCTTCTCACTAGGGGAGAAAACCAGAATTTGCCACTGAAGGTGTAGTGTTAGGGCTGATAGTTTCTCTCCACTGATTTCAGACAGAAGAAGCCATCTGGTGCTGTCCATGTACACCACAGGACACTTAGGGCTGAAAGATTTTGCCACATCCTCTAGCAAAAGCTTGTCTAGCAACTGGAAGCTAGGCATAGAAAAAATATACCCGCTCTCTGGTAAACTTAGGAGGAGTAGAAAATGTGATCAGTAATTCATTGTCTGCACTCCTAATCAGTGCCATATAATTGGGTGCTTTGTGCTTCCAGCAGTCTCAGACACCAAAGATCTTGTATTGTAGCTTTTCAACATCACTGGAACTAAGTATAAGCCCTCTTTTATAAATTCGGAAGCTGTAGACTGAAGGTGAGCTTTTCATGATTTTTCACTTTTGGCCAAGCTTTACCGCAGTTTCCAGCACCTTCAAGATAAATCACCTTGACTGTCAGAGCTGAGTTACGCAAGCATATAGCAGCTGTCCTCGACTTTTGTTGGAGTGTGGCAGCGATGCACAGGACAGGCAAGAAAATGCTAGAGCAGCGCTGGGAATCATGGCTATCATGATCCAAAAAATTGCTGTCCTGAAAGTGTTTTGCCTGGACCTTGTTCTTTATTCCAATTTATATTTTATGAAAAGACCTGACAAGGTTGAGACCAAAAGAAGTCAAACCTTGGTATGTCTGTTTATGCTGAGGTGAAATGGACAGCAAAGAGAAGTGAAAACGGGAACTCCACTAGGTAGGACTAACTGATAAATGACTTCTGGGCATTGGTGCTGTGTTGAGACAGCTGATGGCTTCCGAAATAAAAGTTTGGGTCAATGTGTACTTCGGTACTTCCTGGAACTAGTTTTTTTTTTTTTTTTTTTTTTTTTTTTTAAGTTTTATGGCATGTTGAAACTCTGTTGCGTAGCTCCTTCAGCCCTTCCCTGTTGCTTTCAGTTCTGCTCACCTTTGTGCGGAAGACCCAATACCAAGAACAAACTTCACCTGTTGCATCGCTCACCTGCGTGCAGTGATGCATCTTTTCTAAGGAACGAACAGTGGTGCTGTGATGCTCTGAAAATTAACCAAAAATTTATACCAACGGCTAAAACACCTCCTACCCTTTCCTCATTTCAAAATACGAGGATAACAAAGAAGGATTTGCCAGATGTTTTGGTGTACCACCTGTATTAGCAGGGAGATAGCATATTTCGTGGTTTGGCATGCCTGAGGGTGAACTGGAACCCTTGCTGGACTGCCTGGGCAGTCCCTGTGGCCCAGGGGAAGGCTGGCTTTTTTGCATCTCTCAAAGTAGGTACGTGTGTGCCTGTACAACTTAAACTGTTGGGGGTTTACATTTCTCTGTAACTTCGCAGGCAAGCTGCAATACGCAGTGTTTTAGGAATGTGCTATGGTGAGATAGGCCAAAATTTTGGTGAGATAGGTGAGATAGGCTAAAATTTTTAA
The DNA here is from genome assembly GCF_009769625.2 of Cygnus olor. Taxonomy (NCBI): domain Eukaryota; kingdom Metazoa; phylum Chordata; class Aves; order Anseriformes; family Anatidae; genus Cygnus; species Cygnus olor. Next base: position 11,798,544 of record NC_049172.1, on the reverse strand, counting down.
GAGCAAAGGTCTTAAACTCCAAGACAGGCATATTTTTTATTCTGTCTGTGGTTATTCAGCAAGCCCAGATGTGGCTACACCCTGCTTCTTGGGTGAGCAATGCAGTCCTTGAAGGCTATCAGTGACATAGGGCAGCCCTTCGAAACAAGTCAGTATTTGTTAGTCCCAAGAATGGCACGTGAAGCAAGGCCCGGTTTGTGCTGCCAAATCAAGCTGTGGGGACTGAAATACCCACTCTGGATTTCTAAACATTCTGGATGGCCTCACCTCCCACGGTTGTCTCTTTCAGGTTTGTGCTGTCCCCCAGAGTGCTGGCAGGTTGCAGAGACCAGCCGTGGAACCAGTGTAAGGGCTCAGGTGCTCTGAATGAGGGACAGACAGGCTCAGTGCACCCTAGCAAGCAAGCTTACAGTGAAGTGGCATGTTCGTGGAATGTGATGTGGAGATGAGAATGGCTTCATCCTGCCTTTTTTCTTTTTTTTTCCAACTGTGGGATCACCTCCAGTGGGAGGTTTTGAACCTGCAGGTTCCCATACAGAAATGTTTTTGACTGAACCTAAGTGGTGTGTCAGGTTCATTGCAGCGGATATGATGTTTATGTCTTCTTATTTTCTGACTTCCAGACTTAGAAAGCATGCCTTCTTAGGGGTGCCTTCCCTTTAAATTCGTGTAAGGCATGTAGATTGATTGGTATGCAGGTTTTGGTGCTAAATATGTTAATATTATCTGGGTTCCCTTGGTGTGGGATATCAATTTTACAGAATGCCAAGCGGACGTGAGAGGGGGACTTAGTAAAACTAATCACCACCTTGCAGCTTATGGAGTGAACCTTTCTTCATCCACTCTGAAACATTTCTTCAGGGAAGAAGGAAGAAAATCAACTTTGCTTCTGTCTGGCTTGTGGGGAGTTTTTCCATTCAGCTGTCTGTCAGTTCCAACGCTTTGTTGCAAGACAAGACCTTTTCATGTCTGTTTGTAAAAAGCTCTGCGTAATGAATAAGACTTGGTTGCTGATGTTCTAAAAATAGTTGTCAAACCTATTTCAGTTGCATAACATGACATGACAATGAAAAGTAAATTGTGGGTAATCTTCCAGAGGAATGAGTTGTTTTTTTTTTTCTCTTCTATTCTTCCGTAAGGCCCTCTTGCTCTTTATACGATTTTTTTATGAGCATCTGAAGCATTTCTAGTAACAGGTTGATAGGTTCAAACCTGTTCCAGGCTTAGCACTGGGAGTGTTGTGGCATGTATGCTTCATGCATCAAGTAATAAAGCAAGAGACTACTGGATTGCTGAGCTTTTTGGATGACCTCTCATTGGACATGAGAGGTGTGGAAGGTCAAATGTATTTTACAGGGTTTGCCAGCTTCTGAGTCCTTGCTGATCCCCACATCAAGGCTAAGTTGGAAAACATCAAATCTGAGAAGTCTGGTTGTTCCTAAATAACCTGTTTGCCTGTATCTGAGAGGCTGTCTGTGTGTAGACTATCTTTGTGCTTTGGGGCGTGTACCTACCCTTATCCTATGATTCACAAGCCAGACTTTCAGAAGAGCTCAGCAGTTTCAGTAAGGTTTGGTGCTTTCCTCTTGTAGGAAATGTTTTAAAACTAAATTGAGCATCAACACACCTTCTGAATGGCTTTGCCTACAGGTTTATCCAGACCTGATGTCTGCGTGTAGCTATGAGACCAGTCCTGTGACCAGAGGTTTTGTTTTTTCCTCAGAACAAATTGGAGCCCTGGCAGGGCAGCATATAGTCCACGTGGCCTGCGGAGAGTCTCACAGCGTGGCACTCAGCGACCAGGGGCAGCTCTTCTCCTGGGGTGCTGGCAGCGATGGACAGTTGGGCCTCACCACTATAGAAGAAGCAGTGACAGTGCCAAGGTAAATTTTTTAAGAGGTTCAAGTTTCCTTAAGGCACCTACTTGGAGGTGTTGTGTCAGGGGTTTTTCACCTTCCAGCCTGGAGCATTGCTCTCGCTCAAAGGGCTGGTAATTGGGCACTTCTCATGTACCAATATTAACATGATGCCTCCTCCTTTCCCCTCTCAGCATTCTTTAAGTTCCATTGGCATTCAGGAAGTTTGGGCAGGACAGGACTTCTGTTTCTGGACTTTGATGCTGGGGGCACAAGAAGAAAGAGCATGCTCGCTTCCTCAAAGAAAAGTCTGTCAGTGTTTTCTACAGAGCAAGGAGATATATGAGGGAGGACTCCAAAACAGGAATGTTGTGTGGTGTCTGTTTATTCCACTCCCTAGAAATCCTTTGAGATAGAGCCATATTTCAAGAATGGGGAAAAAATACGGCCTTGTGAACTGGCACCTCAGTTTTGAAACTCTTGCACTGTTGCCCATTGGCACCTTCTGTTTGTCAGCAAAGCTACTTACCCAGCCCATTGCAATTCTGAATAGTCAATGTTGCTCAGAAATTTCAGGGAATTGCTCTCTTTTTTTTATTTTATTTTATTCACTTAATGTATATTACCTGTCTCAGAGTAAGTAGAGTATTAAGTGCAAGGACATGTGGATGGAGCAGGGGCCAGTGGCTGACATCCAAAGCAGTTCACAGATGACATGTCACAGCTTACCACCACAATGAAGATAGCTGATCTCTTTGTACCTAATGGTGTTGTATCACGCTACATTAATAACAGATCTGTTCTGTCTGTTATTCTGGTTACCACTGCATATCCAACGCAGAGCAGGAAGAGGAGGTTTGGGGCACCTGTCTAGGGTGTCTGTTATTATTGGAACAGTATTTAAAGAAAAAGAGTTCTAGTTGCAAAACCACGTTTCAGATGAAGGGCTCTGTGGGAAGAAAGCCCTTAACTTGCAGGTGGATCTGATACAACAAAGAGAGACATGCTCACTTGCCAATAATAGTGCCATTTTAAAAATAACATTTTTTTGAAGCAACTTGAACCTTTGACGTGCTATTCTTTGTGCAAAACACTTGAAGAGGTTTTGGTTCTATAACTCATAGGAACTACTATGCCCTGATGGGATGAAGAATGTCAATGCCTGAAAAAGAATAGTAAGAGAGACACCAAAAAATGTTTTTTTCCCCATCGTTTTCAGATGTCTGGAAATGTAGCAGTAAAGATAGTTGGAGTTGGTAGTCAAGTATCTAAATCTCCTCACAGATTTGCATCTATTATGCATAGATCTGTATAACCTCCAAGATTCAATTCCTCATCTCAAAATCACAGGTTATATGTGTGTCTAGAATACCTGAATGGAAATGATAAATTCATCTATGGTGGTACTATATTTGTGGATGATTATTCTAAAATAATGTCGTCTTCTTTAGGTTGATAAAGAAACTGAACCAACAGACGATACTGCAGGTTTCCTGTGGAAACTGGCATTGCCTGGCTTTGGCAGCAGGTACTGTAACATTCATTATTTACTACCAAGATTTCTGCTGTTGCTTTGCACAGTGTCCAAGATTGCTTATTTCTGCACAATAAACCAAGGGCATCCATGTCTCAACTGTTTTCGGAACAAATGGGAGACAATAAAGTGGATCAGATACCATGAATATTGAAGAACTTTGCCAATACTGTCAAGAAAGGAAACATCACACAACATTATGCACTGCCTCACTACTGAATAATGGCAGGAACACTTAAAAGCTTTCCATCTTGATGTAGAAAAATGTGTAGAGTTAATTCCTTTGTGTCAAAATTATCCTTGGCTCTTCTGTATGCAACATGTGGACCATTCTTCGTTGTGTTGTTTAAGTTAGAGCAGTCTATATTGTATTTTGCACTTAGTTACACATCTCTTTATTTATCCAGTGTCTTCGGACAGGGCTTTTATTTTAGGAAGGATCGTCTTGCTTGATTTTTCCATCATGAGGTTTGGGTGGGAGAGAAGCCCCCAGCACTGGTGTTCATTTTGACAAACTTGCTCTTCTGTTGACCAGCTCTTATTCACTGTTCTCTTTCTTTTTTTGTTTCAGATGGTCAGTTCTTCACATGGGGCCAGAACAGCTATGGTCAGCTGGGCTTGGGTAAAGAATGTCCCTCCCAAGCCAGTCCACAACGTGTCAAATCTCTTGATGGTATCCCTTTGGCTCAGGTTGCTGCAGGTGGAGCACACAGTTTTGCCCTCTCTCTCTCAGGAGCTGTGTTTGGCTGGGGGAAGAACAGCTCAGGACAACTGGGACTAAGTGATGAACGAGGTATTAAAGTTACGCTCTTTGGTGAAAGAAGGATGGACTTTTTTTTGGCTGAGTGACAGTCTTTTTTCTTTTGACAGTCTGTTTTTACTGAGCAGATGTATAAACCTCAGCAGCTCCTTAGGTTTTGTGCCTTAGAGGATAGAAAAAGAGTCTTTGGCTCTACAGGCTTTTCATGATTAGTAGTAATAGAAACACCTTTTTTTCCCTTGTAGATGTTAGTGGGAGTGAAGGTCAAAAAAAAAGAGTGTCAAAATGCAGGGACCCAAGGAAGTGCTTATGTTATTCTTCCCCTCAAAAACACTCAGTTATATTTTGTTTGAAGTTGATGTAGAGCAAAGGCTCTCCGTGTGGAACAATGAACTGAACCCATCCCCTAGTTGGTCAACATGATTTTGACTGGTGAGCATCTGTATGCTCCAAGATGATGGCAACACAAAGTATCTCAATATTGTAAAATGTTGTCCAGTTTATTGGTTGCACAGTTTTTCAGACATGTTGGGCCAGTGGTATGTTTTATTTCAGGTGATCATGTTCAGTGAAGCCTAGCCATCAACAGACTTGAAGATTGATTTATAAATTAGGCTTCAAGAGTGGATATGACGTTACCACTAGTCTGAAAAGCCCAGATTCCTCCAGCTTGTTAATGTACTCTTAGACTATTTTGCAAAAGCAAAAGAGTGAAAGATTTTCTTTGGAGTTTCAGATCAACCTCTTCATCTTTATCTGCATAGTTTCTGAGTAGCTTTAAGTATCTAGGCGAGTTACTGAGTGGGGATGTGAAACGCAACACGCGTGGATAATTTGGTTTGCATGGGTGAGTACATGAGGTGTGTATATATTTAAAAATGTTAGGTTGTGTATATAGTAGCTTATAAACACCATATGTTGCAAGAGAAAAGCATTGCCTCACATTTTGTCTACCTATAAGGGAATGATGCAGTTTGACAACCCACCCTACCAACTGAAACGTGTATTTAAAGCAATTATTCAAAACCAGCCTGTAGTTTAGCACAGGAGGTTTGAATGTTGTATGCTTAATTTCATCTTGCTTTGCACTTTTAGGAATATGAAACGCAATTGTAAGACTTGTAACATATTTTGTGCTTTCTCAAAAATGCTCCAGGTTTGTTCTCTTGTATAGTTTGTAAGAGCGCAGTGGCCTTGTATAAGAGCAGCTGTGTTCTTCGCATGGAGTTTGACAGAGAAATGTTTCTGATTTCAACACAGCACTATTAGAAATGCTGCACTTGTGCATTAGAAGTTTACTTTGTGCTAAACTACAGAACAAAGTAAATGAAAAAAGCCTGCCCTTAGTTTTAAATGCATGAAAATGTGACCATTTTCCTTTCACTATACAGAAAAAAAAGCACCTGTCAAATCCTTGGGTGAGAGTCTTAAAAAATGAACCACTTCTGTAGGTAGGAACTGGGTTTTTTGTTGGTACAAAGTAAGCGGCTGTTCCCCTTGCTGTCTGAAGCTGGTTTGGGGTACCTACTGCTTCTTTAAGTGCTTTTTTAATAATAATAAAAATATATATATATTCTTTTAAATCAGTGAAACATATAACCTTGCTTAGTGTATTTATACTCGAGATGCCTACTTTTAATGATTAGAATGTCATAGTGAAGGAGAAAAGCACCATTTAACTCTTGGCAGAGATTAGCCTTTGCAAGTAGGAGGATCTTAAAGCATGACAACAGAAGGAAGACTAGGTATTTAAATGCACCTGCTGCTTGCCATGCGTGTTGGACCCATCAGGATTGTTCTGTATGAAGAAGTCATAGCAAGCTTTTGGAAACAAAAGTCAGGAGTTTGGAATGGAGCATGAGGCTGAAGGTTGGTGTAGCTCACCTGCACTAGTCGTGTCCCAAGCTGCAAGCACACATTGAATTTATACAAAATACACTATATTTGTGTTCTTGCAATACCCAACTGTTTTTGAACCAGGGCAAATATTTTAAGAATGGGGGGAGAAAGCAACAGTAAAGTAATAAAGGATCTGTTGTTTTTTCCATGTTTGTTAAAGCTGTGCTCCATCTGAATTGTAGAACAAGTCTGAAAATCAGACTGCTGCCAGTGGTTTTCTCAGGCATTTAGGATCGTGTTTATGAAACAATTCCTTTATTTCATTTGTCTTACACAGACCGAGAATCGCCTTGCCATGTGAAGCTGTTGCGGTCTCAGAAGGTTGTTTACATCAGCTGTGGAGAGGAACACACGGCAGTTCTAACAAAGGTAGAGAAGCTAACCTGGAAGCCCCGGCCGCTGTCTTGCCTGCCTGATGGTTTCACTTTAGTTTCCTAGGAAATGATAGAAAAGAACAGACTGACGTACCTTAATTCATCTAACACCAGTAAGAGAAACTAAATGGAAAGTAAAGTCTTGTGATAATTTATTCTGAGATTCTTTGCCCACGTGATCCATTGCCATTTTTAAGATGAAGATGTTAGTAATCCATGACAATAAATAGTAAAACTCAGATGGATCACTCAAAGAAATGAGCTTTGAGGAATAAAAAAGAACAAACATATATCTTAAGAGGTTAAAAATAACATCTTGTTGGAAGATGGAGAGTTATTGTGCCTCAGAATAAAAGGCAAGTCAGAAATAATGGGCTGTTGCATGAAAAGTTACCGGTCAGTCACAGCATTTACAAGAGGTTTGCAGTTCCAAACCTACTGCTGTTCCCAAGTAGCGTGTAGTTTAATAGAGGATAGGGATAGCATTTGGAAGATCACTGTTCGGTTCTTGCCTTGCACATGCCACTTCCTAGGTTGTTGCCTTCCTTGGTTGGTACCTAAGTGTTCTCAATCAAAAAATGAATCAAAATAGCTAGCTGTGAGATTCCAGTGGGAGAACCACTGTGAAGACCAGAGAGTGTGGGTCTTTTTCCAGGAAAAAGGTCATCATCCTTTTGATCAGCAGCCACCAGAGATCAGTGTAAAGTACTGTGGAAATGGGTGCTATTGAACCATGTTTAAACCTGCTGAGATTTCTGACTCATTAGGTAATGGTGGGGGGAAGGTTGTCTACTGCAGGCGTACTTAGAGATAAGTCTGATATTCTCTGATGGGTGGCAAGGTAGCTATTTGGAAGCTTCATTAGCAGAGCTCAAGCTTATTTTCTGAATCCTTTGGAAATCCCCAGCAATCTCTGCTTAAGTGTGGGCTCGTAGCGAAACTGGAGTCAGAGAGATGCTGCTGGGATATGGGTCCTAAATGGAGAATATGCTGTTTGATTTGCTAACAGAGTGGAGGGGTGTTCACGTTCGGTGCAGGTTCCTGTGGGCAACTGGGACATGACTCCATGAATGACGAAGTGAACCCCCGAAGAGTTCTTGAGCTAATGGGCAGTGAAGTATCCCAGATTGCCTGTGGCAGGTGAGTCCTGTCCTTCAGTGGAGGTTAATGCTGACACTGGCTCTTGTAAATGGAAGGAGTAGCCTTGCTTCTGCATCGTACATGTCAAAATTAAGTTAATACATATGGCACTAATTTGTACCCGTCTCTCTTACAGACACCATACTTTAGCCTTTGTGCCTTCTTCAGGAATGATCTATGCATTTGGCTGTGGAACAAGAGGCCAGCTGGGAACTGGGCACACTTACAATGTTAAGTGTCCCTCTCCTGTGAAGGGTCACTGGGCAGCTCACAATGGGCAACTCTCAGGGAAGCCTGGTATGTACTGTGCGTGATTTAGAGTGGCAAATGGACATGAATCACTTCCTTTCATCCATGGTGGTCTAAAGACACCTTGACATTGCTCTGTGAAAGTGCTTGAAACAGCAAAAGAAATCCATTCCCCTCGTCTGAATGCACTGTGGAATTACTGTGTGACCTCTTGCTCTCTGTTACTCTGTGTGCCCTCTCCCTTTCTCTTATCATGGCAGAGCTCAGTATTTGGCAATCTTGAGCCTTCATGAAATTGTCCTAATGCTGATTTCTGAGGGCTCTGGTTTCTCATTAAAAACCCCATTGTAGTTTAAAAATTACAGCTTTCCCCTCCTGTCAGGTAGTATGTCTCAAAAAAATAATAAAGAAAAAAGTAAAATAAAGTGCTAAAGTGCTTGAGATCCTACTGATTTCAGCCTTGCCTTCAAGGAATCCGGGTGTTCCCTGTAGTGCAAAGCGTTAGACACTGTCAGTGCAAATGTGGAGGGAAGGCAAAGCAGAAACTTGCATTCATCAGCCTCTAACACAACTGTGTCGCTTTCCTCAACAGATGCCTGTAAATATCACATTGTTAAACATATCTTTTCTGGAGGAGACCAAACATTTGTGCTTTGCTCCAAATATGAGGTAAAACAAATGAAGTACTTTCTCAAGTCTGTTCACCTGTCCCAGCCCTCACTATGCATCTTTTTTTGGTGGTAATCTCCTGAAAGTGAGGTGATGTTTTGGGGTCCATTCTGCCTTATAAACCTTAAAAAGGACAGCACTTATTACAGGGGTTTACAATGTTTTAGGAGTGGCTGAAAGGTGCCTTCTTTTAGAGTCACATCAAAGAGCAATTGACACTGATACCACTTTGATCATCAGGGAAGGGAGTTACTTCCTTGGCAGATTGGAAGAAAGGGACTGCCATCCTCCTGAAGCAGTGGGGTCCAGGTGATCAGCGTAAGGCAGTGGAACACACAATGGGGTTCTGACAGATCAGCTGGATTGTGGGCTGAATGATGTTTTTTCTCCTTCTGTCTTATTTATTCCAGTAAGTGTTTAACATACACTTTTGAGGCATGGAAATAACTCTAGAAGAAATGTACTAAGCCTGTAACTATATACAGCATTATTTAAAAGGGCTTTGGTACATTTAAGGAAACGATATTTTGTTTTTCTTTTTTCTTTTCCTCTTTGTAAAAATATATATATATATTTTTTTCCATGCCTTTCCTTTCGGGCTCGTTAGTAATGTTGCAGCTTCCTAATCAAACCTGTTCAGAGATCACACCCAGAGACCTATGAATTGTATATAGAAAACTGAGATTTTTAATAAGAAGGAATTGTTTTTACAAGCTTTGTATTTGCTGAAATCTGTATCTTCTCACAGAATTCCTTGCCTGCTGATGATTTCCGGACCATAAATGAAACACGTTATACCTGTTTAATAAATGATGAAACTATAGATGTCTGGAGGCAAAAGCTTTTAGAAAAGAACAGTTCTAATTCTGTCAAGTAGGTATTGTGGCACTGGACAAGCCTATTATTGGAAGTTTTATTTAAATAATTTTGTTGGCTTCCATGCCCTGTTTTCACTTGTAGTTTAGCAGCCTTTTCAAGTGTGGTTCTTGGTTATATCTGAGGGGAGTACAGGTGCCAGTCACAAGGATGCTAGGTTAGAGCTTCCCAGCAAAACCCGAGGAATTTAAGGCTGCTTCAGAATATTGCAAATAGTGGGTGGGAAATGGATTTAAAAGTTGTTCTTTATTATGTGCTTAGAGTTCATGTAAAGCAGCAAGAAGCTGTGAACACACTGATTAAATTTTTTCCTGTTTGCCTGCTATGAGAAGGGCAGAATAGGTGGAAAGGAGGCCTCCCTCCTTTGAAAGAGAAGTGTTATATGATCCTGAGTAAGCCACTTAGCCTTTGAACGATGAGATGATCTTGATGTTGTTTCCCGTAGAAGGAAGGGAAGATAGCTGAAGAGATTTACTGGGACATCTGTTTATACCCTCTCTCTCTGTTTTCTTTTGTCTTTCTGCTGCAAACAGTAATGTTGTTCAGATACTGTCCTCAGCTGCCTGCTGGAATGGAAGCTTCTTGGAGAAGAAGTAAGTATCAAAGAGAGTCAAGTAGTGTAGCTTTCCCTTGAGGCAGACTGGAATCTCTTTTTTTCTTCACTCAGTTTTGCACTGGGCTTTGATTTTTCTGGTCAGGAGACTGGGGAAGAGTGTGTTCACTGAAGAGGTGGGTGGTCAGAGCTGGGTAAGGAAGGCAAATAGTCTAGGAAAGTGCATGGTGAGTGTACTGTACAGATTCCTTGGAGTTGTCATGTTTATTATTTTTCCATACGAAATGAATGTAAAAATCTTTGAAAGAGAGGGTTGGGAATTTGACAGTTAGGGAAATGAGTGATGCCACATACCTGAATAGTCTCTCATCCAGCTGAGCTAGCTGATGAGGGCTAGTGCCTGTGGAGGGAGGTATACCTCAGCACAGGCTGCTCATGAAAAATACACCCGGGCCAGCATGGAAGCACTTTTCTTTTAGGTGACATCAGTTGTGAAAAGTTTTGTGCTTTTGCTTATGAAAGCAGGAGTTTCAAATGGATGTAACCAACAATAGGTGGTGACAAGGATGTAATAGGCACAGCTGAGTCAAAAGCTGTGGGTTGGGAAGGATTATGTCGCCTGTGTTTGTGAAGGTTGGGGAGGTAACAGCATAAGTTGAGGTGGGGGAGGAATTTTTTATGGTGACGTAATGAATAAATGACCTGTAAGTAGGTGAAGATGAGCCTAGTTACTCTGAATAATCTTTGAGTAATCTTTTCCAAGAGCAGCTTGAAAAAGAAAACAAGTTACTCATTATACTTGCATTTTCCAGCTGGTACAATGGTTGTTTCTTCTCTAGCCTTGGGAAAAGACAGCATTGTTACTGCATATGGAGAGTTGTGTCATGTTGGTTTAAAACACTCAGTGAGTTTTCTAAGTTGTTGAGTCACTGCAAATAGTCCCATGCCTTCTTTGAATGTGGAAATGAATGGAGTGTATGACTTGATCACCTCTGTGCAGTTCTCTTTCCACCTTAATGATGTCCTGGTGAATGCAGGACTTAACTTTTACAGAAGATTTGTGCCCAAATGAATCATAAAATTTGAAGCCAACATACGCTGAGGTGAGGCTGTATTTAACTACGTACCTTTGTATGTGAAGCCTTACGTCGCCCTTGAGAGAAGTAACCTAGTATATGCCTTCAGTACCCTAGTGCCTGTTTGCAGTATGGCATTGGGGTTAGATAGATATAGGGCTAGATAAAAAAACAGCATTTCTATGTCTGTGTGACTGGGCACGCTACAATACTACCACTGAACAGCATGAAGCTACCTGTACTGCAGTGTGACTCTGAGGAGCTAGTCCCAGCCCAGTGTCCATATTGGTATGGAAATAACTGTTCTACTCCAACAGGCAATGTTTAACTTCTCATATCATCAGAAAACTGACAAATGCATCCCATGTTTAATCAGTACCGTTTCCTTCACAGTGTGGCTGATATAACAGAGTCTCAGGGATGAGTAGAGACGTACTTGGGAAATCCTTGAGGTCAATGGATTTGTAGCAATTACCGTTTTTTTACTAGCATCTGCAAAGATTTATGTGCATTTTTACTACAGACAATGGTGCTGAGAGTCTCTGCTCCAGATGCTGCACATGCTCCAGGTGCTGAGCTAGGTAACTTACCTGCTGGATTGCAGGACATTTCAGTGTCACTAGATCTGGCTGTTGGACTGTGTCATCCTCTGGAGGCTTGCCTTCATTATGCCTTTTATACAGGTAGCCTGCGTAAATTACAGCCTTTCACACGTGGCAGAAAGGAGAGAACATTTCTTACGTCTGAAGACTGTTTACAACTGCGCTGTGGTTTGATTGCGATCATTGTTTAGTTTTAGAAAATTTGAGAGTGGAATTATCAAATTCTCTGAAATCTTGTTTGTTATGTTTTGAAAGCCTTCATCTGATGTTCCCTTGAATAATGTCATCTTATATTATCACCCTTCGCTTTCTTACTGTGTGTGATTTTCTATAAAAATAAATAAAGTGTATGTGAAGAAAATGCAGAGGATCCTGAAACAATTGATAGATAGGTATTTTATAGGTTTTTAAGCAGTCAGTCCTGTTCAGGCAGGCTATTAGCATAGTGAGGAGTCCTGGGGAAACCAAAGAGTTTGATGAAGTGTTTATCTGCAAGAATCCTATATCTAAGCAAGGCCCAGAAGAGTTCAGAAAGGGGCATTGTGCATCTTGTCCTTAGCAAGAAGATTCTAAGTTGTGTTTTGTTTCTAGTCTGATTCATTTCCTGGAGGTCAGTCCTCCACTGCTTGCTCTCAGGCAGTGCTAATAGAGAGGTAGTGTTTTCACTTCCTTAAACTTATGTCTGTCTCTGATTTTTTTTTTTTAAAGAATTGATGAACATTTTAAAACCAGTCCAAAGACCCCGGGGATTGATTTGAACTCCACCAGAGTGCTGTTTGAGAAGCTGATGAACTCTCAACACTCCATTCTCCTAGACCAGGTATTGCACTTACACATTTTTAGGTATTTAGAGGGGGAATAAAGGCTTTGTCCCTCTGTAACGGGAGAAACAGCACATTTTTTAGGGGAAGTTTGTATTTCAAATCTGCAGGCCAGATTCATCTTAGTATCCGTGGGTACATCTCCATTGACCTGGATGGATTTTGACCTCAGAAAACGTCTCAAAGATTTGTTTATAAAACAGTTTTGTTTCATGGCATTTAATACTTGAACTAACTGCTGAAATTAATTCTTGTATGTTATGCTTGAAAATAATGAATGTGTTCTTATTTCTTACGGGTCAGCAGTTGAGTACTTTCTGGTTGTTTAATTTATTCTAACTCCCCTAAAGCAGAGAAGACTTGGTGTATTGAGTAGTCCTGTGGATGAGGCAGTCCTTGTTTTATGTACAGTGGGACTTGAGTACTCTGAGCTATGGTACAGTAAAACTGTTTATTATAGGTGTCAGAGAGAGAAGTGAGTAGAAAGGTGTTGTGTGATGTTTTGCTAAATTGGAATTGTAGCAGGTGAAATTTTTCATGTTGTCTATCTGCTTCAGACACAAATATTTCTGGAGAATTTTAGCTATACAGTTCTATGTCTTTTTTTTTGCCATGCTTTAATGCACACAAAGAACTAGTTCAGCAATGTTTCTAGTCTGAGAAATTCAATTCACTGTACTTCTAAAGCAGGGATGTGGCCTTCAACAGGAAGGGTTTACTAACATAGACATCCCTGGAAAAAACTGCGCAAACATTTATGCCTTTTGGGAAAACATGAATTTAGTCCTGTCCCGTGGAATGCTTTAAGGGGTCAGTAACAAAAGCTGTTAAGTCTACCTGTGCTGCCTGTTCTCTGTTTCATTAGTATTTACTCATTTATTTTGTAGGTGCTCTATCATCCGGGATAAGTTGCCTCCTTTTGTCTTTTTTCCCCTGTAGATACTGAAGAGCTTTGAAAGTTTCTTGATTCCTCAGTTGTCCAGCTCACCACCAGACGTTGAGGCAATGAGGATCTATCTGATTCTCCCTGAATTCCCACCCTTCCAAGATTCAAAGTATTATATCACGTTAACGCTTCCTCTGGCAATGGCTATTCTGCGCTTAGACACCAACCCCAGCAAAGTTCTTGGTAAGAGGCTATCATTTAAGATGCATATTGCTCTCACGATCCAGGGGGAACACAAAGAGTTGCCTTTGGATCTTTCAGTCATGTTTTTATGTTGGTTTAATTTTGGTGTTAACTATGACTTCTATGATAATTGAATATTCTTTGTGATATGGTGTTGCTATGAAGCAGCTGCCTCTAAAAAGCACCTGCGGGCCAAAAGCATTCAAGGAATCCTCCCCCAAAACCTATATTCCTATGTAAAAGAATTTTAAACACAAAATTTGAATTTTAAATATGAAATATGTGGGAATGAAGACTGTGCCATATAGGTAAGATATAGAGAGTTAGTGAGTTATTGTAATATAAAACCTATAAAATTTATGGTGGTGTGGATAATAAATGAGAATGAAATATTCTGCTTCTAAATTAAAACAACTCAACCTGAATTTTCTAAGAACATGTACTGGGGAAGTTAAACTAATTTACCTTGCCTAATTTACCTACATTCAGAGACTCAATTCCAGAAAATTTTAATGCCTCTATGTGAACATAGATTTTGTATATCATGAAGATTAAGTGATCTCACTCTGTTAATTTAATCAGACATTGTCCACATTGAAATTTCTTTTCTGTGTAAGGTAAATAAATGAATATACTGCTAATGTAAAGTTAACCTGATCTGTATAAAGTGCAGAAAAACCTATTGGTTGGTCAAGTCTAAGCTATACATAACAGTTCATCTCCTGTTTTGGAATCTTACTTCTACTAACATTATTTCCTATTAGCTCAATATAAGCTAAGTAGAAGATAAGCTACTCAAAAGTGTTACTTGTGTTTGCTAAGATATTACTTTTTTGTTATTTTCTTCCATTTCTTAATGTTATCTTATACTAATTCTCACAGTATTGTGTAAAATGCTATGTAATGGATTCAGACCTCCAGAAGCATTGCTCCAGTGAAATCTGTTTTGAAGCTTAGTGATTTATTTATTATTTTATTCAAGGAGGTTTTGTAACCAGATTTTCTCCTGTGCTCAGAGTTCCTAGTCCATTGTGACTGTTAGAATAAAGAAATATAAAGGATTTTCATACTTCTGTCTGCAAGAATCTATTGTTTTGCTGACACTTGGGAGGCTAAGTTGGTGTTTGTTTCTAGCAGTTGATGTGATGTTTTCCCAAGCTGCATCTTCTACTTTGCAGGTGGATTGGTTCTAGCAAAGAAGCTCATAGGCAGGGTCCCTTCAGAGGGGAGGTAAGGGTTACTGCCCGTGGCAAGAAGGAAATCAGCTTTTTCAAAAAGAGGGAGCTTTAGTGCACATGTGTTAGGAGGCACCTTCTGACATGTGCTAGAAAAGGATGTGGTACTGATGGAGAACTGACCAGAGAACTACTTTCTTATCACTACAGAGAGACAATGTTTTGTCTGCAAGATCACAGTATCTTGAATACGAGCTTCTTGAGACGGTTGAAAAACCTTGATTTCAGGCTCTTGCGTTGATCAGGGGTTGGGACTGGGTGGTGAGTGACATGGTTGTTTGAGAGTGGAAAGCTTCTCGACTTCTGGTATCTGCAGCTTACTTTGCTTGCCTTCCTATTGCAACAATTAGCAGAGAAGTAGGCAAGTTTTTTAAAACTGTTTTTAGGTGTGTTCCCCTATTTTCATCTTTATGTAGGGGAGTATTCTGTGGTGTTCAATTCAAGATGTATTTTTACGTTCCTTTTCTTTGCAGATAACTGGTGGTCTCAAGTGTGCCCACGATATTTCCTTAGGCTAGTGGATCTCTATAAAGGTGCAGTAGTTTACCTCCTCAGTGGAAGAAAGACATTGTTGATCCCGGTCTTGTTCAGTAGCTACATTACAGCTGCTCTCAGACTTCTGGAGAAACTCCACAAGGTAAGCCTTGGGTGTACGTTGGCTCAAGATGCCAACATGCATCTTGATGCAACTCACTCGGTCTTGTCTGCCCTTTGCCAATTGACGGGGCGAATTGGTGACAGCCCTGGCTTGTGAGCTGCCTTGTTGTCCACTGAGACACCACAAGAGTGAAGATGTTAGTGGTTTTCCTGAATTCGGTATACTTGAAGATTGCTTAGTCCTGTCTCAAATACTAGGAAAAATTCACTGTGAAGAGTGCTGCTGTTGAGCCAGCAGACAGCGTGCACTGTTGTGACACAAATGCCTGTATTATTACACTTTCTGCTCCTTGTGTGTTGGTGCTGTTTAGTCTTGGATGAGGAGGAGGGAGAACTAAGAAGTCAGAAGTTTCTCAGTTCTTCATACTAAAATAAAAGGGATGATGACTTTTTTGCAAGACTTTCTGGGGCCTATTGTTGCAAGCTTCTATATTTGATTTTATGAAAGCCTGTTCTAAGAAAATGCTGGATACGTCTGTATTTTAAAAACCATCTGTTTTCTTCCCTAGGTAAATCAGAAGGTTAAACATGTAGAATATGATAAGTTTTATATCCCTGAGATTTCCAGCTTGGTGGACATTCAGGAGGATTATCTCATGTGGTTCCTACATCAGGCTGGAATGGTAAGAGTCACATTTGTCTCTCTGGTCATTAGAGATCTGCATTTTTAATATCCTTTTTGAGAGTGTAATGTAATCAGTATAGGAGCATCTATATGTTAAATCTCTCAGATTTGGATACTTGGTGGCTTGAAGTTGACTTAAAATAAAACCAGAAGAGCTAAAGCTAACAATATTTAACGAATGTTTGCATCAACCTCTGTGATTATTCATGTGAATCCCATTCAGTCCCTGCACAAAGGGATTAGTTCAGTCACTGGATCCTTTTAATGTAATCGAGACCTCAGGAGCCAAGTCCTGTATTCTAAAATTATAATTTTTACCCTTTACTTCTGCTGTTTAGGCAGGTATTGTGAATAATATAGCCAGTGGTCTTAAAATGTTGCTCTGTAAGAGGAGGCAGTGTGACGTTCTGGCTAGGGGACTGAACCAAGACTCAAGAGATGTGGGTTCTATTCCTGGCTCTTCCAGTAACCTGCTGGGTGATCTTGGGTAAGACCCTTCACCTCTTTTATGCCTCACTTTCCCATCTTTAAGAAAAGAGATAACTGAACTGAGGGCTGGAAAATGCTGTATGGGAACCCAGTGAGATTATTTAAATAATGCAAGGAAAGAAATCCCAAATATGAGAAAACAAAAAGACATCCATCAAGGGATGCTGCAAGAGTAAAATCAGACTGTAGCAAGAATTTCTGTATGTGTTTGTATGCACTTTCTACATGTTGTGTGTGCTGTGTCCCCTCTCCCATCTTCCGTTATATAAATACTGCTGCTCTGTGCTTGCTTTTAGTGAGCAGAGCAATAAAATTATGACTCAGTTTGATACAACAGTAATAGTTAAAATTGTACTGATAGAGCTAAAGAGAAGAGTAATTTGTGTTGCAGGAGCGGCCTTGTATTGTCATGTTGTGGCCTTATGTTCTTTCCTGTTGTTTCATGTGGTCTCTGCCTTGGGGATAGTTTTCTGGTTGTTCTTCATAAAAATAAATTTCACCTCTGGCAAGCTAACAGGCTTCTGTGCCTGTTAGTCCTCTTAGTAATGTTTGATGTGCAAGTTTTGGATTAGACTTGTGCGTTGTCTTGAGAAGGAAGTTCCCATGCGTTTCTTTAAGAAGAAAAAAGTTGGGCCCAGAGGAGAAAAATTTTCTGTGGGTCACCTTTGAACTAGTCTGTCCTAAGAAATATCTGACACAATCAAGAGAGTAAAAGTTTTCTTTTTTTTTTTTTTTTGCCTTCACAGAAAGTTAGACCATCCATCATGCAGGTAAGGAAATTGTGTTTCATGACTCTTATTTGAAGCAGTGATTCTAGAAGCTGTACATGGGCACCAGTCTGTCTGTGTGTCTTGCAGGATGCTGTGACGCTCTGTTCTTATCCCTTCATCTTTGACGCTCAGGCTAAGACCAAGATGTTACAGACAGATGCAGAACTACAGATGCAGGTAATCATTCTCTCTTCCAGTTTTTCTGCCTCATTTCTTTTTTTCCTGCCTTTTACATTGGTGCCTGAATGCAAGGGAGTTCACTGGGAGTTACTTTGTGCCTCATTTTATCGTTTCTATGATACGAGAGAGCAGAATAGCTGGAAAAGCTCTTAGCCCTATCCAGGGCACACACAGTACTTAGTTTCTATTAGTTCAAGAAGTTTGGTAACATCAGAATTGCCAGATGTGCGTGTCATGGAAATGTAAACTGTACCTATGGAAGGAGCACTCGTGTATTTATGATAGTCCAAGGATAAGAAGAAGTAAGGTGAGGTCTCTATTAGAGGAGCTGTAAGGTGCTTTCAGGTGAGTGAGCACCTTTTTGAAGTTTGTGTGCAGCACAGAAGTGGTTGTCAGAACTAAGGGTTCAAATCTGATGCTGTTTGTAGTTCCAAGCTGTGGCTGTTGTCAGCAGCCAAGCCACCCATTTGCAGTGAGAGGTACAGACGTGGGGCCTTCCAGGAGTGTGTCACAGCAGGTGTTGAGCTTCGGTGCCCCTTACCCTGTAGGTGGCAGCCAAGCCAGACTCTGGCAAGGGCATCTGGCCTCTGTGCCAATGTGAACTGCTCAGTGCTGGGCGCTGCTTATGCAGGTGGCTCCTGAAAGGGACAAAGAATTGGGCACTGGTCCCTCATCCAGTGCAGCCAGGGTGTGGGACTTGTCCCACAAAAAGTTTAATTTGCCCTGACAGAAAGGATCTTTATGAAGATGACCACTTGGAGGCCAAAGAATTGTCTTTTTAACTGTATTTACAATGGGTTTGCCACTTAATACAGACAACGCGTGAGAATCAATGCTCTCTGGGTGGTCAAAGCTTTGACCAGACTTTGCATCTTTCCTGACACCAGAAAATCGCTGTAGATGAGGGCTTTGAATTGTATGCAGTGGGTTCCTCACATGGCACACATCGACTGTCTTCTCACGTGGTGTGTTAGTAACACTGTTCTCCCTTGTAGACTCTGATTTTTTCAAGGTTGTGCTCACACTGAGTCTTTTGACTCAATAAAAGTATAAATAAAGCCTTTTTCTTCTAGCCACCTAATGTCAAAAAGTGTTCAGGAGTTTAATATCTCTGTTGCTCAAATTTTTGAATTGCTCAGAGGACTCAAACGTATGGATGTGGGAAAGAGGGGGGCAAATAGGCACACGTGCACACACTTGTATAGAGGGGGCATGCAGTCCTCATACCCTGAGGAAGCCAAACTGAAAGAGTAAGGAAGAAAGGAACGTCAGGCACATAACTGTTTTCCTTCTAGAAGAAGAAAGGAGCTGAACAGCAGCTGATTCTCATGCCTCTATTGTCTACAGGTGGCAATAAACGGTGCAAATTTGCAGAATGTTTTCATGCTTCTCACCCTGGAGCCTCTGCTGGCCAGAAGCCCTTTCCTGGTACTTCATGTCCGCAGGAGTAATTTAGTCGGTGATGCTTTAAGGGAGTTGAGCATCCATTCAGATATTGATTTGAAAAAGCCTCTTAAGGTAAGTTTTCCTCAAACCCTCTCATGCAGCTGACACTTCTGAAGCCTTTCCTCCCTTCATGTTACCATTTTGCCAGTGTACTGCCATAGGTGTAGCAGACAGGGGCACATCTAATCAGTGGGGGAGCTGAATCTTTCTCCTCTCTGACTGCTGGAGTGTTTTGGCAGTAGTCAGTTTACATGAAGCCAATCAGAAGGTTTACTCTTTTTCTGGTGTCTCTCCTATATGAGGGACAGAGGAGAAGTAACGTCTATGATATTACACAGTGTCTGTTTCGCCATTCTGCTGGAATGGGCCACTTACAGTAGGATGTGTTTTTATATCTGAGAGGTTGTTACGAAGTTCAGCAGCTGCTGCCTGTTGTTGGGAAGACAGGTGGTTATTTATGTTTTGGTTGCTATCTAACAGGAACAACATAAGGAGTTAAATTTTCAGAGTATCAAATTTGCCACTTCATGTTCCCTGTCCTTACCTGCAAGCAGAGCACTTGAAACTGGCTGAAGATTTTGGTGGATTTGGGCATGTCAGACAAATTGCTTTGTGTGGCTTCCACTTGGAAATATGTCTGATTCACTCTCTCTCAGCTCTGCATAATTGTTACTGACCTGCTTTTTCTGCAGGTCATCTTTGATGGTGAGGAAGCTGTTGATGCTGGAGGAGTGACAAAGGAATTTTTCCTCCTCTTGCTAAAAGAACTCCTCAACCCCATCTATGGCATGTTCACTTACTACCCAGAGTCAAACCTGCTGTGGTTTTCAGACACGGTGAGCCATTGCCCTCTCTACACACCGGCTGAAATGATATGCTGCTTCAGATGTAATTAATTTAGTAGCAAACTATGGAAAAGAAATGATCTTCCTCCAATTTTCCTCCCACAATACAATGTGAGCTTTATTTATGGTCAGTGCAAATTAGTATAGGTTCATTAACTTTATCAGAACAGTGATACTGATGCCTGTTAAGGAATTGGCTCTTTCTCTTTATTCTTATCCCATAAGAGGACTTAATATATCAAGTATCAGATGACAGTTAATAGAACTCTCAGACAGCATGAATATGCTTTTCATGCTATTTATATGAATAATCGTGCTATTCTACAGAACCACAGGTTCAGGTCATACTGGCATTAAAATTTAGTTCTTGCCTTGCCATTCACTTATTTGCAGTCAATCCACTTGTTCATGCAACACAGTCACCTTCAGGGCCTGAACTTGTTAATGCTTTATGTGAGGAGGCTCTTGAATGGCAAGAACGTTGTAGTGAATACTGGTTGGTTTTGGAAAGGTGGGAAGTGGAAGTTCTCTCTACCTGTCAGATAGCTGGAGGTGATGGTTCATGTCCTTTTTTCCTCACCTTTCTAGTTAGTAGGGAGGAAAATGATGATGTCATTGTTACCTTCAGGTGCATCTGTCCTGGTGGGGGTTCTTTTAATTTATTAATTATTTTATAAGGAAGGAAATGACGCGGCATCTTCTGCAACTTGTAAACAGTATTGCAGAGCAATTATTCTTCATGTTAATGCATGTAAAAATAACAAATCTTTTGACACTAAACTAATGACAATCACTGAAAATATCTAAGTCGTGTATTTACAACATTTAGCAAATACAGGCAATGAGACTGTGACCGACATACCAACATGACAGTAAATATGTGAAGGAATGAAGGCTTGTATACCAACACCTACCTATGTTTGCCTGGGTGGCACTGTGGTTATGCATAAACTTTTAATAGGAGATAGGATGGCTGGTAGGGAGAGAAGTGTTAGACCATTTTCTTGCAGTTCATAGCTGGCAAACGTTGAAGCTTTGTTAATGTCTAAAGGAAATAAAAGGCAGATAAGGTGGAAACTAAGTGTTGGTGTTTCCACAGCTAATCACAGCTTACAGAAGTAATAGGACTTGGTTCTGTAGCTTCATTTCTGTGCCACACTCCAGCAAGGCTAGGGACAAGGAATTTACAACAAGACTGGGACCTGATGCACTCTGGTACTGTCCCAGTTGAGAAAGCGGGAGCTGGCTTCTTCGTGCATGGGGTAAGAGTACTGTGCATTGCACCAGCAACAGTGCGTCTCATCAGGATTTCTCTCTGTGGTTTTGAAGTGTTTTGTAGAACACAACTGGTTTCACTTGATTGGCATCATATGCGGTCTTGCAATCTACAACTTCACAGTGGTAGACCTTCACTTCCCTTTGGCTCTGTACAAAAAACTCTTGAATGTGAAGCCCTGCCTAGAGGATTTGAAGGAGCTGTCCCCTACGGAAGGAAGGTACGAAAAACAGAATTTGCATCCTGTCTGGGATGGGAAACCAGCCATCTGAGAGCAAGAAATGCCAGGTGGGGTAAAACTGTTCAACAAACCACCTGGTCCTTCTGAGTGACTGATTAATTTGGGGGTCTGTGAGCCTAGCAAAATACATAAGACTGTGGTGAATTTCACATCAGCCTTCTCCTCTTCCAGGGGCTATCAGATCTGTCTGCTCGGGCTGTAACCTCTGTACCCACCTTGCTGACCCCAAAAAGCTTCATATCAACACAACCAAAATATACCTACCGTACACCTTTGGAAACGGCTGGGGGTCTGCCAACCCTATAGTGGGATTTCATGTCTGATCCCAGATCCTAGCCTCAGCCTTTTTTCCCAAGCCAGGCTTGGGTTAGCAAATAGATCCACTGTGTATCTCTTGGCATAGTCCAGGATGGGTTGTGTGTGTTGGATGTGAACTACCCCATCCTTAAATCAGTGCAACTCTGACCTGTTCCTGTGCCAGAAGACAGGGAGTTGAATGGGGTGACGGAATGACTTTTTCTAAAAGACATATTGAATCTCTTCTACATAATTGCATGGGCATATTGGTTTACTTTGATACTGAGAGGTTAAAATCCCACTGTATGACTGCTGTCTTCATGTTTCTTTTGAGTTGCTGTCTGATTTACCAGCAAGAAGTTGTAGGTCTAATAGTAACGAAGTAAAGTGCTAGGAAGACAGCAGCAGGATTTTGAGGGATGGTAGAAGACTATCTTCTACATAATGGGTATAAAGTTATAGCTTCTGACCACCTTCTTTGTTTCTTCAGGCCTTTGTGTCTAGATAGCATATGTGCTAGATAGCATAAATATCTAGCAGTCCTTTAGAACTAGAAATGTAACTGTTCTGAGGCCGGGATCATTAAAGGGGATCCATGTAGGCATAGACTACATTGATAATTTGTGTGGACTGGCATGTATCCCGCTTACAACAAAGCATCTCTTCATTTGAGGCATATTTCTTTTTTACTTCTTCAAGTGAATCAGAGGTGCTCTCTCTTGCAATCCTATTAACCAGATGTGTGATGCTGTTTACTTTTGCTGATTTTCTTTTCTCTTTTAAATGTTTGGCTTTTTGAATCTGTTTTTTTTTTTTTTTTAATTTTTCTCATTTCTTTCCCTGACATGTAGGAGTCTTCAGCAACTTTTAGATTATCCTGGGGAAGATATAGAAGAGACATTCTGCTTGAATTTTACAGTAAGACACATTTAACATATAAGTGTTGTGATAGTCATAGTACAGTTGAAGCCCATTCATGTGTATTATAGTTTATTCAAAAGTATGCCTGTAGCACATACCCACATATTTAATGTTAAAATATTAAAACTCACTTGTTCTTTTATATATGATGATGAAAACTAAGCTAGTAAGTAGATTAAGCAGAGTGATTTTCAGAATATCTTTATTGTCACTGTGGCATGTGACTTAAATGCCAGTGTCCAACATCTCACACAGGACAAGGAGAACTAGATTCATAAATCCTCCTTGAAACTGTAAGTTAGGCTTTCACATCACTGGGTCAATTCTTGAAATGCTAACACAATTTAGAATTTTCCATGCTGTCATAATACTAACATTTTTAAACTTAAAAATTCATATTGAGTGTATATGGTCAGACTTCTCAGAAACAAAATTTTTCTAGGTGTACTAATGCAGTTAGTTTTCCTCTGCTTCTAAGATATATATATGTATTTTGGCAGTAACCTAGAGACAATAGTTTTTATTACACAGTGGAGGTTCGGTAGAATTAAGAGTTAAATCTTGATGTACGTTAAAATACCAGGTCCTTCCTCATGTGCAAACATACACTCATGAAGAAATTCAGCATCATTGTTCTCCAACTGTGTTTTCCTCTGTTAACTTGAGCAGGGTAAGGGCTTCCATGTTTCAGTGTCTTTGCTTGGAAGTCCTGATGCTCTAGCAGACTGAGTAGTGGATTCATCCCGAGCATGATCTGGATTCTTGTCTGTCTGTCCAGGGCCAGCCTAGGGTAATAACAGGGTATCAGGAAGCTCTGCCACATATTGTCAAGAAAATTCATGCTGAGCTAGGAGAGTGCCATTTCTTTTTTCATAAATGAGTGCGCATAAAGTCTATTAAATCAGACTTACCCAGGTCTGGCTGTGTCTCACACAGGTCAGAGCTGCAATTCAGGATGAAGCCATAAGGATGATAACATAAACTCTGTTTAAAACAAAACAAAAAAGATACTTTTAAAGACACCCAAGAAATTTTTCACCAAATTGTCTTTTACAGACTCAGCATAGGGAGATTAGAGAAATTTATTGCCTATTACCAAAAAGCTAGAGAAGTGAGAAAGAAAGAAAGAAAGAAAGAAAAACTAAAACCACCTTCCTCCCATCTGCCCTCTTCTACCTTCTCCCCCTGAGGGCCACAGGGGAACGGGGAATGGGGGCTGTGGTCAGTCTGTAGCACTTTGCCTCCGCCGCTCCTTCACGGTCCCTCTCTGCCCCTGCTCCACGTGGTGTCCCTCCCACGGGATGCCGTCCTTCCCAAACTGAGCCGGCAGGGGCTGCCCACAGGCAGCAGCTCTTCAAGAACTGCTCCCACATGGCTCCATACCATGGGGTCCATCCCCCAGGATCACACTGCTCCAGCATGGGTCCCCCACGGGCGGCAGCTCCCCCCAGACCCCCTGCTCCTGCGTGGGCTCCTCTCCACGGGCTGCAGCTCTGGCCCGGGGCCTGCTCCTGCGGGGGCTCTCCATGGGCCGCAGCCTCCTCCAGGCCACATCCACCTGCTCCACCGGGGGCTCCTCCACAGGCTGCAGCGTGGAGATCTGCTCCATGTGGGACCCATGGGCTGCAGGGGGACAGCCTGCTCCACCAGGGGCCTCTCCACAGGCCACAGGGGAACTGCTGCTGTGTGCCTGGAGCACCTCCTGCCCTCCTGCTGCACTGACCTGGGGGTCTGCAGGGCTGGTTCCCACTCCTCACTCTCCCAGCTGCTGTTGTGCCACATTTTTTTTTTTCCCTTTCTTAAATTGCACCTCTGTGCGAGCATAACAACATTGCTTATTGGCTTGGCTCTGGCCAGCGACAGGTCCCTTTGGAGCCAGCTGACTCTGTCCCTTATCTAACATGAGGCAGCTTCTGGACTCTTCTCACAGAGGCCACCCCTGCAGCTCCCTGCTACCAAAACCTTGCCACATAAAACCAATACACCTTGAAAGGAATAAACAACTGATCTTGGCTGTCAAAATCAAGTTCTATCTGAATATGAGAGCACACTGGAACAGGTTGCCCAGAGAGGTTGTGGAGTCTCCTTCTCTGGAGATATCCAAAACCACCTGGATGCCGTCCTGTGCATTATGCTCTAGGTGATCCTGCTTGGTGAGGGGGTAGGGCTAGAGGATCTTCAAAGGTCCCTTCCAACATCGGCCGTTCTGTGATTCTGTGAAAATATAAGGCCCTTTCATGTATGGCAGCTTGACAATTGACCCTTCTGCATTTTATTTGCATGACCAATTCTGTATGTACTGAGTATGTTTGTATTGGTACCATTGTAGGCCTGTCAAAAGCAGGAATTTGTCTGTGGTCATGCTGTCTTACAGTGAGAGCAGATGAATTAACCTACTGACCTTCCATTAAATTAAAAAAAAAAAACAAAAAACAAAAAGGAATACTTTTTATTAATAGAGCATATGGGCTTAGTTAATATAGGTTTTATTAGTTATCACTTTTTTTTTTTACAGGAAGTTGACCTAAAAGGATAGTTTTTTCTCTTCTGACTTTGCTTTTAGGCTCGATAGCAGTGCTACAGCAAATGTAAATGATGTGAAGTAGTGAAACAGGAAGAACATTTACAGCAGGCAAAAAGTGTTCTGCATTTACCCTTTTCTCTGTCCCACCCTTCAAATGCTAGTCATCAACTGTGCAAGAGAACCTTTTATCTTTCTGCAGGCATATGGCCTGGTAAGTACTTTTGGTAAAATTTTCTCATTTTGTATAGATCTGCAGGGAGAGCTATGGTGTGACAGAGCAGAAGAACCTGATTGAAGATGGAGACAATATTCTGGTGCAGAAGGACAATAGGTAAGAGAGGTAATATGGAGGGATGGACTCACTTGTGATGAAGTCAAATGCATTGCTACAGAAAATTTGTCTGAGGTGAAACGTGGGAGAGAATTAGAAGTCACTGTGAACAAATTCTTAGACCGGTTGTTCAATAGTTACTGGATGCACTTAGAAATCGGGTTTTCATCATCTTTTCACCAGTACTTGAAAAGTGTCCCACGACCTTTTGGATGGACATCTTCCCTATAAAAGTTCTTTATAGAGACCCCTGGCACAGCTTTCTCGTGGTAAATAGAGATTGCAGTGTAATTTTGGCCCTTGGAGGTTAATCCCCCTTATGGTGTGAATAGGAATTACAATTTCTGTCCTGTGACCAAAAAGCAAAACCGAGACTGGCAGACTTGTTCATGCTCTCTCTTTAATTCTAGCGCAGGAAATAATTCCCTCATACATGTCTGATAGAGGACCCTCATCCCTTGGTGGAGCTGCAAGGCACAAGTGTATGTAAACTGCTTCTGCTTAGCTAGCTGCAGTTAGTACAGTTACCGTTTTCCTCCCCCCCTTTTTTTTTTTGTTTTCCAGCTGCTAAACTGTTTTCTTCTTATAATCCTATAATTGGATTTCTTCAGATGCCTTTATTACTTGAAACAGCATTCAAATTCTTTCTCTGCTGGCAAAACAGTGTGATCCAGTGATTAGTCAGCAGCATGGTTAGGGGCTTGTGCTAAGATTGTTTGAAGACCTTGCTGGCAAGTCTGGAGATGAAGTAATTTCCCATTAATCGGATTATTTAAAATGGTTCTGATCGTGTCTACAGCCATTGCCGTAACAAAAGCTTTGTCTGTATTACCTTTTTAGCTACTTCACTGCTGCTGCAAAAGGTACAATTTTACAGCTAGATAGCTACCTCCGTGCAAACCCAAGAGGAGATGGGCAATACAGGAGACTTTGAGAGAGTGAAGTAAAGATGTAAATGCCAGTGATAGTCTTTTTTATTTTTGGCTAGGCCTGTGCAATCACAAGAAAAAGGTCTTTTCTTACCACAGTGTGCCATATTGGCCTAGTGGGAGGATCAAAGGTTTTAGCTAGAGCAAAAGTTTGGGAAGAGCATCCAGGTTAGCTCCTTCAATACTAAGTCAGGAAAGACAAGAGAAGCAAATCCGTAAGGAGAAAGGCTGGTCTGTGGCTGCGCCAGCTTAACACATTCCAGAATGCAGTGGCTTTGTCTTGACCAGAGTTTTGAACTCAAGCTAACCTCTAAATCCAAGTCTAGACATGGCCGTCAATTCATCCACCTTACAGTGCTTAATGACTTCCTCCGCTGCTATGTTTAGAGGTCAGGGACCAAATTGCTGCCCTGCTGGCCTCAGTAGTGTGCTGTGTGCATGTCTTTGGGCATCGCCCTTCCCACTTGAGGGAAGGTTCACTGTTAACTGAAGAAATGCACAGGATTGCTTTGACCGAAAAATACCAAGTAGGAAATGCTTGCATTTTCCCTTTCTCCTTTGGAGTTTATTTGGGTATCGCAACATACAATGTTTTTGGTAAAGAGTTCGTGACCGTAACAGCCAAGGAGGTATTAAGCAACAGTTAAGTGCTTAATCAGCTTGGATTTCTATAATGCTCACGTGATTATCAGCAAAATGACAATAAAACAAACGCACTGGAAAATGCCCCTTTGCTGTATGATTTCTTATTCCAGGTTTTCATATTTGTCAGTCTGCTGCCTTATTTTTGTTTTTTAATTTCTCACCTAGCCTTTACTGCTTTTACATAGCATGTGCACTGAGAATTTCTCCACCAAAAGGTCATAATGCTTTTTTCAGTTTTAGTGTCCTCTGCTAGTGATTGAGATATTGGATTCTGTTGCTTCCCTGATCTGCTTAGCTTCTGAGTTCAAGTGTGAGCGCCTCTTAAACGTCAGGCAAAAAAACAACTGCTCCACCCAGAGACTAGTTTCATGTCCCAGTTTGCCACATTGTTTGGTGCATTATGGTCAGGTGTTTTAAAAAAAAAAAAAAAAAAAAGGAAAAAAAGAAAATATTTCAAGTCATTGCACAAGTAAAATTCTAGGGTTGCACTCAGATCATGATCCTTCAAGACAAACAAAGAGAAAATAGAATAAAGATGCTTAACTTCCTAACAAAATCCAGAGACAGAGTTAGGCCAGGGCCTGCCGCATGTTTCTTACCAATGGCTGCAGAATGTTGTTTTTATTTTAATGTTTTTCTTGGGAACCTCTGAAGCAAAACAGGGTTGTCATTCTGGGAGAGGTCATTCTCTTTGCCATGCACTCCAATATTTAACCAGGCTATGAAGGCTGAAGCAGAGATGTCCATGCTTTCTAAGACTGTTTTCTTGCTCTGTAGCGAGGGGAGTTCTTTGAGGAGGAAGGTAATGGGCCGTGCAGTTTCAGATCAAGACTTCTCTGAATGGGATTTCCTCAGTCTACCTCTGGTCTACAGCGTTGGTTTTGAAAGTGCTGAACCACCCGTGGGACTCACTGGGGACTGAGTGACGAGCACCTGTCTCTGAAAAATCACAGCATACCTAGCTAGGGCTCTGGGAGGCTCTCCGTTTTGGAAGTGATAGCTTTCTGATCGCCTGCTGTGTGGTTTGGTTCCCACTCCACAGCTAAGTGCTTGCTCTCTGCTTGGTTATCAGAGTTCTTTGCAGAGTGTCCCCTGCTAAGTAACACCGTACGCATACAGACTGAGAAGAGCTGTAGATAATTTCCTGGACATCCTAAACATGGGGCTGCAGTTGCTGGGTCAGTTGTGGTTCTCCGGTAACCGAATCCTGCTACTTGTGTAACTCAACCTCAGCAGAGAAGCAGGTTCCCTAGGGAAGAGGACTCTTCCTTACACCTTCCTGGTGGATTCTGTCACCCTGGCTCCCTCCTGGCCTTATGGGCAACTGGATGCAAGGCTTCTGGGTGGCTTTACTGTAGTGCAGAAGAGCCTGGGCTGCTGGGGACCTTCAGCACTGTCACCACTGCACTGGTTAAGCACACACGTAGTGGTACGTGCCACCTGGTGACTTTGTCCGTGTTGCAGTGAGTCATCTCAGCGGGAGGCGGGCAGTGGGGTGAACCTGTTGAAGACTCGTATTTGCAAGGAATGTTACAGGCAAAAACAGCAAAACTAGCAGTGCTGCCACTCAGGCGTATGAATAAAAGTGCTTTTCTTTACCTGCTCTCTCTCAATGCCCTAGGGAAGAATTTGTTGAAGCCTATGTAAATTACATCTTCAACCTCTCCATCCATGAGTGGTACACAGCTTTTTCCACTGGCTTCCTGAAAGTATGTGGTGGGAAGGTCCTGGAACTCTTCCAGCCCACAGAGCTCAGGGCCATGATAGTTGGAAACAGTAACTACAACTGGGAGGAACTGGAGGAGGTAAAGCTTCCCTCTTGTCATGTTTTTCTTCTTTTTTTTACAAGTACTAGGATTGGGCAGCTGCAAGAGGTGGGCACTAGCTTGGGTTAAGAGGTGTAGTAGGCTACGGATGTTTTTATGTGTTTCTTGTACATCTTGCAATCATTCACATGAAAAGTTACTCTCTTACTTCACTATCCTGCTACTGATAAAGCTCGTGGAGGAAATTGGGGATGAAAAAGAAGAGGGGAGGAGGACTTCTTTTTTTCGTAGGGATGAAGCCTAAGATTGAAAGAAAGAGACAAAATCAGGATCTTCATTTACAGTAAAACTAACAAGGGCAAAAAGTACACAGCCAAGTGTTCAAAGGGAAGTCTGGACGGAACTCTGGAAGAGTTGTATCCTCTCAAAACACGTGCAGATCAGCAAATATTTGTTTTGTCTCAGCCTTAGCAGTAGAAATGGACTCAGTGCAGAACACATGACCCTGTCCACGAGTCCAGCCCGTGATCAGGTACACCAGGGTTCCTCGTTACACCTCTAATTAGCTGAATACCTGGAAGCCTAAATACTGGCCTTTCACCTGTAGCAAGAACACTTTCCTGTGTCTTTGAGCCATGCTGTTGCCTATGGCACATCCTGCACTCCATTTCTTAGCTGTCGGACGTCACTCTGAGATACTAGAAGAGATCAGGTCGTGTTTCTGCTTAGTCCTTGCTTTCTAGTGCTAGATGAAATTATGTGACTTTTTGTTTTTCTAATAGAGTGCCGTCTATAAGGGAGACTACACTGCGACACACCCAACCGTGAGGATGTTTTGGGAAACGTTTCATGCATTTCCCTTGGAAAAGAAGAAGAAATTTCTCTGTAAGTATTTTGCAGTGGTGCAGGCTGTCATCTGAAATTGACGAATCAATGTCACTGGGGGGTAGATGTCACTTTGTTTGGCAATAAAAGGGGAGAGGAGGAGAAATACATGGTCTTAAGGGCAGGTGGTTCTGAGTTTGTTGCTACAGCTGGCAACTGTTGCTCCCTTGGGGCATCATGTTGAGGGAATATTGTGTCCCAAGGGCAACCTGGGAAAGCACTGAAAAGAGCCAATTTTTATTTTTGGACTGTTTTTTTTTCGCGATCTTGTACCCACTAATGTGTGTCTGTTTGGAAACAGTTGGTGTCAAGCACAGAGATGGAGGCATACTGAGAAAAGCGCTGTTTTATTGAA
Source organism: Cygnus olor (assembly GCF_009769625.2). Taxonomy (NCBI): domain Eukaryota; kingdom Metazoa; phylum Chordata; class Aves; order Anseriformes; family Anatidae; genus Cygnus; species Cygnus olor. Next base: position 11,768,589 of record NC_049172.1, on the reverse strand, counting down.
GGATTATTCAGATTTAAGTGTCCTAAAAGAATCTAGCTCCAAGAAGTATTAAATCTCCGTGTGGCAGTTCTGCTGAGCTGGCAGTCACCATCCCCTTACTTGGCCAGACCTGAAGCAGTTGCTGTCTTTCTCTAGAGCATTGCTTCTAGCAAATCCAGCAACATGTGGCCAAATTCTTTGCTGGTGCAGCTCCACTGACTGCAGATTTCTTATGTATTGGCACATGCTTCCAGGAAAAAGCTTTGTAAAAAAAGGCTGAGAGAGCTGGAATTGTTCAGCATGGAGATGAGAAGGCACGAGGGGCATCTTATTACAGCCGTACAAGTGTGAGGGTGCCTGTCCTAACCAGCCTGCCTTCTCTCTGCTTCTCCTAGTGTTCCTGACAGGCAGCGACCGCATTCCCATCTACGGCATGTCAAGTCTTCGCATCGTCATCCAGTCCACAGCCAGCGGGGAGCAGTACCTGCCCGTGGCACACACCTGCTACAATCTCCTGGACTTGCCCAAGTACAGCAGCAAGGAGATTCTCAGCGCCCGGCTGGTGCAAGCCATCGATCACTATGAAGGCTTCAGCTTGGCTTGACGTGTGTGGGAGAGGCACAGGCACTTGGGTACAGAGAAAGAAAGCAATGGGCTTCGCTTTATTTTTATAAAGGAAGGGATCAGAACATTTTGGGGGAAAAATAATAGTAATAATCATAGATGCAGATGATGCAGTCTCAGCCTGATGCTGCCAGTATTTTGTGGGGTTTAGCAGGGAGAGACTTTAGCTTTGAGTTTTCTGATCTACTGAACAAAATGAGTTTGGTGGGCTTTTTCGTTGTTTCCCCTTCAACTTCACAGCACTGCCCTCCCAGCAAATACTCGTAGTTTGCTTTTATTGCCCCCCCCCCCCGCCTTACCTCTCCTTTTTGTTCAGTTTAAACCTTTGGTGTTCCTTGCATTTAGGCGATGGTGGAAATTCAGGATGAAATAGTGATCTCCTTTTTGAAAAGCTGTGATTCCCCCGCCCTTTTTTTTTCTTCCCTTTTTAAATGCAAGCTGGTTCTTGCTTGCTTTGAATGGATATATCCCCCCTGCCCTCTGGTCCTTGGCAGATGGTACTGGGCTGGGGTGTCATTTGTGACCCACAGGACAGTGTATTAGTTGCGGTACATGCTCTGTCTTTTTGCACCAGTATATCTCACAGAGAGTATGGTGGTTTGGGGGTTGGCATGTTTTTCTTTTGTCTTAAATTTTGTTTCTAAGCAGTGTCTTGTTAAAGAAGCTTCAGACTCCTCTGCGTTAAGGCTTGGGGAAGGACAAACAATACCCGTAATAACGGGTTTCTCAAACTGCCTCTCTCTCGTGTTGTTTTTCTGCTGGTAAGTCTACAAGTTAGGCAGGTAGGCTTAGCTGAGTCCTCATTTTTCATTCAAACAGAAATGTTGTTCCAATACAAGGTGAGTTGGCTGCTTTTACCATTACCGCCTTTCTCAGAGGAGTCATGCAGGAGAGTGAGGGAGTGTGTGAGTGTAAATGGTGTTTACAAGCTCTCCAGCCTCATTAGGTCAGAGGAAAAGAAAGAAGCATGAAATCCACATTTGTGTGTTAACCCTCTGCTTGGAGGCTGGTTTTATTTCTGCTGGTAGGATTATTTTACTGCGTGGTGTGGGAGGAGCCCTTGTCATCTGTTTTGCCCAGTAAGTGCTGGGGCCCCCTAAAGGACTACCTTTATGAATTAGGTTGGAAAGGTACGTTAGGAGTTGACTAGGCAAAAGCATTAACTAAATTTGTCCTGTAAGATTGGAGAGCCTTTATTCTTTCTCCCAGTCCCACCACCCATTAAATGACATTCAAATGATTTCCTCATTTCTTCAGGTCTTGGTGTAAATCTCATTTTAAGCCTAGGGTGGTTTTCAAATTGACTTGTTATTAGGACATAGTATTTATGCACCACGTTCAATATATAGTATTGAACTTTGCACCTCGTAACAAAAGATTTTAGGCTTTTTTTTTTTTTAAGACAAGCTGTTGGCTACACTGAGAGCCCTTCAGCCTCTTTCTAATGCAACAAATAGAATACATATACAATTATATCAAATGTTTATTTTCGATGTGTGTGTACATAGGTCAGTATTATGCAATAAATTTGATGTTTAATTCTGACTCACTGGCTGCCTTTATGTTGGGAAGCGAAGGAGGAGCTGCTCTGAGCAGCTCCGGGCACAGACTGCCTCTCCCTGGGATCTCCACTGTCCCACAGTTTCATCTCTGAGCACCTGGAAGAAGGACTCTGCTTAGCTCTACATTAACCCTGCTGCTGGTGAGCATTCCATCCCAATCAAATGCTGCCCTCACATCTCCAATTGCAAATCAGGGAGTTTTTCACCTGCCCCTCCTGGCTCACCTGAGATCCCCTCTGAATCTATCCTCCATTCCTTCATTCTGTTTTTCTCCTCCTTCCCATGCACCTTGCAGGCACCATTTTGGGTACGGGCACAGGGCACAAACTGGCTTTTCCCTCGGCTGTTCAAGTGCCAGTGAGTGACTGCTTTGAAAACATCTGTTCCAAAGAGGAACAGGGAAACACCTCAGCTTGGTCTGGCACTTACTGTCTAAAACTTGCACATACCAGTAAGAACAAGTGATGTCTTAGCAGCGTGATTAGAAGATAATATCCTTTAGTTTTATTGCCTTTAATAAACATCAATTATTTGACTGTTTACGCTGGAGTAGACAGATCGAAAGCAAATGAAACCTGTAAGAATGACAAGTTTCTCATCCCTCTTTAACTCTTGCAGTCTTATTTTGCCCACAACCAGATAATCGTCATTTTAATAATTCACAGATGTCTGTGTCTGAAATGGCCCTGGTTCATGGGAGGCCTTACAGACCACACTACCCTCCTACAGCAGTTGTAGTGACAGGGAAAGGGCTGTCTTACACTAACAGCTTATTCATATCACATAAAGTAGATTTGTGCACAGTACTCCACACCTTTTAAAAAACAGTCTTGTATTTAATGTTCTTCAGTCAACAGACAGTGATGTTGGCATATACAAACCATAAAACAGAGCATACAGATGCTGCTTGGATTCGTTTAGAGGAGTGTGGTGAGGCATACAGCCTGTGTGGCTATTGTGGTTAGGGGGAAGTCAAATCAGCTGTGGAAGCTACAAAGACATCTTAGTGCTCAGGTCTCAGAGCCCTCATCCTCTGCAGGCTTGGAAGATGGGAGCAACAGCATCTGGAAACCCAGGACAGAAAGCTGAGCACTTGTGTGGATCTTTGCAAGACTGGAATTTTAAAATCCACTTGGATGGCTCTTTCTGAGCAGTTTCCTTCACAATCAGGCAGATGATTTGATTTGATTTTATTTTTGCCATTGGGAAAAGAACAGTTTAAAAAGAGAGATGGCTGCGCATATATATTCTTTTCTTTTAATGTACAATTTCAGTTAACAGGTTTTGTTACTTTTAGCTTTCAAAGTTCAAAAATATAAACTCTCTAAAGTGCATAATTGTACTTACATTTCATACAAACTATCTGAAATTCTAGCAATATGCCATGTAAACAGCGGTAACTAAGCATCAGAAAATGCTACAATCTCCTCAGTTTAAAAATAAAATGGACTGTTCTCTACATATCATTTATCAAGATTTGTCAGGGGCAAACCCAGCGAAACAGATAATTTATCAGTACACAGTGCAAACAGGCTTTTAAAAACAAGCAGAGAAAACATACTCCTGGAAAGCCTTGGCCCAGTGAAAAATGTATGACTAGGAAGAAAGGGCAGAAACTGTTACTTTTGACCATATGATGATATCTAGGCCAGATTCACCAAAGTGCTCAAGCTGTAGTCTGCTGTAATTTAGCAGAATCCCAAATGCAGATCAGCTTGATGCACACCATCACCATATATGCTTTGAAGCACTTTGATGAACTGGGCCTGAACACCACTGCCTGCAATAACAACTTCTTGGAGACCCAACTCTCATCGCACGCTTCTACTAGTAGAGTAGTACCACATGATGTTGGCTCAGCAGCTGTACCTAAAGTAACTAGGGAGAGCTGGCTGCAGACTCTGACAAGTCCCTAAGACCAGACAGAAGGACAAAGGCACAGCTCTGATTCCTTGGGCTGCCCTGTGTTCAGACAGGCATTTGCTTCCCTTTGCAGTCAAACATCTTCAAAAGCAGTTTCTGAGCCCATTTGACACACTCAGAAGATCAGATTGATTTGCAGAGGCACAGACCCACATCTCCCACCTATGGAAACCCATCGTCTCTGAAAAGCCAAGCCCCAGGTCAGCACCTAAGTTTTCCAGACTCTTTGGAAATAAGAAATTCAATCTCCACTGATTTAATTAGGAGGGTGCAATTCTGCAATCAGCAGAAATCAGTCCCCCTCCTAAGTGCTTTCATTAATAATTAAGTAAGTTCATCACTGTCTTACCCAGGCAGAGTACTAATGGGCACGGGCAGAACCGGGGAGGAAGGCTGCCTTCTGAAGTGTTTACAGGATCATGAAGAGACCCGCCCTCAGCACCGGTTTTGGCAAGAATTAACACAGCACATACAGCAAGTTGAGGCGGGGGTTAGTCTGAGTAGCACAACCCAAATGTATGTTTGTGGGCCCACCTGCCCACAGGAAAGGAAAAGGAGGAATGGTTCTGGGAGTCCACTGCTTGCCTGCTCCCCTGTGACTTGTGTGAGGCCCGGCTGCGATGAGGGGCACTGCGCTTGGCCTCAGCTGCTTGGCTCCTGCATGCGAGCTTCCAGGGGACAGACGTACAAAGCAGCATTACTCCGTGACTTCGGGGTTGAGACCTATTCCCAAGAGCTGTGTCCTGGTTCCAGCAGGAAGCGTTGCTGCGCAGTATCAGCCTGTGCATACAAGTTTCTGGAGTGCCAGAGCAAGCGCAGGTGGCTGATGTTATACTGCAGAGTTATCGGCCCTCAGCTACTCATTTTGTTCCTGAACTCACTGCCTTTCACTCCTTCAGGCAGTGATTGTCTGACAAGAGAAGTGGAATCTGGTGTCCCAGGGCCTTCTTTTCTGAAAGTCATAAAGGTGGAAATGTTGAATTGTCCAGTCCTGCACCTGAGACACAAGCCCTCTCCATGGGCAACGTGTGGCTTGGGGCTTTCAGTTCCCTGCAGTATTCTTTGCTGCAGCACTACCTGTACACAACAAAGCCACTGGGAAGAAAATACACTCTGCTGTTGCCACAATCACAGTGTCCTTGCTCCAGCCCACACTGCCTGATGGTGTACAACAAAGAACAAAATGTAGGCTAGCAAGTCCATATGACATCGACATTGACCATTCACCTTAGACTCCTGTATTCATTAACAGATAATGAAGCACATGTGGCGGGTCTTCCAGATACCTGACACCAGGCATTTAACTGAGCAGCTACCAAAATCCCAAGAGGTTCTGACTTGTAGCTGATAAAACCTCCTTTCTTCCCAGTTGCCCACACATGGTCATAACCTTACAGTACCTCCTGCCAAGTGGAACAAGCAGGCAAGAACCCTGCTGTATTTTCTTTGCTATCCCAAACAGATGTAGGTACTTTCTCCTAGTTAATTGAATTGGCAGTCAAAAAAAAAAAAAGCAGGGAAAAAAAAAACAAAAAACAACTCAACCCTGGGCCCTGGTCACCCCTGTAACTCAAACTAGTTTGGGGCTATAACCAGGATAATCTTCCAGCATTCAGAGAGAGCAACAGAAGATGCTGGATTCCAAACAGTCTGGTCAAAAGTCTGAGCAAATCTTTACTGTAGCTACAAGAGAACAATCTTGGTGCTATCTGACCTGTGCCTTTACGTGAGATCAAGTTAGGGCACATGTCTGGTAAACTAAAGTGGAAGCTATTTGATGATTTAATCACTATTCATGCTACTTTGTCTCTTGCTATGATATCCTGGAAAGGAGAAAAAAAAATAAAGAAGAGCATGGTTGGCTTTGATATCCTAAATATTACAGGATCTGTAAGCAAATCAAAACACAAGAATCCCTTCTGTGCAGTCACTGAGGACAGCATCATGTCTCCTACGCTGCCAAACTCCATTTGGGCATCAGGCCTGGAGAAAGAGTGGACAACAGCAAATGTAGAGAGTGATGGAAAGCCACCCTTCCTCCCCCTCCTGCTTCTGGGATTGGCCCTTCAGTTCCCAGGGAGCTCCTCAGCCCTCCCCAGCCAGGCTCCTGGTGCATCCACTTCATGCAGTTGTCCACTTGGTGCTCTCTCTTCTACGTTTACTGGCAAAACCAATCTCCTCCTTTACATGATCTTTGAGCTAATATCTCTTTTACTGATCAGGACCTCCAGCAGCCTCAGCTTGGCCTTAATCTGCTTGTATTCATTGTATTCTTCAGACATAGGAGTGCGGTCTTCTTTCTGCACGTTCCTAGGGGGAGTAAAAAGAGGTCATGAGGATTTCTGTGCCAGGACATCTTCCCTCAGCAGCCTCCCTCCACCCGCCAACAGTATCAGGAGTGAGACCTACAAGACAGCTCACCTCCTCCACTACCCATCAGGGAATAAAAACAAAGAAATTTTTATTCTTTGAGAGAAGACGACAGGGGCAAGCAAATGCCCTATCAAAGTGGGGGAAGCCTGCATGTTGAAGCTGAATAGAATACCACGGTTCTAAATGCAAAATCTTATTTGAAGCATGTCCTACTTCACTGGAATTGTCAGCTTCTACACAACAGTTGGAAAAAACAAAACAAAACAATACAAATAGAAGAACCCTTTCCTTTTCAGGAGCCATCTGAATGTCAGCCTGCTAGATGCCAAAATAAAATACAGCTTTTCTTGGCTTGGAACCACAGGAAGAAAATATTTATTCAGATTTCTCTAAGCTTAAGTGAAACTCAAGATTCAATGATTTTACAAGAATCTCTCAGGATGGTGGGTAGTGGCAAGAATCATAGAATGTTTTGGGTTGGATAGGATCTCAAAGATCACCTAATTCCAATCCCCCCGACATGGGCAGAGACACCTTCCGCTAAACCAGGTTGCTCAAAGCCTCATCCAACCTGGCCTTTAGCACTTCCAGGTATGGGGGCATCCGCAACACCTTTGGACAACTTGGTCCAGTGCCTCACCACCCTCTGAATAAAGAATTTCTTCCTTATATCTAATCTAAATCTACCCCTTTTAATTTAAAACCATTACTCCTTGTCCTATTACTGCACTCCCTGACAAAGAGTCCCTCCCCAGCTTTCCTGTTGAACCCCTTTAGGTACTGGAAGGCCGCTATACGGTCACCCTGGAAGCCTTCTCTTCTCCAGGCTGAAAAAATCCAACTCCCTCAGCCTTTCTTCATAGTAGAGGTGCTTCAGCCCTCTGTTCATCCTCATGGCCCTTATCCTCTGGACTCGTTCTAATTGGTCCGTGCCCTTCTTGTGCTGGGGGCCACAGGGCTGAATGCAGTACTCCAGATGGGGTCTCATGAGGGCTGAATCCCCTCCCTCGCCCTGCTGGCCATGCTGCTTTTGATGCAGCCCAGAAAACGGTTGGCTTTCTGGGCTGCAAGTGTTCACTGCCAGATCATGTTGATCTTCTCATCAACCAACACCCCCAGGTCCTTCTCCTCAGGGCTGCTCTCAATCCACTCACTGCTCAGCCTGTATTCGTACTTGGGATTCCCCTGGCCCAGGTGCAGGACCTTGCACTTAGCCTTGCTGAACTTCATGAGGTTTGCCCAGGCCCACCTCTCAAGCCTGTTCAGGTCCCTCTGGATGATATCCCTTCCCTCCAGCATAATAATTTCAGGAGTATAAATATATTAAAGCATTTTACCAGCTCATTTATGAGGAACTTTTTCTGAGGAACACATTTAGCTATATTGAAGCAGAAATACTTGTTAAACTAGTGTGCGAGTACCTCATAGACAAGCAAGAATAGGACAGAGATCTAAACATACTATATAATTAAGAAGAAAACAAATTATTTTATCACTGAGGAACTGTTTCATTATTCTTATTAACTGTGCTAGAGGCAGTTGGATTTTCAGTATTTATACTTGTACTTCCCACTGCTTTTCCTAAGAAAATGTTGTCTAAGAGGCTGTGGTCCTTAAAGTTCTTTGAAAAAAAGTCATTAATTTTAATGGGCAACTGTAATGAATGTGGGTAAAGCAATAATGACAATGCAATACGTAATAGTGAATTCACATAACTTTCCACAGTTGGAGGCCTTTGTGAACGCCAAACTGAACTTAAGAATAACTGAAGGACAGAGGGATAGCTGAGAAATTACCTTCCATTTTGTCGGAAAAAATTATCTTCAAAGTCTCTTAATTTTTTTCTGATTCGCTTCTTCTCCTCCCTGACTTCTTGCAGCTGCTCTAATAGTTCAGGGCTGTTGGGTTTAAACATAAACATGATTATATTTATGTACACAGTTATAACTGAAAACATAGAGTAAATATACAAATGCATGGTTGTATAGATGCCAAGTGAGAGAGCTGCTCCTGAAAGCAGCCCTGGCAACCTGATGTTAATTGCAATACAAAGCTCTCTGAATTTATTTCAGCAAAATGATTATATAATTAGGCTAAAGCCTTAAAGGAGGTCAAGTGTGCATCACACAATTCATCACTAACTTCTATGAAACTTACTTGCTGAAGATGGATATGGTTTTGGTGACTTTTATAGGATCATGATTCAATGGACATGAATTAAGCCTACCACATACGTGTGGGCACATTAGACCTTGGTGCTTAAAACTAACGAGATTAGCTCAACTCGATGTCTCCAAAAACTGAAAAATCTTGCAGAATGCAGGGTTGTTTTCATGATAAAGGCTCGCCATAGGTGAAGTGGAGCTACCATTTAGTCCAAGAATCCAAAGATACGTAAGTCAAATATCAGTATCAGGACAGGGTAGTTTTCTCCCAAACTCTTTCATATAAGGGTCTATTGCATTTAGAGCTGAAGTGCAAAAGATTCTGAATCAGAACATAAATGGAAAAAAAAACACAAAATCTATACACTCTTCTTACAAATAAAATGCCATCTTATCAAGAAGTAACTTTCTGAAGTTGTCTGCAAATTCAACGTACATGGATGCTTCATGGAGATTTGAAAGCCCCATATCCTGGTTGCTCCTTGATGGCATCTTATCATCCACCGGGGAAACAAAGCCATCAGCATCATCTTCTAGTTGATCCAAGAAGCTACGCACATTGAAATCTGTTTTCATAGTAATTGTGAAATCTGGCTTCACATTGCTGTCCTCCTCGGAGCCCTCCTCTTCCTCCTACACAGAAGGACAGAACACCCCCATAACAGAGTAAGTTACTGCTTCTGTTCTCCGAAACGAGTATCTCCTTTCATGACATGCACTGGGAACGGATATGGAAAGAAGCTGATAAGAGCAAGCACTTCAATTGCTAAGCAAGACAATACACCAGAATATCACCAGGAGGAGTCCCTACACCCAGAGCATGTCAGAGAAACTGTGATTACCAGCTCAGATTGCTTAAGGAAACCCAAGACAACAAAACAGTGAAGAAATATCTAGGTTTCTTAGTAAGCTGTTGCTTTGTTTAATTTATATATTCTGATACAAATAAAAACATTTACAGCCATGTCTAAAGCTTACCCGTGGTCCTCTACGTTTCCCTAGAAACACACAAGACAGCACACGGATTGCCAGGTTAACATGTGAAGTGTTCTCTCAACTGACACAGCTCAACAGCTCTCTCTAATGGCTGAGAATTCAAGACCTCAAATGCTCTTAGAGTGATAATGAGCTCAGATCAGCCTTTCTATAGCCAAATATTGGATACGATTGACTGTAAAGGCTTGCTATTGCTAACGTGATCCTGACATCAGCTTTATACCGTTTAGCTGGAACACACTGAAAATTGGAGGGGAAACACTCTATCCACTGCAGTTTCCCCCAAAGTAAGCTGATGAATTAAACATGTTCAAATCTTTTCTGAAATTTACAGGCACAACATTTGGATATCTCTGCTACACTCAGTATTTGCTAATTCTTAGTGTTCTCAAATGCAGGGCTTGTCTTGTGACACGGTCCAGAAATCATTTGCATTTTCAGGAAACAGGACTCTTACTTACAGAGACACTTCTAGAAGGTAGTTTTCAACTTTAATATAAGGAATGAGCACTAGAAAAAGGTGATAAATGCTACCATGGACATTAAGTCTCATAGATAACTTGTATATATATTTTACAGCCATGTAACTCTAACCAGGAAGGATCTAAGCATATATATATGCTTATACATATACATACATATATATATATATATACACATATATCTTTAAAAGCTTTTGAGGACTAGCGTTATTGAAGACTTACAACTGTATGCAAAAATATATTGTTGCAGTGGGATCAAAACTAGCTATTTTCTTTGTGTGATTCCTTGCTAATAGTTAAATTATTCCTAAGAGATTGCTCCCATATTTCAAGCAAAAAGGGAGAAAATAACACTGGGACCTGGCATAGTCCCATTAAATCCCCAAAGTCAACGATTTGTAAGTGCATACATTTACATGAAATTGGAGTTTGCCCAGAGTTTTCTTTTCATTTTAACGCTCTAGGCGATGAAAATGCAAACCAAAGCCAGAGGCCAAGAATTACAACCATGATGGAGGCCTGAGGATGGAAAGAAGATTAGCTGCAGAGAAGCTTTGAGCAATAAGGATAATAATAATAATAATGACAATAAAAGATACTGAGAAGTTTGAAAACATCTCAGAAGAATCTGCAGGAAACTAGTGAAAATTAAAGCACTTTTTAGCACATGACTAGATAAGATCCTTTATCCAGGCAAATTGTATAGCTTAAACAGAAGGCACAAAATGTCCCTTCATGAGAAGAACTGCAGCTGTAACAGCAGTCACGTACTGTTGATAAACCCTGCAGATAACTTCAGGCTGGAAAGAGGGAAGGGAGACCATCTCTCCCTGCCATTCACAGGAGCCCAGGCGTGCTGTCCTGCCCAGCTGGGTAATGGCAGCTAGGACTGAAACAGAATAATGCCATCACTGCTGGGGTGCAGTGAAGGATTTGCTAAGTCAATCTAACCAGTAAAAAGGATACTCTTATTTTAGGGGAATCCCTTCAGCACCAAAAGAGAAGCCCCTTGCCCTTTCCTGTGAGAGCAAGTTGCTTCTGGATTCCAGTTCTGGAGAGAAAAGGAAAGGACCATTTTCATAAGCAATGTAGGAAACTGTTCCCAAAGAGAGAAGCAAAGTCTCCATGTAACTTGAATCTGCACATCTGGCAGCAGCCTCTTCCCCACAGACACTGGTGAGCCTGTGTCAGCTAATGGGGGCTGGCACAGCAGGCTGGCTTGCCTGCCTCACTCCAGGGCACAAGCACGCACCCCAGGCCAGCAAGGATTATTCTGGCCCAGAGCTCAGGAGCAAGCCTCCTGCCAAAGAAAGCACATGGGAGGAAAGGACAGTGTAGAAATTTCACTTGTTTAGACCTCAGTGCCAAAACACTACATCTGCCTGTCACAAGACCTCTTAAAGCATTTTGCTGTTTAAAATGAAGGAGCAAATTAAAAAAAAAAAATCTTAGCAAGAACTCTAATGGACAAGGCCATTGCTCTGAATAAATCTTATATGGGAGTCTTATTTTAAATCTGCTCTGCCATTTACATCTCTAACCAAAATTATCTTCATCGACTACATCCATTTGGCTTGCACCTGCTTGGATCTTTAGGCAACTGTGAGGCATTTAAAGTTTACAGAGCTACAAATATAAAATCTCCAGAGTAACCCAACACCAGTACTCCCAGCAAGCAAGGATTCCAGTGATTTTCTAAACACAGTCAATACTCAAGATATTCTACCCAAACGTTCTGCAAAGCATCACTCAAACCACCCTTCAAGCTTTTATCCAGCTCTCACATATACTTTGAAAAAACAACAGGAAAATGACAGTGGGGCTCATCAAGACAGGTAGTGCTCTGTTCACAATGTACAGGGGGAAAATTCTTGGACCTTTTAGCAATTTTCTCTGTTTGAGTGTAGTACTGTGAAAATCTGCTGTGCGCAGCTTCACTGGGCCCCAGTTAAATGTTAACTGGCATGTGTTAATGGGCTTAATGTCACTCTGATCTGTGTCAGCGACACCACAGCTCTCCATGTTTGTGCTCCCTGCAGGACACTGGTGAGCTGGTGAGATACTGTCCCGATGCAGCACTAGCCACACTAGTCACCAAAGGTCACCACACTTCATAGCTGTAACTTTGACATTGGGTGCAAGCACAGTTGAAAAACAGAGGACACGAAAATACCAAAACCAACCCAATAACCCAGCCCAGACCACTATCACAGACTTGATCCAGCAGTTACCTAGAAAATGCTGAGAACTCAGTGCTCATTAACCATCCTCCAAACAGCAGTTGAATATGCTTCAGTCTGTAATCTGGTTTTAATGAATATGTGCCTTGAACAGCTCATTAATATACAAACTACCAGAATTGCCTTATCACAGAACCACCTTGGATGTGTAGGTTTGCAGTGTCTACACCATTAACCAAACTCTGGTTGGATAACGCATAAATGACATGGGTGTGTTGAAATGCTTTTTCCTGTTACGCTGCAATGGTAACAAAAACAGACCAGGGCCCAGCTCCACACTGCTTGTCCTAGCTGACAGCTGGACTTCCCTTCTCAGGGGAAGAAGGACCAATATTTTAAGTCTTCACCACCAAGAACTACCACCCCACAGCAGCACAAGAAAGAAACACGACCGTCCTAGCATCCAAATCTGACCGAGTGTTAGCAAACAGAACTGAATTGTTCTTAATTCCATTCTCTTATTACTTGCTTAGAAATACCATTTGCAAAATAGTGAAAAAAAGCCCTGGATAAAATAAGCATGTGAATGGGAGAAGGTATGAATCCTTTAAGTACCTGGTTCACTCCATGTGTGAGTGTTAGTTTTGTGAGATCTCATTCCAGCCAGGGTGCTGTGTGCAAGTCACAGAGCTTTGGAGTGAGAGATACTATTGCAAAACAAGTTAGTGTTATTAAAAAACGGAGGAAAGCAAGGCAACAATTACAACCCAAGGTGCGAAGGATAACTGTGAGTTTTTCAGCAAAGTAAAATACATTATATGCAGGTGACAAGGGAGGGGGAAGGAGAAGGGAAAGAATGCAAAGCCAAGGAAAATGTTTAGTCTTATCTACAACAAGGGAAGAATTTGATCAGAACTGGACAGGCTTAAAGCAGCTACTGATTTTTCAGGAAGACACTGCAAAAAAATCAACACTGATGGAAAAGAAAAATCAATCATTCTCTTTCATTGGTGTAAGGGGAAAAATTGATGCAAACTGAGCAATTAGTTAGCAGCTGGAGGTCTTCACCTTTATCTCCTTGAAGAAGGAAGCTGTTTCGCCCTCGATAATTGGCTGCAGCAAAGGGCTTCTCCGCTTGCTGGAGGGGGAACCCTGTGACAGGTGTTAACAAGTAAGTTACATTATGAACCCCCTTCTCCTCCACCACCTGCTCTCACATCATTCTCACTCACTCATTCACTCTCTCTCAGTTCATTGCCAGACCATCAGGAACAATCAATTTCTTAAAGAACAAAAACTGTGCCTGGCAAACCCTCTGAACCTTGGACCGCTTTCTCTCAAGATCTTGCTTAGCAAGGAACATCGTCGCCAAACACTTGAGAAAAATCCTTGGATGCTGGATTACTAGCTGGGCAGGAACTACAAAGTAAAGGCTGCAAGAAAATAAACCCCCAGCCTGAGGCCTATACACACACACGCACACACGCACACACTTGGTTGACTCTTCAGAGCTATGGTGTAAGGCCAGCTGGACTCTCCAGCCCTGCTTTCCAGGAGCCAGATTTCCCACTGAAGTGCCCGATGATGTAGAGATGGATTTTCAAATGCATCCTTCCTCTGCATGAGACTCTCACTGCTCTCATTAAAGGGGCTGGGGAAAGCCAGTCTCCTCTCTCCTGTGTGCCAGTGAGCCAGTGTGCAGTTTCAGTTTCCTGTCTAAATAGGACCTAAACTCTCTTTTGAGAGCTTTGCCTTAAACTGTCCATGGACAACTACAGGGTTTCTTCCTTCTGATGGGCAGCAGCATCTTCACAGCACAAATTTTGGGGAGAACTTTGCATATTCAAAGAGGAACAGCTTTTGTTTTAAATGCAAGACAACCTCCCACTATTTGCAGAAGAAAACTACTTGTCAGTGTGACTGACTGCACTCAGGTAATGATGTGCCAGTCCATTCAATTCAGCAAACAGTCTACAAAAAACAGCCATCACAGCAGTGCTGCCTGGGAACAGTGGAAATGGTAAGGGATCATACATGACAGGGAAAATAGGAACCAAGATAAAACAATTCTCTTTCTTTAGACAGGCTAAAAAAATCTGGGTGTATATTTAGGTCAAATAATTTTTAAAAAGTTGCCTACACAAGCTGTCTAGAATTTGAGATGCTATGTTTGCTCCCTAGAGGGGTGCATTGGATTCCAAGCTGGTAGCAACGTTTCCTTGCCACCGCCTTGAGTGAGGAGGCATCTACCACTTACAGGATCTCTTTAACAGAAGTGCGGTGTAAGGAGACTGTTCCCCTTTCTCTCAGCCAAGGAGACTGGTATCTCTGCCTTGAGACCCATGGAAGTCTGCATTCCTGTGTAACCAAGCAACATGGAAGACCTGCAGTTCTGAGTGGATTGGTAAGGCAAGGGAAGTCAGGCTGTAGCCAAACATAAGATGATGAAATAACAGAAGCAGCCCAACGGAAAGATGAGAAACATCAAAAAGTGAGATGTGTCCCATGGCTAATGAGCGGGCACTTGAATCCCCTGACCAGCTTCGCCCGACTTCAGTGTATGGTGCGCCACTGATTCACTCATTTACCTGGTCTTTAAGTTATAAGGGAGTTGGCTGTACCGATCGTACTGTATGCAAAGATGTAGTGAATCCTGTTTACTCAGCTCTAAACTGAAGTAAGAGCCCCTGTAAGAAAGTTTCACTTACAATGATAGGGATGGTGTTGGCTCTGGAGAGGATCTGCTTGACCAAGCGATATCTGTCATATAAGGGCTTCATCACCTGTCGTTCATTTTTGGTAACCTGTAAAGGAAAAAGAAATGAGAAACATGAATTCTGCAGCACCAGATACTCCATTCTACAACATATGTGCCTGTTATCACCATTATCCAGAGGGACTTGAAGGGAATTTCATAAGGATGATAACAGCACTAGCACAGATTAAAAACGCTAAAGTACTTGGGTATGTCATTGCATCTCCTGTCCTAGGTGCCTGATGAAACAGCACCCAGGCTGTGGGGTGTCTTGTAATGTGGCTGTATAAGACAGGAGATTTAAACGACCAGCTTTCACAGAACAAAATGACCCACGGAGACAGCAGTCTGTGCTTCTAATCATATCTACCATTATAAGACACAACATGGGATTTCCCACCCTTATTCTTGTGGCTGGAACCCCAGAGGCAGTTTATGATCCAGCAAAAGAGAAAAGAACTGCAATGACTGCCTCCCCAAGGATGCTTTCCCAGGGAAGTTAAACTATAGATTTCACAAAAGCTGACTTTCCTGTTTTGCTCTTCCTCTTTACTTCCCTTTCAAGATAGCCCTTCCTCGTCTTTTTAATACCCTGCCTTTCCCCTCCACCCTTCCTCCCAGCAACTTTGCTGGGGACAAGAGTTACCACACACCTTAGAGAGGATGAAGCTATCACAGCTGTTGTGGCACAGAGCAGGCAAAATAGTGCTGTAACACCCACCCTGAGCCCTACTTATACTACTCTGTCCCTAACTCCACACCTCCTAGCTGCATGTCATGCTCCTTCCTTAGTTTGAGTATTGCAAACTGCTAGTTTTCATTTCTGTTGTTCTTTCAGATCCACGCTAAGCAGAAAACCTCAGTGGTACTGACAGCGCAGAAGGGAAGACCTAACAGACAATAGCTAGCGTGGGAAAGCAAAGGTCTGTCCAACTAAGTACTAGTTGCAAAGAAGTTGGTTTCTATTTCTTCAATGGTTTGTTACATCCGGGTTAGAAAACAAAACATTTAGCCAACCAACCTGATCATCATCTTTCTTTGCATGCAGCATTGTCTAACCCACATCCTATGACTGTCCTTCCATTAGATCTTTTGTTTAACTTTAGATTATAAAACTCTTATAAGAGGAAGCCTTAACTGACTCCGATATCATTTGTAGATTCCAAGACTTTTTACTGCTGTCAATCACCAGTTGATGTAAAAATCTAAATCAACAGTATTAACCCCGATGAACTTTGTACAGTCTCCCCTTCCACAATAGAAACAGGAGGAAAGAGAATACGGCTTGAGATAGGGAGGAAATTTTAAGATGAACTGTGTTTTGTTTTGTCTGCAGCTGACTTTCATTGGAGTAAGCTTTTTAAAGCTTTCACATCATCCCACCAGAGCAGAAGAGGGCATTGGTTTGCAAGGGGCAGACGAGGTACTGTAAATATTGCCAGGAGTGGGACTGGCAGGAACAGACTTAAAGAATCCGGAGGTAGTATCTTCCTCCTAATAAATTAAGCTTATTTCCTTTGTTGAAGGGCAGATGAATAGGGAGAAAGAAGAAGGAAGAGCTTTTTACTGCTTTTTGGCTCAATGTAACCATCTCCAAGCCTGATATGGTGCATATAAATGAGCAGTTTGAGCTCTACGGACTGCACGTCTTCTTCACACCTCTGAAGAGCAGTCTGGCTCCCATACCTGACAACCTCAAACTGGCTGTTCATCGAGTGAGCAAACAGCTTGTGTGGATGAGGGGGATGTGAGCAGCATCACATAACTCACTGAACACTCTGTATCAAATTTTGTGTTTATATGTCTGCATTCAGTTGGAGGCAATTTGCTAGCCACTGCAACTTTGGACGTCTCTCTGCAACAAATCAAGCATAAAATTGGAGAAACTGGAGAAAGCTTACAGGACTTATATTACTCCTAGCTTTACCACATTAGCAGTTAATAGAACACGAGGCACAGCACTACTGTTGGCTCAGGCAGCCTCTGCTATTAAAAAAAAAAAAAAAAAAAAGACTATGCTGAGACTGAGAACCAAACCTTCAGTTCTTGACAGTTCAAAGTAGATCAATGCCCCTGTTCTGTACAGGAAGATAAACATAAGCCTCGGAATGGGCAGAAAATCCTTAGGTATGCTTAGGAATAGAAAAAATAAATTACGTGCTTCAGAGTCTGAATATCACTACAGAGGAAGAACACAAAGAATTAATTTAGGCAAGGAAGTTAAGTGTACGAGGCTTGAGTCAGCCCTGCAGACGTGCACCAGAACATTTAAACAGAAAGCAGGCTCTGAAAGAAAAAGTTTTGCGCATGGGCAAACTGTCTCACTAGGTAAACATTAGTAATACCAGTGAAACCTGAATATATTTTGGGAGAACATCAAAATGCAAAAAAGCTGTCAGAATAACAGAGCCTTTGACACAACCCTGGAGCACACTCCATATGGCAAATAGCAGCAGCCAAGGAAGAGACCATTGCTTACATTGTTGGAGCAGCTTGAGAATTTCTAGAGATGGACTTTTTTGCTTAACTAAAACAGTTCAGTTCTACCTCTGCAGGTTCATCTGTCACTGGTACAGAAAGACCTAGCTGCACAATAAATTTGAGCTCCATTGTTTTTCTTGTTTAGTTAAATATCTTAAAAAAAAAAATCTTGGCTGAACTATCCCCATTCTCCTCAAGCTCTCAGTATTTTTCCACTGCTGCAGTGCCAGGAGCTGGGTACAGCAAAAGCTGATCAGCTGCAGTCTTCCTTGCTATGCAGTTCCATGTTGCTAGGTATAGACTGCTTACTTAAAAACAAATACATTAAAAAGCGGTTGTATAAATAAAGCATCAGAAGATGTGTGTGTGGGGAAAGGTATGCTGACAAGACAGGCTCTGGGCTTGCTCTCTTTTTAAACAGATTTAAGTGAGTTTACTTCAACAAGGTGTCACCTGCTGATTTGTACCATTGTAATAGCAAAAGCAGACTCAGATTCTGCCTGAAAAGACCAGGCAGATTTAAGTGAATTCTCTTGTGCTGGCCTTTTGCTATTTTATACAATAATAAAATTGCACGTCCTTTCATACAACCACACTTTTCACCTGCTGGTATACGTGACTGTACGGTATTAGTTCTTCACGAAGGCATTTATTTAAATTAGCAAGACTTTTTAAAACAATGGACAAAGGAGGAAATAATTGAGAAGCAAAAGGAAGGAAGAAATCAGGACTCCCATGCAGTAGGAGAATGACAGATTTGTGAGCTGTACTAATCAAATATTGTTTATAAGCAGTAATTTGCTGCTCCCAAGCCACTGGTCAAGGAATTAGCACCACTCTGAAATTAAGTTACTTTACCTCTATGGATGGTAACAAAGATTATAATGAACTGAAAGAGGAGGAGGGATCCATACAAAGCCAACCAGAGTACTCGGTGGCTTGGAACCCACTGTGTTTTTGTCATGGAAGGAATCAACAGGTCACAATATTTAATTCTCTGTGTTCACAAAAACTTCTGCTTTGTTAAGATCAAACGTACAAGAAAACTCGTACCCTTCCCTTCCACATGGAAACAAACATCAGTTTCTCAGGGGAAGAAAAAAATCTCCTCTCAACTTATGTCATGATGCTCAGGAGACAAACTATTTCATGAATCTGGCACAAAAGGATTAGCAAATTGCAAGATGCAAGTGCCTCCTTGCAAATAGCAAGGTGCTGGGAGAAAGATGTAGTTCCCCTCAGACTATGCATTGCTTGCACACCTGTATTCCAGTTAGCCATTAATACTAGCAAATTGCAAAATTCTTGGCTCGATGGGGGACCATGCACAATTAACTATTCCTGTGCATACTGTATCCCCAGCTAAGCTGGTGAATCAGCTGGGCTGCAAACTGAATGTCTGTGGATCCTAGTGAGTGTGATGCCAAAATAACGCACAGTCAACTTCATTCAGCCTGTAGGCTCAGTCCTACAGGTATGTGTCATGTCCAGCACTGTGTGCAGACACAGTCTTGCTGAGAACAGACTCCTCAGTAGCAGCAGTAGTGAAGAAGCAGGGAGGTGACTGGAGTATGCACGTGTGGTTAGAACAGCAAGAAGTCCTAGTGACTGTGACATCAAAGGAGCACTGGGGGATCACTTACCACAGACAAAGACATATAAAGACATACTTTGAAAAAGTGCTGCTGTACATACCGGTCTGCCATGAATGCTTTCGTAATACAGCAAAGCTTTTTGAAGAGCCACTTTCTCAGCTCCTATCTGATCTCTTGTCATGTCCTACGAAAAGTGTCAGAGAGAGAAGAGGAAGAAAAAAAATTAAATGCCTAGACTCCAACCATACTAATTTGTGGCCTAACAAATGTCCTGGCATTTTGTCATTAATGTTTTGAACACTCATCTTTGTTTTCTAGTCCACCCCCTTTTCCATCTATATTGCTGAAACAACTTACCATGCACAGAGCCATATACACAACACAAGCAAATAAAACCCAAATAACCTTTGTATACGAAAACATTGTATGTACATAATGGGGATTTATTGATTCTCAGCATGCTTTGAACAACCAATGCTAAGCAACTTTTAATGACGGTGGCTGTTTTTCACTTACAACGATCCGAGTTATAAGTCCAGCAACAAAATGCATGTTCCTTCTTGTCTTCCAAATCAGAGACAAGCTCCAGAAAACCTCTTGCAAAGCTTGCCATCATTGCTTTGACTGCCACAAACACACTTAGCTGAGAACTGAAGTGCAGTCAGACCATCTCCTTCTGCCAATTCTGCTATGAAGTGAAAAGCTCCAGCAGACAGGCTGAAGGGACTAAACCAAAAAAAAGGGCAGACAGTTGGAAGAGACTTTCCTTAGTTTGCCAGAGCTTCCTCACTGAACTTGCCTTCTCTCTCTACCACTGCACCAAATACTATCATATGCCTTCTTTAAAAGGTCAAGACTGTGTATTCTTGCTACCTTCAGAAAACAGCCAAACGCTTCTGCAAATCTAGTAAATAAAGATAATACTGTCTGCCCCTCTCTTATAGAGTACTGCACAATTCACACATCAGCGGACTCAAGGACTTCATTTACAAGGCTACCCAAAACTCAGGAACTAGCAACATCAGACAAAAAGACCTCTCTGCTGATACCTCTCAGAGATTACAGAAACTAACTGAGCTTAATGTGACACTCAGAAATGCTGCGATAAAATGCCCTGAGACAAGAGCATTCAGCTTTGGAGAGATCTAGAAGAAAATAGATGAATTAATCTCCAGAATCACTGGAAGACTCAGAATTTTCCAAAAGCAAATAATGACAGAAACAGTGAAATGCAAAGCAGGAAATACTGCAGGAATTCAGAACTGTTACTTGGAATCTGTGAGAATCAGAAAAGAACAAACAATACCATTCAGTAGAAGCAGAGCTCTGTTAAAAAAAAAAAAATCACAGACACCAAACATAGAGGGAAAGAAACTAAATCAAGTGAGCTGAGCCAGGAGTAAAGCTTGTAGACTTTGTGACAAAATGTAAAAGAATACAAGGTTTTCACAAGGGCCCATGCAACCATGAGTTGCACACTTGTACTTAAAGGCCTAAATTTGAACTGAATATATTTTACCTTTATATCCTCAGGTCGGTTTGTCTCTGCTCGTTTTTCCTGAAGCTTCTTCTGGATAGAATCAAGGGTCACTTCCACGGCAGGCTTGGCAGATTTATCTGACAGGTCTTGCTTCTTGTCATCGTCCTTTTCGAGCTGAGAACCGAAGCTCTTGGGGAGAGTGTTGCTCCGTTGACGCACCACAGGGCCAAGGTCTTCCTCTGATATCTTCAGTTTTGATTCTAAACAGGGACATATGGGACATAAGAGGAGTACTTTTTCTTTCTGAAAATGTGACAGTGACAGGAACACTGCCCAACATCAAATTTAAACAAGGCAATGTCCACCTGCCCCCAGAAGGTACACCAATGGTGGCTGCTCACCTTTAAGTTGTTTTCGGAATTTGGCCAAATCGTTTGTCCATTTGAGCACTTCAGGGTTGGCTGCTTTGTCACTGTGGGAAGGCTAGGAGGAAAGAACGGTCATGTTGAATCTGTGTTAAACCAACAGGAGAGACCCACTGAAACAAGTGTATGTCACAACAGAAGAAACAGCAGCACAGAGCATGGGCACAGGCTTCTGACTGGTTCCTGCATGCCTCTGATCAATTCAGTTCTGATCTTGCTTTGACTGCCCTGCCTGTCACAACATTGTCTCTTACGGAATCACAAGATTTATTTATTTTAAGAAAACAAAATCTGAAGACAAAATCTAAACATTATGTTGTAGGAGTGCCTTGGAGGGCCAGATGCACATTGAAGTTCTTCTGTCTATTGTTTCCTAACAAGATGGCAACTCCAAAATAGGGGAAACCTATCACAAACAGTTTGAGAAGAATTAGGACGTACGTATCCACACTGAAAGCTACCCACCATCCAAAAACACTGAAATAACCCAAATGCTAGGCTGCAGCAATCTCTGAACATTTCATCCAGACTTTCCTACTGCGGGCAAGATCCTTTCAGTACTGCCCTCTGTGGTTTAGATCACCAATGAATATGCACACATATGAAGCTTCAGTTCCTTAAAAAAACTTTCTGTTCATCAGAAGGGCATGTCAGGACTAATTAGAGTACAGTACACTGCTACTGCTTAGCAACACTTGGCTATGGTTCCTTGCTCAGGAGCAAAGAAGGCTGCTCTCCTCTCCTCTGCAATGTGCTGGTGTCCTTGGGTTACCAGCATGCAAATGGGATGCACAATTGTTCTTCCCATAAGCTGAACTTGAGTAAACAAACAAATAAAAAGTTTGCCATAGCTATTCATACACACCCAATGTGTGCTTTTTGCATACTGCCTAAATCAATGATCAAAATCCTATGAGTTTGTTAGACTACCTCTTGTGCTGCACTGGTAGTACAAAAAATGCTTGGAAAGGTAATCTGCATGGTATGGATGCACATTTCCATTTGGGGGAAGCAGCATTTTTTTTTCTTCTTTTTTTTTTTTTTTTTAAACACTTTCAAGCTCTCTGTGTAAGTTTGACCGACTTCCCTGATGCCCTTTCCCTTTCCAGCTACCTCATGCCTTCCCTTACAAATGCTTCTGGAGACTCACTCGGTATTTCCTTTCCTCTTCAAATTTTTCCTCAAACTTCCTGATCTTTTTCTTCAGTCCATGAATCCTCCGGGTGAGTTGTGCGGGGGTAAGGTCCTCTCTGTCATCTTCATAAGATCCCAAAGAAGAACTCCGCCTCCTGCCAAGAGCAAAGATTGCAGGAAGAGTTTATCCAAACAGTCACAGTACAGCTTCATGCTCAGAAGGCCACTTAAACTTTGTGTAAATAAAGGCAAATCCCACGGAAGTGAGAAAGCTATGTTGGCTACTCTGTAATGTCAGATAACACAAGAGGATGCTGTAACAGCCTCTTTCAGCAACAGCAACTGCCTAGACATTAATTCAGAAACACAGAAATGATCAGTTACCAAGAACTTTTCTTAAAATACAAGTATCTTCTTAGTATAAACAGAAGCCCAACACAATACAGCTGTATGGCTTATGTGATCCAAAGAGCTGTTGCTTGATGCAACTGCACAAACCCTTTACAGCCAGATGAAAGTCAGCACAGGGAAATCACAACGCACCTCATAAACGAATGAGAGTTGGGAGGGGAAGGAGGCACTTCTGTATCATCCAGGTACTGCTGGCTCTGTCCATAGGCATAGAAGCGAGGGGACAGCATAGGATCACTGTCCTCATCCAGAAGCTGGCGAATTAAGCGACCAGCCTGCGGGGAAAGGCGAGCCTCATCTGAGTCTAAGCTGTCTCGCTGCCATGAGGAAAGAGCAGGGATGGGCTCTAGGAACAGTAAGACAAAGACTGGTTTTATCGTTTTTGTTTTACATGTACCACAGACTCCAGGCAACTTTTCTAACACCGTACCCCAGCCCGTTCAGACTAGATCATGATTCCTTGTCGTCAGGCATTCTCTGGGTCATTATTCACATCTCCCTGTGTGCAAAGTAATGCAAAACGCTGCCTGGTCACAGTGGATACTGTACAGAAGCATAAATAATCTTCTAGGCGCAGCATAAAACTGTACCTATAATCTGGACAGTAATTACCATGGGCTGATACCAAGAGAGGCTATCACCAGCCAGCACCTTTGAGGAAACAGTTATTCCAAACAGAATTAGTGGCACATGGCAGGATAAAGGAAGCGAGCTGGCTACAGGAGGAATGTTTTCAGTTTCAGGACATACAAATGCTGTAAATGAGCAGCACAGTAATTGTTCTTCTGTAGCCTCCAGCGCTGCAGAATGACCCTGCCACGCACTGTTGGAAATTCAAAGACTAGAAGTAAGCATATGTTCTTCTGGTCTGTAAGGAATGGGTGTCTCTACTACTACCTGTCCTATAAGATGCTCAGCGGTAATATGGTCTGAGTTTTCCCCTTTTCCCTTTCATATGCAAACCTGCTGCTTAAACCTGTTGCATGGTAGAAAAGCGAGGAAATTTTCAATCCTCTGGATGATTTAACAAGCTGAAAGTAAAAACAATACTGTACAGGGAGATGGTGGGGTGGGACAGAAATGGAAAACCAATTTAGCATTGTTGATTAGCATAGCTGAGTTCACAGAAAGCATTCACTTCAATCTTATGATCGCTCCCTCCAGATGCCATAAGGAGTGTAACATTTTGTGTTCGGATAGTTTACTAAGCTGATTTGCATGCTCCTACTTAGCGCCACAGGATTAAACAGTTTAAGAGGCAGGCCTTGAACTTATAAACCTAACAAATAGTTCCAGAGTCAAATAACAAAACCAAACAAAAAAGTTATAGAAAACTCACAGACCAGTCACACAGCTACGGACTCATTATTTCCTGTGCCTAGCGTGTGTTATTCTCGTTCCATGAAGAGAAGGGGGCTTCTGAAGTTAACAATTTTTGAAAAAAAAAAAAAAAAAAAAAAAGCAGTATTTCCTTTTGCTGAACAAGGTTAAGATTTTCACAGTGGATTGTATATGGATTTCCTTAAAGAATCTTTGTGCTGCTCTCCTCCAGGTACAACTCGGACAGCTAGGTCTGGATCAACCAAAATTCAGTAATGACAAGCTCAGTGGTATTTTGCTGCATCAAGTGTTACTTTCCTTCTCTTCTTCGTCCGCACAAGAATATAAACTGCATGCCTCTGCTTAGAGACTGGTGCTGAATGCAAGCTGACAAGTTACTTTAAAATGGATGGCTTGACATTCTTGCAAAATAGCCTCTCCTCAGGTGTTGTGATAAGCAAAGCACACACACTGCACATACAAGCGTGGCTCGCAGAGGCTACCTCGACGACGTGTGCAAAACCCAAATGCATGTAGATTGCTTTGCCATGGACGAGAAACATTACGTAGCCTACACTTCTCTTAGATGTAGCGCAAGTTTTTTCTAAGCTGCATTCACCTTGACAGTTCCTAATGTCTGACTTTCTTTTCCTCGAGGTACCTTTCAGGAACAAAGGGAAAATGAAGGGCAAATCATTCATCCAAACTGTGATACCTTGGTGTCAGACCCTTCCCCGAATCTTATAATTTCAGGTCCTCACAAGATCTCTTGCAGCAAAATAACAGCTGATAACATGAAAGGAAGAAATTTGATACATTTGACTAGTGTGTCTGTCTGTGTCTGCGTGTCCTGCCCCGAAGTAATAATTCACAATCCAAAGAAAGTGTTTCAAAGGAGAAGAAAAAAAATCCGAAAAGGAAATAACAAATCTGAGACTTGGCAGAAGAAATGACTACTATATAAAATCAGCTGTTTTTAAACCTCACTCCTAGAAGGCAAGAATGTAGGGGTAAATTGTTTCCCTTGCTGATGAAATGTATTCAGAAGAAAAATCTTATCTGGATGCAAAATGAGTAACACCCCTTCCCACTCCCTCCCCCCAACATATAATAAAGCATCATATAAACAAAAGGAACAAAACAAATGATAAAGGAACATATCTAGGTATTCAGAATCATGGATCTTATCTGCATCAGACTTTGAACTGGATCAGAGTTACAGTCCAACTGTCTTGTTCCTCATACCGGTGAGGTGCCAGATGCTTCAGCTGGAAGCACTGGAATTGCTGGATTGTACAAATAAATAGTGACCCACTAAGGGTAAGCGGCTTCTTTTTCTGACACTGCATAATCAACCAAATCTTGTCTAACAGAAGATATAACATCTTCTGTTATTTATTTATCCATGAGATATGTATCAAAGTGTTAAGCCCTTTCTGAAGGCTGTTAAATTCTTGGACTTAATGGTTCAGGTGTGAAGGTATCTGTTATAAATTTTAATATTGTGACCCTTTCTGCTAATTGAAGAATAAAAACCTCAGTACAGAATGTAAACGCTTTCCCTTTTCTTTGCCACTGACTTGACAGAGCAGTTACCCTTGCCTGTCTTCTGTCTTGAACAGAACTCTCTTGCTGAGAAGAAACTTTCAGTTTTCTAGCCACAGAATTGTAGAATGGCTCGGGTTGGAAGGGACCTTAAAGATCATCTAACTTCAACCCCCCTGCCACAGACAGGGATGCCACCCACTAGATCAGGTTGGCCAAGGCCCCATCCAGCCTGGCCTTGAACACCTCCAGGGATGGGACATGCCACAACTCTTGGCAACCTGTTCCAGTGCCTCACAACCTTTACAGTACGGAATTTCCTCCTAATGTCTAGTCTAAATCTATCCTCTTTTAGTTTAAGACCATTCCCCCTTGTCCTATCATTACCTACCCAAGTAAAGAGTCCCTCTCCATCTTTTTTATAAGACCCCTTTAAGTATTGAAAGGTCACAACGAGGTCACCCCAGAGCCTTCTCTTCTCCAGGCTGAACATCCCCAGCCCTCTCAGTCTTTCTTCATAGGAGAGGTGCTCCAGCCCTCTGATCATCTTTGTAGCCCTCCTCTGGACTCACTCTAACAGCCCCACATCCTTCTTGTGCTGGGGGCTCCAGACCTGGGTGCAGCACTGCAGGTGGGGCCTCACAAGGGCAGAGTAGGGGACAATCACCTTCCTTGCCCTGCTGACCACTCCTCTGCTGATGCAGCCCAGGATGCAGTTGGCCTTTTGGGCTGCAAGCATGCACTGCTGGCTTGTGTCGAGCTTTTCATCCACCAGAACCCCCAAGCCCTTCTCTGCAGGGCTGCTCTTAACGAGTTCTTCACCCAGTCTGTACTCATGTCCAGGATTGTCCCAGCCCAGGTGCAGCACCCTGCACTTTGACTTGTTGAACCTCTTGCAGTTCACACGGGCCCACTTCTCCAGCCTGTCCAGGTCCCTCTGGATGGCATCCCTTCCTTCTGGTGTATCAGCTGCACCACCCAGCTTAGCGTCATCTGCAAACTTGCTGAGTGTGCACTCAATCCCATCCTCTATGTCATTGATGAAGGTATTGAAAATCACTGGTCCCAAGACAGACCCCTGAGGGACACTGCTCATCACAGACCTCCACCTGGACATTCAGCCATTGACCAGCACTCTCTGGGTGCGGCCATCAAGCCAATTCCTTATCCACCAGATGGTCCACCCTTCAAATCCATATCTTTCCAATGTAGAGATCAGGATGTAATGTGGGACCGTGTCAAAGGCCTTACAGAAGTCCAGACAGATGACATCGATCAGTCTTCCCTTGTCAACTGCTGCAGTCACCCCATCGTAAACGGCCACCAGATTGGTCAGGCACGATTTGCCCTTTGTGAAGCCATGCTGGCTGTCTCGGATCACCTCTGTCCTGCATGTGCATTCCCTCCAGGAGGATTTGTTCGAAGATCTTCCCAGGCACAGAGGTGAGGTTCACCAGTCTGTAGTTCCCTGGGTTTTCCTACCCTTTTTAAAATGGGAACAATATTTCCCTTTTTCCAGTCACCAGGGACTTTGTTGACTGCCATGATTTTTCAAATAGGATGAAGAGAGGCTTGGCGACTACATCAGCCAGTTCCCTCAGGACCCTGGGATGAATGTCATCAGGGCCCATAGACTTGCAGTTGTTAAGTTGCTTCAGGAGGTCTTGAACTTGCTCTTTGCTTACAATGGGGGGGGACCTTGCTCCCCCAGCCCCTGCCTAGAGGTTCAGGGACATGAGAGATATGGGAAGCCTGACCACTACTGAAGACCGAGGCAAAGAAGCCTCAGAAGTATCTCTGCCTTCTCCACATTTGCTGTTACCAGTTCTCTGTCCTCATTTGTCAAAGGCACTACACTCTCCCTAGTCTTTCTTTTTTGGTCAATGTACCTATAGAACTCCTCCTAGTTATTCTTTGCATCCCTCACTAAGTTTAGTTCTGTCAGTGCCTTGGCTTTCCTGATCCCATCCCTGTATATCTAGACAGCGTTTCTGTACTCTTCCCAGGGCACGTGGCTCTGCTTCCACTGCCTGTGCATTTCCTTCTTTTACCTAAGTTTGAACAGCAGATCCTTATTCAACCATGCCAGTTTCTTACCCTCCTTGCTTGATTTATTATATATGGGAATAGAGAGCTCTTGTGCTCCAAGGAAAATATCCTTAAACAGTTGCCAGCTTTGATCAGATCCTCCATCCCTACGGACCGTGTCCCATGGAATCTCATCCACTAGTTCTTTGAACAGCTGGAAGTTGGCTGTTCTGGAGTTCAGGGTCCTGACTTTGCTCTTAGCCAGGCCTGTACCCCTTGAGACCACAAGATGAACCAGGGCGTGGTCACCGCAACCCGGGCTTCCTCCGGTCTTAACCTCTTTAATAAGCTCTTCTGCATGGGTGAGTACCTGGTACAGTAACGCTTCTCCTCTGGTTGCTTTGTCTAATACCTGGATGAGGAAGTTGTCCTCAATGGACTCCAGGAGTCTCCTGCCAGGCTTTCCCAGCAAACATCCAGGTGGTTGAAATGCCCCAGGAGGATGAGAGCCTGTGAGCATGTTGCTTCCTGTAGTTGGTGCAAGAAGGCCTCATCCACAGGCTTCTTCTGATCAAGCAGCCTGTAGTAGGCCCCAACTACAAGATGTCCTTTGTTGGTCTGATATCTCTATATTCTATGTACTTTATTTTCTTAATTTTTCCATAACAAAAACATTTAATGAAAAACTTAAATAATTTGGGGAATATATAACCATCAAGGCTGTGCCAGCACAGAGAATTTTCTCTTTCTTATGTAGACTCTTACTGCATTTCTTTTAGGTATGCCTTTTCTAAGTTGTCACAGAAGTGAAATATACTGGTATTGAGCTTGCAGACCTTCAGCGGTGCTTCACTCCTCTCAAAATCCCACAACCAGCTAATCTTTCAACAAATATGTCAGCCATTCCAAAGTGTCCTTAGCTGTTGCTATACTCTTTTCCTTCTCGTTACTCTGTTTTTATTTCTATGGGAAAGCATCAGTTAAGTCAGTCCCCAAACTATCTGTAGATCAGCTTCACCCTCAGGGTCTCAGTGCTGCAACACTTGGGTTCTCAACACTGAAGAGAATACTTATTCATCTAAAACTTCAGCTTCTATTCTTATAAAATAAAATAGAAGAAAAACATCTGCTTATTTTTTCGTAAGTTCTTGACTCTGCAGACTGATGGAAATTTCATCTATAGAAATGTTTTTTTTGTTTGTTTTTTTTTAAATGTCAGTCATTAGGTGATGAAGGCAGCAATCACACACACCATATCAATTTACTGAACTGTCTGTTCAGCTCCAAGCTCCCGACAGGGCCAGTCACTTTTCTGAAGAGCAACATACTTCCAGATTTTCCTTGGGGATAGGATAACAAAATCTGTGCTTGAATTAGTAACATTTGGTAAGAATTCTACACAATAGCATTGGACTCTAAGAGAACATTGTGTCCTTCCCACTCACTGTATTTGATTCAATCACAACCTACGACAATTAAAACCTTTGCTACGGAAGTAGCTCTGGAAACACTTGCAAGCTGTCAGACTGGCTCAGTCGGCAGGCTAGCAGTCAGACAACCCGGTTCAGCCTCCATTTGGCAGCGGGAGAGGTGAGCTGCTAGGTCAAGGTGACTGCTCACAAAATGCCTCTGGCATGCGCTTCACTTTTGCGCCTATTATGGAGACAGCTCAGTTCACATCCACCCTGAGAACAAAAACTATTTGATTTGCATCTGCTGAACGCACACTAGTAAAATCCTTCTCTCAGATCATTGGAAATACACCTAGGCTAAGTGTGTGTAGCACTTGAACGTGGCTGCGATGCTCTTTATACCTTGTGAGCTACATCATACCTTAGGATTACAGTACATAAACCCCCATACATAGCAGCAGGCAAGGCTGACGCAGAAGGTCAGTGCAAGAGGTGGGTCAGGTTGCTACTGCTTCACTCTGCGTGTGGCAATGTGAGCCCATGCATTTGAGGAAGCAGGAAGCAAATTTTTCTGTCCTCAGCTTTACGTAAGGGGAACATATCCTGTAGAAGCATAGCAAATCTCTTCTCTTGTGAACAGATCTGACTATGGAGTGAACCTCAAAAAAAAAAAAAAGGTAATAATTATTTCTAGAATAACATAAAAGGCAGGTGGCTCTGCAAGCTCAACCGGCAGCTGTTATCACAGTACTGTGTCCCTGAATAAGTGTTTTTTTTATGACAGCTCTCGTTGTAACATGATATAGAGTCTGCCTGAGTGACGAATAAAAGCTAGTCAGTGGACAAGGTTGTTTTTTATAATTTTGTGTCCATTTTCCATGGCCCTTTCTTAACAAGTGACTGGAGGTAGTGATGGCTACAGCTGATGGCAACCCCTCAATTTGCCATGGTTCTCAACAGCCACTTGTGAAGGGCCCAGCAGCTGCACTGGTCACTGCATGGTCTACGTCTCCTGCAGTAATGATACAGAGGACCCTGCCCCCAGAAGTTAGCTCAGTGATGTCCTGGGGGAACGGGTAATTGATTTCCTGATAGACGGACCAGTGTAATTTACTAGAGCAAAGCAATAAATAACTTATCATCACCACATTTGAAGGCACAATCTTTACCATTTTCACTGGGGATAGCACCAGAGATGCAACATGGACCCTGATGACACGTGCAAAGGTTTGAGTGACACAGGTTGGCAGGGGAACGGAAGATACCCCGACCCCTGGAGCTGTGGATGAGTGGTACAACCCTGCATTGCAAAACCAGTCTCACTAACAGTCTCTGCCACTAGCTGTAGAAGTGATCTCAAAATTGAGGCTAACATCTAACCTGTTCTGGCTTCTGCAAGCTTCATTTCAGATCCTCAGCTAGGAAAGATTCTGTCTCCCCTTGCTCAGACGCAGCAGTCACTGTTTTGCTGCTCTTTAACCTGGACCAACAAAATGGTGATTCTGGTAGGCAAGTGTTTTAGAAGAAGACATCTCTCTCACCCTAGACAGCTGGTTCTTTTGCAACTGCCCACCTCTTCCTCTTGTGAAATACATTTGAGCAGAATGGATAAAGGAAGAATCTGAAAGAAGCACTCTTCAAACACAACCATAGGCGCTCATAATCCTGTTTCATATTTGCAGTGCAAGAAAGCTGGAAGCCAAACATAAGAACATGCCTATGAAGAGGGGTTTGTACCAAGGTGCAATGTATTTCATATAATGGGAAAGCCTCTGGCAAACAGAAGGGAGTTGTATTCTCTCCTTCATACATCCATTATGACTCCCATTAATAACACTGGTAGTTACAGGCATGTACCAGGAAGAAAAAAGGAAAAAGAAAGAGTCTTTATTTCCAAAGGTTCACGTGACGGCTGAAGCCACACATCACCTCTGGGAACACAACTGTGCTCACCCTGGCTTGAGACCCCAAGGGGCAGTGCTGATTAGTGTCTCAGCAAACATACAAGGCAGCCACAGCCTCCTGGGAGCCCATCCACAGGGCTTTGATCAGCCGTGCTGCACCCCTGGTGATATCATCCAGGGGATCCCCCCCCTAACAAGCAAGTGGAGAAATTCTCTTCCGTCCGTGGTGACTAGTTGCTTAGCTGAATCAAGAGCAGCCACAGCTGTGGGTTTTCTTTACTCATACCCAAGGTGTCATAACTAGACAGAAAGGCAAAATATACCAGGTCACGTACACTGTGGAGACAGGAACAGAGAACTTAACTTCCCAGTGTTCCTCAGAGATTTTTTTTTTTTTAGATTAGTAAATGACAGATACAATTTTTTCCCCTCTCTTGCTTTGATTATTAAAATGCATTGCTTGCACCTTCCTATTTCATCCCCATCAAAGCCTCTCTTTTAGTCCTAAAGCACAAACTAGCATAACAATTCTTGCTTGTACACAGGAGAGAGCCATACCCAGTAACTGAAAAAGGGGTTGATCCCAGAGGTGCTGGACACCTTCAATTCCTCTTTATTTCAAATGAAATGGATGTTCATGATACCCATGCAGTTGAACCCATATTTCACACTCTTAACTAAGTCACTGCAAACAGCCAAGCAAGCATACACTCTGGAGATGAGTGCCAAGAAACAATATTAAAATAACTTTAACCATAAGCAATTAAGCATTGCCCTTTGAGCTCGTGATCAGAATTTTTTCACAGCATACATCAAAACAAAGTTGTTCATAAGAGTCATCAAGATACAGAGTACTAGATAGCTTTTTTTCCAGCTGTAGTTTTCAGATCACATGCATTATTTGGAAATAAAGATTAAAATGAAGTGGAAGAAAATGGAGAAAGAAGGAACTTCCTTTCAGACTGTGAAATAACCAGTTTCTTTGAAGTGTAGAGTACTCTAGCTTAGCAGTCAAGTAACCAGCCACCAATAAATGTCATCTTGAAGCACACAGGGACATACAGCATCATTAAAGCACATATTAAAGCAACTTCAATAATAAAACTATTTATTTTCTTTCTCTAAGTAACAACTAGAATTGGTACCCATCCAGAATTTCACTGCTAGTTTCTCCAAACTTTCAATTCCATATTCAGGACAAAACTATTTTCCTGTTGTTTTTGGCAAGGGAACATGAGCACATAAAGATATATCCAGCCCACTCAGGTTTCCCTCTCTCTTTTTACTCATATGAACAGCCATCACATCACACAAATCCTACCTTCCCAGTTGTTGTCATCGCACAGTGCTGTCAAATCCAGCCGAGGCACTTCCGACACAAAGCTGTTTTCCTGATCATCAGCATCTTGATTTCTTTGCAACTTGTTTTCAGGAATGCTTGGATGCTCTTGAATCTTCATATTTGAAGTCTGCTATATTCCCCAAACACCCACAAGAGAAAAAAAAATGTTTCAGGACAAAGAAGAGGGAAAAAAAAAACCCTGCTGTCACAGAGGCAGTAAGTTCACGCCTTTAACATAAAAGATCCAAATAAAAAGACCCTGATGTGTTCAGCTCCAAATCTAAATCCCCTGTTTGGTGAACTCTACGCATTAATTGCTGATTCACACCAGTAAAAACATTTGTCTATCCGCTTTCCTTGAATGTTAAATTCTTTAGAAAGCCACAGCAAGTTCCCAAGACTGTCTGCCCTGACAACGGCATGCAGCTGAAAAAGCCTCCGCTAATCGATTGGGATGAAAAGGGAGGGAGGAAGGCAGGGAGAGGGAGGGGAAGGCTGCGTAGAGCTCCTACAGGAGTGCAACTCCTTGGAACAACAACAAAAATGCTGCTGCAAGGCTGTGGCAATATGGTGTCTTCTAAAAAGCAAGCACCGGGGCTCCTGAGGCAGCAGCCCCAGACAGCAAGACGTGCAGGCTACGTACACGACTGCCCTCATGCAGGCTGTGCTGGCTCAGATCAATTAGTGCCAGCTAAGCTGTGCTGGCTGCACATTCCCTGATTTCCTGTGGTTGTTTTCTAGCTGGGCGTGGGGAGAGCAGAACTATTTATGGAGGAGCTCTGGGTATTAAAGCAGTGTTGCGCAAATCCAAACGGCAGTGGGGTTTGGCATCTCAGCTGGAAGCAGTGTGGACTCTGGGAAACTGCCAAAAAATTCACACAAGCATCCAATGACTTAAGAAAAAAACAGGCAGAATTGCTGTCAAGTAAATGATTCATGGTTTAGTGCTACCTAGAAGCAACTGCTGTTTGGCCCTCCACTATTCATCCCGCACATACCACGTGTGCTGTGCTTTTATGCAGAGATCGTGGCCGTTCGCACACCCCAGGTACACAGTGCCTAGAACAGTGCTGTGTGACACAAGCAGCTTTGTCACAGCAAAACAAATGAGTCCTAATGGCTCACGGAGGGCTGCGGGGAACAGGAAGCATAATGCACAATGCACATATGCACAAACACGTAGCGTGACATGTATACACCCAACAGACAGAGCCAGCCAAACGGATGGCATTACATTTTTACGTAAAGTATTTGATCATGGTAAGAATGGTTCAGGCATAACTCTCTGAAACATAGTCTAGCAGGTAAGCAACATGCAAATTTTTCCCCCATAGGTATTTTGATAATCTAGTTACAAACTGCTTATGCTTATGTGTGAAGAAAATGCATCTAAATAAAATAACTACATTTGGACATATTTTTCTTTTATACCCATGGCCAAACTCTACCAAATCAATATTCTTAATACATGCCAGTAAGGCATGTTTCATTTTTTAAATTTCCATAAAACCAGTGTGTTTCTTTTCATTTGTTTTTTCTCTGAGCTGAGACAAACAAGCAAGCTTCATGCAGAGAGGAAAAAACTGCTCAATTCACACATCGTATGAAGGAATGTGTTTATTTGGATACAATCCCATCAAAAGCCTGATGATGAACACCCTGGTATTAGTAAACAGTGTTTTGCGTTGTATTTGTATAAAGTTTCTTTCCTCTTTTTTTTCAATAGATCACCTTTTTAAAACATTATAACAAAAGGAAACCCTAACTGACAGTTTGCCAAGCACTAATAACTCGTAGAGCTTGACGATAAATCTGATTACAAATGTGTTTATTGTGTGAGCTGTACATGGAAAAATGCTAATTCACCATTCAACATTTTTTAAGCTGCTTCCAGGCTGGGAGGACTTAAATATTTCTTTAAAGTCCCTTTTTTTTTTTTTTTTCCCCTCTTCCTGCCAGGATCTAAATAGTCGGTGTACATTATAAACAGAAAGAGTGGCCAGTGGCCAGAAACAGGCAGTCTTTTGCACTTGCTAAAGAACAAACTGTACCAGTTTATAAACGGCACTTAAGTTGCCAGCACAGTATTTTAAGCATGAAAGAAATCAAGTAATAAATTTCAAAATGATGTTATTAAGAATAGCACCTAAGAAGTGTGAAGAGCTTACCTAAATTTTAACAATTTAACGATTTCAAAAGGACCAACCTCAAAATACTGTCTTGTCACCATCACTGATACTAATGAAATGTCTTCCTAAAAATTTAGAGTGTATAATCTGCTAACTTACCAAGACTCTTAAAAAATATATTTAGCAGATATAAGAACGTTTTTCCGGATGTGTACACATTTCCATTACAGGTACACTAGGAAGATTATATCCATGTCTTCTTCCTTCTAAAGTCACTTCAGTTGTTGGACATATTTAAAGACTGTTTAAGAACAGGCCTGTGCTGTGCCTGCAGCACTTACTGTCCCTTCTTTGCTCACTTGCTCACTGATGCAGTCTCTAATATAATGAATAAATCATTAGGTGTTCTGAAGAACAATGGTGGTGTAAACCCAGGGAGACACAAGAAGGCAAATATTTAATCTTCTTTGCATTAACACTCAAAATCCATAGATTGGTAGATAATTCAGTGTTCTGTATATCACACTTATTTTCTAAATGATTTCCTGATGCTATCAGTTGTCAACCTCCAGGACGAAAATCAAGGAAGAATTACTGTGCTTTAGGTAAAGATGTACCATCATTTCTTATAACCAAAGGGGCAGCGACTTTATCTCAGTAGCAGTTGGCAGTCATGGTACATTGCAGGTATTACATGAATGACCACAAAAATCTTAAAACTGGGCACTTGGCTACGCTTTTTAGAAACTACTTCTCCAGCCATGCTTTGCAGTTACTACTAACTACAGATGTAAATAACCTGGGGATAGGTCAGATGCTTTCACTATCTCTTCTCCAAAGGAGATTCAGCATAAAGAGTAGCTCAAGCACATAGAAATAAATGGAAACGGATCTTTGAATTCTGATCAGGAAGTTACACATGGAATTGTTTTTTTTTTTTTTTAAAATCATTTTTTGAATCAATTTTATACAAAAACTTACTTCCCCTCCATCTGATCATCCATTACAACCACAAGCAGGAAGCACCCTTAAGCATCTCTTGATAATATAATCAGATGCAAGAATGGAGTCACTCTGCTGCCTTAATCCTAAGTCATGCCATTTTTCCTCTACACTTGTTGAAATGCTAGTGAATCTTAAAAATCGAGTACTCTACTGCGTTAACAAAGAAAAGAATAATCTACCTTCAAGCAAATTTCTAAATGTAATTTCATTTATTTTCAGCTCTCAGCAATTTATACTCTTGTCTGCAGAAGAGCTTAGTAATGAAAGTGGATTACAAACTTATCAGATGGAAAAATTCTGCAGTTCTCTTTCTGCTTTGCTACCAGACAAGGAGGTACAAGAAGTTTTTCTGGTTTCCAAACTGAGTACACGCTACCTGAATGTAATCAAGAATTAATAAATTGACCAACATTTTTGTGTTATTATGTTCAAAGTAAAAGCAACACTGTGGTAAACTCTTGATGGTCTCAGGCTGCAGGAGTCACACTCAGTTCCTGGTTAGGATGGCTTCCCTTAACAAAACGTGGGTACTAGAAACCTCTCTTTTTCAAATCACAATCTACATTCTGGAGCCTAGCTACTTCCAAGGGCAGATTATGAATGCTACAAAAACAATGAAAATTCATTCAGGACATGTGTTTCAAGGTATTTTTACTGCCACATGGAGACCTGAGGTCTGCATAAGCAATAGCTGCAGCAAATTCCAAATACCTTTCCTAATATCTTCAGACTGAAGACAGGGTGAGAAAGGAGTAAGGAGTCCATTCCTCATTCCGAATGATTTGTTTGTTACAAAAGGTATGTTTTTAAGCTGCCCTAAGCAAAAGGCTTATAAGGGACAAGGAATGTAAAACTACCCTGCAGGAATGTAACATTTTCTTGACCCTGTAATTCCTATATAATACAATCTCTGGGTTAAGACTATGTCTCCTCCCACAGTTAAAACTCATACTGAATTTTAAAACTTTTCCTAAGGAGTTTATTTTAAGACCATGATTTCCACATTCATACAGACCTCCCCAAACTAATTTAAAAGTTGAATGGGAGTACTCTGTGTCATGGCACATGCAGGAAGGCATGTGAGGAACAAGGTGTTGCAGAATCTGTGCTCTGGAAAACGCAATAGCTCGTGAGCCGGGCTTCCAGGAATTACTGATGCCAAGTGCAGGAAAAACAGGGATTATGACCCTCTGGGAGCAAAGTAGGAGATCTGGCTAAGCCCAGTCAGAGCAGTGATCAAAGCCAGCACTGAGCACCCCTTGCAGAAATTACATTTCAGTGTACCATGAACTCCAGCTACTCCATGGCTGGTCAGAGCCCAACAACTATCAAATGGTCTCTTCTACTTTTCCTGCTAGACAGAAATAATACCTGCTAGAAATAAAGTCTTCCAAAGGCAATAAATGCACAGTGGCTTTAAAAAAGATAACCAACCAAAAAACCCTCCCCAGCAATGACCAAAAAGCCAATCCCTCCTCCGAAAAACAAACACACACACACACAAAAATGTGAGAAGGCTAGTTAAAAAATATTGTCAGCCCTGCCGTTAACTCCAGATGGTCAGAGACACCAGACATTGTCCACATCTGTTTTACAGTCCTCCTCTAAAATGGGTGCACAGTTGAGGGAGAGGTACCTCAGATAACAGCTGACACTGGGAAATCATAAATGAAAGACTGAAATTATTTTAGAGACCAAAATTATTTATCAAAAGAGACGGGATTATCTTACTACCCTGGGAGATAACCAGTTACACACCCTGCTCACAATGATTGTAAGGGAACTCAGTAGCATTCAAACCAAAGCGCTTGACTTCAGTGATGCTCCTCTTTTTGGAAAGGGGGAATTGAAGGGACTGAGGCAGATGCTTTCAGACTCATCAATGGTTAAGAGACTCCCTAAATTATGTAAACAGAGAGGAGGGGAGAGGGAAAGAAAAAGCAAATGCTATTTCTCTGGAAGCAATAACGTTTCATTGGGAGTACAAAACGACATGCCTAGCTACTTGTTTCTACTCAATAACAAGCCAATTCAGAGCCCACAAAACTGAAATGCGGAAAAAAAATTACCAACCTGAGAGTGCCTGAAAATAACCTCACCGCTTTCACTTTCTTTGCTACAAAACAGAAAAAAAAAACACAAACCAACATATTACAAATATAAAAACAGCCTTGTCTTGTAACAAAAACAAAACAGACTCCCGCACACACAGGTTTTTAGATGCTGCACACTTGATGCATTCCAGTAAATAAAGGGACACTGGGTTGCAGCACTTCGAGCTGCTAAGCTACCTATTTTGCTTCTTCTCGAGAGCTATTTGTGAGAAATACGATGTCATTTAATTTTGTGCCTTTAATCCAAGAAATACACCTCTCCCAACAAGCAACATAGTTGTGGAGAGAAAGTGTTGTATCAGGGGAGTGGAGTGGATCTATACAGGATAGTGAAGTACAAAAGGCTGGACTCCCAACCCAAAGACCAGGTGAGACAGTCATCTGTTGCTCTGCAGTCCCTGAGTGGAGTGTGCAGTTTCAGGCATCTAGAGCTGACTTCTTTTCAAGCCTGAACCACCAGTGTATTCAGTACCATTCCTCATAAGTTGGGAGAAGAGACTTGGTGGCATACAGTGCTGGGCAGAGCCCACACGACGTAAGCAGGACCTCCATACGGTTCTAACTTGAAGCTAACATGGCAGGTAATGCTGTTCTGCAGCATAATTAAACATCACCCTCATACTTTGTGGTGGAAGATCTCTTATGCTGTGCTACAATCAAAGGGAAAATAAAATGTACATATAATTTAAAAAAAAATAAATAAAATCACCTTTCTTCAGACAAAATTTCCATGTCATCAGGTCCTGTTCTGTCTATAGGTCTGGATGAGCTAAAGCTTTCCATACTCTGTAATATAGTAAACATTAAAGCAGTAAGATACATGAGAGAAATAGATTCAAGCTACAGGCCATTAAACAGATCAAATATAGAAATATCCAACAGGACTTTGAGAAACAAGACAACAATCAGACTACTGCCTGTTGCATATGTATAACCAAAAAACCTGCAATAAAAATAACTGCTCGCTGCTTCCTTTGTCTCTTTCATCATATGACTTCAAAATGCCTGGCAGAATAATGCTGCACAGTACCCCTACAGTTCCCATTTTACAGACTGATACACTAAGCAAGAGAACAATTCTGTGATATGTAAAAGTCCTGTAAGAGCAGGTACCAAAATTCACGGCATCCTCCTGGCAGCACTCCTTATGCTTATCTTCAATAATACTCCCCCTTCTTCGCCAAAACCTTCCATAGTCTCTTCTCAGGCAGCCAGAAGACGTTAGGAGTATAAAGAGACTGCTATATGCACAGAGGTAATGTTAAGCTCTGCTAATATGAACGGAGGGCAAGAAATTCAGCTGATGATGACAACCTGTTCTGAAATTTGCCTTGGCTATCAACAGCAACATGAATGCTGTTGTCTGATAAGAGCCTGAGAAAGAATTGTGAAGACAAGCCAAACTCTGATATATCTTTGATGGATATAGGGGTCTTATACCTCTGGTTGCACACTTACAGGAACAGTTTTCAAAGTCAATAATGAAGCATTCTGCCTGCTTGGACTTCTTGGTCTGCAAGCTAAGAGGTGCTTTTCTGATTTATGCTGGTATTTTTTTAAGGTGCTGAAGAATGGGGACACAGAACTGTTCCTCTGGGCACATAAACTGTATGACGTGCTTGCTGCACATACAAGGAGTAGCACTCGTTGTAGCTTACTGCAGGTGAAATACACAGGAAAATCAAATCCTTAATTTGAATTAGTTAGAACACTTCTTTTTTCTTTTAATAAAACCCTGTCACACACACTATATTTGTATGTAATACTTCTGTTTCACTGTCTTTCTGCTGACTGTGACTCAATCATACAGCATCTACAAAAAAAATTAAAAAAGCAAGCAGAAGTAAAGGATGTCATCATCTGTTTGGGTTGGTACTGAGTTTTTTCATATTGGAAATAAGCTTCAAAATTGCCTCGATGTCATTGTTAGGTGCACTGTTGCAACAATTCTTAAAGAAATAAAACAAAGTACACATGACACCAGAGGTCGAGATTAGGAAACTGAAAGTTGCCACTTTGGGCACAAGACCAGGAGCTTTTCTACCCTGGTATTTGGGCAAATCCCCCTTAACCAAGAGGAAGGAAGTGAGCAGAGCACAGTGTGATTCATGGCCTGGCCCAGGAAACCTCATGCCACAGACATTCATCACATTCAGACATTCGTCACATTCCAGCCTTGCTTGATGCGATTCTTCAAGTCCTAGTGATACCTGGCTACTTGTGTTTCTGAAGTGCAGTTACAAGCTTTTAATGCTTCCTGGTCGGTTTGCTCGGAACCAACAGAACTGACAGTTTCTCTACAGCTGACTTATGCTTTTGAGTCAGACGCATTTAGACAGCTAAGAGGAGAGCTTCCGCACACTGTCCTACATACTCTTTCAGGCTTTGAGCAGGAAGACTAAAATAGAAAAAAGGTGAGGAAGAAGCTGCAACATCACAAACTTGTTTACATGAGAAAGCACTGTTAGTAAATGCAGGTTA
This sequence comes from Cygnus olor, assembly GCF_009769625.2. Lineage (NCBI taxonomy): Eukaryota > Metazoa > Chordata > Aves > Anseriformes > Anatidae > Cygnus > Cygnus olor. The sequence continues at coordinate 11,728,744 of NC_049172.1, read as the reverse complement.
CGTCCTTTTATACCCAAGTAAGTAGTCCAGCTTGGGTTACTATTTGTAAGTGTAAAGACGTAGCCAAAAGAAAGCTAAGCCACCACACACACTGCATCCTCCTGGCAGCCTCTGAAATGTAAATATTAAATAAATGCATTCATGAAAGCTTAAAGAGCAGTCTTTGCTCTTCATAGAGTAACACTGTGTCCTTCTCAAGCTGTTTCACAACAATGTTCCCATTTGACATCCCACTGTAACACTTCCAGCAAAGCCAGCAAGGACCACACTCACAGGATGGTCATCTTGTTCAAAGTGCTCTTTATGTGGAGTTTGTTCCTTTTATGTTCCTTTCAGCCTTTGTCCCTCCAAAATTCAAAAACGATCCAAAAATGAGGGGCAGAGCAAAGTCCAGTGGAGACAGGTAAGTTTGAGGACATTGCCTCCAAGAACATTTTAAGACAGTATGAAAGTTTTACAGGTCCCTAACATACACTCTTAAATGGAAGCTTTTGACAGTCTTTCCTTGCCCAAATCCTGAGCCAAATTTCCATTTAAGCTGCTTTACACTACACAGGTACAGAGAAGAGGCACAAAAAAGAGAATAAGCACCTGACATTTGTCTTAAAGTCCATTGCTACAAGCAAAGGCACAAAGTGAGAGTGTGGCTATCAGACTGTGCTCTTTCGTGAAGTATCACGTATCAGTAGGTTACTAATACTGAGTGCTAAATCTAAGCACAGTCTACAATTCTTGGCACCTTGCCATCTCTTTATCACAAAGAGAAGCCAAATCTGCCTCTCTCTAGGATCTCTGCACAGGGTAAAGCATAAGATCATTGCAATTTTGTAACCTAAATAAAATTAGCCACAACACAACATCACATTAAGAAGGAACCCAGAGCAGATTCAAACTTAATAGAGTTTACTGAAGGAGATGCTCTATAGCTCAGAAGGCTAATCTTTTCCCACAGCTTTCACCGTTACTAGTAGCTGTGCAATACATATATGGTACCTTCCCAGTAAAAGGTAGCTGGAGGGATCATCTTTTAGACCAATGCACTCCAAAGTGTTTTGCAAACTGCAAACATGACAGTAACACATAGACAGTAGGAAAAAGGCATAAAAAACCCTTTATCGTCTTATTATCAAGAAGTCATTTGTGACCTACGGTTTCAGAACTTAGCAGGAATAATAAACTCAACATAAACACGTGATCCTACATCTGAGGTTCCAATCTCCTCACAAGAGTTTTGAAAGACTATGAAAAAGAATTCCATCCTTTTTCTCTTTCCAAAATATTTCTCTAAATTCAGAAGACATAAGCAAAAAGTTGTGGAAAGAGAAGAATGACTGTGGAGGAGTAAGAGGATAATAATGGAAAAATAGCTTCTCAGATGCCCTTTTACAAAGGTTACGAGTGCAGAATCCAGTGTTACCCACAATCCAGAAGAGTCATGTATGCCTTTACTGTAAGTGGCTACCAGAGGGAACCAGATGTGCACCGAAATAAAAAAGATTTTTTCCCATCCTAATACTAGGTGTCAAACAGTACAGCATGCCAGCTTACCACAGGACTGTCTTGGTTGTCATTAAGCTCTGAAAGTTTGGTGCTGGATTTCTGCCGTTTCGGTTTATTCCTTTCACTAAGATATCCAGAGTTGTCTTGTAATTTTTCTACTTCTTGAGCAGTTAGAATACAGTCTTCAAGATTGCTAAAGCCAGAGGGAATGTTCTCCTTGTCGATGACTTCCCTAAAACAAAAAGCGACAGCGTTTAAAACACTCTCCCGCTACATTTATGGTAGCAATAGAGAAACGTATTATGCTGACTGGCGCAGTTCCGGCAACGTTTTCTACGCCCTATGAAACAGGTATCTCTGGTTCTTCCTAGTACAGCAAACAACGTACTCTGTGAAATAGTAAATCCCATTGAGGAGTGAAAGCCAGGTGTATACACCTCCAGTGAGAAAGCTGTCAGGGTCAACATTTGGGACTTGATTCATGGAGAATCACATTGACTTCAAATGGAAGCTGGACTAGCTGCTGGTTGTCTGCAGTATTTTTATAAAGAATATGTTACATATTTTCCTTTGAGACATGTGCTTTTAATTTAGGAAACTGATTCACAGCTGTGGTCCAAGGATCTCCTTTGGTCCATGACACCATATAATCAGCCCTCTTTACTCATTCTCAAACACAAGAGCTTCAGCCAAATGCTTGATTCTATCTTGCATAATTGCCAAATAAGAAAAGGGAATGCATCTCTGCAACAGCAACACAACTGCTAGGACAGAAGACTATTCTGCTGTGTCAGGAAGCTAATGGGACAGCTACCTTGAAGTCATCATGTGATATGCTATCTGGGTCTCCTTGAGCTAGCTGGGTTTGTGTGTGTTTTCCAGAAGCTTGGCATACAGCTTATCTTTCCCTGCACAATTATCCTGCTGGATCTACCAGCATGCAGTTTTGTCTTCACAACCTTTTCAGTAGTCTTCCCTCTACTTTGCGCAATAATGAACAGACACATACAAAACACATCACTACGTTAAGGAAATAGAAGAAACACAATGCATCTCATTCTTTACCAACCCTATCCCTCCAGGGGCTAAAGACTGCTCACACTTGACATCAACACTGGAACATTTACTAACTTCTGTATGTGCAGCTGCCTTATGCAGTGCTGTGTGACTCTAAAGCCTGCTTTCACAGGCAGCAGCACAATTTCTCTAAACTTGTAGTAGTGTGATAAGAAAACAGTTACTCTGCAGTATCTGGACAGTGCCAGCATGACAAAATGTTCAGATCAAAAATAAAATGAGAAAGTTCCAGTGATTTTCTATATCTCAAATCTCTAGGGTTGGTCACTGGAAGAGAGATAAAATAGATGTATCTATTGTATATTGTATTATACGTCTATGATCAAACTTCTAAGATAATCCATTTCCCTTTCTGTAAGTTTTTATAATCCCCTGAACAGACCAATTACTTATATATAGTCTGTAGATCACATAGTCTGCGAAGCCTAGGAGTTCATGTATGTGTTTTTGTGATGAACACTCTTGTATTAATACTAGCTGTATTAATGCTGCAGTCCCATCGTGTGACATTACAAATCCTCTTGTGATCCATCACAAGGCAAGGAGATGAAGTCACTGACAACCAAAGAGGGGAAAAAAAAAAAAAAAAAAAAAAAAAAACCTACTACTGGTTTTGAAAGGAATTCTGAATTTTGACAATTCACCCACAGGAGTTTCAGCAATCTGACCTACGGGAACCAGGGAAAACAATCTGAACCCCAGCCAGCATTCAAAACTTCCATTACGTTATAAATCCTTGGCTCATGCTTTAGGGAGTGAACGTGAACAACTGCGTCAAGATAGGCTAGAGCGCTCTAAAGGCAGCTCTGTAACGCAATGTTGAAAAAAAACCCTGCAGTACTATATGCTTCCACACACGTACACTAGCCAGTCTCTGACCTACTTACCTGCAAAGCCTGTCAGCAGGGCTACTAAACAAGAAAAACTACTTCAGAGCTACTGCCAGGTACTCGAGTGACTTGCAACTGCTAATTTCCCAGTCCATAATCACAGCATATTTTCATTTGCTATGGAAATGCTTTTTTTAAAATTTATTTTGTAGCTATGGATTATTATTATTTTTTTAAACTGACACATTCTGGAAAATAGCATAGCTACGGTATTCAGATGAGGTACTGAAGGTTATGCATCTATGCAAAAGTGACTTGGTATAGGAAAGTGCAGATCCAATAGGATTTGTGGAATTCAGCATCCAGGAAAGAATAAGAGCCTAGATCTGTATTTCAGAAACTACCTTGAAGTCCTAGCAATCCAATACTACAGTCAAGTACAGACATTCTATACAAGAATTATCACAGTGTATAAAGCTAGATATATGTCTAAGCACTAATTAGATGATGGGCTTGCAAAATCTCTAGTTACAATTCCTAAAGATAGCTATGTCTTGGGCATGTGTTTTTTAAAGCTGTGGTGGTTTGTACCACAGATATGCCACAAGTATAGCAGTATGAAAGGAAAAATAGGTATTATTTTTACTCTTTGATTTAATGAAAATCACTATTAAGTCACGTTTAATGTTTGTGTAATGGTGGGTAAAAAAATCTTAGGATCTCATTAATCAAAAGGATGATTTCTAGTTTCAGATGAACTCCCAGGGCTCCTCAATAAACCTGATTATAAGCTATACCTACACATACGAAAGGAGAACTTGGTCTCATTTTGAATTCAGAAAAGCATCTAAAAACAATGTTTTTATCTTGCAGAAAGTTACTGACTCTAGGGCCAATTGCTTGGGGATTTCCACTAAAACAACAAATGATGTAATGAAACAATTCCAAAATCATTAAGAACTCTACTATACTGCTTTAGCTGACTTCTTATCATACTCTGGCCCACTCAGTTAGCTCTAATAAACTCCACATTTCACAGCTCTACCTGATGCAACAAAGCTTCTGTTCATATCAGAACTACCAAGCAGTGCCTAGATAGAAGACATAACTAGGGTACACTTAATCAAATATACTTTCCAAAACAAAGAAATCAGGATCGTACATGTCTCTGTTTCTCCGGGCTTCCTCCTGCTCTTTGTGATGTCGCCTCCTCTGCCTGGCAGACACATTAGAAGAGGCTGATGATGTTCCCGATTCAGAGTCCTCTGAACTCTGGCCGCCTGAGCAATGAACATCAAAGAGATGCTGCTCCACGGCTGAGCGGATTGTCTTCTCTAAATACCTGTCAAGCCGAAAAATAAGGTCAATTGAGCTCAAAGATTTTCTGGAGCTCCCTCTCTGCAACAATAAAGGCTGGGTATTGGAGGGTTATGTTTTATTATGAATGGCAAGACAGTATAAAATGTACTAGGGTCCGAGACATTTGCAAAGAGCTAGGCCAAAATCTTCAGATAACCTGATGTTCAGGTTCCTCAGAAGAGCTGAGCTTTCCCCGTTCATGTTGCCTTTGTTTATTTTTAAGGCTGCCTGAACCTTCTGTAAAACAACTGCTTTTATTTATTGCAACTTTGGTGTCTAACTTTCACCCTCCACTTTAACATTCCTTGCCCTGACAAAATCCTTTTTTGCTACCCAAACATGCTGACGCTGGTCAAGTCGATGGTGCAATCCAAGTTCAGTAAGGCAATGGATCATCTGCAAGAAGGTGATTCACTGCTGTCTCACAGGGGGATGAGAACGCGTAAACAGTACCTCACTGTAAACTCATACTGTAAAACCACACGTTTAACTCAGTGACCAAACACGGATCTGGTTCTGAGCTCATGCTGGTTTTGCACTGTTATTGTGCCACCACCTGCAGTCACTTCTTGATGTTCTCTCTTGATAGAGCTCATGCCCACTGGCACTAAGAGATCTTCCACACAAGCGACAGCATAGGAGCCTCTGCAGTTCCATCAGTTAAAGCTGTGAGGCTACGTGAACTTTCAACATGATCAAATCTGCTTCATTATGGTACTCACATTTTCTTGTAATATTTCCTTTCTTCCTTAACCAGAGGAGCTTTTTGTAGACAAAATCTAAATAAAAAAAAAACTTTTTTTTCTCCTAAAAGATCTTTTGGAAACACATTTCCCTGGCCCATCCATGTTTCTTGCAATGAAGAATGAGTTTTTCTAAACACAGCTGACCAAGGCCCCTATATAACTTGTAGTGCTTTTTCCATAATTAAAAATGTTATTTGCAAGATTTGCTGGTTAATTTTTAACTGAGTAGCTGTAAGCATGTATACCTTTACAATTGTCTGACTTCTCCAGAGAATTTACAAAAGTTGTTGCTAAATTGCTATAGTTCTGCTGAGACTGCAGTTACCAAAATGTCAGAAGGTCTTAGCAACTGCAAAAAAACGCATGGTTTAACTTGGCGAGCATGTCTGTGTTTCATGTACTGACAAGAATCAGCTCTGCAAACCCACCAGCCTATGGAAACTTTCAGCTCTGTCAGGGGAGCCAGCTCTGCTGCTATCGCTGGCACAGCACTTACTGTAATGGGATCAAGCCCTGTTCTCCACTGGGACGGGACAAGGTGCAAACGAGCAAGAGCACAACATGAACAGTTTCTCTAAATATGCAGGATCTGCCTAACCAAAACATCACATGCACAGTGCACAGAAAGAACCAAGGACCTGCGAATTTTTCAGGAGGAAGTAATTTATAATCATTGCAGATGCTTTGGTTTGGGAAACAGTGTCTTTTTTGCTTGTGTAAGAATGACCCTTAAGGAGAAATGAGAGACCAGCAATACTTCAAAAACTTCAAGACATCAAAATTGTACATACAAAATAGTAAAAGAGACACTTACTCTCCTGTAGCAGGCATGTTACTACTGACTTGTGATACATGGGAGCTGTGTAAAAGAAAAAGAGGAGAAAGTTAGGTCTACATATTGCAATAATGTCTCAAAACACTTGTTCTTTGCAGCACTAAGAAACAATTTAAAGATGTGAGGCTGTCTGAACAACAATTGCATGCACATGCCACAAGTTTTCCCCTTAAGGAATTTTTATTCCCACAGTGATGTGGCACATATTGACAATGCCAATATCCTCAAGAATTACTTTGCCTGTCGTTTCCTAGCAGTAGGCCAGGAACTAAATGGAAAGTATTTCAACTTCAGCATATAGCAGAGTTTTTGCTTTGTTAAGAGCTTTCTGCAGCTGTATGTCTCATCACAAAAAATCTTCACTTTTGAGGCTGACTTGAAAACATATGAAAGGGGACTTAATATTTAAGAAACTTTAAATATTAATGTGACAGGAAAGGAAAAATGGTCTGTTCACAGTTCTCCTCCTGCAGCTCTCTGACATTCATGTTCATGCTTTACATTTTTAAAAATAAAATATGTGGTCACTTCTTTTCCTTCTCCCTCTCAGTCTGTTTTCGGGCTCTGAAGAGCTCGCATGACTCTAAGTGTCATTGCTTGCTGCTTAACACCCTTCTGAACAAGCTGACGTGCCGCCTTGCACAGCTGTCACAGCTTTCCTCCCTCTACACAGGGCCAGAGTCAGTCTGGCCGAGCCAAGTCCCGTCTTGCCCCTCTTCTCCACTGTTGACTCGGCTTTGCAGATAAGGTGACACTTCATGACCATCACCCCTGTGATCTTCATTAATTAAGGCAAACACATTACAGGCCTAGAAGGTTCCTTTGGCTTTCTCCCTGTATCAGCAGAAGAATCAGTAGTGTGACTGGCTGATAAATTCCAGAAAAGTGAACCCGTGTGGATAGGTTATGAGACACGCTGAATGCAAAACGTGCTTTCTGCCAAAACAGTCGTTCACTGCTTTCAGTCCTCATGAGTTTCTCACGAACTGGTTCAATGCAGAAGAACCAGTAATAGCCAACTTCCCTTAAATAACCTGCTTCCTCTCTCGCTTCCCTTGAACGTTTAATACTTGACCATACAGATCCAATGCCAGTTAAGAAGCTGTGACACTCAGATGATGACTACTCTGGCTCCACTGCTTTTCAGTGTCACTTCTGGTAGAAGGTAGGCAATAGAGAATGGGAAGGGTAAATTAAGGATCACTACGGGTCAGTTTAAAAACAAGCTCACTCTCTGCTCAGCTCTGCCTACAGAGACAAATACTCCTCACAAATACCCAGCTGCATATCACTCACATACACTTCTGCTTTCTTCGGCTGAGCCAGTACATTCACCGTGGTTTGGATAAACCCGTGCACCCTACCACACTCATCCCTTCCAGGCCTTCCTTCGCTCTGTGCCGATCTCTAGGCCAGACACAGTCCCCTGGAGCTGTGGCACAGCATGAAAGCAGTCACGTATTTGCCAGCATATTCCACATTACCTACACAGCACCCAAGTAGCTGTGTCATTCAGATGAGTTCATGAATGGAAGACACACAAACAAGTATCAAATTGCTGTACTCATTATTATGAACGCTTATTATTATGGACATGCAACCTACACACAGAGAAAAGAATTGCAAGATCTCTTTCTTCCCATATTCACTCCCCTGACTATTAACTATTGCATGGATTTACAATTTGAAGTGCACATTTCAAGCACCCTATTTGCTTTCCTGCTTATCTACATAAACTTTGGCCTCTTCCAAGCCTGAAACTTCTTTTTTTTTTTTAAATGATCTGGTCTCTCATGGGAGATGGATTAGCAAGCAAGCAGCAGGCTAAACCACATTATAAGATACAATTCATCCTATGGCTACTCTGCATTGGTGTGGCCTCACCTCGAGCACTGTGTGCAGTTCTGGGTGCCACAGTACAAAAAGGACGTGAAAGTGTTGGAGAGTGTCCAGAGGAGGGCTAGAAGGATGGTGAAGGGCCTAGAGGGGAAGACGTACAAGGAGCGGCTGAGGTCACTCGGCCTGTTCAGCCTGGAAAGAGGAGGCTGAGGGGAGACCTCATGGCAGCCTACAGCTTCCTCACGAGGGGGAGGGGAGGGGCAGGCGCCGATTTGTTCTCTTTAGTGACCAGTGACAGGACCCGAGGGAATGGTGTCAAGCTGTGACAGGGGAGGTTCAGGCTGGATATCAGGAAGAGCTTCTTCACTGAGAGGGCTGTCGCGCACTGGAACAGGCTCCCCAGGGACGTAGTCACGGCACCACACCTGTCGGAATTTAAGAAGCCTTTGGACCTTGCTCTTAGTCATAGGTCTGAATTTTTGGGTAGACCTGTGTGGTGCCAGGAGTTGGACTCAATGATCCTTGTGGGTCCCTTCCAACTCGGGATATTCTATGATTCTATACTGCCCTGTGGGAGTAAGTTAATACTGTATCAACTGTATCATACTGTATCATGATTTATTCTTCCCAGAGCAGGCAAAGCAAGCCATGCCCAAAAGAGCCATCTTGGCATGCCCTTCTGTGGAGCAAGCTGCCTCAGAATGGCTGCTTTGTTCATTAAATCATCTGGACAATGTGAAATCATGTTCTACTTTGGTTAATTACTTTCTCCTCACGTCTGCTTGATTTCACTGATACGTAGAGTCAATTATCTCCACAGCTAGATTATTAAGTTATGCAGCTGCTGGAGAACACACTGAGAAATGTCAACTTTTGATATAAATTAAAGGTTCTCCTTCTTCTGCCTGCAACAGAAAGCAGCAGGAGAGTTTTCCAGTGCTGGAGACTTTTACTTTCAGAGAGTCAGCCACAAAACCTGCATCAATGCACAAAGATGTTTTAAGTGCTATAAACATATTTTGATTCTCATGCTTTTCCTTTTGGGAAGTCTGATCTCTGGCACTTCTCAAAGTTTTCTGACCTGTTTACTAAAGCATTTTGCTACTCTCACACTCTTTCATATGTGCCCCCTCTGAATAATGTCTCATTTCACACCCTCTTCTATTACCTCTTCTTCCATGTTGTTTCAATCTCAAGTATGGAAAGGTTGCATTTTCTGCCAGCTTTAAGCACATTACATTTCCCCTGCTACTCCAGCTAGTAACCTGTAAGCTTGAAGATAGGCACTGTAGATTTACCTCATGCAATACTCGCACCCTGCTTGGTCTGTACTGGGCAACAACAAATAATTGAATTGGGCATCAAAACCTCTCTTCTGTTTTTTTCCATTCAAGGCCCTGTTGAGCAAAATCTATCAGCATTCAAGTATTAAAAGAGCACAGTATAAATCAACCAGAACAAACTGACTTACTGGCATAGTATTTTCCCAGATTGGGTTTTCATTTGTGAAGTCAATGAATTAACTGCTGGACATACTTAACTGCCTAAATCATAAGCTGTATTTGCAATCTGGAACTAAGGCGACTCATTGCTGAGATTTATTTAAAATCCATTTGCGTTATTGAGGAAGCAAAAATATTTTGGTTTTGCTTTTTAAATAAAGACAAGCACAATGAGAAGAGAGCCTCAGCAGATACGGACTTTTAACATTTTGCCATTCCAGCAAAGCAGACAATGATTTTTAAATTACCTTGACATTTCAGGCGAGAAATTTCTGAACCCTCCCTAATACAGAATTCCAACATGACCCAGGAATTTTTTTTTTTTTTCACAGGTACCAATATTGTGTAAGAACTGTTTGCTCTCCACAACTGTTGCATACAGTGACATGCAATGTTGCTGATTCATGTGGGATCTGTCTTAAGACAACCACTTCATCTGACACACATTCCCCCAAGAGAAGGATCGTGTAAAGTGTGAAAATAATGAGTTTAAAAATAAAGAGATGTGTTTATTTACTGGGATATTCCGTCACACAGAAGACAATGCTTTCCAAGTTTTTTTCAGCATCTTCACACTTTTTCAAGCTCGGATCCAATTATCCTTCCTTTAAATATGGTATATTTGATGCTACTTGCTTACTATGCAGAAAATTCATCCCACTATAAGCAACTGCCTTGTTTTCTTTAGTATTCCTGCTGTTTTCATGTATGCTGGAATTGCCCTTTATGATGGGTGCACACTGACACCTACTGCCTGAAGCAGAGACAACCCTGAAGGGTTTTCATATACACCCACCCAATTCTGTTTTGCAAATTTAGACCACTGTGTCTGTGCAGGATCCTCTCCAGACAATGAAAACATTCCTCTGAGGGCCATTCACCGCCTCCAAATTATACTCCTGATTTGAAATGGAACAGATCACCTTCTCCCACTGAATATAAAGGGAGCTTAGTGAGACAGTCCTCCTAATTAACAGCACAGAATCAGGACTCTCCGTTTCCCACAGCTCCACCTAATGACAGAGGTCCCTTAGCCTGAAATCTGCAAGGTAGCTGGGCAATAAGAACAAGTGGACCCTAGCAGCCTTGTATCTATTTTCAGCCAAGGCTTATATGATGGACAGTAACATGCATCCCATACCATAACAATTTGAAAAAGGGCCCTGCACTCCCGTGGGCTTTAGGACCTCTGACTGCATGGTCAGCCAACGAGGAAGCACTCAAAAGGAAGTCAAGCAGCTTTCTGAGCAGACACTAAATCTACGACTAGTTGTTTCTGTTTCTTTGGAAAATGGACCTGAGAGCAAATACAGTAAAACATCTCACCCAATATACTACCAATGCTTGACTTGTATTATGCAAAAGGAGTTGTCTCATATAACAACTGTTAAAAGGGTAAACAGGCAGCTGCATTAAATACTTCTAACGGAATATTAGTACTGCCAGAGAAAAGAAGTACTAAAACAGGTGAAACTGTTTTATGTCAATGCCTTGCCCTGAACTTCAAGGTATCAAATGCAATTTTGACACTGCTTGTGACATCAGCTCTCATCCCAATTCCAGTTTAATGCTCTACATATCAACAAGAAAGCTCCACACATCAAAGCTTTTGTCCTTTTCCCCTTTAATATCACTCTGGCTTATCTCAGGATACACTTATTAGGAAACTACTCTGAAACCATCTACGTGACTCATATCAAATCTAAAGCAGATCCTCGAGCACAAAGCATGCATGTGGATTCCCTGTCTTTTAAAAACTCATTGCACATGTTGAGCAAAAGTGTGCTTACAGGGAATTAATCGCCTTTGCCAGATGCTGTTTAATTACCTGAAACTGCACACTGCTTCTCAGTACATATTACTCAGTGTAGCTGGCATTCAGATTCTTATAACAGAATTAAAAAATCCATAACACAGCTCCTTATATAACTCTCTCAACTCCCTTTCCCACAAGGCTTCATTACAAAACTTTTGGAACATAGATGCCCTTCGGGCACGACTCCCTAGAACAATCAATCATCCAGCAAGGTTTTCCTCTTCTTTCAACACTGCAGAAATCTCCTTGCCTGGTACTAAGTATAGCTGAGTAAACAAATTGTCTTACCAGGGAATACAGAAAGGGAAAGGACAAACCTGCTCAACAGTCAGTGAATGAATAAAACCACAGAACTCAGAGGAAACCACCTCGCACACTGATCAGACCCACCTCATCGTCCAAATGCCTAACAAGAGAAGGATTCAGCTACAAAATTTCTCATTACTTGCCTAAATTTATTAATTGCCTGATTGTATCCATTTTTTTCTCTCACATACTTCAAAACAATCCTTCCCCTTTGTCTAAAATACAGATGAAATACATGCACTCTAGTTTGTTTTTTTTTATGGTAAATAGGCCCTCCCTGCTCTTTTCTCCATTTTGTAACAGTTTTTGCCTGCTTTTTAACCATCTTTATAAACCCAACGCCATTTGAACACAAGTTACTGAAATCTTATGGGGCCCCTCATCTGAGTCTTGTAAAAGGGTATTCTTACCTCCCCCAAGTCTACTCAAAAAATGTACTTTATACAACCACAAATTTCTGCTTTAAGTGAAATTCATGACCATGCTTCTGTTCTTTTACACCAGTAGCTATTAAAGAAAAAAAAATATATTCCAGCACACTTAAGGAACTCCACAAGCAATCTCTTTCCTCTTGTAGGAAAAAGACCTATAGATCTCAACCTGTCCATCTTTATGTTCTTAGATTAAGGCCTTTTTCTCTATATAGATGGCACGATATAAAGCATTTTGCTGAAATCAGATGATATATAATTTTTTTCTTCCTCTCTCTGGAAAGACTTATCAAAAATAATTTGATTGTGCTTGTATCACCTCTCTTGATAAACTTAGATCACATTTTGCCTCATTTACCACTTTTGTACCTTTAATGATTCTTTGTATCCTTACAGAGCAAGAGTGATGATTAGTTCTGTGCTTGGTAATTACTCCCCCCCCCCCAAAAAAAAAAAACAAAAAAAACAACCAACCCTCCCCACCCCCCCCAAATCAAACCTACCACAACACCGAAACACCAATCCAGAACCCTAAAAAAGTACAATTTTAAAAAATAATGTATTGGTGGCATCCTGACAGTTCTGACTTGAAGTTAAGACTTCAAGCATTTGTGTTATTGTTAAAAATGACATCAAGAGAAATATTTCCATTGCTAGCTGACATGGTACAGTACTGCACCATACAGAATCAAGTGTCTGTTTTTATCCTGGCAAAATTCATCAACTGGGAGACACAATCCTCCTTCAGCATGGCAAAAACCACATACTATGCAGTGTTTGGAAGATAAGGAGCTCTTGTTCCCATTTAACTAACTTGTTGCATAATTATCTATATGAAATTACTGTATAAACAGAGCAGTGGCCTAACTCTGGCTCTATACACACACTCCTGCTTCACTTGAAGTTGATTCACCTGTTCATGATACTTGAACAGTATGTCAGACTACGTAAGTGTGGCTGGTAGCAACACAAATAGATGTGACCATCATTCAACACTCAAAGTTGCACAGAAAATACGTGCCATACACACAAGTTCTCAAGTTATTCTATAGTTATTCTATACCATGAATTGCCCAAACAGAACTAGCTACCCTGCCAGAACTAGCTACACCTGGCAACTCACCTCAGGAGTATACATTTCTAACTTGTGGTAGATAGAAGCAAAATCTGCAAGCTGCTAGCTTTATTTACAAGTAATTGTGTCTCAGCAGTGTTAGAAAAGATGCGAGCTTGGCCTGAAGCCTCACTTGCGAGGTGTGCTGCTCCCTCTCTGCTCTTACCAGCCACTTCACTTTCCAACTCTGTTTATTCTTGACCGTTGAAGAGATCCCTTCCTGGATCATTTTTCCATGATCCAGGAAAAAACTCAGAAGGACAATTTTATGCAGTAAGGCAGATGGAAATGTAGTGAAAGCCTACAAATATCTGAAGGACACATACTGCAAGGAAGAAAAAAAAATATGGGGACTATTCTCAGTGGAAAGTCAGGATGAGAATCTAAATTGGGTAAAATGTGACAGAGTGATCTGTGCAGCTAGGAAATTATCTCCAAAAGGCAAAAGCAGAGTCTGCTTGGACAGTTTGGAGTTTCTGAAGCACAGATTAGTTAACCTCTGCACAAATACACTGCAGGGAATGATGGTGCTTTATCAGGAAGGCAGACAGTACCATGCAATCAGGCTAGTCCATAAACAGTTCACTGACACACATTTCTGCAGTTTTAATACAAGTCTCCACATTAAGAGTACTCATGAAATGCACATTTTCTGTAGTTTATGTCACAAAAAATCTCTGAGAATGAGCCCAAGCTACACAGATAAAAAGGAATACATGCAAGAGAACTAACAAATAAGAGGTCACTGTAAGAATCACCAATCTCACTGCTCTCACAAAAAGCACCACAGGGACTTTTTATTTGTTTGAACTCCAATTAGAAGAACCCGATTATAATATCTGGCCGTTCTTCCTCTGCATCCCTTCACTGTTAATTGCCCTGGCTCTTGGACTTTCACTAAATAGAAATGAAAGCACTGGGACTGAGTTGGCTACTGAAGTAAGCAGAGCAAACTTTCACTGATGTCAACAGAATTAGGCCACTTTTATAAGCAGTGACTTTGCCCTCCAGCTGGCAAAACAAGAAACACGATTTGTTCAAATGCAGTCAGACTGCCATTCCCTCCGGGCAGGCACACTCTGGACCCAGGCGCTCTCCTGCTTTTCCGGGCTGGCTGGGCTGCATCAGAGGAGTGGTTGCTGGATGGGCTGCTGACTCACCATCTGGTTCCTGGTTTCTTTCTGACCAGTACATGATGCCAGTTCCTCAAAGCTCGTGGCAAAAATCTCTCCTGCGCCCACAGATTATAAGCTACTTAAAACAGGCATCTAAACTACTTAATGAAATGAAGAGAACAGGAAACGAAAGCCCATCTTCTAATTAAGAATTGAAAAGACTGGCACAAAAACTTTAACTTTGTCTTTAAATACAAAGTCTGCTGACATTATTTTTGTCTCTCTGAAGTCTCGTTCATCCCACTAGCTGAGCAACAATTATGAACTTAACATTAACCTTCAGTTTGATTAATCTGAGCAGACTTTCTGGAATCACTCCCCACATTTAATTCTAATAACAAGTCAATCCCGCTCAGAGAAATACATTAAAATAAATGAGTAAATACCTCACATAGAAGGGTGACATAGGCCGCTCATCTTCTTGGGAGCTAAAAACGAACAAAAAAATTTTAAAGTTAGTATGCAGCTGTCTTGTATCTGCAGTTCATTTACAGCAAGACATTCAGTCTGAAAAAAAAAAAAGTGATTATAAAAGTGAAGTAAATAAAAGAGATAATAAAAGTGAAACAGATTCATTTCTCAGTGTTCACAAGCGTGTAACAGTTCCACTGCTACATGGTCAGAAGTCGCTCCAGCTCAGCGGCTGTGCACAGCCTATCCCCATAGCAACAATAAAGCATTTCTGCCAGGAGAAACCACCCGAGCCTTTCGCTGTCTGCTGCTCAAGAATTAGACAACCTGCCTATCTAGTAAAGGTTAAGAAAAAAAAAAAAGACATATTGAGAGACCAAAGAAGCAGTGATGGCTGTATGTATACAGCTAAGAATTCCCTGGTATCGCTGTTGCTGTTGAAAGCTGATTTGATGCTGCTGCAATCTGGCTCAACTGCAGAGGTGTGAAATGACCAAGACACAGGTCTGACTGTGGCAAGTCACGTCTGTATAAAATTGAATGGATCTGAAGAGAAAAGTGTGTTACTTGCGGACTTGAGAAAGCATCTCTTAGGCTTGAGATCAAGGGTTGCCACTGGCTGGCATGGAGCTACCCTGCCAAAACAGTACTTCAGCAGTCAACTGCTCTGTCTGAAGCAACCACTTTTTGTGTGGCCAGGTCAGCCTGTAGACAGATCAACTCCCTGGTCCGGCTCATCCTGCAGCCACACATGCCTGTGCTGGCACAAGGGCTAGGATGAGTTGCTGAGGTGCTAAAGCTTAAAGGTGCAGGGGATGTCAATTTTAGACCATTCTGCTATAAAAAGGGGTACAAACAAATTTCACCTAGTCATTCCAACCAAACAAATGGCTGGACTTACAGGGCATTTAAGCCCTTGTAGCTCTTCAGAGCAGGAAATTTGCTTTCCTCTAAGCACACAGGAAATGCCACTGAGGTCGATCTGTCCCCAAAGGATTTTTAATTGGGTCTGAAGAGCACAGTAAGTTTGGGAGAAAGGAAAAAAAAAGACGGGAAGCTGCATAAATTACTTTATACAAAAGCAGAAAGAATAACATTTCACAGGCACTGGAAACTACCCATTTCCCTACTGTTTTGCTGCTGCTTTAGAAGTCTGGGACTGTGGAGCGCCCAGCAATTTACCACGAGCAATCGGTAACTGACATCAACAGGGAGGTCCGGGGCACTGGCATGCTGTGAAGGTGCTCATCATTTTTAAGTGTATTCAGGGGATGAGAGAATATTCATAAATGCTCTGGGTAAGATGAACTCAGCTTCATACTCAAGTCACTTGAGTGCTTTGATTGCCTTGAAACCCTAACCAGCTTCAACAGTGATCTGAAGAAGATCAAACTTGACTAATTTTTGAGAGCCCAGCCTGAAACCATCAGTCTCTCAACTTTTAAAGAATTTTATTTATCAGTTTAGAAAAAGCTTCTCTAAGCTCAGAATAAAAGCCAAAGGGCTCCGTGGGTTTTGTAACTAGGAGGTCAAATAATCACACCCCCGTTCTGCAGCTTGCGCTGGAGTCAGAAGGAAGCTGTCGAAGCAAGACAAGCTGCAACTGGCCTGAAGCCAGGTAAGCACTGTGCTCTTACAGCGAGTATAGCCAGAGGCAGACTTCACTGTGGCTTATTTTGAACTCTGACAATGTTATAACAGATCCACAAATATGAACACCAAATTTATCCAGGGGGAAGGGAGGAGGCAAGGAATCAGGAAGACCGGGAAGGCGGACAGACGGAGCACAAGCAAGCGAGCAGAGCAGAAACCTCACAGGGGTTACCTCTGCATCGCTCTGACTCCCCGCTACAGCGTGCGGACAGTTGTACAGAGACAGCTGGAATCACCTACAGAAAAGACTTTCCCACTCACTGTGACACCACGTCACACCGGCAGCCCGCTGGGAGCCTGAAACACAGATTGAAGGGGAACACAAAACACCACAGAGCGGAAGGAAGAGAAGTGGCTTCTGAACTCGATGCGGTCTGCCAAAGCTTACAGTGCCTCTGTAACACAACAGTGACTGGGCAGTTTTCTGCAGCTCCCTGAGAAGACCGAAAGTGTGGCTGCTGCTGGAAACCGTGATGTCACTTCCACAAGTCCCCCTTCGGCTGCTTGAGCTCCAGGTGGTTGCTGCTGGGTGAGCCCTTCTCTGCTGTCAGACCGAGCGGGCCTGTGGAGGTGTGCGAAGCAGGCCGAAGGCTCCTGCCCGCAGCCAGCGAGGCAGTGCAGAGGCCTGCCTGCGGACTGAGGTACGCCCAGAGGGTCTTTGTGAGGAACGGTTATGGCTTTCAGACAGCCTAGGAAAAGTGAAAAGACATGTGGAAAGGTCCCTCAGGGCTGCTTTCCAGAAGGCGACCTGCAGTGAGCGCACGGGTAAGAATCTCTTCCAGGCACGGACTCTCCCCCCGACGGCATCCACTATCTCTCAGTTCATAGGCTTCAGTTGATTTCCGTATTTAGAATTTGCAGAATACTCTTTTTAATACAGCATTTATTAAGAAAGTTTATGACATAATGGCTGTCCTTATAAACTGAACACGGGCAAGTCCCAATGGCACACACAAAGCATGAAAAATAAACCGTGTGTGGAGAAAAGTCCACAGTGCCATCATAATCTCTGCATCAACACAACTTCAAATGACAACACAAAATGCTGTTTCAGGTACAAGTGGCAGTTGTCAAATCCATAGCAAACATCCCTTCTTTTCCTTATCTCATGATTTGCAAGTAACTTTGAGGTCATAGAAGCACTGTGATGCTGAAAAAGCCCAAATAACTTTCTTATATTCATACTCCCAACTAGTAGCCTTAACAGACCATATGCAGTAGTTGTATTCACCAGACTCTGAAATCTCATGCACTTCCTTTTTTTCCACAGCAACTCTGATATGATCACTGCTCCACAAGTTTAAGTGTTATACATCTGTACAAAAAATCATTATCCACTCATACAAACCAACTGAGGAACAAAAAAAAAGCTTTTAAGAATATTAGCTGGGGGTTGGGAATGAGGAAGAAAGAAACTCGATAGAAGACAGAAACCAAATACCAATTTCATTTAGATTACCACATTTCAAAATTTCACATAGTTAACAATGATTACAGCTGTGTATAATCTCTTTTATCCTGTAGTGCTTTACGTTTTTACACATGCAGCATGGATATGTAGCTGCATCTGGGATGAAGAGATCCAAGCTAACCACTGCAGAGACTTGAAAAAACAACATCTTTTAACTTTAAGAAGAAGATCTGCATCTGAGCAAAGCAGGTTATCCATTTCCCCCTTCCCAATCATTAGCAATAACATACTCGAAGCATCTTTCCCTAACTTCATGCACCTTAGTCAACTCACCTATGCAAGACGGAAGATGAGAGCTGTGTAAATTCTGAATGGATTTGAACCAGCTATTCCACATAATTCTGAATCCCTCAAATGAGATGTTAGACCACCAGGCCCTACTGCACTCACAGAGCACACAAGGATTCTATTTTGACTAAAATACTTTATGAAATACTTAGGTATTGATAAGATAATACACTGCTGTGCTTATGTTATGCACAAAAGCACAGTTTAATGAAAGAAATAGAAATTGTGTGAAAGGTTTTAAACCTTTATACACCTCATCACATGATTTGTGACATAAAAGAGACAGGCAAGCAAGCAAGAATGTACAAGATATGAATCATAAGTGATCATCAGTTGATATTACACAATAAACAGGCTAGAAGTCGGTTTAAAACCTTCCACGCAGGACTCTTACCCACTATCACTCACACTATGCTTATTAAAAAAAACAACTGCTTGCTTATTTTTAAAACACCTTGCACTGAAGGGGGTTTATTAGTACTGCTAGGAAGCCCTTTCCACCACATATCACATCCTTTCTAAAGGAAATGCTGTCATTAAGATATGCCATACATTCACTTGCACTGTACTTATGCTCCATATTTCCTCTTTGGTTAAAGGGACCTTTGCAGAAAGAATTTCATACCTGGCACAGCAACCTGGCAAACCAAGTCAGTTGCCCACAATAAGGAAGAGACAAGTCATTTCCAAAGTGCGTCTCCTATACAGTCTAAATTTCTACCCAGGAAAGAAGTTACCCATTTGGCAAGCAGGTTTAATAACAAATTATATATTTTTATACCCTCAAAGTTTTGTCTAGGTTTTACATATTGTTTTATGGCCAGAAGTCACTGAATATACTTGAGAAAGGATAAAATAATTAAAAAACAAAACAAAACAGATACTTAATCAAATGCCACTGATAACCCGGCCAAGCAGGTGAGGACCAAATATAGCCATCTCTTTCTTCTCAGACACATATATAGCTCTGCTAAATGAAGGGATTAAACAGAAATTGCTCTTCATTCATCTCTCCTGGGAGAGCAATTTCTCATACTCCTGTGGATACCTAAAAATCTGCTGCTCTTTTAAAACACTGTCTTCTTGAAAAAAAAATAAAAAAACTTGCTAAAGTGGAAAAAAACAAACAAACAAACAAACAAAACCCAACCTTTTTTCTTTGTAAGTTTATTTTAGTGCTAGTGTTCATTGTGTTTGTGATCCCCAGTGAGCTAACAGAAAAGTTTGTCAGACTGGACAGAATGCCACTCTCACCCCTAGTCAGTTTGGCATGACTTAGTATTTTAACGCACATGTATTTTACATCACCCATGCAAGGCAGTCTTTGTGTCTCTGAAGATGGAAACATGAAAGCTTCGGTGAAGTCTAATGGTTAAACAATAAATTTTCAACATGGAACCACCATTACCTTTTTTTTCCCCTCCCTTTTGTAACAGGAGTATTGCAGGCAACCATTCACCACCCCACCACATTCTCAAATATGCAATGATTGTTTTCCTTTTTTTGTGTGTGTGTGTGTCTCATAATGACCTTCCGAAAAAGTAAGGGAGCTGTTGAGCCCACTCCAGAACTGAAGCTGTAAAACACCCATTTAGACCGATAGTTCCTGATTTATTTACGTGCATATGGGATACCCTAGCACTACTCTGCTCCAGCCCCCTTGCTGGCTTGAACTCTCACCACAGGTCAGAGAGTGGCTCTGAGCCCTTCCCAAAGAGCTCAGTCCCAAACAAGGCTGTTTGGCCTGCTGAGAGCCAAGTCTTAAAGATTTAGGCCCACCAAACCTGTCTTGGAAACATAGACACCAGTGGACTTTCCTTCCCATGTCACTCATACAGCTTTACAAGTACAGTGTTTGGAGAGGGCCTTATTGACTTTTTATAAACCTTTTTTTTTTTTTTTAAAAAGGGTTTTAATAGTCCTGTTTTATTTGTTCTTAATTATCAGGAGTGCTTCTGTCCTGGTTTCCTGGCACTGCATTACTTCATTGTAAAGCAAACACTGCTTTCCTACTGCGCATCTCTTTTTGAAGTTAAATGGGACATTTCGTTGCTTAAAATAATGCGTTACTTTTTACAGTCATGAAAATGTACTTTGACTCAAGTGTCAACATTTTGCACCAGAGATGAAGGGCTGACACACTGGCGGGATCATGCTGCTCAGCCAAGGTCATGTCTTCGTGTAGCCTTGCCATAGGCTCTATTTGTTCTGCCCTCAAAACTTAGATAAAGGAATGGCTCTTTCTACTGCACCACATCTATTCTGGACTTCAAAAGAAATTAATTATTTTTTAGTGAGAACACTTTTTTTTCAGGCAATGAGATTTCTGCTTCTAATTTTAACACAGTCAAACAAAAAGCCACTGAAAATTCAGTGGCATCAAATTACTAAGAGTATAAAAAGTTGATGCAGCTTCTGGGTGGAGAAAAAGAAAGGCTAAGCTTGGGTGACTTGTTAAAACTTGAAACTTTTTGCCCTCTTTTCTTCTCACCATTCAGAACCATAAAGCCATCTTGCATTAAAAGATGTGCCATTTTTGCAATTGAAAAGGATTTTAATAATATTATTGATTTACTAATATCAACATTAATGGCGCTAAAAACAGCTTCAAGGAATACACAATTCTGAGGCCAAAGTAGTGCTTTTTGCTGAATTTCCTGACTTATTCATGCATTTTTCAGCATTTATTTTTCTTCCCCAAGTTACTTCCCCATAAAAGTTATTTCAAGCTTGTGACAAATGCAAGATTGAAACTGTCATGAAAATGCATTGCATACTTAATTTCTCAGTAGAGTGATTTACTCATAGTTTGTCCTTAACAGCAGTGGTTAAAAGGTAATGTTTGTGCATGTGAGAAATAGCAGGCAATATAAGTTCCTTCTTTCAAATAAAGCAAGTGTTGAGGTATGTCAGGCAAAAGAAGAAATAATATTGTCCTTAATGAAAGAGTAACCATAAATGTAATCTAACACAATAACACTGTGGTGATACATCGGTCATCATTAAAAGCAGCACTTACCATCAATTGTTGAGCAATGCCCCCCTTGCTCTATACCCTTAATCAGAGAAAGAGGAATGCACTATATAGGAACTGTTGGGTAGCACTACGAAATATATGTTTAATAGCCATTTCTCTGTGAGAGTTATTTCCATGAAAATGTTTTCATTTTACCTAAAGAGTAACTTTTATGGTCAAAAAGTGTCTTTTCTGATATTTATCTCCAGTCTTCCAATAGTTACATTTATGCCCAATCATGTTTTAAAACATGGAATAAAGTCACACTCGTGCTTAAGTACCTGCTTAAGCTACTCATTAAACGAGTCAAATGTCAAATATTAGACTTATAAACCAGTATATTTATTCTGAACTTGCATACACTGCAAAACTTCTTGAATAACTCACATGGGGGTGGATTGGTATTGATTTTAATACTAATCTCCAAAGCATCCTTCCATCTTCCCCACACTTCTTTAATCAATGTTTTTCCTAGAGGTCTCTCTACTGAGTCATATCTTAAGCCTGAGAGATCATAGCGTGTAGCAATGTGACTTCAGGGCAGTAGAAAGTGACCTCTCTGTGAGAGAGTTCCCCACTAATCTTCCAAAAAGCATGGGCTTCTGTGTCCTGTTTTAACTGGTGTTCACAACGTCAATATTACTATTTTCTACGGATAAATGGAGTTGAATATGAAGGAGCACTCTGTCACACGTCTGCGGAGCATGTACTATTTATTATTCTGTTTGCCACAGCGAAGGTTAAAGCATGAGTACCCAAGCCTTTTAATTCTAAGAAAAGCTAACATTCAGTACAGCCATACACACTGGGAATACACTGCATTATCCACAGGCATAACTCCGTGCAGTCTGTATGTGAGGGGGCAGCAAGATTAGGGCAAAAAGCCTGAACTGAAAAAAAAAAAAGATACGCTAAAGACATTTTACATACATCCTCCCACTTTGAAGAAACATCAGGGAAGTACAGGCTACCCCATGGTAAGATTTAATGGGCTAAACTTCTAGCTGATAAACGCCACTGCAAGCAAGAGGCTGACTTTACATTTATATTCACATATCTGAATCCAAGAGAACCCTCGACAGTTTAATTTTGTATAATTATTTTCTACTTGCTATCCTCCTGGGTTGCAAATATGTTTATCTTTTTATAAAATGACGTCAATGTTAAACAGCTTGCTTTTGTTGTTTTACTTCTTAAACTAGTTGGGGCTTATTATGAAAGACAGGGCAGCGTCTTTTCTTCTAGTTGTGGCTTGGCAACAGTCCTTACTAGGATAAAACTAGAAAATGGGTCAGAAAGAGGCAGAAGACATGTACCAGCCCAAGTCTCACCTTTTCACAGAATGTAACAGAGTGAAGTTGCATAATGCACACATACCTGTTGCATTATAATCATGAAGGACTGTTACCAGGTAACCTGCAATTTCTGTTTCAGGATTGTTTGTTAAGAGCTTGCAGGCTTCAAATAAAGTTATCTAGGAGCCCAGTTTTTCAATAAATATTCACATTTTCTTGCTTAATCAAGTAGACACCATGAAACACCAAAGAAAACGTCCACGTCGGTTTCCTTTTTCAGTCAGAGGCCCATCTACTGCCCACTTTGTGGTACCCAGGAAAACTTCCACATGCTTCTACATGCATCAAAGTCGAAGCTGTGAGAAGACAGAGCACTCAACGGATCAAACGCGAGCCTGGAAGGCCAAAAAGTTATGTAACATTTTGTGATAGGCTATGCCTATGAATTCAGGAAGACAAGAACCACAGGTTTCAATTTCTCTTAATTCCTGACCAGTGAAAAAAAAGAACAAAAAACAAACACACCTAATAAATCTTCCCTACCCTCAAAGGGGGATGTTCCAGAACATACTTCATTCGTGTTTGTGAAACACTCCAGCTACCTTGGATGGAAAGTGATAACAAAGTCCAAAGGATCAGACTTATTTACAATACAACTTTACACACAGAAGCACTCACTAATCTGTTAAAGAGAACAAGGCTGCCATTAAAAAAAAATAGGAAGAAAATGCAGTGGAACAGAAATGTGGCTAAAATACCCAGTATTTGTGAAAGACTCCAAGGAAACAAGCTAGTAACGTAAATTAAACAAACCCAATGTGGCTGCAAGCGAGACAGTCCATGCAGACAACTGCTGCTGTACAGATTAGAAATAGAAGGGAGTGTGACTGCTCCATCAGATATGCATCTAAAAATATTTGTGATGGCTTCTTCTTTGCTCATAGTTGATTTGTTTCAGCAAAGTGCAAAGCAAAGGAGGCCACTGATCACAAACAAGGCCTAAGTGTGTACTTTGATTTCTTATCTCCTACAGAAACTGACAGCTGCAATTGGCGAAGGCGGACACAGGTTTCAGCTTCACACGACTTCTGTTAAATGTGCAGCACACTGAGCTAGAGGAAATGAATTCAAACATACTTGAGTAGTATTAGTAATGCTCTAACTAGGAATCTACATTATTAAACTAAGCTCATGCCATTCAGAAAACAGATTAACCTATTAGTAATAAGAGAGACAATCACTGGTGGATAGGTTGTTGGAAAATCATGACTGCAACCAGCATGCCATTTACAAGTGCCCTTTGGGCAATGTAGCACATAGTGCAGCACAGGGATCAACACATTTGGCCTTCTGTCTCTTCCCACGCAATGAAACATAACCCTGAAGTCCCTATTGTCACTCCCTTGCAGCAGGCCACCATATCCCTTCATGTGCCATTCCACAGACATCTATATATAGAATAAAATGACACAGTATAGTACATATGGCTCTATGCAAGCCCATTATAGGATTCTTTTTGAAGACAGACTTACATCGTCTAGATCCATGGTAGATATAATACTTGGCCGTTCTCATGACAAATAATATTTTATCATCGCAGCTTCTTAGACAGCAGCATTCCCACCTTCCCCAACCTTCGCACACCAACCACACAGAGATGCAGTCGCTGCACTTCAGCACACGAGGGTTCCTGTGGCAGGCAAAGCATGGCCAGCTTGTAGCTGAGATCATGGTGCCCAGAATGCACCAACACCAGGGAGCTGACCCGCACAGGAAGGGAACCAAGTACGATTACTACTGACAGCACATTCACTTTCTTGAAAGGGCTGGATGGATGCTTACAGCTTGGGAACATGTCCTAAGCAGCGGCACCTGGAGGCTGTCACTTGTCTGCTTTAGACCCAGGCAATACTGCCAGTTGCCAATACCCTCAGCTGGAATAGCAGCAGTATCCTGTCTGCCTCAAGGGAACCACAACCATTGGCAGAGATCACCTTTCCTGAAGCAGAAGGAAATCCATAAAGCCCGCAAGACCCTCCTCAACAGCAAGAAATATGCACTAAGAATGAAGGAGACAATGTTCAAAGGAAAAGAACAGGGAAATTAGGTGCAACCTGGAGAATACTGTAAAGGGATTTGGGAGTCTGTGTTTACCTGCCCCTACCTCCATGGGAAACGAGTTGCTAAAAGTACGGTGTATATATACTAAAAATAAATCAAAGAGCAAAGAATACAGAAATTTGTAAATATTTTTAACTGCAAAATTCAAATAATACCATACCATGCTCTAGGTTTAATGGGAGTTTTAAGAACAATCTGCAAAGTACAGAGTGCATTTCTAACTGATTGAGAGTTAATCTTTTTAACAAAAAAAAACAACAAGGGGTCTAGTTAAGGCTACCCCATGAAACCTGTCTTCCCCTGGGGTGAATACGTGCAGTCAGAAGTGCAGTAACAACCACTTGTTCTGACTTTGGCTATGATAGGCAGATCCTCCGGAACACAAAAAGGTTAAAAATACTATGTGAGACTGTTCCTTCAAATAGAAACGATGTGCTATGACTACTTCTTTAAGACATTCAAACCGTATTTCTGTTTCTCTGCAATCATCAACATGGAACCTTGCAACTGCATTACTGCAAAACAGCCCTCCCCTGCATCCCTCTGCAGAGGACACTGTGCTACATCAAGACAGTAACAGTTTGGACAGCAATTTCAGTTATTATTTTATTGTGTCCGAGTAAACAGCAACTTCAGAGCTTCTGCTGAAGCAGCACCGCCATGGTGCTGAAAAGGCACACGAAGTTATTTATTGTTTTGTGGATTACATAAACATCAGTATTTGCTCCAATACAATAAGGATAAGGAGGCATGCGTAATTTTGAGAACTGAAAGAGCAAAAAAAATAAATAAAAAATTAATGACTGGGTAAAAGGACTGTGTACGTGTACCCCTCCGGTGGGTTTGTGCAGTGCCATTTCCAGGCTCGCTGCAGTCACCCCGCGATGCTGTGGCACGGGCACATGCCAGCACAGGTACACGCTCGCAGCTGGTGCTGAAGAGAGGTGTGTCTCGGCACCGCGGAAACAAAACAGCCCCTGTTTCTGGAAACTAAACCTCTCTGCCGTGCTTTCCAGGCAAGGGCAGACCTCGCAGGCAGACAGCAGACACCCGGGCATCGCCCCGACCCCCGTCTCCGCACGGACACCCCCCAGCTCCCCGTTAAAGGTCCGAGTCCCCCGGGCGCGGCCGGCCCGGAGCCCGGCTCCTCCGCTGCGGGGATGGGAGCCCCGCGGAGCCCCGCGCTGCCGGGGAGCGCAGGCCCGCCCCAGGCGGCCACGTACCTCTGCAGAGGCATGACTTCGCAGGCCATGCTGGCCATGGGGCCGCTGCCGCCGCGCCCTGCTGCTGTGCTGTGCTGTGCTCTGCGCTGCTGTGCTCTGCCCGCCCGCAGCGCCTCGCCTCGCCTCGCCTCGGGGAGCCGGCGGCGCGGCCCGGCCCCGGGGAGGAGCGAGGGGCCGCGGGTTGGCGCTCACTGCGACCCGCCCCGCTGCCGAGGGGCCGAGGGAGGCCGGCTCGCCAGCCCTGCCCCGGGAGGGGAAGGCGAGGCGGAGCGGCGACCCCCGCGCCTCAGGGCCGGGGTCTGCCGGGCCGGGCCGCTCCGCGTTGCGGCTGCGGAGAGGGGGAGGGCTGCCGGCGGGGCGGCCCTGGGTGCGGGCCCCTTCCCTGGGGAGAGGTGTGCCGGGCGCCAGAAGTTCGCCGCGACACAAACGCCTTGTCCCTGAGGGGGATAAGCTGCTCACGCTGACCCAAAAGGGTGTATCTGGCAGCTTGGGTTATGCCCTGTTGTCCAAATGGCAGAAAGCAAACCAGCAAACGCCTCCGTGGTCTGCCGTGCCTGTGCCCCCATGCAGATTTTATCTGTACAGAATAAGTGCAAAGGAAAACAAAACCATACACACATTAATCAAAAGAAGTGTTATGGCGTCAAGTTGTTTTCAATGTGCAAGAAACGCCACAAGCTTCAGCCTAATCACCACAGGATACCTTTCCACAAAAACACCACACCAGGTCTCGTGTATCAGTTCTAGTAACCGTTACCCCCCCACACGCCTTGTCTGTGTAAATGCCACCCGGGTGGGACAACCAAATGCCCACAACCTGCCTGCAGCGGCACCGGTGCTCCCCAGGGAGAGCAGGATGCCCACGGGCCCAGCATTCAGCACGCACTGCGCCACTTGCTCACCTTTAGCACGTTGTATGTCTACAGGTCCTGTGAATTCACCATCCCTTCGCCTTGCAGTAGGCGCTACTGGGGTTCAAATGGTTTATGCAGTAGTAAGCTGATCAATCCAGATGCACCGGGAGGAGGAATATATGAGAATTCTTTTTTACCATTTGAAATGAAGAGATGGTGTTGGAGAAGCCGAACTTACTTACTTTGTTGATGTTCCCTGGGGGTGGCCCACCCTCAACATTTTATTTAGTAGAGATTTGGGGCTGGGAACTGTGGTAACAAAAGAAAACTACACAATGATGTGCCACTTTACAGTGTTTTTTTTTTTTTTTTCATGACAGAGCAGTCTTGGAAAACACACAGTACGAAATCTGTAAGAAGGTCTTGCACTGAAACTTTTTATGGATGCTGAAGGCTCATAAGCAAAGTTTTATCTTTAACCTCCACGCTTCATCTGCCCAGAACATCTAAGGAATCATCAACTTCCTCCAGCATCAGGCACATGCTTCTGCTGCTGCCCTAGCTGTGACCAACATTACCATTGTGAGATGGAAAAAGGGAGAATCTCAAACTGATGAAGGGGCATAAGAGAATGGAGCCTTTCAACATTTTAGGCAGTAAAACCTAATGGCTAATTCCCACAGAGCCATACATGCCAATCTTCTAAAATTCAAGCCAATATTAAAAGCACACTCACATTCAACCCTAGGCCAGGGAAGACTAGCACTGGTTTGGGTGAAAACTGCGGCAAGAGCTAAGTATCTGTATGTTTATGACTTCCATACAGATGTAGGTAATATGAACTATGTGTGAGCCACATCAGCTTTCTGGAGAAACAGCAGACACTCAAGGGTTAGCAGGAGGATATCAGATATTTTGCAGGGATGCCTAAAAGATCTTGACCTTTCTTGGCAGGAGGCAGGAGCATTCTGTATCTTAAACACAAAAGCAGTGGGCAGCTGCAGCCTCAGAAAGCAGTGGCATGGAGTAGAAACAGAGAGGTCAACTGAGAAGTGGATCTGCTTCAGTATGCTGAACTGTTTAATATTTGCTCCTGTCAGCAGGCTCGCTGGAAGAAGTGCATTAGTAATGCTTCTGCCCATTGCCTCAGCACAAGCCTGTTTGGCTGCGCTGCAGTCACGCCAGGCACAGCACAGGGCCCCTTTTTAGGAAAGTCAGCAGTGCTGATAAAGCACTGTGCCATCACAGATCTGGCCTGCTCTTATCTGTGTCAATTAAATGAGTATCTTGAT
This sequence comes from Cygnus olor, assembly GCF_009769625.2. NCBI lineage: Eukaryota > Metazoa > Chordata > Aves > Anseriformes > Anatidae > Cygnus > Cygnus olor. Next base: position 11,700,590 of record NC_049172.1, on the reverse strand, counting down.
GACTTCCTGTTAAATGTGCTATATGCGCTCTTAAGCAACGAAAATCGTGCAAGAAAGATTTTACTCTGGTACACAAACTGCTGCAGTGCGAAACAAAAGCACCTTGTATTGTTTCACAATTTGACTGTAAATGAATTTGTCCCTTCCTGGTCAGTCTTTTTTTAACACATGCACAGTTATTCATAGCTTATTACACTTCTATAAGCTGAATGTTGTCATCAGGTTGCCAATAAAAAAATAAATTTTTCCCCATTTAATGAAGGGCTTATCTGCGTGGGGATGGAGTCCTGGTTCTCCAGAGCAACTTGCTGAATAAAACAAAGTGGAATAACTCATAATAGCTGTTGAGGTTGAAGCTTATATCCTAGCTATTTTGTTGCAACTTTCCTGTGACTTGCCTGTATAAATGAGCTGGAACGTACTAACGTTCACAACAAAGAATTCACTAACAAAAAGAGACACTGTCATAACCAGAAAGATTAATTCATGAATTAGCATCAGTAAGAAGGTCAATTGCTGGCACTTTGCTAAAATCAACCAGATGCCTTGGGAGAACACTGAAGCTGACTGGTGCATCCTGTGCCATCAAACTCTTCAGACCCATCTCCTGTTTCTGTTCTCTGCTTTTGGAATCCCCCGGATGGGCTGTCAGTTTTCTCCTCTCCTTCCTCATCTGCATCTTTAATATTGCCAAAAACATCATGACAAAGAAGAGGTATCCTAGCTCACCTTTCCCTGCACACCCACTGGCATGCAGCTTCAATGCCCACTAAGAACAAGGAGACCAACGATGGACTTTTGCTAGCATGGCTGGTTTCCCAACATTTAAATTATTTCCAGAATAGCTGCAGATATTGTAATGAAAGGTTTTGACATGGAGAAGCATCAAAGGGAGTGAAAATTTTAAAAGTACTTTGGGGCACAGAGGCCAATCACCTGTGAGAGCGGTGCTACCTGCTACACACACAGCAGGGGATGGCCTGAAGGTGCACGTCACCTTGCTTCGGTGTGCATTATTGCAATAGGCCCTTTGAATCTGTCGCTTTGCTAAACCAGCACAGAACTCCTTAATTCTTCGTCTGCCCTGTCCATGTGTACTAAGAGCAATGTATTTGCGGTACACATTAGGCATACAAAAGCTGCCAGAATACTGAAGTCTTATCTCCAAACAATTCCACTTCCTTCTCACGGATGTTTTTATGTTAAAGCCAACTTGCTATTTGACAGAGGTAAAGATTTCTAATCGTACACCTGCCCTTTTACACCCTTCCTAACTGAATTCAAACTGGATTATCACATACGAAACTTGGGATTATGCAACATTTTGTTTTGGATTTGGTTGTACCTGTTGAATCTGTTCTCCCATGTTAAACATGGGAAATAAAACCTCTTCTGCAGGTTATATACTATTCTTACGTCCCTGTTAGCTTGCTCAGAAAGGCCAAACTCATTTGTTGGCAGCAACAATGCACTGCAGTGGCTATTTATGGAACCACAAAACAAACATGTAGAGAATACACCCACATAGCCTTCTCCCTTCATCCTCACTGGAGACTTTAAACCCAGACTCATCCCAACCATGTATCACTAAATGCTCAAAATGAAAAGAAGCAACCATTCCCAGCTATCCAGTCCTCACCCTACTAAAGAAGTGCATGCTCCATAAAATATGGTAATCATGGGAAAAAAAAAAATCCTCTCAGCATAGGCACAGCATCCTCTCCACTGGCTCTGTGCTCTCTAGTATATTGTGAATATTTCAGGAAAACATAACAAATAAAAGTGATGAAACCCCTTAAAATACCAAGACATGCCACTACACTTCAGCACCTGGGCAAGGCACCACCTGGGTTCACACTATTTGATTTGCAAATTTATTACTGAGATTCAAGAAAGAAAGAAAGAAAGAAAAAAAAAGACACTGTCTGGAACTAAATATGAATAATCACTTTTCTCCTCTGTCATCAATGAATCAATCTACATTTGGAAGGGAAGTGTCCTGTCAGTCATCATTATAGACATGCTTTCTCCTCTCTCTTTCCTTTCCATACTTAGCTGCACAACAAGTAATTTTCTCAGCGCATAAAGCAACAAGATGACCTGTGGCCAGCACAGCAGCATAAGATAGGGGATACAACTGATCTAGTTAATAGATTTTATGAGGATGTTGCTGTGTCTGCCTCCTGAGAAGCAGTTATCCTTTGCCTCACTGCACTGTCATACACAAATTAGATACTATTTAAAGAAAAAAAGATTTGTCTGGTCTGATAAAATCTTAAGATATTTAAGATGATGGAGTTCTGCTCAGTGCCATCAATGTATTACCACAGTATTTACCAAGTTATGTAATAATTTCACCCTGGCAGAAACATGAAATGCAAAGCAAAGATATAAGCACATCTTAATCTGGCTGATAATTAAAGAATGTACTTTTCAAAACACCACCAATGCAAATTTTAAAATGCCATTATTTATGTACACATACTTGCATTTATACACACATTTTTCTCTTAAGACTATCTGTGCATATAAACAACAGCAATTGCAAATGAAAAATACCCTGGAAAACTTCCTGCAGGCCAGAAGATTTGTGTGCACACATGGAATAAGCAGGACACAAGTAAATAGAAACCATATTTGGGAACTGTAGCTCTTCATGTCCAAACAAAGCAGACAGATCATTAAATAGACTGTTCAAAAGAGCATATACTGGAAAAAAGAACAGAAATGGGAATAAAGAGTATCTAATATGTCAAAAATGTTATTTAGCTAACGGGGAATCCTCAGAAAGTGCGTGAGTACTAACTGGATTTCCAAGGCTGGTACTCAGCCCTATGTTGCTTAATAATTTTATCAGTGATCTGAATGGAAACATAAAATAGTACTGGTGGTTCTGTTTGCATGCTGTGTGCAAGCAAGCATTACAAGCTTCAATATATGAGTCAAATCTGGGATTAGGAACACCCAACATTATCTGCAGGTTCTACTGGGGGATGCAAAGTCACTCTAGAGCAGCACCTCCATACAAGCTCTGAGTGAATGCGAGGCTAAAGAAATTAACATCATCCATGGATGTATCAACATGGATGGTGTGTGGAAACGGTGAATTATTCCTGTATTTGCTACGGGTGTGGCTGCTATAGAAGACTGGTCAGTTCAGGAATTCCCATTCTTAAGCAAGTTGTGAAAAATTGAAGAGTGCTCAGAGACGACCCAGGAAGGGAATGCAAAAACTAAAGACCACACATTTAGTACTTTTCAAATCAGTCAGTCTATGCATGCAGGCAGGAAATGTTAATATTTGAACCAGCACTCAGAAGTTGAATGAGATCCAATGGCTGGAAGTCAAGGATAGACAAATTATGACTGGAAATGAGACATTTTTAAACAGTGAGGATAACTAACTACTGACACAATTTATCAAAGACGGTGAATTCTCTACCAACAGAAATTTTAGAATCAAGAATGGATGAAGAAAGGCTAAAAGAAATGCTGTATTGCAACCACAGCAATTGAATTGGGGTAGCAATTAATTCAGAATGAACTGTGGTTCTATCACCTGCAGGAAATTATGCTAGATTTTTATTATAGTATCTTTTGACCCTTATTATGGTATCTTTTGACCCTAAAACTGTATCAATGAGCAGATTCTGCTACCATTAATTCTCTTCAAATGGGACACGTACTACCAATTATGAGATCATTCTGGCACGTTTTAATACATAAACAATTGATTTTGTGGTTTCTCTGGATCCTCCTTTGGGCTCTTTAGTCCGTCAAGGGAGCTCAACATCAGCAACAGATTGCAGACAGTTACTCAGACACAATTTATAAGGGATGAGAAAATAATGGGAATATAGCAGACATTTTTGTCTGTTGTCAAAGTTAAAGGAAATTGCCTTAGTTCTCATCACTCTGGCTAAATTTTTCCATACAACATACAACTCTATATGTACAATTAATAATGAAGTGTGTAGTTCGGTCCTTTGTTACAGAACTACTCTCCTAAAGAGTCCAAATTACCCATTTCACAAATTTCTTATGAAAAGAAAACTTCAAAAAAGTCCACAATTTCTATCAAAGATATTAAATAGTAAGTACATAGCATATACATTAGTAAGTCGTGTGCTGAACTTGTTGTAGTAAGGAAACGAACAACAAAAAAGCAGAGTCATAAAGTACAGAGTTTCCACAAGCTCACATGCCTACTACCATAAAATTGTCTCCTTGGGAAAGCTGTAATGAAAAGCTGCTTTTAATTCTGAGGAGGGAAGGAACAGGAGGAACGGATTCAAAGATGGCACCTCCATACCCATACTGTGACTACTGTGGTTTTAGCAATGCAGGGGTATTCTAATCGGCATAACTCATCTCTATCACTCAGAGTGCTCAGAGAAAACCCATGAAGACAATGCAAGAACTAAAGCCAAACACATTTAGTGTTTTTCAAAGGAAACAAGCTGTGAAATGTGTGAAACATTAATATTTGAACTAGCACTCGAAAGGTGAACAAGATCCAATGGAAGCTGAAGATAGACAAACTAGAAATGAGAAATAGAAATGATAGAAAAACTAGAAATGAGATATTCTGACACCGTTTCCTGCAGCATTCTCCTCAAGAAACTGGCTGCTCGTGGCTTGGACTGGCGTATGCTTTGTTGGTTAGAAACTGGCTGGGTAGCCGGGCCCAAAGAGTTGTGGTGAATGGAGTCAAATCCAGTTGGAGACCGGTCACTAGTGGAGTCCCCCAGGGCTCAGTACTGGGGCCAGTTCTCTTTAATATCTTTATTGATGATCTGGATGAGGGGATTGAGTGCACCCTCAGTAAGTTTGCAGACGACACCAAGTTAGGTGCATGTGTCAATCTGCTTGAGGGTAGGAAGGCTCTGCAGGAGGATCTGGATAGGCTGGACTGATGGGCTGAGGTCAACTGTATGAAGTTCAACAAGGCCAAGTGCCGGGTCCTGCACCTGGGGCACAACAATCCCAAGCAGCGCTACAGGCTGGGAGATGAGTGGTTGGAAAGCTGCCTGGCAGAGAAGGACCTGGGAGTACTGGTTGATAGGCAGCTGAATATGAGCCAGCAGTGTGCTCAGGTGGCCAAGAAGGTCAACAGCATCCTGGCTTGTATAAGAAGCAGTGTGGCCAGCAGGGCTAGGGAAGTGATTGTCCCCCTGTACTCGGCTCTGGTGAGGCCACACCTCAAGTACCGTGTTCAGTTTTGGGCCCCTTGCTACAAGAAGGACATTGAGGTGCTCGAGAGAGTCTAGAGAAGGGCGACGAGGCTGGTGAGGGGTCTGGAGAACAAGTCTTAGGAGGAGTGGCTGAGGGAGCTGGGATTGTTCAGCCTGGAGAAGAGGAGGCTCCAGGACGACCTTATCGCTCTCTACAGGTACCTTAAAGGAGGCTGTAGAGAGGTGGGTGTTGGTCTATTCTCCCATGTGCCTGGTGACAGGACGAGGGGGAATGGGCTAAAGTTGCGCCAGGGGAGGTTTAGGTTGGATATTAGGAAGAACTTCTTTACTGAAAGGGTTGTGAGGCATTGGAATGGGCTGCCCAGGGAAGTGGTTCAGTCACCGTCCCTGGAGGTCTTTAAAAGATGTTTAGATGTAGAGCTTAGTGATATGGTTTAGTGGAGGACTTGTTAGGGTTAGGTCAGAGGCTGGACTCGGTGATCTTGGAGGTCTCTTCCAACCTAGATGATTCTGTGATTCTGTGAACTAACTACTGACACAATTCATCAAAGACAACGGTGAATTTTTAACCTGCTTACATTTTTTTGCAGTTGCTTTTGTTGAAGAACATCAAACCTTAGACAAATTGCTCAGATATAATTAGCAAAATTATCTTACACATTTTCCTAAGTGATTTCCTCATTTTCCTCTTGTCCAGAGGAAAAACACATTGCTCTCAGTTGAATTAATTTCACCCTTTTTATTTTCTGCACCGAAATAACAATACAAGTTTTGTTGGCATACCCATGGGGAATATACTGCTTTTTTATAGAACCACGGAATCATAGAATGGTTTGGTTTGGAAGGGACCTTAAAGATCATCTATACTGGCCTTAAACACTTCCAGGAATGGGGCATCCACAACCTCTCTGGAAAACCTGTTCCAGTGCCTCACCACCCTCTGAGTAAAGGATTTCTTCCTTATATCTAATCTAAATCCACACTTTTTTAGTTTAAAGCCATCACACCTTGTCCTATCACTCTACTCCCTGACAAAGAGTCCCTCCCCAGCTTTCCTGTGGGCCCTCTTTAGGTACTGGAAGGCCTCTATAAGGTCTCCCCGGAGCCTTCTCTTCTCCAGGCTGAACAACCCCACCTCCCTCAGCCTTTCTTCATAGAAGAGGTGTTCATCCTTGTGGCCCTCCTCTGGACTTGTTCTAATAGGTCCATGTCCTTCTTGTGCTGGTTGCCACAGAGCTGAACACAGTACTTCAGGTGGGCTCTCATGAGAGCTGAGCAGAGGGGGAGAATCACCTCCCTCGCCCTCGTGGCCATGATTCTTTTGATACAGCCCAGGGCACGGTTGGCTTTCTGGGTTGCAAGCACACATTGCTGGCTCATGATGAGCTTCTCATCAACCAACATTTGCACTCTTCCTTACTGCAACTTGGAGGCCAAATTGCCTTTTAAACAAAGCTAGTTAAAATCTATTAAGGAGGAAATATATTCCAGAATTGTTCCTTAAACCTCCTGGGACAAGACGCAAGTAAACATGAAATTAAAAGTTTTTCAGAACTTCAGGTTCTCGGAGTTCCTCATCTCAGCCAACACATAAGCATGGCAAGTATATTTTGCACAGAGCAGGACACTCCAAGCTGCTGTGACATCTCTCCATAAGCAGTGGTTTCCTTTGCAAGCTCTGCCACACCCTACGTCAGCCGCTTTTACTTGTTCCAAAGACTCTCACCCCATGGGATAGCCCAGAAATTACTTCTTGGCTCCCCTCCTGGAGTAGTGGGAGGATTAGGAGTAGGTTCTTAAAATGTTTTCAGTGAACGCATCAAGTAATGAATGGCTGTGCCAGATATCTGCTGTGGGAACAGGGCTTACCCTGTGTGCTGTGCAGCAGGTCACTAGGTTCTTTGCTTGCACCTGTTAGTTCAAGTGCCAGAGCATGGCACAGCAAGAAAACAATGTTGTTTTTCTTGTATCATGTTATTTTCAAAGCGGGCTTCTTCCAAAGCTCTGATAATTTAATGGATTGTGTCTTCTTATTGGGGTTCAGTTATCCTGCGATCACATGGTTGTTGGGGAATGAGTCCCCTTCATTTCTCAAAGGGGCTGCTGCTTTCTTGTCACATGCTTAACATAAGATTTGGGACAAAGAAACAGCTGGGATGATGTTGGAGAGAAGGAGAAAGGCTGACGGGTTTGCAGGCACTTCAAACTGCTGAGTCTGAACAAACAGAGGAGCAGGCCTCACGATTCGTATTTGGTGAATGTGGCTTTTTACTTCACTTAAAGGTAAGCTGCCTTCCTTGTTGGCAAGGAAGGCAGTCTGGCAGAGTTACCCTCTAGGAAAACCCTCTAGAAATAGCTCCTCTTCTTCAGCTAATGACATAACAGAAAGGAATCATCATTTTGCAAGAGTGCCCCATGAGCCCTTCTGGCTCTGAAAACAGATTATGGGAAAAGATGACTGCGCTCAGGCTTGGCGGGACAAACTGACTTTGGCAGGAGGCTCTAAGAGAAGAGCGAGCTGGGTGAGAATAACTTGATCTCTGCCTAGAGCTGGAAGACGCATCTACCATGGAAGCAAGGGAGATCCTGGCAAAAGGATAAATTTGACTAGATCTATAACAACCTGACTGCATTTGCCTGGAGAACAGCCCTCTCAGGCCAGTCATGGGGATTTTTCCAAACTCAGATGTGTGTACATCAAGAAACATGAATTATTGTTTATGTGCAGCCAAATACAATGATGCTGGGCTCAAGCAGTGTTTCCACAAGTACAGCTCAGAGTACCCCTCATTTGCATCATCAGCTTTGAGTCTAACCATTCCATACGTGTCCAAGCTGTGCAAACTTGCTCCTATTCTGCAGCAGGCCAGTCTGAACAGTGTTAAAAGTGACACAAGTGAATGACAAAGGAAAAAGAAAAATCATTGTAAGCCTAGGTATCAGGAACATCCAGAATGACAAGAGAAAGGCTAAAAGCTTGCAATTGCCCAACCCAAATTCAGAGGCCAGGAAAAAAATCTACTTTTTCCTACCCAAATGAATTAATCAAGTGAAAGCTAACAAAAGTTAGAGGAAAAGTTTAGAGGAAACTTCCTTTAATCTCTGTGATGCTCAGAGGCCTTCACAGAATGGTGGGCACTTTATTTATTTATTTATTTATTTATTCAAATTTAACACTTCCTGGAAGGTTTTTTGTTTTGTTTTGTTTTTAAAGGAAGCATATATAAATTTTATAAAATATGGTGCACTGTTAGCTTTACTCCCAACAGAGTAATTGTTTCACTGTGTTTAGGTCAGTCTTGTCAAAGCCTTAATGAGTGGAAGTCATCAACATCCAAGCAGCCTTTAGTAATTTCTTCGCAATTACCCAGTGACCTCTCTTTGTAGTTATCCCTAGCGCAAACACACTGCTTCCAGAATGTGCAGAATGACAAGGAAAACTTTGGTGCAGAAACAGAACTATCTTTGCACCTCCTAAATGCAACGTTTTCAGGACAGGAGGAAGGCACTGAGTCAATACGAGAAAGTGTAATTTGTAGATAAGCAGTCAGTCAGGAATCCCATTCCTCAAAAAAGATAATATGAGAGGAAATCTCTCATGGTGACTGACTGTGAGAGGGGGATTTTACAACACTGAAACTGCCCAGAGACAAACAGATATAGGCAAAGTGACGAGCACTGAGTGACAACCCTGCCCTGCCACCAACAGCCTTTTCTTAAAGTGGACAGCTGACCAATTTGTTTAATACTTTGTTTAAAAATATACACGGGTGTCATGGGAAATCACAGCTAAAGTCCATCAGTCAGTACTGCCAACGTGCTGAATACAACGTCCAAATACACAATTCTTTCAGCTGAACCGGGAAATTGCAACACCAAACAAGCCTGGTTGAGAACTCACTGACCTCTGTACGCTGATCTTCCTGCAGACTGCCTGCAGGAAGCAGGATGAGGTCCCCTCTGGGAAGCAGCACAGGAAGGAGCACCTCACAGCTTCAGGTGACTGAAAACTGCTTGCTCTGCAAAGCTACTGGAAACAAGGCACACCATGATGATCTTCCTTAGCTAAACAATGCGCTACACACATCAGGAGACAGGCTAAAGAAGCTATAGGAAAGGGAACTACTCACTCACTGGAGTACAAATAGGTAAAGCCACAGTGCAGAGGTTTTACATCTTCCCTAGATGCCAGTAAGAGAGGTAGTGATGGGTGTTTTGCTTTTTAAAAACACAAATATTAAAAACAAAACAATTTCAAAGCTGGCTTAAATTCCTTAAGATCTATGACGTGTTCTCCCATAAGAGACCACCAATCTTTTCATTTGAAAAGAACTTCAACATTTCCACAAATATTTGTACCTTATATCCCACAGCAAAAACTTTTACCAGGTACCAGGACGCCACCAGCCTCATGAGATGAGGGGACTTTCTCCTCACAGCTAAAGCAGATAAGAAAGAAATGAACTAGACAAAATAAATAACCCTTCTAGGTGAGAGGGCAATGCCTGAGATACATGAAGGGAGCCATTTTTTTTTGCTCGGATATGATTCAGGTTATTACTCAATTACCATGAACTTGCTGTAGTCCCCTACTCTTTTGTAAGGCTGCTGGATGCTGTTCCAGGAAACAGGAAAAGCTAATACACTTGACTTACGGATTGAAAGAAGAATTTCTGTTTCCCTATACATCTAATGGCATTAACGAGCTGCTTTTTACAGGTAACGACGGTCAGAGCTTTGTTTGGCTTATGATTCTTGCTGCTTCTAAGATGAACCTCCACTTCTGTGGCACGGGTCAGGGAATCAGATGCAAAATGTTCTCCATCCCACAAGCCATAATTTGTCACCAGGTAAATCTTGTATAGAGAGGCAGAAATAAGATAAAGTAAATAGGAAGGTTAGAATAGCCTAATGGACAAAACCTAATCTAAGCAGTAACCAGCGCAGGGTGGATGAGAGAGGGCAAATGTTTGAAAAAATAAACTGAAATCCACCCAGGTGACTTGCATGGGAAAAATCTACATAATAACACGTTACTGTGACTGTCATTACATCTGAGTTACGGACAGAGAACTAAGGAAGAGCTGAGGCCACACCCTGACTCACCATTCACAGTCACCTAGCTTGGAGAGAAACATAAATCACATCTTTGTGGCTGTCTTTAAAAAAAAAGAAGAAAGCTTTTCTTAACAACTCATTCTGTAATGCAGTTCCTAGTGCCAGCACCTCATGATGCAAGAAAGAAGGGAATTGATTGCATAGGAGGGTGGAGACAAATGTGCTTTTAAAGTGAAATGAGTCAGCTTGGAAAAACTAACTCAACACAACCTAAAGAGAGAAAGGGACAAACAGCAAAAATACCATAGATAAAGAAGTCCCCTCTGAGGGTTCAGAGCAGGGCCCACCAGAGGCTGCTGCTGAACAATGCAGAAGGTAACCGCCATCACCACTGCCTCACCAAATTCTCTCTAGACCTTTGTTCCTTTCCTGAGCAGTTTTCTCGAAGAATCCAGGGCTTTCATGAGGCAGCCCCGTCTGCTGTTTGGCTGTGATCCCTTATGTAAACCTGGCAGCAAGACTCCTGAGTGATAAGGCAAATTATTACTTTGGATAGGGACTGAATGTACTGCCATGACAGGCTTCAAAAACAAAACAAAACAAAAAAACACGCAACAAAACAAGCCAAAACAAAAATAGTCAGCTAAGCAAACAGCACCAGCCCCCCTGCTTGATTTGTTCTGGCAACAACAGGAACCCAAGTTCTTATCACATGCCAGGGAATAATGGTAAGTTTTGGCTTGCCTTGGTTTTAAACCCCATCTGCTAAAAGGAAAGCCAACAAACAGGGAAAGTGTTTATAGTAAGCACAACCTTCTCGGTGTACAACTACATGTGTTTTCATACCTCAGCAATTAAGGGCTAGAACACGCAGTGTTGTTAAGAGGAGGGTGCAGCAAGGGTACATAAACCCACCCTTTATTTCAAGGAGATCATTACAGCATGTGATCGCTACAGCCCGAATATAAGGATCTTTGTGAACAAAAGGTTGATGTAAACAAATCTCTTTGAGAACTTGCACATGTTAGACAGCCAACACGGGGTATCTGTGCCGACAAAGCTCATTGCAGCTGTGACTGCAGTCACAAACAGGAATTTATGATCTTTGGCACACACAGAGATGGCTAGGAGGTACTGGAGAAGTCGGATTGCTTACTGAATGATGATGAGTATTGCTCCAACGCTTCAGCTCTCAAAATCTGCACAATGTTTTTCACAAAGTTTGTCTGCCATCCACACACCTATTGCTGCCAACAAGGAAAGGTACCTGGTAGCGCTCCTTAGATCAATAGTTCCACCTAGGGAATGTGCACAGAGCCTAACAACAGGGCAAACAGCAGGGTGCCCTCCTACAGAAGGATCCTCCTTGAAAACAGTACCAAGACTGCAAAATAACACAGCTCCAGCATGTGATAGAACAGCGGTATACAGCAAAGCCTATTTCAGTGCCCTTTCCGGGGCAAAAGATTTTGGATGGTGAAAGCAAAAATCTGTAGACAGCAAGCATCTGGCACCCCTGAGCCAGCATCAGGAAAGAAATTTCAACTTAACATCAACATCTCCTGCCTTACATTTTGGTTGCAGGAAGCTTTTTCCCTCCTGCCTGAAGGCTTTCCCATTTCTCTGCTGTTATAGGAAGTTTGGCATGAAAGGCTACGAACACTGCTTGTAAGAGGCCTTCCTACCTTTGTATCCACTTAAATCTTAATGTATCCTGTCCCTGAAGTAAAACACATTTGAACTTCTTATTCAAGGCATTTAAGTTTAAACACCTCTAGGCACATCCAAAATAATTTCAAGTACTACTGCTGTTATGCATGCCCCTTCTGAACTACAGCTTTGAGAAGATATTTTCCTTCTTGATAACAGGGGGGAAAAAAAAAAAAAAAGAGGGCCCCAAACTGAGCTTCCCCCAGCTGAAAGCCCACCCTAGCCACATCTCACTGAGGGCCTGATAAAGCTCCAGGGAGCCCCATCTTCTCCTGCCTACACGCTCGTCCCAAAGCTGCTATCTCCCCTAACTTCTGAGGTTTGCAGTATGGCTTGTGGCTTTCAAACTGGTAAAGATAAGGTACGTGGTTCCCAGGGTCCGGAAGTTTGATACGACAGTCTGCACATTGCATACAGACTTTCATCCATCTTTCAGAGGACCGAACTCATCTCTCCTCCGCCTTCTTTTCTTTCTTTCTTCAGCGTTTTGGGGTTTGCTCGAAGTCTGTATTACAGGTATGTTTTTCTGCTACTGCATAATTAGCAGTTTGCCCTTGGCACAGAGCTATAACAATGAGGTAATTCTCAAGAGAACACATACATTGTGTACTTGTTGGGATTACGGGTACGTATAGTTACTCCACCTATTTTGGTCAGAAGAAAAACATGTCAACTTCAAAATACCATTTTCTTAAGATCAACAGAAAGAGACAGATTTTATGCTCTGCAATATGTCTTGACTACAACTGATATTTCACACATTCCAAATGACAGCAGCACCTTCAAAAAATTCCTGCAATGAGGAATATCATACCTGTAAAGAGGCATAACATGTTTTTCAATATTAAAAAAACAGTAAGCCATTTTATTAGACATAGTCACGATTGTAGCTGCTACTTAATAAGCAGATCTTCGTTTTAAGGTCAACTGTATAAAGACACACACTGAGAGGTATTTTAAATAGTAACAAACATTACTAAACAGTCAGAAGTCTCATTTTCTCCCTGATGACCTACTCTCTAATGTCAAATGAAAGTGACTGAAAATGACAGGCCTGTATTGTAAACTTTAGTTTACAGCTACTACTGTGGGGCCATACAGGCTTAGTGTGTGTGATTATTTCTTCACTGTTACACTTGTAAGTCTGCTAAAGGTGGAGTCCTGCATCTACTGTTCTGCTGTAGCCCTTCATCCTCTTCTAATCCGCCCCTATCATGGTATCTGGGCATGGAGAGGGAACAAGCCGCAAGCGTTTTCATGAAACAGCAAAAGATTATCATTGCCAAGAACAACCTTTATTCTTTTCTAACAAAGATCATACGATAGCTGAGCAGATATAGTCATTTCACTAAAACATATCTGATAATTGCATGTAATTACATAATGATAACATTTATTTACGAACTGCTAGCACCTCGTGACAGAAATCCCCCCAACAAGAATAGCAGCGTGTTTACAAAGCACTTTATAGCCCAGATCAGATGCCAGAGTCCTTCTGCTGAAAAAGGCGAAAACTCCTAATGTAGCCCTACACTGAAATAATACTAGATAATACCTCCCTGTGAGCTTGGATTCCACAGGAGTGGCACAAAGCTGCCAAAAGCATGTTTAAAACCACTCCTGATATATTACAGCACTATATTAATGCCAGGAAATCAGTGTTTCTGATTGTTGTGCCAGGTCTGCTAGAGACCTCTCTCCCCTCTTTTTAGGGGTGGTCACGAGCCTCCTCCTCTTCACCCTGTCTTGCTCTACAATCTGGTATCCTGGAGCTGGGCAGAAAACAGCAAGCACTACCTCATTCTTCAGCAGCAGCAGCAGATCTCTGGCAGAAAAGTACTGGAAGCTAACAGCAGTGCAGACACAAACTCAGCCCAATTAGGTAAATAGGCAAGTATGTATCACACACAAGTGTGATACAAGACAGAAAACCAGGGTGTTCCTGAACAAAGCGGGATTGCAGAAGCATTAGTTTCTACAGCTTATTCATTTCCCAGATAAAATTAGAGATGCAGACTTCTTTCATCCTGAGGACTGAGCATGGAGACTGACTGCTTCTGCCTAATTACAAAGACATCTAATTTGGTGCTTAGTGTCCTGTACCAGTATCAGTCCAACTGTCCCATATTTCAGCGGTACTATTCTAAAGAATAACACTTCGACTGGAAAGTACCAATTCCTACAGCAAATAATTACCTCCTCTGGGGAACATTCAACTAAAAGAATCACAATTCTGAGGGATACCTCATGAAATGCATCAATCATATACACTTCCCTAGACATGAGACTTATCAGTCCTTTGTTTCAACTCTCCAGTATTTCATTTCCCTTTATACCTTACAACAAATAGGGGAGTACTGACTGGCAGGGGCATGTTCTCTGCCAAGCTCCAGCATACCCATGCATGAGCCCATAACTTCTAACCCATCGCTACTTGCACGGCCCTGTCTAGCTGGTAGAACTGTATTGCTTTCTCAGTTTTGCCAGCTGACCTGCTTTAGTAATTGCTTCCTAACTCACTCAGGAGATGGATTAATAAAGACATAGAATCATAGAATCATAGATTCATAGGATATGTTAGTTTGAAATGTAAACTAACCTGATGTCTTCTGAATGTAGGATTTTTGAGGATTTTAATGTTTAGAGACAGTAAAGCACAAAGCTGACACAGCTAGAAGCTAAAAGGGTTGTGCATCTGCAAGGGCTGGAAACCAGATTTAACATCTGTGCTTCACCACCGTTATTATGAATCAAAATCTGGTGTTGGTGCATAATTTGCTAACTCGGTTCATGAGCTGACTGCTGTCTGTCTGTGCGAGTGCTGAGAATAGCACCCCGTCTCCTGCTTACTCAGTGAAGTCACTCAGTTACGTGTCTGGCAGCATGGCCCCTGCTTTGTGTTTTGCATCGGTATGCAGAGACACTGTGGTGTCATGTTTCATGACATGTAAATAGCACCATTTCCCACATTAGGCCAACCTCATATTTCAGTAGCATAAAGGAATTTCCCACAGTAACTTGAATCCTTCATGTTCTGCACTAGACACAAGAGGAAAGGGAATGAGATACAATTCAATAACCTGAGAACAAGGGAAAGATACTGGTTCAGTTTGATGTTCAGTGAAGAGTTTTACAAGAATCTGAACTGCCCATTACCTGCTCACCTCATTGGCAAAGTGCCATCAATCAAAACTATAGGTATCCTCCTGAAAAATAGACTCTTAAAGATACTTTTAGACAGATAATTTTAAAGATACTCTATAGATAGTCTTTTATTTCCTGTCTTGTCTGAACAATAATAGTACTATCATCATTCTTGTCAGAAAAATAACCCCCTCTAAAGCCCCTTCCCTTTTTGGATTGAGAATGGGAATAAACTCAGCTACCTGTTACAACTTAAACTGGGCAGATCAAACACACTTAAAAACTGACAGGAGACACCTACATTTTGGTTGCGTCTTGTGCTCAGTGTCATTTCTAGTGCCTGACTTTAGATCGGTCCTGTCCATCTGCACTCCTCTACCAAGCAGGCCATCTTCATATGCATGCAAAGTTATTTTTGAAAGACAAACTAAAGCACACATCAGGCTTTGTAAGGCACCTGTTGGAATGTGTGGCTTCAACAGGGGTATGCATATTATTTTGCCTTACACCACAGCATGCTGACATTGTGAGCTTCAATGGAAAAAAAAATGTGTTCAAAATGCTCAGAGCTGGAGGTGCAGGTACCGAACAAACAAGGAAACAAATACAAAGACAAAAAAGGAGCACTAACCTGAAGAAAAATGCACCACTGTTAACGAAGGAGATTTCATCTGTTAAATCCATCTCCTTCAAACATGAACTACTGTCTGTTAATCGGAGGCTGACCTGAGGTGTTCCATCTGACAGGTCTGGTTGTGGCATTAGGCATGTTCGGCTGGATCCTTCCCTTGTGGACTTTGTCATCTACAAAAGTACAGAAAGAGAAAATTGAAACATGAAAGAAAGGAAAAGCAGAGCAGCCTCTTCAAATAATCTCTAACAGAAAGACATTCCCTACCAGTGTGCAAACAGTGAACAATATGATAAAGTACAAACTAATGATACAAAATGCATATAAATCAAACAAGCTGCCTGTTTAAAGACTATTTAAAGAAGAATAAACATATGCCTATTGAAAGAAGAAGGGTAGCAGTGAAATTAACAAAAGGAAGGTAAGTAAAATAAATGGAGAATCATTTCCTGTATCACAGAAGGCAAACTAAAAAAAATCTCATTGAATCTTTATCTCTTGACATGAACTAAAGTAACAGATAGTAAAAGAAATTGAAGACCTCTTCCCAACAACCCTTCCATTTTGAAAAGGAAGTTTATGTCAATACACGCTCTGGAGGAAAATTTCTCAAGACATGGACTTCCTGCGTTGGTGTTCTCTGATGAGGCAGCCAGAACATGGAGTTGGAAGCTGGGCTTCCTACATACAAGATGAAGTTTCCAAGCATCACTGAGCCCATATACAGGATGGCCAAAGCTCTTGCTTTGGCTTCTCAGCAGAAGTGTGGAAAACCAAAGAACAAATAGTGCTGTGTCAGACTATTTTCTGGTATCAGCAGCAGATAATGAGTGCTTAGGGGAGTAAGAGCAAATTCAGAGGGTTGCCCCTAATGCATTGTCCCAGCTTTTGGCACTCTGTGGTTTGGGGCTTTCTTTGACTTGGAAGTTGAACCTCGATCACTGTGTTTAACAGTGAACATTGGACCTATCCTTTGTGATTACATCAAATTCCTTAATGTCCACTTCTGTCTTTAGCTTTTGTAGGATTCTATGGCTAGGAGTTTCAAAACACTTTTACATATTGATTCAAATTTTAAAAAAGAGTACTTCCATGTTGGATAAGGTGACATATAATCTTTCCTTAGTTTTTGAACTGTGAGAATTGGCAAATACTGTTCCTTACCCACCTTCCCCATTCCATTTTTGACTTAAAAAAAAAAACCCACACACTACTCCATTAACTCCATTAGTAGTCTAATCAGACTGAAAAATCCCAGTTCATATAGTTTTCATTTTAAAGAAGTCATTCTTCTGCCTTTGATCCTTTTTGCTGTCTTCCTCTATACATTTTCACCTTCTGCTAAATCCTTTTTGAAAAGAGGTAGCCAGAACTGCATGCAGAATTATATAAGTAAATCTCAGATTTACGATGGCTTCTTATTTAAATGCAGCT
This sequence comes from Cygnus olor, assembly GCF_009769625.2. Lineage (NCBI taxonomy): Eukaryota > Metazoa > Chordata > Aves > Anseriformes > Anatidae > Cygnus > Cygnus olor. Next base: position 11,683,418 of record NC_049172.1, on the reverse strand, counting down.
TTTTGTTTGCTCTCATGATTGCTAATTGCGCCAACAACTTTGTGAAGTTTCTATAGCATCCAGATCTCTTTTATAGAAAGAATAACTAATTCGGAGCTCATCAGTATATACATTTATACTTTTTTGTGTTTTGTTTTTTTTTGGACAACAATTAGCGTCTAGTGATGGAAATTCAACTGTAATTTTTTCACCCCATATGGAGTATCTTAAAAGCCTTCTGTAAGCCCCCGTAACCAGTTTTTCCTGCTTTGAGTAATTTTCTTTTATCAGCACATTCAGCCTCTTTATGCGTCACTATGAAAAACGTTGAATAGTGTAAATTCCAGCAAAGATCCTTGAGAGACTTCACAGGCAACCTCTCTCCACTGATAAGGAGACCATTTATTTTTATTGCTTTCTAATTATTAATCCATACTTTCCTTCTAATCACACGTGAGCTTTGCTTCTTTCAATGCCTTTGATAATCTTATCAAAACCTTTGGAAACTCAGGTGAACTGTATTGGCTTTATTTACAAACACGCTTACTGGCTCCTTTGTCACACAATATTTTTCTCGAAATGAATCATGCTTGTGTCTCCTGATGACTTTAATTATCCATTTGTTTATTAATTATGCTGCCTTCTACAGTTTCTACAAATCTCCTGGACTGTACATCAGGCTTTCTGGATCTCTCCTGAACCCTTACTTTTTTAAAACTATTTTTACTACTACTTACTATTTTTAAAACTATTCTTCTTTTCACGTTCTATTTTGGAATGCTCTGTTTTGCTCACAGTTGCTTCCAAATACTTTGTGTGTGTTGAAAAGTTTCATGGGACAGAAAGCTGTTTGCTGTTTAGCTCTGAAAAGATTGAACTGAAAAACATCATGTATATCAAAGGCAACGGGAAACCAGACAGATATGTAGAGAGCTGTTCCTGCACTCATGGCAAGACCCTGCCTTCGCTGACATCAATGGGCCTTTTGCACGGGGTCAATACCTCACCTTTGGACTATCCCTCTTTTCCATCAATACTCTGCTGCCATGCTGCCTGAAGTGGACACTGGCTTTTGACACCTCAGGAACTGGGCATACAGCCTGCAGACACCAGGCCGTGGCTCTCAGCGGCAAACAAAAGAGATGCTGTAGTAGCAGAGGGAGACAGTGTCTGTACGGAGCAGAGAAGACAAGTTGAGGCTATCAAGTTGGCATACGCTGAAGTCTGCTACTCTGTCACTTAAAATACATCTTCATTCTCAGCTAAACAGACTAAAATAATATCAGATGCTACTCAGGATCAAAGGGATCACCCAAATAAAGGGCAATCAAAACACCAAAGAACAGATAACTCAAAGGAATTGTATTACACCACACATCCTGCATTTGGCTTTCAACATTTGCTGTCTCAGAGAGTTTAGATGCAAGAAACTGTGTTTGCAGTTCTAATAGTGACTTGTCAGATCTATGACCAGTATAAACATTTGTCATTAGGGGTGTTAAAGAAATTGCAATGAAATATCTCCCCTGGAGGCTTAAACTGACCAGACAAGGTGGCATCACCCCACACATACCACTGCTACGATGTTTCTTAACTTATGGATGCATCATCGAGCTGTTTCATCTCCCTGTGAGATGTCAGAAATTACTGGGTTCAAAGATCAAAGATAAATATGCCGCATATTCTAAAGCTCTGATTCGGTATGATGACTCTAATCTTTGTCTGCTTCTGAAGAACAGGGAGTGCTCCACACCAAGACAAGTCTAGAGAGTTCCATGCACATGCCTTGACAAGGAGTGAAGATACAAATTCTTAGCACAGAACATCCAGCTTTTCTGAGTACCTCATTGATGTTCTCAATGAGGAAAAAACTTCAATATCCTAAAGTATGCATGAACTCATAAATAATTAGGGCAATTCATACCCATTTGAGTAAATAATTATGACATCTAAATGCGGAACCTTTAGAAGAAGCTAGCTGTGCGTTTATATTTAATATTCAGAATTTTAAGTGTGCTAAATATATTTCCATAAGGTTATCATCAGGTACTTGTTCAGTTTCATCAGGTGGCCTCGAACCTGCTCTTCGCTTACAGCAGGTGAGACTTTGCTCTCCCAGCCTCCATCTGCGAGTTCAGGGAAACAAAAGACTTGGGAAGCCTGACTGGCAGTGAAGATCGAGGCAAAGAAGTTGCTGAGTACCTCAGCCTTCTCCATGTCTGTCATTACCAGTTCACCCTTGTCATCCATCAGAGGGGGCACACTCTCCTTGGCCTTTCTTTTCTGGGCCATGTACCTATGGAATCCCTTATGTTACTCTTAGCATCCCTTGCCAAGCTCAGTTCCATCCGTGCCTTGGCTTTCCTGATCCCATCCCTGCACATCCGGACCACATCCCTGTGCTCTTCCCAGGCCACGCATCCCTGTTTCCACTGCCTGTGCATTTCCTTCTTGCACCTCAGTCTGACCAGAAGGGCCTTGCTCAGCCAGCCTGGCTGCCTGCCCTCCCTGCCCACATTTTTACGCAAAGGGATGGAGAGTCCTTGTGCTCTAAGAATGTTGTTTTCTTTTTCACCCTAGTCTAAATTCGGTTACATCATAACTAGCTGTCAGCATAAACCTTACATTCTAATCGACTGTCATTACCTTTGCCTCAGGAACAAAAGAGAAAGGGAGACCATTAACCAGATGTCTCTCTTGTCTGGCAGCTACTCCTACAGAACCTGCTGTAGCCAGTACAGTGAAGTTAAATACCCAGGAATGAGACACTTGCCAAAGTTACCCAGGCCACTTGATAGCTCTTGAAACAAATGTATTACATTCACTCCAATTAAAACATCAACTGCTTCAAGGGGATTTTTCAGCATATACACAGAGCTGTAAGCTCCGTACCAGGGTTACTTAACAGTAACTACAGTGACGATGAATTGTATCGGGATATGCCTGGAGATGCAGAATTTTGCTGGAGGATTTTGTCACCCTAAATTGTCTCAGAGAATCAGGTGGCAATTCCTTCTGAGACAGCAAAGTCATTCAACAAACAGTCAAGTATTTATGCTGTACTTTCATGGTTCTCCGAAGCTTCATAGCTCAGCAAGCTCTCACATGCCAGCTTCGTCAACCACTTTGTTGTAGTAAGAGACAACTGAGGTGAATCTGGATGGGATGAAACTCTTGCGGCTTTGAAGACCATGTAACTGCCAGGCCCACAGGCCTTTCAGAGGCACGGATAATTCTGCAGTGACATTTTTCTGTTGCGTTCCCTTCACATGTCCTATAATATTCTCTCACTTGCTGTTCTTATGCACAAAATGAGGGCCTCATTCATCACACCACTGACCAGGGCACAGAATTTCTGTGTATGACGATGCAAGTGCCGAGGCTGCTGTCTGAATGCTGTGCGTACTACACTAGCTGGGAACAAAGACGTCAGAGAGCCTGTGAAACATCATCTAAACATACCTGAACTATAGTGGCATTCTTTTCCGTACTCCTAGAACTTGAGAGAAGTCCTTAAGCCTGGAAATAACTTAAAGCAAGCACACTATCATCTTTAGTAAGACTGCTGTATGTGCTAAAAATTGGCCTGTGCTCAAATACTTGCTGAAACATGGATTAAGTTCAGAAAGTAATAAAATGTAAAAAAAGTAATAAGAAACTGTTGATAAGTCACTTCACCTAACATCTACGATATTGATTTTAAAAGTATGAATGGAAAATACTGTTGACAAGATGAGTTCTTCTCAAAGAAAACATGCCTCATCATCCTAAATTACTGACTCTGGGAGACAAAGATCAATAGCTCTATAATTCTTACCAGGTTTCGCACCGAGTCAGCACAGATAACATAAGCAGTAACACATACTTGCAAAATCTAGTCATCGGTTCTCTTCCATACCCAGAACCAAGCCCCAAATCCTTGATTAACTGCCACACTGAAATCAGAAAGTCACGATCAATGCAGTCATCCTTACAATCTGTGCAGCTGCCACTGCCAAATTTGGATTTCTCTTACTCCACTTGTATTTTTAGGCATGAAATCACTAAAACACCTCCTCTGTACTCTGCCCCACTTAGATATCAAAGTTTTAAATTTGATGCAATCCTAAAGTGTGTGAAGTTTTAAAGTTCAACCAAGTTTGATGTTTGATTCAAATTCCTGTGTCTTACCCTCAATGATGACAAGACCTTTTGGATTCAAAGGACTGAGTGTTATTTTCCTTTAAACCATATCGCCACAACCTTCCTATCTGAAAGAAACCACTGCAAATAGAAGAACTTCTTAAATGTTTAAAAGTAAAAACTTTGTTAACATTACATGATTCTAGGAGTAGAGAGCTAGAAAACACTCTCAGAAAGCCTATGAAATTCAAGCTCTGCTATGCTGATATCGTATTTCTAGCTCCAGAGTTAGTTCACTTGTCACTGGCTGCGAATCCCTGAAATTTTGTTTCAGTAAACTTTCTCAAAGTTAAAGTCTTGTCTCTGTTACAGACCTGTCCAAGCCCAGGAACTTCAGATTGTACAGGAATTCCATCTGTCAGAACAATTTTCTTGTTTGTAACTGCTGTACTGAATTTTCTCTGTCTTCAGTGAGGTATTTCATTAATGTTGTAACAGCGAGCTCATTACTAAAGATGTTGCAGATATACAAATCACAATAAACTCCCTGTATCTAACTGAACCAGATACACAGAACTAATCTAAGTGAAGAACAGTAGACACTTTACATAATAGGTGGGATTCTGAGGAGATTATTCATAGAGATGGTAAGTCTTCCTCTGTTACGTCTTTACCAAAACAAACTCCTTAAAACTTTAGAAATGCTGCTGATATAAAAGTCTGTAAAAAAAGAAATCTGTGCAACATGGCTGATTCTGGTCCCAAGTGATGTGAAACCACTTTAAGAGATTGCACCTGTGGTTTATCAAAGCTATTTAAACGATGACATCTCAGTGAACATTCTTGTGCTTGCTATTTACTGTTCTCTGTAACAGCAGGATAGAAAAGAGCTGCAGAAAGGAATCAGTTACAGCTATCTTCATCTTTAAACTTGTCTGTGGAAATGGGGCATCCCAGAATCTGCATACTTTGGCTATGTAATTCAAATCCCTGCACTAAACTTAAGGCATCAGCAAACAAGACTGCTGCGGTGCCTGTGCTGTTGTCCACATACCATTACCCAGGCCTCCATCTGCATTCACTGGAAAATCCTTGATCAAATTTATCTTCCTCTCAGATTCGTTTCTCAAATGCTGAGTCAAACCAGCCTACTCAGTGAATCCCCTAATATAGTAAGGCATAGGAAAGGAGGACTCCTACCCATATGTTTACTACGTCTTAATTTCCCAGGATTTCTTCTGGTTACCTGTGATTCCATACTTGCTTATTTAGTCAGTTAGTATCCTAGTTTGAAGTGCATATGACTAAGAAGACCATACTTAATGACAAGTGTAAGCCCTCTATAAGAATTCAATACTGAGTCTATTTTTTTCTCGTTAACTGTATTCTCTAAGCCACATCATGTAACTTATCAAATCATTTCACCATCAGTGAAATAGGCCTTTTACTGTAAATACGGTGCTGAATGATATGCAGGAAAAATAAGTGCTATGCAAAATACTTTGAAAGCAAAGTGGGCACTTACTATGAGTTGGGACAATATCCACAATATTGATATTTTTGTCTGTGCAGCTGACAATTCCAAATATCAAAGCTCTTGATCAAAAGCTTGACATTTCCAAATACCAAAGCTTTATCAAAAGTAACTCACACTGTTGCTCAATTAAAGTAAATTAAAGTACAAATCAGACTCATAGGTAAAACATATCTTGCCCGTAGTCTGAGTACTTCTGTACAGTAGCGCAGCTTAGGGCCTCTTGAGAAACATATAAATGAAGCCTCAATTGCTACCCTGATGTGGAATCGGAGTATCTCCAAAGACAGCAAGGATGCTATAAGAATTTATCACCAAATCTTAAGAGTACAGAGAAAAGGGGTCCTCTGGAATTAACTTCTACCTTTCATTCGCTTGGTTTCTTTGGACTGCCCTCACTTGAACAGAGGACGTATCAAGAGCAATAAGCACAAATATGGTCAGGTGATCGCAATCAGAGGAGAGATGTAGGAATGAACTTGGAAGGCTATGATTAATGATTTCTGTTTTCAGTTTCCCACAGGGCAGACTTTCTGCTCATGGCAGTATCCAGCTGCCCATTCAGAACAATAACAATAAAAATAATGATAAGTTACTGCAGTTACAGGGGGCACTGCTTGATATTTCAATATATGCTTAAAATAATTATGCTACCTCCAGTGAAGGAATCTTAAAAAAATCTTCTGCAAATACCAGCTGTGGTGTTAAAGAGCAAATGATAATGAGATCATCAAAAGCCAGGGAACAGAGGTAAGTCAGCACAGCGACCATCACATTCCTCTATCCTTCCTAACTGTTAGAGATGTAAACACGTGTGTGTTTGCCAAAGGATTTCTGCATTAGAAAAGTGTGAAGCTGTGCCAAAATTCAGAGCTCCTCCATTGAAGTCCATGTAAGTAGGTTGGAAAGACTCAAACAAACAGTTGAGAAACCTGTCTTTCTCCATGTATGGTACTCCTCCCGTTCACAGCTTGACAATGAATTACACAGTAATGAAAGAATTTGCTGCCTAAAAGACTGCGTTGGCACTGGCTTGGACTGTACTCTGTCCCATAAAGTGCAGACAGATCCTTCAAGGAAAACCAATTAGTTTTACCTCTGTATTTCTCTTACCCCACAATACCATATGGCCAGCTCATTAACAAAAGAATGTAAAAGAAGTGAAATAATAACCACAGAGGTTCATGCCAGCTGCCCACCATTGAAGCACTTCTGCTTCTCAGCAATGAAGTATGATGTTTACAAATTCTGCAAAAAGAGCAGGTTCAGGCCTTAGGGATTTTGAAGAGCGGGGGAGCAGCATGTTCAAGCACACCATAAACTGGTACTACTGGTGCCCGAGCTCAGCTAGCACATTTTTTATGGCCCTCTGAATCAACACCGGGTAATACAGATAAGCTGAGGCTCCACTAGAAATTCCACTAGAGCACATAACAATCCACCCAAGAAGGGTTACAGAACTTCCTGGTCTTGGAGCATTCACCTCTAAACTAGAAAAAGAATCAGCAAATACATTCCGTACTGTAATAGGATCTTCAAGGTGATCTCATAGGTCTTTTCCATCTCCCATTTTCATGGCATTACATCTTCATTATAAGCATACATTTAATTTTAAGTATGAGTCATTGCAGACAACTGACTCAAAGAAGTGAGTCATAAAGGTGTGTTAGATCAGATTCTTCTGTCACCGTTGCTAGTAAAAGTTAGGAATTAACATTCCAGCAGTCAGTTAGGATCAAGCTTGCCACTGACTGAATGCTATTAAGATGAGCATGCAATAGTCAATGATTGCAGGAATCAGGCAGTACAATAATTGCTTTCATTGTGTTGAATGGAGATGAAAAACGATAACAAGCATGTGTGAGCTAAAAGCAGAAAATCCTTTGATAGCACACTATTAACTGATTCGTCATGGAACAGCACATGTAGACAGATGCGTTTCAGTATTAAAATGCACTTTGTTTACACAAAATAATGCTTCCAAGGGAACAAGAGATATGTATGCTGAGAACACAGCAAGCAGCTCTAGCTAGGAACCCGTTAAACATTAACCTCTACAAGTCTGCTCACTATTGGCAAGAGATCATAGTTTTACTGGGCAGAGTGCACACAAGTATAGTTTAGAAGACCTCTAAAAAAGATAGTATGTATGATTTATTCAAATACTTGCAACCCCTCTGTCCTCTCCCTATTTTCCTCCAATCCATGTTGCTTTTTTTTTTACATGGCATTCATTAGCACGGGATTATACAATGGCTCCAACAAACTGGCCACTTCCTCTTATTTTAATTTTGCAGCATATCTTTACATTAAACATGACAATGAGAAGATCTTTCCACCATTAAAATGAAAGATGCAGCAAAAGCTACCAGAAGGTAGCACACCTAACAGTCACATTCTCAAGCTGCTTAAGTTCTTAGGCTGCTTTGAAAACTTAAAACAAACAAAGCAAAATCAGAGCCTCAAATATGATTTGAGCTGAAAATCTGCTGTTGTCAATACTGGCAGTCTGTTTGATGCTATCCTTCAAAATACAGAAAGTACAAAGAACATGTACTCATTTCTAATATGTCACACTTTGGTAACTAAGTATATTTTGGAATATATTATGCTTTTTAAATATCCTGCAAACATTCAGATCAAAAAATATTAAATCATTTAAAAATATTTAAGATATTTTTGAGTGTAGCTATACTGACTCCCAACTCTACTAGAAGACATTAAATAATTGCACATCTTTGGAAATCTGACCCTCACTCTCTCAGAACGCTCTCTGTGCTGGGATTCAAATAATAAACATAACCCGTGATTTTCAAATGCAAGTGTTTAGACAGGCACCTGCATTCCACATGGAGTAATAAAAACATCAAGTTTTAGTCACATTTCCAAAACTTAACAGCAGAAGCCTGTGTTACTGATGAAACAGATTATGCAATTACACCACTTTTGTACTTGAATGGAAAATTACTTTTATTATGTATATGTGCATTTCTGCTTATCTCTGAATTACTGAAGCTTGAGAATTCGCTGAGATTTCTATTCATTCAGCTTAAGTGTTGCTTGTGAAATTTGTGAAACTATGGGATGAAATCTGTTGTGCTTTAAAGCCCGATTTCATTTAAAGCCAACAATACAGCGACTATCGTGTTGGGAGAAATAAACACAGAACCATAAAATGAGTAACATGCATCCCAAATACAGGCACTACCTGAGCATCACTCTGCTAAACCATTACAGACCTCCACAGAATGCCATGAGGAGTAAGGTTTACTGGCAAATGCATCCTTTCCATTCTTCTATGAAAAAACCTCTGCTACAGCATACTGGATACAAAACAAGTTCAAGCCTCTGTCTGAAATGTAGGAGCTTTGTTTTGCTCAACTGTGTGCGCTCTTCAGTCAGTGTAACCTAAATGTTTACATCTGAAAAACTACCCAAGACCAACTCACTGTCAAAAGCTACCAGCAACCACTTCTCCATCCCACTTTAGCCTAAAAAAAATCCCACCTATGAAAATCATCACCTCCCACGTATCAACTTTAAATGAAACAAGAGTCTCCAAAACGCATTCAAATTAGAGTACCTGCTCATCATGGCATCAAGACACACCATCAATCCCCAGCACTATTACTAAGGAAAAAATTCTACTATTAAGAGTAGAAATTAAATTGTCAACACCCATTCAGGACACTGTCAAAATCCAGGTTTTGGACTAAATTTCTCTTGATGACTTCTACGCAAGAACAGAAGAGGACATGGGACAAAGCTAGAGGTTATTCACTTAACTTCCTAATTTTGATTGTCAATATTCTCTGCAAACTCTCTCAGGCATACCCAAGACCATCTTTTAGCTTTGGGTTAACACAGCAGTGGATCCCGACCCACAAATCAGATTCTTAGATAATACTGCTACAAATGGTAATAATTGTTAAAAAACACTAGAGTACAGCTGGCTTGTCCATGCCCCTCAAAAACAGAAAAAGAACTCTCTTCATTCAAATCCCAGTCCAGTGTTCTTACACCTAGATCACATTAATTATAGTGGCCCAGGGAACACATCCTCTTCCTCAGTAAACATATCTTGCTGATAAAGAATTTTTTCTCCCTTTGCCACATTCTTTCCAAGTCATACAAAATGTAGGTTTCAGAATGCACGAGATTCCACATCAATAAAAGCTTTAAACCAATTAACTGTAGAGACCTCAATGATTAGAAAAGATTAGAACATCCCTAGAATGCTCTTTGACCTATTTATTCTTCAGGAGAATAATCCTTGAACGTCAAGAAGCGCTGACACTAATAAAGACAGGTGGTTAAGTACTCCAGCTCCTATCTTCCTCCCACATGAACGAAGAAGCACAACAGGTCAAGGGTATCCTTAAAGGAGAGACTGAATCATGGGCAGGGTATAAGTTGCTTGACGATGTTTCTTACTCAACAACTCTTGCTGCACTTACTCCTCTTCATGTTTATTTCTTTAGACAGACAGACAGCCCAGGATTATTGATGGAATGGTGAAAGTATTAAATTACATATTTATTTTCAATTGCATACTTAAGTTCATTTTAGGGAGGTGACTAACATCAGCAGAAAAGGCTGAGAAAGACCCTGGCAAAAAAAGATCAATCTCCCACAACGTGAGTAGCTAATACTACTGGCTTTAGATGAGAACCTTTGATAAAATTTTACCATTTCAATGGAATGAGAAAATACTTGCAATAGTAGTTTAGCTTTGTTTTTTCTTTATACTTTTTTTTCCAAACAGACTAAACTGTACTATTTCCTTTATCTATTTCCATTACTAAGTGAGAACAATTCATACAGCATACTTGCATCTTCTACTGTTATGTGGCTGGGATGCAAAGTTCAGACTGAACAGAATACTACCCTTGCATGTACCCTTTCCAGTAAAATGTTGAATGGGCATAAAAAGTTAGGCTGCTAGTTTGCTCACCAAGCCACCTTCCATCATTTATCAGCAGTCCTGTAGATCCAGGGAGTCCCAGTTGACTGGAGACTAGCAAACGTGATGTCCATCTACAAGAAGAGCCAGAAAGAGGATCCGGGAAACTACAGGCCTGTCAGTCTGACCTCAGTGCCAGGGAAGGTTACGGAGCAGATCATCTTGAATACCGTCACAGGACAGACATAGAACAGTCAGGTGACCAGGCCCAGTCAGCATGGGTTTATGAAATGCGGGTCCTGCTTGACTAAGCTCATCTCCTTCTATGACTAGGTGACCCACTTAATGGATGAGGGAAAGGCTGTGGATGTTGTCTACCTAGACTTTAATAAAGCTTTTGACATCATTTCCCACAGCATTCCTCTGGAGAAACTGATTGCTCATGGCTTGGATGGGTGTACGCTTTGTTCGGTAAAAAGCTGTCTGGGTGGCTGGGCCCAAAGAGTCATGGTGAATAGAATTAAATCCAGTTGGGGGCCAGTCACAAGCGGTGTCCCCCAGGCTCAGTACTGGGGCCACTTCTCTTCAATATCCTTATCAATTATCTGGACGAGGGGATTGAGTGCACCCTCAGTAAGTTCGCAAACTACATCAAGTTAGGCATGAGTGCTGATCTGCTTGAGTGTAGGAAGGCTCTACAGAGGGATCTGGATAGGCTGGATCGATGGGCCATGGTCAACTGTATGAAGTTCAAAAAGGCAAAATGATGGGTCCCGCACTTGGAGAACAACAACCCTGTGCAATGCTACAGGCTTGGAGAAGAATGGCTGGGAAGCTGCCTGGCAGAGAGGGACCTGGGGGTACTGGTCGATAGCCAGCTGAATATGAGCCAGCAGTGTGCCCAGGTGGCCAAGAAGGGCAACGGCATCCTGGCTTGTGTCAGGAATAGTGTAGCCAGCAGGAGCAGGGAGGTGGCCGTCCCCCTGTACTCTGCTCTGGTGAGGTCGCACCTCGAGCACTGCGTTCAGCTTTGGGCTCCTCACTACAAGAAGGACATCGAGACCATGGAGCATGTCCAGAGAAGGGCAACAAAGTTGGTAAAGAGTCTAGAAAACAAGTCTTATGAGAAACGGCTGGGCTTATTTAACCTAGAGAAAAGGAGGGTCGGGGAAAAGGAGGCTTGGAGAAAAGGGGAGACCTTACTGCTCTCTACAACTACCTCAAAGGAGGTTACTGTGAGGTGGGGGGTCATTCTCTTCTCCCAAGCACCAAGTGACAGGACAAGAGGAAATGGCCTCAAGAGGCACCAGGGGAGGTTTAGGTGGGATATTAGGAAACATTTCTTCACTGAAAGGATTGTGAGGCATTAGAACAGGCTGACCAGGGAAGTGGTTGCAACACCATCCCTGGAGGTATTTGAGACGTGTAGCTGTGGTGCTTTGGGACATGGTTTAGTGGTAGACTTGGCAGTGCTAGGTTAACGGTTGGAACTGATGGTCTTAGAGGTCTTTTCCAACCTAATGGTTCTATGATTCTGTGATTGTAATGATTATACAGTGTGCTCTATTTTAATGATGCAGATAAAATTATTTTGTTGATCAACTGGCATTCCAAAATACTTTTGTCACATTATCATCATTACTGCTGCGTTCACTTTCTCCTCCCTATCTGGTTCTTTTTTTGGCCTCACAAATTGCCTCATTGGAGGGGACAGGACTGTTGTATTTTCAGTTCAGTTCAAAGGCTGCTAGAAAGCTTTGTGTCTATTTTGTTAGACGTTAAAACCTAAGAGAAGACCTTAAAACAAACTCAGACTTCATTAACACAAAGCTTTTTGTTAACTAAGGCACAGACTTTTTTTTCCCACAAAAACAATTAGACAGATTATTTTCTGATATTAAGAATGTGCAGCTTTCTGAGATTTGCTAAAATGTCATTCAATTTACTACATCAGAGTATTTGGCCCTGTGCCCCAAAACAGAAGAGTTATTACACAGGATTGTTTGCTGACTGACTCTATGCAGGGGCTTTGAGAGAAAAAAACAGTCATTGACATTGCAGTGATTAAGGCTGCAAATGTCAGTACTAATTTTTCATTAAAAAAATAAAAAAGGGTCATGGTAAGCTTGTAGGGAGGATCTGACAGAGTTTTACAAAATCATAGGGAGTAGAGAGTAGATGGAACTGTTCACTGCCTCTTTCAAAGAAGCAAACCCACCAAAACAAGTGGCCTTCAAATAACTCTTTCAAAAGCCATGTTTACAGCAAACAGAAGGAGTTAGTCCTTCACCTGACAGGGAACAATTTACGAAACTCCTTGCTAGGTGACACTGTGGAAGAAAAATATTTACATGTATGCTAGGGTGTGACAGGACAACTACTTTGGACATCATTAAATACACAAAGAACATCAAAACCAAGGAAAGCCCCTCAGAATAGTAAGGAGCTAGTAGAGTAATTGAGGGAAACACCATATATGCCACCCCCTGTTCTGACTTCTCTGGACATCCACTTATGGCCACAGTGGGAGGCAGGAAATGAAGCTAGATGGACCCCATGTCCGTGACAATGCAGCCATTCTTATATAGGATGAGCAACCATTAAGAGGATTACCCAGTGACTTCAATTCTGCGAATGATTGCAGAAGCGATGCATTAGCTGATTGCACTGGGATAGACTGCAGCAGATGATTCTTGACTGGGTCAGCAGCTGTACACCACTGAGGAGGGCATATTCTGTTTCTCTTAGCAGCATCCCACAAAACAATGCTATGCAGCTTTTGCTTCAGGTAGATGCCAGTTAGGGTCATGCCTGCGATTCCTCCCTAAGCTACAAAAAAAGCATGTACCAGTGTTGTTCATGGGGCAGTCCAGAAGAAAGAATGAATTTCAGAGTCCCTGTCTCTCCCTTCATTTGACATTGGAGCGGGGAATATTACCCTAACCAGTGCTGTTCCTTGCACAAAATTCTTCTGGAGCATGGCAGCTCAGATGTGACAAGCAGCAGTGCCGTCAAGGGTGCCAACACATATGCAAGAGAGCCATAGCAATTACAGAGCTGCTCTTCCTCCTACTCACAAAACAAGAAAATATGGATTCTCTTCCCAACCATGCAAAACAGCTCACGGTTAGTTAAGGCTCCATAAACCACATGAAGTACCAAATAATTTATACTTTTAAGACTGAAATTGTGGTGCCAATGCCATGGGGATTTTCAAAGGCATTTTCTAATTCTTGTGGTCATAGATAATTTCATGAATGCTAACTGGACAGAATGACTAATTTTAATTCAGGCATTAATTCAGACTCATCATTCAGTGGCACAAATACCTTCAGGAAAAATGCAGACAATGATATAACATGAGCAATGACTTAAAAAAATAATAATCTTTTTACTATGCTTTAAGTATCCTTTCCATTTTGTATCCAGAAAGTGATGAAAACACCCTTGTTAGAAGGAGAAACAATGTTAGCAAAGCTGTAAAACATGTTTTTATCTAAGGATAAAAGATGAACGTAACGAAGGATGAAACATCTAATATCACATATTAGATTTTTACCTTGGTTGCTACTGACATATAGGAAGAAAAGTACAACTGACTCAGTATCTATCTGCCGTTCTACCTCACGATCTTTTACACTATACTTTAATAACCACAATTCAGCAGAGCTGTTTGAGACAGAAGTAATAAAAAGACAAATCTCACACTTTGCAAAAAACACATCATTGCTTTTCAATATGAAGCTAATACCCTATTCAGTTCCCCTTTCATTTCCTTTTGTTCTCCCAAGACTATTTATATATATGAACTTTTACCTGAGACCAAATCTCTTAATAAACTGCTAAAGGTTACTCTGTTGTGCTTCAGTACAACCTTAACTTATTGCAATTATTGCCACGAAACACGTACAAAGGTCTTGGTATGAGAGCAACAGAGAGACATATAAATCCATTATTTTTAGAGAGGACCTCAATATAAAAAAGGAAATGACAAACATGGCAACAACCCTGTGATATACCTCAATATTGGCAACTACATCTGTGGAATATCATGGTATTTTCGAAAAAGAATAGAAAAACATGTCTCTAGCAGTCCAGGAGGACTGGTTAGTGAATGCTGCAAAAAGTTACACTGGTAATGGTGGGATCAAATATAATCCCAGAATTTGTGAAAAGGTTACAGACTTCACTGTGTGAAAACATTAATCTTTCATGCCCATCCCCACAATTTGTAAGTCCCTGTCATGTGTTAGCTGTCCGAGTTAAGGTGCCGTGTAACAGGTTAATGTCCACAGCTTGTCATGGCTGAGATACCCATAAGGAACGTGCAGAAGAATTTAAGATAAAAAATAAAATAAACATTTACAAAGTGACACAGCAACACTGCTCTCTTGCTGGGTGTACCCAATGTGTGTGTGTGTGCTCAGTAACAACAGAGCTGAGAGCAGTTCCAGAAGAACATTCTATTCCCTGGCAATTTTGAAAACTAGAGTCTGATTTATCTATTTACTCTAATGTTATTCATAAATAGAAAAAAAGTGTGATCTAAAAGAAAAACATGACCTAGCTATGGGAGAAACCCAGGCTCGCCAGATCTCCATCTCATGTTACAGTTCCTTTAATTCAGTCTTAACTGAGCTTTAACTCAGGACAAGCTAAACTACATTTCTGATCTAAAAATCACAAAGAAAGAAAATCTTTTTTCACACATAGAATTCAGTAATGTTACTATTAAAAGGAATATCTGATGTGGCAGTAAATTAGAGAGTCCTAAGTGTCTCTGTATTATTCTGTTTGCCACTGTAAGATTTCCAACTTGCAGAGGACAGAGCCCTTTGTTATTACTGAAACTGAGATGTTCACCATTGGTAATTAAGGCCAAATGGTGCTGGGATCTGATGGATAGATCAGATTTTCAAGAGCATACATATTCAGACGCGTACAGAGCATGTCTCCTTGTGTCCCTTGCACCACAGCCTCCTGTTGCTCTCAGACTGCCTTGAGCCCTGCTTATTATACATAAGTTTTAGGGCACCAGAAATCCTGCAAAGCAGTAGACTTTACAGCTGCACCAATGTATACCAAGCAGTTTCTCCTGGACAAACTGTGATCTTCATAGTATTCAAAGGAGGACTTATAAAGAATGTAAAGGATTTACATCGAAGTCAATGAGCATTTCACTAATCGGTTATAATGGGAAAAAGAATTATTTCTGTGCTGAGCCCTTCTGAAGTTCCCACCTTGAAAGCATCACAGATGAAGCTAATGGCAGAGTCCAGTATTAATTATTAGACTTAGAATTAGACCCAGAATTAAAACACCACAGGCTGCAAAATGTCTTGAATCCCAGCACTTTGGAATAATTTTGAGTGTCTACAATGTGCCATTGTTACAAAGACAGCGTTAACACTGCCGATTTATACAGAGTGGGCACAATGCTTATTATTTCGTGCAACCTGATTAATTGAACAACTAATTCATGAGAAACCAAATAAACACTGGGGAACATGAACTGGAGGAACTGAGAGATGTGTCCTAGAAAGAAAACTCTCATCCTTCTACCAAACCATTTTTCCCCCTGGGTACAGCAAGGATGCTCAGAAACATCTGGCTATAGGAGGGGCTCACATGCTTATTTTTACTGTATCTTGTTTCTTGGTACATCTTTGATGCTTCCCTTTCTAAAGATATTGTACTGACTGAGAGGGACTGCTCCCAAATGCTAAACTGCAATGCCATCCGCTGCTTCCCCCCAAAATAAACAGACAATGAATGAAAAACATTTCAAATAAAACATGTGGAAATACAGATGTGAACACACATACACATATGGATCCTATTTTCTCTACATTTTGATTATATGGTTTTATCAATGGGCAATGTTATTATCACTGAGTATTTTGTTTAAGCAAAACATTGTCAGAGAGCAAAAGCAAAGTTCCTAAACATCACCACTGCAGAATTTGCCAGCTGGGTTCGAAGGAATTCTAGTATACTAGAAATATAGACAGCAGGACAGAGACATTTGTTATATGCCCCTATTCCCTTTAAATGTGCTACAGCTTAGCAATTTTATTCTCACAAAGTACTAAACTGAAAATATTGTTGGTGAAATTCCAGCTAAAGAGATACCAGCATAACATTTTTTTTTTTACTTTATAGGGTTCAATGTTAACATTATTTGTGTAAATATTCAGTACTGTATTTAGTAACCACCACAAGTGACAGATTTATAATCTAATGAATGCTTTAATGATCTTCAAGAGCAGAAGTATTCTGTTTTAATATTACATATCCAGAGTTGTCAAAAACAGTGGAGTTAGAAGCACTGGAACATTATTCCAAAATTACATGAGGCATTGTTTGAGGATGATCTGATTTTTTGCTTGCTTTCTGTTTACAGCCTAAACAGAGCAGTCCACCTCACTTGAGATTCAACAATCTCCTACAGGTGAAAGGTTTGGAGGCTTATAAACTTTCCCCTACAAATCTCGTATTGCTCATTTCCTGTCAGCTCACATCTTAAAATGTCATTTAGACTGAATCACTATATACCCTTACTATAAACATGCCCATCTGCTCATGGGTGGACAACTGTGAAGTGAATACTATCTGAAGGAATACTAAACAGAAAAGCAGAGACAGATTTCCACAGGTGCTCTTTATCCTCACTTACTTTCCACCCATCTTTCTCTCGCTTGAACCCACTCAGACACTTGGGTGCACTCTGGCCCAGGCAGGAGAGAACTGATGTGACTTGCTCAAAAAAGGGCAACACCGAATGAAATAGTAGCATTTGTTGAGACCTTCAGGAAGGATTTTCAAAGGAGATCGGTTCCCTGTGCCTTCTGAAGAGAAGGAGCTAATGCCGTACTGAAAACCAGACATTAATACGATGCTAAAATGGTCCCACGCATGAAAGAGGCATAAAGGAAACTATCTAGACCCTGCAGGCTTAGTCAGGGCAGTATATCACGGATTAGAAGCAGATGCCATTTTCCTGATATAAACAAGGGATCACTCTCATGTCTGCAGCATGCATAACCACAGGGCCAGAGCACTGAGATCGCAGGGAAGGGTGCCTACTTAGAGTGGGGGAGCACACCCACCATGGTGTGTTTTCAGCAGTTTCTCCTAGATCTTGTCAAGGGATTAGATCCCCATGCTATGGTATTTAAGTGAAAACAACTGAGGAAAGGGGAAGGAAACATTTATTAGTAAAGATCTTTCTTTACATATCTGAGGAAATAATCAGAAACACCACGACTTTCAGAAGTGCTTAGTGGAAATGGAGTTTTACCACTGCCTATAAAGAGAGCAAAGTCAAGCCATGATGGAGAACTTGTTGACTGTTCTACCTTTCCTATCTCTTCCCAGGGATGAAGGGCTCAAATCCTACCAAGACCTGAATGATCCAATCTGAGTGTTCGACTGAATAAGCAAGCAAGCACTCGACTGCAAAACAGTGCCTGAAGGCAGCTGGACCATTCTCCTTGCCATAAAATCCACACTTATAGGCTTGCCTGGCTGGGTTGGGCACCACACATTTTGCACCCACCAAACACCATTAGATGTATCTACATGTGGTGGTGGCTTGCCTGCCTCCTTAAAAATCTAACAGCAGGCTTGTAGAACACAGTGCATGTATTTTTGCTGTCATTTCAAGTAAGAAAGGTCTGTTTTGACAACTAAGCCTCCCAACTTAAGTGGCTACTTTTGTTAGAAGTCTGGGAACAAACTGGATAAAAATGCAAGAAGTTACTTGGGTTGTTTTGAAACTATTAATTTTTGCAAAAGCCAAACAGACCAATTTCTGTAGCTCTTCAGGGAGTGAAATCCCCCTGTTCAGAGGCCATCAAAAGTACCTTGATTACATTGAGAATGTTAAAATTGTACCTTTATAATTTTACTTGAATTTTTAACTTTAATTTTAATGTTATAAATTCAATATTATAAACGGACTTTCTCTTCTGCATCAGTTGAACAGGGCTACATGTTCTACTATCCAATAGGGAAAGAAGGGGAAAGCCCTTTACATTCCTTTCCCAAATATGTAATCAAGGCAGGAGCAGCATTAAATCCTCAGCATATTGGTGCTTGTTTCTCAGTGCAAACGTGCTCTCAGCTGACTGGTTCTTAAAACTAACAAAGCTCTGTCAAGAAGGCATTAGAGGGAAAAAGTGGGGAAAGAAAAAGCCAAAAGAAGCGCAACCCTGTAGCCCTGCATGGCAAGGTAATAGATTGTATGTTTTTTCTCTAAAAGACTGACCTAAAAAGAATTATACTATTGAAGATGGCACATTTTACCTGGAACCAGTGAAGGCAGTAATTCCAGAAAACTTTCAAGAGTCTCATAATGCTTTGCCTGTCCAGATTGTCCTGGCCTCTGGAACTAAAACCAAATCCTCTTCACTGCTTATCTTTGATCATTAATGAATAACATTACCAATGTTATTCAAAGGTTCTGTTTTATTGCAGTTGTAACAGTACAACACTGTCTAGCTGTACAATATAGGACTACATGCAACTGCAGTTTGAAAAACACTAAATTCTTTGGAAACGAAAAGTCCTAGTTCAGAATGATTATTTTTGTTATTACTGTAGGTTTCTTAAATCAAGATGAAAAAAATCATCTCTACTGCAACTCAAAACTGACTGTCTTTAATTACCTGAGTTATCACTCAGTTCACTGCCACAAAAATCAATCAGGACCATAACTGAACGCTCTAGGAATTCTTCTCCAAAGCAAATCATAAACATTTTATTATACTACACTGAAACTTAAAATGTGATAAATAAAGAGCAGTTCAGATATACCTAAAGAATAAACAGTTCACACCTGACTCTGCCCGGAAAAAAAATATTTATGATCCTTCCAAGTCAGAAAAAGACAACACTGAGCAGATAGCTAATCAGAACACTTAATCCACTTCTCCACCCATTTCTAACTAGCATATCCTATCAATCAACAGCCTGAGAGTCTTTCAGACCTTCAATGGATCTGAAAATTAAACTGAAGCTTGGAAAAAAGTCTTAGAGATTGCAATGATAGCTGGCTACAAATGAGACCTGCTATACTTAAATATATATATATTTATCCTGTTTTGGAATAAAAAAATCAAGTTTATTTTGGGGAAGGAATTTCCCATAAACATATGTGTTTCTGAAGGAAGTATATGTTTTATTTCTACCTGCTAGCCACCTGCCTAGATGATCTTGTGGATCTCATTCTACTAAGTGGAGTGAGAATCTAATGAAGTCATTCTAGGCAAGGCATCAGGAATCCGACAGTTCAATTTCCCAGGGAAATGGAATCTGTTCCAAGATAAAAGTTGTTTTGTAAAAATGGCACTTTTTAATTTCTAAATAGAGGTTTCCAAAGAAAAATTTATCATCATTTCTAACTATAATCTTACCATATGCCTGAGCAATGAACGAGAGGATGTTTTACAGTCCTGGGAACAAAGCAGGGACTGGAAGGCAACTTGCAGAAACTTCCTGCTCCCTTACTTTCTGAACTATGATCCAGTGAGAAAACAGGCTAAGAAATCACTTTACCTGGCACAACTTGTCTTTCCCAATGAGCGAGCAATCTTTGAAAGAGGAGATATAACTGGTGTGATGTAACCTGCACCTCTTCAGTTCATGAACACAGCAAAAATGATAATTCAACTAACACACCTACAGAATCAGAATCTCTTTTCCCCATCTCAAAAATTAACTTTTTATTCCTTTAAAACAGATTTTCTTTACGATGCCACAATCTGTACCTGACTGAAATACTCTTACTCCTTCTAGAAGTCTGTAGCATTGTGGATTTCCCCTAGCTATGACCAACATGGTAAACAAGATGTAACTTGCTCCACTCAAGTTCTGTTTTTCCTTTCCAATACACTGCTCAAAGAGAAGTACACGCTTTCATGACTTTATCTGCAAGATCCACATTCTTGTTTCCATTTTAAAAGAGCAGTACATCTGGCAATAAAGTCTGTGGATTTTTCCAAGAGCGAGTGAAAATCTTAAGATACCCAGCTCATGAGGTGTCAGGAGATGCATAAGTTCCAGAAAGCTGGTAAACATCACCAGGCATATGAGAGGAAGTACATTCCAATATTGGGATGGCACATTTCTGGGTATTTGCTGAAAATCATGACTGAGGGTTGACGTTGGAAGTGGATGACGTGAAGACAGCAGAGACTTCAGGGAGAAAGAATGATCTGGGCATCAGTCAGTGGGTGGTGAGCAATTGCATTGTATATTCTTATTATTTTACCTTCCTTTTCTGCCTTATTAAGCTGTCTTTATCTCAAACCATGAACTTTTACTCTTTTACATTATTTTTCTTCCTTTGACTCTCTCCCCCATCCCGCTGACTGTGTGCTGCTTAGCTGCCTGCCAGGTTAAACCACAACACATGCCTACCTAGCATGGCCACTACTGAGGTAGGCCTGGTATCTAACCTGCATCAGGATAAAGGCAGCAACTTGAGCCACACAGAGGAGTGGAAGCAAGTTACTGCATGGATCCAGAAGAGGAGCCCTTCTGCCTGTTCAGCCTCCACTACTGAATATGTATGAGGCTTTATGTATGGCAGACCTGAGATGTGTAAAGATGGAAAAATAGGCATCTGGGCAAGTTCTCCCTCCAAGGTCAGATCAACAAAGGCCAGATCAACCAAGGCCTTGTAACAAGTGCAGTATTAAAACCAGCACTATGAAGAAACAGCAGCCAGTTGTAGTCACAGGTGACTCCATTGTCAAAGGAACAGAGGCTCCCATCTGCAGACCAGGCCTTCTTCACAGACAAGTTTGATGCATTCCTGGATCTTGAATCAGGGACGTTATCAGTAAGGTTTTGAGCATAATACAGCCTTAGGACTATTAAACACTCTTCGTCTTTCAAGTGGGTACCAATGATGCAGCTACAGAAAGCCTGAGGTGTATCAAAAAAAGATTTAAGGGCCCTTGGGAGACAACTAAATGACTCAGGAACAAAGACAGTGTTTTCCTCAATCAACTTCTAGACCAGTAATGAAAATTGGCCTATTAGTAGGATCGATTTGTAAAGCTGTAGATCAATCAATAACAAAGAACATTATTATTACAGCACCTGCCTCCCATTTATCTAAAAGATTTCTGAATTGAAGCTGCAATAAACCTGCACTATTGATTTGCTATACGAAAGTGCAATATCAGAGATACTCACTTTTACCAAAATAATTCTTGATAGCTCTTCACATACTGGCTTTTCTTCTTCCTTCTTCAAGCCTTCCGATTCAAACAAGGTGTTGTAACTTTCCAGCATTTTAGTCATTATCTTGTTGCAGATCTCTTGTTCTTTTATACCTTCAAATCCAGAGGGCACACTAAAGTTGGATGGAACATGAAGTAGAACATTAGATACTCAAGAGTGAACCGTTCTCACACAGCGTCTCTGTAATGTTTTTATTGTGGACACAGGCTAGCTAGCAGACACAGGAAACTGTCTGGGAAAGAAGGATCATAGCTATGGTGGTAACAACTATTAGGTTTGTTTGCAGTTTTTCTTAGTAATATTAAATACTGTATCTGTTCGTCAAACTATCTCCTCCACAAAGTCTAGGCAGAGATCTAATTGAGAAAACCACCAAATGAGATACCACTAACCTTGCTAAAAGTTGGATTGATGACTGCGGCACAGACAGCATGAGGCATTTAAATTCTCTGAACTGTTACTGGGAAGAGTCAGATTCCTTGAAAAAGTGATCAGTGATGATCTCTAAGGTATATGATGAGTCAAAAAAATAAGAAAACCCACATGCTGAGCAGAACACTAAAAGGAAATGCTAAGCAAGATCTCTATAGCTTAAGGTGACACCATGACATATATCACATTTCTTCATCTAATTTTGACTTGCTATTTGTCTTGAAGACAGACTAATAACTCAAAAAGATTTTTAAAACATAGAGACGGCAACCCTGTCATGTGGTTAAAAAAAAAGCACAACTCACAACTGAGCATCCAATTAATAAGCATCTAATGATCATCTGTTGGAATGTAGGTGTTTTGCATGTTTTATCGAGCATTTAAATTTAAACATTTAAATTCTGTTTTAATGTAAAAGTAGGCTCTCTGAAGAATCTCCTTCAGCATTATATTCTTCAGCATTATATTCAGCATTATATTCAGCATATTTCTCCAATCATATAGAATTTCCCGTAGTACAGCATTCCCAGCAGATGTACTCTGCTCTCAATGACCCATGAAATGGCCACAATGATGTGAATTCTATAAAGAATTATAAGGTGGCAGAAACTGAAAATCAGGAGGTAGAGAAAACCCAGAAATAATTTAAAGGGAAGAAGCAGGTGAGGAAAAAAAACCACAACAGAAAAACATTCCAAGTATTTTTTGGCTGAGAACATCTACGTGATTTTATGAGAGGAAAAACAACCTAACTCCCCCAAAATTAAACAAATGCCATCTGAACTATTTTACAGAGATGTAACTTGAAAATAAATAATTATTTACTATAATCAGCAAATTAAAAATTACAAATAACTGGCTACTGTAAAACTGTACCTATTGCTTATTGGAGCCAAATGTTAATTTAAGTAAAAAGGCTCTGAAAGCAGATACTCCCAGAAACCTGCCATCAAAAAAAGCCTTCTTGTAGGGCTTGCATGTTACTGATCCTTTTCAATACTTTACTCTCTGCAATGCATCTACCTGTCAACAGTGAGAGGATCCTACTGCAGCAGAGTGTATCCGTGTAAACTCTAAAGGAGGATCTTTACTGATGTCATTTCAACATCCAATATGCGCAACAGAGTTGGAGGACCTGAAGTTTAAATGAGCAGAACTATTTTACATGGCAGAACCATTGCCAACTGTAAAATGGGTCAGTCTCAGGAGCCTTAAATCAGATGATTCCATTAGTGTGGAACCTGGCCTCAGATTACATAAAAAATTGGGAAAATTTCTATGGCTGGATAAGCATGGATCCAATTCGCTTTTAAGAATGTCATATACTCACTATAAGATAGTAATGGTCCTGAATAAAAGAAAGTGTGTGTAAGCATGTAACAGGACCGTATGTTCTCTGGAGCTGGCTGAGCACAGTTTGCTTGATTCAGGAAAGTCTCAACTGTCACCTTCCTGATGTATTTCTCCAAAAAAGGACAACACTAACATAAGCCTGGCAACCCTATGAACCTCTTTTCTAGGAAATGGCCTGAAAACATACTCCAATGATTTCAAGTCAAAAAATGACTCCAGATAGCTTCAGTGAATTTTAGGGCAGAATTTTGACTTCTGGGATTTTGAACTGCTGGGAGCTATAGCCAATGCCTCCTACAGACAAACAAACAAACAAACAAAACAAACAAACAAACAAAAAAAACAACGATAACCACACCTGTTACATTCCCTCTCTGAATGTAACCAAACAGGACAGCATGATTTGCTTTCCTTTAATGGCAGTATAAAGTAAATCATCCATTGCCATTCTGTCACTAAAACTGGTCCACAGATTTTACAAGATTTCTTGTTTATTTTTTCCTTCAGTTGCTGCTATTAGACCTCCACTGTGGCAAGGATTATTATATTCTTTGAGCTATCCATGCTGACCTTTTCCTTGCAATAAATCTGCAGCTCAGCATTTCTAAGAAGTTTAGATTATAAGTACGCACCCATCTTGCATATTCATAGAAATTAAAACCCATCTGTTGTCACACTGTATGCAAAAGTCCAACTGGACGTTTCTGAGACTGTATGTAAAAAAAGAATATCTTCAGTTTTGCTTAGTCTGAAAAGCTATGAAATATTCAAATTTCACTTCAGATCAATAGGAAAAAAAAAAAAACAGTTCTATGAGAAAATCTCATAACACTTCCATGATCCACATCCTTCTCCTTGGATACATTCTCACGTTCTTTTGGAAACACCCTGTTAAAACATTTCAAAATAACTGTGTTCATAGCGATGGCTCCTTCATGTCTAATTTGCATATTAATTAATTGTGTTGTCTATTGAGTTAAATGCGCAATTTACTCTGGTCACAAAATGCTCAAAGGTTGGACGTGATCACCTTATAGCCACGCACAAACTACTTCAGTACCAGAATCACAGACAGTACAGCAGCAGTAGAACAACAGTTTCTATACCAAAAAGACACTTTCCAGAAGGGAGACATAAACCTGTAATTTCTGTGGTCATTTCAAGAAGAAAATGTTGATGTCTGTCTTAGAGGATGTAACAGAAGAATGTCACTGCAGAATTATCCCTGCCTCTGAAAGCCCTGTGGGCCTGGCAGTTACATGGTCTTCAAAGCCGCAAGAGTTTCATCCCATCCAGATTCACCTCAGTTGTCTCTTACTACAACAAAGTGGTTGACAAAGCTGGCATGTGAGAGCTTGCTGAGCTGTGAAGCTCTGGAGAACCATGAAAGTACAGCATAAATACTTGACTGTTTGTTGAATGACTTTGCTGTCTCAGAAGGAATTGCCACCTGATTCTCTGAGACAGTTTAGGGTGACAAAATCCTCCAACAAAATTCTGCATCTCCAGGCATATCCCGATACAATTCATCATCACTGTAGTTACTGTTAAGTAACCCTGGTACGGAGCTTACAGCTCTGTGTATGTGCCGAAAAATCCCAGGCCAGTGATGAGTGCTGTCCCTGAGGGATCTGTCCTGGGACCAGTGCTGTTTAACATCTTTATCAGTGACATAGACAGGGGGATCAAGTGCACCCTCAGCAAGTTTGCAGATGTCACCAAGCTGAGCAGTACAGCTGATACACCAGAAGGAAGGGATGCCATCCAAAGTGATCTGGACAAGCTGGAGAAGTGGGCCCATATGAACCGCATAAGATTCAACAAGTCCAAGTGCAGGGTGCTGCACAGGGGTTAGGGCAATCCCAGACATGAGTACAGACTGGGAGAACACATTGAGAGCAGCCCTCCAGAGAAGGACTTGGGGGTTCTGGTGGATGAAAAGCTCAACATGAGCCAGCAGTGCGTGCTTGCAGCCCAGAAGGCCAACTGCATCCTGGGCTGCATCAACAGGGGAGTGGCCAACAGGTGGAGGGAGGGGATTGTCCCCCTCTGCTCTGCCCTTGTGAGGCCCCACCTGGAGTGCTGCGTGCAGGCCTGGGGACCCCAGCTCAAAAAGGATGTGGGGCTGTTAAAGTGAGTCCAGAGTAGGGCTACAAAGATGATCAGAGGACTGGAGCACTTCTATGAAGAAAGACTGAGAGAGCTGGGGTTGTTCAGCCTAAAGAAGAAAAGGCTCTGGGGAGACCTCGTTGTGGCTTTTCTGTATTTAAAGGGGGGTTATAAAAATGGAGGGCTCAATCAGATAATGACAGGTCAAGGGGGAATGGTTTTAACCTAAAAGAAGGGAGAATTACATTAGAGGTTAGGAGGAAATTCTTCACTCAGAGGGTGGTGAGGCACTGGAACAGGTTGCCCAGAGAAGCTGTGGATGCCCCATCCCTGGGGATGTTCAAGACCAGGCTGGATGAGGCCCTGGACAACCTGATCTAGTGGGTGGCATCCCTGCCCATGACAGGGGGGTTGGAACTAGATGATCTTTAAGGTCCCTTCCAACCCGAGCCATTCTATGACAGGCAATGATAAAAGCAAATACCCCAGTGTTTCCCCCTCAGATTCCTAGGACACTCTACCTTTTCCAGAGATGCTCAGAGAAATCTGTGCACTAAGCACAGTGGTCCGTATTAAGTATTTGGAAACAATGTGCTTTGTCTAAACAAAGCACCAGCACTAACAGTATCTGACTTAGTCAAGCAGGTCCAAAGGAGCAAAGGTGAATTAGTACCAGAAGTTTTAGAGGATTTTAAGATTGAAATTGGTGAAGCCCCTTTCAAGCACAAAAAGTCGTAGTTGTCAAAGTTAGTGTTACTTAGGAATATGTTCAAGTCCTTAGCCCTTTATTTCAGACTATCACACCCAGCAGTATTTCACATTCTGTACAGTGCCCTCCCATGCCTGCTTGCCCATCCACGACAGCTCTGTGCCACTCATGTCCATGCAGACCAGTGCTCACTTGTTCTCTGGGTTCTTCCAGACCACTTTAAATCGATGGTATGTCTACTTACGTAGGGATGCTCAAGAAAACTAGTCTCAGACTAGTTAAACCACTTCAAAGACCCATGTCACAACTCTTATTCAGAACTGAATTGACCTGAAGTCAAATTAACTCACTGTGAAAAAATTACTTACGTTTCCTGCGTTAGTTAAATGAATTTACCCCAGGGACCCTGTAAACAAGCTGTAACAGGCTAAATGTGTAGTGTACTTATGAGAGATTGAATCTCCAGAATCCACTTGCCTTCCAGAAAGAGACAGGCATCACCACAGGGTTCCATCACCAGTCACCATGCCTGAGAACCTTGCTTCAAGCGCAAATGAGAGCCGGGAGGACTTCTGATGTAGTCATCTGCCTATAATGAGTTGGACTGAGATCACTGAACTGATTTCCCCAGGCAGCAACTGCTGACAGCTCCAAGTCACAACTGAGAACCAGCGATCTCCAGGTGAAATAGTGCATCTCATTATGAATTCCCAGTGCTGCTCAACCCCACCCTGTCTAAGATGAAGAATGCACACTGCCATTTCCTTAAGTGTCTTTGCAGCCGTAGCCTGGGTGGAATGACAGCACCGTAATCCTAACTTAAAACCCAGTGAGGGCTGTATGCTGTCTTGTCTGACTGCTACTTTTCCTGCTGGTACAGCACTGTTTATAGAGGAGCACCACAAAGTAAACTTAACAATCTTCTAGGGGATCCCAGAAGAAATAAAGGGTCTCAGAAGCCAGAGAACATTACAAGCTTTTGTTGTTGTTGTTGTTTCTCCAGCCCTTGCAAAACATTTTCCTTAGTACCTCAGATACCCACGAGCCCCTCAACCAGCACAACTGAAAGTTCTGAGACCAGGGTTGCAGTAGTTTTAAGAGATTACAACATCTGTCAGTCTGCTCTGTCCCTCCAGATAAATGTTACTGTGTCTGTAACAGATGTGAGCTCAGGTCCACAGCTTAGCCCTGTACTTTAGTCGGGTAAGGTAACAGCTGATGAAAGCAATTTGTCTTAACAGACTGGACTACAAACTGGTACAGCTGAAAACAGGCAGGTATTCGCATCTGCTGACTCTTCTGCAAGATCAGAGGCTAACAGGTGGCTAAAGACACGGCAACAGAGTTGAGGGAGGTGTTCATTTCAGTGTGCATGAGTCATTTACATGCTCTGCATCATTTACAAACTTATGTCTCACCAGTTCAAACCAAATGCAACGTCATATATCACTACTGAGATTTTGCAGAAGTGTCCTCGTTTCTGAGACACTGGAAAATCCCACCAGGCATCTAACTAATTATCTTTTGCAATCTGTTCCAGATTACGGTCTGTAACATTAGATTTAGGAGCCTAAATCAACTCAATAATTCCACCTCTGTCTACAATACTTGCAGGAAATGTGTATGGCAAAATGCAGGTAGAGCAGGTAATGCGAAGCAGTTAAGAGTGATGCCGCTGCACAGAGTTGGTTATTGGCTTAATTCATGTTTAAAGGCTTTCGCTCCAGGAAGAGCTTCATTTTTCATCAGGAAATTACAGTCACAGTAGGCAGCTTGGAAACTGCAGTAAAAGTAGGCCTTCTTTTCTCCAGACTAGACAACCGACGTGTCCTCAGCCTTTCCTCATAGGACATGCCTTCTCAGCCCTCTTATCAAGTTTGTTGCCTGGAAGATACTTGTCGGAGTTAACATGTTTTGGATCAGACCCTAGTTGTGTCTCTAAATTCCTCCAGCACTTTCAGCTAGTTCAAATACTGATCTTGCTTTCCTAATCTACTGCTGGGTAACAAGTGCCAGTCTTAACAGCTGCCACATTCCACTGCAAAAACAAAGCTAAAAAATGCAAGTTTTTTTGCATAAAACTTGGGAAAATTTTTGGATAGCCTTCAGGATGACAAGTTTCATCTAACTACACGCAACTACTGATACTAATTTGAGAGTGCACCACCACTAACTAGAAATTTCCATTGATTTACTGGCGAGACACGATGCTGCCGTTGACTGTCTCAATTTATAAAGAAATATGTTGTTTACTCCTTTATTTTGCTTAGATATACCTTTCTGAAGGCTATATTTTGTACTACTACCACAGATACACTAACTGTGCAACACTTGGTACATATAGTGACTAGCTCCACAGCAAGAGAAAAAAGGTGCCCTGTTACGATGTCACACTTATGATGGAGTATTTTGTCAGCATTATGAATGAAACTAATAGACATGCTGTCAATGCGAGAGGCCTGAATCATCCTTTCGTACCTTTGTTTAAAAAGGAAGTAGAAATTCTCCCTAAGCTCTTAATGAAGCAATCATAACCAAAAAAAAGGAACAGTTTTTATCCAATAACTCATAAAATAATCGAGTTCTTAGGTTATTAACTCACAAACACAGTCTAACAGACAAAACAATTTATTCTGTTAAAAACAACTTTAGGGATCAATGACCTCTTTCTTAGCCAGTAGTGGAAAATTACAAGTATGGTAGTGAAGGGGACATGAAATAAGGCAGGCAGCAAGTCTCAACTGCAGCAACAATAATGATGAAATGGGAAGAGGAAACTGTTACCCATT
Source organism: Cygnus olor (assembly GCF_009769625.2). Taxonomy (NCBI): domain Eukaryota; kingdom Metazoa; phylum Chordata; class Aves; order Anseriformes; family Anatidae; genus Cygnus; species Cygnus olor. The sequence continues at coordinate 11,654,235 of NC_049172.1, read as the reverse complement.
ATTTAAAATAATGATGTGCTAAGCTTACATGTTCAGTGTCTCACAACAGCATGATCATAACATTCTTATTTTTTTTAAGGAGCTTGAATTTTGTTGCAGTTTTGCAGAATACTAAGAATTTCTTGCGGGTTCTATTTCCCTCACTAAACCAGAACAAAATTTTGGTTTTAGTCATAAGAGTACAGGGCAGAGTACATTCTGTAGTCATGAATTTCTATTTATGAAACTCAAAGAGAGTGGGGTTTTAGGCTCCAAAGTCAAATGAGTTCAAGCTATCATTTCATTGTACAATTTTTCAAAAACAAGCAAACAAACAAAAATATATATATATAAATGTAAAGATGAGTGAACATATATATCACTATTAACCAAGCACTCAGTTCAGAGATGCTAAAATAAATCCCTCATTAGCCTCACTCAACACAAAATTTTGGTGAGTTATTTGGCTTTATCTGCCTGGCTTCCCTTTCAGTTCTACTGATTAGCAAATAAAATCCACCTTGCTGCAACTTTCATGCCTGATCCACCGTTACACAACCACAGATACAGCTGCGTCAGTGCTTTTAAATACAGAAAGAGGAATTCAGTGGTTTGCGGTAGTAGAAATTTGGCCTTATTCATCAGTGGACAAAACCTTAATCAACACCACGATGCAGAGCTTGATTTATTCTTATGCTTGCCCTTGGCATCACAGCTACATCACCTGCTTCTCCAAGCCAGCTCCCAGCTGGGAAACACTTAGGAACCTGTTGTTTACATTGCAGCTTGTTCCCTAGTGGCACACAGGAGATTGGTGGCTCTGACCAATAACAATCAGACCTGTGCCAGGCCGGAAAGTTGTTTGTTGTGGAAAACACCTGCAAGAAGTACACAAAAAAGCCAGGTAGATGTAGAAAGATCTTCCCTCAGATTTTCTCCTCACAAAAGACTCTGTAGGAGAAAAGAAGATAAGTTTTCTGTCATCAAAGCAGAGTACCTTGTCCTATATTCCCACTGCCTCTAAAAGCAACACTAGATGCACTGGATGCACTGTAGGCAGCACATCTTAGTTGAATCACTTGGAAGGAACATTCACTTTTCTGTTATGTGAGAAAGAAGCACCCCCAAAGCACAGCTGTTCCCTGCATTTTCCCTCTGCTGCAGTTCCAGAATCTGTGCTTTGTGCCCCTTCTTCCTTGCTAACCATGGCAAGGGGACTGGGAGGATAACCAAGCAGAAAAAAATGCTCTAACTCTGCAAGGAAGTGTTTAGGGGAAAGCCCCTCATCACTAAAGCTTCTTCTCCCTTTGGATCCCAAATCAGCAAACCTCTAAGGCCTTTACATACTCATCCAATTAGAACTGCTGGATAAAAAACAGCATCGTTTTAGCCAGACACTTGCATTTGCCAGCCTCTTTTGGGGTCATGGAGCAAACTTTCACAACACACTTCATTTCTGTTAGAATGAAACACAGTTGCATTAGTGAGGGCTTAAATCATGGAGGCCACAAACACAATCATTCTTTGAGAGAGCATTCAAAAAACAACAACAAAACACACAAAAGGGTGCACAGAGATTCTCTGCTTACTGCATAGCTAGTATACCTCACATCTCTTACATCCCAGCCAAAGGACAGGAGTACGGCAGCCCCTCTGATACCCAGCTCCAAAAGAGGAGAGAGCAGGAAAGAGAACTCAACTGGTCCTAAGCTTCCTCTTCAACACGAGCTGTGAGACTGAAACAGAGACACACAGCAGGCCATAACTAAGGCCATCACTCTACAAGTGATGAAACTCAGGTCAGTGGACAGTAACTTCCTCCAAGACTAACCATGGTGCAAGCGTTAATCCCCCTCACAGATTAGCCCGGTAACAGAAAAGCCAACTATTTATGTTCCTCCGTGCTTGTCTATCAAGGGCTGTATTTCTCTGTATACTTGACCTTTGGCTTTCATCACAGTAAATCTGAACAAATCTGAATTGGAAGAAAACAATGCATTAAATCTCAAATCATCATATTTTCCTTTTTTGAACTGTTTGACCTTGCCCTTTATGTTTTCCCATATCTTACACCACACTTCATTACAAGGACTGCAAATAGTCATTTTTTTTCCCCTCTTCTATTTGTTATAAATACAGAAAACACGAGGTAACCTTTCATTAGAGGAGAACCAGTGTGGTTTATCAAACAGCCAGGAAGCAGGAGAAGTAACGGATAAGATAAAAAGTAATAAAGGTTGAAAGTTTGGGAAATTAGAAGAATTACTGAGACATGATATAGAGAAGTGGAATGAGATGAAGGGAATTAAAATGAAGTCTAAATGTCTGCAGTGTTGCTCAATAGGGAGATTTATTCAACTGTAAAATAGCTTCAGTTACCAAGTAGGAAATAGTATGTCCAAATAGCTAAAATGACGCTAAAAATACCTTGTAGAAAGCAATCCTTCACTATCAGCAGATAAGCTTTATTCTTTTTGACTCTGAGCATTAGCTACATAGACATTGATTTTAGATGTGTTAGTTACTGACAGAAAAATATCAGGTCTTCCTACTTTAACAGAGGAATTGCTGACAAGCTGGCTGCTAAGCCTTGTTTCCTTGTCCCAGCAAAACACACCATACACTGCTCTGAACAAAGAATGCAAAGTGAAAGCAATGTTTGCTTCAACCACCAGCTGATATTTAATTTCTGCAGCTAGTTTCTCTAGGAGCTACCTGTAGTCAGTGGTAAGACAGCCCTTGCCAAGGCAGACTTCAGACAGCCTTGCTCTGGAGCTCTGAACTGCATTCTGAAGATCTCTCTCTGGCTGTCTGATTAACCAGCTGGCTAAGACCAATGCCAAAAGTTGGGTGCTGTGAGTTCTTTCTTCCTCCTGTCAAATCTTTGTTGATTTGATTGGTTTCATCAACTTAAGAATGCATTCATTAACAGAGGAAAAAAAAACAGTATTTCAACTGTTGCTCACAATGGTGTCTAGACCATTATCCTGAATTACTTTGAAAAGATAAGATCTGATGAAACCCACAGCTGAATTACCAGATAGTGAAGCTTAGTTTAAACAAAAATCTACGTCCACCACTCCGAAATACTCGTCTCTTGTAAAAATGCATTACCTATTTGTTAAGTGTCAAGTCTTGCTTTCATTGCCTTTTTTGCTGCACAAGCATTTTGATGTGTGTCACAGCTGCAGGGCTGGCTGCACTCATATTCACAAGAGCTCTTGTATCTTCAGTGAACTCTGCCGTTCTCAATCTTCTGCGATGGAATGATGCGATTCTTCCCCTCCTATACACAGACCCCATACCTTACGGAAACTGTTAATTCTTTCCTATGCTACCTTATGAGCAGAAATAAGTTGAAGAAACAATTATGGTGCTTTTAGGAAGTATGATTTGGTTTAATCTTGGAATGCCAATTGCATTTTCAAACTGCAATTCTCTGTGTTCTACACCAAAAGCTATGCAGAGCTGATTTTCAAAACTTTCCTGAATCAAGTGATGAGGAGGCTAAAATTATTCAAATGGCCACTTGGGAGTTTGAACCAGAGATTTAGACATCAGATTTAAGAACAAATAAACTATATGAGAAGAAGCTAAGTCCACTAATACATTTAGACAGAAACTCCCAAACTTTAAAACCTCACCATGTAAATAACACTGCCCACAGAAATATGATCTTTAAAAATTGGTTTGCTTTTTCTTGTCAGAAATCTGCAGTACTGTATTTCTACTAACTCTCACACTTGTATATTTCTGTACATACTTTGGTCTTTTGAGTTTTCTTTCTTTTGGAGGGGACAAATTTTTTTGTTTCAAAATATGCTTTATGGTTTCCTACTAAGACAGTAAATGCTTTAATGTTTGTATCCTGACGTAGTCACCTTCATCCTCTATAAGCAACTACCTTAAGAAGAGGTGGAAGTGTAGACAAAAGGACAAGCTTTGGTTTGAATGTCTCACCTCTGCAGGCTCTCCCTCTTATCGATGGAAAAAGACGTGCTCCTTTAGAAAGAGAGCAAGTAGCATCTAGCTTAGGTATGTGGAATTAGCTCAGTATATTACAATCACAGAATTGGCAGGGTTGGAAGGGACCTCTGAAGATCATCTAGTCCAACCCCCCTACCAAGCAGGATCACCTAGAGCACATTGCACAGGATAGAGCACATTGCGCAGGATGACAATGAACCTACCTTCTGTTTTCTCCCTCTTTAAAGAAGCCTATTTCTGGAGGCTACAGAGGAAGCTCAGGGAGATAGTCTTGTTAGGCAATTACTCTAATCTAAGTCTCATTAGGCAATGCAGCGTCATTCTAGAACAAATTTTTGCAAGGATCAATACAAATCAGACATTTGCTACACGGAACGTACTTCTCTTTTTGCAGGTATCACACATCTTTTGAGACTGATGACCAAACTAAACTCCTTACGTGTCCCCCATGTCTTAGATCTTGGATGCCAGCCGGCAGTTGTATTACAGACAAGGCCAGGACAAAGATGCTAATGGCACACTACCTCATAGCAGTGACTCAGCAGGAACAATCTTGTTCGAGGGCATTCTCACACTTGGAAATAACTCTTCCCAATATTGCTGCTAGACCCACTAGCATGTATGACATGTTATCTTTATCAAAGGTGTAAGGAACTTAGCTCCATGAAAGAAACTAGTAAAACTAGTGAATACAGTTGAGAAGTCTCAAAAGGCCAATGGAGCCTCATAAACTCCAGACCAGTTTCAAAATATACTAGAATGATAAAGAACCCAGAATCACCGTCATCTTGAAATCAGACATCAGATCACAAGAGCAAATCTGCAGAGAGTATGTAGTACCATCCAGAAATCATACAGCAGCTGGCTGCTGCATCTGAGTCCTTTTTCCTCCCACGTACCCTTTCTCAAATCTTTCTGCAGAGAAGCATCTATATTATTTGATGGCAAAGGAAGAATGCTGTATGAGCACAAGTCTCCTTGCCCCTATACAATCTGCTGTCAACACAGCAATAGAAAACTGACCAACTGTTTAGCAACACTGCAAAAGAAGACAGGCAACTCAACACCCTGTCATCATTTTGGCTGGGACAGAGTTCTTCATACAAGCTCACACAACGCTGTGTTTTGGATTTTTGATGAAAATAGAGGTGATAATACACTGGTGGTTTTGGTTGTTGCAGAGAAGTATTTGCATAGAGCCAAAGACTTTTTTGCTTCTTGCTCTGCCCTGCCAGAGGGGAAGCTAGCAGTGTGCAGGAAGTTGGGAGGGGACACAGCCAGGACAGATGATCCAGACTGATCAAGGAGGTATTCCATACCATATGACGTCATGCTCAGCAATAAAAGCTGGGGTAAAGAAGGAAGAAGGGGGAGACGTTCAGAGTGATGGCGTTTGTCTTCCCAAGAAACCGTTACGTGTGATGAGCCCTGCTTTCTTGGATGTGGTTGAACATCTGCCTGCTGATGGGAAGGAGTGAATGAATTGTTTTGTTTTGCTCGTGCACACAGCTTTTGCTTTACTTAGTAAACTGTCTTCATCTCAACCTATGAGTTCTCATGCTTTTACCTTTCCAATTTTCACCCTGTCCCACCTGGGAAGAGGGATCGAGTGGCTGTGCGGCACTTAGCTGCCTACCGGGGCTACACCACAACACTCCCAATAAGCGCAAACAATACCTTTAGCACTGAAAATTAACAAGAAGCCCCAGTCATTGCCCCTGCTTGATCATTCTGACCAGTTAGGGTTCTCAGCTATATTTTCAGTCATTTGCTCTATAACAATTTCTATCAAGATAAGAGGAAAAGTGAAAGCCCCAACTTACTGAAAGCAATTTGGTCCAAACACAGTGGCAAGATTGCAGAGGTTCATCCTGTTCTCTACATGATGTTCAGCAACCTTTATCAGGAACTGGCACAGATACTTCAGCAGGCAGTAATGAGCTTCAGGCAGTTCTTTAAGGAGTTCTTTTAAGTTACTTTCCTTCTGTATGTCATTTCTAGCATCTAGGAAAAACAAAAAGAGAAAAAACATACACATGTATATGTATGTGTGTGTGGTTTTCTACACTGCTGCCAATTTACTTACATGGGTGAGCAAACAGTGGGATATAAAATGTAGTCTTATTTCTGTTCTGAGATCAACCCCCTCAGATTTCCTCAGTGAACCTATACCTTCCTCCTGAGGCTTATTATGGCCACCACTGGCACTGTTTCATGCTTACCTTTACAATGTACTGTTTTCCTCAGCAGAAGCAGCAGTGGATAAAGCTAGCAGCATTAGAGCATGTTTATTCCCACCTTGCACAGTTACACTTCTGCATGTTATTATCTCTGTTTCCCAAGCCCTATCTCTTTGTTTTTGAGTTTCCCTGCCCATGATAAACTTCAAAAAGAATAAAGCAAGAACGGTAAAAGAAGGGGGCTCCTGAAATGCAGTGTTGTTAGAATAACAATACTGCAGTACCTTCAGCAGGTACATTTTATGAAAAGCTCAATTTTGTATTGTTTTGACACAATGACACACATACTATGACAATTCACAATGACAACTCCATACTAAGTCTTTGATAAGGAGTCTTGCTTAAGGAAAAAAGGATGTTTAGGGAACTGTTACATTCCATAAGAAGCCCAAATTTGGCCTAATGTTAGAGAATAGCCTTGTCATACTGTACAATCTTCTAGAATTTAAGTATGGATAAAAGCCTGACATTAATCAGTTCAGTATGGGAAAGCAGGACTAAAGCCAACTTCCTTTCATGCAGTGCTTTTTTTTTTTTTTTAAAAAAAGAAGCAAAAATTGCATTAACTTCAGAGATGATGTGCTTATACAGACTAAGGCAGTGAACACAAGCTTGGCCTCACACACAGTTTCTACTTCATTTTGTTCTGCTTCTGAAATTGAACTCAAAAACCACAAAATTCTTTGCTCCCCTTCTCCACATGATTGCTCCCCTTCTCCGCTTTCCAAGAAGTGGTTTGTACCAACCAAAATGTTAGTTTTGCATTTTATTAAAGTAAAATTTTGAAAAAAAATAATCATCATTCCCCTTCCTTTATGTCAAAACAAGCCTTAACACTTGTAAACACTCATTTCTACTCTCCTCCAAAACACAATTTTATTGAAACTCTCATATACAGTTATTGGGTTTTTGTACAACCACACTTTTAGACAGAACTCAAGCACTAAATGTTTTCCTTACCAATCTAATTACAAGCAGCGTCCATTAGCAGGAGTGCATTTCTAACAGTTTTATTGTTATGATCAGCCTTATGAGTGGATGGTTTCAGGGTTGTAAAACTGTCGTGTAGTTGTTTTTTTCTTAGAGAAGGACACGAAGGTTTATTGCTTGACAAAGCCAAAGTGACCTCACATTAAGTTCTTACCCTCTGTGTTCTCTGCAAAAGACTGCCTTGTCCCAAAGTAGCTGCTGGCTTATCATGGGAATAAAGACATCCTCTCCATTCTTAGGGTAACAAAGAATTTTTTCATTCAGAGGACATTATGATCCTCAGCAAGTAGTTTTACCCAGCATTCAGTCAAAACCAAACTGGCCACAAAAATGAAACTGGCTGATAGGCTAGACTCAACAGGTAGTGGTCAGTGGCCCAAAGTCTACTCGGAGCCAGTAATGAGCAGAGTGCCCCAGGGGTCACTACTGGGTCCAGCCCTGTTTAACATCTTCATCGGCGATCTGGATGATGAGATAGAGTGCACTCTCAGTAAATTTGAGGATCACACGAAACTGGGAGGAGTGGCTGACTCACCAGAGGAGAGGGCACCTTGACAGGCTGGAAAGGTAGGCGGACAAAAACCTTGTGAAGTTGAACAAGGAGAAGTGCAGAGTCCTGAACCTGGGGAGGAACAACTCCAGGCACCAGTATATGCTGGGGGCCACCCAGCTACAAAGCAGCTCTGCAGAAACGTATACACCAAGTTGAACATGAGTCAGCAGCATGCCCTTACTGTTAAGAAGGCTAATAGTATTCTTAGCTGTATTATGCAAAAGTATCACCAGAAGGTCAAGATAGGTGATCCTTCCCCTTTACTCAGCACTGGTGAGGCTACACCTGGAGTGCTGTGTCCAGTCCTGGGCCCCCCTGTACAAGAGACAGATGGACATACTGGAAAAAGTCCAACGGAGGGCCACCAAGATGATCAAGGAACTGGAGCACCTCTCCTGTGAGGAAAGGCTGAGAGCGTTAGGACTGTACAGCCTGGAGAAAAGGAGGCTCAGGGAGCCTCCTTATGTGTATAAATACCTGAAGGGAAGATGCAATGAAGACAGAGCCATATTTTCAGTGCTGTCTGGTGATGGGACAAGAGGCAATTGACACAAACTGGAACACAAGAGGTTCTGCCTGAACATCAGTAAGCACTTGTGCTGTGCAGATGACAGTGCGCTGAAACAGGTTGCCCAGAGAGGCCGTAGAGTCTCTCTCCTTGGAGATCTTCAACAGCTACCTGGACATGGTCCTGGGCAACCTGATACAGGTGTTCCTGCTTGAGCAGGGGGTTGGACAAGATGGCCTCCAGAGGTCCCTTCCCATCTCAGCCATTCTGTGAAAACTTCTAAATCTTCAAGACTTGTCTTTAGTCAATAATATGTAATAAATGAGGCTGGGTCAGAAACTGTTCAGCAACTAGCTGCTGCCTCTGTTGTACATCCTCCTGGTACCATGCAGAGGAGCAGACTGGCAGGAAAATATCCCATGCCCTGTATTGCCAGAACAAAGACTTTGAAGAAAAGGATATTTTACACTTCCCCAACATTTTTGCTTTGAAAAGGCTGTGAACATAGTGCAAGGCATGTATAAGTATGCTTCACAATTTTCATCTTCATTTTTACTTTTAATTTCCCAGAAATATTCCAGGGCTGGATTGCACAGTATTCTAGGTATAGGATCCTTTAGAAAGAGGTTAGCTGTGTAAATTACCAGTCTGTATAAAAATATCTGAAAGTGATCCCAAAAATTCGTGATTTCTCTTTTACAACCAGATATTTTTGTGGCTAATAAACAGGACTTATCGTGCATATCATTTGGGAAACAAATTAATTTCTATATGTATGTACTTATCACTTCATAGAGGCACTTCCAAGATTTCATCTGCTAATAGGCTTCAGTTTCCTGCCTTACATGACATGCAGTAAAAGGCGAGAAAAGCCTTTGGAAGTCTTATACTCACAGAATGTTAATTTTTATCTGTCTGTTTTGATACCACGTACTTAATAAGAATTACTTCATGAGAGCAGGCCAAAGTTTAAAATGCCAGTTAAATTATAGGACCAAACATTTCAACTAAGTGATTAACTATATTCTTTTCTGCTGCAGCTAAGAAATTATCTCCATCAAAGAAAGCAAGTATCTAATATGCATGAAGGAAATATGCAAAAATCTTGCTTACATATGGCAAGTATTTCTTTGAAAAATATTTTCAGATATAGAGAAAAAAATATCATGACTTCATTACAATGAATCAGCTTGGTAACAGTAGGAAATCTGACATTTTTATTTCTGCAGCAAAATTTCACAATGCCTCTAGAAGTCTGTGTTAAATTGAATAACAATAAGGAATGTAATGGATTTGTATTTTCACTGATCAAACTGGACTGGACAGTCTCTGACTTGATTACTAATTACCTTTTCATGAAGCTCAAAGAAAACCAAAACAAAACTAATTTCCCCATAGACAGAACACTGAAATTCACCTTGTAACATACTTCTGTTTAAATAACAAAACAACTGCACAGTGTTTTTGTTTTTTTTTTTAACTATAAATTGCTTATGATAAGGAATGCCAAAGCCCTCACTCAGGAAAAAAAGCAAAAAACATCTACTACCATCTCCACATCACCTAATTAGGGAATGCCCTTGAGAACTAATTGCCTCTCTGAACCTCCCACTGGGGCATTTGATTGACAGGTGCTTTTCCATTTACCAAAGGATTCTCCATCCTTTTAAAACAAGAAAGATGCTAATAACCTCCACAAAATATTTTGAACAGAGATTTGCACTGACTACACTGAAAGTTAATGGCCTCATGATGTCAATTGTATTTAGTGGGTCTGATGTCCCTGTTCATTAAACATGATTTAGTATGTGGTGTGGCCCAGAGATGCTTATTTCTGGACACAACCAAACCTTTGTTCCCTCCTCAGTACTATCTTAGTATCAGGTGTGTTCTGCTTTCACTTCTGTCCTTTTAGGAACACAGACAGATATCAGACCATAAGATCTTCAGAAACTACACTAATTGAATGTCACAGAACCACTGAACAGCAGGAGACAGAAAACCCATTTACTGAGCCGTGAAATTCTTTGCCCTGCTGAAAGGGGAACAAGAAAATCTCTCTCTCTCACCCCTTTTCCAGTGAAAAGGCAAGGGAAGGATATTGAACCTTCCTCCCAATGCAATTCAAAAATCAATCAAAACTAATTTGTTAATTACCCTGCTGCTGAGACTTGAGCTTCATTTTTAAAAGCTACTAATTACCGTTATACTGAATTCAGAGAGTAACATGCATATACAGTGTAACATGCACTTTGCACATTTTGCAGGACGAATGGAACTTAGCTGTCCATGACCACAATATTTCAAATAAAACAGTTTTTCAACTTACTAGAGAGCCCGAATATTTGTGAGTCATGACAGATGATTTCCTGTTTTTTTTTTCCCTGATTTTCCTCTTCCTTCTTTTGTCCACCTGCTAGACAATATTTCAATTTGTTTCAAAGTCAATCATAAAGGTTTACTCAGCTGGTACTGACCATCAGAGAAACATTAAGGTACCAGAGCTGTTTACACTACCATACAGACAAGCATCAAGTGTATCAAAGCCCTAAGCTTATGTAGTTGCCTAATTTTGTGAGGTACAAGATGTCCTGTGGAAGTCAAGACTACCAAGAGCAGTCTTACTTATTAAATTAGATTACAGAGTGCAGCATGAAGCTAAGCATATGCTGCAGCTCATTGAGATGAGACAAATGAGCTTGTCAATAATAGAAACAGCAGAGTGCCAGACTTTCAAATTCAGGAACCTATATTTAAATCGTATTTAATATTATAACTATGTATTTAAATCATATAGAAATCATATAGAAATACCCCCAGCTACCAAAACACTTGTTATTTTCAAGCACAGTACTTTCCCTGGTATATTGAGCTTTTGCTAGGGACTCTCTGCTGAGGGGCAGCAGTCAAGGAGGCAACTGAAAACAGCAGGCACTCTCTAAAAATGTTAATTAACTAGAAACAGGAGCCTCAACAGTGTAGGAGGCACAGACAAGTTTGCAAGGGTGTTCTCAGTCTCGCTTAATTTCAGTATACACCCACAGATCAGAAGAGGGACATAGGATGAACCATTGGAAAATATTTCTGTACATATTGAGTTTCTTTGACATGCTACTGGCACGATCTAGTTCCCCAATCAATCCCTCTTCATGCTACTCCTTCTCCTTACTGAGCATGCTGTCTGAACATCACCAAAGGTACAGATGCCACCAGACAGGTGCGTGTAACTTGTTCATTTCTCAAATGGTCTGACCCCAAACAACTCCAGCCTACGAGCACTGAAACTCTATCAGCATGGCACCGTGCCCTAGCTAATTACCTCTGCTGTGAGGCAAGGAAGAGAGTCTAGGGCTCAGCGTCATGTTATCACGTCTGCATAGCTTTCAGCTGCCTTGCATGCTACCAGCCTGGAGGGCAGACAGAAAAGCTTGCATCTGTCCGTAGCTATCAACGTGCCTCTAGAAGTCAATCTTTGGCATAGAGGCAGCAGGCTGTACACTGCAGTCGCCACTACACTGTGTTTGCTAGGCTAGGCTGTTGAAGGAATCAAAGTGTTTCTTTCTTTCTCCAGAATCTACAGGAAGTGGGACTCCAGCCTCTGCCAGGAAGTGATTTGCTTCAGACAAGGCTCTGCCCCAGACGAAAAAAAATAAAATAAAATCACACCTTGCTGCCATCAGAAGCAGAAATGCAGGAAGTCCTTGCCACGAGAAGGTTGTCATCACAATTCAACTTGAGACCCTTTGCTCTCTGTCATTAAAGCACTTCACAGAGCTGTATTTACCCTCCGTCACTATATTGGGAACAGTTGTCCTGTTACTTCTTTTGCAGCTCTGATGCGTGTTACCATCTGCACAAGAAAGCTGGTTCCAAATGTTTTCAATGTACAGCAAGCATCTTCAGCACGTAGAAAACAGAAGTGTCATGAGTTGTTCCAAACCAGAATAGCATCAAAATGACAATAAAAGCTACAGGGAAAGGTTAAAAACATGCCACTATAGCCTGGAGAGCCACAGACAACTAGTGAATCTGGTTTATTCCAGTTATTGCAGTTACAGTGGTTAAAGAGTCAGCTCTCATTTATTCATTTTCACACCCGCTATTCAGGTTGAAGTTTGACCTCTAAAATCCCCCAACACAATCTATATTTTTGGTCCTGCCTGTTCATGTAGCTCAAGCAGTTGATGGCTACCAAGCGCTCCCTAAAATGACTTGTTGATCCAGGAGGGAGCTCGTCCTTCCCTTCCACCACCTCCCATCCCTCTCCCTGAAACTTTCAGAGCTGTTCACTAGCACTACACAAAACCTTGTCAGCTGTAACAGTTTGTGAGGGGAGGGATGTGAGAGACAGAACTCTCATCTAGCTGCTGCATACTGAAAAATGCAAATTTTTCAGTGATCAAATAGCATTCAACTTAATTAGACTCAGTGCTAAAGGAAGACAGGAGCCTGCATTTCACTGTGCCCCTGCTGGAGAAGGAATGCAACAAAGAAGAAAAAGAAAGAAAAAAAAATCACATAATGGAAAAACTTTCTGCATGCTAAAAAGGATAACAGCAATCTGCCTTGCTAAATGCAAGTGACCTGTGAAAGGGGTAAGAGCTGTGCATACAGAGCTTGTTCTTAGTATGTACAAATGTCTTAAGAGTCAGTGATTGGGTTATAAAAGATAAGAAATGAAAAGCCAGAAGGAATAAACAAGCTCAAACGGGTTTCTGTACAGAAGCTACTGATTACTTCCAAATGAGTTTTCTGAAAGAAATATCTTTCAGTCATCCAGGGCTTCCACTGGTCTGCAAGCACGGCCCATTTTGCTTGGGCAGGCACAGCCCTGTTCTCCAGCAAAACTGCAGCCACAGAACAGATTGTAGTGGGCATTTTTGACCCCAGGATCCCCTGCAAAAAGCAACGTTCATATTTGTCAAGCACTCTGAGGAGACCAGTCAACACAAAGATCACTACCAGTGTGTCCCTAACCTGTACTTGCTACACGTCTCCAATCAACACCATTTACAGATGGAGGCCCTTCTCAACTCCCACTGTCACTGCCCTTCTCCAAGGGTAGAGAGAGGAGGTCAGGACGCAGCAGACTGCCCATGGGATACGCTACGTGATGTTTTCTGGAACTGCATAGTCTTGGAATTACTCTGAATATTTATATAAACAGCATTGCGTCAGGATTTAGGGGCAGCATGCACATTTCACGCTGCTGTTGCACAGGCTTCTGGTAGCATGCCAAACCAGCTGTGTGGACTTCCTGAACTACCAACGTATCACATTTCTCTTTTTCAATAAAGGGCAGATCATTTACTCTTTGGTCTGGTAACGTGGACTATACCCTGCTTTAAAAAGGATTACAATCTCAGGTAAGACTTGTAGTTTTCAGTCCAGCTATTTTTAACTGGGGGAATCACTTCCTAACATTTTTTACAGGAAGGAAAGTAATTGTGTATTATTCTCAGGCCAAACTTTTAGCTGATTTAAAAGATGCTGATACCAATCCCTGAAAATATTCCAAAGGAATTCTAAAATAATTATAAAGCTTCAACAGGAGGGAATACAGAGGTTGTAACAGAGCTTGTAACTGCCTTCACTGTAGACATAGAGTGAAGTGGCTCCAGATTCAAAGTTATTTTTTAATAACCTGTTGGCTCAGAAACACCTTGACCTACTTTCTTCATAGTTTACAAAAAGAACACTCAGGCATGCTTGCTGTTGGTACCATTTTGCAACAAATACCCTTGCACATACTTTGATAAGTGAATAGATAATTCCGCCAATCCTGCACAGTTGGTTGATCATTTAACTGTAAACACAGGCCCATCTACCACTGAAACTAATCTGAACCCTACAAAAGTAATCAGTGCCTTTCAGAACAATTTATGATGCATTTTCCAGCGCATGAAAAAAAACAACTCAGTTTTCTTCAAACTTTACCAAAACCTTCCCCTTGCCATAACAGCTAACCCTAATAAAAAATATAATGGAACTAGAACTAGAGATTATTGTACAATACATGCAAGCTTAACTGTAAAGGTACATCACAGCTAAACAGACTTTTGGAGAACCAGGTTTGTGATTTACACCAGTAACTTTTTTTTGAGACAACAAAGCTTGGTGGCTAAGTCTGCTAATTATGGATATGTATCTCATTTCCATAGAAATCACTGGGGGAATTTTCTATTTCCTGTGGGAAGCAAGAATGAATGAGACTTTCCACAAACAGCACAGTTCACAAAGTACATCAATAGTTTCTGGCGAAATACAGTGATATGACCTTTGTGGGACAGGGATGCAGAACAGGGAACGTGCAACTTATACAAAATTTCCACTTAAAGTGATTTAAGTGAAGGAACATAATTAAATGCATCTCATGAGTCAGACATGGTTAAATCTAAGAGATCCGAAAGAAAGCACAGCTATGACCGAAAAAATTTTAAAAAGGGACTTTCTAAAACAACGGCACCTTCCTACCCAGCACTTCCTGAACCCTGTCCTTGGGCCCCAGACAACTTTACTAAATGATATTTTACAGAGAAAGGTATTTTACACAGCGCACATACAACCTGATTATTACTTTATTGACTGCACTTAGGGAAAGGCAGAGTTCTTCTTCAGCACACCCTTAACAGTCTGGAGAGCCCCAGACAGGAAAGGAAGAGAAGACATGGTTGTGTTCTCCCTGCTCCAGGCAATAACTAAATTTCACCTCCACTGCAGGCCAAAAAAAGTGGGAGGGAAACCTGAGGACAACAGTGTGAAAACTTTGCACTGTCTTCCACTGGGGATCTGTTCAGAGGATGTTCCTCTACATCGTTCCTCCTCTACATGTATCCTATTTGCCTGCTTTACTGTAAAGAGCATATCTCTAGTAACATGTACCTACTCACTTCGCAGCTTCTTAGGAAGACAGCAAGAAGAGGCATCAACTGCCTGCAGCGAAAGAACTCCCACTGACCCAGATGGTCCAGGAACAGGGCCAACCACCGTCAAGTCTGCATAACAATATGGACTAATACAGATGGATTAGATCAACAAATCATTTAGGCAAACAGCTGTGCAAGTTTCAACTTTCTAAAGCTGAAGTGATGTTCTTCCTTACAGATTATCTACTACTTAAAGGTTAAAAAAAAGTAAGTCTTCCAGGTTCTATGCTATGATTGGTAAAGGTGAAGTCTGTTGTTACTTGCAAACTGGCTTGTTTCTGATGGTCAATCACATCCCTTAGTGAGAAGTGGAAATTTAGACAATATATGCTTTGGGGCTCAGTGGATAATAAATGTGATTAGCAGATGACGTTGTTATAACATTTCAGAGTCCATTAGAATGAAATTCCAAGTAATCACCCTAGCAAAACAGAAGCAAACCTGTGTCCTAGAGAGACTGCAGTTATTGTCTACAAGCTTGCTCTAATAAACCAATTGATAATTTCAGTTTATATTTTGCAGATATAACTGAATTGGAAAAGCATAAATAGTCCAGATTTTACCAAATATGCAAGAAACAGTTTTCTCTCTTTTCTAACGCCATTGTGATTTCTGCCAAGACTCAGAATTGCACATCTGGGAGACGCCTGGGAGCAGATTAAAGCTAAAGTCAAAGGAAATACAGAACAAAGTATGTAAGCTAAGAAACAGAGAGTACTGCTTATGATGTCTGCATAAAATTCTCCCGAAAAAAAGCACACTGATGGATGGAAATTTTTACCTCTCACTTACCCTGGTAAAGCTGAATGAACTTGGGCTGTAAGGCAGAGCTGATAATCCCATCTGGCAACTCTCTCAAAAATAATTTCAGAAGACTGGCTGCTGAGTACACATCGCCATCTTTAACTAGCTCCACCTCTTCTCCACGCTCGTATTGCAGACGCAACTGTTCCACCATTTTCATGCTGCCGTTTACCCTGAAGAGACCTTCTTGGGTCATACCTATAATTATGTATTACACATGAGGATGGTCTGAACTAAGACACTATTGATATGATAAAACAAATATTCTAGTGTGAATAATACACTACCATCAATACAAAGGAGGACGATTAATACTACGTAGTTTAAAAAGATATTATTTTTCCCCTAGAAACTCCAATGGTCAAGTATCGGGTTATGATAACTTAACAAATACTGCTGACTAGATCTTGAGGCCTGGGATACTCTATGAAAACCCACAACACCCTTTGGCATTGCCGTAACACGCAAATATCTCACACCATGCAGAAATCAATTGAGAGGGCTGCATTTTGCATCAGTATACTTCAACCGAAAAGAATCCAGGTTCTACAAACCTTTCAAAATTGTTTCACCTTTGCAAGTAGTCCATTAGCTTCAATGGGACTCTGCCAAGTACTCACTTATTCACACAAGTGAGTATTTCAAGCTTCACTTTTAGGGTAACAGCTTCTTACCTGTGACCACCATGAAGCAAAGACATATGAATACATACTGATTGCAGCAGTAACTCTATAATAAGCACCACAGCTTCACAATAGCAGAAAATCTCTGAGATCAAATGCATATTTTGGACAGCACGAGGCCCAAAGTATTTCGCTATGAAAATAAAAATTATCAATCATTTCAGGCCAGACAACCCACACCCAGTGAAGGTTTCCATGGAGGAAGTGAGATGAATCATATTGTATCAAGCATCACTTTTTAGGCATATGCTGAGATTCAAAAACTTTAGGAAAACATGTGCCTAAAGCTCAACTCGGTAAATTAATTATTCACTAAATCATTTTCACAACAACTCTGCTTTTTCTGATACTGTGTCTATAGACCTGCTTATTCTTCTTTAGAAGCATAACACTAAGATGATCGAAATATAAGATATATGGTTTTCATTAGTTCAGAGTGGTCATTGCTAAAGTAGGAGCCTAACAGAACGCTGCCAGTCCAAGAAATCAGTACTGATGCAGCAGACCTTGTAAGGAAAAGCAATCTCTTTTATTGGATCAGCAAACAAACTGATCTGGTAAGAAAAAAATGGACAGACTTTCAAACACTTAAGCTTTTTACTTGACTAATGTGAGACACAGCTTACAGATCTTGTATTCCTGTATTCACAACAAAACACTCTAATGTGACATGCTGTACTGCCATCTGGGGGACAACAGGAAACACCACATCTCAGTAATTATTTCTGCAGCATAAATTGAAGAGAGCCCCCGTGCAGATAAAATGTCCTTTGCTCTTTCCCAAACAGTCATTTATAGAAATAAAGACAGGCTAGAACCCACTTGGAACAGTAACCAAATATTGCTAAATTCAGTATAGGAAAACTTGGTTTCACCTATAAATTTGAAAATAAGCAGTTTAATACAAACTTCGTTCAAGAATGTAGCTACCCAAAAGTTGGCTCAGCTTTTTCAAATGGATAGTCAGTTCCCCGTGAGCTGGAAGAGAGTCTCTGAAACGGCTTGACTTAAAAAAGTCCTGTGGTGCCTATTACTGCATCTTTGCGGAACAGGAGACATACTGAACAAACAGTAAACAAGGTTGGCAGAACACTATGCCTCCTAAGAGTTTGAGTTCATACCTGGGGCTCTGTTTAAAATGTTTTCATGGTTAACATCACCATTATTTCACAAAACAAATTGTGGGTGAGAACAGAACAACCATTTCAAGAACTTCCCACATAAGAGGGCATATTTGAGATCTTCCTTGCACTCTTGAGAAAGAGAATGGATTATATGCTTATCAAGGCTGGATAATCACCTTGGCATTTAGAAGACCAACTAATCTCGCTGCAGAGTAGAAGACTTGGCTTGTTCAGCTCACATTTGGGAAACACTTGTGTGGGATGCAGATCTTTTTATGGAAGGCAGAGTATAGCCCGCAACTTGCAATCAAGAGGGTCTGTCAACTTCTGGTTTTGATTAAACCTGAATGATGCAAGACCTCTTCCAATCCTTGCTTTTTCACTGTTCTAGCAGACTACTTTAAAGCAAGGTGAAGTAGATCAAGCAAAACGCTACTGCGGAATAAAGGTAGGATTATATTTTAAATTCGCACTGTACCTTAATCTAAGCTAACTTTCAAGCTGTGTTTGCATCTACCAGCTTCTAAGGGTCTATCAAGACACAGACGTGGAATCTTAAGACTCTGTAATGGGATTATCATTACTGAGCAGCTAAAAGAAAGACCTTAGGGTAAAAACAGATGCAGCTTCTTACAAGATGAAATTGCTGCCACAAAATCTTTTCCAGTGCAGAAAAAGTGCTACAGACAGGATACATCTGTGCACCAACAGTGCTCTAGATTTCTGCAAAGAGATGTATTTCATCAACAGGGAATGAAGTCCCATTAAATAAATGCAAACAAAGGCTAAGAATTTGATACCTACCTTCCTGAGGGGGTTAAAAATAACTGAAATCTAACTGAAAACCTGCAAGCACATGTATTCCCATTCAGTAACGTATTCTCATGGGATTTGTATGTGCACATGAATATCTCTGTGTAGATATTTGTCTTCTCACTGTCAGAAACTGTGAAATAGTTGAATGTTTTGCAACTAGAAAACGACACAAAGCTTCACAATGAAATATGCTCTATTTACAAAACTGAACAGCTTACTAATGAGCATGTGGTGTTTCATAACACTGTAGTTTATAAACATCCCATTAAATAGTAAATTCAGCACCAGGGATGGAAAAAAAGAAACAAATCACATGTGGTTAGCACCACAGTCCTATTCAGGACAAAAAAAAAAAAAATCTTTTCCCCCTGAAGAGCCTTACATATAGAGGCAAAAGTAATTTCATTAAGCTTACCGTGCTGGGTCAGGTACTCAACTATATTCCACACAACTATTGGGATGCCGTTCTTGCTTAGTCCCTGCTGCTGGAGCTCCAGAAGACTCACACCAAACACCTTTGGACGGGTTGTGTCCTTCTGCTTGTTCAGTGGAAGTGAGGCTATCTTCTTCATGTCCTCCTTCAATCTCACAGCCGATTTACTTTGCTTAAAGAAGCACAGGAAAAACGTGCATTAGTCTTGTTTGCTGCAGAAGGTTGCATGGTTACAACATGAGCGTATCCATCAAAATTGACTTTTATGTTCCAGAATAAGATTTTGGTCTTACTTCCTTTTAATTCATAGGAAAGTCACTGTGAAGTAGAAAAACATAACTGAGAGAAAAAAAAAATAGAAGAGTAACTGGAAAAGAGTGTAAGTAGCATATAATTATGATAAAGGAGAAAGATACTTTTGTATGCAAGCTTGTTACTAGACTAAGACCTAACTTTGACTCACAGGAGGGTGCTTTTGTAACTCATGCAGTTCAGAGGACTTGCAAAAAACAACTGGACAAACACATGAAAAATCCCAATACAACATAATCAGGGTGTATCCAGAACGCCTGTCAGTCTTTGAGGGTACTCTAGGGAAGGTTCACTGCATCTTTCTTCTAAATGCTATTCCCTGAGGATTCATTTTGGCCACTGCCAGCTGAGATGGACCCTTACAAAAGATTTTATGGTATGTTTAGTATCTGCTAAGTCTGCAATTTAAGTACAGAGATTTCAAGGTTAGCAGGGACTAGGTAATCTAATCACACCTAATATGTGGGGAAAGGACCAGACCAGCTTCAAATGCAAACATCCCATAGCTTAATCTGGAGGCACAATATACATCTGGAAGACATTCTCACAAGTTTTGAACTGCAGTGGCAGAGAGAACATGAGACAATATTCAATAAGACCCGAGGGAATAACATAATTTAGGATTAATTTTGGAACGCTGAAATCTAAATAATCATATGGTATTATTGGTTTGGAAAGACTGCCAAAGGCAGAACAACATAACCCACCATAGTCGTGACTTCCATACACACCTAAGCATCATTTCTCTAACACAGACAAGCAGAATAGAACTCAGTAAACCTCACTCAAGAGGAAATAAGTTTTTCTACTGATATTTCTGATGTTTTCCCCATGTTTCTGACATCACACTGCTGGAACAGTGGGCCACTGATACCACGGAGTTCAGTCTATTAGTTTAAGAAGTCACCGCTAGTGTGATGCATAAAAATCAATATATTCCTACAGTGTTTTAGTAACAAATAGGCAGTAGAAACCTTACAAAAAAATTACGATATTCTTTATACATAACACAAGGAACTGCTCAGACTCTTGCCTGGGTCTTGGCGCTTGACTGCATAAGGACAAGGTGTACTGTTTTTTTGTTGTTGTTGTTGTTTTTTAAACAAATACTTAAAACTTCTTCGTTGATGACATGATATTCTTACTGCAGTTTGTAATGAACCTGAACATCTGCACAGGGTTGCTGTTATGCCTGACTGTCCATCCAGATATAATAAAACTGGCAGTTCATTTCTTCTACTCTGCTGTACCTTTCCCATTAAAAATATATTCCTGGAGTACATGTAGGTTCTATAGTTCCAGGTACTATGCAACACTTATCTGATCTTTATGAAACACGTTACTTGTATAAATATGTTTTTTATTTGTGAAACATCATTACAATATATAAATAAAACCAGCATTACAGTGAACACCTTTTTAATTCTTTACAGTAAACACTACATGCCTAAATTATTGAACTACAATTTGACCGACTTGTTAAAATATCTTGTCACGTATCTCTTTTTAAAGGAGATGTTTCCATTGAGGGTTAAATGGGTAATATATGATTTTCACTTCAGGCGGATACATGCCAAAGAAAAAGCTACGTAGCTTGGGTTCAATTCACAAGACAGCAAAAATCCTGAGCAGTTTACGAGCAGCCGTGGTGCTTAGGGAACTTTTCTAATCAAGGCCTCCAATTACCCCCACAAAAAATCTTGCTCAAGTGTAGGGTTCTGGCCTGTTGCCATTTTAGCGCTCAAAACACTGAGCCACAGAGCTGAAATTCCTTGGTCAAACTCATAATTCACATCTGGAAGACAACCGAGAGACATTTCCCTCGTCTGCAGGAACAGAGGAGTAAATTGTTAGACTCCTTTTGGGATCTGGAAAGGATATATTAACCAGGGAGAAAAAAATTAAGGGTAGTTATCTCAAATATACACTTAATCAAAATCGAAGTGCCGCCTCACAACAGTTCTGAGCATTCACTGTTATATGACCTTAGACAAGGAAGATTTGATGCTATAACAGGAAAAGTTGTCAAAGCACGTAACTGACTGTAACTGACCACAGCGACTTATAAAAGTAACCCTCACAGCCTCTGCATGCCGATGCCGTACAGCACAAAAGCAGCACGGGAGCTGCCCGGGACGGCGTGTTTGCAGCTCACCCAGCCCAGCCTTACACAGGGCACCACGCATCAGCTGCTCGCTGGCTAAAAGTGCGAAAAAAGCCCTTTTTTCACCTTCCCCTAAGCACCGCTTGGAAGACACGCGGGAATGACGAAGAAGCTCCGGGGCCGCGCCGGCCTCTCCCGTCTCCCAGCCCCACACGGGACAGGCTGAGGGCGGCCACCCCACCGCCTGCTCCCGCTCTCCCCGGCCCGGCCGCGATCCGCAGCCGCTCCCCGGGCAGCGCCGCCCCGTCCCCGGCCGCCCTACTCACGCAGATGGCCAGCGCCCCGGCCCCCATGCTGCCTGCCCGCCGCCCGGGCCCGGCTCCCGCAGCCCGCCCGCCTCCGCTGGGCCCGGCAGCCCCCTCCAGGCCGCCGGCCCGCCCCGCCGGCCCGCCCCTGCCTCTGCCCCCGCGGCCGGGGGGAGCAGGGCCTGCCCCCTGCTCCTCACGCTGCTGGCTGCCCCCCCCCCGAGAGCAGCCGGGGGGTTTTGGGCCTGGGGGGGGGGGCTCCCCCGGCCTGGCCGCGACCCCTCCGTCGCCCCTAGCTGAGCAGGGAGCAGTCTGGGAAGAGCCAAGTCTCAGCGCGTTTTGTTGCCACAAAATCCACTTTGTAGAGTGGAAGGAAAATCAGTAGCGCCCTTTGTGTTTTTAGAGAGTGTGTGCTGTGTAGGTCACGACTGCTTCTGGTCCCCACGCACCTACAGGTTAACAGAGCCGACCAGCACGACATGAAGTCTATGTAGGACACATACTCATTTGCCACGATGTGAAGTCAGCGTCGCAAAATATACTCCTTTGCCAAGGAAGAATCCATACTATAACCAGCACTCTGCTTGTTAGTGGCAGTTCTATGTGGAACAATATTGGGCCTGAACGTAAGAAGTGTGGAATGCTGGAATTAATCATAACCCCACCCCACCCACCTATGCCCCTCAACCCCCTGGTTTTCCATCTAGGGATATAGTAGTGAAATAAGAGAAAGGTTAAAGCAAAAAGGGGTGGAAAAAACCCACAGTGCTTGCGACTGCCAGCAGTCACATCATACAAAGAGTCCACGTGCCAGCAGCAGGAAGAACTAATTCCCCATCGTCCCACCCTGTCTCACCTCAGGCTGGAAGCAGGGCTGGTACTAGAAATTTAAAGAAAAGTATGAAAGTATGTTTCAAAATTGCACTGTAGAGTTGTGTAGTTTCAACATTTGACACTTTTTTGTGGAAGAGAAGCACATACACATACTTATTTCTGTATCCTTTCAGGTGCAAGTGTTACTCGGCAGTGCCTTAGCATGTGAGTAGAAGACAAGGTCTTTGGAAAGTCTGCCTCTCAGAAGTACCTGCATGTGGTATGGGAAGAAAAGAAAGGCTGTACAGCTAGAGAAAAATTGAGGAATAAGAACATTTTCCTGGAGGCAGATGGGAAGGGACTGAACTATGTGTCAGATGGAAAATGTTACCTGCAGATTTCAACTTTCATTCATAATGTATTTTTATTAGGTGTTGTAATCAGAATTTCCTTCATACTCAGTTTCTGTTTCCTGTCTAAGCTCAGTTAAACCAACCTAACCCAAAATGATTAGTTTCCCACTTTGTATAGCAGAAAGTTAGACTTTAGCTTTAGCATTTTCTAAGTTTCCTGCTTCCTATACTGTGGGACTCAGAGTTGATGTAACATCCTCCTCCTCCTCCATCACCCTCTCTACCGTAAGCCACTAACATGTTTTTCACATAAATCACACAAAGCTATTTTCTTAGTCTGAATCACAGCTCCACAGCAAAACACAATGACATGCTTCAAACTGTAACCTGGACAGAAAGCGATGAGAAACTGACGCTCTCTGGTAACTTTGGGGGCGAAGAGTTCAGACGTGAACCTATAGTGAACAGCAGCTACAGCCTTAAGGCTTTTATAAACAAAATTTCAGAAGTAGCGTGTGCATTCTTATTTTATATAATGCAGGAACAGAATACAAGCACCAGCAGCACCCAAGCCAGTACTCTGGCTAATGTTTTTTTTTCTCCAACCACAGCTGAGGGATGCTTGCTCAAGTCAGGAAATTCACTCTTCTATGAAGTCACTGGAACACTTTGGGATATGTCATATTTTCTCCGAGTTAATAAAGAAGCTTCTGTACTTGCTGAAAGTCTTAGGAGAGGTAAAGGCTCCTATGTGACAGAAGAATAGAAACGAGTGAAACGTCCTCAATGCCTTTGTCCCAACCTAACTTTTCCTAATCAGCACCAAGCACGGCCAGCTTCCCCTGTGAAGGGCACACTAAGATTTAGCTGAACTTTTCCTTATCCCCAGCTTAGAAGTGAGTGGATTCCTTCCTTAACCTTCTACCCTTCCCACAGAGACATACTTCTTTATATCCTCATCTCCCCAGTCTCCTTTCACCAAACCACTGCCCTTCAGAATGACTGTGTGGGAAAGAAAGGTGTTATAAATGTGGAATGCCAGTACCTCTGGGACTGTAGAAATCACCCAAGACATGTTGTGGTGTCTGACTGTAGGCTGCATCCTACTTTGGAAACCTTCACTGCTTTCCTGTAAGCAATTCCAAAACCAAAACAAAACCATAGAAAACAAAACAAACAAACAAATCAGAATTAGTCATGTCTATGACAGGGAAACAAACAAACAAACAAAATCCAAAAATCCAATACTAGAAAATCCCTCATTATGCTGTTTCATGTTCTCTGTCTAAGGTGTTGTACCAAACCACCACGTCAGAGTTATACACGCAAGCAGAAACAGCAAGTTCCACAGGGCTAATTTTGTGTTTTTCTATCTTGCTGTCAGAGACAACACTACCTTTTGCTGTCTTTGCTGTCTCTTTTATACCCTGGAGGTATTTTATACTGCATGGGTGAATATTTGTGAAACTTCTTATAAATATGTCTAGAGTGCTCAAATCAGAGCAAATACGTTGTGAAAGATAGATGAAGGCCTATGAGACTCAGAAGCTGAGTATCACTAGCTTTTATGTCATGTCATGTCATGTCAACCCACGTTCGATCACACAATTGTTGCCTGTAGTTCTCAGCTGTACTCCTACCATCCGTGTGCAAGAATTGCTTGATGACTTTTAAAACTACCTACCTTTTAAAGGGGGCTAGCAGAATACTTTATTTGGCTGAGATACACACCTACACCAGATACTCTCTAACTCCACACAATAGCCAAAAACAAATGTAAAAACACTGCAAAGGACAGGCTAATAAAATCATTCAATCATTCAAGAAAGAAAGAAAAAAATCCCCTTACACGTGTTTT
The DNA here is from genome assembly GCF_009769625.2 of Cygnus olor. Lineage (NCBI taxonomy): Eukaryota > Metazoa > Chordata > Aves > Anseriformes > Anatidae > Cygnus > Cygnus olor. The sequence goes on along the minus strand of NC_049172.1, from coordinate 11,629,447 downwards.
ACAAACAAGACATTTGACCTCAGATGTTCAAACAACGTTCCCAGAGGGAAAGAACAGCGAGGATACCGTTAGAAGTCCAAAGGAATTTCTTCACGCCACATCTGTGAATAATCCCATTATCCCTGGTATGCAATATGTTGCTTTAACCCGACCATTATTCATCATTTCTACCGTGACATCAGAGTACAACTCCGTTCTTTCCTGGCTGGCCAAGTAGCCAGCTACAGGATGCTTGATGTGACCTTCCAGCCCACTCACAAGAAGGCCAATCCAAATAAATGTGCTTTGAACGTCAGCACTTGGTGTAGGACCACCCCTTCCACTACAGTCCATGAAAAGCCCCTTCTCAGAGACTCAGAAAGGGTAGAGGTGAACCCATGATTCTTTAGACAAAGCTGTACATAGAGGTGTAATGGGGTATTTTCAAGTGAAGAATGTGGTGTTAGAGCTGGCTGCTGCAGGTGAGAAAAGGAGACGAATAATGCATCATGCATGTGAGAGCAGATGGAAATTGCCAGACATCTGGCAGACAGGTTTCTCTACCATGGTGTAACTAAACAGGACTTCTCATCCAAAAAGCAGTAAAAAGAAACCTTTTCAAACAAAAAAAAAAAAAGGGGGGGGGGGGTGGAGGGCATGTTATTCATTTCAGTCAAGACACCTACTTGAATTACTGAAGCATTACTGAAATGGTTTGGCTCAATAAAATGCCAACTTTAAGGATAAACAACTAAATGAAGACAAATAGCTGAGTACAAAGTTAACGTATACTTAAGCAGCAGGTTTACCAGCCTACTGAGTCAATGAGATGGAGACAGTCACACTAATTAAAAAATTATTAAAAATAACATGAGGCTTCTCCAGGCTTACCTAATTACAACGTCAAACATGGCCGTGCAAAACTTCTTGGCATTTGAGAATTTGGTGATCTAAGAATTTTTGATGTGTGGAGAAACAGCATCACTGCAGAACAGTGTCATAATTTAGCTTAAAATCCAGGGAAAGTCAGAGTTGTAAAATGGCAGCAATAGTGCTGTTGCTACTGCACTCACTTTGGGTTCATAAGACACTAGCAATGTGATAGAGTCATGCCCCTCCCCAAACTGAAACTATAACATAACAATTAAGTTTTGCCCAGGCAAATCACTGTTTGAAGTCATACTAAAATCAAGGTGATTGCTAAACATATGTGGGAGATCAAGAGCAAGAAGCACGTTACACAATTTCTGTCCAAATGCCATGCAAGCTGTGTGGCAGCCTAACTGCTCATGAGCATTTTAGTCTTAAGCAATAGCCAAACAGGGGAAAACCAAAATTAACAAGGAAAGATCCCAAGCTAAAACCTGCCTGAGCTTGTAAGGGCAGCCTTTGATCACTGTATTGGTTTTATGTGGCAAGGTTTTGGTAGCGGGGGGCTGCAGGGGTGGCCTCTGTGAGAAGAGTCCAGAAGCTGCCCCGTGTTAGTTGAGGGCCAGTTTTAGCTGGTTTCAAAGGGACTTGCAGCTGGCCGGAGCTGAGCCAATAAATGATGTTGTTCGTGCCTCTGTGAGAGTATAATTAAGAAATATTTAAGAAAGGAAGAGACTTTTTTTTTTCTTCCCATTTTGTGAGTTGTTCAATATACCAAAGGTGGTAGCTGGCAATAACATTTATTATTTCCAAGTAGTCTGTCAGACACTATGAGGAAATGAAACACGAACACAGTGACAATGTTAGTCTAGCAATTGCCATCAATTCGGTTTTCTCATCTGTGAAAGTAGCCTACCAATCTTGAGGTCTACCACCGAATCCCATTGTGCAGAGACCACTATATTGACGTATGGTCACTCTCTGACCGTGATACTGGGCGCACTCTTGGAGTGTGACAGCTTACTGTGATGTACAAGCAACATGCAGCCTCCCCAAATTTGAGAAACATCAAATCCACCTGGGATTTAGCACCTGAGACTAAACTCGTACGTAAGTCTCCATCTAGTGGCAACAGATACTGGTTGCAAGGCAGAAAAATGATGCATTGTGGCTAGGCATGGTTTGACAGCCATCCAGCAGGGATGCATAAAGCATGTCCTCTTGGCTTGATAACTCTTGTCACGAAGTTTCTAATCTCACACCCGATTCCCTGCCTCCAGTTCTCCTGCCATAACAAAGAAAAAGGGCTCAAAGAAAATCCTGTCCTTGTCAAAATAATCAAAAAATTTACTTGTTTCCAACACCTCAGCATAATAGCATTCCAAAGACTTTATTTAGGACAGTACAGAAAGAACCTCTGCTCCAGCACTGTGACAGCCAGTTTAGGAAATCTGCTTGTCCTATTGTAGGAACAACATCTGCTTTTCAATCTTGCCTCTGCAGCAGAAACTGAACATAAATCCGTTAGTTTCATAGACCCTGCTGGTAAATTTTGGATCAGGTCTATAAGGAAAACAAGAGGTAGGAGGTGTGGGCTGCTGTGAAGATCAGAAAGGGGAAAGTGCCTATTTTTTTACCAAAGGCATTTTCTTGAGAGGCATTTTCTTGAGAGACAGCAAAGTCTTTTTTCTACAGCAAATCCTTGTTGACCATGGCTTGATTGCTCAGGCTGTACAGACAACATCATTATGAAGTTTTTATGCACACTATTTAGAGCTTATGGTGAGAATTGACACTGATGATTACATGACATTATATTTGCACAGTATGTCAACAGCATCCGGTATTACCTGGAGGTCTCTACTTGGCTAGTCCTGTAGATTTTTTTTTTCCCTTCACTTCAGAGGAAAGTATTTTCTGATTTTGGTGATACACTCTTGTAAAAGTTCTTTCTCTTCATTTTATTTTTTTCCAATTGCTATTTGTCAGAGATGTCTTTAAATATACTTATCAGTTAGGGAGGGCAAATCTCAGGGGGTGCAAAACTAAACAAAATGCAGCTGAACTTTACCACCCAAGCCAGCCTCTCTCTGTCACAGCAGCCTCTATACACACACTGTTTTTGGGTGTGTCATTTTGAGCATACAATTTTTAACACCCCCACTGCATGCATTGTTTCACCTCCAGGAGATGGCTATATCAGACTGGTTGTTACTTACACTGGGTGATGTACGTGGTCACACTAGCGCAGAGCAGGGAAGTGCAGCATGTTGTGTCCCAAGCATTACAGAGGGTTGTGTATTGAACCCAACATCAGCTGCTGGGATGCCTAGAAGCAATGAAATCAGTTGAATTAGGAAGACATAGGAAGGTCAGAGTGCCAAATAGCAACACCTCACTAGAATGGCCCATGAGAATAGTGATGAGCTCTACTAACAAATAAGCAATGTTTGCCCTTCTTTTTGTCTGTATCTCAGCCTCCACCTCAGGGTGTGGGCTTAGCAATTAAACTGCTAAATATCAACAGCTGTGCAAGGAGAGAGACTGGCATTGCCACCCTATCCCACAATAAGCTATATGGTCCTAAAAACACTGCTTGTTGAAACTTTCATACACTTTTAAAACCAGGCAGAATCCAAACAGCAGCTGGCAGGACTACATCATGTTTAAAGACATTTAGGGACAAGATGAGTGTAGGAAATGACTTTTTGTTATTGTTTGATGTTAAAACTGCCTCTTCACAAAGCACAGAAGGCAAGGAAAATGTCACCAATATTTCATATTTAAAATGTTCATCTTTCATTGACCAGCTACATGCAAACAACCAAGTTAATTCTTTTGCCTGGAAATTTCATTCACTATGTGCGTGAACTTAATCTCACAGCTCCCACCCCAACCCAAAATACTGTGAAATCTTACCCAGAGCAGACTGTGGTTATGATCTCACAGCCCTTTCTCAGAGAAAGCTTGTAGCTGTGTCTGCACTGCTGCCTGTCCAGGAGATGGCTGGCATTGAAAGCAACACAAGGAGGCAGGCCTGGCCACTTAGAGCAGCCCAGATTTCCCCTGTTAAGCAACTTGCAGTTTTTCATCACCCATGTGCTTGTTCTTACTGACTCTGAACATTATAAAATGTGTTATGAGCACTGAAGATAAAAAACACTCAATGGGAAATTTGCACCTAGGCTCTGTGTTGCAAAATCTATAACATTTGCATTAATCTTACTGTAGGAATCTTTGCTCTATGATGAGAAGTTTGTCATTAGCTACAGAAAGAGCAAAAGTTAGCCTCATGGTAAAGCTCCAAAGCCTGTCTTGTGGTTGTCCAGCTGCTTTGCAAAGTTATTCCCAGGGTAAGGAGAAAGATCTTCTCATGTTGGGTCCTACTGCCCTATGAATTTATTAATTTCTTAGGCATTTACCAACTGTGTTAAATAAGCACTTTGAATGGCATTTGACAAATTGATTTATCACAAAAATTAGCATCCCAGCTGAAAATTGTTCAAATGTCCTTAAAAAAAATAGCTGAAGCAAAGCCCTTAATTAGCTGCTCTGTTTGGAAATTTTGCTTCCTTGAGCCCAGAAAAACTCAAGAGTCACAGCAGAGGCATGTTTTGCAAATCTTGTTTTGACCAGGTTTTACAGACTTCTTTACTGGGCTTGTTCACTGCTTGGAAGGCTAGTGCCTAGGAGAGATCTGGAGCTCAGCAGAGTTGGTCAAGGAAAGAGAGTTTTCTTCAGACAAAAATGTTGTTTTTTTTTAGTAAAATTTTAACATACGCACACCATTTCAACTGAAAATCAATTATTTCAACTCTGAAATTCTCCCATCATGTCTCATTGGCATTTTGGCCAGATGATTATTGTTCCTATTTGCTTAAATTCATTATAACCCTGCTGACAATTCTGAGGTGTGTGATGTGAGGTGTTCCCAACAGGTTCAAAGAAATATCTATTCTGTTGTCTGAGGCACTGACACAAGCTCATCTGCAACAGTGTGTGCAAAAATTCTGCTTCACGAAAGGTTATTCAAGTGCAGAAAAGAACTAGCAAGATGAAATAGGGACAGGATAGCTCAGTTTAATGTTACAAAATGAAGAATGAAAATAAATTTGAATTGTTACTGCTGCAGCACAGTAGAGGGAGACACTGGAGAGAGACCTATAAAGTATGGAATGATGTTAGCAGAAAACATTGAATTGGTCTAAGTGGCCCATGATTAATATTGGCGTGAAAATAACAAGAAGATTAAAAAAAAATCAGAAAAAAAGTAGAGCTCTGGAGCAATTTTTTGAATGGATCAGTAAAGACAAGAAACCCAATTGGTCTGAAAATGGATTATGTGATAGGTTTGCTGTAGCAGCAGGAAGTAGCTCAGGGGACCCAGCAGATTTCTTCCTGTCCCCTGTCCAAGGGCAGGTGCAGCAATGAAATACACATGACACAGCAACCCCAGATCACAGTGATTAACGGGGAATGAGTTTACAAATTGAGAATTTTTGAGTTTGGGATTTCCCCCTTTTCAACAAAAGAGGAATTATCCATGGGAAGCAGACAGGTTCCACGAACATGCTTATTTCTTGACTAAATGAGCGTGTTCATGGAACCTGTCTGCTGAGGGTAAAAGCGAGGGGAAATGGAAACCTCAGGGTGCGGCTGGGCATCAGGCTGTGGGACCTACACATCCTGCCAGGAATAAACATCCCAGAAGAGGAAAGGGTGCTGATGTGAGGTGTTTGGACTAGAAAAAATAGTGTTAAAAATAAACCCAGGGCACAGGATGGGAAGTGGAAGGCAGTCCCTGTGGCCGACGGGCAGCCTTTCTCTCTGGCAAGCCAAATGGCCTGGGGGAGCCAGCCCCAGAAAAGGGGCCCTCAGCCCCACCAAGCCTCCTCCTTGTCCATGTGAGGGCATCTTCCAGGCCTCTCCCAACACAGCCGCCTTTGGCCATGTGTTGGCCCCTCCATCACAGAGGCTTGCTGAGGTCACAGCGGCCACCACTGCCCTGCCTTTGCTGCAGGACCTATAAAACAGGCCCCCTGCAGCTGGCCCACCATTCGCTGAGCATCTAGGCCTTCTGACTGCCAGCTTGTGCGGCAGGAAGGAGACTAGAAGAGCAAGGCAAGCAGCAGGCCTCCTTGGTGTGCGAGGACAGCCATGCAGTCTGGTGAAGCACCAAGAAGGAATGCACCTGAGCAGAAGGAGGTGTGTCGTGGGTGGAGGGATAGCGCCGGTGGCACAAGAGACACCAGTGCCCAAGGGACCTCTGGCGCCCAGCCCACAGACATATACAGGCAGTACCACTGGCACTGCAACGATGCGGGGAACAGGCCGGCCCCTCAAACACCCAGCGACAGGGGGCCTAGGCCTAACCATTGGTGCAACGGTGGCGTGCGACGAAGGCAGGAGCATCAGACAGACAGCCGGGTGGAGCAGAGGCATGCTCATCGTCCAGAACACAGTGTGGGACCCAGCCATGGCCATAAAACAGATGACAGTGTCGAACCCAGGCATGAAAATCAACGGGACAGTGGCATGGGACCTCATTGTGGAACTGGGCGACCCCCTGTTTCGGCACCCTGGCCTGAGAACATTCCAGACAGAAGGCATCCCGTGTGGGCAGTCCCAGGCAAGGACTGGCTTATACTTCTGCCCAACACCGTGGGGCCCATGGAGCTGGATCCACCAGAAGATGTGGAGGAACCAATAGAAGTGGATCCACCTCTGCCAGATCAAACCTGGGACTACCCCAGAATGTCTTCGCTCTCTGCCATCCGAGCGCACCAACAGCGTCACAGCAGTGCACGGTGAGCTCCCTACTTGTCACTCAGGCTCCATCCCAAACATTAGCTTGGAGCCACCAAACACCACAGACATCCCACAGGCTTATCTGCAAGATGTCCCGGCAATAAAGAACTCTGTTGCTGATTCTCAGGGGTTGTGTGAGTGCTTCTTTCCCATCCCCTAGCCCTTATGCGAGAGGTGGCATCCCTTCTGCACAGAGCCTTGAGGAAGAGCACAAGAGAGGACCTAGCTCCCTTCGGGCTGCTGCACTGGGGTGACAGCAGGAGTCCCCGAGGGCCACCATGCGCCTTTAACACTTGTGAAAACAGACTGAGGGGTGAAAATAGTAGTGCGTAAGAGATTATAGGTGGCTAATTTCTTATATTAGGAGTGAGTTTCTATAGCTGAGTAATTGGTAACGACAGACATGGAGAAGGCTGAGGTACTCAACAACTTCTTTGCCTTTGTCTGCACTGGTAGACAGGCTTCCCAAGTCTTTAATTTCCCTGAACCCGCAGATGGAAGCTGCAGGATCAAAGTCCCACCCACTGTAAGTGAAGACCAGGTTCGACACCACCTGATGAATCTAAACAGGTACAAGTGTATGGGGCCTGAGACATGCATCCCAGGGTCCTGAGGGAACTGGCTGATGTAGTTGCCAAGCCTCTCTCCATCATATTTGAAAAGTCCTGGCATTCGGGCGATGTCCCTGGTGAGTGGAAAATGGGAAACGTCATGCCCCTACTCTTCAACAATTAAAACAAAGAATTGAACAAAGAGTACTACTGTTCAACAATTAAGACAGTTAGAAGACATTTCTTCTCAGAAAGAGTGGTCAGACATTGGAACGGGTTGCCCAGGGAAGTGATGGAGTCACCGTCCCTGGGGGTGTTTAAGGAAAGGTTGGACGTGGTGCTTAGGGACATGGTTTAGTGGGTGACATTGATGGTAGGTGGATGGTTGGACCAGATGATCTTGGAGGTCTTTTCCAACCTTAATTTTTCTATGATTCTACGAAACTCGGTATCCCATTGAAAAGTAGATCATTATTAAATTTCAAAAAGCCCTAGTGCTAACCTCTGCTTGGACTGTAAACCGCTTGAGCAATGGCCTTATCTCCCTTTTTTTTCACTGCTAAACACCCTTGGCAAGACAGACAAATAAAGGATGCCTAGGAGAGGGAAGCAGAGAGACTTCATCTTCTGCAAGCTCACCTTCCCTCGGTCTATCGATGAGGGCAGCAAGCAATTGGCCCTGGTGGACTCAGACATTGGCCAGACTGGAGGGGGCAGTTCTGCAGTGATGTAAACCATGTGTTGAACCTGGACCATAGAAAACTAAAACAGGATTTTGAAATGCATGAGCTCTTAATGGAAAAAATATAAATGAAAGGGTAAAACAATAAATAACAATAAACTGTTGTTTTCAATATATCAGCCAAAGGTTGTGTCAGATCAAACAGGCGGCATGTCAGGCCCTCAGACTACAATAAAAAGCAAGTAATTATTTGAAAAGTATTCCTATTCTAAGAGCAGGAAAAAGGGTCTGGAGAGCCAGTTTTTACTGTTTTTCAATTATTTCAATCACAAAAAAAAAAAACAAAAAAACAAAAAAAAAAACCTGTTTAAGAAGAAATGGAGTTTTATCCACTGCAGCATATTCCTTCTCTCCTACTTGCCTGTTCTCTCACCCTGTGAGTCACAGAAAGCTCTGTACCTCTTATGCATCTGGAATAAAAAAATTTCTTCTTTTTGCATCCTCTGACATCTTCCACATTTTTGTCACCTACAAGTGCCTTGGGAAATGTAGTTCAACAAGCTTGAGTTAGCACAGAATTCGGCTCTGCTTTATTTCAAACAGCTTTTTAAAAGTTTCACTTTTACACAGGGATCTCAGCCACAAAAATCAGATTCACTTTATGATCTCATACTGCCCACTGGTCAGGAGTTGCTCCAAAAATGTTCCATAGTTCTGGGTTGCAATGCAGCTTTTATGTGATGTCAGCTAGTCAAAAAAGCAAGCCCATGTGCCTATACACAGATGTACAACGTGTTCCTGCTGCAGAAGGAAACAGGATTCTCCATGCCTGGGAGTTTCTGTGGGAAGCAGCAGAGGCAGCAGCTCTCTTTCAGTGCAACCCAGCATCTCAGATCCTGGCTGAACAAAAAGAACATGCGCAGACCTGACCCAGACATGATTGATTGCTCTGATTTATCCTTTTTTTTTTTTTTTTCTTTTTTCTTTTTTTTTTTTTTTTCCCCACACCCTTCTTTTCCTGCTGTAGCTGCCAACTGATTTAGTGATCTGTGCTGGCTCAGAGAGACTGTAAGGTCATTTTTACTGTCTCTCTCCCACACTGTGCCTAATGATTTGGAGTCGCAGCACCCTTGCCTATAAAAGGGAACATAAAGCAGTGGGAATTGCTGCCACTTGCTGTGCCTGTCCTCAGCAGAGACAGGGAAGTCCCTATGCACAGATAATCCTGTTTATGTTTCACAGTCCATAGGGACTCTACTCTATTCAGAGTAGAATGGAAAAATGATCCCTCCTCACTCTGTCAGCACAGTCTCAGAGAAAACTTACAGGTCACTGCCAAAGGGGCGAAGACATTTTTACCTGTCCAGGAGTGAAAATAAGGGGACTGGAGTCTGTCTTGGGGCAACCATGTGGATTTTTGCTATCACTTGCTTTTTACAGAGGTTAGCAATGGACAGAAAAATCCTTTCAAGTAGGATCCCTGACCTTCCCAGGGACTAAGGTGCTCATTTTCAGCTTCTCTGCTGCCCCATAAGACTGTTACTGCAATTAATCAAACAGAAGCATCTCCACAGAAGCATCTCAGTTTTTGAGTCAGCCTCATACTTAATATTCAGACACAGTCCCGAGTGTCTTGTAAGCACTTGGATTTTTTTTCTCCTCTTGGATGTTAGCTATGAAGCTATCTAATCTTCACATACAGACAGAACTTGTGTGTTCTTCAACTCTTTTTTTTTTTTTTGTTTTTGCTTCGGTCATTTTTTTGTTTGTTTTTCATTTTAATTTTTCTGTTGAGCCTATCTTCAAACTGCTGTCATTTATTGACCTTCTCATGGCATAAATTTGTACAACATCCCCAAACCCTGCAGCAAAAGAATGCTATTTAATCTGCATAGCCAAAAATCATAAGTAAGGAGGAGCTATAATGAGGGCTGTCTCTAAAGCTTTAACTTGACCCCAAAGGCAGATCCATCATTTTACAATGATGATCATATGCTATTTTTCTCCAGAGAACTCCTGAGTAATTTACCACTTGAGGAGTGCTTTCATTTCTGTTGCTAAGTGTCTGAGTCTGAGCCTTGTGTTGGACCATCAGACTGACTTATTTGCTGCACAAGATTCAGTTGGAGGACTGTGGAAGGACAACCTCTTTTTGTCCCATCCCATCCCTTGTCATTAACCTCAGGCATACCCAGTTTTTTTTTTTTACCAAAGTCTGAAGATGGTTAGAAGCCCCAGTTACACTTGGTTCCTACAGTTGGCTGAAAAGGGGGGAAGAAGTATTTTTAACGTCCTCCTGCAAGGACAGTCACATGTACTTGCCCCTTCACAGACACCAGACACTCCCCTCAGAAATCCACATCCTTATGCATAGAACCAAGTAAACACTGTTATAGGATATATTGAGTTGGAAGGAAACCAGAAGGATCATCAAGTCCAACTCCTGGCTCTACACTGGACCACCCAAAGATCAGACCATATGTCTGAGAATGTTATCCAAATGCTTCTTGAACTCCAACAGGCTTGGTGCCATGACCACTTTCCTTGGGAGCCTGGTCAAGTGCCTGACAGCCCTCTTGGTGAAGAATCTTTTCTTAATATCCAGCCTGACCTTCTTCTGTCCCAGCTCCATGCCATTCCCTTGGGTCCTGTCGCTGTCCCCAGAGAGCAGAGCTCAGCGCCTGCCCCTCTGTGAGGGAGCTGCAGGCCGCCATGAGGCCTCTCCTCAGTCGCCTCTTCTCTAAGCTGAACAAAACAACCTCAGCAGCTCCTCACACATCTTCCCCTCTAGACCCTTTGCCATTTTGTTGCCCTCCTTCCGATGGTCTCTAATAGGATTATATCCTTCTTATATTTTGGTTTCCAATACTGCATACAGGTGTCCTTGGCTGTTCTGTGCTGGAAATGTCTGGTTTATCTTGGTATTCCTGATTGCCATGCTGATGCTGGCCACTTCTGATTATTCTGCTTCCTTGTCCATATATTTTTTTTTTCTTTCATTTCCCTGGTGCAGAGCAGTGTGAGAAATTGAATTCCTCTTAAAAAAAATAAAGTAGATTTCTAAGTGATACATCCTCTCCTGGAACAGCACAAAAAGGGCCAAAGAAAGGAACAAAAGAGTTTATTCCTTCTGACAAAAGGCTAAATCTGCAGTGAATAATAAGATAACTTCTCACGATGAAATCCCATGGGTGGCTCTGGGGCTGGAGCATGCAGGAACTTCCATAGCACTTTGTGGTAAAGCTCCCTCTTGATGGACTAGAAAAGGGATAATGGCTCTGCAGAGCAAAGAGGTCCAAAGTCTCATGGTATTCTGAGGAGGCATGAAGGAAAGAAATTAAAGACTGCATCATTTGCTGATCACCATTATTCTGACATGTGCAAAGAGGAGGAAGGGATGCCATTCAAAGGGACCTGGACAAGCTAGAAAAGTGGGCCCATGTAAACCTAATGAGGTTCAAGAAGTCTAAGTGTGAGGTGCTGCACCTGGGTGCAGCCCTGCAGAGAGGGACTTGGGGGTTCTGGTGGATGAAAGGCTTGACGTGAGCCAGCAGTGCGTGCTTGCAGCCTAGAAGGCCAACTGCATCCTGGGCTGCATCAGCAGAGGGGTGGCCAGCAGGTGGAGGGAGGGGATTGTCTTCTACTCTGTCTGCCCTTGTGAGGCCCCACATCGAGTACTGTGTCCCAGTTCATAGGGCCTTTGGGCTTTTACCTCTGTTTCTGATGTGGTCAGACTGAGAACGCAGTTATGGCTTAAATACTGTGAATTAAAGCTACCCAAAATATTATTTTGTCTTGACTGAAGCCTTCTGTGGCTCTCTGGCCTATGACCTCTCAAAGAAATTGAGCCAAGGATAGCAACTTCCCCCAGAATGGACTTCAAGACTGTCAAGGGCAAGCAGAGAAGAATAGTCAAAGCACTGGAGGAAATAATATTCCTGGTGTTTGTCGACAATTCGGATGCTATGCTTTGGCAACACTCATGAATAGAGGGCCACAGCAGCTTGAAAACAAGGCTCGAAAACACTGTCAGAGATTTGCCATACTGGCTCCAGCCTGTGTCACCAGTGCAGGTAGATGCAGCAGCTCTCCAGCACTGCTGCTGCTGGCAGGAGAGGAGCAGGGTGAGCCTCTTTTACTGCCCTCTTCTCATCTCACTCATCAACTCCACTGTTACAATGCAGAGCTTGCATCCTGCTGTCCAGAAGACAGTAGATGGTGCTATTGATAGCACTATTCATGCATATGTTTATCAATAAAAGTATACTCAGATGACTAATATTAAATGCTTCATATTTTCCTTGTATTCATCATCCCAGGGAACCTCGGGGCACTTGCACACGTTCAAAAATAGCATTTTTGTGTCAGGCCATGTTTGACCTTGGTGCAGCCGCCCTTTTGTGTGTCCCCACAAACCTGCTCCAGAGGGAAAACAGGGAAAGATAACAGACTGCTGATAAGTAGCAAAGAGCCTTGTTACGCTGAGTCTCACTGAGACTTCAAGGATGATTTCAGTAAGCAAGGTGCAAACAGCCAGGTCAGAATCTGGCAGGGCTAATCTAAGTGAAACTAATCTCTCAGTTTTACAAGAGAGTCTTTAACAATTTGAGGTCAGGCTGTCATCTCCATAATCGCTTGTGAAGTGCTGCTCTCAAAAGGCTGCACTGATTACCCCATTGGTACATGATAGCTGCTCTGCCGCTTTTCAGAAAAGAGACTTGTGGTCTTGGTCTCATTACAGTAATTGACTATTATTACTCACAAAGTAGCAGATTAGGGAAAAGCCCTGGATCCCAGTGGGGCAGAGGCTGTGCAAAGACACAGCTTTTGCCGGAAACAATTTACAAAGGCAACCCTTCTCCCTACCCCCAGCCTGCAGAAGTGAAATGACATCAGCAGTATCAAAACGTTGAAACCACTCATTTCTGACTCCCAGATCGGTCATATTTACAGGAACCAGATAAGCTTCTTTTCTACCCTGTACAAAGTTGTCATTACAATCAAGAAATGTGCATTCTAGCAGAGAGGCTAATGAAGGAATGGGCCAAGATACACACAAAGAATTGTCCCCGAGTAACATGGAACCGGCACACAAAGCACCAAGACACTCTGCAAAGTGTTTTGTATCATCAGCCTTAGAGAAAGACATCGGAGGCCCCATGTCAGTGCACATAGGAAAGACAACACTTATCTGAGAGAAAGAGATACTCAGAGATGAGTTTCAGCTTGTCTGCCCACCTTAAGTCTTCTGTGTTCTAAAATCAGTGCTTCAGGCTTTCCAAATGAATCCGAACAGACACATCCAGCTTTGTAAACTGCATACCAAGCATGGGAGGGTCAGTCTGGTCCAGCTCCTAGTTCTCCTTAAAAGCACCACTCTTAGGTGTTCTCTTATTTTCTATCATTTTCCTTTGCTGGCAGCAATTCTTTAAATTGATCTTTGAATGTGTACAATTTTGTACTCTGTAGATTTCTCAGAGAAGATTTAAATAGCAGCAGATTGTGTTTCAAGCATTTCACATTGATGGAAATTAAAGGCCTATTTCCTGAAGCTTTTAAATATGTGTTTAACTTTGGGCACATGAGTAATGCTATTGATAACAAGGGGATAATTCATGTGCTTTGCTGTATTGCTGCCCAACAGCTGTGCAGACAATACAAATGGCTTGAGTGATATTCATAAGGTTGATCTATGTTTTTTTCAAAATAAGACTACAGAAGGTAAATAGGTTGGAAACGTTTTTTCAAGGGGTAAGGGACCTAGTGACAAAGGACATAGAAAAGGCTGAGGTACTTAAACTCTTCTTTGTCTTGTTCTTTACCAATAAGACCAGTCTTCAGCAATAAGGCCCCTGAGACCCGAAGGAAACTGGAGCAAGGAAGACATTCTGCTCATTCTGCCATTCTCAGACACTTGCTTTTGTGCAAAAGTCCTTTCTGTTGACAACTACACTAAGGATGGCTCTGTAGTTTCCTCTTCTTTCACTAAGGCAGCAAATACCTTTTAAACTTGCAGGAAATGCCAGTAAAACTCCTAGAGTACTTTTGGTCCCTCTAGTAAATGTTGAATCATATTAACACCAAGATGCTGGGAACCCTGAAATGGTCTTAGAAATATTGTCACTATCAGTGAATCAAAGGCCAAGTTCTCTAGATGTGACTAATCACCAGCTTTCTGCAGGCCTCCCTCACTATCTGGAGGAAGGTTTAAACTGATGAAGCTGCCCAGAATCTCAGAAGAGAAAGAAAGGAAGGTTTCTATGGCAAAGCAACCATAGTAAGAGTATAAGTCTTTGACAGATTTCAGTGAGTACCCTCAAACTCATCTCAGCCATTTTCCAGCCATACGCATTCAGTTCAGTCTCTAATTCTAACATCTGTTGTGTACAAAGTGCATATGTATGCTATTTTCATGAATACTAAATTTTGCCCTAAACCTTCGCAACACCAGGAGTATCAGACTAGTATCCATGCAAGCCCTGCATTAGCAACAAAAGATTTGAATCAAAAATTACTTACTGTAAGTCAAAACTAGCATCTTTTGCAGGGAAACTGAAAATAAGAAACGTTGCTAGCAGGTCTACAGAAAGGCCCACCGCAAAGTGACCAGATTAGCAGCCTTCAGATTGGCTGTTAGTGGCTTCATTTTTCCCTTGTGGTCTAACACAAAGGTGGTCCGCCACTACTGAAGGCAGAGTGGCACATGATTTTGTTATACTACCAGCACAAAAACTGGGTGCTGCAAACAGCAGCTCTCACTTATATACTATGCAGAAGACCACCCTAAAACAAGCACTAGATTTTGTTCCGTCAGTATGAATGCTCCCTTTGCTGGCACCAATGCCCGTACCATTGTTTTCTTGTTTGGGAGCCTCAAACATTGTTGAGAAATGAGTCAGTAAACTTGATTTTCTCAGGCCCTGGAGTTTATGGGCCAAAATTTGAGTTGTAGTTTTAAGCCACTCTTCATTTAAAAGATACTTGTACTCATGAACAATGCTGAATATTGCCCTCCCCTTAGTTCAAAAGAGGAGTGAAAATTAGAGAGAACTCCCACCTAACGTTTCTTTTTTCCCCCTCTGAATTCCCAGTGATAGAAGCAAACCAGAGCAAAGAAAGAGCTAGGCTGAGCCTCAGCTGAATCATGACACTTGCAAATAAACATGTTCATTAATAGCATGCATTGTAGCCTAACTCTGCCAGCGTTGAGTATCAGTTGAACCATTGCTGAGCTGAACTACATAGAGGCTGGGTTTTGTGCAGTAGACATTTTGTGGAGTCAGTCCAGCAAGACAAAAACTGTTTTCTAACTCTAAATGTCATGGCTAAGCAGTCTGAGAGAATAACCTTCCAGGTACTAAATGAATGTAGTTCCACTGAAGCAAAAGTTAGGAAATCAGCTAAATTTCTGCTCAGTACAATAGTAAGTTCAGTGCTTGCTTTTCTTTGTTCTTCTGTTTTAGAAAGTTTTCATTTCAGTTTCAGCTATTCATTTCTACAGAGGAAAGAGTAGGAACAAAGTTTGCTACACTGAATGAAGAAGGATTTAGAGAAGTGTCACAGTGTGCATGTTGCCTCTTCACTTAACACGAGCAATTATTTGACTGTATTTGATGTGTCTGAAATATTCTAAGTGGCTTTGCTGTTATGTACAATATTTTAGCTCCTGATTACAGGTTTCTGAATCACGTAGGAAAAATTATAGAGGCACAAAAATTAGAAAATAATGATAGTTTATATGCACCATCATGGAGATGTAATGATTTTCTGACATTGCTTTAAATGCTTGGGATGGGCAGTACTGACACAAAATAAATGGAAAACTATACAGGATTAGCTTTGTATACCCATTGGACACTTGTTCTGCTTAGCCATGAAGTTGATCACTATGTAGGTACTGTATCTCTTCCTATCAGAGCTGATTTATTAAATTTTTTGCTCATAAGTGCCTGTGCGTCAAATCATAAATCACAGTAGTTTGTGTCTCTCCCACAGCCAAGCCAAGGTCCAAAGTACCAGGTCTGGATGACACTGACCTGCCAGAGCTGCTGTCAGGTATTGGTGTAATTTCAAAAAAAAGGCAACACATGAGGCGTGAGCAAAGCCTTGATACCCTTGTAGTGTTCTTCCATCAATCACTTCAAAATTTTAATTGCCAAATGTTTGAAAATGAGAAACGATTGTGTTTGCACAGCCCACTGCAGCCAGTGCCTCTGCAGCAGGGTAAGTAGGAAGAGGCTGAGTATAAAAGTACTTAGAATATGCACGAAAAGAGTGACAGCATTTAATGAACTGAAAACGTTGCCTCAAAATGCTGCTGAAATAGCACAGCTCATGTTTTCAGGGGTGGAGACAGAACTGAAGCACTACAAGGATACACTTCTAAAAAATGTTAGCAGTGTTTATAACTTCTTTCCATAACTCACTTGTCTGGCTAGAAATAAGAGTTTCTAAACACTTACTAAATGTTTATCATTTTCCTGGACTCACTGATTTGGTGGCACTTGTGTTCAGTAGCTGAATCATGCCTTTTCCTTCTTCCAGTGAGAGACCAAGAAACATGTCTTCTTGGTTTATGTAAGAGATCCTACTACAAAAATATATAGCCTAGCTCAAATTGAAATAATAAGATTTATAAAGACATTGCTGACCATGATGATGTAGTGTGGCCTTCAAAATATAAGATGAAGATGATGATACTTTAAATAGTCTTTTGAAGTATAAGCAGGCAGCTAACAAACATTGTTTTGAAAGTATTAATTAATTAATACACAAAACAGCACATATTCTATCCAAATTGGTTTCTTTGATTTCTACAGCTTTTGTATCCTTTTTGGAAAATGATCTCTAAAGAACAGTGTTTCCGGGGGGTGGAACAGTTTTGATGATATTAAGAAAACAGAAATTTCAATGGGAAAACCACACAAGCATGCGCTCACTGTCCTGTGCACACTTCAGTGTACCTCTTAGGATCAACAGGTTACAGAGTGTACCTTGGCATTAAGGCTAGGTACTGTCTTAAAATCCTTTTTGGAACCAGACCTGGAAACTGATGGGAATATTTAGAAAAGTCATACTGATGGAAAAACAACCTGAAGTATAAGAGAGACTTCCAGGAAGCAGAGAAGAGTCAGATTCGGTGATTATGAAATGAGGTCTGAGCTCTGTTTGTAATGAATATGTATCTGGTTCAAACCATAAGAGTTTTAAGATAAATTTTGCTCTGGGATCCTTTATCAAAATAAAATATTTTGTCTAGTTTCCAAAGCACTCCAGATACAACAGTGGACAGCCACTGATGTGCTGATAGATGGCTGCTGTGGTATCTATAACAGGGCATCTGTCACAAATATGCCGGGGCTGTTTCTCACTGCTGTTGTTTTAAAGATGACAGAACATGTTTTCATTCAGAAAGGTTGTCTATTTATATCCCCTGGACACAGCTTCTTTCAATGCTCCATGGAAGTTTTAACTGAACAGGAAGGAGGCCTTTGTAATCTGCAGGATGCTGTCCCCATTGAAATAACGTGTACAGACATCTCTGCCTGGGAAGGCATGGGAGGGCAAGGCTGAAGTTAGGGTTAACCCATAAATGTTGGTCCTGGTTTGTTTTTGAAACACGCTACCCAGATGATGTGTCATTGCCTGCAGGTTCATCTTGCACACACCACAGGTCAGACACCTGACTACTGTCACCGTAGGAAGGCACTTATGAGTTATCTGGTTTTCAACTGAGCCTTAAGCTGACACAGACTTGTTCCTGACTTCTATTCTGCTGAAAATTTAAGGGAAAGACAACATGTTCCACAACGGAAAAAAAAAAGTTTATTTGTGTTTGGATATCTTTTCAATGACTTCAAAAAGGCCAGGATTTTTTTCAGTGATCTCAGGGTATTAACATAACTTTCAGGCCATCCCTCTTTTTTATCCATTTCTATTATTTTCAGGCCCCGTACACCAGAAACAACAATATTACAAATTAATCCAAATGCAGCTATTTGTACCCTCACTTTCTGTTTCATCATAGTAAAGTTCTGCCTGAGGAAAATGATGGGCTTGCTCTTCCTTTAGCCCTCCCTGAAATTGCTACCTTAAGGCTATAGATTCACTGCAAGACACTTAACTCTTTATAAAGATACACCAAATGAAAATCTTACTAGGTATTAAAGCAGCAGGATAACTTCATTAAACCACTGCAGGGAAAGGTGCAAGGAGACCCTCACAGCTTTTGCTTTACTCCCAAGAGTGATAACACTAAACAGACATCCGCAGCTTGTCCAATTAAAAAACAAGTAAATCAAAATGACCTGTCAAGACTCATTGAATTTCCCGCTGTTCACATCAATTTTTCCTGAATATAGATATATCAGAAGAGTTAAAGACATGCTATTAATGCCTATGACTGACTTATGTTCACTCATCTGATTATTTCTGTGTGCTTCCTTGAGTAGTTGAAGAAGCAGTTAGCTAGTAGATTTCAGGAGTATCAAAGATGCAACTAAGAGCTAATGCAGTAGTACACTCCTTCCTTCCCATGGAGACAAATGCAGTAAATATATACATATATATTGATTACCCAGTGATGTTTTCTGCAGAGTTGCTATATAATTCAGCCTTGAAACACCCTCTTTCACACACTACCATGGACCACAGACACTTCTGCAACAAGCTGAAGATCTGCAGTAAAAGACAGAAAGCTCTAGAAATCAATGTGCTACGGGCAGAAAGTAGGAGATACTGAAAGAATTGCCCCAAACCCACTTGCCCATGAAATAAACATAATTTAGCCTATGTTTTTAGTACCTTAGCTTCTAGATGCTCAAATCTTCTGACTGCTTAAACACTGAAACCTTGAGCTTCTTGTCTCCTCAGGGCTTAGGACTGCCATCAGGGAACAGACTCTGCTACTCCTCCATGTTGGGGAGCTTGGGGAGGTGAGGCAGGAGGCTTTGGGGATCAGAGGGAGATCAGAGGCTGGGCTCTGGGTCTGCCTCCTGTGGTGTGAAGATTCCATCCAGATGTTCAAACAGACACAGCAAACAAGCTCCAAAAAAACCTGGGTAGAAACAGTATGCTATGTGGGGAACTAATTAAAGGAAGGGGCGCTTCTTTGCAGAGACTGTATCTATTTTGCCCCTGTGGGTAGCAGTAATAGCCCTATCAGCCTTTTGTAAATGCTTGTTCTCTGTGTTTGGGTCTCCAGAAGAAGCTCACTCAGGAGGCCGAGCCCCTTTGTGCTGGGTGCTGTCTCTGTGGCAGTTTTCCCTACCTTTCTGTGCCTGCAGTTGAGGACTGGAATGAGACAGAAGAATGAAATGAAACTACTCACGGCCAGAAAGTGAAGAAATAGTCAATAAGATGGGCTCCACTGACTCCAAACACTGAATTTATGGCAAAAGCTCTGTTAAGGTAAACCTCAAAATGTAACAGTGTATGTAGTACATCTAACCTCCCCCAAAGCACGTGGAGTCTGTGGCTCATTCTTCACTGTCCACAGGACAGCAGTTTTGCAATTTGGATTCAGGTAGTAGGTGCAGTAGTGTATGGAGTTATTCAGAATCAAAGTCAGTTCATCAGCCACTATAACGTGAGTGATGGCATTGCTGCAGTCGCTAGTGCTGTGTTCATTAACAGCAGCTGATAATCTGGCCCTTGGGGCTTGATTCAGACACAAATCTTTAATCAACTAAAAACCACACGAGAAGCTGCAGATGTATTTGTGGAGAGCCCATCAATAAGAACAGGAAGAAAGAGGTGAATTTTTTCATGTATTTTTAACAGCTACATTGTTTTAAATTTCTAATCTAACAGCAGTTAGACCCAGGATGTCTCTTCAGAGCAAGCTACACAAACCAGAGTCCCTGTCCTTATATACAGAAGCAATGCGGTGCAGCTGAGGAGTACGATGCCCATTATTATTCTTGATACGCTGCACTCTCATTACATTCCAAGGGAGCTGTCTGAGTCTATTGCAATGCTCAGAGTGTTCGTCACTGCAGACCAGGGGCTGGCTGAACTAAAAGCCAAATACGATGCTGGGGAATAGGTAAATGCAGAATGCGGATTCCTCTGGCATTCAGAAGGAAATTAAGTCACTTAATTTGATTTCCTGGTAAGAATCTCCCCATGGAGCAGTGTTGATGTGTGCTGGTGCCAGAGATCCTCCAGGATCTCCCACAGTTTGGGAATTTCTTTTATCTGACTGTCTCATGGACAAGGATCAGAAGGAGTGATAGGACTTCCAGAGGGCAGTCCTACTGAGAAGGTGAAGTATGGGTGGGATTAAGCTGAAGGAAATCCCATTCTCTATGATCCCTACATGTGTTACTAGGAGAAGGACAGATTTAATAGGACTTCCCACCCAGCCTGGGCAGGAGGGAGCTGGGGCTTCTTGGGCGAGGTGGTGGTCCCAGGCAGAGCTGGCTGGTGCCCAGCAGCCAGGCTTTTTCCATCTTGTATAAGGACAGTTCAACCAAAGCCCAACATGAAGGCAACCTTTCTGAATAGGCTGTAATGTAATGTATCCCTACACAACACCACCAAAGACTGAGAGGTGCCACAGGCAGCTCTGAGCTGTGTCATATGTCTGTTAGCGATGCTACTGCAAATCTGTCTGGAAGATGCTGATGATTGGGCAGATCCACAGACAAGCATTGATTTATGAACCCTTCCAGAAAGCAGTATCATTTAACGCATTTAATTAATAGATGTTCCCTCCTCATTTTGGCTGCTTAGCAAAAGGATGTGAGGGCTCTCTGCCTCCACTTACTGGGGACCCAGTCTGGAGCACTTTGTTTTCGGCTTAGCTCTGTGAGCGAGTGAGCTCAGCCTCTGGAAGGAACTGTAGCAAGGCTACATCTTTCAGACACGGAAAACCCCAAGAAGGGTTTTCCCCTTCTTTCCCCCCTGCCATTCTTCTGCAGGCTTCATCACCAGAAGGGAACCTATCAGTCACCCACCAAGATTGTTTGCCTAATGTATGCCAGAGAAACATGCTAGCTAATTTCTGCATCCAGTTGACAGGGCTGGAACTTGCTGGTCTTGACTGAAACACTCCCAGATGACTCAGTTGGACCATGCTCCTAAACACCAGCACTGATGCTGTTTGATTCTTGCCGGCCAGCTTTGCCTCACTATGACTTCCATGCATCATATCCTGGCCAGACCATGAGCTGGTGAACAGCTGAGTGGCTTTAAAAAACACCAGAACCGTATCTGAGCACTTCACGTGGTGAAGGCAACAGGGTTAAAATGCTTGGGCTCAGTAGAGGAGAGGGAAAATACTTTGCGATGCATCCACTGTGTGACTTCAGCATATTCTGGGTCATCTGGTACCAGAGCAGCATAGAGAAAAATGTTCTCTTGGACCTGAGGTAACAGAGGGTTCAGGCATTTGCTAAATGACGTGGAAGGCTTTCTCTTATGGAGCCTTTCACAGACACTAAGGCAAGAACTTAGAAGTCCTGTGCTAGGGTACAGAGCCCCATTTGCTTAGATCACCAGCTGAAATCTACCCACACAGCAGTGCCCCAAATTCTCTATTGCCTGATGGCTTTGGGATAGCCTGTAATAAAAAGTGTGCTTAAGTATGTAAGAATTGAAATTATCTTCACAATTGCCAGGTTAGCCATTTTGCTGTCAATTTATACAAAGTGGTAGTCTTAGGAAAAAACTATGGTCCCGTGACTAACCACTCCCTTTCTAGTCCACTAGGCAAAGAGAGCTCTTCTGGGGCTGGGGAGTGTCACCAGAGACACCTGAGAATCAGACCCTGGACCAACATGTTTATCCAATTTACTGCAAAGTTATTGATCTTGTGAGCAAGAGGCCGTATACAATCATTATTTCACCACAAGCTAGGAATTCACGCTTGGCTGATGCTCCCTTGGGTTTCAGTGGTTTTCTTAAGACAGAGTGATACATTTGCAAAATTCTTCAGAAAAGTCATCTTGGAAGAAGGGGGAGCTCAGCCATTAAGTATGCCAGGCATGAACCATGGCAGCGGGCACTCAAATATGAAGGCATTTCCTTTGCTAAAAATGCACATTTACCAGGTTGTGATGTTTTGACACTAGCAGCACGCAAGTTGTACAGTTGTGTAGCACTTCTGATTCTCCTGGTCTGTAAGTACAGTTTAATCAGTAGTTTGCTGAAACGATTTATTAAGGAGGATGTAAACTTGGTAATCGTGTTGCATAGCTGTGTAGACATAAGGAGGGGCACTCTTTGCAGGAGACCTATAGCTTTACAGTGCAAGAGTCCTGCCAAGATCAGCTGTTCCCCTCTCAGTTGTGTCCCTGCCCATGGTGGGGGGGGGGGGCCAGGGGGTGGGGGGGTGGGGGGTGTTGGCATTACATGACCTTTGAGATCTCTTCCAACCCAAACCATTCTATGATTCTATCAGTACTTCATAGAAAAATGAGAAGAATTAGATTTTGAATCGCTGTCCCTGCAGGTCTTCAAAGAACATGTAGATTTAGAGGTTACTAGCATGGTTTAGTGGTGGACTTTAGTACTAGATTAAAGGTTGAACTAGATGATCTTAGAGGTCTTTTCCAACCTGAATGATTCTATGATAACTCATTAGAAGTTAGGAAGGAAGAAAATATTTGCTTTGCTTCCAAGAGAAAGAGTTTTTCCCTTTTGCTTAAATAAAGAAGAAAAAAATGACTCAATCTCACCAGATTTTCTATGCTATGCCATATGACGTATGCTAACGTCAGGGGAGGACCAAATTCAGTGCACAGTTATTGGCAATAGTCTTTTGGGGCTTTAAAATTGATTCTTCAATCAGATATTAATTTGCATTGCAAGAAATGAAAACCTGCTGCCTGCAGATTTAAAGCATACAGCTGCACCAGTTACACTGAAGACACAATTTCAAAGCAATCTATGCAGCTTAGAGAGCCTTTTTTTTTTTTTTTTTTTTCCCCAAACAGAAATAGACACTCTGCAAGGCAAGACACACTACTTCAGGCCCTGTATGCCACAGGCACAGGGCCAGTGAGTGAGAAAGAGTTAACTATCCCTACAACACCATGGCTGGTGCTGCTTACAAGAGCTTTTATTTTGTTTACGTGCACGTGTGTTAGCAAGACACTTAAATAGATGTGTGCTGAGTATTCCAGCAGGCAACGTTTTGTTCCCGGTAAACAACACGTGCAAAGCAAGGATGCGAGCTATGAGGCAGAGCTCCATTTAAAAGGCATCTCATTTAAGACAAGTGGCAATCTCACATAACATGCCAAGAACATCCAAATTGCCAGAGCACATTTTTCATTCCTGTACTGGAATCCTAATGCATAAAAAGAGTCTGTTGACAATTTCCATTTACATAAGTAAACATTTTTGATTGGCATTTCTCTAATGCTCTGGGAGGTTACCCAGTCAAAGTACATCTGCCGTTTCTATCTATCAAAACCCAGCTGACATAATTTTTCCCACTAAAATCAATGCAGACTTACAATGAAGTATCCACCAGGAACTTCGTATTTCTTCTGCAGCTATGTGTCTCTTAGCATGAAAAGAGAGGGCAGCAATAAGACCTCTAGGGGAAATCCTGGCCTTACAGGGTTTTGTGCGCCCCTCTGTTAAGTCCAGACAGTAGTGCCATTTTGCACTCCCTGGGCTTCCCTGGATGGTGGGAGGACAGAAACATGCCGCAGGCTTAGCTCCTTTATGTTCTTCTTTTATATGGCTCTAACACTGCCTGTTCTTGCAAACCAAGAACCACAAATCCAGTGCAGCATCCCAAATCTCTTCACTTTCTTAAAGAATCAAGGTCTCCCACAGAAGCTGCACCTTTTCCTTTCTATGCAATAAATACACAAGGCACTCCAGGAAGTGTGGTGCCTTACCTCTGGGTCCTTCCTTTCAACCCAGGCCCCACAGGTTCCCTACCCACCAGGTTCAGGTTTCACAACCCTTTGAACTAACCTTAAATACGGTTACCACACAGGCAAGGTTTCCATGTCTCTCATTGCTTGCAGCTCCCCTGATCCTCTGAACTGTCCTACAGGGTGAGCAATCTTATCAAGCCATCACTGGACGCTTTGACGTCTCTTCTGAGAGGGACCCTTGCCCACTTTTATACCTAGGTCTCTGCTACAGCTCATTGCATCTATATCAACCTTCTCTACGCTCTTGCTTTTCGCAATGTAATCACTACTCAGCTGTCACTGTAAACTCCTTCCTATCCTTTAGCTTGATTTCACCTCCCTTTCTCCAGATGCAAGAAAAAAAAAATCAAAACCACACCTGCTTCCATTTACATATAACAGTACATAAATGTCTGCCCTGACTCTAACCAGCAATGGTTTTCTATCAGAGTAACTCCTTAAATCCAGCTACTAGATGCTGCAGGAACACAAGCAACCAGCAACTTTGTCCATTTGCTGGAGGATCAGCTCACTATATTTGTTGTGTTAACATGAATTACATAGCAGAAAATCCCTTTTAGCCCAGGTGAAGATGTAAGCTGTTGTCCTTTCTCCCTCGCATTTCTGTTAATGAGCTATTGCACTGGTGAGGCCTCACCTCAAGTACTGTGTGCAATTTTGAACATCACAACGTAAGAAGGATGTATAACTGTTAGAGAGTGTCCAAAGGAGGGCTACAAAGATGTTGAAGGGTCTAGAGGGCAAGGAGTGGCTGAGGCCCCTTGGTTTGTTCAGCACAGAGCAGAGCAGGCCGAGGGGAGGCCTCATGGCGGCCTGCAGCTCCCTCATGAGGGGAGCGGAGGGGCAGGCGCTGAGCTCTGCTCTCTGGGGACAGCGACAGGACCCAAGGGAACGGCATGGAGCTGGGACAGGGGAGGGTCAGGCTGGGTGCTATGGAAAGGTTCTGCACCCAGAGGGTGGTCGGGCACTGGGACAGGCTCCCCAGGGCAGTGGTCACAGCACTGAGCTGCTGGAGTTCAAGGAGTGTTTGGGACAATGCTCTCAGACATACGGTCTGATTTTTGAGTGGTTCTGTGTAGAGCCAGGAGTTGGACTTGATGATCCTTGTGGGTCCCTTCCAACTCAGGATATTCTATGATTCCATGATTTTCACCCGCATACTACAGCCCTTTGGAAAGCACGTCACTTGATTTTTGAAAATCAAACTGAACTGTTTTAACAGTGGTGAAATGACTCTGCAAGAGAAATTCATTCACCCAGAAAGATGTGGAACACCCCAGGAAAAGAAGCATCTAAGATCAGCCCACCCCTTCTCCTACAGATCTTTTTCTTTAATACAGAGCTTCCTCTTTCTCTTGTTTGGAGAGACCTTTCTCTCCAAACAAATCTCTGCTCTGATTCAGGAATCAGGAAATCTCCTGATTTCCTGCTGAACATGACACACTCTCGGACAGGAACACTAGAACCAAACATCTTTTTCTTCCTAGTATCTGGAAAAGTGATCGGATTTTTTTTTATTAAGTATAGGCCCTTCTAAGGAAAAAAGCCACAACATTGAAAGTTCCAAATAATTTATTCAAGCAAAGCTTGCAGAACAAATTAAAGAAGTATGAAGCTTTTTTTTCTGGAGCTGATATTGGATGCTTTGCAATAGTAGAGAAGTATGCAGTCAGCGCAGACCACCAGGTAATAGCAATGTACCTCTGTATGTGCTTGGGTGAATAATACAGAGAAGTGGGTCCCAGTTCATAGAGGCTTAAATCATTGAATCATTGAACAGCCTGGGTTGGAAGCGACCTTAAAGGCCCTCTAGTTCCAACCTCCATGGGCAGGGACACCTTCTACTAGACCAGGTTGCACAAATATTGTTTTTAGTTTATTATTCTTCTTCAACCTGCACTAGAGACAGAAGGGATCAGCTTCGGCCTCCGCATCTGTAGCTAGTTTAAAAAAAGCTGTGACTTTTTTTTTTTTTTGTCAGGGAGTAGGTTCTATGGAAGCTCCAGCTTTTGTATCAAAAGAGATTAGGACCATTTAGGGACTGTTCTCAGTTTTGTAGGCCGTTGTCCACACTGTCATCAATTAGTTTGCAATAGCTATTCCAACCAGGTGAGAAAAAACTGCACGGAAGAAACTGGACAGATTTTCTCTCTGTAAGCGAAGCAGTGGCCACTATGAGACAGTTACTGCAGCTCTGTGCTGGTGTGAAGTCTTCCTTCTTAGGGAAACATCCAGTGGAGAAAATGTGAATGCTTTGTGCTCCATCTGTGCTGCCATGGGGGAACAGGCCAGAGAAGCTGGCTTTGGCTTTACAAGGGAAGAGGGAGATGTGAGAAGTGAGTGGCAGACAGGGAAAAGGCTGCTCACCCACTGCCTTTCTGAGGAGCAGAAGCCACATCCTGGCTGCATTGCTTGCACTCAGTTTGGTGACCTCAGGACACGACCCAAAGCACAAGAAACCACATTAAGAAAATCCATCACAGTTGCTGGTATCACTCACATCAACATCCAAGAAGTGAAAAACAGATGAGGGAGAGCTGGCATGAGAGAGAGCCGTGCAGCTGTGAACTACCTCACCCCTCCAAACTGTCCTTCAGCACTGACTGATTCAAGGTGGTCCGTGAGGTTGAGAGCAGAGAGAAAGCACTGCTTAAGATGGGCGGATGAAGGAGGTGTAGACTGCTATATCATAAGCTGTATGACAGGGAAGCTAGGGTGAATACCAGGAAAACTTTCCCAGTAGAGAAGTATGTAAGCATGTGGAGCAACATCAATAAAGGCAAGGAGATAAACCCATAAAAAAGACTACTTCACGTTAACCAAAACTGGAGCTGTACTGCATTTACATTCACTTTAGTCACTTTGTAGGACTCCTCTGATTACACAGTCTTGCTTAAAATTATGGTATAGATCTCAGCTTTCTTAGCCAGCGTTTCTCTTTGGATAGCTGGTATAAATAAAGATATGATGGTCACATTGGGTAGGGTAGGGGAGACATTCAGAAGCAACTTGAGCAAATGGCAGCCCCGTTTATTTCCTATTCGTTCTCTGCTGAAGGTGCAGAGCCGGGGAATATCAGAGAAGCCTGTCCACCAGGCTCTGCTCGAAGCACTCGTAACTTAATGGGGCCCAGGCATTTCAGGAGGACAAGTAACCCAGTGCATGGGTCTAGTACCTGTACAGAGGCTTCTCCCTTAGTTTTAGACTTACTGAAACCTAAGCAATTTGTCTCATTAATTGATAGCCCAGTAGTAGCTTATACGTTTCTGATGTTATATAAGTGGATTTAGAGAAAAAGCACTGCCACGAGCAAGTTTCCAATTAGGAAAAGAAATAAATAGAATTATGGAATTAAGGTAGAACCCCAGCTTGAGTGACTCAAATCCGTTTCTTGTGCTGCAGTCCACTGCAGGCTATTAGAAAACGTTTTATTTTTATCTTTTTAAAGTTAATTCATCACTAAGATGGAACAACAAAGGCAAATTCCTTTGCCGGCTGGCAACCACACTCCCAAGTTGCTGGGCCCACCTAGTTTGACTATTGCAAGTGCAAAGGACGATGCTTTATTGAACTGTGTGCTCTGACATGCAAGCAGCTGGACCCTCACTCATACAAGCACTGCTGAAATACAAACAATAGTGCATATATTACCATTTCCTGACTTGTGCTGGCATCTTTCTGTCAGTCCAAACATGCAGACTGTCATTATTATTCATAGTTGGCTACTACTAATACTTACCTACTACAGTACTGGGTATAGGTGTCTAATTAACAGTGGCTTTCTTTGCAGAGACATCAAGTGTCCACAGGTCTCCATGACCTGACCTCAGCAGGAGAAAAGAACACTCTATACTTCTCACAAATTAGGCCATATTTATCTAAATACTCAGCTGCAGATTTAAGTGCCTACATTTTAAAACATTGGTTTGTGAAAATAGCAATTTATGGTTCTCAAAGGAGCAATTTGGAATTTGATGAGGGAGTCTTAAGGTCTCCACTCACAATTCTGCCACTTACTGCAGAGTGGTTTTGATAGCATTTGAATCTCTGAAGGCATTTCAGTTTCCTTATCAGGTTAAAGAAGCTAAGCAGATATCCTGGGTTGTAGTGCTGCTGGTAGGAAATCTCACGTATTCAGTAAATCAATTTATACACGAACAAGAAGCCGTATTTATTCTTTATACATGCGGGCACTATCTCACTGCTATATTATATAGTATAAAATCTGTGTCAGATGGAAACGGTGCACTGGCGATGACTGATTTGATAGGATGCTAACTCTTTTTCTTTTGCAGAATTGAGCACTGGTCAGTTTTTTGCTGGGCAGGGGATCTCTAGGATTTTTCCTTGCTGCAGTGAGACTACATGGATGAAGTAGGAAGAGCTCTCAGAGGTTTTCCTGCCTGGAAAGGAAGACTGTCAATTTTAGTATGCAGCTGAATGGACCCACCAAATGCAGGGGAACACCATACTTCTGACAGTTTGGATTCAAGACTAATCTTTGGCAGCTACTGGCATGCAGGAACCTGAACCATATGACAGGGAATCCAGCAAAGCTCATTAATAAATTACCCTGTGTGATTGCCCAAAACACTGAGCACTTAGCTGAAGTAGCCTGAACCCTCATAGCCAACCACAAGGTACAATGAGTATAGAAACACACTTAAGGAAATAGCTAATAATTATTTTGGGAAAGAGAGCTCCAACTTTGGGAGGAAAGCCAGAGTTTCCCCAGCAGCAGAGCCACTGTGTAACCACATTTGCTCAGGACCTATTTTACTCCTCTCACCTCTCTGAGTGTGGCAATGTAGGAAGGTAGGAAATGATTTTCCATATTCCCCAAGCCATAGCCATAGTAAAGAGTAAGCCTAGGTAGGGTAGTTGTGTCCTCCAGTAGGAGACAGGCATGTTGAAATGCTACACCTGTAACAGCATCAGACCAAAATACTACTCTGCCATTGTCTGTTATGCTCATTCATACCATGAGATAAAACTTGTTTCCTTTAGGGGCAGAAGAGGGTTCAAAGTTATTCCGATGCTGATACTACCAGCACCTCACCTCACACTGCTTGGTGCGTGTTGTGCATGAGTGTTAGATGTGGGGGATGACAATTTACCAGACAGTGTCACTACAAACCTAAAATCCTGCCCTTTTCACCCTACAAACAGAGACCCAGAATAATTAAGACAGTGTTAATTTTATTGTACTCAGCATGGAAACCAGAAGATGTAAAACAGCAAAACATTAAATTCCTAAGGAAGTCAATCAGGTGGGTAACATTGCTTTATATCATTGTAAGATTTCTTCACATGCAAACTTCTGTTGGTATGTCTTGAATAAATGCTACAGTACATCTGGAAGCCTAAAACTAGCTTTACTTTGTACAGTACATTACATTAAGTCAGTATAACTATAAAAATAATAAAGCCACAATAATATTAGTCATCATTAGAAGCCCCAAAATTGGTTTTCTTCTTCTGCTGACTGATTTATGGCCATCATTTTTATGGTGCTTGCAACAGCCAGGAATTCAGAGGTCATCCACCCTCTTTTCCTTTAGCTCTGGGTATAAACTCCCATCACTTTCCAGTGTGCTACTGAGACCTTAACTTCAGGCTTGAGCCTTGATTTTATGTACCATGAACACTTGGATCTTTCTCTTCCCTGCTACTGAAACTCCTCAGGTCAGTGTCTAAACTTGGGTTTGATGTACTTGAAACTACTTATTGCAAACTGAGCTAGAGGATGTGTTTTGGGGAGAACCCTCTAACAGATGGATCAGCTAGATGAGCTGCTGAGCTGCTAAGAAGCATCTCAAGAGTCTTGGATTCTGCAGCACACAACTGCTGGAGACTTTGCTGTCATTTATTTCTACTCCAGAGGTTGTCAGTCTCAGCAGAAACCTAACAAAACCTCAAGGTCTAGTACATCAAGAAGGACTTGGTTCATGTGATTCTGTCCCTACTGAGCTCAGATGCTTGCTATCACCCATCTGCTATTGGTCTTTGTGCAGAAACCCATTTGTATATACTAAGTGTGGATATCCACAAAGTTCTGGAGTCAGTGTGTATCTCTGTACATCCAGCCACTGTGCTTTCTGTTTACAGTCTAGACGCAGAGGTTGGCCAACTCTTTTATTTTAGCAAGATCAGTGGGAATTTTTTTAGAGACCAAATAAATATAAAATCCTTGTGTGTCTACTGAAGAATAATCTAAACTTGCCGCAAAGTTGTAGAAAATGCTGAGCCTCCAGCATTCAGTCAGAAAGGGGAAAGGGAAAAAATCTTAGAGTGTGAGTAATGCATGAGACCTGCACACATGTACAGCCCTTCTAAACATGTACAGGCACATGTGCGCACACACAGGCTGACCTACAGCAAACTTCTTCCTAGAGGAAAAAATATTTCCTCTCTGTGTGTTTGGACTCCATCAGTTTCTTCGTTAAAAAAGCCTGAATGATGAAGGATAAGTTTCACATCAGAAAATATTCCTTGCCAGGATTTGATTCAAAATCCATGTTATAAATACTGGGAAGGAAGAGCTGCTCAGAAAAGCACACAGCAGATAAATTAATAAATATCAGAGCTTCAAAGAAATGAATGGTGTTCATTTCAGTTCAGATCAGTTCAGCTGTTATACTTCATTCTGTCTTTTAAATATCTATACTAACTCAGGTGAAATAATGAAATTTAGGCCCCTAAGAGAACATTTCAGCCATTTTAATGTACAGAAACTGACCTTCAGGCTCACGGGCCACTGTAGCATCCCGCAACTCCAGAGATATTTGGTAGTGTGCAGCATTTGGATAGGAATCTATCTGCATACCTTTGGGATGACTGTGAAAACACTGACCACTCATAGAAGCATCACACAGTGACTAAAAAAAAAAAGAGCAAAGTCTGAGATGCTACTAAAACAGGAAAAAAAAAAAAAAAAGGTTACAAGAGGCTTTGTATTACTCCAGGCCATGGAGCTTGATGAACAGTTCTCTCATTCAGAGCCACCATCTCCATAAGCTGCCTGTGAAAGGTTTACTCTTCCTCGGTAACCTTCTGCATTCATTTTTAAAAGGTGTAAAGAGATAGGCATGGAATAAGGCAATGGAAAATCAGCCTAATAAACTAATATAAATTTTACTTTTAGGCTTATACAATCTGCGCTAAGTAATAAAATGCTGATGTGGTAGACTCCACCAAATTTCCAAACTGAAAACCAATAGCATCACAAAGAAATCTCCCATCAACTTCAACACTAATTTTCATTTGCATTTCCGCTTCCAACTTTAACATTTCAAAGCAGTCATGACTTTCAAGACAAAACTTAGCATTATCTTTAGAACATATATTCACTTTTTCTGAATCCCTTGAAGGTACTTCTCCAAACAATGCATTTTACAAGCTCGTATGTGACAGTAGTGGTAATAAACTGAGGCTGTTCACCTACTGGTATCACCGGCTAGTTTCTCAAATCAGTTTTGTTGAATTGTATTTGGATATATCTATACACACCAGCAAAATATACAGGCTTCAGAAATGTTCATTTTCCTAAAAAACATGGATCACCAAGAACATGAAAAATGTGTGAGGTCAGAATGAAGAAGTGGGGACAACTGCAAAAATTTAGTAAAACAGTGGCTTTATGGACATAGGAATAGAAATATCCTCATGAAGAACCTATATCACCTACGTTTTAGTTTTCATTTGGTCCTTTCTTCCTCATTTTTCTCAGCAATTCTTTCCTATACTTTCAAAGGGAGGTTTCCTACCTCTGAAATAGGGAAGTCAGGTATTTTCCTCCTTGTCTCCAGATCTTTCCTCACTTTTTTTTTTTTTTTTTTCTGAGCCCACATGAAATCTGGGGCCATGCTGCAAACTGCCTGCAACAAGTCTCTCCTTCAATTCATATTGGAAACATTGAAATATAGATTTGCATTCCTATTAACTGTTCTGGTTTTGGTTCTGGCCACACCAATCTCCCCAGAAGATGCACTGACAGAGTTTCTCTGACAATAAGCTTGTTTCCACAATTTCTCATCTTCCACCAAACTGAATTTTGATTTTTTGAAGCTTCCAACACACCGAGTTACTTCAGCTGTCTGGGCTGCAACACAGCTCCATTGTTTTTATTTGTCCTCGAACAGATTTACTCTTGGGAATGACAAAGTAACTTCTGTTTTGAGCCCTCTTTTTATTATCCCAAATGGATTTCCTGGGTTGTTAACCACTGAACCAACACTCTGTGGTGCTGACTCACAGGGCAGGGAAAAAGAAGAGGATGAAGGCACGTGGATCACCTCCCCCTGTCCTCTGCCATACAGTAACTTCTATTTTTGACACCGATGTGACACCAAGAACAGTCTTTCTTGGCTGCTAAAGGACTATTCACACACACATTTGCTAATTGCTACCCAAAACATATTTTCCTTCTGGTGAAACATGCATCATCCCTCCGAGGATTCACATAAATCATCTAAACATTGTATGCACGAGAAAGCACAAATTGCCAGTGGAAAGCTAGCAGGTTGCCTACAGTCTGCACTAACAGGGCAAAGTGAAAACAAAATATTTCACATGAGGTGTGCTGGTGATTACTGACTCATTTTTTGTGTGTTTTTGGCACAATATTGCTTGGCTGTGAATGCACGCCTGCAGGAGCTCTATGCCCACAAGACAGTGTTGCTGACGTGTTGCAGGTTGTCTGTGCATGAGTATTTTCACAGAACACAAAACCACAACACTCTGCTGAGCACCGTGGTGTATCCAGCTATGCCCATGCAGTTATTTAGATGCATCCAGCTGGTAATCTACCCACCAGCGTTTTGCTGTACATCAGTATTGGTGAAATTTCCCTGGAAGAAAGGTTGGTGGGAGTGGACCAGCTGGTGCAGACTCGCAGCTGGGAGCAGCTGCAGGGTACCTGGAGATCTCTGGTTCCTCGTGAAGAAGTGTTAATTGCAGTGCTCACTCATTGCTAAGTCCAGTTTGGCCTCCATAAAGCCATTCATACCCATATTGTAGAAACATTTAGGAGCGCTTGAGCTAAAGGATAAAGTTCATGGAAATCGCTGAGTGCATGATATCCATTTATTCTCCTCGGGAAGAATATGACA
The DNA here is from genome assembly GCF_009769625.2 of Cygnus olor. Lineage (NCBI taxonomy): Eukaryota > Metazoa > Chordata > Aves > Anseriformes > Anatidae > Cygnus > Cygnus olor. Next base: position 11,596,548 of record NC_049172.1, on the reverse strand, counting down.
ATCCATTTATATATTCAGACAAGACACATTTGTAAAGGGACAATTCAGAGCAAGCTTGCAATGAGGAGGGCAGTGGAGGGAGGGATGCGAGCTCAGTCAAGGGACACGGTTTCACAGGAGGACAGGCTGGGCAGCAGCTAAAGAGGGAGCTGGCAGAAGAGAGGTGAAGGTGTAGGAAGGAGCTGCACGAAGCCTTGGACCTGGACAGGAGACAGCAAACACCACAGAAAACTCTGGGAACCTCTTCATGGTTGACACAGACACAACGTGGTAAGAGACACCGAACTTGTCAACTAACCTTACCTAATGGTGCTGCCGAGATTAATCCCACACAAAATTTCACAGGAAACTCACATCTCAGACACTGCTAGGAAGGTAATGAAAACAGCAGTACTAACAAAAAAAAAAAGACGGGAGACTTTCCTCCTGGTAGGCAGACATGGGAAGACACTATCTGATATGGTATTTCAGATTCACCTGTTCAGCATCAAGCGGCAGACAACTTGAAATAATGTACAGACATGGAATGAGGAGGTGCCATAAAACTCCAAATATATACCAGAGGAAAATTAGGAGTCAATTAGGAGTACCAAGCATAGGGGCAACAACTTTCATTGAAGTAGGTTGAAATATTGTCCATTAAAGAAACCTTACAGTATTTTACCTCCTAACTGGGGAAAAAAATTGCCCTGAAACAGCTGCTTTGAAAGCTTGGCAGTCAATACACTCAAAAAGTCTGGCCTCCTAAATACAAGTGGACCACCTCACGGCTGCTTCATAGAAAAAGAGAAAAGAAAGGATATTCATGTTTGTTTACACTGTGTTGTAAGATCTACAGAGTAAATCGGATGTGTGGTACTACAGACAGAAATAAATTATCATCATGATTTATGAAAAATCTTTAATGGAATAAAAGTAACTCCTATTTAACTTAGCACTCGGCAGGATTACAATATCCAAATCCCTGGTGCTTTGCAGGATTGAAAAATAAACTTTCTATAAACTGCAGGAGTTCCCCAGCCTACCATAAACACTAGTGGACAGAATGAAAAGCTAGTGAGAAACATTTCCCAGGTTGAAAAATGTTGTTAAGCTGAGAAATGTGACAAATGTACATTTGAGACATTATTGTATATCACACTTCTGGAGAAACAGTCACTAAGCTACCTTTTATTGGCAGATGCTACAACTTCTCTAACATTAGAAATACAGTAAAGATTGTCTCAAGATTTCAATACTTCTGTAAAGTAAACATTTCAAGTTAACAATACAACAATTTATAATATAGAGAACGTTTGGTAAAACAAGATATGCACAGGCTAAATAAATGGTATTAAGTTTATGAAAGGCAGCGAGAAAAGCACCAATATACTGAAGAAAAAAAGGAGCAGATTCAGATAAGGGCTTAAAAAGTCAGAGCAGTGTAACACAGTAGACATGTAGCCTCATGGACCTAGGTGCACAGCACAGCCTGCTCTTACATTAAAACATCACCGTGCATCTCTAGAGAGAGAAAAAAGACCCACACCACTTAAAAAAGTGTTTTACAGGAGCAGCATTCAGCACTTCTGGAGGCTGCTGAGAGCCTGAGCTGGTGTGTCACTGTTCCAGGAGACCTGGCTGCGTGTCCTCTCGTGGCTGGCCTCATCTGCAGGCATTGCCTGCTTGCACACACCTTGCACACTCCTCTCTCACCTCCCCTTCCAGCCATCAAAATCCCATTTACTCAACTTCTTCTCCCAAAGAGAGTTCTTCAGCCCTGATCCTCACTCTTTCCTTCATTCTCCATTTCAAGGGGAAAAGAAGAACTGTCTCACTCAGGCTCACCTAAAAACTGTGCGCCACTGCATCAACAGTTCATAACCTTTTTACAGACTTGCCTCAGTGTGGGTAACTTAAACATAAGGAAAGTTGTCTCACTTTACAGCTCGGTTAAACAGCTGTTTAACCTTAGTTTCACCTCATCCAGCTTCCCCCAGCCTATCCCTCTGCATAAGACCTTTTGATGGATACCAGTAATTTCTGACAATGATCCTGATAATCCCTCTGCTTCTTGCTTTATCAGAAGATGCTGTTCTCCCTGCCACAAGGTGACAATGCAAATTTGTGCTTTTGCTAACTGCCTAGCTTCTCATCTGACGCTGGACGGGATGGGGGCACCATGTGGAAATACACCAGCTGTGGCAATGACGAAGGCATGATGGAGTGAGTGGCTACTCAGAAAACAAAGGGCAATAATTTCCACTGTTGCTGCACTGCAACCCCAATAACACAACTGAACAGCAGGACTTGAGACTTGAGGGGAAGGATTCTCACTACCACTGCAGATATCCACCCACCCCTGCGGACCACTTCAGTCTAACACAGATGACGGAGCAGGTCGGACACAGCAATTGGGACGCCTAAAATTCTGCAGCATGGACTGGAATATGTTATGCTGCCTCCCTTTCAGTTTCTTATTTGAGGATGTGTCTGAGGAAATGGATTTCCGGTTCTGACTGTTCTGAGCCCGGATCAGTTTCTCATGTTCCCGGATTTGTCTCTGTAAGTGGTTCTGGATAGCGATTCCCAAGGACTCAGGGTCGAGGGAAGCACCGTAGACCTCCCACGTCATGCCTTGCTCATCCCAGACAACATCTCTAACGTGCTTGGATTGCTTCACCTGCACTTTTGCCTCCATGGCAGAGGCGGGCTGCTTCTTGTTTTCCCCACGGTTTGGCAAGGCCTGAACCGAAGAAGGAACAGCTGCAGCATGAAGCTCACGCTTGGACTCCTTGGCTTGCTGGGGAGCTGCCGAAGCCTCCAGGAGAGGGGTGACATGTCCAGAGCTCCAGCTCGGAGCAGCTGCTGCTCCCACCGGCAGAGCCTGCCTGCTGGCCGTTGGAGTCGGCCTCATCTCACCCTGGCCTCTGCTCTGCTCCTTCTCACCCACCTCCTCCAAGCAAGCCTTTCCACTGACGGGCTCTCTGCTAGCATTTAACCCTCCCTGGGCATCAAGCACCATCAAGTTTTCTTCCTTTGGTTTTACCCCAGATTGAGGAATCGCCTCCACTTCGTTCGCACCCTTACATGGCATTGGTTTTTGCTCAGAGCTGCCCAGGGCCTCATTCTGCTTGGTTTCACTCTGCATGTTACAGAGTGAAGGTAACTGGCTGCTTCCCACATCATGCACGAGACACTGCACCTTGCTCTCAGTTCTAGTAGCAGACATGACATTTATTTCACTGGCAGCAGACCGTGCTGCGGGTTGATTACTGGGGCTGATGGCAAGCTGCTGGGCAGGCACTGACTTTGACAGGGCCGCAGCATCTGTCGGCAGCGCAGGAGCATCCTCACCGCTGCTGGCTGGACCTGTCCCTTCAGTATTATCCACAGGTGTACCTTGAGAGGTGACGGCTGCAGGGGAGAAGGGGACGGTGGGTTCTGCATTGTCTGCTGAGCCTGGGGACACTGCGTCAGGTGGGACAGCAGGCAGCCCAACAGGCTGGCTTTGGGCTGTAGCAGCCACAGCCGTAACAACAGTCAATTTTGACACTGTACCAGGAGAACATGGGGGCTTCTGCTGTGAGGAGCAGCTGTTAGCAAGTTCGGACTGGCTCAGCCCCCCACTGCCTTGGTAAATGATGTGCAGTTCTTCCTTCTCCTCTGGAGGAGGGTTCCCTTTTAAGAAGGCAGCGAGGATGCTGGGGCTGGTGGAAGCTGATTTATTCTCCACAGTAGCTACGGCCTGAACCTCGGCATCTCGCCACGTTCTGCTTGCTGCTTCCTGAGTTAAAGAGCTGCTCTCCGACTGAACCGTCATCGTACCTGTTTCTCTGAATTTGGAGAGCTGGGTTGGGCCCGAGCTCCCCGGCTCAGTGTCTGCATCACATATGGGATGTGTGCCCTCACAGCTGAGCTGGGCTGGGGCCGCGCTGCTCTGCGTCATCTCAGTCTGATCAGCAGGACACAGCTGCTCAGGACCTGCAGACCCGCTTTTTGCCACCACAGCCGCCTGTGGATCTCTCCCAGCATCGGTGGCAGCGTCCCTGTCCCTCACCGGAGAGGCGGGCTGGCAGGCAGCAGCGTCAGCTTCTGCTCCCCCCTCTTTTCTCTCTCTTTGCAGAAGGCTTGCCTGAGAGGTGAGACACGACTCGTTATCCCTGGCCGGGCTGCCCGGAGACGAACACTGCAACACCTGGAGAGCTGGCTGCTCCTCAGTCCCCTGAGGTTTCAAGGCAGAGTCCTCCACCTGCGCCAGGGGGCTTGCTTTCGCCTGGCCACCCTGCACAAACTGCCGGGAGCTCTGGGGAGCTGGCATCATGTCTGGCCCGCACCCTGCCGCATCCACCGCTGGGGCTGGCCCTACTGCTGTCAGACACCCCTCCACAGCCTGGCTGGAGAGCCTGCGAAGAAGCACAGCTTGCTGGTTAACATCCTCCTTGCAGCACGCCTCCTGCCTCTGGGTGCTGGTGCGCTTCAGGCTGCAGGTGCGAGCGGCTGCGGAGCCTGGTACGGAGCAGGGGAAGCCATTGCTGGCCCTCTCTTCAGCAGCAACTTTGGGCTGGTGTTTAGCAGGCAGCAGGTCCCCTGGGTGGTCCTTCTCCTCGGGAGGGGCAGCTAGGGAGAACTCGGCAGGTCCCAGGGGATGTGGTACAGTCCCCATGGACTGCCTCAGGGATGCAGCTCACTGTCAGCTCCTCCTTAGAGGGCCCTCGCAGGGTGGCGGGTCCAACTGGGCAGGCTTCCAGCAACAGTTCTCCTGTATAGCTAATCTGTCAATGAAAGAAACACAGTGTAAGCTGTATTCAGTTTTAAGAATAAAAAGTACAAAATATATTTATTTTATGGCTTGGAGAGAAATACTTGCAGGTAAGGGGGAAAGTGAAGCACCCAGTTCTGCTTAAAAATCACATAAAAGACACAGATTTCAGGAATGTCCCAATTCCAAGGTCTGGATGGAGAAGATGACACTAGGGACAAAACAATAACAGCTGCCCTGCCATGGATACATTAATGAAAACATAATGACATAACAAGAAGGAGTGTAAAACAAGAAATACGAACAGAAAGCGGGAAGAACAGGAAGGGGAGCAGGCTGTGTCTGGTAGTTTGAGGGGAAAATACACAGCAGCAAGAGGTCAGAAAATAAACTGATAAAACCCTGTGTCAAGTCACCTGTGGAAGGTGATTGAGCAGCTGCTGACTTGCCTGTTGTGTGTACACGAAAATAAGACACGATTCCCACGGGACTCCCCTGTGACACGAGTGATCCCACCACTTTGCTGCCCACTGGTGTCCCCTTCCTCTCACGGAGAGCCCTTCCTTCCCTCCACCACCAGCAAGGAAATGCTGACACGGGTCAGTTCAGCCTAACGCGCATGGAGTTTACCTCACTGGTAAAAGGAATATGGAGGAAAGACAACCTGCTGGATAGCACAGATGAACACCAAGAGAAGCTACTGTGCCTTGAAACTATGGAGCGATGCACGCACTTACAGCTTTCACATTTAGGTTCTTTGAAATAACTGCAAAGAAGCCTGCTTGGTCAATAAACACAGGCACAGATGATCTTGAAATTAGTTTATGAAGAGGTGACATGAAACTGGAGGGGAAAACATAGCTGCACCACCTGCACCACTGAACAGGAGGGGCCCAAAGCAGCAGTGAATGCCACAGCCAGCAAAACAGCAGGGAGGAATTTTAAGCAGGTGGAACAGAGTTATCCAGGTTGAAACCTGGCGAGAACTGTAGAGAAACCGTGACTTCAAGCAGGAGGCGACCTCAAAAACCTGCTTCTTGACTGGGGTTTTCAAAAGGACTCGGCACTGCCCAGCTCAGGTCCTGTTAAAGGTCAACAGCTTGGTCTCTGTCAGTGCCAGAAGAGCAGCGGTGACCGGCGATTAAGTCCCACTCCACTCTTATTGCAGGCTACCTATGCTAGCTGAAAAGCTTCTTTTAAAAGCTTTCCGCAGCTCATGCTGTCAGCAAAACACCGGCGTGAGACTTGGGAGACACTCCTAACATTTAGCTTTATGTTAAGCAGAGGGACGGTGCTGGGAAAATTACCTTTGTGTCCATGTCTCTGCAGGCACACAGCGGGGTCTCCTTTGCAAAATGACTTGGGAGATGCTGCTGGCAGGAGCTGTGATGTCCCAGACCCTCCCTACCCACTGACAGTATCACTATTAGACCTCTCCCAAAAGGGTAGATCCCTACCCTTCTCCTCTCTTTCAACCATAACGGTGGTGCTATAACTTTCTCAGTTTCTGTAAGATTCACCCTAAATTTCAGCACCTCAGGGTACGTAGAAAGAATGACAGGAGAAAAGTGCTCAACAAGAGGAGAATTGAAAAGAATACAGACAACCTATTTTTTTTCTAAGAAAAGGAAAACCCTGCAACTTATTACTTATTCATTAAACTTTATGTCTTCCGGATATTAATAATTCATTATTTTTTTATACTGTATCTTTGGGCTCTCTCCAACCACAGATACACAGAGCCTGCTGGGTTAAGTCAGCCCTGATAAGCTGTGATCCTGCCCCTGGAGGAAACTGAGCTGCAATCTGTGGTCACAGCCGTGTATCACTCCAAAGTGGGTCTCCTCCAAGGCTAACGATGGCTGAGCTTTTTGAGACGCACTGAGTTTATGGAAACTAGATTGCAAATCTGCACAACTTTGTGACTGCTTACAAGATGTTTGCTTCATTTTGTGCTCACTTTAATGCCAGTTAGTAGAGTCCTGAAGAGGAGAGCCATTCCAAGTTCCTGCTGTTGTACCATGACCGAACGTCTAACAACCGTGTGCAGAGGAGCAGATGGCTTTGGACATCTGTTTTCTAAACTCTGGTACTCTCTTCTTTGCTTTTCCAAGTATCAGTGCAAACTAAACTTGCATATACAATTGGGCAGGTCACATTTTTTTTTAATAATGGAACAAAACCAAACCGAGATCTTAAGATGTGACATACTGCTTGGTGAAAGTTTCGGAACAAAAAAAAAAGAAGGCAGAGCAAATCTGCTTGGCTCTTCACTATATGAAAACCTCTAAAAGAGCAGCACCCAAAATCCAGTGCTCTCGATGGAAACAGATTGCTTGTATCATCACATGAAAATCCTACAGCAGCACTGATGCCAGCACAGGTCTGCGTGCTGGCAGTCAGAAGCAGCTGTGAAAGGCACTCTGAACAACGGAGCACTGTCCTTAACTCAAACCCACTCAATGATGGAACAATTCCTCATTTTTCAACTAAGTAAATTAGTTCTGACCTGAACTCCCACACGAATCCCCACATCTGCTTAGTGTCTCTTCAGCGGTGTCACTAGAAAGTGTGTTCAAGAAAGTTTATTTCTGAAGCCTACATTTAGATGCCACAAGTGCTAATTAAAAGTGATTCTGCTACTTAGCCCTAAACATGTCATGCCAAGAGGGGAAATTCTGCCCCAATAAACCCACACAGCCCTGTTCTGAGATATGGGATAACAGAGCATAACCCAGACATTGCACTTGACCCCTAAACACAGGGTGGGGGGCCAGGTCATTCCCCTGCATGGGACCAGCTTGAAAATGCATTAGTTTATGAGAAAATATATATATATATAATTTATATATATATATATATATATATATATATATATTTAAATACTTCTTTGTTGCCACAGTCATGGGAGCTATCTTATTGCTAGACTCTTTATTAAGATAGTCCAATGACAGGAGCCAATGGCACTGTAGTAGTCTAAATAAATGTGGTAATTTTTGACAATGTTTTCTCAAAAATTAATAAAACTCAGAATGTAAGTCTTATGCAAGAGAAAAGCTGCAAAACCAGCTAATTACAGTATCGGAAAGGCATTTTTATTATTCCTAGGAGTGAAGAACAATGCTGAGACCTGTGGGCACAGTGTACACACACTACTCAACTGTCAAGTCAGTAAGGATTCAAACCAACAAGCAACACTGACTGCAAGCAAATACCTAGAAGAAAAAAAAGAAAAAGAAAAAGAAAAAGAAAGAAAAAATACAAAACTCGGTGGCCAGCCAAAACACATGTCAAAACAAATTAAGATCGCTGGTGAACGTTGCAAGTGTTGTATGCCTGACCTGGAGCAATCATCCCAAATTCTCTTTCATAAGGAGGCAAAATTAATATCTCCCCAAAGGTCAAAAATCATTCTTTTAATAATAAGAACAGATTTTTGACATGAATACAACTCTCCTACATCATAATCATTCAGACCACGTTTGTCTGCCTGACTGTGTCAATCTTATCTCAATGTAGAATTTTTCTGGACCTTTGCAACAAGTTTTTAATTTAACAGTGTCTATGTTCAGCTTGTATGGCCTGGCAGGGTCCCTGCATGGCCAGCAGACCTTCACACACTCGTGTCACTGAGCACGTTTTCTTTATGTGCTTAAAGAGAAAAACAAAAGCGAGCAAATGAAAAACCCTAAGAAGTTTCCAGGCAACTTAATGTTATTAACCTCAAGCTACAACGAGAAGAAACTCCTATTTATTTTGGTAACACCTTCCCCAGTAGAACAATATTACAAATTTCCCTCTCACTGCTTACTGGAAAGTCAACAAAACCAGAATGTCTGCAATTTACTAAAAACAGAAACAAACAAAAACAAAAACAGAAAACAAACAAACCAACCCCCCAAAACAAACAAACAAACAAAAAACCCAAACAATCAAACAAGAAATTTCTAGGAAATTCCAGCATAAGATTCTGACTACCATTTCCTCTGGAAAAATTGTGAAAATCTGCAAAAGCGCACATAAGACTACCAGCATCTCCAACTACCCTCAATTTTAAAAATAGTTTAGAAATGAATAACGAAAACCAAATAAAATCCAGCTCCCAAACAAATCAAGTGCCCACTCCCTAATCTAGACTCTCATCAGCTTTCCAGTCATTGAGACCTACATTCTTTGAGCCCTTTATTTGGCCTTGTCTCTATAAACAAAAGAACTAAATATTTATTCTTAAAATTTCTAATCTTGTCCTATGGTTTCTCAAATTATTATGAAAATCATCGTAGAACTGCACAGGTTAATGCTGCAGATGAACACCTGCTAAAGTGGGAATTCAGCCTCCCTTCTTGTCTCCTAATCTGAGGAAAAAACAAATGGAACACTAACTCATATTAGACCACTGAATAGATAGATCACGAAGCACATTTCTTTAAATTTTATATGTACACAGGCACATGCATCCTTCCAATTTTGCACTTTTTTCTTTTTTTTTTTTCATTTTTTCTAGCTCTTTATTCTGTTCTCTGTAAAACGTTGTGGTTTTTTCCTTTTAGTGTCAAAGGGTCTTAGCTATTCCATTCATGAAAAATTTGCTTAATGGCTTATTTCCTCCTAATTATCTGTAAAAGATAAAATTGCCTTTTAATATTCATTAAAATACAAAAGAGGTGGCCCAAAGAGGTAAGATACAAGATATAACCAACTTCCATCTCTCAGCATGCTTTTGGATGCTGAAAGGAGACAGGACCTTACATGGGGATGCAAGAGGGGATGCACACAGACACCTTGTGTACATGTGGTTCTCATAAAAGGTAGGGTTGGGATTTCAAGGAGAGGGTGCATAACTCCCATTTTGCAGTCTTTTGTCCAAAACGCAAAGGCAAATGGTCAGAAAGTAAGAACTGAAGTCCCACTTCCCTTTCTGCAGCTGGGGACAACACCTGGTATTGCAGGTGGTGCAAGAGCATCACTCTTTCTGTGACCTCATTTGTGGAAAGATTATCGCACTCCCACCACCACCACAAGTGTGTCACACCCAGCACAAGGCTATTTTATTGTCTGCTGCGCTTGCTGTTGTATGAAGGTCACACCAAGCCAGCTCAGAGCTTTGTTTGTCTCTATTACATCTGCCTTGAGGACAGAAACTGGGCAAGATGTGATAGTGGCACGTATCACATTTGCACATTCGCTATTCTGTTCCCCTAAAAGGCTGACTGGTAAGTTGCACACCTCTAGAAGGAGGGAAGACAGCTCAGCCTGGCGGGCCATGGAGCAAATGATGGAAAAAGCTGAGAAGGAGCTAGACATGGAAGCCCCTTCAGATGCCCCACAGGGAGCATCCAGCCGGGCACCAAGGGCAACAGAAAGGATGTCCCAGGGACCAGAGAGGATAAGGAAAGGCCTCTTGCAACTCAGAAGCCTTTGGTCTGGCTGCACAGACTCTTATCTTGCCTATTTATTTTTATTTTTCTCCATATTAAAAATTACATTTCTAATTCACGAGTTCCTAATTCTAAGTGTCTGGGGTTTTATTCTGAAAGGTTTTCAGTCTCGATCTTGTTGGGGGCAGGGAAGTTTGCTTTAGAAAAACTCCACAACCACTTGAAAGCTCTGGCCAGCCTCAAGTCCTGGCACACAAACATACCCTGATCTCCTTCTGCTCACCCAGTTCCTGACGATCAGGAGGGTAAGGATTTTCTAAACTGAAGGACACACTTTAATCACTATTGGAAATTAATGCACATTTGTTTATTAAACCCCAACATTACCAACAAAAAACTACCAACAAAACCACATGAACAGCCCCGGGGAAAAAACAGCTCCTGCCAGGGCTCTCCCAGAGCAGACTGACCTCTTCACAAAGCCTCGAGCACTCTTCCTCCTGAGCACAAGGTATGAGCACCTGCGGCACCTAGTGGGTCTGGCAGCACAGGTGCCAAGACACTATGATGAAAAGTGGAAAAAACAGAGGAAAAATGGGATATGAATCCAAAGGAAAGACAGAGAAAATACTGAAGAAAAGCGTCAGGCTCTGCTTGTGCTTGCTTTGTGATGGTAATAAACACAGGAAAACTAGGTGAAAAATTAAGGTGAGGATGTGGTTAAATACCACTGCCATTTTTTTTTTTTCCAGAAAGAGATGGCTGCCAATCAGCCCAACAGCCACTAGAAGTTTAGCCGAGGGAGATTTTATACACACTAAAGAAATACATTTTTCTGGTTGTTGACTCCTCTCATCTTGCATCTCCAGGCCAGGTGTTGGCTTTAACTTTGCACAGTGTGGAGCATGGGAGCTCTGCTTCAGGAGAGCAAAGCCCAGCTTAACCTGTTGCCCACAACCTACAAATGAGGACACGGGTTAAGTGAGTCCCACCAGATGGAGTGGTGGTCTCTAGACCTAGCCCAAAGCAAGGCAGACTGCTTTGCATCTTTCTTCATTTAAAATAAAATATTTTTTCACCGCAGCATGCAGATACCATTGCCAGATCTTGTTTCTGCACGTAGCTATTGCTTTTTTTCCCCTCTATAAATCTATGGTCCCTGTACTCTCTAAACTTTTGCTGAACTCCTGGTGGTCCAGAAAGTGCTGTGCCCAGATGGCTGCAGAAGAGGCTAACAGAGACTGGACCTCTCTTAAGTACTCTCTAGTACTTAGCAGTGAGTACAAAGGATTGCCCATCTATAATTTTAATTCTGCAGTGTTTATCCTAGTTTAGAAGCAAGCATCAGTCACAGCAGCCTTAGCATGACCTCCAAATTGCCAGAGAATATGGTACTGTAAACTGGCTCAGACTTCACTCCTGTTTTCACTTTGCTCGTAATCTCTGTCAGTCAAAAATCGTATTGGAAGAGATGCAAGTTTAGGTTTCTTTACCTTGATACAGCTACAGTGACCTTCCCTCAAAGGCACCCCAGCACTGAACTGCAAGGCTGGGCTGGCTGCTCTGAAGAGGACACTTTCTCCAGCCACCTTTCTCCGGCCACAGCCAAAGGCTGGTACGCACCATGGTGGTGCTGAGAGAACAGCTTGTTTTCATGGGAATAACGCCAAAGTGGCTACAGATTTATGGGGACACCACAATTTTGCAGAACTCTCAAGTTTTCAGAAGAAAATGGTTGCTTTGCATTCAAACACTTCAAACCAGTTCAAAACAATACTTATAAATGTTAAAAAATACAGCCTTGAGTAGTGTACTGGGAATCAGCACTTGGAAAGGATTTTGAATGTCCCGATTTAAATTAAGGATTTTGGCGTCTTCTGTGGCTCTTGAAGTTTTGAGTCCTTCAAAGTCCACCTCCTTCTCATGGATTGAAAGCCTTTTCTGGGGGAGGCTGCGCCACTCACACTATCACAGGCCTCCAGGAACTCCCAAAACTGCCCCACAAAGGGTGGGTCCAGCAGGACGGACCAGCAGGAGGGCTGGGTGCCAGCTGCCTTTCCAGGAAAGCAGCCCTCTTCTGTCCCATCCCGAGCTCATCTTCCACAAGTGCCACTCCATGTCCTCCTCCCCCTCCACCCCATCCCCTCTCTGCCCCACTGCCTGTCCTGCCTCCGTACTCCCTGTATATACCGTGACATAATATATATATATATATATATATATAACCTGATATAAAATTCCCCCGAGGAAAAACAGGCTCGCTACAGAGTACCGCCAAGAGCCTGGCAGCCTTTCTCCTCCAAGGTGAAAAGGAAGGAGAAATGGCTCTGTGAAAACAGCCAAACCAAACAGCAGCGACCCTAGCTGGCAGCCAGCTCTAACAGTTACATAAGGCATGGCTGTGATCCCAGCTCATAACCTGGGTCACTCTGGAGGGGACACGACATGTTGACAAAAGCCACAGGGCTATATGCTTTTGTTGTTGTTGTTATTTTTTTTAAATAGCATGTTGTTATGTTTAACCTCATTATTTATCAGAGCATTTTTAAAATTTCAGTGCCTGATGCTGGAGGTGACTTTTAAGGAAGTTGCTGCCTGACTTCAAGGGTAAGCCATATTTCAAGAGGAACGTGTGCCTGCACGCTCCTGACGCGCACACATGTGGAAGGAAACCAGAAGTCTGCTGTCCACATCAGGTAGGTGACTACATTTCACATAGCTCATGTCACATTAGGTTTCTTCAGCTTATTATTGAATAACAAGACAGTGGTGTTTGAAGGTTACCAGGAGGGTTGTATGAACCCTCCAAGCACCACTTCCACCTTTGATGTGGAAAGGAAGAACACTGCCCATCATACAAGGGGGAATTTCAGTCCTTATATATCCTGCTATCTTTTTCTGCCTGGTAAAACTACAGTGAAATCTAACCCCTCATTAATGCATTTCATACAACTGAATGCCTTTGAACATCAACCATTGACAAACAAAAGCAATGTTTTTTGAGAGAACAGTTTAACAAGAGCTAATGATAAATATCCTTTTCCTACACAATAATGCCAATGTGACTTCATTTTAAAGCAGAACAATCATCTTCAGAGATGAAGGCATAGTGCTGGCTTAGTGCCCATACAATTCTGGCTTTCTCTGCTAAGAGTCCCAGTCAACTAGTGACAGCTGTGATGGTGCAGTTTACACTGACATATGTCTACTGTGAGCTGGACCAAAACCAAACCCACATTTTGTGCAGCTAAGAAAATCTAGCTGCTGCTAAGTAGGCCTGACTTGGACAGGGTGGCTCTATGGGACAAAGGATGTTACCTGACATGTTTTCAGTTCCTTGAATGCAAATTTCCACAGTTTCATCACAACCTTTCCCATAAGATCATTCCCCCAGCACACTGCATGCAAACACCATTCGTGTGGCAGAAGCAGCTCTAGTAGTGGTGGTAGCACTCCCATTAATTAGGCCTGACTTGATGCTGACGAACCATACATATTGGTGCTCAGAGAAGTGTGTTGTGGCAGCATTGTTACATTACCAACCTATCAGGGAAGGAAATTTTGCCTCGGTGAGCCTACAGGAGGGGGAATGTTTTTTTGTGTAAAGTAAGAGCCAACTACAACTTTTTAACTCCTGAGAAATTATGCTCTCCTCATATATCATCTTATTTTAATGAAGACACTGGACTCAACATTAGAAAAGAGAATAGATCTCTACATTACAGGCACCCAGCAAAGGACGTATCCATATCCCAATACTTACAAGTATTGTCCTAACGGAAAAGAACTACTCCAAGTGGCATGTAATTAGAGAAGAAGGATGCAGAGTGTAACCATTCATTACAGTAACAAAAATTTGCTGTGGCATGTGATTAACCTAAGAAAGGCATGATGATGATCTCACCATGTGTACTCTTGCCTCCTGGCTTTAAGAAACACAACTAATGTGAATAAAGAGGCTGGCAGCTGAAACAACTGTCACTGTGGCTCTTTTAAAAAGTTAAAAATATCTTCCCTTCTTCCTGCCTCCACCTCAGTACTTGCTTCCTGTTTCTTCAAGTTCTCTCTCTGCCACGCTGCTTACTGCCATTGACAATAAGCACGGTAAAAGGGACAAAACAACCTCCTTGGTAAACTGCTTCCTGCTAAACACCTTCTCAAGAAACATAAGAGGAAGCAGAGTGTGCTACAACCACTTTTTGTCTGATGTGCTGAGGCTCTGCAGGAAGCCAAACTGTGGCAGGCTGGAAGCCGTCGGTGTTCAGAGATAAAATTGGAGCAATCCACTGGCGTGTATATAACACTAGCAAATGCTCCTTTGAGGGCAGTGACACAAACCTGTACATTCAGTCAAGGACTCCAACCTGCTCACCTCAGTCACAAGAGCTTACAGTATGACTGTAAGTGAGGCCGTTACAGGAAAGCTCTTGTCTTCCTGTTACAGGAAAAGCTGCTGTCTTAGTCTCAAACTCCTTTCTTTTTCTTTACCTGAGGCTATACACTTTATTTTGAACTTTGACCCTGGTGGAATTGGATCAAACCAGAGACAAGCGTGAGATAGCCTCATTCATTATTATTCATTGTTATTATTATTATTCATTATTATTATTGTAACTGACTGCATGTGGGACATGGAGAGGGTAGGAAGCCAACCAACCAAGGACGGGATGACACATGTTAAATGTCTCCTTGCAATGCCTGGGAAAACAACGTTTGTCATCGTTCTTTATATCAAGAAAAAGACGGAACAGCTTAACAGCATACACAACGGTGCATCTATAAGGGCTTCCAACCACCTAACCCTAATGAAGGCAAATACTAGATAAGAACATGTTGGGAAACCTTACACCTATAACTCACACCGTGTTTTCTTCCATCTCCACCCAGAGCTGACAGATGGTGTTAAAAGACACATCTAAGAAAACCTCCCAGATTACAGTGACTACCACCATGGCATGTCTGATCAGGTAAAATTGAGGGGAAAATGTTGTTCTGGCTCTTACCTTGAAAAAAAAAAGGTGGTTTGGTACCAATACCAACTCTGTATTGGTAAAAATAGACCCCAACCTCACTAACTTTGAGTCCTGAAATTCACTGTATGACCAGAGAGCTCTTCAAGACAAAGAAGTTCTTAAGTCTTCTTCATCTGTCATGTGGATGTGCTTGAACAAAGAAACCGTAGTGATTTCCGTGGGTTAAGAAGCCAACTCATTCACAAAGTCAACACCCCAGCCTTTCTGCAGCAAAGCAAAGCACCAACAGCTGTGCTGTACAATGGCCTATTTTGGGAATAGCTTGTTATATGTAGTCTATCCCACAGGTGTCTGATGGTAATAGCTTTTCAGAATTGCTCTTGCAGCCAACACAGGTGCGTAAAAATCTCTCATACTTCACAATTTCAGGAACCATCCTCCTTTCTCCTATTAGATTTGTCCCCTAACAATGGATTATTCAAAAGATATATTTATATCCTTAGATCTGATGCGCTTCTATTCTTCCAGCCCCACCAAGGGTGGCTAAGGAACCCACCTGCCTACATCTTTTTCCACTGCTTTAAATGTGGATTTTCATGGCCTTAAGAATAATTTAATTCTCTTCTTCCAAATTCTCAGAAATGACAAAACTTGTAAGACAAATTCTTATTTAGTGTCTGAGACTCAGGAAACCTCATCTGTGTCAGAGCCAAACTAAAACCAGACATACTTCCTTAAGACAGCAAATATTAAAGAGATAGCAAAGCAAAATCTGGAAACTAGTTCAATAAAACTCTCTTCTCAGCTATTTTACAGTATTTCCAATTTAACTGCACTGGAAACAGAGACCCAGCATGTCTTACTTCATAATTCCCTTCAAAGCTAATAATAATATCAAGAGTCAATTACTGGAGCCATACACAAGCCAAAATTCTGCCTGTTGCAACATGGCACAGCGCCCTAGCCCGCTGCAGGGCCATGCTGACTTACACCAGCTGTTGCAACTTCCCCACTCCTGTCATGGGTTAGGATTTTCCAGACCTAGAGTTTCTTCTGGATTTCTCATTTCTGCTGGACTTGAGTCAGGGATATTTAGCCTTACATTTATCACGTGAGTGAAGCAACACACGCCATGAGGGAAGGACTAGTGAAGGACATCAGCTTTGATTTGAATTACTACCCCTGAGGGTGGTAGCAAAATTACTTAATTACTCTAATTAGCACTAATTGAAACAATGGCTCAAACAAGATATATGATGTCTGGGTTTAGCAAAGTCTCAGGTTTACTGAAATTGGCTGCCTCAACCACCTAGCCAAGGCTACGTTCTGGGCAGCGTGACTGGCACTCACCATGCAGCTACCCCTGCACGTACCATCTCATCCTACACGCTGCTGCTTCACAGTAAAAGAGCAAAGCATGCCTCCAAGAACTGATAGAGAAAAAAAAAGTTGAGATGTTACAGCGCAATTATTGAATTTATTACCTAACACCCTACTCCTCACGTTGGTCTGCATTCCTCTTTGGAGGAACAAATTCCTCTTTTGGAACAGTTTCAGCTGCCCTTGCTCAGACTGCCAGCATGTTTAACCTGCAAATCTTTGAAGTGAGTGGAGGTCAGGCTGTACCTTGCCAGGGCAGCTGTGAGCGAGCAGGGCTCTGTGACAGCTTTGTCCTTGTTTCCAAGTCAGCTGGAAGACGTGAAAACCAATCATTCACAGCTTAGAGCTTGATCACCGGACTTGCATTGAATGTAGATGCCTGATGCACAGATGACTACTTGAGGGAATGAGAAAACACACAGCAACCCTTCAGACAGTATGAAAATCCAGGCAAGATGATTTATTTCCACATGGGATCTTCTTGAAGATAAGTGCTGGATACTTCACCAGCTGTGGATGCACAGTAGGCTTCCTACCACAACTTGTTTTCTCTGACATCCTATTTATGGACAGATTTTCTTTATTACCACAAACTATGCACACATATATGATTGCAGGCAGACATACATATACAAATAAAATTTGATATATGCTAATGTAATGACAGGCGTCCTGCATAAACAGGATGATTGAAGCTAGCCTCTGAAATCAAATAAGTCTGATTCTCAAAACTGCTGAATAGCCAGAAATACCAGTAAAGCCAGCAGGAGTCAAAAGCTGCTCGATATTTTTGAATTCCTTTTAGTTCCTTTTGTTCTTGTTCTTATGTAGGAAATCCTAGAAAATATTCTGCCATTTTACTGGATGCTATATATGGGCATAGAGATACATACAGGCAAAGAGGAGGAATTGAAACTTTTTCAATTTCTTCTTTAGAAGCTAATGCAGATGAAGATCGTGGAGAAAATTATGATATATAGTCAGTGTCTAATGCCATTTATTTAACAACAGAAGAACTTTCTTCCACATCTCTTCACCTACTCCTAAAAACTCTTTGCAATCATAGCTTAGGAATCTGGCTTTAGAGATCCGCTTTTGAAAGACTATCAAAAATATGAAAAGGGGCATCCCCTTGCTGGATTACCACCATAGAGCAAGTCTTGAATCCATACAAAGGTGAAGCAGTCTGATACCTTTGCTCAAGCACAAACTACGAAAACAAAAAAAGTGTACAGAATTTGCTGTTGCCAGCATTTGCAAAAACACACGCACACACAAAAACAACAACAAAAACCTAACAAATGCCACCTTAAAGATGGACAAGCCCTAGGAAGGTTATCTGTCCAAGAAATGTGCTTGCAAACAACTGCAGATCTGTATGTGTTCATACTAGGAAGTAAGCACTTCTGAAAAAGACTCTGTTAATGTCCCTGCTCTTCAGAAAATTTAGGATGACCATAGGATCAAATGGAGCATGAATGTTTGACCATGGAGAGGATGACGTCCAATGTGAACAGGGCAGCAGGTGGTGAGATACTCAACAAGTGACTCTACTTGATTGTCTTTCTTCTTCTTAAAGGTAAGCTGCTTCTTTTCCCCAGAGCAAGGCAGGCAATTTGTTCTGAATGCCTTTTCTTATAAACCCATAGTCTGCGTGCAAGAGCAGGGAGACACAAAGCAGACCAAAGAAAATGGAGCAAGTATGTGAGCAGAGAGGCAAATAGTGTCAGAGGTATAAGATCAGGCAAGTCCAGACTACAGAGCTAGGAAACTAAGAGATTCATTAGGTTTTCCTTGTATAACTGTATTATTTAAAACTTAGGCCTTGACCAAGAAACTCAGCTGTCACTAAGGTGAGGAGCCTGCCATGTGCCTTCCCCTCCAGACCTGCTCAGCACTATCCAGATCATTACTACAGCTTGATCCTCACTACCTCAGCGCTGTTCACTCTGGCCCTTAATCTATTCATTTATTAACAGCCACAAATCACAGGCCTGGACAGCCACTGGAAAACTGTTGGGTTCATACCATTACAAGTCAACAGGAAAAAAAAAAAAAAAAAGTCTTTTCAAATGCAGGCTGCTGTGGGAGGTGGTTAGAGAGAGACAGATGTTCAGCTAGCCCTACAGATGGGCTGGAAAATCCCACATCACTACTTCAAACCTTTCACCCTTTTCCTCTCCCAGGAGGACGGAAACCTTTTTTTTTTTTTAATTTTAATTTTTATTATTTTTTCCCCCTAATATGTGTGGACTTTGCCCTTGGATTTCAGGGAAAGGCTGGAAACTTGCTAGCCCCTTGATCTTTTCCCTGGGCAGCAACTAGATGAAGTTGCTCAACTGTTAGTTATTTCAAGGTTAGCGTGCCTCACCCTAAAGTTTCTCCCACAAAACTGGAAAATGAAGCTAGTCTAGAAATGCTGATTCTGGGAATGCTAGCCTTCTCCCACATGGACTCAATGACTTTATTCCACTCGTTACACAGGCCTATCACTAGAACTGCATACACATACAAGCATTCTGGCCTGGTAAGAAGGCAGTAGATGGTAAGAGGTAAAGGTGAGATCTGCTCGCTTACAAAAGGAAGATATGCAAGAGAAAGTTGGTTGATTCATGTGATAGAGAATTTTGCTGTCCCTCTGTGTCCTCAACCTAGGTTTGAATGGTCTTCCAGCACTGACTGCCCATCTGTCACTTGCTGTGTGCTCCTTGCCAGACCATTTCTCAGCCTCATATAGCTCAAGGCCAGGAAATTGTTCACAAAAAAATGTATGCTTATGTCATGGTGCAAAACATCATTTAAATCATCCTTTTGAAAGACAGTTTTAACACTGTTTAAATATTTGTGAAGGTGACTATAGTCACACTTCTTGCTACCCCACGTTGCACACTCAACTTGAACGTCATAAACATTCTTGTCTTTCTAAGACTCTGATAGGTATTTATTCCATTTTCTTTTT
Source organism: Cygnus olor (assembly GCF_009769625.2). NCBI lineage: Eukaryota > Metazoa > Chordata > Aves > Anseriformes > Anatidae > Cygnus > Cygnus olor. The sequence goes on along the minus strand of NC_049172.1, from coordinate 11,577,117 downwards.
TGCTATTGTTAAAAAGCTTAGCAAGAGCCACAATACAATCAGATAGAAACCAGGTACCTTTGCACTCTTGCCTTCGTTCAAGATACGTGTACAAGTTGAATCATAAACCATGTCACAAAAGGATCAAGGAAAACTGCAGAAAAGTGATTGGAAAACCCCTTTCTGCAACCAGACACAGAACTGGGAAGGTCATCACAGGACACCTTCAGTGTCTTTTTCCCTGTAAGTTTTCTTTCTGTGCATTTTAGCATTCTTTTGGGACTTCATTACCATCATTATCTGCTGTTTGGGATGGCAACATTGCTCTGTACAGGCCAGGAGCACTTCAGGACCATCCCTAAGGACTGTAGAGGACGAGAATTTGAAAGGACATTCTTCTGGCTGAATGAAGTACCAAAACTAAATATTCTGCTCATTCATCTTTAACTCATCTGCCCTAATTTCATTCTGAATCAGCTGCCTACAGACTGGATGATTGAAAGGATGGTGTTGTTTGCTTTCATGTCAGAATGACAGCTGTGGCATTTGGAAAAAAAATCACATCTATTTAATCTCTCTGGTTGGATACTGCTCATAAAAGGCCATATTTATGCCTCAGATAAACTTCAGCAGCTCCATTGATGGGGTTTGCATCAATGAAATTACAGACTTTTACCAGGGTCACATTTCACCCATCTAATTCAGGTGTTTTTTGTTTGTTTGTTTTTCTGAGCAGCGTGTTAGCTACTGACTAATCTGATTTTTACAGTAACACGTGTGTCTTTGATGACTAGTTTAACTCATGTGATGGTTAAAGACTAATTTGATTGCTGAAGTTAGATTATAAAGCACTTTGAAAAAGTTGAAAGGTTTAATCAGACAAAATATGAGACAAACTGAAGGTGAGTAGGTAGGATTCAGGCTGTGTTACTGGGGAAGCAACAACATGTGTGTTGTCTTGGAGCATTAGCACAGATGGAAGTGGTGAGTAACAGCAAATAATGCTTGTTACACAGCTCACTATCAGGGACCATCGTATCAGAAGCTGAATGGAATAGAAGCTTTCTTTCTAGTTAGCTACTTACCAAAACTATTATTAGCTTTGTCCTTTTTATTTTTTATTTTTTTATTTTTTTATTTTTTTTCTCCTACATCTTTTTGAGGAGTGGTTCAAACAGATAATTGTGTGGGCTCTCTCCCTATCATCTGCCTGTTTGGGTTGGCTGCTGATAGGAATGTCTGCTCACATGAAGGCACATTGCTTTGAATGTAACAGACATCTACAAGTACACTGTATGCAGGAACCTACCTAACTCCCCCCCCCCCCCCCCCCCCCGCGTGCTATATTATTAATACATTCAGTCCACTTATCTTCTTGTTAGGGAGCAAGTGTGAGTGTGCTTATTGTCCAGCTCTTTGGCAGGCCTTCTGCCACCTTCCTGCCTCCTCCAGCATGGAAAACCGTAGTTCTAAAATAGGTCATTTTATTATAAAAATACATTTCCCAAGCAGCATTCCCCTGAGGCCCTTCATAATAAGAGTATCTTTTGAATTGGATAAATATTGTTCTGCTATTTCCCAGTGTCAACTGCACATATTTCTATGATAATGGCCCAGCATGGTCTAGCTGGAAGCAACTTTCGAAGTACACCATTTAATACGGGAATATTTCCCAGGGAAGGCTTCTAGGCCTTATGATGGGATTATAGCGGGCTGATTTTATTGCTCCACCAATAGTATAAAGTGGCCCCATGACTCGAGGTTTGAATTGTTCCCCTGAAGTTAGTGTGTACACTGAACTCAGTCAGGAGGTAAAGGCCCCTCTCCTCAACAAAGTGAGGACCACCTCTGTGTTAGTTTGTATGTCTGATGCAGACAGAAGGAAGCTGCTTGTTCTTTCCATTTCTTAGGCATGAAGCTAATCAGGCCTTAAATAAAAAATGAAGGCTGGATTCATTCCTGAGTGTCAAAAAGCACAAGCAGATAAATTAATGAAGTATATCCTGTAATCCTCGTTTGTTCGAACTTTCCTCTGCTTCTCCTGATGGAGTTTGTCTGACTTCTCAGGAAACGAAGAAACAGGTTTTATTCCTCAGTCATATTTTGCACATCCTTATGCATTTCTAGCATCATTGGCCAAAACTATAAGCTGAATTCAGCTTTATGAATCTTATGTTCTTAGGCATGAAATAAACAGCACCAATTCTGCACAGCCCTAACCAGAAGTCACCCTATGAAGATATGGGTCTTCCAACTCAGTTCAGCCTTCAGCAGACATAGGTGAACATGCATTTCCAATTCATAGCCCTAATGCTTCTCGCATAAGCAGGACCGTATGAAGAACAGGAAGGCAAGCAGGGGCCTGAAAGCTTGGTCACTTCCTCCTGCCACACCACTGACTGGGGTGATCCTCAGAAATATCACTTACCCTTTCTGTGAAAATGTCTTTGGTGCTCTAACCAAAAATCGTCTAATGTTATCACAGTTACGTTTGGAATTGGAATACCTGTCCCTGTGGACTGGATGGAAGATAGGAAGATATTTTAGAGAGTATTGAAACAGAGGATCTTGTAAAGCTGTTGCTCAGCTTGAGCAGAAATCTGGGTTCTCATAAACTTATGCAGATATTTATAGCCTGCTCACTGGCTTTTAACAGATACTACCTAATTATTAACCTCAAGGGGAGGACTAACATTTTCTTTTAAATAAGTATGGAGATGTCGTGGTGTGCTGCAGTGTTAGAGAACTTTCAGATCTTGTTTTGAAATACCAGACTTTCAGGGTGGAATAATTCTGTCAGCTTGTTTCCGTACAGCTCTTCTTTCTGAAAAATGTTTTATCACATTACTTCTACCCCTTCCAATGCCACCCAGCATGCTTCTTATGTTGTATCATTTCCCTAATGACTCATCTCTAAAGCTAAGCCTATCAACTGTGAAGTCTTTCATGGAACTGATGCTTCAGAGAAAGGAGAGTGACATTAACAATAGGGGCACTTTAGTTCCATCAAGAAGTTAAACAGCGAGCACTGATTATCCTTCAACCCTTTCTAGTTTAAGGGCTAGACAACCCCCACTAGCCAGACCATTTCTGGGAGAGCTGAGCTGGGAAGATTTACAGGACTTTTGTACCTCCTTATTCTCTGAGCTTGGGACCTGGTGATATCCCGTTTATTCTCAGTGCATAAAGGCCACCCTAAAAGCTGCTGGCTTGTAGCTCTGGTAGCCTAAGAAAATTAGGAGTGCTAAAATGCAACAGGACCCTTGTCCACTTCATCTTTGCTGCACACTGCTACAGTGGAAGATTTCCTATCTAATCCATTACACTGACATCCCAGATTTACTCTGCTGTTCAACCCTGCTTTTGGAAATACTCCATGATTGGAGTCCCGGGGCCCTATTGAAGGGGAGGTACCTTTCCAGGGGCACTTAGCAGACATGCTGTTTTTTGGGTTAAGATCACACTGGCAAAATAAGAACCCACTAGAGGTAATGCACCAGTCCTTTGATTTCAAAAAGTTTTAGTTTCTTTACGAAGGCAAAATGGCTGCACAAGAGTAGAAAATCAGTTTCAGTCAATCTGGCTTTAGGTTAAAAGACTAACTGACTGCTCACTGTCATCATCTGAGATAAGCCATTTCTTTTGATAGTAACTTTTTAAGACTAGTCATAATGTAGCACTGTATTTGTGTTCTCTACTCATTCATGTACTCTATTTGAATCTGCTGTCTTTTTGCATGAACAGTAAAAAAATGCATAGCACCTTGCACAAGTTGCTTGTTTCATCTTTTTGTCTTGAGATCCCTTTTATAAACTGAGGTCTTTGCATATTAGCATCACTGGGGAAAAAAAAGCTTTCAACACACTAGACTGCAATCTGGGATCCTGATCACAATAACAAATATTTCTCCAAAAGAAAAAAAATGCATATCCTCTTCTTCAGGACAAAACACCAATTGCATGATGATCGTGAAAAGCTGACAATATTAATTAGTATCAATGATCCTACAGGAGGATCTAAAGGTACAGGTGTCACAGAGAGAATTCAAGTAAACATTGGTTACTTTACAAGAGAAACACCTAGAAACACCTGGTACAAGATTCTAGAAACAACTTTTTAGCAGAAAAAAAAAAAAGGTCAGAAAAAATGTCAGATAATTAGATCTTCCTTTCCAAAGTGATATGCCTGTGATATGCATATTAGTGTTTTGTTTTGAGACAGTAAGAACATATTACTTCTAACTTCAGGCTTTCTTCAAGCAGCCTTTCATACTGTTTACTTCAGTCTTACTCTGTGCTTCAATTTAACAAATACGTAGCTGTAGCTAACCGAGCTAAGTGAACTACTTGCCAGTCTTGCCAGACTACCAGCCCTTCGGAAAACACCAATCTGCCTACCTCTTGTGTGCATACATTAATGTATATGCACACAAATGAGTGCGTGTATGTACTCAGTATGTAACTTTTGATATTTTTGTATTTGTTTTATAGTATTTAACTATAAAGCAGCATTGGCATACAAATGTTAAATCTATAAATAGGATCAATATGGCATGTAATGGCACAATCTGCAGTACTGACTGCTCTCTGGGCTTCCTTGGCTCAGACATAGTGGCTGCCAAATCACAGCGCATGTGTTCCACACAACAGTCTTGGCAGACACATTACACACAGAAACCATATAAATTAGTGCAGGTTCACCTGAGCTAGGCTGCTGCTAGCAGGTAACAAATCATCCAGAGAGAAAAGGAGAAGGGGAAGCAGGTAAACCCCTAGGTATTTCTAAAGGTGTGCATGTTATCTTTAAACTGACTGCTAATTGGGGACATCTGTACATGAAGAGCCTGGCAGAATACTAACACTATAGCCTGTCCTCCCTCCTTACATCTCTTCACCCTTTTATACAATGTGCTGATGGACTCCTCTGGCCTGGCTTCGGAAATTCTGTGTCCAATGGACAGGACCTATGATCAGTCCATGGACAATATGAATGATTTTACATTGAGCAATGCTACAGCTTCCTGGATCAGAAGTTCATCAGACCACGGTTAAGGTTCCTGTCTGACAATGGGTTTCATGTCTTTTTTATAACCTTTTTGTTTGTTTCCCTCGTAGTGACTGTGAAGGTTGCCCAAGAGGGTGATGAGAAACATCTCAGCTCAGAATACACAGTTAAAGATCCTTTTCTAAAAAAATTTCTTTTCCACTCCCTCAGGAAAACAGTTCCATCTCCAAAGCCAAACAGTGATATAGCTCAGCTGGGAAAATGAATTTTCATCATTTGCCAAGTGATACAAACTTGGAGTCTCATCTGAGAGCTGGTGTCCGCTGTGCTAGGCACTGTATGCACAGATACCAACAGATACAAACAAACACCATCATGTTTGTTTGTGTCCCCCTTGATTAATCCCTTCTTGTCCTTCTAAGCAGACTTAGGGAGGAAAGTGGGCAAGCTCAAATAATGCCACATTTCCCTATTTTATCATAAATATAGTAAAATGAACAGTAAAAGTAATGGAAGTTGCTGACAATTACAAACATAGATATTAACAGATAGGGACTCTTGGTCCTGTATCATTAAAAAAAAAAAAAAGAATATTTTATGTATGTCTGTTTGATATTGGCTATGGTAATAGCTTCCTTCCCTGCTGATAAGTTTCGTAACATAGGATCATGGAGTTAGAGATAGAGGAAAAAAAGAATACAGTTTGTCCTCTGTGGACTTGCCTCATTGCTTAGACTGTAGCACCCTGTCAGAGGCTGCTAGAGTAATTCATTGCAATATTTGTGATTGTTGGCATTCTTCCCTCTACTTAATTATTTTTCCCACATACACATGTCCACTGCTGGCAAAGGACAAAGCAGGGGGCAAAATGCTATTATGCTGGTTCCTAATCACTACTTTTTGGTCTCCATCTTCACTGCTTTCTCTCTCACCCATACACTGCATGGAGTTGCAAGTGTCAGTGATGTGCTTTTCTCATATTTACTCAACAGCATGCTGACACCTCTGTGTTTTCATATGTGCATGATTTACAAATGTGAATACTTAGCCACTGCCTCCGAGAAACAAGTCACTCAACCTTAATAAGTGACTGATGTTGCGTGATTAAAAAATTAAACAGTACAAGTCTTTGTTTCAATAGAACTGCTAATGAGTTCAAAGTCCGTGTATATAATAAAAGATATATGTAGCTCTTTTCTGGTTTTGCTATTTGCAAAAGCAAACTGTGGTCAGATACACTCTCAAAAGCTTTTCCTACTGGAAGGTAATTTTACTTGATTCAGAACGTATCCAGAACTTTTTTTTTCTTTTTTTTTTTTTTCCCAATAAATATTATCAGTCTTTACTTTGTTCTGTCTCTTAAGAAGTTGATGTTTACCCAAATGAGCTGATGAATCCCCCAAAACAGGATCAGTTTAGACATCTTGTCACATAGTATAGGAGCTTACACTCAGTGCATCCAATTTGATTGGATGCATGGTTAATACATAAACAGTACTAGGTGACTTTTGGTACATTTCTAATCTTCCATAATAATATTGAAGTATTGCCAACAATTCCCCCATATTGATCATATTTTTGGCCAGTTATTCTATCCACATATGTGCAGAGGTCTAGACTGAGGAAAAGGCTGATGCCTCTGTCTTGGTTCTTCAGCTAAATTTTTCCAGAAGCCTAGTCAAGATGGAGTTCCACTTACTTCAAAAATAGTTGCATAGTTAAATTATTTTGCACAAATGAAACCTGTTTATAACCCTGCAAGATGTATCAAAGTTTTATCAGATATGAAATTGTTACATGTCATTAAATAACATCAGCTATAAATCCAGGATTGCTCTTAAATCCACAATGGCAACAGATTCAGCCTATATGTCACCTCTGTCTTTAATATGGGTTTTATAAATTAAAAAATGATGCACATCTAGAAGAAGTCATGCAGGTTACAAAATTTTCCTCTGTCTGTAGCTGTAAGACTGCAAGCAGCTTGCTTTTACTCCAACATCAGATTTCAGAAGCAAATCACAGGCAGGATATCATTCTTAGCATAATCAGCTTCTCCTTAGTTTCAACTGCATTTGATGGATGGTGTTTATGTTGTTCAAAAATAAAGGTGACACTAATGGTTGTAGGGCCCATTTGACAAATTTTACTACTGCCACCACATTTGCTAATGAAATCCAACTATCTGTAACCTAGAGCTTGTCCCTCCTTGTTGAACACTCTTCACTGTAACTCTGAGACTCATACAAATACTATCTTCTGTCCAGCTTGGGCTTGTAGGATTAACTAACAGTCACTGTTCTTAGTGCTGTACTGACCCAGCGTGATCATCATAATGCAGAAAGAGATGATTTTTGGGACTAGTCACACTATGGAGAGAGATGCATGTTCTTCTAGTTGCAAAAGAAGTTAAAGAGAAGATGCAACCTTGAGAAGGGAAAGTACATGTCAAAAAAAAATCAAAGAATTTAGCCACGTCTGGGAGAGAAAAACAGAGTTTGAATGGATGGGTGAAGTTAACTGCCAGGTAATTTGGGGGAAATTTACAGTTAAATGCCCAATAAACAAATTCTAAGATGCTGACGCTAATGCAAACAGCATTCACTAAGGTTCTAAGGCTCACCGGGTTACTATATTCAATCAGCTTTGATATCTTAGCTCAGTGATTATTTTTAGACTTTTTATGGGCAACTCACTCATCCATCATTGCTTATACCTACTGCAGTATTTTGTATAGACATATTTTCAGGGACTTGAAAAGAAAAACAAAAAAAAATTCTTTGTGGAATTTCAAGAAAGTTCCCTGTACTGATACTTAAGTCATTACCTGGTCAGAACGAACATTTTCTTAATTCTAATACTCTGAATATATTACTTCAAAGGGCTAAACCCTGCCATATTTATTCATGCAAACAAATGTTAGTCATAGGAATCACCTCACTTACTTCATGGGATGGTGTATGTGTTCAGATAAGGTCATTAATTTTTCATACTGAAACACCTCAAAGGAGGAAAAGAATGGAACAATATTTAACCCTGTGATGGCACTTTTTTTTTTTTTTGACCTTACTATTTATATACAGCATATACTTCATTGTCTGCAAAAATATAGTTGCCTCTAACTTAAAACAATGTTTGCTGCTGACCTGCAATCCCCTGAAAACATAGGCTTATACGGTATTGTCACCAAGCTCCACACCAATGAATATGTGACATCTTGGGAAACTATACGGGGCATTTTTATGCCTTTGCTGTAAAAGGGCAAATATCCTGCTATTCGGTACCACAGAACCACCACAATCGAACCCAGCCGGAGTTTTTCAGGTATTATATTTGTTTGTAGACTCAGAATTTCTTTATGAGGCTACCGGAAATGATTCCTGAAGCGTTATTAGCTGGAAAGTGCCCGACTCAGTGCTCTGCATGCTGCACTCAGCAAGCACACACAAAAACACCCGTACAACACTGTGTGACCTCTACCTTTCTTACATCACCTGACATCGGTGTGCACTGAGCTTTTAGGCAAGCTATAGTTGGCTTTACTAAGCAGATGTGATTTAACAAAGGAGCCCCCCTAAAACCCTCAAAAAAACAAGAAAATACAAAAAACAAAAGCACAACACTTCAGCAAACATCTCCCATGCCAGGCCTCTTCAGACTGCTATATCCATTCACAGCATCTCAGTCCCCTTTGGGGCTGCTACAAGTTATAAGAGCACTTGCCAATACCCTGTCACAAACACACGCCTCTGGCCCTCTCAGACACTGTACTTTCTGAAGAGAACTATAAATCCAGGCTCGAGCACACTTCAAAGTGAATAAAATTCAGAAAATTCAAGTTCAAGGTCTGCAACACAGTGACTATGCACGTATCAGCTTAGGCATCATACCAAGGAAGGGATTTACAGCTCTGTAATGCAGGAAAGCAAATTTCTCTCCCACCAACACTCAGAAGCACAGCTGAATGAAAGCAGCTACGAAACTCTCCTGTGTGCTTTCAGTTCTCAGTTTTTGTATTACCCAGTATAACTTCTCGCCCACTAAACTTCAAATAACTTAAAGCTCAAATGGACCAACTGCTACCAAAAAGACAGTTTTATCATGGAGGTCCAAGGAAAAATTCAGTTGACTTGCAGAGGGAGAAATACCAGAGCTTGACCCTCATTACCAAGCTGCAGACTCCCTGGAAGTAAAGTTATAGGAGTGGGAAAAAAAAAAAAAAAAAGAGAGAACAAAGGCAGATCCAAAGTTGTGCATGTAGGAAAGCTTAATTTAAATACCCCTTACAGGATTGGCAACCAACTTCTGAGAAAACAGCGGATTGTAGGGAAATGTAGGGATCACTGCATGCGACTAACGGAACACAAGTTCCCACCGTGCAGTCGTGGGAAAAAAAAGTTCGTAGCGTTGGGTGAATAGACAGGGGAATACTGAGCACGATGTTATTATCTCTGCACGTGACATTAATGGGAGCCTTCCTGGAATCCACTGTGCTGTGCCGGTGGCCACGCTTTGCAAGCGGCCACTTTGGGGGCCCAGAGAAGAGCAGACGGGCCGTTTTTTCCTCTGGAGCATTTACATTCTTGGGAGAAACCAAAGGAGCTCAGTCTATTTATCTCATCAGAGACAACGTTAAGTGGCTATTTAATTACCGTCCTTAAATAATTGCACAGAGAGACTATCTGAAACTAGATAGCTATTTAATCTGACAGAAAAAGACATTACCAGATCCAGTAGCTGGAAGATGAAATCAGAAAAGTTCAAATTGGAAGTGAGATGCAAACGTTTAGCTATGAGATTAACAATTGGAGCCAATTATCTGGGAATGTAGTAAATTCCCAATCATTTGAGGTCATTAGATCACGATGGTGTGAAGAGGCTGGTGGGCCAGAGCTTGGACTTTTTGGGGAATAGTCTGTGTTTCATGTTATGCAAGAGCTTAGACTACAGGGCCATAACAATTCCTTATGACTCTGAAACCCACTAGCAGCACTGTTATCTTTTCCTGGGAAAAACAGAAAGAAGGATGAAGGAAAAAAATGTTAAGGAAGCCAAGACTTGTACAGGGCACAAAAAGTAGGTTAATCTGTGGACAGCAGACACGTTCACAAACTAGGAATGGGTAAGATCATCCAGTTTTGCCACTAACTTCAGCAGCAAAAAGAAAAGGCCTGTCAGGGATTTACGACTCCAAGCCAGGTTGCTCCAAGTGTCTCCAGCAAACTTGCCACACAACTAAAGCTGGTTAGAAGGGGTGAGCAGCATCAGGCAAGTCTTTAAGGCGTCCTGTTTTTTGGATGCAACATAACAGCTTGGAAACCCAGCGGGCGAGCCTCCTGCTCTTGGCCCTGCACCCAGAGAGCAAATTTTGGGAGCCCTGGTGTTAGGACCCCCAGCCCCTGGTACCTGGGCACGTCAATGCGTGCGCTCCTCTCCCGTCCACCCGGCAGCAGCGGGCCGTGGGGGTCTCCCCTTCGCACGGAGACCCCCGGGGGGGGCCGAAGGTGGGGTCGGGGGCTGCCCCTACCCGCGGGGGGGTCCCCCCACTCTGCGCCACCGCGGGAGGTGGCCGTGGCGACCTCGCCGCTGCCGTGGCGACCGCGCCGCGCATCCCTCCCTCCCCGGGCCGGCCGGGCGGGGGGTTATTATTAATAATAATAATCCGTAGCCCCCCGGGCACCTGCCCTCGCACCGAGCCCGCTCCTCACCGGCTCCGTAAGAACTTGCCGGGGGGTGGAGGTGCTCCCGCTGCCCCCCAGCTCTCCCCCCCGCCCCTTACCTCCGCGGCGGCGCCTGGGGAGCTGCGGGCGCGCCGCCGCCGCGGGCAGGGATGACCTTGCGGAGAAATTCATCATCCGGGCAGGAAAACAAGCCCTTCCTCGGGGTGTGCGGCGGAGGGAGGGAGGGAGGGAGGGAAGAAGGGAGAGATGGAGGGAGGAGGGCTGCGCCGGGGTGCCCTCCCCGCCGCGGCGGCAGGGAGAGGCAACCCGGGAGGGCTCGCAAGAGGCACCGGGAGGCTCCGGGCCGCTCAGAGCTGCGGCGGTGGGAGGCGGGGAGCCGGGCAGCCGAGGAGCCTGGCAGCGCTCCCCCCGGCGGCCGCCGGCGGAGCGGGGCAGCCCCGAGCCCCCGCCAGCACTCCCCGGGCCCCCGGTTTCGGCGCAGGCATCCCCCGCGCCGAGCCCACCTCGGAGCCGCTCCCGGAGCAAAAACTACGTGCTCGGCGGGGGAAACCGCCTGCTCGTCCGCGGCACAAGGGCCAGACCTGCAGCACATCGGGAGGAAATCCGCCGGTCCCATCCAGTCCTCCTCCGTGCGTCGGTTAGCTTAGCTATCCAGGCACCCGGCGAGCCATCAACCAAATTTGCGTGGGGCATTGCAGCGGATGCAAATGGTGATCGACTCTTGTCACGCGTTCAGTTCGGGCTGCTTGCTGCTTTTGAGACGGAAATCTGGCTTCCGCTATGAAGCTGTCCGGCCTGCCTGCGGCTAGCCCTCAAAAAAATAGATCCCCGCAAAAATAACAGCAACAGAAGCGCTTTGCGTTAGGACTCGTATTTGTCTGGAAAGCTTTGATCTAATTGCAGTGCATTCCCACCAGCGAGGGATTTTATCTGCTGCAATCACAGGAAATGGTTCTGCAGTGCCAGGAGGTTCAAGTAAAGTACAGGTTTCCAACCAGGAAGATTCCAACTCCTCTACTTTTCTTACTAGGCATATAGGAACAGGTTTTCCAAAACTATAGGACAAGCTGCGAGGACAACTCCTGTTTTCACACTGGCTTTGCAATCTGGAAAAGATTGGGGAACAGAAAGAACAGTGGACTAGAGGACCTAACAAATTATTATTATTATTATTATTATTTTTAATCGCTAATCATCATAAACATCAATAAATCATGTCCCCCTGATCCATGTTGGTGGATCCATATTTTATTTACTGTTCTGCAAAACACCCTCAGGCTCAGTTACTGATCCTAAATCTCTTTGACTCATGGGTTAAGTGATCATTGCTGGATCATGAAACGCTTCTCAGGTCTCCTACCACGGTATATACAATTTCTTCCCCAACACTCGCCAGTGAGATCAGCACATATTTATGTAATATCCATGGTTGAATGTGGCTTTCTGACTTTATTTAATCACAGAAAAAGAGAGATTTTCAATAATCACTGACAATAGCTGCTTCCTTACATGTGCCAAAATCAAAACAGTACTTTTAAGAACCTGAACATTCAAACACTAGGGAATCTCACTGGAGGGGGAGAGTGAGGAAAGCATCAGACTTTATCAGAAAAGGCAAAGATGTACAGCATTGACAGCTAGGCTTTCCTGGTAGTTCAAATTTACTTTGCTGTCTTTACAATCTCACTTCTTTTTTGGTGCTTTGGAAGACTTGTATAGAGCCTAGTCCTCACCCTGGTCATGTCTGAGTCAGGAATTCAAGGTCAGGCTAGCCAACTCCTCTTCATTATTCTCCAAAAGGAACTATTTTTTACAGAAACACTGCCAGACTTCCTAGAATTAATCCCGCTGCCACTACCACAGTGCAGCTTCCACTTTTGTGTTAAAAAAGAAGAAAGACTGGATTATTCAATTTGCTTTGTCAGCAATTGTACTTTTATGAAGAGGTAGCTGTAGACACTTGACAGACCTTGCTGCTATGAGGACTTCCCCGGACCTCAGTTATTATAGTTTTCCTAAACTTTGCTGGACAGAAGATTCCTTATCTAGATTCTTAAGAGAGACTCCTTAGCCCAAGGTACTAAAACCACAGTCTTGGCACTCAGTTAACCAATTAACTCAGGTAATTCTGTAAACTTGTGTCATCTGATGCAGCTTTTCCTTTCTGCATCTTTCTCTCCAGTTCCAAATCCCCAAAATAACATTAGCTGTAGTCCCTTCTACAGCAACTTTCCCTGCCCTGGAAGAAATAAGATGCCGTGGAAAGGTGAGATTCAGGCTTGTCACCAGGCAGTCCTTACACGACTCTGGTACTATTTACAAAGGAAGGAATTCCAGTTGTTTTAGTATTTATAGCTAAGACCTTTGTCTTCTTTGGAAATCAACTTTGGAATTAATTGAAATGGAAACATGGTAGGATTTTCAAAGGCATGCAAGACAGGCAGCTGACTGGATGGTCAACTTGAAAGCCTTGAAAGTCACAGCGATAAGAGCCACACAGGTTCAGCTGGAAAGGCTGGGAAGACTTTCTATGGGCTATTGCACCCTTCCTGTTTTAGGGTTGTCAAGCACCTTCAGAGCATGTAGAGGAATCAGTCCCAGTACCTGCCAGAAAAGAGCAACTGTGATTCTGAGGATGAAAACAGTTGACTAGGAAGCTTTCTTTGCTCTAAGCCTCTTCATGCTGATGCGCTTCAAAACCAGTGCCTAAATGCTGAGTTCAGATAAACATTTCTCTCTTTATGTCTGTGCAGCATTACTGAAAATTCCTTTGCTGCTCTTAGTGGTCATGACTGAGCTCTGGGTCTGATGGGCAAGGAAATCAAAGACGAATGAAGCAGTAATATGACTGAAATACAGCTCAATTAATAATCTCTTCGCCATGCCCAGTAGGGCACAAGTGTTTCATTTCTGAATGCATTGATGTCCCAGGAAAGCTGAGTAGAGGCATCAAGAGATTTGGATCATTGCAGGAATTGGTTAAGGTTAAGGGCATGTCCACTTTATCTACATGGTCTTCTAATGTACATGTTTTGTCTCCTACCTCTCTTCACTGAACCCCAGCCTACCACAGAATGGTTTCATTTGGTACACCATGCAATATTAGTATTAAATACCTTTAAACCATCTTCTAAACCCTGCTATGAGCCCTGAACTCCACTAGCTGCTGTACTGATATGCTAAAGAGGCCATCATATGTCAACATATCAATGCATCACCTTAGCAGTACAAACTAGATATTGAGATTAATATGCTGGTCTACCAGAATTTTTACCTGATTTGCTTAATCACCTGTGAGTCACGGCCAATATTCTACATTTTTTCCCCATCCTTTTGTCTGCTTCAATCTCCAGCTATAAATATTTGTTTTATGTTAATTTCTTGTAGGTGTTAATGCAGAGAAGCATTCATACTGAGGGCAGCACACAGACATTTGCATAGATTTAAGCACTGTGCTTAGCACTTACTGAAGTCAATGGAACATGCTTAAAAATAAATGTGTACATAGGTCTCTATAATATCAAGAATAATACAGAATTAAACCTCTCTAACTTGCTAATGTTTAGCTGTAGAGGAATTGTTTTCTGATATGTATTAGGCCAGAGCTCAGGGCAATAGGAGGATGGATTTTCAGGGAGCTGCCAAAATACAAGTAATCATCAGAAATGACAACCACACTTCTACAGTGCCTTTGAAGACTCCTGTAGAATGTTTTAATATTTTTTGACAGGCTGGAAAGAACATCATTTTAAAACTATATCACCATCTTGCTACAGAAAGTTCTTTCCTGTAGCTGAAAAAATAGAGCTGATGACTATTTAAAATGAGAAGCGCTATGACATGTGGAGAAGATTTGTAGTTGCCCTAAGCTAGCATAGTTTCATTTACTTCAGTAGCAATATACAGATTTACATTGGTATAGATTTGCCCTGTTGCTTTTTGCACTGCTTATACCATATCCCTTAATATATTTTCAATTTTAATGACTTTGATACAGAATATAAATTCTGTAGAAGCAGTTTTTACGTGTCATATTTCATGTCTTCTTCATGAAAAAGAGCTATAAATATTTCAAAAAAGTAAATAAAACAGCATTAAAACATTAAAACAGCATAAATAAAACATTTTATAGGCAAAACAACTGAAGACTGGGCTGAGAAGAGCAATGAAGAGCAAAATTGTGAATACAATCATTTAACATTTGTAGTTTTGTGAATGCGTTTACACCTTCTTTTCTCATAAAAAAATATTGAGGGACTGAATGAACATGCTTGTTTTGGACTGGGAACCAAGCCACAAAAGATACAGTCTTCTGGTATGATAGCTGCATTAAGTAGCTGTACAACTAGAGACAAACATATGAGTGAAGAAACATACACAAGGTGACGTGATGTGTGTGTTTTGTGATCACGCACTTCCAGTACAACCAACAGAGCACAGCAAACAGTAATTCCATGTTACACAGCATCTCTGTCTCACTTTACCTCTCACATATCTAATGGGCTGTACTGGGCATCTCATAAATGGATGCCCTGTTCAGCCAGAGAAATAACACTCCTGCATCATTATAGAGTGGCTCTGATGACACTATGGCTAGAGAGATAAGGATTTCTTGGTCATATTTCCTCTAAGACTGTGTTCTTTAAACATCGTGGTCTTCATAAATATATATACAAAAAAGGAATATAAAGAGCGAATAATATACCATTGTGAGTGAATGGATGTTTTTCAATTTCATGGTGGTTCCAAGGCACTACAAATCCATATGTTAGTTGCAATACCTCAGACAGCTGTGTCAAATTTCACTTGCAAATATGTAAAGATGTGAGTTTCTACAGCATTATGAAAATGTCCTTGGCATTTACCATGCACAGCTTTTGCTTGACAGTTTTTGTTTCAGAGTGTGCCGTGAACATCCTAGTCCTCATGGGGAAATTCAGCTACAGAAATACCTACAAGAAGGACAACACAGCAGGGCATAAGCAATCCAGGATGTTCCTAGAGTGCATCAATGACAACTTCCTCACCCAAGTGATAGAGGAGCCAATGAAGAGAGGTGCTCCACTGGATCTCATACTCACCAGTAATGAGGGGCTCATTGGGTATGTGAAGGCCAAAGGCAGCCTTAGTTGCAGTGGCCATGAGATAGTGGCGATGGGGATCCTGAAGAAAAGGAGGAGGTTAAAAAGTAAGCTCATAGGGGCCTCTCCACAGGCCGCAGGGGAACTGCTGCTGCGTGCCTGGAGCACCTCCTGCCCTCCTTCTGCATTGACCTGGGTGTCTGCAGGGATCTTTCTCACTCCTCAGTCTCTGAGCTGCTGTTGTGCAGCAGGTTCTTTTTTTTTTTTTTTTTTTTTTTTTCCCACCTTTCTTAAATCTGCTATCACAGAGACACATACATCACTTATTGGCTTGGCTCTGGCCAGCGGTGGGTCCCTTTTGGAACTGGCCGAATCTGTCCCTCATCTAACATGGGGCAGCTTCTGGACTCTTCTCACAGAGGCCACCCCTGCATCCCCCCCTAACAAAACTTTGCCATGTAAACCCAATACACCAGTTTACACAATTTTCCTGACTGTTCTTAAGCCTGCTGCAAGAAAACATGAGAGATTTCATCAGCCATAAGATGGGGATGGAGTCTGCCACTCCTGCAACCCTTCTGCTATCAAACCCTCGCCACATAAACCCAATATCTTCACCTTATTATTTAAGTAACAAGACCAGCTTTCAGGAATCCCAAGCCCCAGAGAGCAAGAGGAAAATCTGGAGCAAAGAAGATGTACCTATTGTGGAGGAGAATTAGGTCAGGGATTACTTAAGCAAATTGGACATCCATGAGTCCTGATGGGATTCACCCATGAGTGTTGAGGGAGCTGGCAGATGTACTTGTGAGGCCACTCTTTATAATCTTTGCTTGATCATGGAAACTGGGATAAGTGCCTGAAGACTGGAGGAAAGAAAATTTCACTCCTATCTTCAGAAGGGCAAGAAGGAGGATCTGGAAAACTACAGGCCAGTCAGCCTCACCTTGATCCCTGGGAAGGGGGTGCAGCAGCTAGTGCTGAAAAACATTTCCAGGCACATGAATGACAAGAAAATCATCAGGAGTAGTCAGCATTTGAAATTGGAAACTTTTGGTTGGTGCGTTGTGATAATTATATTTTCACCCTTAGTGTCCGCGTAGTACGTTCGTACGTAGTACGTTTCACCATCTCCTATTCCCATTTCACACAAATTCTATATATCCATTACTGTGATTCTAAATGTGAAACAAGCCATGCACAAAAAACAAACAAACAAAAGAAAACCACACACACACACACACACACACACACACAACTTCCCCCCCTCAGCCCCCCGCCTCCTCAACAAATTAAAACAACCATTTGATGAGTCAGTAATTTATGCTGTTTACCTCCTTTTATGTCAACAAAACTAAGATCTGGAACAACACATAATCATAATGATTATAGGCATAATGAGCTGATTTATTACGTACTCACCACATGGTATTCTGGTGCATATTCAACTGTAATGATGTCAAATAACACAACTAGAAAACCTATTTGCTCAGATAACCACTGCCTACTGTGAACAATAAATTAAGCTAATGGGGTACCAGACACATGGGGGCTCCGGATACAGAGCCCTGTCTCCAGTTAAGCTATGTTGACTGTATGTATATACCAAATGTTTTTGATATTTTCAGAAGTTCAGGAAATAAGAAAATCAGTCTGAGTTTCTTTTAAGGAGTGGTTGTGAGTGTTGCAGGTAAATGTAAATCAAACTTAAATGCTCTTCCCAATGCAGTTCTATGAGGCAGGACTGCTATATAGCTTGCACATTTGTACAGATTTTAAGAACCTGTTTGTTCTAATTGCAAGCCTAGTTCTGCCTATGTCCTTGGATGTCATCAACTGACTGTGTAAAATCCTATTCCAGAGGGAAACATCCTTTGGCAGGGCTACTGCAGCCATTTTTATGTTTTCACGTTTTGTCACACAAGACAGGATCTTCTCCTCATGCTACCAAAAGAATACTTTCCTGGACAACTACCAAGCCTGTTTATGGCTCACAGTTGCTTTCCTTATAACATGGATTTTTATGCTGATTCATACAACGGGGGAGATGAAATGTAGATATAATAGAAGTGGCAAGGTGAGTAGATAAAAGACGGATAGGTGTAAACATGGAGAATAAGTACCAAGAACAGTAAGGAGTGCAGATGAAAAGAACTGAGGAGGAACAGAATTTCTTGTTTAAATGTGAAGAATATGATATAACAAGTAACTATGTACAATGTATGTCAGTCTAGAACCAGCTCCCTGAAAAGATAAAAAGCTCTGGAATGAAATCACCCGTCAATATGATCTCTAAACACATCAATACTGCCCTGAAGCAGAAAGCTTTACATTCAGTCAAGACAGTTGGTAAAATGAAAATGTGGTTGTTCCTGTTTCTAGTACATATTCACTAATTCTAACCAGAATCCTACCAACATGTGGTATCAATGTATCAATACATCGATACTGTGATGTATTTCTGCATTGTGAAGTGACATTCTTGTATCATCTTTAAATTTGCCCGTGCACCCATTATTCTTGAATTATTAAAAAAAAATCTGATTTACTTTCCCTTGGCCATTCTTTGTGTTGTTGTATCTATCACCATCATCTATCTATTATGTTATTTTATCTAAAATATAGAAGTCCAATGTTTCCATTCCTTTTTTGGCTTTTCATGCCCCTATTGCACCTCCTGCCCAGCCACATATCTAATAAAATCTAGATCCTCTATTTATCTAAATAAATAGGGACCAAATCTTTTGCTAAGAAAGCTCAGTTGTAGCTCAAATGCAGCTCAGTGTAGCTCCTTCTAGAAGCTGAGCTTGCTCTTTTCAAAAAGTTGGCTTTGCTTTTATTTTTCTCTTTCTCTTAACACAGAAGTAATTATCTCCATTCAATCAAATCAACTAATTTTACATTTCCTCAATTTGCAGTAAGTCAGCCCTTTTCTTCTGCTTTTCAGGATTATTTTATGTTAAAGCATCCGTGCATGCTGTAAACAGCCCGGTCCATTCACACTGGACACCCTCATGTGCAGCAGGCTGGCCAAATGACCTCACTGCACCTTCCCCATGGACTCCACCAGAACAGTGCTCAACACGGAGCTTAGTTTCACCAGTTTAGTTTCACTTGAATGGACAAAGTTTGCCTGGGAGTTTCTCCTTCCCTGTTTGGCCTTATAACTCTTTCTGCGAGGCTGATTTTTCCACTGTTCCCTAGTTGCTGCCCCCTTAAAGTATTTTCTTGCTGCAGGCAGCATCCAAACTCTGTCACTGACACCAAAGAGTTAGACATGACCTGTTCAAGCCAGGACTGTCCTGATTCCTCTGGGGTATGTGCAGGACCCATTCTGTGCAATTCCAGCCCTCTATGACCTGCAAACTATGGAAAGCATTTTGAGATGGATTTTCTGCAGTAATAATCATCACTGTTCCCCGTGCAAATTCTAGCTAAAAACATATCCGTTTTGGCTGTGGGTGAATGCATTAAGAATATCAATATGGTTGTAAGGTGCTTTACCTGCATATTCTTAAAATATGTTTTTTTCCTTTGGAATCTGGGACATCTCTCCAGAACAAGAGCTAGTCAAGGTTTTGTGAGTCATGGGCAGCCTTGCAAGATACATCTCACAGTTGCAGAGCAAGAAGGTATTTTCCAGCTGTTTCTAAGGAAATGCATGGGTACCAAGAATTGTCTTTGGGTTCAATATGACTAACACTGAAGTTTCTAGGTGGTTTCTTACTGATTTCAGTGGATGAGGCAAAAATAAATGAGTAAGCCACAGACAGCAGATGAGCAAGTGAGCTTATAAATGGTTACTGTCCTTTTGAAGCCAACATCCCTTAAAATAATTTCAGAAGAGCTTGTCTTTGAGCTCAAAAATCTTCAGAATTCTGAAAAACAGGGAAAAGAATCAGGGAGAAATAACTAAAAATAATTCTAATTATTTTATATTATCTTGCCTGCTGATAACATATTTGAGTGGTGTTCAGCAGAGAAAAAAAATAAGGCATTTTTCCATCCACATCTAATGGGAGCTTAATGACACATTGCTTTATGTCAGAACCTTTGATTAACTATCACCATTCTGAACTCAAAAGTTGGTGGTCTGTGATTTTATCTCAGCTCTAGAAAGCTGTTAAATTCAAAACTACTAAGACTGGTTATTTCTTCTTTTTGGTATATTCCTCCAGAATTCAGAGCCAAGAGAAATATGCTCTACAGGTATACATTATCAGTAGTCACAACCACACATCCTTGGCTCTAGCCACATGCGCCAGACTTCACATTGCTACACAGAATTCTTGGTGTAAATTTCAGTCATTCTGGGACTTGTAACTTTTGTTATCTAAGAATGTATCAGATAAAAAATCTTCAGAATGAACGAATGTGAATTTTGTTCAATTTGCAAAGCTAAACTTTAATCCAGGGGCTCCTGAGACTACTTGTATACTAGATGAAGTAGTGCAACTATAAGTATCAATTATGTGTAGTTAAAGAGCATTAAGATCAATGCCATGACATTTCACTGCTTTTGTGCTGTAGAATTTTTCCTTTATATGAAAGATCAGGATAGGCTTTTTTGGTTGGGTTTAAGTTCTACTGTGGGAAGATTGGAACAACAACATCAACAAAAAGATAGAAAACCACTTCTTTCCAATATATAAGACATGTAAAGACATTCAAGACAAGTCAAAATGAGGTGCTCACAGTAGGATCTCCCCTTTATTCCACATCAGGAATAAATTACAAAACTCTTGCAAGCTTAAGTAACCTTAAGTAACTAAGCTGCACATTGCGGTTGACATACTGGAGGGAAGGGATGCCATCCAGAGGGGCCTGAACAGATTTGAAAGGTGGGTCCCTACAAGCCTTATGAAGTTTCACAAGGCCAAGTGACCTACGGACAACAGAAGCGTTCAAGGCCAGGTTGGATGAGGCTTTGAGCAACCTGGTCTAGTGGAAGGTATCCCTGCCCATGACAGTTGGAACTAGCTGATTTTCAAAGATCCCTTCCAACCCAAACTATTTTATGATGATGATGAACCTTTCCTCTTCCAATTCTGTCTCAACATATATACCTGTGTGAGCCCAGCCACTCCTCTGTCCTTTCCTTCAACAGTGGGTAGAGTATTTTACATATTCTACTAGGAAAGATGTTTTAACTCTTTTTTTGAAGACAGTACTGAAACTTTCCTCAACAGATGTTAATGTCACCTGACCACGGATGCAAATGCACATTACAGTGAAGATTACCAGATAAAATTGTTGTAAGAATCATAACATCTCTCTTCTTTCAGATAGCACAGGTAGGACAATTTTCTCACTGAAAGTCAGTTGAGCACTTCAGACATGTTTGGGATAACAAAAAGTGCATTTCACAGTTGGCTCTGTGAAATAAATTCAGGCACTAAATCTGAACAAATGACTTCAGTTTCTTTTCCCACAGTGTAAGAGTAAGACAACAGATTAATTCTTAGAATGTACACGAGAAAAAGTAAAACGTGGGTGAATTTTGTTATATCAATATCCAGGAAACATTACAAATATTAGTCAAAATAGTTCCTGTAGTTGTTATCATCCCAATGCTTAGGTACTAATAGTGGTGAAAGCTCAAAAATTTTTAGAAACAGATACCATTTTAGAGAAGACGGTGTCTAAAATACATGACCATGGATCCACCTTTTGTCTACTCTCTTACTTTTGTTATTTGCCACTCTTCCTAGTTGAATATTTAATACTACTATGTGTAGCTAAAGAGCGTTAAGATCAATGCTGAGTGCATAGACAAAAGCATTAAATAGCACTTACTGTCAATATCAACAATGCTGAGCCACCTGCACATAAAGAGCAAAAACAAATCAAAACCAATCCTCTCTCCTCCCTCACACCCCCAAAAATATAACAGAGAGAAAACACCCAGATTACTAACTGAGAGGCTGAATATTCTCCTTGAAAAACAGGGTTGAATGGGGTTTCAGTTTTTTTCTTTGCTAAGCTTGCAGTGGAGTAGGACATACCCAGAGGTATGATCACAAGAGCTGACAGAGAGGACTCAGTCTAGATTTGCTTTTTCAGACCTAGCATTGGGCTCACCCTTATGAGTCTCCACTGAAACACATTTCCCCATGCTCCCATTGAGAATGACCTCAAGCCTCATGTGATGGCATCTTTCACCCTCCCATCTTTTCCATAATCATGCTAAATGTTTCTGAGCCAGCTGACAGTTTTTCTCGGATGGCTTACTGATGGGGTGACTACAAAAGCTGAAGCCTGGGGCTAGTCCTGCCTTCCTGCTCATCATCAGATTCAGATGGTGTGAGGTCCTGGATGTGGTCACTGAGTGTGAAGCCAAAGCTGAGGGAGAATAAAGCAAACCAAAGTCCTCTTTCCTCTACTACTTCCATACCATAGATGAAAAACAGCAAAGCTCTCAGTCATTACGGTCAATGTTTTCTGTGGGTATATACACAAACAAACACAATGAGATATAACCTTCTAGGCAAAGGCTAGCATAAAATCTAACTTTTAATGCTGCATGACTTCTTTCTTCAAAGGAGCTGGACCTCCCCTTTTAATTATTATTATTTTTTTTTAATATTCAGTCCCCCAAACATAACCATGTTGGATTTAAATGAGAGAGTTGTACTTATTTATTTATTTTCTGAGCCAGGATCTTAATCAAAATGAGGCCTACTGGTTATACTGCAAGAAGAAATCATTATCAGTAAGATGAAATCAATGGATCTTTGGCAATTTATAATGGATAAGAATCTGCCTTTAGCAACAGATAAAGCCTTAAAGCTGATCTAAAATGCCCAGTAAGACACAGAAATCTCCAGCAGCCATAAAGCTGTCGTAACGGGTTAAGTGGGCATCCTGGGGACTTAGAATGAGGCAGCATTGCCAGATACAGCACATGCTTCAAAAAGCCCTGAGGTTCAAAGCAAATGGCTGCAGTTTCAAGTAGTCATAAAACTGCCCCTCCTTTTGCTGGGTGTTGAGAGCTGCAAAGACCCTGAGAATGAGGTAGTGACAATAGGCAGCCTGGATCCCAGGAAGACACACTGAAGTTCAGCCAGAAAAAAAGAAAGGTTGCTGAATGCTAAAAAATGACTTGAAATTTTAACTCTCTCTTGATGTTGACTCTTTAGAATACATGGAAAAAGAATGTTTCTTACTTCCAGCAAAACAGGGTACTTTAATGTCACTAGAATAAAAAAACATTTTAAATTTATAGGGGTCTTTTTCTATCAGCTCTTTGTCCACATATAAATCACTTTTACTCGTTGCGGGGCAATAACAGCATAAATATGACTTGACATTCTTATCACCTACTCAGTCCTCAACCAGAAGATTTATTGCATTGTTCTCTGGGAAACATTCTGTAGTTAAGGGACTCGGAGAGAGAGAGTCTGCTTACCATATGTACGTATATGAGAGACGTAAGTGAAGCTATAGTCATCTTCATAAAGCTATAGTATATTAACTACCAGATTGCAAAGGGTGGCTAAGACTCTGCTATTAGTCACTTTACTTTGATATGACTATCATACAACCCATATTCTCCACAGAAGATTATCATGTTTGCGAGGCTCATGGCCATTTAAATTTGCTAGAGAATGGTTTACTATTCAAAACCTTTTTTTTTTTTTTAAGGCAGTGAATTCTTAGCTGAAATAATATCATCAACCTATCTGGAAAAAATGATTTATATTTGGTAAATGTAATTTGCACCCACAATAATTGCAGATTTCCTCCAATTCCCTTTAACTCACATGTATATGCAGAAGTACTCTGTTCCCAGGAGACACCAATACCCTGTTTCAGTAGGCACCAGGGTCATTTTTTCCATGGAGATGTCCCCAGTTCTATCAGATCTTGCAGTTACTTCACATTTTTCCTGCTTTTCTTTGAAAAGGGTCACACTGTTTATTGGAAAAGCAGTCTGTGAACTCTCTTCAGCACAGGAAATTTGGTTGAGCCTAGTCTTTAAGTGGATTGTGCTAATGAACAAAAAGGCTGAAGCCCGTAACAGGTGGTGTACAGCAATTTTGGCAATATAGTCAATAATAAAGTCTCGTATGTTGCGGGTCCTCTGGAAGAAACTCTGTGCCTGTGTAACTTGTCTTGAACCCAACACAGCACCAACCTTTAACATAGACAAAGATAACAATAACTTCAGTAATTACTGAAGATGGTATCAGCAAATATATTTTAAAGTAAATCTTAACAGGATTAACTTCCACTGAGATGAATGAGTTTGCATTTGATACTAATGGCAATATGGTTATCTACCTGTACACATAAACAATTTCCTATTATGCATATACATGCACAGAATTCATATTGCCAAGAGGAAAAAAAATGTAAAAAAAAAAAGAGATATTAGTTGAAGAGCAGTATGAACTAGTCACATAGGCATAGACACATATAGAGAAAACCTACTTCTGAACCTGTTCACATGATTCAACCCCTCTCTATTTTATTTTATTTTGAGCCAGCTGAATTCTTTTGTCCTGGAATAAATGACAGAATGTTTGGAAATTTGATAAATGAGTCCTGGTTTATCAAATGAGACTGAAAGTTAATCCTTCCCAACAGGAATTGCCATCCCCAGATCTGTGGGAGAAAAAGGGTACTTGTGCTTCACCTCAGCTGCTTCCATGACAAGAGTGACATGCTTAAAGCCATCTTCATTGTGATTTTAATAAAAATCTCTAAAGCCTGTCTTTTCTTTTAAAGTCCACTGATGTTCCTCCTCTTTTCAGCCTAGGTTTGCCTTACTCTGTCTCAGTGCATTCTCATAAGATGATTTTAACAATCTTCTGCCCTACGAGCAAGCATCACTGCCACAGCAAGATGATGCTGACGAGGAGAGCTTCCTATTTTGCCTGCTTTCTCAGGAATGCAGCCTTCTGAAGCATCTCAGCCAGTACATAAGTAGAGCACATCCTGTTCTTTCCTTTAACCACTGGTGACTTTTAAACAACACTGCCCATGAGTTTACACACATCCACCACTAGCTAAATAATTCAATGGCTGTTCAGGGATATATTGGAAAGATTCAATTAGTCCTTGAAGAAGTGTGTATTAATGAAGCGTGTCTATCTATGAAACTGCTTTAATAGGCAACAGGAGAATTGTTGTGAATTCTGCCAAGGGCAAAGGGTACAATTTATACCACTAACAGGGGATATCACTCACAATTAGAAGAATAAATTGGATATTACCAATGTACTGAATGGCTCTCTTGAAATAGAGGTGGGGAAGAAAAAGTAAAATCTCAATCGCAATAAGGAATCTATCAAAGAGTTTGAGGCTTTTTATTAAAAACTGTAATCAAAGATGGATCCCATTGTGTTCTGAGTCTAGGTTAATGGTTGGCAATACTTCTCTGATCTCAACAGCAGTGCTAAGAAGGGACTCAGCTTCAGCTGAGCACAGTCAGAGGCAGATTCTTTTTAGAATTAACTTACTTATATTAAGAGAAATGTGGATTGAAGAAAAAAACCAAAATTATTTATTTACTGAGGTTGATGAGAAAAGGCTAGATAAATGAAAGCGATATTCCCTCCTGTGTTCATTTGTATTGCGCAACTGCACAGGTTAACCATACCACCTCCAGAGGCAGTCCCCTCCAGATCACGGATTTGAGTCATAGCAGGGCACAGGGGAATTTGTATGTGCTTGCCTGTTTGCCATGGGCTGCTGTATGACTGCCATTAAGGGCATGGTGGTGCTGATCAGAACTTCTGTTAGATGACAAGGATCTTGACATACATACCCTATACCCTTGGTTACAAATTACTGGGTCAAGTCAGTACCACCCAGCTGGGCTTCCTCAGCAAGGCCAGCCTTTCAGAAAGGCTCGGTTTCTCCTTCAGTTTGGGAGGTTTCTCCCTCTGGCCCCCACAAATGGCATCTTGCTGTCCAAAACTGGGATCCAGTGTGCCTTCTCTCTGCCCAGCAACGCTTCTCACAGGGTCAGGAGCAGGTCCTGGGACCAGACATTTCAAGCAGTGTCCTGAATCACGCTGTACCTCATTTTTCAAAGAAAACAGCACGGATGACCTAAACTTGGACAAAGTGACTGTGAGAATTTGACAACTTTATAAAATTAGGCTAGATATATTGCTCTTTGAAACATTGGCTAAAGTGGAGATTCATATTTCTTTAAAGTTTTTAAACTGCTTCGCTCAGGCTACTCTTGCGTAAGGCAAGAGTATCTTAGGGAAAGAAGATGCAGCAAGACACATCCCATGCTAGGAACAGATAAGACAAAGTCTATTCCTCTCTGAAAGTCACTGAGAGTTGTGTAATAATCTAGAGGGAGCAGAACTGAGTCCCTGATAAAATACATAAATAAATAAATAAAACAAAACAAAACAGCTCCCACCCTCTAAAAAATAACAAACCACTAGAAATATCTCACAAAAAATCTAGGGCATGTACAGTTTTCAAATATTTAATCTTCTGGCAAATACCATACATCCAAACGTGCTCCTAGTGAGGCTCCTCAATGCAGTCAATTATTTGTGTTCAAGAAAATGTTGAATCTGTATGTGGGAAATAAACTGGATACATTTACATGGGCATTTCTAACAAATAGCCCCTTGCATGGGCTACAACTTAATAGCCAGCTTTATCTAACTGACTCTTCGGAAGTTAAAGAAAATTGTGAAGTGAATTGAGACAAATGAGTTAATTTCGAGTCTCTCAAACTAGAGAGATGCAGTGTATTTGAGGACTAATCAACACATTGCTTTTCCATGTAAGTCAGCAGTGTGGATTTTTCTTGTGCTGCATGTGTTGTTTACTGACTCATTTTAATCTTGTTTCCATAGAGGAGAGCAATATGCTTGCTTTCCATAGCCACGGAGCTCAGGCTTCGTCCAGTCTCCTCCAGGACATTTCCCCTGGGAGCCTCATGCAGGAAGAATTTCCCTGCCTGTATGATGCAGGAGCAAGGACAGCCTTTCCAGAAACATAAAATAAAGACACAGAGGGAATTCATTGGAGAAAACAAGGCAGTTACCTAAGATATTTTTCTCCCTTTATAAGATTTTCTGAAAATCATGCAACCCAGAGGCTTCCTATAAGACAGGCTATACCTTCTGAAAAGTTTATAGCCATCCACTGCAGCACTCCAATGTGAGTCCATCATGCCTTCATGTATTTCAAGATTTTATTAGTGCCATCTAGCAGTCTCCCAAGCAATTCCTGGGCATGAACGGCTGGCAGGTAGGATGCTCCAGATCCACCCCTAACAGCAATTTCCATGCAATCATCCTGTTGTAGAAGATATGAGAATTTACAAAATTCATGCAGTTTGCTTCATGCTATTTGGACTCATCCTTTGGCAGAGGGGGCACAGACTCAGCCTTTGCTCAAGGGCTGCGAGAAGGATGTGCAGGATGTGTCCCTGCCTGCCTCACTCCCTCTCCCAGCTGCACACTTCTGCCTCTCCCCAGACCAGCATAAACTCCCACGTGCCTTCACTGTGAGCTGGAACAGAGGGCTAATCCAGGCATAATCTGTCACTCTACAAACTCTTAATTGTAGCTGTAACAGCTTTCCAAACCACCTCACCCCAAGTGCCTACAGAACTCCCATCACCTCAGGTGACGTGCAGATACAGGAGCGAAGCCCCCAGATCATGGACTTCAACTGGCCTAAGCTTTTGTGGAACTGTACCTAAGTCATAGATAAGGTCCCAGTTCTCTATCACTTCTCTTTTCAACATTGATATGAAAGTCAATTGTTTCTCAGTTCTGCTTCAGAAAGAAGAAGTAGGCCTTTCAGTTTCTATAAATAAAAACAAGCCTTTCTTACAGTAAGACACAGTACTCCAAAGCTTATTGAAAAGAAAGGGTGGCTTTTTCAAAGACTGAAAGATTAAAGAAATATTTTCAGGGATCTTACCACATAGTGGTTACTATTGCAGCGAGAAACTCATAAAAACAGTGGCCCTAGGAAAACAGACTCTCCTGGAAAAGCTGAATGGTCGCATACAAGCGAATAACTTGTGATGGATACTGTCAGCTCACTTGGCACGTGCTGTTCCTTATTGCGTATCTGCATGTTTGCACTAGGCTTTAAACAATGAAACTTTGTCATTGACTCATAGGCAATACCACAACATGCTATACACCAACAGAATTATTGCCAGAAATCTCTCTGTTAGGAGACTTTGGGTACAGTTTTCTTGCAAAGAAGTTTTGTGGTGATGTTAGTCAGGGCATACTTAGGTTGCCATTTGTCATACAGACACTGTATATATAAACACATACAAAGATAAGTGCATATGCAATATAAATCGGAACATTTACATGCTACAAATAAAGTATACTATATGCACATAGCTAGCAGAACTGTGTGATGAAAGGCTTCAATTCAGTTACAGTATCTGAAGGCTTGTATGTTGAGTTTCCTCTGACCTGTAATTTTGAACTACTTTCCCATTTAACCTACAGAAGGTGAAGTTCTAGATACAGCTGCTGTAGGGAAGTTTGCCCAGAAGACTGTACTGCAGCTGTGAGATCTGGAAACCCTAACAATCTTTTTTTTTTCTTTTCTTTTTTTTTTTTTTTTTTTTCCCCGGGAAAGCAAGGTCTCCTCACACCTAGAAGCCTCCTTAATGCTTTCCTGTGTCTGCTCCCCATGCTATAGCCAAAAAGGCCAGGCCTCCAGAAGCTGGGAAACAAGAGCTGTGAAAAAGGGCGCTGGTACAGCCAAAGCTTTTTGGAAGCCCTCTTCTGCAGCAAATGATTTTGGAGAAGAAAAGGACCTTCAGAAATATGTAGCTATCTCCACGCTGTTACATCTGCTAGAAGGCTATTGAAGTGCAGGCCTAGTATGTCCCAGAGCAACTCAAGAAGCAAAATGGGACAGTTTCTTGCAGAAACCAGGCAAAGGGCTCCAGAAGCCAGCCTATGTTTCTCTGGACTGACACTGAAAGGCAATTGCCTTTACAAGATTCACCAAAAACATTTCCATCTGAGCACTTCAAGTGGGTCTAGCATCCCTCCTTCCAGGACAGCTTGATAACGTGAACACACCATTCAAATTTTACTTTTGAAAGTGGAGGCACTAAGATTCTCCCCTTGAGAAGAAGTTCAGGTAATGCCTAGTTGGCAGCCATCTAAAAGTGAACATTAGAAGCACCTAAAAATCTCCAGTTCCACAAGTAGTACATATATAAAGCATGCCCATTATTCATCACTGTGCTTCTCCAGTTGAATTCCAAATCAGCTCTGCAACCAGTGCAAAACCTCACTAATGAAGTGCTAAATCAAGCCCAGCAAGTGGAAGGATTCAATTCTTTATTTATTTTTTTTTTTCCTTTAAAGCTTTTGCAATTAAGGATAATTATGATCCAACATTTATATTGCTTCTGTTTCAGTTTTCTTGCAGATGAGATTTGGGTTTTGCACACATAATACTGTTTAGCTTCAGTAAATATTTCAGTAATAATATAAATGCTCCATTATCATGTAGTAAAAGTCTGTTGCAACATTTATTTACTAATAGCCCTGAACTGTTCAGAAAGAGCCAAAAAAAAAAAAAATAGAAGAAGCAATGGATTTATAAAAGCACTGTTTGGTTTTTCTCTGCAAGCTTCTATTTCTGCAGGGAAATTTGATTTATGAAGCCTTGATTCCATGTCTGCTACAGACCCTGGCCTGTTGCTTAATTTAGCAACAAGGCATCGGTTGTGGATTGGCTGCCCTGGAGCAGCACAGTGGTTGAGCTCACTCCTGCTTTCTCTTGTGTAAGGTCACTTTCTCCATGAGCATGAACGTATGATGTGTTGCATACAAATGGACAGGAGAAAGCAAAAGCTTGTTCGTGAAAAACGTCTGGCTTTCTGGTCCTCATCAACAACAATCAGGTTTTTGCAATTGAAATGATATTCCTTCACTCCTCCAGCCTTATACCTCAAATCCCCCTTTAGACCAATCTTTTTCGACAACTCTTTCCTTTTCAGCCACCTATGCTTCCCATTTGCAATATTATTTGATAGCACATTTATCCAAGAAGCTTTATCTTGCATACTTTTTGGAGTGGAGACAGACCACCTGAGCTCCATACAGTTCATTAGACCAAACAGAAGGTGATAATGACAGCTGGTGTAAGTGTTGTGTCAGTAAGCACATGTAGCAAGATGCAAGGGATTCTTAGGTCTTACAACTTCTCATGCTGAGTGGCTAGAAGGTATAGGATCTGTATTAGGTAAACAAACAAACAAACAAAACAAGTAACAGGAGGCCTAAAGTGTTCATCGCTTATACTTGAGCTTTTTTTTTTTTTTTTTTTTTTCTCCTGGGCATCTCTTTGTGCTTTCAGAGCAACACATAAAATTTCTTCCTATTTTTGCCTTATAGTCCTTATGTGTATATTCTTCCTAACCTGTATCTATTAGGTCTGGAGTAGCTACAGTCACTCCTAAGAATCAAATGGGGAATATGGGCCATTGTAAAAAATTGTATTTATCAGACGACAGCAAACTGATATAAAGTAATGTTTAATGGTCAAGCCTCTTCTGTCCTCCTCCTGTAAATGCAGAGCTTATATCTCTTTAAAAATTACTGATCTCCTTGGCTGGATTGACATTTTGTTTGCTGACTTCAAGAGGTGGCCTGTCTGACCACGTACCTTTCTGGATTCACACATCATTCCCATGGATCAAAACTGAATGGAGCTTCAGAAGTGAAGCAGAAACATCCTGCAGCTACAGGGCTGTCCTGTCAAACATCAGGCTTATTCAAGCAAAGAAAAAGCCTCAAGTGCCCATTATAATGAAATCTTTCAGACAATCTACATATAGATATTTCTATCAGTTCCCTCTCTAATAAATCACAAAGAAGAAAACATAATTGCTGTTTACACAGGAGTCAAATCAAATAACCTAACCTTTATTTAGCATTAGTTTCTGCTATGATTTTTTCCATAGCTGACCTTTTCTACTCCAGAGAGATCTTTATAAAGAATAGGCAAGGAGGTTAAAAAAAAAAAAAGTTATCTTGTGAAGTGATAATTAAGCAAGACAAGGGCCATGAAAATAATGTCTTTTCACGCAGCTTGCAAAGGTCTGTGTATACTCAGAGTCGCCTTGGGCAATGGGACAAACTCAGTGATGCTCTGACCCTCCTACAGCGCTTCCTGTCTCTGACGTCAGCATGGCACTGTCATTATTACTGTTGTAAAGAGGCAGACAGGGCTGATGTGCTGGCTGAGAGAAGCTGTGACAGCTGCTTCGTGTGTGTCACTGTGTTTTATCACTCCCTTACAAGATAATAATAATGATTAGCCTTGCCCGGCTCTAAGAATGGAAAGAAGTATTTTTGTTGAAAGAAAATACAAACTTTGTTCAGGAATCATGGTGAGATTTTGAGAATCAGTAACATCCCTCAGTGCAACCCTGTGTAGTAGTTATAATCTGTGTTACAATAAAGCCCAGATGGCCAATGTGTGAGACAACCCCTGGCCTGAAGGGCTCATGGGCTAAAAAAATGAGGGAAATGGGGTGGAGGAATCCATTCTCTGAGCCACGCAGCAGGGACCAAGCTTTTCCAGTTACTTGTATGTGAAACCAGAATGTCCTGGGTCAGCTCCTCTGATTCAGTCTGTGGGGTTTGTGATGCCTCAGCTGCCAACCTTACTGAATCTCCCATCAATCGTCAGCTCCTAGGTTGATCAAAAATGGTTGTGGAGTGTAGTCAACTATTTCTCTGCAACAACACCCTTTCTGCTTTACTGGTCTTCAAATTCCTACTGCTGCCTTTCCCATTGACTGTAATGCTTTCAGATAAATATTGCTCCAACATCCTTACAATCACCACTAGCAATGCTTCAAGATATATCTGAAACACCTTCTTAAACTTTTCAATAGGGTAACTGAATAGGGGTCAATAAATGTCTCACTTCACATTTTCACCTGTCATGCAGCACCCACTGCTCTTAGAACTGCCCTTCTTGCACTAAGAAAGACACTGTTCAGGGCTAAGATCTCTTCTCTCAGAAATTTTGCACCAGGCATCAGTTAACATCTGCCTTCTTTGATAAGAATTTGTACAGTAACTTACACAGCATTTTTTTTTAGACTGTGCTAAACCATAAACACAGATGCTAGACAAGCTGATCTGGATGAGGAAGCCAGATAGTAGAAAGGTCTGCTTAATTATTCCATCAAAGTACAATTTCTTTTTGGCCTCAGCCCTGAAGTTACCTTCCCAAGCATATTTAGGGAACTATGCTTCTAGTTCTTTAACATACCAGTTAAATATACCCATGGGGACTGTGCAGTGGCGTAAATGCCTCAGTTGCTGCCCAGCTCATTTTACTTGACTTGCAGGTTGCTGGAATGGCATGAAGGCTGTGGTCTGTACCTTAAGTTAGACATGGGTCCGTAAGATGGCAGGATCACACAGCAGCCCCTAGTGGGTGGTCTGCATAAACCAAACACTGTACCATCCACAGGAAATTTAACAAGAACAAATGCTGAATTCTGCACCCAGGATGTGGCAGCCCTGGATATATGTACAGACTGCGGAATGAGAGGCTGGAGAGCAGCACTGCAGATAGAGATTTGGGGGTTCTGGTTGATGGCAAGTTGAAGATGAGTCCACAGTGTGCCCTGACTGCCAAAAGGGCCAACCGTACCCTGGCGTGCATCCAGCACAGCATTGCTAGCCGGTTGAGGGAAGGGATTGCCCTGCTCTGCTCAGCCTAGTGCAGCCTCACCTCGAGTACTCTGTGTCTAAGATATAAAATTATAAAAGTGTCCAAAGGAGGGCAACAAAGATAGTGAAGGGTCTAGAGGGGAAGATGTATGAGGAGTGCGTGAGTTCCCTTGGTTTGTTCAGCCCAGAGCAGAGCAGGCTGAGGGGAAGCCTCATGGCAGCCTGTAGCTCCCTCACGAGGGGAGCAGAGGGGCAGGCGCTGAGCTCTGCTCTCTAGGGACAGCGACAGGACCTGAGGGAATGCTCAAGGCTACCCATGTAGCCTGATGGAGTTCAAGAAGCGTTTGGACAGCACTCTCAGACATATGGTCTGATTTTTGATGGTCCTGTGTGGAGCCAGGAGTTGGACTTGATGATCCTTGTGGGTCCCTTCCAACTCAGGATAGTCTATGATTCAATTGCTTTGTTATTTCTTTTCTATTAATTAATTCCCTAGTTTAAATGTTAGTAGTCTGTGTGATGATTCTAAATCCTTTTTTTCCCAATAATATAGAAGCCCAATCTGCGTTTTCTTACCAGGGGCCCTGGAATGCAGTTAGCTCATGGAGCACACAGAGTGAGCAATGCATGAGGAAGAACTGAAAGAAAAGAATAATTCTGTTTTTCTAAGCTTAAAACATTACAAAATCAGTCAAAGGTTCAGGTCAAGTGCAGGCTTCCTATTTGATGGTAACTGTATAACACAGTTATACAGATGATGTTCACAGGGACCTAAATAGAACCACTATAGGACCACTGACAACCTCAGTTTCTGTATTTTCTGAGAGCTCAAAATTTCAATCCTTATGCTCATTAATGTAGCTTACACTTTTAAATGAATGTGAAATATTCCTGATATATATGTCTGTCCACCACATACATGAGTAGGTATTTGCACAGTTCTTAGCATGCCTCTCTTTATGCTTGCACTTAAATAAGAAGTAAAGATCTGTGTGCAAATACACCTACACTAAATGACTGAAAGCATACACTGATGTGCAGACACAGATTTTGTGTCTTGTCTTGGGCCAGGGTTTGTCATCTGCATTTACTTTAGGACATGTCTTGCTCAGGAGATTACTGCAAATATAATTAGGATTTCCTCTGATTTAAGAATAAACAGAATCACAACTTTAATGCAGTATTTCGCTTCATGAAGATAAAAGCTGAAGTTCTCAGAAAAAGAGCATTTTTGAATGAAACAAGGCCAAAGGAAAAAAAAAGAAATAGAAAAAAGAAAAACACAGACAGCCTTTCCTTTAATCAAATGAGCCCCAAACCTGAGACTGTTCTGTGATGCAAGAGATCCAGATCTTCCTCTATAAGATTAAAAAGAACGTGAGGTTTGTTCACCTCCTTTGCTATTTTGTAGTCTGTCTGTTCTCTTCAGCTAGAGCTCTTTCATGCCCTATCAGCTAACTCTTCACTGACCACAGAGATCATGAACAAGATTGTCTCTGTGTCCTGTGTTCTATCACTTGCCAGCGTATAAGATGTCTGAGTTTCAAGGCCTTATCTTGCCTGATTGATTCAGTCTCACATAGTTAACACTGATGACTGAAACACCAGGGTTTTTATTTGTCTGTTTGCCTTTTTTTTTTTTTTTTTTAATCTTGGAACAGCAGATACTGAGCTTTTTTCCTTTTGTATAGTAAATTATTGCACAGGAAGAACTTGATTCTCTGCCTGCTAGATTCTTACACACTTTCAGGGGTTAGTATGTCGTATAATAACCATACGTAGTTCATAGCCAGAGAAGTCTACAGGGCCAGCCGTCTTGAAGGTTTCTTTTCCTAGGAGAGCTTACCCACTTCTTTCCAACCAAGAGGGAACTGGAGGTGAGTTAAACCATGAGGCAGGTAACTTGTGAGAAACTGAGGGCAAAAGAAGATTCTAGCTTCAGAATATACTAGCAATTCGGGATCCTAGAAAAGCCAGCCTGTAATCCACAGAATCAGTATAGGACTTGACTGCACAGTCCTGACACTGATGGAAGCAGAAGCAGTCATTCCTTTGTGGGTGTGTAATGAAGTCGAATATGGTTTGGGAGTAATCCAAAGAAATCAAGTTAATTACTCAATGCTATGTCTGCATGTTGTGCAGAGGAAGAAAGTGGCAATTTCATTAAGCTTTTTGTGCAAACAACACACCTCTTTATCTTGCTTAGTTCTTAAATGTTACTCAGAGTTTGGTTCCCTCTTCATATTTACCTTATAT
This sequence comes from Cygnus olor, assembly GCF_009769625.2. NCBI lineage: Eukaryota > Metazoa > Chordata > Aves > Anseriformes > Anatidae > Cygnus > Cygnus olor. The sequence goes on along the minus strand of NC_049172.1, from coordinate 11,542,446 downwards.
AAACAGAACTGTCATTTTGCAAAAAGATCACTAGTTTTCATTAGCATTAACGGGCACATTCTATTTCTTTTCCTAACAAGACAAAATGTATGTGGTCCTCATGATTATTCGGTCTTTGCATTACAAACTAGCAACATGAAGTACAAAGAAAGCCTCAGGCAGGCTCCGTATTTTTCTCCCTCAGGCATCACCCTGCCCCTGTTTCCTCTTCCGAGGATGAGACCCACCTCTGCCTCCCAGGGGTGGGAAGAAGTCCGGGAAAGACCCAGGGCACCTTAGGGTCCTACTGAGTCCTTCATGACCACATGGGCTGTTACTCCTTGTCCTACCCGTTACTGACCCAAACTTTAAGGCCTGGCAGTCCCAGCAACCTGGCACTGTCTGGACTGCCTGAGCTCTGTCACTCACCTCTCTCTGGCATCTCCTGGCTTTTCTCCGTATGCAAATCCCCGCAAGGAAAACCCCGCCGAGCAGGCACAGGGCAGGGCTGCTCCTGTAGAGCACTTCCATGGACCCATTTTTACCTCCGCCACTCCTTCATGGTCACTCTCTGCCCTTGCTCAAATGAGGGGTCCCTCCCACGGGATGCCGTCCCTCCCCAGCTGATCCTGCAGGGGCTGCCACAGGCAGCAGCTCTTCAAGAACTGCTCCCACATGGCTCCGTACCACGGGGTCCATCCATCAGGAGTAAACTGCTCCAGCACGGGTCCCCCACGGGCAGCAGCTCCCCCAGACCCCCTGCTCCTGCGTGGGCTCCTCTCCACGGGCTGCAGCTCCGGCCCCGGGGCCTGCTCCTGCAGGGGCTCTCCATGGGCCGCAGCCTCCTCCAGGCCACATCCACCTGCTCCACCGGGGGCTCCTCCACGGGCTGCAGCGTGGAGATCTGCTCCATGTGGGACCCATGGGCTGCAGGGGGACAGCCTGCTCCACCAGAGGCCTCTCCACAGGATGCAGGGAAACTGCTGCTGTGTGCCTGGAGCACCTCCTTCGCTCCTGCTGCACTGGCCTTGGGGGCTGCAGGGCTGGTTCTCACTCCTCACTCTCCCAGCTGGTGTTGTGCAGCAGTTTTCTTTCCTTTTTTTTTTTTTTTTCCCCTCATTCTTTTTTCCCCCTCTTTTCTTAAATCTGCTCTCACAGAGGCACAAACATCGGTTATTGGCTTGGCTCTGGCCAGCGGTGGGTCCCTTCTGGAGCCAGCCAAATCTGTCTCTTATCTAACATGGGGCACCTTCTGGACTCTTCGCACAGAGGCTACCCCTGCGGCCCCCCCCTACCAAAACCTTGCCATGTAATCCCAATACAGCAGTTTACAAAATTTTCCTGACTGTTCTTAAGCCTGTTGCAAGAACATGAGAGATTTCATCAGCCATAACATGGGGATGCTATCAACATTTTTTCCCTAGCTATCATAAAGCCTTCTCATGAATTCCTGGAGTATTTTTTGAACAGATGGAAACTGACTGAATGAACTTATATTGAATAACCCCCCCCCCTTTTTTTTTATTTAAATTTTAGAGAGGTGGTACCATTACCGCCCCTGGGGGTGTTCAAGGAAAGGTTGGACCTGGCGCTTAGGGACATGGTTTAGTGGGTGATATTGGTGGTAGGGTGATGGTTGGACCAGATGATCTTGCAGGTCTCTTCCAACCTTAATGATTCTATGATTCTGTGGTCCTTTACACCTGGCGGTGACAATTTTGTACCCGATTTAAAATTTATAGTTCCACCATTTGGCTTAATTCCATACAGACTGGTTTAAAACAAAATAGCCTCACAGTCAGATACAACAGTTTAGCCAAATGAGGAAAATCTTGCCTTAAACCAGGCTTTTTTTTTTTTTTTTCCTCCCCAGGTCAAAAATGGATAGATGGTCAAAAATGGTCAAAAAATGGTCAGGAATGGACCTCAGAAAAGTGGTTATTTTGGGGCACCTGGATTTTTGTCTACAGTCTTTCTCAACTCATCCAACCCCCTGCCCTCCCCCAGCTAATCTTGTGCCAGTTGCAGCACAGATTACAGATGGACTGCACAACAACCTGACTTGATATAACCATGGAAGGCTGAGGTGGACAGTTCAGGCTGACTTCACTGAGCTGTGGATCATTAGCACAAGGCAGCCTGGGACACGGTCTCAGTATAGCTCTGCAGCAAGCAGACCCTGCAGGACTAGGGAGTTGCAGACATCCTTATTTTCCTTTTTTATACTTTAACATGAAAATAAGTCATTGCTGAAATATATAACACTTGGTAGCATTCACCTGCAGTAGGTCCATAACCATGGCACTGACAAGCAATAAATCAAGATGTGATGCTAAAAATCAATATAAGGCAATAGATGCTAAATAAATATACACACCACACATACAATCTCTTCAAGAAGGGCTCCTGCCTTTACATGCCATGAACACCTAATCACCAGCCTTCTTCTCATCTATAGGTATAAGGGATACTATTAAGGGCATATTAGTTTTATAAAAGCCTTGTCAGATATAAAGCTTAAACTCTGGCTCCACACCAGCTGCCTGTTATTATTCTGGCTTTGCACCAGGGTCTGGGAGAACAGAAGGAGGAAAACCTTCCAGTTCTATAGCTGCTCAGAGAAGGAGGGCTTGGTTTGATCCCATTTTACTTTTAACGTTAATTGCATGTTTATGTTTTTGGGCAGGAGGCCAAAAAGCGAGTAACAGCTTCCACCATGAACATGGCTAGGGGCAAGCAGCAACATTTAGGGCCATCTTGTTCTTATTGTTTCTGGCGGTGAAAGTCCTCAACCAGTTCAGACCCTCTCTCATCATCCTGGGTGGGTATTGCACATGTCACAGTGCAGTATGAAACATGGGTATGGATATCCACAGTGTTTGAGACCTAAGAAAACGTGGTGGTTTGCAAACACTGCAGTTTACTCTTGCTGTATTGGTAGTTTTGCTGTCTCTCTTCCCCTTTGCACTTAAGTTGCACCAGCCTCAGTTTCTCATTAAGAAAGTGAAGACTTAATATGCTCATTTTTGATTTGAAAATGCTTGTTTTTACTCTTTGCACATTCCACTGAAAAAGAAACCAAGTCATTTTAATGGAAATGTGCAGAAAAAGAGAATACATTTTCATTTGCTTGTCTCTCAGCAGAAAAAGGTTTTGCTTTCTAATTAGAATTGCACATGATAGACAATACAGACTGATACCAGTAATCAGTTCTTTACACTTCAGAGAGAGTCAAGCTTAAGTCCTTCATAGATTCATGTGACCCCAGGTACAGAGAGAAGCACTGATACAAGATAGCCCAAGAAAGTGAACCATGAGGAAGGGGTGATGGGCTGAGGAAGAGAATAAAAATTGTCAGTGGTATGATATGACTATAATTCCTCCTCCCCAAGGTTGAACCAAGTCTCCCATAGTCTGTTGTGTTTACTCTCAGGGCTTTGTTGTGAACTAGAAGATGCCCTAGCACTATCCTGCTCATGCTGGCTTTACAGTACATCCAGAGCCATCCCATTGCTTACAGATCAGCTCACCCCAGCTCCCAGGCAATTGAGGAGGATCCTGTGCCTCCATGTGTGTCTCCAAAACAGATTGCAGCAGGACCATTTGCAAAGGACCTGAGTTTACTTTTTTGTGTGACAACCACAACCCCGAAAGCAAACAGGAACAAGCTCATTCAGAATTGTGTTTTTCCTTCTCAGCATATTTTGGCTATACTTATTACAGGATAAGCTATTTTCCCTACTACAACTATTGTAACAATTTATTCAGCAGTCATCTAATATATAATTGCCTTCCTTCCACCAACACTTTTCCCCAGGTCCAAAGTCATTAGAGAAGCAATTAACTACAAATTTCATTTAGCTGACTAAAATAGGAAGAGATGTCTTTGTTTGTATTTGTTACTATAAGAGTAATAAGCAACAACATTGCTTGTTTGTTTTTGCAGTGACTTAAGGGAAAAAAAAAACAAACAAACAAACAAAAAAGTTCTTTCAAACATGTAATAAACACCTAATGAAAAATAACAGTACTTACCAGTAAAATGTCAAATAAGTATGAATTCTCCAAATCCTCTATTTCTCTTTCTTAAGCTGTTTCTATTTTTGAAGAACTCTTTAATTATTTTTAAAAAATTATTTTATGTTTAAAATAAATTTGGATGAGCTGTTCCTAGAAAATACTGTATTCGATGGCATTTTAAAAATTTTCTTCTCTGTATCAATGACCTAGGGATGACTGTTGAGTTTTCAGATGTATATGTCAATGTAAATGTATCCCAGCCTACAGCTTGAATGTGTGCTATTTGCTCCACCTGTTCTGTGTTTGCAAAGTGTGATTCAATCCCCTCTATCAGATGGCACTGTTTAGATTCCCTCGTCGTCTGGCAAAAACATTGAAAGGTGAAGAAAAAGTAAGTAATTTCAAGATAGCCAAATACCCTTTCTCCTGGTTAGATATGCAGGTAAACTATCACCTGCCTAAAAGGTTTATAGAGTTCCTGAACAACACATCTAGAGAACACAAAGGAAACAGAACAGGGGTTTTGATACTAATGAGATTTCTTTCATCTAAGGGAGAGTGGACAAGGGGAGGTTTATGGGAGATCTGCTTCTACATTTTTGGGGAGCTCTAGGCTTTTGGCTTTTCCTGGCTTCTCTATCAGGGAGAAGTACACCTCTGTTTCTCTGTGCCAGGTGTAAAGTTGTTCAGCCAGCACCCTGAGCCTCTGAGGCTGCTTGCAGTATATGGTAAGGGACCAAAGGTATTCCCTCTGGAAACAGATTTCTCAGTATTGCTAGGTTTTGAGCACTGAGAAATCCTTGCTGAAGAAGGGGCCAGAATGATGAAAAATCACTTCTGAACTGGTAGGTCTTGATGTTAAATAATGAACTTATGTGCTGGATACTGGAATGCAGTAGCAAGCTTTAGAGGAAAATCATGATCATTTATGAAGACTTGAACAATCATTTTGAGAGGGAACTGTTTTCTTCCTGTTTGCCCTTATCTGTTAATGTTATTGGCAAAACACTGTACATCTTGAGCTGAACACATCTCCAGTTCTCCTGGCACATGTGTTTGAACCATGGAGATGTTGGTTACTTTGGAGAATTTGTGTTGGGGCAGGGAGCCTGTTTATTTGAGATGTGCTATGCTCAGTCCGCATTAGGGCTGCAAATCTAGTAAAGAAAAAAAACAAAACAAACAGAAAAAAACACATGCAAATTGCTCTAAATGCCAGTTCACTTGGAAGCATAAATTAAATCTGGAGATGTGTTGTCAGGTTGATAGACTCTGCTGTGGTAAAAAAAATGTTTCATTTAGTGGTGTTTGTTTATGAATCTGCTTTGTAGCACTGCCATTGCCAGTCACCTTGTGAAGTGAGGTTTGACATTTCCAATATTCTTCCCCTTTCCAGTCAAGAACAAGACTGGCTGGCCCTGGGAGACTGAGTTTCCAGGTCTACTTCCCTCCTTCTATTCTTTGATACGACTTTAAGTACTTGGCATTAGGAACAGCCTCCAAAGGTACACCCCTGCTGCATTGCTGCAATAGCGCAGGGAGGGAGGTAGCCAGGTTGTCCTGATCAAGCTGTGTGGAGCAGCTCAGCTGAGAGTGCCAAGTAGCACACCCTGCTTGGCACTGGACAGCCACAAGCACAGCCAGCTCCTAGTTGCCAGCGAGTATCTCATCTATCTAATTTATCTATACACTGTGCAGCATGCATGCACCTTTCGTATGTTTCTGCAGCCCCGTAGCACAAGAGGTCTACTTTTGAAGCATTTTACAGTGACTTGCTCTTACATCCCATGTGGTGTGGGGAGCAAATGACTTACCAATGTCACAGTCTGCTTTGTTTTATTTCAGGTCATGCCCAAGCAACGTGGACAAGCTACAGTGTGTTTCATCAGCACAAGCAAGCAAGGGCTTTGAAGGCTAAAGAAAAGAGTGTATAAGCAGTTATTCTTTTTGTCATCTGCTGTAATGATAGACAAAAAATGTCTGTCATCCTCAGCAAGCCCCTTTCCCAGAACCATTCCCTGACTCCAAAGTATCCCATAATAAAAACAACAACAAAAAGCCTGGAGTTCATTTTCAGTCACCTAATTCTGTCATTCTTTTTACCTCAGAAACCTAGGAAGAAACAGAAACACTCCTTTGTGAACCCCTCACTTCTGCAATAGCCTGCATGAAAGGCAGGAAAGCAGGGAAATAAAGGGAAAAATTTCCTGCAGGAAGTTGGCATGTCATCTTTAGCGGTGCTCCCCACTTCCCTTCCTGGAGCTTGTTTCTTCTGACAGCAATACCGGATGGCTTAGCGACTCTGCAAATGGTGAGACAAATGTACTGTGGAGCAAAAAAACATTTCCTCATAGCCATGTCAGGTTGTTCTCCTCTGCCTCCCCCGCTGTTAAGAGCTACTGGTGTCTCGCAGCCATCTGGTGCAGGATTCAAGACTTCCTGCTGATAACCCTGGCCAGTCCTGGCATCGCTGTGCACTTGGCTTTGTGAAGCTAAAACAGGTTTTGGGGTATTTGTACAAAGCTGGGAAAGCAGTGGAAAGGCTAGAGGAAAATGAGTGGGAAGGTGCGAGGTGGAAACAAGACAGGCTGGTGATGCAGGAGGCCTCCACGTGTTTCTCTTTTTTAGAGGATAAAAGACAGGGCTTTGCCAAGCAGCGATTCCTGATGGGATGCAGCCATGGGAGAATACAGCGGTAGCTGACATGGCTCCTCTTTATTCCCTACTGGGGAATGGAAATGCAGACAGATTTCCAGAGAAACTCAAGGACTTGAAGCCCTTAGGATGAAAGAAGGTCTGAGAAACCATCTGCCTCAGTTTCTTCCACCAGCTCCTCACCGTCTGATGGTACTCATGAGTGACAGTGGGGAAGCTAAAGAAACCTTTGTAGTATGTTTAGGCTAGTGCGCTTTAGACTACTTTGTTAATGCACTTTTATTTATTTATTTTTTCATCCCACAGGCATGCAGTAATGTATCATACTTAATAAATGATTAATTTGGCTATGTCAGAAGATGTAACTCTGCCCTCAGACTCAGAACTAGTGGTGCCAACAAAAGTGCAGAACACGCCCTTCCACAGCCCCAGGCAGATTTGGGAGAGCCACTCCCATTCTAGTTCAGACCCTATTTATCCCAGACTGCCTCCTCATTGCTTTGCAAGGCTGTCACAGTCACTGGGACAAGTTTAGGATTTAGAATTCTAAAGTTATTGAGCTCATCTGTGATATGTCAAAAGCCTGCTCATTTCTTACTTTGTTGTTCTTCTGAATTATGGATGAAGGTCGTCAGTCATTCCTCAAAAGATGTCAGAATGTAAGTCAGAATTCCACATAGCATTAGGAACACTTGAATCAATTAGTAACATTGAATAAAGACAAAAAAAAATAATTTGGCTAAACTGTGCCTGAACCGTAAGTCTGTACTTTGGGTATAGCATACCTGGAACAGCCCTGACTTACACAGGGTCTCAGAGACACCTCTACGAGTTTTAGACCTCTCCTTTCTACAGGTTTTCTTGTAAGTCTTGAATGACATTTATTGGCTTGAATCTTAGAGAAAAATGCAGACTTGGGAATCATGGCTTTTATTTCATAAGAAAACTCATCTTCTGAAACACCTAGTCCTTGCAATTACAGACAGTGTGTGACTTGGGGCAGCCTAACACTAGTAGAAAAAGCGAGGACTATTTATCTACTTCATTCCCCTACACACATCAAAAGTTATAATACTTTGGATATTCTAAATATTTCCATTTATCAGATCAGGTTTTAAAAGGAAGGCAAAGATCAGCCCACAGCTGTATAGGTATTTTTAGTATTATTCCAAAAAGGAAGCGTCATAACTTCAATAAGGATTTTACCTGGATAAAGGTCCCATGAGAAGACTCATTCAGCCTCTGGTTAGCTTGGGGGTAGATGTGTTAAGTTATCATTAGCCAACATGAATATCTCCTTCAGTGATATGTAGACTGGGCTTTTTTTTTTTTTTCCTCAACATTACTACTTAAGAAGTACAGTTTTCATGCAGAGAGGCTTGACTTTTCCCCAGAGGAAATAATAGGATGTCAAACATTTACTTATTTAGTTATCAGTATCTGAATTTTGGGAAGAAGTAGTTAGCTCTATGTGAAGGGAGAATCATCTTAGAGATTAAAAATAAAAATAAAAATCTGTTAACCAGTTTTAAACACCCCTTCAAATATTTTCTGTAATATTTGTAGTGTATGTTATGTATGTATGTATGTAATGTTTGTAATGTATGGATGTAATAGCACAACCACTGGAATCTGAAGAGAAGTTTCCCATCTTTTCACACACCATCATGTGAGTGCTTGAAAACAATCAGCTGGAGGTATTATTAGGAGGTATTATTTTCCATTTCCCAATGAAACATTGATGAGATTTTCTGTCTTCTCATGGTTCCAGTCAATTTCCTGTGTGTCCTTCCAGTCTCTGTCCATGTGTGAGGCTTTTTCTTCCTGCATCTTCACACAGAGAGAAAAGCTTATTGGCACAAGCTGGTGTAGCCTCACTGAGTCATTGTCTGCAGTGTTCACAGTAGCCGAAGATGTATTCAATGTTATATGCATCCTTGCTAAGAACCATCTAAACCACCACCCAACTGAATGCCCTTGGAAGTCAATTAAAGAGTATCCATTCATTTGAATGCTCTTTCAGTCAGGCTCTAGCAAACCTACAACTTTAGTCCTATTCAGGCAACTGTGCATGGACTTCAGGATAAATTCACTTCCTGAATAAAGAAAAAAAATATTTGTCCCACAAGAGCTGCAGTAACAGCAGCTCTGAGAAGTACACAGAAACATTAATGGCACGGAGATACTAGGGTTGCATAAAGTGACAAAGCCATGTTTAAATGCAGTACAATGTCTCCTCAGGTCTGAATTATGTTTATGACTTGAGCAACCCAAGTCTTTCTGTACACCAGTCCCTTTACATAATAAAAGGAACACAAGATAGCTTTTAGAGGTACCCTTGCAAAATCTGGAGAGGGAGACAATAGATAGAAATCCACATTTTGCCTTTCTTTGATGCCATTCTATCTATTTGCGTATTCCTTTTATAGCTCAGTTAGATGGTTCTAGGAAAACCACAACAATAATGTGCTTTCCTTTGCACCTTCAACCCATCACATGCCTGGTGGTCAAGGCCAGAGGATCCAAAACCAGGTGTGGAATGGATCCATGTACAAACTTCACATAGATTTAGACATATGCAGGAGAGCTGGTTTTGCTTGACCCAAGTATCTACCATAGACTTGTATTAATAGATCAGTCAGTAGTACAGATCATTTGTAAAGATACTGAAGAGAAGTGGCCCCAACACTGAGCCCTGGGGGACACCACTTGTGACTGATCTCCAACTGGATTTAATTCCATTCACCACAATTCTTTGATTCTGGCCACCCAGACAGCTTTTTCACCCAGCAAAGCATACACCCGCCCAAGGCATAAGCATCCCTGAAATAGTTTTACACTAGAAAAGGAGTATGAAGAATCAGCTCAATAGAGAGGAAAGCTAGACATTCTTTTTCTTAAATGAAAGTTTATTTTGTCACTTCCTACAACTAATGCATAGGGAGTAGCTACCCTATCATAGTATGTAAAAGTAAATACAGAGAAACATTTATCTGTATGTGAGATCTGCAGATCACTAAACACAGCCTTTTTTTTTTTTTTTGTGAGGGTACATTTCTCAGTAGTATTTTTTCTTCTTTGTAGTCATTTACCAGTTTAGCCAGCAAATTAAAAGAATCAGCTGTACATTCAGCACCTTGAGAAATGATCTGCCTAGCCAAAGATTTTTGCATGACAAAACAAGAGATTTGTGACTGTTTCAGCATTGTGCTGGTAATGTAGGAAGTGCTTGCATTTTCTTATCAGCTATAGAAGGATCCAAGTTTATATGAAAGCTTTCAGATCTTACAGTATTCAAGTATTCAGTATTTAGAGATGAGTTTATTAAAAGAGCTCCATAATTTACCATGAATAAAGAGAAACCTGGTGATTTCAACTCATTTTGGCTGCATTGAATTCCATAAACATCTTTTAATTGACTTTAGAAAGGACAGAGCCTCATTCACCGGTATTTTGTATTTCACAGAATCACAGAATTATCTAGGTTGGAAGAGACCTCCAAGATCACCCAGTCCAACCTCTGACCTAACCCTAACAAGTCCTCCACTAAACCATATCACTAAGCTCTACATCTAAACATCTTTTAAAGACCTCCAGGGATGGTGATTGAACCACTTCCCTGGGCAGCCTATTCCAATGCCTAACAACCCTTTCAGTAAAGAAGTTCTTCCTAATATCCAACCTAAACTTCCCCTGACACAACTTTAGCCCATTCCCCCTTGTCCTGTCACCAGGCACATGGGAGAATAGACCAACCCCTACCTCTCTACAGCCTCCTTTAAGGTACCTGTAGAGAGCGATAAGGTCGTCCTGGAGCCTCCTCTTCTCCAGGCTGAACAATCCCAGCTCCCTCAGCCACTCCTCCTAAGACTTGTTCTCCAGACCCCTCACCAGCCTCGTCGCCCTTCTCTGGACTCTCTCGAGCACCTCCATGTCCTTCTTGTAGCAAGGGGCCCAAAACTGAACACGGTACTTGAGGTGTGGCCTCACCAGAGCCGAGTACAGGGGGACAATCACTTCCCTAGCCCTGCTGGCCACACTGCTTCTTATACAAGCCAGGATGCTGTTGACCTTCTTGGCCACCTGAGCACACTGCTGGCTCATATTCAGCTGCCTATCAACCAGTATTCCCAGGTCCTTCTCTGCCAGGCAGCTTTCCAACCACTCATCTCCCAGCCTGTAGCAGTGCTTGGGATTGTTGTGCCACAGGTGCAGGAACCGGCACTTGGCCTTGAACTTCATACAGTTGACCTCAGCCCATCGGTCCAGCCTATCCAGATCCTCCTGCAGAGCCTTCCTACCCTCAAGCAGATTGACACATGCACCTAACTTGGTGTCATCTGCAAACTTACTGAGGGTGCACTCAATCCCCTCATCCAGATCATCGATAAAGATGTTAAAGAGGACCGGCCCCAGTACTGAGCCCTGGGGGACTCCACTAGTGACCGGTCTCCAACTGGATTTGACTCCATTCACCACAACTCTTTGGGCCCGGCTACCCAGCCAGTTTCTAACCAACAAAGCGTACGCCAGTCCAAGCCATGAGCAGCCAGTTTCTTGAGGAGAATGTTGTGGGAAACGGTGTCAAAAGCCTTACTGAAGTCAAGGTAGACCACATCCACAGCCTTTCCCTCATCCACTAAGCGTGTCACTTTGTCATAGAAGGAGATCAGGTTCGTCAAGCAGGACCTGCCCTTCATAAACCCATGCGGACTGGGCCTGATCGCCCGGTTGCCCTGTAAGTGCCGCATGATGACACTCAACATAATCTGCTCCATGAGCTTCCCTGGCACTGAGGTCAAACTAACAGGCCTATAGTTCCCCGGGTCTACCCTCCGGCCCTTCTTGTAGATGGGCGTCACATTTGCTAGCCGCCAGTTGACTGGGACCTCCCCTGATAGCCAGGACTGCCAATAAATGATGGAAAGTGGCTTGGCCAGCTCCTCTGCTAGTTCTCTCAGTACCCTTGGGTGGATCCCATCCGGCCCCATCGACTTGTGTACATCCAAGTGCTGTAGCAGGTCGCCAACCATTTCCTCGTGGATAGTGAGGGCCACATCCTGCTCCCCATCCCCTTCCACCAGCCCAGGATACTGGATATCCAGAGAACAACTGGTTTTGCCGCTAAAGACTGAGGCAAAGAAGGCATTAAGCACCTCAGCTTTTTCCTCATCTCTTGTAACTAAGTTTCCCCCAGCGTCCAGTAAAGGATGGAGATTCTCCTTAGTCCTCATTTTGGTGTTGATGTATTTGTAAAAACATTTGTCCTGGTTTCAGTTAGGACAGAGTTAATTTTCCTCCTAGTAGCTGGCAGGGTGCTATGTTTTGGATTAGAATGAGAAGAGCGCTGATAACATGCTGATGTTTTAATTGTTGTAGAGCAGTGCTTACACCAAGCCAAGGACTTTTCAGCCTCTCTCTGTCCTGCTAGCGAGCAGGCTAGGGATGCAGCAGGAGCTGGGAGGGGACAGACCCAGGACAGCTGACCCAAACTGGCCAAAGGGGTATTCCATACCATCTGACGTCATGCTGAACAATATATAGGGGTGGCTAGCCGGGGTGGAGGGGGGGGCCGGCTGCTCGGGGATAGGCTGGGCATCGGTCACAGGGTGGTGAGCAATTGCATTGTGCATCACCTATTTCGTACACATTATTACTATTAATACTATTATTATTATTATCATTGTTATTCTTCTCCCTGTCTTAATAAACTGTCTTTATCTCAACTCACAGGCTTCACTTTCCCGTTTCTCTCCCCCATCCCGGAGAGGGAGGGGGGAGGGTGAGCGAACGGCTGTGTGGTGTTTGACTGCCAGCCGGGCTAAACCACAACACATTTTTTGTTATCTTTAACAGCAGTAGCCAGATTGAGCTCCAGATGAGCTTTGGCCCTTCTAATTTTGTCCCTGCACAGCCTTGCAACAGCCTTATAGTCCTCGTGAGTGGCCCGCCCTCTTTTCCAAAGATTATAAACCCTCTTTTTTCCCCTAAGCTCAAACCACAACTCTCTGTTCAGCCAGGCTGGTCTTCTTCCGCGCCAGCTCGTCTTTGGACACGTGGGAACGGACCGCTCCTGAGCCATTAAGATTTCCTTCTTGAAGAGTGCCCAGCCTTCCTGGACTCCTCTGCCCTTCAGAACCACCTCCCAAGGGACTCTGCCAACCAGTGTCCTGAACAGCTCAAAGTCAACCCTCCGGAAGTCCAAGACAGCGGTTTTACTGGTCCCCTTCCTGGCTTCGCCAAGAATATAGAATTCTACCATTTCGTGGTCACTTTGCCCAAGACAGCTCTCGACCACCACATCTCCCACCAGTCCGTCACTGTTTGTGAACAGAAGGTCTAGCGGGGCACCTTCCCTGGTAGGCTCTCTAACCAGCTGCATCAGGAAGCTATCTTCCACGCTCTCCAGAAACCTCCTAGACTGCTTTCTCTGGGCTGTGTTGTGCTTCCAGGATATGCCTGGAAAGTTGAAGTCCCCCATGAGAACAAGTGCTGACGATTTTGCAACTTCTGCCAGCTGCCTGTAGAACTCCTCATCTATCTCCTCATCCTGGTTCAGTGGTCTATAACAGACTCCCACAAGGATGCTTGCCTTGTTGGCCTTCCCGCTGATTTCTCACAACTGGGAGCCCAGTCTGACAGTGCTGGGATTAGAGCCCTTGGAACCCAGGGTCAGTGGTAAAATGAGACTGTTCCTTTGTTTCAGCTTCTATTCCCAAGTGGTCTCCTGTGCAATGGCAGGTCAAACCCTGGCCCAGAAAATCTTATTAATGCCCACTGTGTATATACCACTGTTTTTCCCCCCAAAAGCTAAAAATATGCCTAAATCTGTAGACACTTGCTTTCAATACTCTGTGGAACGAGGCTGAACTCATTTTGAGGGCAATGAGTATGTCAGGAAGGATCTGAGAAAAATCTGAGAATGCCTTTGAAGAACTTCTATTGCCTAGCAATCCATGAAGACTGCTTTTACAAATGTGATTTTGGGTCAACATATTCTCCCAATCCATCTCACTCCTCATCTTCCTGTGAATATAAAAGCTTATGACTTGACAGGCAGCTTGCTGTCTATAGATGGCTATTTGTTATTTATGGTTATTATGGTCTGTATTTTCAGATCTGTTACGTATGTGGTGATGTAAGGCTTCTATTTTAAAGACAATATTTAGTTATCACACCAGAAGTGGCCAATGTCTGGAAAGGTTATATCAGTAAAGTAAACATGAAGCACTACTGAACAAAGTATAACCTAAACAGTCTGTTTGCATTCAGTATTGAGTTTTTAATCTCATTTCCCCATTTTATTACAAAGAGTAAGGGGAAAAAACAATATGGAATCCATAGGAAAAATGGAAATCCATAGGAAAACACATGTGCTGAGTCCTTTTTTTCCTGCTTATAGCCTAACAAGTTTATTAGGGGTGAAAATAAAGGTGAGAAGGAGGACAGGAAGGAAAGGAGGGCTTTATGGTGTGTAGGCTGCACATTTTATAATAAGTGTCCTTGACCTGCCTGCTCAGAGAGGGGGACAGGGAAGCTGATTGAAGGCCTGAGGCAGTTGCCAAGAGAGATGGATAGTCAGCACCCTGGAACCCCATAAAGCCTATGTTCCCAGGCAGCTCTGCTCTCTTGGGACGCAGCCAACAGATAAGGGGACATATTCCACTTTCAATTCCCTTATTATTATGGCCCTGGAGGTGAGGGTAAATGAGAACAGGAAAAGCCAAGCGAAGTGTAGAAAGAAAGGTAATGAGAGGTTAGCCATCTCGAAGGGGGTGGGAAATCAGACTTAACTTCTGAGTCCTCTGTAGAGTTTGTGCAAGCTACCTGAGAAAGAGCCCTTCTCTCAGAAGGCACGTGCGAGCTACAAGCCATGCTGACCCTACTGGGCAGCCCAAAGATTAAAACACTCCTGTGACTAGATCAGGAGGATACACTGTATGTATCTACTCTATCATCCTTCATAGCACCTGCCTGAGAAATGTATCGAGTGATTTTTGCATCAGGCTCAACAGCTTTTGAGCTGTCCATGGTAAAACTTTTAGAAAATTGTGTGATATCATTTAAACACCCACTTGACAGCAAATCTGTCAATTTTCCTGTTCAGGTCCTCTCTTGCAAGAATATCTTCATATGTCCATCTGCTCCTTCCCTTTTTGATAAAATATGAAAGTTTAACTACATGATTACCAGGTCTCATTATTTGTGATTCTTCCCTGAATCCCCTCCAGGCATCTCTATCCTTTCCAGATGATCCTAGAGGGAGCCTCAGCAATTCTGTGTGCACAACTATAGGAATATGTCCATCTTGCACTTTGATACTGATTTTATCCCTAAAACTTGTGTTTAGGGCAGCTGCTGTCATGGTTGTTTTAAGAAAAGTCTGAAGTTGTATTGTTGAGCTTAAAAACAATGGAAAGTCATAATTCTGTTGTGATTTCTGTAATGGCACAAAGAAGATCAAATAGGCATTTTGAAATAGGAAGGTCAGAAAGTGAAGAGAGTAAAACCCTGAAATAAGATTTGCCAAAATCTCTGGACAAAGCAAACTTACTTGATTTCAGTTGACACAATCCTGTTAGCTCCATTTTTTCCAATGCCAGTCCAACAGCCAGACCCATAAACATTTCTATAAACAGTGAAAGCAGCACAAAGTAAAGAAGAACAAGGGAAATCAGAACTGACTACTATTGATTTTGTGATAAAGGCTCCATGGAGACCAGCTGTTAATTACCTTTCCAGAGGATAGACTTGTTTAGCTTGGAGCCAGGGTTGTTCCCCCCCTTTCCTCTCAGGGACAATAGACTGTACTGCTAGGATTAGCATAAGATTTAAACTATAAATGTGCATTGGCACTGAGTTGTTATTATTAATCCATTTTATTATGGCACTGCTAAAGACCAGGCAAGAAGGATGCAATACACAAAATAGATGCTCTGTCTCAACCAGTGTGCTGGTAAGTAACCCTTGCAGTAGAGCTTACCATTGGAGAGTCCTTTCTAGTCAAAGCTAGGCTGAAGCAGCATGCATCTGTCCATCTTCTTTTCTTTTCTACTGCTGCATTTACATGCATTAATGATCTAACCCTGCCAGGTACAGAGCTCACCTGTCTCCTACTGCATTCAGCATGGGGGGAGAGGGAGGGCACAGCACAGAGTCACTGTGCTTTGCTTCTTTCCAGATAAAACCACTGAGCCCAGGCCGTATGACCTAAGCTGTGCATGGTTGAAGACTGGCAGGTAGGGAGAAATGAGGCTTGAAAGCCATCTGTTCTCTCTCCAGAGCCTGACATGGGCTAGCTAATTCAGCCCATGACATGGCTGCTGCAGTATACACTGGCCTGCCTATGTGATGTTAGCTGTTACTTATGACAATAACAAGTGCAAAGCCTCCTAACAGAACTGTTGTTTTTAAATCCCTGAGTCTCTTTAATAACCCAGAGAGACGGCAGGCTGAGCTCTTCAGAGCTGCAGACTGACTTTGTACATGCAACCTGGGCAATTACAGATGCAAACACTGGTAAGCAAAGTAGCCCTGTTCTATGGTTCTCAGAATTACTAGGGATAGTGCACAGAGAACAGTAAAACTTGGGAATCTTTGAAGAATGCATCTGCGCAAAGTAGACAGACTCTTTGGTTAGTCACTCTATTTCTGCCTAGCTCGCATTTATTTAGTTTTTCTTTGTGCCTGTGTAGCACATCCAGTGCAAAATAAGTCAACAGTGTAAGCTAGAAGCAATCAGCATGATCTTAGATCACACACAAACTGTCTCTTTACCTTAGCAAGCTGCCACCCTCAAGGAAGTCAGTACAATCACAAATTAATGATCTCTGCTTGGTTTTGACTCCAGATCTATTGTGTCTTGAAAAAAATGACATCTAAAAATACTCTGTTAAGATCCTCAGTGTGCTTTGTGCACAGTGTTCTGGAAACGATCTGTAATATTTCACACGTTAAAAAGCAGCAGTGGCCTTGGTGAAGAACAGTTTTGCTCATTTGTATTTATACACACTCTCAGCCTAGCAAGGCAGCCAAGGTGACTTTGGGGGGAAATGCTGCTCAAGTACAGCTGGCGCAATCTGGACCTACAACTTTCTGTGCATATCAGAAAGTGTTTGCATATTCATTATCGTTTGATGGGCACTGAGTGGTCAAGGGAAATGTACGAAGAGAAATACACCCTTTTGGTGTATATCTCAATTTGCTCAGCTTTCTGTAAATCTTGTGCGCGCTGTATCAATGTGAGCATCAATGGGCCTGTTTATTGTAAGGATTAGATCCTTCCCCCAGATTACTGTGGTTTTTACTGTAAACACAACACCTGGGGAGGCAGAGAGTCTGGTGGGAAGTCTGCCAGGAAGTATAGTTGTTATAATCATTATAGTTATTAACTGCTTAACCAAGACCAGTCCCTAGGACTGTTCTTGGAGGCAAAAGGAGGTGCTTGTTCACCAGGGTGCAGTGGCATAGCTGCCAACCAGGGTTTGACATAAAAAAAAAGAAAATTTATCATCAGAACCTGTCCTCAGCTGAAGTTTAAGAGAAAAACAACAAACAAACACAGCTCTTCTGTCCTCACAAGGAAGGTGAGTGTTGTAGGAAGAAAGAGTTGAAGCAATTTGTGATCCAATCCTATAAGACAGAAGCTGCAGCAGAAAGAGTTGAGGCTTACCAGTTGAGCAAAACCACTACGAGTGACTTTAATCCCAGAGAGGTCACATTACTGAAAGCTGAATGTGCTTGCTCAGATTGCTTTCTTGCAGTGAACTCCAGAAACAGCCTGGCTTGTGGCTCTGTAGGAACAATTTTGTAGGATCCTCTTAGGGTACAGGACAGCAATGCCACTTAGTGGCTTCATGAAAGCTGTTTTCTCATGAAAAATATGTCTGTGTTAGCAAGGAATGAATCCAAGTGAATAGCACAGCTCACTGTGGAGTCCTGAAAATACAGTTCTTCGTTGGAAAAGTAAATCCCCCCAAAAAGTGCTGCAGAATAAGAAGAAACAGACACCACTCACATTTTCCTGCTTCCTCTTTTCCAGCTCTCATGCAAGGTAAACCCTCCAGTGGTATGTGCTCCATCCGTGGGTGAATGTCCAGAGCAGACACCATGAGTATGATACTATATGAGTCTTCAGTGTCAGATAGATGAGGCTAGGCTATGGACACAACAGCCCACCTTGCCTTAAGAAAGAGCTTCAGCATCACAGTGGAGTTAGCGTGATTAACTACAGTTAAGCAGGAAAAGTGTTCTCAGGGAACCACCAGAGGCTGGAGTGTGTTTACTGATGGATTTGTCAAGGTGCTGTGCCATCTAGAGGAATTTGGTATGCATGTTTCCATGCTCCTACTAAAGCCTCACAGGATATCTGCTGCAGCCCCCAGACAGTAGGACCTGCTCCTGAACCTGCTTCTGGCAGACTCGGTGCCCGGTGGTCCTGCTCTGACACAGCAACAAGGCACAGCACTGTGTACATTTGCATGAATTATACTAAACACCATTAAAATGCACTGCCCTTACAGTCTGAATGTGCTGATCAAGGTTTTCTTTCCTGTTTCAGTTTACATCCATTGGTGATTTACAGAAATGATGGCACATGTCTACCAAAAATACTGTGCTTCTGTGGACAGAGGTACCTGTTAATAGATGAAACAACAAAAAACAAGGGCTTCATCAATTTTGCTTTGTCACATGTAGCATTCCCACCAGCTAGAAATAGTCAGATAACCCTTCTACAGCCTGTCCCCTTCATGATTTGCCTCCACATTAAATGCCCTCTGCTCCTGATTCTCTCCCCACTGATCTGCAGAGCACTGCTCTGTGTTGTTTGGCTCCCAGAAAAAAAAAAAGTCAGACAGGAGGTGACTGTTACCAAGTGACTATCAGAGTGCAGTGTTTGTTATTTGAGCTGTCACCTCACTCCGTGTGGAATCAAGTTTAAAAGAAAAAAAAGTTCAAATGAAGTGTTATTGCTACGAGAAATAGGCCATTATCATTTCATTCAACATGTGTTTGGGAAGCCACTTGGTAAGCTTTACTCTGGTTTCTGAGAATTTATCAAAAGACACCAGCTGCAAGCTCTAGATGATGGTGAGGTGAGGAGAGTTGGTGCAGGCAAAATAAAAAAGAATTTAAAGCTTCATTTGTCACTTGACAGTCCTCACTGGAAGTTTAAATGGGCTTTACTGGAAGATTTAAACATTGGCTTCGGGTATTGAAAACATCTGCTCTGTTCTTAGAGGCTGAAAATGGAAGAACCAAGGTAACATGGAAAAATTGTTCTCACACTTGCTTTTCAGTTGGTTTAGGTAGTCACTTAGGCACGGTGCCTCTAAAAGTTAAATACCAAAATGAATATTATAGAACAGGTCCAGATTTCACAAGAAAAATGAGCAATAGCAGCAAAAGTCATTACTTTTAGATGATTATTATTCTTGCTAATCATTTGTCTGCACCTAGAAGCCCAGACTGAGATAAGGGCACCAACCTACTGCGTGCTGTACAAGCATGCAAAGCATCATTGAACCTGAGGGTTTTGAGGCTAAACAGGCACTGGAGATAAAAGGTGGGGCAAGCAGCAGAAATAACATTACTCAGTGCAATGAAATGTATTACCACTAAAGCTAGGAACAGTGACAAGCTTCTCAAATCCTCATCCATGACCCTATCCTGTTGGTCAAGCTTCCTTTGGCTGATATGAAAGTCTTTCCTGCTTTGTGACTTGTCTGATGAAAGAAAATCATGGGGAGGAATGATAACAACAACAACATGAAGAGTGATCACAGAACAAGAGCACGCCTCTAGAGAAATTTGGGCAACTTCATAATGTAAATTGTGTTTTCTAGCCTAGAATATCTCTTTTTGATGCCCTGGTCTCTCCAAAGGACATTAGGATTTTCATATATCTATTTCAATTGTCTTCATGCACTGCTCTGTCTCCCTCTAGTGAAGGGATACCCATATTTCCTCTTATGCACGTCTACTGTTTAAGACAAATAACATGGCTAAAATATAATTCATATACTCCTCCCTCTCCCCCAGTCATTGTTCAGTCACTGCTTCAAACCCCCTTCCCTCTACACACTCTGGCTGAATACTAACAATGTGTAGAGGGATGAGAAAAGAGAAATGGGACGGAATTTGTTCTGGCTGAGAAGAACAGGCTTAGCTTCCCTAACACAAGTTTTCAGTTGAAGCAATCCAACTTCTACCACAAAGAGTATATATCTTTTTAACAGAGTCACCTTGTTGTTCTTTTACATGTGTTCCCTTTGCATTCATGTCATTAGTTTTTTAGCAGATGATAAATTAGTATGACATGTAGATCCTTTGCAGACAACTAGGAAGAGTGAAGCTGTCCTGTCATGAACATCATTGCACATAGGGGGCTTGGCTGGACCGTTGCATAGAGGTGATCAGAGAAGAAAAAGGAGGAAAGCAAAGACTCTTAAAATAATTTAAATAAAATAACTGGGTAAAGAATTTGCTGGCGTGCCTGTAAATATTTGTGCTCACACAAAAACCTCTGACTTTCCCAAGGCTCTGGTGCAGTCACAGAGATGAGGGCAGAACTTCTGCTGCCCACAGATTGCAGAGTGTTTCACCTGAGCCACATCCAGGTGCCATAAATCAACCTCCCCTCAGAAATGTGAGGATGGAAGCAGTGAGAAATGAAGGTCTGTAGCACAGGAGGAAAATATATGTATTTTAGCTACGCAAGATTTGATCTAGTCCTTTTCTTTTAAGATCTTGTCTCATTCTTCCACTTCCAAGAGGAATACAAGGTAAAAAAAATGGTTGTCATTGCTGTTCCAATATACACTCCCATAAAATTCTACTTCTGTACACAAAAAGCTCATTATGACGTATCTAAGCAGGGAAAGTAGAAGACAGATCTTGAATCTTTGGGAATGAATTGTAACAAGCATGAAACATAGCCATCAGCTCCTTCTGGAAACTATATTTAATGCCCCACTCCTTCAAATGTGCAAGAGGCGTTGTTCACAGATCCTCTTTCATGAAGCATTCCCTTTCCTCAACAGCTTATTTTATGAGATTACACATTCACAGCACCTCAGCAGTTGCAACCTGAATAGCACAGTTACAGCTGGGGGACAATACAAAAACTTACTCTGAACCATGCTTGCCTGTGTTGAAGATTTTGTCATCAACTTAACAATAAATCTCTCCTTCCAGGAAAAAATTGTCTTAGTTTTTCTTTATGATAAGGATTGCCAGCACCTGTGTTTGAGGTGAGGGTTGAATTTGGCTAGGAAAAAAAAAAACAAGCAAAATGAAAAGACAGAATGGTCATTTTTTTTTAAAATTTGTAGACTTTCAGAAACATCACTAGAGCTATAAAAATAACATTGTGTGGAGTTCTCAGTAACTCATGCCTGGGATGTAGACAATGAAGTCAATCCCTGAATTTGTATTCCCCAACACACAGAAGGGACTATACTTCAGGTTTTCAATAGCTGCTTATTTTCAACAGCTACCTTTCAAACACTACCTTGTTTAAAGACACAGGAATCACATATATTCATAATTAAAGGTCTAAAGAGTGAAACCCAAGGAAGCCTTGTAAACTACCACTGCTTCAAAATGAGATATGATTTCACCTTACTGTGTGGAGCAGAGAGGATAAATTCTGGCTTACTTAGTAGCACTGAGCAAGCACTGCTTGCTCATAATCAAACCTATAACAGAACTGTATGACTTGTGGTGGACCAGTGCTCTTTGGAAACCGTCTTTCAAGACTGACCATGTGTATGCTGCCCTCAAAGTTATCAGAGCATGAGTCCTAGCACCAAGCAACCAAAGAGCACTGCTCTTCCTAGTGGTATTTTCCCCTTAACACTGCAGGTGTCACTATAAAATAGAAAATCTGTGTGACAGCTTCTGCTCCAGTTACTTTGCAGGGGGATGAACACAACTAGGATTTATGGTGAGCTGACTGTGAAAATACAGTTGAGAATTTTCTCCAGCAATGATAAATCAGAAGCTATCGTCCATTCTAATACTACTGCTGGAAGTGTATTTGAAGGTCATGGTTCTCATAGAAAGAACATGTTGATGTTGTCAATAAAGGCCCTTTCCAATGATGTTGCCATTTGTGAGAAAAATGCATAGCATTCCTGGTCTGCAAATTCAAAGTATTGCTTTGTAAAAGCATAGCAGAGCTGTGATGGTTCAGTGGTGTAAAAAAATTTATTTCTGTCTCCATGGGGATATGGTTGTCTACAGAATTGTAGCTTTCAGGGATGCCTAAGTAATTCCATGCAGAAGGAGGTTCAAAGGCTTTAATTAGAGTGCATATACGCAGTCCACAAAGTTGTTAGGACAGTACGATAATGTAAATCTACAGCAGGCTCCGGTCTAGTAAATGTGAGAGGTGTCTTAATTTTGCTGTAACACAGTTCTGTAAGACAGGGAAAAAGTATCCAGTCTCAAAAGGAGGATAAAAATACTAAAGAATGCTGATCACTTTGATATTTTAGTTGTGAGGTTCAGATCAGATGCCAAGCGAGATTCACCTCTTACTCAGGAATACCAGTTTTTGCCTGTTGTCTCTTTATGTTCTTGCTGTATGATGGCAAACCACTGTGTGAAGCAAAAAAAAAAAAAAAAGAAATAGTCTGCTGCATTCCCCACAGCAAGCAAAGTTATCTAATTTATCCACAATTAGCCTTATGTGTCCTTCAGTATTACTGCCTCCCAGAGCCCCATCTGCCATACAAGATTGAATTACGAGTCATAGTTCACAGAAGCAGATAATTCCAAGTGTAAATTAATACCAGCCAGAGAAGTGAAGTCAAGCATTTCCCTCCTCACTTTGTATCACCACCTCTCTTACATTTGCCTTCTCTTTCCTATATAGCTCTTGTTTTTTGTTTCTGCTCACAAATCGATGTGTAAACATGGATGCTAGTGAAAGCCAGCAGAAGGCTGGTTCCTAGTTTACTTAGCCATTTCAGAAAATATTCCTTGATTAATGATATGCACATTCTGGAGGCTTGAGCACCCTTGAAAATACCCTTGAAAAATCCAGTACAGGATTTTGTAGTCTGTCCTCTCAAGCCCAGCATCCTTCAGTCAAAGAAAAAAAAAAAGCCAAACCCTGATTTTTATTTAGTTTGCCTTAATTGCAGTTATCTATGCCTTTGAAATATCCCTAGGGATATTTTAGTAATACAAATTTTGGTATATAAATGGCTTAATTCCTTTAAATGTTTCATCCAACTTTAAATCCTAGCTGCAGCTCCTGCAACTGCTGCTAGCAGCAGGTGCCTTAGAGATAGGATTAGGAGCATTTGTGTTTTAGCTGCTAAATTGACTGTATTCCTCTTTGTCTTCTAACATGAACACGTTCTTTGCAATATTATGGGTAACAAATGCTATAGGTGGGACTAAAGCAGCAGGTCTATCTTTTGCCCTTGTTTGTGCTTTGTGTGGCTTTCACTACTGTCTATGGGTTACAGTGCCTGTAGCCTGGGCAGAAATTTAGTCTTCAGGAGAGCTAATGAGCTGGAATTCAGCCCAGAGCTAAAGCCATACATCTGTGTCAGCTATAGCCCCACTAAGCCACCTTGGAGAAAAACAGACAGACCTCTTCTAGCTGTATACTACCTGACCCTTTCTCTTGATGCTAATAGGTGGCATGGAAGCAAAGAAAATCTGGGCTGAAAGAGCCAGCCCATCTCCAGCCTCAAGTCAGGAACAGCTGTACTGATGTTACCGTGATAGACATTTAAAAGCCAGTACTTAAAAATCTTAACTGTGGTTATGCCACCACCTCTGGTGGTCCTCATCTGTCTTGCAATGCTTCATGTAAAACTGGCCCCATGCTCCAGTTATTATATTGCTCTATATAGAATTACAGGGTCATAGAATCATCACAGAATTATTTAGGTTGGAAGGGATGTTAAAGATCCTCTATACCCAACCCCTCTGCCATGGGCAGGGACACCTTCCACAATATCAGGTTGCCCCCAATGCCCCATCCAACCTGGTCTTGAACACTTCCAGGGATGGGGCATCCACAGCTTCTCTGGGCAACCTGTGCCAGTGCCTCACCACCCTCTGAGTGAAGGCTTTGTTATTTAATCTAAAATTACCCGTTTTTAGTTTAAAGCCATTAACCCTTGTCCTATCACTACACTCCCTGATGAAGGGTTCAAATATTGCTAGTCATGAGTAAGGTTGAACACTACTTCATTGCAAGTAGGTTTTAAACTTCAGCATAACAAAAGTGCTACCAAACCAGCTATACCCAGTGCCATCTTGCTATACGGTAGTGATAATTCCTGACTAAACAGGAATAATAGTTACATTTTTTTTTTGGTGTTGTTGTTGAATTACATCCTGTTTTTCCAGGCCATTATGCCAATTTGTCAAGATAATTTTGACCAGCTAATGATATCCTCTATTTGCACATATTTTCAGATTTCTTTCATTTGAAAATCTGACATATTGCCTTTTTAACAGAAAATACAGACAAGAACCAGACCTAAGACATACCCTGGCAGCATCCTGCTTGGTACAGCGTTTCAGTGCCAAACCCACTGGTAAGTATTCTCCTATGCATCATTTCCCAACCACTATTTATGTTCTGTGGTACTTTCCCTAGCCAGCTATGGAAGATGTCCTATGAGACAGAGTCAAAAACATTATTGTCTATGACATCTCTTCATGGAAAGTCAATTGCAGCAGCAGATAAAGTAAAAGCAACACATGAGCCAAAGAAGTGTGATTCTATCTACTGTGCATCCCTCCTGAAACCTTCATATCCAAACAAAATGCAACCAAGACAGGCAAGTAGTGGATACTCACATTTTTCCTGTGCGCTGCCATACAGAAGGGGGATAGCGGGCTCTTCTTCCTGGTAATTCTTTAGAGGGATAACCCGCTAAAATTGCGAGGTGTAGGACAACAACACTTGCAGAATCTTTAAATACTGAAGATTTCCTCCCCCTTTTAAGTTTTCTAGCTTTCTCTAAGCTCAGGGAAGTTCTAGGAAACCCTGGGCCTGCTCAAGCAGTTCTGGTTAAGCACTTGAAGACAGGGAAATTAGGGTAGCCTGATGTTCAAAGGTGCTGAGAATTCCCAGGTTTCCACAGAGGACATAAACTGGCTATAGGAATCAAACTAGATGAACCAAAATGTAGAAGTGTTGGCCTATAAGTGGGATTTTGTGCTTGCAGCAGGGAAAACAGCTAGCATAGCCCACTGCACAGAGATCTTTTCCCTGTGATTAAATTGCACTGCATCACTGCATCCAGATCTCTGGGGAAAAAAAAATAAAATCTAAATGCTGCAGCTGAGTAGTCTCCTAAAAGAAAGGATGGGCTACAGTCAGGTTTCATGCACCTGTGGGGTCCTCAAAGTCACTGCTTCTCTCTCATTTAAAATTTTATAAAATTGTTTCCCAGCTGTCTCTTTTGTTCTGAGTGTGTGCCTGTCATTTCTGTGTACAGTAATTCTTGTTTCACAGCCAAGTCTTTAAAGAAGAAAATAATCCAAATCCATTAATTATTACTCCTCCACACACAGTTTAAACGGTGAGTTGCTGTGCCATGTCCAGCCTTCTAGCAAACAGAAGATGATAGTAGGGAGCAGAGGCCCAGCATAGGATCCCAGCTTCTGCTGGTTGCCAGTTCAAATGGATCTAAACAGATCAGAAGACAGGAAAAGGGTGGAAGACATACTACAATACCTAAGATGGGGCCAGTATCTTCACTTACCTGTAGATGGTGGTCTTGTCATTAACTCTCAACATACACAGAGATACCTCAAAAGGCATCTTCATACAGTGCTCTGGTAACAAGGTGAATCCAGATTACCACTCCAGCCCTCAATCCATCTTCTCACAGTCCTGGCAGCACAGGGAGGAGCCAGGGGGTACCTTTATCAACACAAAGACTCACTCAGTAGCACTATACACCTGGAAACCCTATCCACTTAACACAATCAGAAGTTGCTGCAGCCTTGACTGGAACCCAGTTAATTAGGTTGTCTTTATAAACCAGTTCCGTGATTTATGTTGAAATGACAAACACAGTGAGAATGAAAGGCTTCAGGCTATTTACCCAAGAAGATCTGAAGTAAGTTGCAGTCTGTCAGGTATTCCCAAAGTATTTACACTGCAGAGGTTTGAGCCATACAAGAACTTTGGTCTAGCCATCACAGCTTCCCTTAACCTGTAGAATAGCAGCTCTAGTATGTGTCTCAGAGAAGGCTTTATTAATGCACCTGGGCACCAATAATCATTTTACTAATTGGGTGGTTGACCTTCTTGGCAAGTTGAAAGGCTTAAGTGAAAATGGAGAGCTCTATTTAGCACCTCTGAAAGGCTGACCTAAAGTGGTCAGTAATTTGATAGGAAGGGATTTGATGGGAAGGTGGGAGCTAAAATGCCAACAAGTGGGAGACTATAAGATTAACAGGGAACAGGTTTATTTTGTTTTTGTTCTCTCTCTCTCTCTTTTTTTTTTTTTTCTGTGCTTCTTTTACTGTAATTACAAGGCCTCCTTACCTTACTTAGTTATTATCAGATCAAAATGAGCTAATGCTCTTGACTGAGTAGCTGAGGTTTCAGAGAATTCCCTTGCTTTTCCTAATACATTTTCTTCTCTCTAAGACACCAGAGCTTTTGCATACTGTGTGGTAGTTGCTCTTCTCACTGTACAAGTAAAGATCACCTGCTGAACTGTGCTAGGAAGTAAAAGGTGTACGAGGTACCTCAGCTGGAGCTATGCTCACCCAAACAGAGAATGTGGAGGTGCCAGGTTATACGAGTGCTATCCAGGGAGCAGAGGAAAACAGATTTTAAAAATGTGCAGATATGTTTGCTGAAAATACATACATGTAGCCCTGAACACAGGATGAAGGCTAAAGGGGATTTGTCAGGAACAGAGCAGAAGGCATCCTAGGATCAGGATATCAACAGTTTTATGACTGCCATGGTCATGGTGGTCAGAAATTGCCTTGCAGAGCCAAACAGAACACCAGTATTTAAACATTTAAGTCAAGATTTTAAAGATTTGTTCTGTTCTGTTTGGCCGGTTTTGTTTTGCCTATTTACATAATTATGTGAGCAGTTGAAAAAAGAAGAAAAAGAATTTTTGGATAAGTTTTCAAAACTCTTTTTTTTTGCACTCTCAGTCAGCTTTGGGTGCAAGTCAGGACAAGCTGTCCCATTAATGCAGGAAGAGAGGACAAAGCTATACCACAACACACTTCTCCTTGCTATGTGTATATGCATTCTTTCCTGAAGTCAGTAAAAGACTGGAGCCTCTAAGAAATGGTTCAAGGAAGCAAAAGGAGCATCATTAATCTCAGCTGCTCTCCTGTTGTCCGAGTGTTCTCATAGCATTTCAAACAGCATTTTTTTTACTGTTTGTTCTTATTTTCTCTGAGTTAAACTCTCTTAGGTGAGAGACTGTTTCCAGTTCCTAATAAGGAGCACCCTCTTGGTAACCACTTGCAGAGAAGACAGGAGTTGACAATGAACTTTTGATGATGAATTAAAAAAATAGAATAGCAGTGGGAAAGACTAGACTGGAAAGATCAGGCTTTGCTCTCTGGTGCTTATGTGCTTTGTTGATAGTGTCTCTGAGGGCTCAGCCTACAGAGCTGCTGCAAGTACCTTCATAAAAAACAATCTTGGAGAATGCCTCTGGATTGGCTCCACGGCACTGCTGTAGCACGTTTTTGAAATGTGTATAGCTAGGCTTTAGTTTAAGGTTACAAAACTGTTCCTCTGAGGCATTTGAAGATTCCTTAGCCATATGACAACTGGTACACAGTGGATTAATATAGAGCCAAGTTAATATCCACTTGATGGAAGATATTTTAAAAAACTATTTCAGCCTCTTTTAAGAGTGATGCAAGAATCTCCAGAAAATGTGACGTTTACAAATGATGTAGAACACAACTTAAACTTGGTATTAGAGATATTGGGACTGTGAACTGAAAATGTGGGCCATGATGGAGTCTTCAAAATAGGTTTTGTTTGTTTGTTTGTTTTAATTTTCTGTTATGGACGTATGCATTTCCAACATTGAATTCATTAAGCTGTAAGCATCTTCATAGATTTCAAATTGCTAAAACTCTCCATCTCCTGTGATTACACTAGTAAGGTTATAGAGCCAGTTTCACAGAATCACTCATTTTTATTTGTGATAAGATCCTAGAATTACAGTGTAGGCTCTCAGCAATTGCAGTGACAATAAGGAGACAATAATAAAATAATACCTACTTAATAAAATTTCCAAATATTTCTATATGTTTGTTTTTGTTTGTTTTTAAGTGGGCTGTTAAAGCCAAAAGGGAGCTGATACATTCTGGCATATTTCAACAGGCTTTGCTCCTTGCCTCCATGCCCTATTTTATTAGCTGATTGTTCAGTGAAGTTTCTAATATTTACAGCAGGTAGCCTCGTGGCAGCTTTGTCCATCTACTACCCAGCAGCTCTGTTTCGATCCACTGTATTTATTCACCACTGTGCTGCTTATTTGAAATACAAGCTGTACTGTGTAGATTCACTCCGGGATCTACCCATTTGGCTTGGAGGGAGGACTTGTGAACATTTAATTTCTTGTCTTGCTGACTCCTATCCATACAGCACTGCCGTTCTTGCTAAATTATTTTAAAGGTTTTGTTAGTAAATCCTTTCTTCCCTTTTTTTTTTTCTCTAACAAAATTATTCTTAGTATATCGTATGAGATTAGATATCGTGGAGAGAGCAAGATCCTAACTGTCTAGCAAAGTGATACAGCACCCATTTAAATATTTTGCTATAAAAAAAAAAAAAAGGATATTTGCCAGGATAACAGAATATCAATATTTCCATGCTTTCCATTTCTCAGGCTGGGCAGCGATCATTCACAGGTATTTAGCAGAACATTAGTTTCTGTAGCATGAACTGTTGCTGTGCTCCACTAAAATCTTGACTATTAGATTCTGCCATTCAACCCAGTTCTGCTCAGCACTCAGTGCAGCAAGGATGTCAAGACTCTACGGTGAGTAATTTTACTCACTTTTCAACTCTGTGTATGTGTAGGCTAGCAACAGGGTGTCAGCAGGGTCTGTAAAGAACATCCTTATGAACCTGCAGGAAAAGAGACAATGTGCAGGCACACTCGAGCCAAAGTGTTTTATGCCAATATTTAAATAATATGTCTATGCAGGACAAAAATTCTCACCTCCCAGTATTTCACATGATTCTACTCCTATGACCATGAACGTGGAAAATTACTGTTGTTGTTCTTCCATAATTCAAAAGGAAATGATTGCTCTAGGCATATCTTTATCTTTGACTTGTGGACCAAATCAGCCTCCAATTTCCCAGCCTCTCTGTATTTGTCTAGATTATTCTATGGTGCTTTATTCTCATGTTTGCAGCTCCTGCAATGAACTTCTGTTTGTATTAAAGTTTTTCATAGAACACTATTAGAAATTTCTTACCATTTAAAATTAAAACAAAATAAAGTACACCTTAAAGTTACAGAGAGAAAATAACACTACCCATTGCTGCATTCCAAATTATTTCACAAGGGAAAGAGTGTCCATTACATTGATAAGTAAAAATTCACTTTCCACATTCCATTTCAACAGAATTATCACTGGTTATCTTTGCTCTCTTTCTACTCTTTTATTTCTCTCTTAAAACACAATTATCCGTTCTTTCTCCAGTAGATATTTTACTATGCGACTTCCATACAGAAGAAACATTTTGAAATGTGAGGAACGCTCAAAGTAAGACAAGCTGAGAAGTTATATATTTCCTCAGTGAAACAGAGAGAATGATAATTCATTGAACTAATTTCTCATAGGTGGCCTTTTGGGTATAATTACATTTATTTTGCTCTGATATTTTAGTAGTCAGTTTTTTAAAAAAGTGGTAGTTTGGTGAAACTCAGCACATTGACTTGCTACATGACAGGTGGTGATAAATACTATTTGTAGGATTAATAAATTGTTAGTCAAGGACTGATTATGTCTATGTATCCTCTAAATAGGCCAGTAAGATATGGCTTACAGGATACCCATTTAATTTTAGCTATCATATTTATATACTTTTTCTTCCTTAGGGGTCCTGAGAGCAATTCTCTTGTTAGACTCTCCTATTTCATTTGACACAGCAGAGACTTCAGTACTGCACTCTGCTGTGAACATCTATGATGCTGTAAAATGGAGTGCAAAACTCAAGAAAGGAGGGGTTTTTATTTATTTATTTATTTATATTTTAGTGTTTGCTATTAGCTTACAGAAGCAAAATTCTGAAACCTGGGAAAACACTTAAGGCTGCTTCATGTGTCGTACAATGTGAATAAAATCCAATTCCTCTGAAAATTCAGGTTTAGGACATCCACTCAAGAGCAGTCAATGTTCTTCTGGGGAATTTGTGATCATTTGTATAGTAAAATGCTTGCTGATGCAAGCCCTGATCCTACAAAACACTTAAATGCATGCTTAAACTTTAGTATCTGCACATGTGCTTCTCTGCAGTGCAGTTGGTGTCTGGCAGTTTTCAGGTCCATTACCCAGTGGGAAAGGATTTTGAAATATTCCATGAGAAATGCAGAAAAATAACACCTCTTCCAAACAGACCAACAAAGAGGAAAATATTTTCTTTTGTTCTGCTGAGCAGGAAGGAAATGGAGAATGAAAATATAGTAAGAACGAAGCCTGCTTGACTCAAAAGGTACATCACAGCTGTGGGCCTGTTTTCTGTGTTAGCGGTGATTATGAATAGGCTGCTGAGAGAAGAGTGACTGATGCAAAAAAAGTGGGGCAAATTAAACTCAGACATTTTCTTCACATTTCGTTAGTACAATACTGAATTCACACCAGACTGGGAAAGATCAACAAGAATGACAATAAGGGTCAAACATGAATTGAGCAGGAACTATGTCACTCTGACATGGACTGTAATTATTCTATGAGACATGCATCACATCCAGATCTTGGTTTCTGTACAGCTCTGTACAGCCTATCTTTGTGCTCAATAGGTAACAAATGAATCATCACCATTCCTGGTAGTCATCTAGCACTGGAGGAGGACTGGAGGTGACTGCCTGGTCTTGAGCTCTGTGCGTATGTTTTGTAAAAATAGTTACCTTACTTAATTTTTTTACTCTGAAATCACAATATAGTTTAAAAAATATATATTAATTTATACCAACCTGACTAGAATCTCTAGGGGATCTGCAAGAGTCGATGCAGAACTATTGTTTCTATTCCTTACCAGTACAACAAAATTAACATAAATATTCCAGCAGTTTTCAAGCAGGGCAAGTGCCAGGCCTGCACTTGGGCACAACAAGCCCGTGCAATGCTACAGGCTTGGAGAAAAGAGTCTGAAAAGCTGCCCAGCAGAAGGGGGCTTGAGGGTAGAAGCCAGCAGTGTGCTCAAGGTGGACAAGAAGGCCAACGGCATCCTGACTTGTATCAGGAATAGCGCAGCCAGCAGGAGCAGGGAGGTGATCGTCCCCCTGTACTCTGCTCTGGTGAGGCCGCACCTCGAG
This sequence comes from Cygnus olor, assembly GCF_009769625.2. Lineage (NCBI taxonomy): Eukaryota > Metazoa > Chordata > Aves > Anseriformes > Anatidae > Cygnus > Cygnus olor. Next base: position 11,511,262 of record NC_049172.1, on the reverse strand, counting down.
CACTGCGTTCAGGGGCGCTTTGGGCCCCTCACTACAAGAAGGACATCGAGGCCCTGGAGCATGTCCAGAGAAGGGCTACAAAGTTGGTGAAGGGCCTGGAGCACAAGTCCTGTGAGGGGCGGCTGAGGGAGCTGGGGGTGATTAGTCTGGAGAAGAGGAGGCTCAGGGGAGACCTTATTGCTCTCTGCAACTACCTGAAGGAAAGTTGTGGGGAGCTGGATTCGGCCTCTTCTCACAGATAACTAGCGATAGGAATAGAAGGAATGGCCTCAAATTGCGCCGGGGGGCTAGGTTGGAAATTAGGAGACATTTATTCTCAGAAAGAGTAGTCAGACATTGTAATAGGTTGTCCAGAGAGGTGGTGGAGTCACCGTCCCTGGGGTTTTTTAAGGAAAGGTTGGACGTGGTGCTTAGGGACATGGTTTAGTGGGTGATATTGGTGGTAGGGGGATGGTTGGACCAGATGATCTTGGAGGTCTTTTCCAACCTTAATGATTCTATGATTCTCTTTCTCATGACATTCACATTCAACCCATTGCCATTTGAAAAGCAGGAAACTGTACAAACAGTATAAAAGGAGAATTCAAAAATACAATTTATTTTTTTTCCATCTTATTGAAGCCAAGAAAGTGTTACCCTTCACAACAGGGCTGGATAGTGATTTCAGAAGTATTGATAGATATGAATCTTTCCTCAAAGTCTGTATAAGCAAATAAACAGATAAACCTAGTACATAGATTTGCCTGATATACAGAGAAATATGCAAGAATAAATATTATAAGAGAAAATAAAAAGAAATGAAATAAATTATAGAGAAATATTGCTAGAACTTTAGAAATATTGCTAGTGCTTTACGAATGCACTAGTTTACTGACTTAGGAAATGTAGTTCAATAAGAAAGACTTTTTTTTTTTTCTTGTCTGTGTGTAAAAATGCATAACTTTGTCCAGTTTCATTACGGGATGTAATCACTCTTCCCATTCATACACATAAGCATGTACAAAGACAATGTCATATTAATCTTTGCCCCTCTTTTCTTCCAGGGTAGAATTATTAACTGTGAGCTTTTTTTTTTTTTTTTTTCTCCTCTGACCTTTTTTCAGATCTTTTTCACTGACACTGAACGCAGTACTCAAGGTGCGGCCTTACCAGAGCACAGTACAGGGGGAGGATCACCTCCCTGCTCCTGCTGGCTACACTGTTCCTGATACAAGCCAGGCTGCGTTGACCTTCTTGGCCACCCGGACGCTCTGCCAGCTCATGTTCAGACAAGCAACGACCAGCACTCCCCGGTCCCTTTCCTCTTCACAGTCTTCTAGACATTCTGCCCCAAGCCTATAGCGCTGCATGGGGTTATTGTGGCCAAAGTGCAGGACGCGGCACTTGGCCTTGTTGAACCCAATTCCATTCACCTCAGCCCAGCAGGCCCATCCAGATCCCTCTGAAGGGCCACCTTACCTTCAGGCAGATCAACACTACCTCCGAATTTGTTGTCATCTGCAAACTTACTGAGGGTACACTCAATCCCCTCATCTAGGTCATCAATAAAGATATTAAGCAAGATAGGCTCCAGTACCACCCCTGGGGGACAGCACTTGTAACGGGAAGCCAGCTGGACTTAACTCCGTTAACCACTACGCACTGGGCAAGGCCCTCCAGCCAGTTCTTTACCCAGAGAAGAGTACACCTGTCTAGGCCAGGGGCAGCCAGTTTCCCCAGGAAAAAAAATACATATACTGCAGCCTGTTCCAGCAGTCTATATATATAGCCTGTCTCTCTATATACATAGTGTCTCTATACTGTATATATACTGTATCTACATATATCATCTATTTTTATACATCTAAAATAAGAATATATATGGAAAATATATATTTCAAAAGGAGAAGGAGAAGAAGGGAAATAAATAGGGAAATAGGTTTTTGTATGTAAAAGTGTTCATTTTCAATTTGTAAAGGTATAGCTCATTGCTCATAAGCAAATCTAGGCACATACTGATGTCTAAGCAATAACCTCTCTGAAGTCCCTGAAAAATGAACAAAAATTATGTATAACATCTCAGATAGGAGACATCTTTAATACTCATCTAAACTAAAAAACAGTTGTCTCAAAACAGATTTTTCGTAGTCAATAACTTTTCTCTGTGTTTATATCTGATGACTACAGTATTACTGTCTTATTTGTACAAGATAGGAAGAGTTCCTGTTTCCAAGACAGAATGAGATGCAACCAGAATTATCAGTTAAATCATGGAATATTACTTTCCAAGGTTGTACCTGTGCAATCCCCTTGAAGGCTGTACTTAATCTGAGCAACAACATTACAGACCAGCTTTAAGTGATACAGACCAGCATATCTATGCTTTGCTTGGTCAGCAGTAAAATAAATGTGATAGGCAGAGAGCTGACAGACAAAATATGACTCATTTCATAATCACTTATGAAATCACATATCACATAATCACAAGATAAGCATTTTTCCCATAACATCTCTCCTTGTAGATCATTGGGAAAAGCTGTGGCAAGCTGCAGCTCTGACTCATGGATGAAAGTGTGAGAATGGGTACTGTAATAACCAGTATTGTTGCTCAAAAGTGTGAATTACTATTGGTGCTCTTATTCCATGAATCTCAAAACATTTTTAAAAAGGTAGAGTGTAATTTACTGTCATTTTCCAGCATATTGCCAATGGGCCCTAGAATAGCTTAAATTTATTTATCTGAGTAAATAATCACATGACAGTTGAGAAAGAAACATAATTCAGAATATACACTTTTTCCAGCTGGCTAACTCCGTATTTGTTGATAATGATGGAGAGATAATAAAGCCAGAATAGAATAAATGGGGATTCAAAGATGTAAGTACCAGTATTTACAGACATCACTACAAAAGACAGATTGGTATAAAATAAACTATTCTGTCCATTCTCACAAGCAGTTTTAAGACAGATTTTCATTCCTACTTCTCATTTATAGACCAAATGGTGTTTCTGTTTATATAAAAAAATATGCAAGGCTGCCTTTTGTGTTGTTCTATTTCACAGCCTTGTGAAGCATTGGCAGTAGCAATCCACATTCATCAGCATTCTCCAGAGGTTTTCTTTATTACCATTTGTCTGCCTTTTCCCTCCTTTCTCTTTGCTACACTGTAAGCTCTGTGAGCTATATCCTGCTCCCAGTTCTGGTCCTGCAGTTCTTCAGTTATCCGCTGTAGTGACCACATATAATTCATTTACAGTTGTGGTAGTCTAGCCCCCAAACTTGTCCAAGTTTGTTATGATCAGCACTGCCAAACCCTAAATGAACGCCTAACAGGCATCAAGTCCTTGTTAGAGGAAGTTTTCATGGACCTCTTTCCCTGTAGGTCTAACTCCCGTATGACCCCATTTCTTTTATTTTTCCCTTTTACTTCTTCTTCTTCCTTTCCCCAGTGCTGAAGTGGTGCTTTCAGCATTCTGCACTTAGCTGTTGCCTTGATACACTTAGAGACTACCTTGAAGATGGGAAACTCAGATGAAATGCTGTTTGGAAACGTGTTTTCACCAAACCAGGATGCTATACTGGGGGCAAACACACGGTATTTTAACTATGAACTGTCTAATAGTCTACCAGCAAATTTCAAGGCTATATTGGGCCTTCCTCAAACATTAGAGTAGCTTTTCCACTGATGAATTTACATCTCCGCCACCCTTTGACTATTGGGACTCTCTGTAAAGGGCTACAGTGGGAGAGACAGTTGTCAGCTTACTATAGTCCAGTCACTGAGATAACTGCATAAGGTAATAAACTGGGACATGTAGTACTTTATTTTTTTTCTGTCAAATCGTTCTCTGCCTTGGTAGTAAACTTTCATAAGACTTCAGTTGCATCTTGCTGGTGTCCTCACAATATCTTGTCCTGATCTGGGACTCTGGTGCTAAACCAGGAAATAAAAAACATTCCAAAGTCCATCAGCTTCATCATATCCAGTACTGAATCTGTATTTAATACTAAACTCAAATACCACAAACAGTCTTACCAACTTAGTGGCATCATGTTGTGTCAATATTTTGTACATGGTAAGGATCTTCCAAGTTTTGTGTGTTTAATTTCTTTCTTGTTTTCTGACTGAGTCAAGTGCAAGGTAGTTTAATTATAAACAACACTGTTATTATTTGAACATGTAATTTAGCTTTTAAAGCCTCTGGTGTGAGTTATGAGCTCACAGCTTCTCTCAGAGAAATGAATCATTCATGGGTCACACAAACTCCTCTCCCCAATGGCATCCTCTCAACCAGAGCTTGGAATTACCTTGAGAACCTGGACACTCATCCCAGAGTGCCAAACACAAGAACTCAGCCAGATGGCTCTGAGCTGAAGCAGAAGTCAGGGTCACAAGATTGTGTTTAAATTAAATTGTTTGTTGACTTCCTGACAAAGGCCAATTTTCTCTCTGGATTCCCCAAATGCAAAGAAATATACTGTGTGGGCACCTGGAAGAGAGAAACTGAGTAAGCTAGGGCTTCATTAGGAGACATCACTGTCTCAACACTGTCTCAAAACAGTCATTGTAAAGGACAGTAGAAAGCTCTTTCTGTGCAAGGGATTTGGGCTATTACCAACCTGATGCTTATGCACTTAAAGTATAGTGTGCTGGATGTGACATGCTGCACTGTTAGTTAATAGCAATTGATTAACATTGCACATAGTCAATAAAATCAGTGTCTGCAGAATTATAGATGAATATTTTTAAAATGTATATTTTCAGGAGAAAGGCAGGAGAAAGCCTTAGCTTGACTTACACCCATCACTGAGTTAATTTTTTAAGAAATTGCCATTGTAGTTCCTAGATGTAATTTTATGTAATTATAATTACATGTGATTCATAGCATTCAGTACACATTTTACCTTACCCCTGAAACATAGGCATAGCAATAAACTGTGTGCCTGTTTTGTTGTTGTTGTTTTGGTTTGGTTTTGTTTTCTGGGTACAACCTAGCTAACAACCTAGAAATATATATAAATAAAATCCCAAAGAAAAACATCCACTGCTCTGATTAAAAAAAAAAAATATATTTGAAATCAGCCTGGAGTGTAGTAAATGGTAACTTGTAGGATTTCAGTTATTTTGGCTTTGAGTTTCACATGGGCTTCGTCAAAGCTGGTGCGACTTTACTACAGGCATCTGTTGGGTCTGGTTCATACCCATTGTGTACCACTGGTCTTCTAGAAAGTTTATAACACTGTGAATCAGATCAGGAAAGGCTGAATATCACTGAAATTGTAAACTATGTTTTAAGCTGCATATAAACAGCATTGCTAAAGGGTGACAAAAATGTCACTGAAATCTTTCTCTTTTCTTCCTCATGGATGTAATAATGGCAATATTGCTTCTCAGCCTCAGCTGCTGAGTATCACTGAGACATTTCAAAGCTCTGACATGCTGTTGCCATTTGAATGAACAACCCTGTTAGCAGCAAGATCATAGAAATATCAGAGATTTCCAATTGCTTCCAGACTTGAAGCTTCAGTAAAAGTGACATAAGAGACATAAAACTGTCTGTTAGGATGACTCCTTCCAACATACATTTCTAGTTAACCAGAGGCATCTCAGAAGGAATGATCTTCCTCCTTCCTGCCCACCTCTAATAGATTATAGCATTTCTGAAATTCCTTGTGTGCATGAAGCCACAACATGCTTTGTCATAGCAGCTACTCCATGGCCCTGCTTTGTCCATCCTGCTTGGAGAAGCTTCTGCAGTAATGAAGATCCACTCTTCCTCTTGCTTAAGTAAGAAAATTTTTATTGTGCTGAATGGGTCGGTAAAGAGCATCCAAAGCACGTCTGTCATTTTGCCACCTCAGGCTGTACCAGAAACCTCAGAAATACTGACCAGGCAAGTGGGAGTGATGTCTCACAGCCATTACATGAGCCTGGATTTAGGTGTGTGACTGAAATATGCCGAGAAAGAGACCATACAGGTGCCTCATGCCCTATAACAATCTGGGACTGTTGAACTGCTAATTTCATTGAGGCTTCAGGGTTGTTATCAGACCATCGTGCTGATGAAGTGTGCTCAGAGGCCTCAGCTTTGAGACTCTGCCAAGGAGAGTCTGCTCCTTGGTATCCGAAGGAAAGAAATAGGGATTATGAGCAAGTAACTGATGCTCTTGTCCTGCAACTGGTCACCACTAAATAGAGCCTGACTCCATCTTCTTTGCACTCCCTCTTCAGCTATATATATAGGTATTTCCTTTTCCCTTGACTGAGAATTACATTTCTTTGAACGGTGTTCTACACGTGTACAATGTCTCTTCTCTCTAAAGCCCACGGCTTCTGTGGAAAGGTGATGAAAAGAAATCTCTGTACCAGTAACAGAGCTGCTCTGCTCTTGCATTAAGACCTGGTGTTGCAGAAAGTGCTTTTGTGAGGAAGAGCAGATAAAATTACTGCCTCCAGTAACTCTGGCAGACCAGTATTACATTAAGATGTCACATACAGCAGGTAAACAGAATATATTGCACTATATTATTGGTATTCCATTAATTTTTGCCCTCTGACTTCCTTTGTTTATCATTATTAGGAAACCGTTCGTCTTAAAATTTTTGAAATTTTTACATTCGTACCTGCTTGAGGAAGGATTCATCTGTGAAGCTGTTAGCTAAGCAGGACTGTAACTCATTAATATTTTCAGTAAAATGAATGTGCAGACACTCTCCTGGAGATAGGTTGGGTTCACACTGGCTCAGCTGAGGAAATTATGAGGTCAAACATTTTGCCTGGAACGAATCTGAATTAATCATGTTAGAAATCTCACCACATTCTCAACAACTGCTTGGCTTTATTCTTCTTTTTAGTCACCTCTGTGATATGAATCATTAAACAGGCTCTCACCCGTATAGGTGGAGCAAGTCTTTTAAAAGAGCATAATTAGCATGGAAAGAAAGCTCTCTTGCCACTAATTTTATGGCATGCAAACAAGTCTTGGAATGAGGCCACTCTACCTCAATAAGCAAATAGGCTACACCTACAGAAAATGAGGTGAAAGTCAGAGGGAACTGTATGAATAGATAATTTCTTCCTAACCTAAAGACTGACATCCATTAAGGAATAAATCAATTTCTCCTAACATCTCCTCTCCTAACATACATTTCAGACATCTATGTCTGTATTTCACCACTGGTTTTGTCACCTTGTGATGCCAATTTTATTGAGATTTTGTTTTACTTTACTTGTATTTACCTCTGTTTACTAAAACTTTTCTCCTGTAGTCTTCCCAGTTGTTTCCATACCTTAATTTCTTCGTTCTTGTGTGTCTTCTTCAGAGCTTTTGCACTTTACAGATATTATTATCATATTATAATCTCCCTGCTCCTGGCAATTTGAGTTATAGATCTTCAGGAAAAGACAAAATAATCTGTCTTAGCAAAGTAAAAGAAACCTGATTTCTTTACCCTGTTTCTCTAGCTTTCCTTGATGGAAAAATCAAAGCAGTGCAGTACAAGGATTGTGGCTACTATTTAGACCAAGCAGACAAATCTGCTGAGATGGCACCCTTGCAAAGGTCTCAGACAGAGTTTTTAGTATGGCTGAGGCTTCTAAGTGGCTAGAAATGCCAGCCTAACCAATCTTACAAAAAGCTCTAGTTAGACAGGTGTCCATATGCTTAAACAATGACTTAAAACTTTGAGTATTTCTGTGCTAAAATCTCCTTGCCCCAACCCAAACCACACAAACTAACAGGTCAGTTTCCAGGGATCTGGGCAAGCTCACTGAGCACAGAGGCACAAGCACTGTTTAAAAAGCTCATAGAAGGCATTTTTTCTGATGTGATTCCATGAAGAAACTAGTGAACTATGGAAATGCATTCTTGCTGCTAGCTCTTTCTGCCAGGAGTTACATTTGCTTGGCTGGAGTGGTGCAAAGGCTTTGCAGAATAGCTAAGAAGATGTTTCCTGAATTTATGAAGAAAAGAAACCAATATATAATGAGAAAGCACATATAATTTGTTTAGAATAAATCAGCAATTTACTAAAGAGTAACAATTTTTTGTTTGTTTAGTTTTTTAAGTTAAATATCATCCAAATTTTTGTTTTGAAATTTTATCCGAACTGCTACTGTAGCTCACAAAGACTGCATGAGTTATAAGGTAGCAGCTACAGTATTGTTTATAAACTGCATTTTAAAGCTTTGGCCATTCGTCTCCCGGGATACTGTTTAATATAAAGCTTCAAAGAGTGACTGGAATCCATGATTTTAATAAATTATACCATAATAACAATAGAATAGCATTCCTATCAAATGCACACTTTTATGTTACTCATTACTAAGTTTTCCAGTAAGAGTTGTAACAACTGACAGGTGCAGATTGTTTATTTAACACAGTGGGCAAGCATCACATGAATTGAATGAGACATCATAAACACACGGTTGGGATTTTATTGACAGATAAACTTTAAATAATTTCCTGTTTTACAGAGAGCATACCTGACCATAAAGAAAAGAGCTTTGTAAAATAAACATTGCTTGAAACATGTTTCAAATTAGTTAAATGTCTTAGAGGTTTTATAGCTCAGTAATAGGTAAAAAGGTGTAATACTTGTACCTACTAGTTATAGAAAATGATTGTCTAAAAACTTTTGTTTTCTCTAGTAGGGATACATCAGAAAAACAGCAATATCATTGCACCAAAGGGGCTGAAATTCTTGCAGTTACCTAGAATGACCTTCCTGATAGCCCCAGGAACTCCTGTCTCCATCTTAGATTTCTTCAAGTGTAAAACATGTACCAAAGCTTAGTCCAAACAAAATTAGCAATATCACATTGCTATGAAAACTATTCTCTTAGCAGGTGACTGTCTCAAGCCTATATCCTTCTTCAGGTTAAATAACTTGGGGAGTTTCCCCCAAATGTTTCACTGATGTTAAAATCAAGGAATTGTTAAAGTAATTTATTAATAACGAAAAGGAGAAAACTTCATCTTCTAAGACATATCTGCACTTTGAGTGATGGCCTGCTCCATTACATTCATGTGATAATCATAGAAATATTCAGGTTGGAAAAGACCAACATTAAACCATGTCCTAAGCACTACAGGTTTTTTGAAAAAAACAAAAACAAAATCAAGGGATGGTGACTGAACTATCTCCCTGGGCAGCCTGTTCCAATGCTTCATAAACCTATTGGTGAAGATATTTTTCCTAATACCCAACCTAAGCCTCCTGTGGTACAACTTGAGGCCATTACCTCTTGTCTTATCACTTGTTGCTTGGGAGAAGAGACCAACCCTCACCTCTCTGTAGCCTCCTTTAAAGTAACTATAGAGCACGATAAGGTCTCCCCTGAGCTTCCTTTTCCCTAGGCTAAACAAGCCCAGCTCCCTCAGCTGTTCTTCATAAGACTTCTCTAAACCGTTCACCAGCTTCACCGCCCTTGTTTGGACATGCTCCAGCACGTCAATGTCCTTCTTAAAAGTGTCCAACTTTCCTGGACTCCTTTGCCCTTCAGGACTGCCTCCCAAGGTACTCTGCCAGCCAGTATCCTTAACAGGCCAAAGTCTGCCCTCCGGATATCCAGGGTGACAGTTCTGGCAACCCCCCTCCTTATTTTTTCAAGAATCAAAACCAAGATTAATTCATGATCACAGTGCCCAAGATGGCCTCCAACCTTCACATCCCTCACAAGTCCTTCTCTGTTCACAAGTAAAAGATCCAGTGGGCACTGTCCCTAATTGACTCCCTCAGCAGCAGTGTCAGGAACTTATCTACACATTCCAGACCTCCCAGACTGTTTCCTCTCTGCTGTGTTACATTTCCAGCAGACATCTGATAAGTTGAAGTCCCCCGAGAGAAAAAGGGCTAGCGATTGTGAGAGTTCTCCCAGCTGCTTATAGAATATTTCATCTGTTTCTTCATCCTGGTTGAGCAGCCTATATCAGACTCCCACCATGACATCTGCCTTGTTGGCCTTCCCCTTGATTCTTACCCATAAACAGTCGACCCTGTCATTGCCATTGTTCAGCTATAGACAATCAAAACACTCCATAACCTACAGGGCTACCCCCTGCTGCTCCTTCCTAGCCTATCCCTTCTGAAGAGTTTGTAGCCATCCATCCGAGCTCTCCAGTTGTGCAAGCCAACTGTTACATGTAATTTTTGGGGCCTCAAGTGCAGTACTCAGCAATATTTTCACACTGATGAATCTTACAGCCCATGGTGAGTAAGCACGGTGTTTGTCCGTCCTGTCATAATGTGATCTGAGTTGGTAGTTGCTTATGTGCACCCCACATTTCTTTTAAATAAACACCTGTCATCAGAAACATTTTTAACACCTTTTCTCCCCAGGTCATGATTAGCCCACTGCCTAAGCCCAAGTGCTTGGCTACTGTTAACATTTTTAGTCTCTGAGCACTGCTAACAAACTATCACAAAAATCTTTTGAGTGAAAGCTATAGAGTATGTGCCACAGGAACTTCAAAGAGTCAGGACCCCCTGCTCCTTTGTGGGCTCCTCTCCACAGGCTGCAGCTCCGGCCCAGGGCCTGCTCCACCAGGGACTCCTCCACGGGCTGCAGCGTGGAGATCTGCTCCGCTGTGGGATGCAGATTACTTCTGCAATTGAGCAGAAAACCATCCAGTGGGTGAAGCGTTCATTAAAAATCTTTCCACAGTCCTATTTTTGACAGCTCCATTGCATGGATATACTTGTAGACTGATCAAATGGTGGTTAACTGAATTAAATTAATTATGGATTCTCATCTTAAGTGTTAACAATGTTTATCCTACAGAAATTTAAAGTCACTTTGAACAAAGAGCTCTGTTGTCAGTCAAGTGACTGTCTCAAAGGTTAGAAAATAATCTGAAATTATCTTGAGTACCTGAAAACAATCATGAACTTTTTATTCTCAGATGATGGGATACAGTGTTAATGGTAACTCTGGAAATCATTGCCATATTTACTGTTCTATGATGTTAGATGCTCTTTGCTGTTCCTCATTCATGAAGGTTTCAATTTCCTTCACAAATAATACATATTTATTTTTTTCCCCACCTGGGTGGGGAACACCACACTACTATGTATTATCTTTTTTGACACCGATTTCCTTTTATGGAGCAGATTTCCAGCATAACAGAAAATATAAGGCTACTTAATAACAACACAGGAAAAACTGTCTTGGCTGGCAAAGGAGCACTGCAGCAGCCGATCCATGTGACCCTCCTTTTTTCTGTAGCTGAGAAAATTCATCATAATGACAGGCACACTCGAAAGAAGATCCAGAGTCTCTCTTCTAGTCACATATCCGTGGAGCATGTGTTAAATACAAAGCTCACCCATCCCTCTTCCACACAAATTTATGGCTATTATCTGACATTCAAAGCACAGAGAGCTGAAGAGACTGGATCTGACAGCATACATACTATTCTCTTTCTTCTGCTGTTCTGGATGAACACTCTGAATTGGTTTCTTCTAAAACAAAATGTTTTCACCAGCAGCTGACTTGTTTCCTCCACCAACACTTGACAAAGTGAAATGCTTCAGGCTCTGCTTAGCTGCATTTTTCTCATGTCTAGAAATAATTCAATATTTTATTATTCTGAAGAATGTCTTTATGTTCCTCAAAAATATCTGGCCAATCAGTTATTACATTATTGTTTTTTAACCCAACAGGCAGTTCAGTGCCACACAACCAATCACTCACTCTCCCCAAGTGGGATGGGGGACAGAACTGGAAAGGTAAACGTGTGAGAACTCATGGGTTGAAGTAAAGACAGTTTATTAGGTAAAGCAAAATCCGTGCTTGCAAGCAAAGCAAAACAATGAATTCCACTTGCTACTTTCCATCAGCAGGCAGATGTTCAGTACCTTTTTTTTTTTTTTTTTTTTTCCCACATTAGAAGTCCTGCATTTCCTGAGTTAAGTAAACAAATACTTTAGGAGTTAAAATAATTCAATATTGTGTTTAGAGAGTGTTTTGTAGTCAAAGTCTTAAAAGTGTGAGCAAAGAGAGTTAACATTACAGGAAAAAATAAAAATAAAAAATTGCCAGGGGCTTTGAGCAACCTGGTTTAGTGGAAGGTGTCCCTGTCCATGGCAAGGGGCTATGGAATTAGATGATCTTTAAGGTCCTTTCCAACCCAAACCATTCTGGGATTCTATGAACAGTGTAACACTGAGCCAAGAAAAAGCCACATCCTGCCTGGATTTTTTCTGTTATTTGAAGTGCAGAGTCTCTGTTGTTCACTCTGTTATCATGGGGCAAATTCATGCTGTTCTTTGCGCACACTGGGAACAACTATCGTGTTACACTTGATAGTTTTGTAGCAGGCAACTTTCACCCAAACAAAAATCCTTCTGCTACCGAGGCTTATCAGAATTGTCATGTTTTAGCAGAGGCTCAAAAAACTCCTGACTGAGCAATACTTTCATGCTTCCAATGGAAAATCTAGAGCTTTCCACTCTTGAACATATCCAGACTTTTCTGAGTACCTCACCTCCAAAATTTAAAGCTACCCCCAAAGTCCCATATAGGATCTACAGCTTAAAGATGTGAGAAATGTCTGTTGCTAACATCCATGCTACTCTACACAGTGACATCTTTGCCAACCCTTAAGCCTTGTGATATTTCAGTCTTATGGATTTGTTGAGCACCTTTGACCCAATGGCTGCTCCAATGAAAAAGTCTTGTTGTCTCTCCCTGCTTTGTTCAGAGCATTTCTAGAGATGATTTTTTATAGAAAGAAGGAAGGGGCACAAGTGTCCATATTGCAGTGACTATACTGAAAGATGAGTATTTACAAGGCTGGAGCTGAAACTGTTTCAGCTGGTCCCAGAGAGAGGACTCAGTTCATAGAAAATATCCTTGTCATAGTTCATTGAAATGATTGTGAATAAGGTGCTTAAAACCTTAGAAAATCTGACTCCAAGTCTCTACGGGGTGAAGGTACATGTAATACATAAATACATAAGATACGTGAAATACATTATTAGGCTGTTCCTGATGTTTATCAGAGTGGAAGGAGCCACGAATAAGAAGCACGCATTTAATCAACATGGGGCGACATGCCTGTAGTTCCATGCTTGTTGCAAGCAGACTTTCTCTAGCTCATTTAGGTTGTTTATCTGGAGAGGCACTGTGCAGCGTGGTGGAACGCCACAACAAAAGGAGGCATGTGCAGAGCACACATCCACTCCCCCCATTGGCATCCAAGCGCGCCGCATTTCAGCAATGGGGTTGCCACATGCCAACAAATGAAAACAGAGGTATATTTCTGCCTCTCCTGTGGAGAGTGCTTGGAAAGGGAATATGGGAGCTGCAGTAAGGTCATACACTATTGCCCTTTTGGCTCACTGATGGCATGCTTGGGACTAAGCACGAAGCTGGACATTGGGTAAGTTGATTTCCTCAAATGGCACTAGACATGTGCCAGGTAGAGTTTTTCCTTATGATTCTCAAGGTAGTTTTCAAAAACATGTAGGAAGATGGAGAAAAAACATTAAAGCCTCTTTCTACTCTGAAAACATCCATCCGTCTTATCAGCCAGGGTAGTCAGTAAAACAAAGAGGAATGGACCACAGACTTCTGACTGGATGTTGACTGGTCCCAGCAAGTACCTGACCCAGGATCTGGAAATAATGTTTGATCTCTTGATCATCCAAATTATTACTGCTATTATTGTGTCCACTTGCTGTTTCTTTGTAAATAGCTGAGCTTGGAGGAGGTGATCCTTGAATATTAACCAGCTTTCTTGGGTCCCTCTCCCCTCCAGGGCTTTGTCAGATCCCCAAAGAGGCCAAAGTTTGCTCTTCCGAAGTCCAGGGTAATGAACTAGCTGTGTGCCCTCCTTGCTGCCCTCAGGATCCTAAACTGCACCATTTCATGGGCACTGCAGCCAAGGCTGCCCTTGAACTTCATAGTTCAAGGGCAGGCCCATCCCCCAGGTCCTTTCACTTTCCACTGTCTGCACACTGCCATTAAGACTTTTAAAACCTTCATCCTACCAGATGGGTCTAAAACAACTCCAGGATTTGTCACAGCAAACATGGCCTTAGACACCTGGACAATTAATACCTGGAAAGTATATACCAGCATCCCCATCTCTACTGTACGGCTCCAGATTTACAGTCCTAATCCGCCTTTAGAGACATAAGCAAAACTGAGCTTCTTCTGGACAGAGTAGAACAAAAATGATTCTTTCCATGATATAGGAAAGTAAAATGGACAGTTAGTGAAGAGGATAGCAGAAAAATAAACGTTTCACCCTCTCAGCTTTCCATGCTACTAACTGCTGAAGAGTGAGATAGCTAAAGATGTCATTGTTTGCTTTCCAATGGCTATATCAAATACTTACAGTTTTTATTCTTCATAGATACAGGTTGTTTCTTTAAAGACATATTGGTTAATTTAGCTTCTGTATATTTTGTACATCAGGAAGAGGTTCTTCACCGAGAGGGTGGTTGCACACTGGAACAGGCTCCCCAGTGAAGTAGTCACTGCACCAAGCCTGTCTGAATTTAAGAAGCGATTGGACTGTGCACTTAGTCACATGGTCTAAACTTTTGGGCAGACCTGTGCGGTGCCAGGAGTTGGACTTGATGATCCTTATGGGTCCCTTCCAACTCGGGATATTCTATGATTCTATGATTCTATGATTTTCAGTGGGGTTGCAAACTCCTTACAACCAGGCTAAAATTGTTCCTTCATTCCACTTTTCCTTTTTCCTGATGGCCATAACTCCATTGTTCTGGCTTTTAACTCTTCTACCAAAACAACAATTGCTGCATAAAATGCTTTTGTTGTCCATTTGCAAGAGGTGACCTTCCTTTTCCCTTTGGCACAAGTCCCCAGATGAAAGAGTAATCTTTCACGGCTGAATGACTTTCAATAAGAAGACAAAAGCAGAGTGAAAACCTGCTATTAAAGCTGCTGTCTATAAACAATTACTTGTATTAATAGGAATTAATATAAGAACTAATCCATTACGGAAAGAAACTGAAAGCATTGCAAATCCTGTGTTGCAGCTGTAATTTCCTCCTGCAAATAGAGCTGTGGAGCTACTAAACAAATTGGGCACTCTTTACCAGGGAGGTTACCAACAGAGTTTAAGTGCAAAACCAAGCTATGATAGTATTCATGGGATATATATATATATATATATATATATATTTAGTGTGTATATATATATATATACCATACTATATATATGATATGATTATTTTTTAATTATGAAGATTGCAAATAGATGATGACAGACATAAAATGTATGCTATACGCATTTTAGTGGCTTGTTAACAATACAAACTTTACACATGATTTCAAATATTGGAAAAATGACCAGGGTGTGCAGAAGACTAGAAAAAAATCACAATGAGCTAGGTAATCATTTTTATTTGTAGAATTTTAATGCACAGACAGTTCATTAGGAGCAACAACTATACAGAACAAACTACTCAGAGATGCTGTGCACTAGCATAATCAGTTAGATTAAATGCAACCTAGTGAACCACTAATCAGATTACATTTCAGTGAGCTAATCAATGCAATACTGTGATTACATGGAGTTAGAATAGATTATTAGAATAGAAATAAGAGCAGTCATTTAGATAGACTTAATAATTTGTCTTTTCTCATTTTTTCGTTTCTTAAAATTTAAGCTCAGTGGCACTAGCTTTACTAAACCTTTTATTTATTACATTCTATCTGTTTATTTGTAATTCACTAGGATAACTTTGTTCATCTAAGCAGAGGGATTAAGAGAAGTCTCTTCCCTGCCAAACTAGCAGCAACTATTTCTAATCTAGCAAGCTATTTCTATTAAATATTGCCTCACTCGTTTTAAAGAGTTTTTTTTTTTTTTTTTTTAATTGGTGGTACCACATAAAATACTGTGCTTAAATTTAATTAGATGAAAACTGTTTTACTTTCTTGTCTTAAAAAAATAATAATCAGTCTTACTGATCCAGAGGTTAATTTGCTTCAGTCTGCCATCTACAACTGCACAATATTTCTATTTTTTTCTGTCATTTTCAGAATTTTGTGTATCCTGAGACCAGATGACAAAGTAATATTTGAACAACTAATTTTTTAAAAGTAAAATTGATTCAGTTGTTATTCCCTGGTCATGGCATTAAAGGCACCTCAATCTGATGTTTATTCAATATTAAATATATATATATATATATATATATATATATGTAAATCTTTGACACCTTGAGATCTGGGGTGGAGGAAATCCTGTTTTGCTGGTCACTGTGTCTTTTTTAACCCTTAGGGCCCTCTTCTACATCTAGTTTCCATATTTAGCTATTTATTTCTGTAGGCCAGGCTAGCTTCTGCTGCAATCTTTGTGAACACTGATGTAAACCGTGCTGAATTTAATCCCATTCTCTCAGTTTCATCTTTTCTTTTTCTCTCCACAAGACTTTGTTCTAATTTCCTTTCCATGGTCACTATCTGCCTGAGCAGCAGCAATTTTTGCTTTATCGTTATTTTATGATCTCCTGATACCCTTTTTAATATCCCCATACTGCAAGTTTTTTATTCTTTCTATTAAAATAAACAACAATTAGAATATTACTGCTACATTTTAATATTAAAAAAAAGAATAAGCAGACAAATACAACTGAAATAAAATCTAAATGCTATTTTCAAGCAGATCAGTATGAAATGCTTGGTGGCATCAACCTGGTTTTCACCATATTTTTGAAGATTTGAAGGCCAATCTATTTCTAAGCAAGATTTCAGGTTAGGAATCCTCAATCTTCTCCTTGTATACAAATGATCAAAGCTTTTGTAATTGTTCCTAAAAGCAGAACAGTTGGTATGGCTTTCTTTGCTCTGCTTGACATACATTTAAACAACATAGTGATGGTAGCGTATGGCCTAACAAACCAGCAGCCAGCCCAAAACAGCAATCACAGAAACACGATATGGAGAAAAAAAAAAAAAAGATTGAGTCCATAACCTAGTTTGTCTGTTTTTAATCTGAGCTTACAGTGTTTTGTCACCTAGTACGGTGAAACCTGTTAGCCCAAATACATGAGTTCAAGCACTTAGAAGAAATTACAGTTGTAAAAAGCTCCAGTGACCTCACTGTAGAGTAGTCTGTCATGTTATGAATAGGAAGAGATCAACAAGCACTGATACTAATCACCCTTGCTCTTTTGTTTCTTGCTTAAGAATAATAGAAAGCAATAACAGTGAACTTCAGATTTTCTATGGCTGAAAAAATGAATACACAAGGTCAACTCCAACAAGGGCCTGCTACCATAACTTAGTCAGCAGAGTATGGTAGGACTGAAGAAGCATAGCACAATGGTCTCGTACATGGAGACAGACAGCAGCTATTTCTTGGTATACCCAAGCCTTTTTTAGCTTCTTGGCACTAACTACTCAGAAATGAATTTCACTCAGACATTTCAAAGATTTAGTTCTGGGACTGAGGTTCCAGAATAGTTTTTCAGCAGAATCATGAAGATAACCCACCACAACTGTATTCTGAAAGGGCTTAAAGCCACTATAAAGATGGTTTGGCATGGGCAGTTGTAACATCAGGTGACTGGAGGTCCTCTCCATGTACAGCACTCATTCCTGGTTGACTGGCTTCTCAGTCTGCATGGGAATTTTTGCTGACTCTACACGAAAATCCACGCATTCAAACAAACATCAACAAAACAAACAAACAGATGCCTCCACAGGAGGTTTCTTGGTGTGATCTTACATGCTGATGCTGACAGGTATTATTTCTTCCATTTCTCTTCTTTACGCAGAAGATTAGTTTCAGGTAGACTGCATCCACTAGCAACAGAACTCACAGCATGCAAAGACTTCAAGGTGAGCTTGATTTGCTTTCTGGGAAATGATACTTGCCCCCAAAAGCCTATAGTAGGTTATCTAAAAATGGATAATAGAGGGTAGTTCAGAGAAGAAGTTCAGCTCTGTTTGTTCTTCTCAAGAGGAAATAAAGCCCTGCATATTTGCCCATCAGTGCTACAGGACCACTACCTTGTTTTCCCTAGTCTTCCATTCCAAAAAGGATCAACAGTCCATTAATTAAATTAATAGACTGAACTACAACAGACAGTAACACATAGATTTTGCAACAAAGCGAAAATGCTGTCAGAATTACCTTAAAAATCCCTGTCTCTTTTCGTAAGGCTCAGAACACCAGTGAATCACTTACCAACAGAAGATAATTAGCTTTTAATTAACAATTACACCTGTCACAGCAACTTTCTATCATTTTACATTTTATAGTTTTCCCAGCTTAGCCTGTTCTGAGCCTTTCTGTAATGAATGAACAGCTTTGCCTTACCCTTTTCTACTAACCATATTTGTCTTGGCTAATATTAGACTGCCACCCAGAAAAAAAAATCTTGGCATGAAATATTTCTGAATGGAGATTCTGAGTATCGATGCTCTTGTACAGCCTTGTGTGTTAGACACCACATCCTGTTATACTGTTGTGGATCCCAGGATGACTCTTGCTAGGGTTGTATCTCTCCAGGTACATAGACAAGACAAAAACACCTTTTCTAATATATTTTTAATTTTTTAATGAAATTCTGATTAAGGCCAGAGCAACACAAAACTTAAGTCAGTAAAGAGCTCTGAGGACATGGTAGCAACTTGACTGAATATATGGGAGGCAGCTAGGGTTGTACTTAACAGTGCATAACTTAGCAGAAAAAAAAAGGAAAAAAAAAAAAAGAAGTATGAGATCATAGCTACATAAGTCTTGCATCTGGCTGATATTTCTTTTTTGTTCCACATGCTCTAGCATGGCAGTTCTTGGGCTTCTTGTATGTCACATATACATATGAAGTAGAAAACACTTGCAAAGTCCCCATATATGAAAATACACTCATACACATACCCCATAGGCTTATAAGGAAGGAAGTGCCCTTTCTCTTCACTACCAACCATCCAGCAACAATTTAACACGTATTTACATTTTTCATTAAAGTTATGTTAACTTTGGAATTTCTCCTAAACATGTCATTTAGAAGATCACTGGAGGACACATAAGTTGTTTGATGACTGAAACATGCTAGAAGAGTCATATGATAAATGTCAAAGCAGACTATGAAACATAAATTTAGCTTAAGCTTTTGCTGTTTGTTGAGAATATATGCTTGTGCAGGAGATCTGAGGCTAAACTCTGACCTATCTTTAAGTTTACATGCTTCTATAAATGCAGACAAACAAAACACAAATTCTCTAGATAAGGGAAAACTCATTGTTATCGGTCTAGAATATTAAACATAAATCTTGGTTAGTCAGTAACTAAGGATATAGCTCAAGGTTAGTCTTAGTATATAGATACTTCTGTTTACTGTCTCATCTTCTTTGTGCATGTTGTACGTTCCATCCATCATGATGACCGGCAACTTCCACAGTCTGTCCTTTTGTCCCACACTTCCTTCAAGGCATCCTGGCCATCTATAACATGTTCTTAAGGTCTTAATTGCTTGCACTTCTTTTTTCATACTCTGCTTTCCGTAGTATAGTTTCCTATTTCTTCCCTCGTGATAGAAAGATTTACTGTGACATTTTCTAGTTCACTCACTTCCAGCCAAGAGAGAAAAGCATCCTAAGGTGATGTCATGCAGAATTTCCTTCAACAAGTGGATTCAAGACTGTTCTCTTCTGTCTGCCTATTACTTGTATGTTACTTTCACCAAGTAATACGCAGCACGACATAACCTAGAGTGTTGCCCAGTCCATCCACAAGGTAGTACTTTTCTATGCCCTGCATCTGCATGAGTACGATTCCGGTCAAACCAAGAAGAGTAAGGAAAGCAGCTTCATTCTCTAATATCAAACCTGTTTCAACTGGGTGTTTACAGGGTGTTTAATTGCTTACTTAGTAATGTTCAAATATGTTCACGTTTTTTGAACTGAAGCGAGAGGAATTAGTTGGCGCTGTTTTAGACAATATCCAGTGAGGTGCACCAAGAGTGGTGTTTATGGTGATATGAGCTGTCTATCCAATTATGTACTCACTCAGCAGGTATCCCTGTCATGGGAACGTTAGATAGCTCTGAAGTGGTTAAATAGACATATATCCATGAATTCAAAGCATTTGTTGATCTGGCAATTTTCTGCAAGAGATTATAATAGGCACTACACCGCCATACAGTGGATACATACAGTGGATACATACAGCGCCATACAGTGGATGTACCTTCCTGAGAGATACGATGAAGTAACTGGCAGTATCTCCACAGTATTTTCAAATTTGATAGTGCTTCACAATGAGCATTAAAAAAACAGTATATACAAACAAAAAAGTAATCTGGGTAAGGTCTCTTAGTCAGTATAGCTTTCCCAGTTATATAATTTGTTAGGGTAATTCATTACTTTATTTCTTTAATTTATTTCTTTTTGTTTAGTAGATAATGATAGGACAAGGGGGGATGATCTCAAACTAAAAGAGGGTAGTTCTAGACTAGACACGAGGAGGATTCTTCACTCAGAGGGTGGCGAGGCACTGGATCAGGTTGCCAGGAGAAGCTGTGGATGCCCCATCTCTGGAAGTGTTCAAGGCCAAGCTGGATGGGACCTTGGCCAACCTGATCTAGTGTGTGGCGTCCCTGCCCATGGCAGGGGTGTTGGAGTTAGATGGTCTTTGAGGTCTCTTCCAGCCCGAGCCATTCTATGATTCTACGACTTCTTTTTCAAAGTCGGTTCAAGAGATGCAGACTCTACTATTTCCCAATCCGTATATGATCTTGGGGGAAGCTGTCTGCTTTTTGTTGCCATCTGCTTCTGGCCCATGGCTAGTTCCTTTTCTGCTAATGTTACATTTTTACAATCTGCTGCATGCACCCAGGCATCTGTTCCTCCCACTTTCTGCTATTTGCATTGCTAATAGTGCCCCTGAATGATGACAGGGTGATAGGGATCCCCCAAGCTGCAATACCCCATGTTAGATACGAGCCAGTTCCATTGAGCTCCAAAAGAGACCCTCCACTGGCCACAACTGAGCTGATGTGCAACACTTGTTGCACCTCTGTGAGATCATATTGAAGAAAGGAAAAAACTGCTACACAACAGCAGCAGCTGGTTGGAGAGAGGAGTGAGAAAAGAGAGAGAAACAGCCCTGCAGACAACAAGGTTGGTGAAGGAGGAGGAGAGCCGGGGGGGGATCTTATTAGTGTGTATAAATACCTGAAAGGAGAGTGAAAAGAAGATGGAGAAAGTCTCTTTTCAGTGGTGCCCAGTGCCAGGACAAGAAGCAATGGGCTCAAACTGGAACACAAGTGGTTCTATCTAAGCACCAGGAAGCACTTCTGTAATGTGCAAGGTGATGGAGCACTGGAATAAGTTGCCCTGCGAGTTTGTGGAGTCTCCCTTCTTAGAGATCTTCAAAAGTTGTCTGGAAATGGTCCTGGGCAACCGGCTCTGGGTGGTCCTGCTTGATCAGATGACCTCTAAAGTTCCCTTCCAACCTTAACCATTCTATGATTCTGTGAGTGGGACAGCTTTTGAGTCCCAGCATGGTGAAGTTAGAGAGGAAGCAATTGGTACCATCAGTCATGATGACCGGCAACTTCCACATAATTTACTAGTTCATCTGGTGAGTGAGTATAAGTTTTGTAACTTGGTCACTTCTGATCATATTTTGACCTTTATAATGGTAACTAATGGGTATGGATCTCATAAATCCTTTCCCTATTCACCAGCTTAAATTAAACAGCTTTTAGCTTTCACAATGCTTGTCAAAACCATTATAACATACTTCACATACAAGGGATTTTGCTGCATTTCTTAAAATGAGTACTGCTGAATCTTTGCTGCAAGGTTAGAATAACCTTGATTTTCCTTGCTATGATAACACTCCTTGCGGGTAATGCTTTCCTTGGAGCAGTTTGTTCTCACTTCTTCAGTGATTTTACAATGTTCTCTTTATCTCTTCATCCCAGACTAATTCATTATAAATGTCTACAGCCTGTCTCTGGCCTTGTAAGTGCTTGTACTAGAGTATTTTGCTCAGCTGCTGATGTTGCTGCTGCAGTTTGCTGTATATCAGGCAGCTGTTTCACATCCTCCATACCTCCTGCTAATTTTCTCCATTGATCTGCTGCATCTCGTTGACCACCAGGCTAGATCGGCCTGAGTTAATGCCAGCCATTTTTTGCTTGTTTCATTGCTGACAGTGGTATTATTACAGAATAGCACCGATTCATTTCATCAGAAACCTTTGAATCTGGTGACAAAATCATAAATTAAAGCCTTGCTAACAGCTTTTTTGTCCTTTCAAATTCATAATTTATGAGGCCCAACAGATGAAGGTATTGACACTCATTTAATGTATCACTCAGGACAGAATTCAAAAGAACTGTCTGCAAACATGCATTTCAATGGCTTAAGCAAGGTAATTTACCTGCTAAATTAAAGGAAGCTATAAGCTTTTTCCCACCAGTCCACTTGAGTAAAAATGATTCTAGTAGAAGGACATCAACACATTTATATTTCCATTACCTTCAGTTTAACAATACATTAAATGACACAGTTGTCTCGAAAATGTGTTCAGAAAATCGTAGACATCAGAGCAGCCCAACGTGTCTCATGTCTCGGTTCCTTCTCATGCAACGAAGAAACATCCTTGTAATCCAGTCCTTATGTATTCCAGAAAGAGAAATGCATAACAATTTAATGGCCTTGAGAGCCAGTTACCAATAGCAATTCACTGTGTGTATCATCCCTTTCCTATTTCTGTTGTGCTGGCTAGCACAGGTGAGCCAGATTTAAGGACCAGATTTCTCTGTGCATTGTTAAACTCACAATGACTTTAACTCAATCAACACTGTTCATTGTGTGTCGCTCAATTTCTTTGTTTTTCCCCAGACTTTACTCAAGGTTACCTCTCACAGTAAGTATCCAGATGAGGGGAAACTGTCCAAATTTGTAAATCCCCAACAGCATGAACAATCTGAGCTGTCTTTTCCGAAGGAAAGGGAATCAATCCAGGTTGTACAGTGACTCAGACATTTTCAGATGACTATCCTTTGGCTATACTTCAAAAAACACTTTCAGCCTACATAAACAAGCACAGCCATTGAAAGAAGCAGTACTGCCCTTTTCCCTGATCATTTATTTTCACTCATTTCCTTCCTTGTGCTAGCACAAAGTTTTCTGAGAATATACTGGGGAATTAGCTAGCTGAAAAATAAACCTCTTTTTTAGTTTTGGTCAGGTTATATTTTAGTTCCTCGGGTCTTGCCTTGTCACTTGATGGCACAACTAATTTGTTCTAGCTCAAAGGCAAGGTAGGTTTGAGGCCAGAGTAAATGACTGGAGGTGGGTAGCTTCATTTCTTTCTGTGGAAGCACTGATTCAGCTTCAATACAAGGGGAAACTACAGCCTTCCTACCTACTGTAAACTGTGCAGCTACTCCACCAGTTGTCCCCTGACAGCAACGATGTCCTTCCAAGTGAGGGTCACAGTCCAAGCTCCAAGTGCTCTGATACATGATGGCACACTTGTTCAATGATGCACATTTGGTCTTCGCAAAAGAAAATGGGACTTCACCACTAGAAAACAATCTTCCAACAGCAAAATAGCAAGTGTCATTGGTCTATAAATGGCTTGAATGACAGGTTCCCACCCCATTAATATATATATATATATATATTATTTATTTATTTTTTTTTCCCAGAATAGCCCTAATTGCTTTTGGGCTGGCACTTTTTTTGCACTTGAAACTTTGCCTCATAGGAGCCATTGTTGGGAGACAATTGAAAAAAACAAAAACAGAAAAAGGACTTTCTAGTCTCACTCCTGAAAGACAATTTTGTTCTGGCTTTGATATGTCTTTTCCATTCCTTGGTGTTCCAGCAGAAAGAGAGCAAAATACAATTACTCTTAACGTAAAGCTGTGAAATGGAAAAAGCTGAGAAGGAAACACAGCACAGCAAGCCTTTTAGGTGAGCACTTTTGGCTCTTCCTGAGGAACACGAGTCCATTTATCTGTTAGCCTCATGACGAACAGCCTCAAGACCGGGCAATTGAGCAGCCTGACCACCTGAAAACGACAAGTGGTGTCTACCATTAGGGACAGAAAGAGA
The DNA here is from genome assembly GCF_009769625.2 of Cygnus olor. Taxonomy (NCBI): domain Eukaryota; kingdom Metazoa; phylum Chordata; class Aves; order Anseriformes; family Anatidae; genus Cygnus; species Cygnus olor. Next base: position 11,487,215 of record NC_049172.1, on the reverse strand, counting down.
CTTTTTTTGGTGAAATCATTGTATGGATTCTCCTGGATGAGGTGGGATGTATATTTGCATGCTTGCTTCAGTCACAGTCTAAATATCAGTAAAACCAAAAAACAGGGAGGGCAGTGATAAAGGGGGACCCCAGCAGATGCTTTCAGAGTGGAGAACCAGCTCTTAGATATTTTAGAGACCTGTCCTATGTGCTGCCTTAATACAAATCCAGGATAGTACTAGATAGTCAGTGTCTAAGGATTATAATTGCAGATAGTTGTACTCTTGTAAATTTAAGCTGAATTAAGAGGAAGCAATACTGTTTTGCTGAGTATAATGATCAGCTCTTTAAATATACTAACTTACTGAGCAAATTACATGCAGGAGGTTCTTTTCTTTATGACTGACCCCAGCTACCAAACCTCCTTAGCATTTAAAGACAGATCTTGACAAAAGTGCCACAGCACAAGACAAGCTATGATGTGCTGGTGTCCTTCACCCAGCTCAATGATGTGAAATGAACTCCCTAGAGCCTCCCTGAGCCTGTGGTCATCCATTCACTTAGCACATTCACTGTTCATCATAGACAGCGTTCATCCCACTCACCCTTAGTCATCAAGGTGTCTTACAAAAGCCATTTTTCTCTGCTTCTTCACTAGGGGAAACAATATAGTCTTCAATTAGTTATAAAAAACAGGTTTGCAAACAGAAATACAGAACAGCATGTCTGCAAATAATTCAAGTTCTATTTTCTAAAGTCTGTTTTGCAGTTTCTTTGAAATGCAATGTGCTGATTACCTATTATTGGTCAAACCATGTGTACTTGTGTTCAGCATGTTTTAAATGCTTTCTATATTGTCTGTAAGATTTGCAAGTTATGGAGTGAAATATAACTTTGCTTTCTTTTGTATTTATATAAAATGTTGAACTTACTATGCTTTCTTTTGTATTTATATAAAATGTTGAACTTACTAATTGCCATTAACAAAATGCAGGACTTGCAAAATTAAGCATTATGTGTAGGAATTACATACTACATAGATTTCCTCACAGATCCATATATAATTATTTTTACTTATATAACCAGATTTTAGTTCTCTAACATTACTTGCTTATGCATCGAGGCAGTGAACAGGTCAGGTGTATCTGTTTTTCAAGCCAGAATAAATAATATTATTCATAGATTATAGTTTCTTCTTAGTTCATTCAAAATTAGAACTAACCTCTTCCAAGTATATTTTTCTCTGCATTGTTTCTTCACAATAGAGCCTTCTGCTGTATCGGTCTTGTGTTTATACAGTTAGTTAAAATGGGGGGGGGGTCTCTTTTGTTCTGATTTCCCAAAGAGTGTATGAAACACTGACCATTATTTTAACCCTGTTCAGCAATGGGTACACTGAACGTTGTATTAATAGGTGCTTATGGGAACTTTAGACAAGTTAAAATAGAGAAGATTTGCTAAAGTTATACTTCAAGAAATAATTCCAGATAAACATTAGAGTCATGTTTAACTATATAATGTACAAAATTTGCTGGGGCTCAGGTCAGCATTTTATTTTTTTTTTTATGACAATACACTAGTTTTTAATGACTCATCATTCTGACTTTCTAATTAGTGTAATGTATGTACTCAAAATTAAGTGCAATTAACATAGGGAACTTTCATTCTACTCTTTGCTTAGATAAAATCATTATTAAACGTATAGATACCTCTTACAGTTATAGCTGTACTTTTTCTAACAGGTAGTAGTAATTCTTCAACCCTCAAAGTATTTTCCTTTCATTCTCACAGGTGGAAAGATACTTTTAGCAAAAATAACCAGTGTACTCAGTTACTGTATTGAGTTCTTAGTCTGTTTTCTGAATCTCCACCATCTGAAGACTATTTGCTGGTTCTAATGACTCATATAAACACCCCAAAGATTGAATTGTTTCTTAATTTCACCATATTAATCACCCCTGGGTTGGCTTTGTTTGTTTGTTTGCTTTGTTTTGCTTTCCTGATTCTGCACAGATCACAGATATTCTGAGTCATTTTGGTAGTTAGAAGGAGCCACCTGTAATAGTTAGAAGGAGCTAAAGACTGAGCATTTTGATGTTAGATTTTGAAGTTAGATTTGAAGTTAGATCATTATTTTTTATTTCAAGTTACATTTTTCACAATTTATGTAGCCTTTGTCTCTCTGTTGATGTAGTTTGCCATTATCTGTGGTGCATGAACTAAACTGTACATTTTTTTTTTTGTTATTCATGTAATTTCTCATTTTATTTACTTTATGCTTTTTTATACAAATGAAAACATCGCCTGAAAAAAAGTAAGGGAATCATTTTTCCAGCTTCACCAAGCCCTTCAGTGATGATCTGCTTATGTATCAACTCCTCTTTTCCCTAGTTTTTAGAGGATATGGTGGCACAGAAGGAATGTGGAGATGACCATATCCAAGGATGAACAGAGGCTGAAAAAAAAAAAAAATCCTGAAATTAGGCAGACAAGACAGGAACTACAGCACCAGTGTTGAGCCCAAGATCTTCTACACTCCCTGGTCCAAAACCAATACTTTAAATCCGTTTTGGAAAGTGATTATCAGCATTTCAGTGACATTTCATAATGGTAAACGTCGGGTTTAAGGGAGCTTGTCCCCATCAAGTCACCAGGTGGCGATGTAATGTCGGCAAAACCAGCCGCTCCTGGAAGCTTGGAGATGTTCCCTGGCTGATTGGCATCATGAACACCGCCTTTCTGCGAGCAGCTTTAGCGGTTAAATACCTGATAATGTCAGAAATTCCCTTCATTAGGTCTCCCTCTCCCCACAAGCCCTATTCTGTGGGTAATTCTCTACTTACTGGTGTATGAGCTTGTTGCAAATGCTGTTCTGAAAGGTGCAAGATTTCTTCTTGACTCTTGCCCCAGCTTTATTTTCCCATTTGTGTTCTAAAACCTAACCAGAACTAAAGCATCTGTTTTTCCTACACACTGTCTGACTGAGTTCTTGTATTGACTAGGAGTCTTTTGGGCCATTTAAGATGTGGCAGTAAGAACATCCAAGAAGGTGACAACGTATTTTTCTAATATTTAAAAGGAAATATTCTGTGAATCAGTTGTAATACTGTTTAATACATTCTGTAAGGCAGCATGGCTCTGCAGTACCATCATAATCATGAACTCCCTTTAAACCCGTGTGACTTGTGAAATGTCAGTGTCTCAGAATGAAATATTTTTGTTAAATTCATCTCATTTTTGCTTGATAAAGCTCTGTTTTACCACCAGCTGCAAAACCAAATTCACAAAAGCTTCACAATTTCTAAAGCTACACTGAAGTGGTTTAGTATTGAGCACAACTCTTTGCAAAAAAAAATTGCCTGCCTTTAGGACACAGTTGATTGAAACAACATATACAACTTTTCCTGTCCTCCTGGCTTCTCCTGCTTCTCAAGCCCTTCACTAAGTACTTCCTAATGCCAAAAGAAGAGAAAAGAAATGAAAAGGCATGAATTGTTCAGACAAAGAAAGTTGGAGAGTGTTTTGGGGCCCTCTCAGACTTAATAACAAGAAAAATGTAGGTAGGTTTATTTTGGCAGGAAGAAGCAGTGACTAACCATGCACAAAAGGAGCTTCTTTAGAGTGGGAGTTTGAGTTGCAAGTGGGGGAAGAAATAAAAGGCCGTCACCAGGAGAAAGAACATTAACATTATCAGGACAGAGAATTTATATTTTCTGTGTGTGGCTGGGATTCCCTTCGTGATGTCTCAATCTGTGCCGGTGGTACTCATTAAAACCAGAAGCTGCCACAAAATGATTTCAGCCAAACTCTGACCTATCTTGAAATCCTACAAAGTTAAAAGTAAAATGAGCAAAGAGCATTACATTACGTGCTCTGAGAGAAGGGACAGAAAGGAAGGGGAGAACTGAGCCCAGAGCTGCAGAGATCATACAAGACTCTCAGAATACAAACATTAGCCATAAAATGTGAGCCCAGTGAGTTTGCAATGAGTTTAACTGTGTCATGACACTGATAGCTGAGAAAACAAAAGGCAAAATGCATCTCTTTGGCTTTTGCCACCTGCAGCCTGTATAATGTACAGTTTTTATGCAGCTGAAGAGGAGGAGGAGGGAAACAAGCCCAATATCTGCTAAATCTGCAAACAGAACTGCATTCCTGATTACAGCTCTATTTTAAAAGAAAGTACAAACTGGTTTTTAAGTCAAAGTCAGAATAAGCTGCAAGAATTCAGTAGTATTCCTGAACTCCTGAAGTCTATCTGTGCAAACATCTGGGAAACCAGCAGAGAAATCCAGCTCGTGGGCACTGAAGATGCCATCATGGAGCTGTTATGAAGACAGACAACCATTTACCTCCTCAAGTTGTGTCCTCCAGTTAGGTCTTTAAATGAGTTAGTTTCTGATTTGGAAGAGGACTTTTGTCTGCCTAACACACTATGCTGTTATATGCTATGCACAGCAGGATCGAAATTGCCAAGGTAATTTACCTTAAGCAAATGAGTTTCATATGCCTAAACAAAGGCAGCAATCACTAGCAAGATGCTTCCAGGACTTGGAAATTCCATATGAGTGTAAAGAGAGCTTATTCTGTGAGCCCCATCTGCAAAAAATGATAAACACACATGTCACAACCTGCTCTCAGTGTAATGCGTGAGCTGACCCCAGATTTCCAGCATTCCCTTATCTGAAATGTAACAGAAATGGCCAAAGCAGATATGAGTGTGTGTGTGGGGGGGGGTGGAAGGAAAAATCACAGAATGGTTGAGGTTGGAAGAGACCTCTGGAGCTCCTCTCATCCAAAATAGAAATGCACAAGTGTCAAATAACTATTGGGAAGTAGCTGGGTAAGAATTGCTGCCTTTTTTTTTTTTTTTTTTTTTTTTTAAGCTTAACTAAACATTCATGAACTGCCTGCAGGGATTTCTGTTCAAAGAAGCAGCTCGAAAAGCCAAAGAATGGGTAAAAGTGTCCCAAAAGAGAGAAGAAAATATTCTGCCTTTTCAGAGCAAATGAAAGCAATCAACCAGGCAGTTGTTCCAAAGACAAAACCAGGTGCTATGTGATGACCAGCAGACAAGAACACATCACTGAAATGGTAAAATGTTTATAATGAGCATAAAAGGGGAGGGGGGATGTGAGGGCAGGGTGGAAGCACCGATCCAAACCCTCTAGATTATTGGTTAGTTGCCTGGGGATGTCCATGCAGTGTTGATAGCTTAGGTTTGATTCTTTTATATGCTGGGTGCTGATGTGAGCAAGCACGGGATGCACACACAGGTGAGCACATGAATGTCAGTGAGGACTATATATATCTAAATCCCTGCTTAGACTGTGTCAGGCTGATTAGATTTTCTACTGTAAGATTGTTGCTTCATCTGGGTCTGGAACAGAAAAAATCAAACTACTAGAATATGAAAATAACAAATACTAACTAAACCTTAGCTATGAAATATCAAAGCGTCATCCAAAGAACAGAATATCCAGTAATGTGGCATCTGTAATTTTTGCCCTTTGGAATATGATTTTGCCTTGAGATTTCTGAAACTATATGAACACCCCCAAAATCACTCAGAATATAGACCTTTGGCATTTGCAGGACTCTTCTTGTTATAAGCAGAGATCATTAGTGTTGTGTCTGAGAGTCTTATTGTATAATGGAAACTCAGTTTGGCTCTATGGACAAAAAAAAGTAAATCCAGACACATGAATGTCTCCTGAGGTTTACATTCACATTCCTCAGCTATTCAAAGAATAGAGAGAAACTGAAACTGCAGTTCTGCTCATGCATTTGTTATTTTCAACAGAAAATTTGTATGGGGTTCATCCATCCCTGCTGGGCAATTTCTAAGAACGAACTATGTAATTGTGTGCTTCTTACACTCTATATTGTATGCATATAAATTAAAGTAGGAAAACCTCTAAGTCATAATCCAAGCCAACTATTAGCATAATCAGTCTATCGTGCTTCTTGTAAGTCAGTAATGAGAGGCTGGAAGGACTTCTCTTAGATGTACAGGAAGGTCTGGAAAAGATCCAGTCATTTTATAAACCTGAGAATGCCATCAGTAAGAAAGAAATTAAATGTACAATGTTATTATAAACAAATGTTCCCAAATTTCAAGCCCAATTTAATACTGCCTTTGCAATGGACCAGAGTAAGGGGTGATATGTGACTTTACTGCTCTGTCATGTTGCACATTTTCAACTTCCCATTTCTTTCACTCTTCCTCTCTGTACCAGCCCAGCCATGATGCTTGACATGCAGTGGAAAAGGGAGCAGAGACCACGCTTACATCCTAAGTTTGCCAACCCATCTCCAGCATACACAGCTCCATGAAGACTTTTGGTTGCCTAATTCTGTCTGTTATCAATGGCATAATCTGCTTCTGCATCTTCCTTTATATGAACATACAATCACACTTCCACTTTTCCTTTTTTTTCCTTTGGACATACATTTGTAACCGAGGCTCCTAGGCCATTTATACATAAAGGGCGTACTGCAATGTTTGTGCTGAAAATCTTTTATGAACTAGTATGAACTATGTCTTCTTGGGATGTCTGGAAACCACCACACTACATGAGTGTTGTGCCAGTCTCGGGCAAACACATCTTGCCTTTCTCATGGGTCAGTTTGTGACATGGCACAATTTAATATCCTGGCCCACGTTCGGCATCAGCTACAAGATGTTTAACAAAATCTTCACTAGACAATACGGATTTGCTCCTGATTTTTTTTTCTATCATTCTCTCCAGTGAATATTTTGAAAAGGGAACCTAGGGACCATGAATAGCAACATTTACTTCGGCAAGACTTTTGTCAAGCACCTGCAGTTTGGACATTGCAAAAGAAAACCAAAATTAAATAATTTTTCAGAATTAGATTTAAAATCAGTCATCCCTGATAGGGCTGAGTTGGAATTATTCAGAGAAGAGGAATGCCCCTGTGCCATGTTTGGAGGTAACTGGTTTGTTTTGTAAATCTCATTGGAAATAAAAAGCTATGCCTGGTATATCTAAGACTGTATAAACATTCCCAGTTGATAACATGCATATTCTGTTCTGAATTAAATAATTTAAAACGCTCTCCACAGAAAGCCCACAGCAAGTAATTCAGAAACATATTATGAGTCTGACATTTCACTCTTGTCCAGCTATTTTAAGATTCTGATATTTTGAAGACATCACAGCGTTTCTGGGTACTCTATAAATGAATTAAAGATGCTCCAAGAAAACAAGCAATTCAGCAAGCCCAAAATATATTACTAGAAGCCCTACATGTTTAGGAAGCCAGGCCTGGAGGATTTTGCATGAAGACTTTATTGTTTGACCACCTCAGGGCTGGGGCCCAGTGCAGGCAATGCACTTCCCAACACCCTTGCAGTCTCTGGGCTTGCTGGGGCTCCCGTCTCACCTCAGAAGTCCTCAGTCCCTTGCCCTGCACCATGCTTTTGGTGGGACAACAGTCACAAGGCTCTCGTGCAGCACCTGTCTCCCATCATGTAGCCAGAATCTGCCAACACTCTGCTCCAGCATCTAGAGGAATATACCGAAATCCCTAAACCAGAGCCAGACATGTGAGTGCCAGCGTTCCTGTAGGAGAGCTGGGATGGAGGAGCTGGAAGTTTTGGGCTGCTTGTAAACTTTGTCCAACAGGGGTACCCTGGGGGCTCCCTCACTGCTTCGTGGACCTCGTTGCTGACATCGAGAATATTGCTGTCCCCTGGAGCAGCTGCTGAGTGAATGAAATATTTTGGTTCAAATGCACTGTGTTCAAGTGCTTCTGAAATCAGATTTTCTTTGATTTCTGTTTCACAGATTTCTGCTTGAAATAGAACAAATCAAATTAAAGAATCAAATAATGTCTCATAAATGGTGGACGCTGTCTGTGTGGCACTGTTCTGTAGAATAAAAGCTAATTTGAGGACATTTCCCCTTGATTTCCTGCTGGTAGATAAAATAATAACATGGATGCTGGATTTAGCTGTATTGCAGCTTTTTTAGTTACACAAATAGCATGAGAACCACAGCCTTAACACCTGTGCATGCGACAACTATGCACAGTTTTGCCAACATCAATCAAGGCATGAATCTTTAAAACAATTATGTGAAGTGGAAGTAGGAAGCATTGCAGCTCTGATCCATCACTGTGTTCACTCAAATAATATACTCATTTTGAAAACATCACCTGAAGCAACCTCTTGCAGAGCAAAGAAGGAGGGAGAGCAATGAATTTACATCTGTGGCTGTTAGTTTCCCCTTATGAAGTGGCCAATTTGGTAAACCTCTACAGTGATCACCAACAGGCATTCTGCTTTCCTTGTCTTCTTCTGAATCATGTCACACCCCTAAAGGATTTCAGTTTCATGCTCAGTAGCAACTCAGTGAAATGATTTCTATGCAAACAAGGTGACTGGGGAATTGTGTTCCAGCCGCTCACCTTCCTGCCTCTCCTGAGCAGTGTGCTGCAACCTGCTGCTGCTCTGGCAACCTGCTGGCTTGCATTCTCTTTAGCCAAATGATGTTTAAGACAGATAAAGTTTCGTTTGTTGTTTGAAGTGCAGAGGGGTCAATCAGGCAACAAGAGCATGTGCTGTTTTGTATATAATAGGATTTGGTATGGGGTAAGGTGAGAACTCAGTAATGGCTTGTTTTCACACATTGGCTTCTTATTTTAACAGGTATTTCTGCTCTAAACAGGAATAGAACTGTGCTCAGTCTCTCCTTACTAGGTGTAAACACGTGTAACCTAAGAAAGGATAACATACTCTTCCTCTGTAGGAAGAGATTTCTACTGCTTATGACAGACAACAGCAGTCCTGACTGCCTGCCTTAAGTGCCTGGCCACAGTCTGCTCTCTAAAGAGGGAGACTTTTGTCCATACAGCAGTCTCATACAAATGCAATACCAGGTGCCTAGAGAAGGTGCACAGTGCAACATGCAACACCCATGTGTATTGCTCGGGTCGGAGATAGAGGTGTGAGCAAGTGCTGCTGGGTTGTAGCACCCTTATGATCAGCACAGCCCCCTAAACAAGGTGTTGATCCCAGGGTGAAGATCTCCACATTGCCTTTGGTGGTGGCTCCGTATTTCCCTGACAATTTGGAAATGTTATTTTGAGTACTGATACAATAAAATATTAAACAAAATATTTGGCTCTAATTGCTTTGGAAAATTAGTTCCATAAGCATTTTTAAGTTGAATTACTAGATTCAATAAAACTATAATAAACATTCATTGAGTTATATAAATTAGAGGTAAGGACATAATTTGCAAATGTATTTTTGCTTCACTTTGCCTCACTGTTGGCACAGATGTCGGGGGACTATGATTCATGAATACTGTTTTCAGGTCAGATTTACTTTAAAACCCCAAAGTACACTTACATTAAATGAACAACTTTGTGATGCTTTTTTTCCAGATTTTCTGGGAAAAATGAAGCCTGCTAGTTCCAGGCTGTTAGAAAGCCTGCGAAATGTTTGTCTCAAAAGCCTTTGCACAGCTTAAAGTGGTCTTTGGGCTTGTATACTTCATTATGAAAGGCAGAGAGGAAAACCAGTAATACCACCCTAATATTAAAATGTTTCCTATACACAGTTAATATAATTTAAAGAAGAGGAGGCTGAGGGGAGGTCTCATGGCAGCCTGCAGCTCCCTCACAAGGGAGGAGCTCTGTCCTCTGGGGACAGTGACAGGACCCGAGGGAACGGCATGGAGCTGTGACAGGGGAGGGTCAGGCTGGGTGTTAGGGAAAGGTTCTGCACCCAGAGGGTGGTCGGGCACTGGGACAGCCCACCCCCCCCCAGGGCAGTGGTCATGGCACTGACCCTGATGGAGTCCAAGAAGCATTTGGACAATACTCTCAGACATATGAGCTGATTTTTGAGTGGTGCTGTGCTGACTCAGGAGTTAGACATGATGATCTTTGTGGGCTCTTTCCAACTCAGGATATATACTATGATTCTATGATTCAATGTTTCTTTGGTTCTATGGTTCTACGATACTATGATTCTAATTTAAAGAACACAATTCAAAAAAGACATAGCTTTCATACACTAATCCTCAGGCAATAGCTGATAGGCTAGAATTTACAAAAGATCGTAAGCATTCTGCCTTTGTTTCAACTTGCTTGCTAAATCTTCCGTTAATAACATTGTGGGATTCAGAATAGTTTTTATTTTTCTTTTTTCTTTTTTTTTTTTTCCCATTTAAAGAGAGTGAACTAATTTGATTAAGGGTTCTATTAATAGTTTAATTGAACATCTGTCTCCAATTAAATTGTAATAGTCTGTGCTAAGAAGTTTGTAATGTGTGATGTTTTGATGATACTTAATTAGTTGAATTCACTAGGTTATGTGTGTACATTACCTTGAAGATGAACGCTCCTACTTAAGTGCTACGTAGTACCATAAACAAATTTGTAATAGTTTGGTAGACTAATTTAGAAAGGTATTCTGAATAGTTTGTTTTTAGACTTGTAGTAGAGTTCTGTTTATGTCATGCCTAGGTCCCACACTTCCCAATACATTCCAATAAACGCGATTGTCCCTTTCCTCCCTCTGGCTGGAGGCAGGGCCCCTCTAATCCTGGTCATAATATTCATCACTGTCTGGGGGACTGCCTGCTGGAAATAGGAGCAGCAAGTTTCTCAGAAAGCCCCCCTTTTGTGATTGTTTTTCATTGCAACTCCCATACCCATGCCTCTAGGGTTGAGGTAGGTTTTCCATCCCATTTTCTCATGTCCTCTCCATGGTCATGTAAAACCACAGAGTGGCACGGGGTGTGTACCCACTATATCTTCCCTGAACAGAAGGACGCTTGCCCCTGATAGCTGAGACACTGGTTTGTACAGGTGGGGAGGAAGGTGAATTCTCTCTAAGTTGGTTGGAAACTTCAGAAAGTTTCTCCAAAGTATTCTCTTTTAGTTGGTGGAACTCTTGAGAAAGTTTTTTCACAGCCAAGATGCAGGCCTGTAGGGAAGAGAGACTTTCTTTGTACCACTGGAGTTGTTTAGCCAATTCATCCACCATGGGTGGAGACCTCATGGTCTTTCCAGGTCTTTACTGCCAATGAATTGGCATATGATGATGGTGCAAACTCCATACAAACTTCCACCACATGGGTAATATACACTTGACTTCATCTGGATCTTTGGATAGCTGGTCATTATCTAGGTCATCATAAATCACCTCCCGTACAGCTAATTCCTTCAGGTACTGGATTCCCTTCTCTATGGTGGTCCATCTGCCTGGTTGACGTACAAGATCTTCCTTGAAGGGATACCTTTCCTTCACACCTGACAGGAGATGCCTCCAGAGGGTGAAGACTTGTGCTCCATTTCCAATCGCTTTGTCAGTGCCTGTGTCCCCAGCTGCTTGGCTTCCCTGCCCTCTAATACCAGACTATTGGCTCCAGTGTCCCAGCACTGGGGCAGCCAGGTGACAAGGTGTTCACCTGGACAATGACCGAAATCCTTTTGCATATCTCGTATCTCATGCTGGGACAGGCCTTGGGTAGTTATTGATGCTTTTATGGTATCTTCCTCTTCATCTTCCTCTTCGTGTGATGGCCCAGCCACTGCAGAATAGCCCATCTCGTTGTCGTCTTCCTCCCCAGTCTGAGTAGGAGTTCCTCTGCGTTCTAAACGACCTGACTTTCTCATCCATTTTTTCGTCTTGGTTATAGGGGCAACTTACACTGCCACAGTCTGTTTCCCTGACCCAGCCACAGGGCCTGTCACAGGGGTTGGAATGACCGCAGGGCCTGTCTTAGGGTTGGAACAACTGCAGGGCCTGTCACAGGGGTTGTGAAACCAGGTATTCGCCTACCAGGTAGCGGAAACCAGAACACTGGGACAGAATCAGCTTTGAAGGTCTAATATCACCTACAAATCTGAAGAATCCGGAGTGACCCTGATGACGTCAGGGATATCACATTATTTGTTAAAGTGAATTTCCAAGGAGAGTGAGGTATCAAAGTTCATACTGAGCCAATACAAAATATAAAATACATTGCGTTTACAGATGAAAAAAATGGCGTTGTTGTCACTTCAGCAGGCTGAAAGCAAAACAATAAGAATTGTACTTATGATTAATTCCTTTTTTGAAGCTATTTAAGCAGTGGAATTCAGAAGAAGGTTTACTGAGGAAATCCACTTAGAAAGCCATAAAAATGTAACAGTTTTCTAAGTGCAGTGAAATCATTCTTCTGTGCTGGGAAAGTGAACAAATATAAAAATGCTAGAACAGAGTAATATGTAAATAAACTATATTAATTTTATTATTTCATCCCTTACTAGTATTGACAATGCAAAATGTCTCATAAAATTTTAAATTAAATATACAGGAAAAAAAGTAAATCTAAAGCAACTTAGTCTCTCTAAGAACGTTTGATGGCATCACAGAAGAGCCCATGGAGGGCGAGAAAGTTAGAGGAGCAAATAGGAGATGCGATGCTTGGGGCACAGGTGCAGTGCCAGGTATTTGGAAGTGAGAGTGTAAAAAAAGAGAACATTCAACCTCTTATAGAGGAGCATAGTTTACAAAGCCCTGTATGTGGTGAACTCACTCATAGGTAAGGAAACTGAAAGAGCAATTTCTTGAGGACAAAGGGCAGCATTGTGAGGGGAAGAGAAAAATGATACTTTTTTTCTAATAAAGGTTTAGGTTATATCAAATGAAAAGAATTATGAAATGCAAGGCTGAGGAAAATGACTCATAGATTACAATCACTGGACAGTATATGATATATATCAAAGAGTGCTATGTTGGTCCTGTGGTTTCTGGATGAGCTAGACTACACCTCACAGAACATATCCTCATTGCAGAGATTTGATGTAATGTAGAACCCACTGTATCAGTAGAGATATCTTTTTACATTAACCTTTTTACTGAAACACATAATCAGTTGAAAAATAATGGTAAATCATTGTCCTCCTCACACCTATAATAATTTCTTTTCTTCCATCCCCCAAAATATTCTATTTTGAAAACGCCACTATGGTATCCCAAGACAGTAGTGGTTTAGATACTTCCATGTCTCACTTTTCTTTGTAAGCTAAAAGCTAAATGAATTAATCAGAATATGTCTCACATGATACTTCATTCATCTTCAAAAAGAGACGGGAAACACCTAGGAAAACTCTGTAGGTGTTTCCGGTAGCTCCTAAAATGTACCAGAAGTGTAGGATTTAGTTGTGAGTGGGTTCAGCAAAACAACAGAGTTTCACAAGAAGAAAAATCTTTCTGTAATAAGTATGCTGGAAGCCTATTTTGCCTTTAATTAAAAATTAAAAATAAAATTAAACAACAAAATGACCACAGTTTCCTTCCGACCAGCTCAAACTGAAACTGCCTTTATTTTGGCTTTGTCTTCCAGCCTGTGTATTAGATTACACCTTTGTCTGAGAAGACCCCACCACTACCAATGATCTGCAGGACATTGGTGCTATTGGGCTGCAGCAGAGTACCCCCTTGGCCGTTCTCCTTGTTGCAGTAGCTGAAGTGAAAAATTACCAGAGTACTTTTATGAGATCTAACCAAAACGAATTTGTAAGGAAAACTACGAAACCTTAATATGACACTGATCTTACCAACCAGAACAAGTCAAATATTGCAGAGAGCGTTATCAATTTGAGAAGGAAAGCTCTTGATTGGGAAAAATATATATATAAGAAATTCAGTATAAAAGAGAATGAACAACACTGCAGCAGACTTGTCACTATGAAAAAAGAGGAGTTTAATTTAAAATTCTGCTTTTTGATGTAGGATCATGTAGTCTGGGCTGTGTCAACATGTTATCTGCCTAACAAGAGTATGCAAAAAGCTGGTAACAGTGAGATAAAGCACAAACCAAGGCAACATGATTTATTTTTTTTTAAATTGCCTCTCTACCACATATTCTTTTTTGTTGTTGTTGTTGTTCCCTGCATTAAGCAGCCTCACACTCTTTCTCAGATTTGTAGCAAATTGGATCATTTATTCAGGAACTGTAAAACAATAGGAGGTGAATCTGGAGGACAGAGAGTTTCCTCATGGTTAGACCCAAGACGTTTTGCAGTGCTATTGGTTCAAAACTCCATGAACTTTTTCCAATTTATTGAGTCTTGCTGAAATGAAATTAGGTAAGTGGCGTGAAAACTAAGTAAGGCTTTTGCATTGTAGGAGGTACACTGAACTTTGTTCCTGACCTGCAGGGCAAGAAAGAGGGAGAAGAACTTCTACACTATATAGCTAAAACTCTTACGGACCTTTAAAGCCCTTTTGAGGGAAACAGGGTTTTCCCCAGTTTTTCCAGGTTTTCCAGGTGTTGGAATTGACTTTGACAGCTTTTAGCTAGCGGTAAGAAAGTCCTCACTGTACAGAGAGTATTCAAACACTGAATCAGTCAGACTAGGGAAAAAAGAAAAAAAAGAAAAAGAAAAAGAAAAAGAAAAAGAAAAAGAAAAAGAAAAAGAAAAAGAAAAAGAAAAAGAAAAAGAAAAAGAAAAAGAAAAAGAAAAAGAAAAAGAAAAAGAAAAAAAAGAAAGAAAAAAAAGGAAAAGGAAAAGGAAAAGGAAAAGGAAAAGGAAAAGGAAAAGGAAAAGGAAAAGGAAAAGGAAAAGGAAAAAAGGAAAAAAAGGAAAAAGAAAAGGAAAAGGAAAAGGAAAAAGGAAAAGGAAAAGGAAAAGGAAAAGGAAAAGGAAAAGGAAAAGGAAAAGAAAAAGAAAAAAAGGAAAAAAAGGAAAAAGAAAAGGAAAAGGAAAAGGAAAAAGGAAAAGGAAAAAGAAAAGGAAAAGGAAAAGGAAAAGGAAAAGGAAAAGGAAAAGGAAAAGGAAAAGGAAAAGGAAAAGGAAAAGGAAAAGGAAAAGGAAAAGGAAAAGGAAAAAATTGAAAAAAGGAAAAGGAAAAGGAAAAGGAAAAGGAAAAGGAAAAGGTGGGTTAAATTCCAGAACCCAAATCTGCACTTCCAGCATATTTCAGCATACTTTCCAATCACATTAAAATTGTCCAAGGAAATTGAAGAGCATAAAAATCAGTCAAGCTCTATTCCCTCATTTAGTATCTTTTCTATTTCTATAATTGGTCTATTTGTATGCCAGTGATGCTGAAGCCTGTATGTTTGTAGTTTCCAAGTTATAGTTACTGTAAGGTAGTAAAGATTTAGATTGTTTGCTGACTTTGTTGTAAACTTTAGACTATGCATTTAAAATTATGATCTGGTTTCTTTTCTGCATGTACCATCTTGTTGGGAATAAGAAACTAAAATGGAAAGACATAATAATGCAAATATGAGTGACTTTATTCTCAAACACAATTACATCAACTCAATGCTGAAGAATTGGAGCAAAACAAATTAAATGGTTTTAGTACTTATGCTTTTTTACAATTTATACACAAGACTAGAGGGAAAGAAGCTTTCTGACCTCTGTTCAGTCACCAGGGAACTAGAATCTGGTTATCCTCTATTTTTGGTATATTATGTGACCCCAAATCTGTAGTTGTCCAATGACAACAAGGTTAAGGAACTTCTGAGGGCAACAGAATCAGTAGGCAGTATAAAGCTATGTGTATATTTATGTTATTAGCTTTTAAATAAAAATATACATATATATAATAAAATAAAACAATAAATTATAATATATAAAATAAATTATATTTATATATAATATATTGTATACATTTATATATTATATGTATTGTATTGAATAAATTATGTAATAAAATAAAAATAAAATGAAAAAAATAATCTTTTTGGTAAACAGATGGCAGGAAAAAACTGCTAAAATGTATATACTTTCATCTGCTATTTTGCAAAATAGCTTTAATTCTAAGTGAGCAGAATGTTTTGTTTATTTTTTTTTTCTGCAAAGAAGAGATATTGCTAACCCTACTGTATCCCCTTTTATTTTCTGCCAATATTTTCTTCCTGCTAATTTCTGTCAAAGAATTACTGAAAAAAAGGAATATGAACACAAGAAAATGTGCCAGAACCAGGTGTTTAGCTGACGAATTTAATTTTCTTTCTGCTCCTAAATAGAATGGAGTGCACTTTCTCAGACAGATGTAGTTTTTATATATATATAACTATATATATATAAATATATACATACAGACATATGTATATAGTTTGTCAAGAAACAATGGTTATTTGTTTCTCTTTTCGGGAGAAGTGAGTCAACAATCATCCGCTGCCTGTAACACTCACATGAATACTGTAATGAGTTATTTCTGTGGATGCCACTGCATAGAATGAAATATCAAAAGGTATATATATACATACTAATTTCAGCTTGCCCAACTAGTGATTTTTTTCAGGACAAAATTCAAAAAGCAGGAGGAAGATTATCTAGATAACAACAGACCAATTAATTCAGCATCAGTCCCAAATAAAGTCACAGGAGAATTGCTACAAGGTTCAACCAATAGGTAGTTAAGGATGCAACTGATAACATCAACACATCTTTACGGAGAACATCCTTGAGGATCTATGGCTTGTTTAATGGAAAAAATTGCATGTGTATAGTGTAGCCTACATAGACCTTGTTCAAGTGCTCAGTTTAGCTTTGCAGCAGATTAGGTAAGATGGGTAAGAACTAGCTCATATAAATGGATCTGACATGACAGGCTGACAGATTTCAAGAACACAATTATATGAAATAATTTTAATTGAAGTCACATCGTTTCTAGTGATATTTTTGCATGGACTATATTAGGTCTTTTTTTTTTTTCCACCAGTAATCCAGAAGTACTTTCAAAAATTTTGATGGTCAAATTTTCAGGTGACAAAGATGGGTAGAATGAAAATATTGTGACAGACAAGCAGTTTTAGAGAGCAGCAGAAACAATCTGTAAGTTGGGCCTAGCCATGAAATTTTCATCTTAATAGGCTTCAGTGCAAAGCACCACATTTAGATGCACTGATGGCAGGACAAGCTTAGAGGATGGTGGTCTCCACTCTGTTGTAGAAGCTCAGGGAAGGTTCTGCATGATGCCCAGAAATTTCAACCTGAGGTCACAGTGTCATAGTATAACCAAAAAAAACAAAACAAACAAACAAACAAACAAACACAAACACAAACCATCTTGCAATGGGAAAAGGAGTGTATGCTAGTAGCATTGAGCTAGATGTTACAAATTCCTTTCCAAAGATTTGGAGAAGGTGCAGAAAAGAGTTTCCACATTGACTCAGGAGACAAGGAATACACCTTGCACTTGAAAGGCTTGAGGAAGACAATGTCTACTGCGTATCAAAATGAAGAGTGAAAGGTGATGTGATTACAATATACAAGTACATCCCTGGAGGGGAACAAGAATTTCCTGAAGTGCTTTTTAATCTAGCAAGGAAAAGCATAACTTAGATCACTTGATGCAAGAGAATGCCAGAGAAACTCAAACTGAGAGTAAAGTACAACTCTTCATCATGACAGTCGTTAATCATTGAAACAAATTATGAACAAAAGCAATCGATTCTGCAGTGCTGGATGTCTTCATCAAGACCAGGTGCTCTTCAGGAGCATACGTGAATGCAGCAGAACTCAGTGTCTAAAATGGCTTCAAGGACCTGAACACACTGCTATGTTGCCAGTGCTTCATAAACACAAAACAAATGGTAGCATCCCTTATCTCTGGAAATTAAAGAGCATAGACACAATAGATGTCTATATACAGACAAGTGGAAACAAGCATTCCCATTTTTCTACGGTATTCACATGGATCTGCTGTAGATGCCAATAGAAAACAGCACAACAACTAACAAGTTAAATGTGTCAGAATAACAAGGATAAACATTTCATAGGAAAAGGGGTAGACACAGCAGTGTAAGCCCTACTGCATTTCTCAAAGTGAACAAGAAAAGAGAAACTGCATGGACACAGGTATCTGAAACAAAGCCCTGTGATTTGAGCCAGCTGAGGCTGTGTGATTCATGGCATTAATGATCCTGGCTTCTGAGAAAATCTGGCATCTTGTGCAACAGCTGCAACAGCTAACAGGACAAGGATCAACTCAGAGAGAGACAATGGCACATGCTACAGATGGAAATGGTTAATGCTGAGAGGAGATTCGAGGATGAAATATTAACCTGCACTGCACTGTTTCAGATTTCTGCCTCTCCAGCCCCTTGGCTAATCCCTTCTTGACATGGTTTCCCTGCATTGTTCTCCAGGGGCATATCCAAGGGCTGGATCTGACCTTCAATGGTGCCTTAGCAGATGGCAAGGCGGTGAGAGTCTCAGGGGTCAGCTTTCAGCCACAGCAGCTCCAGTTCTGGCCCTGGCAGTAAGTCAGAGCACACAACCAATTAGGACCACTAAGGGACCAATGACCAGCAGAGATTTGGCATCTGTACAAAACCCTCCCCTATCCCACTCTCATTCATCCTCCCAAAAACATGCCATTTGCCTTAGAGTCCTACAGTAAGAGGGAGATGCTGATGATCCAAAACACAAACAGAGGGATCAGGCATGAATGTATTTTACTTTTTCAGAAAGTCTGCCTAAAGAGTCAAAGGCAGCAATGGCCTCTTTCCTCTTCCACAGACAGATTGAACTGTGAAGGTTTGCCTGCCGCACAGGAGGAGATTAGGAATGCTTCCATCTCTGAAACACATAGCAGAGTTTTGCTTATACAAATTCGGGTTTTGGTCAGCTGTACTTTGCTAAAGCAAATATTCTTGCTCTTATGCAATGCTGTGGTTTAACTTGGCCGGCAGCTAAACACCACACAGCCGTTCGCTCACCCTCCCCCCTCCCTCTCTGGGATGGGGGAGAGAAATGGGAAAGTGAAGCCTGTGAGTTGAGATAAAGACAGTTTATTAAGACAGGAAAATAATAATTATAATTATAATAGTACTACTAATAATAATGTGTACGAAACAAGTGATGCACAATGCAATTGCTCACCACCCGCTGACCGATGCCCAGCCTATCCCCGAGCAGCTGCCCCCCCCCCCCCCCCCCCAGCTAGCCACCCCTATATATTGTTCAGCATGATGCCAGATGGTATGGAATACCCCTTTGGCCAGTTTGGGTCAGCTGTCCTGGGTCTGTCCCCTCCCAGCTCCTGCTGCACCCCTAGCCTGCTCGCTGGCAGGACAGAGGGAGAAGCTGAAAAGTCCTTGGCTTGGTGTAAGCACTGCTCTGCAACAACTAAAACATCAGCATGTTATCAGCACTCTTCTCATCCTAATCCAAAACATAGCACCCTAACAGCTACTAGGAGGAAAATTAACTCTGTCCTAACTGAAACCAGGACATGCAAGAATAATAATGGGAGTTGGTAGCCTGTATATGTGAGCTGGAGAACAGGAAAAAAAATTCTCTTACCATCTTATTCTGAAAAAGCAACTAAATATAAGGTGGCAGCCAAATCTTTACCCTGGGTAGTAAGGTTCTTTGTAAATTCATGTTTAATCACTGTGTCCTTTTGCTTCATCTCTACTCCTTTGTTTCTACTTTTTTCTTTCCTGGATGTTATCTACTTCAGGCACAAATCCATAAAAGATATTCTGCTGACAGCAGAAGGTAGTTGTGGTAATGTAAAAGGATGCCATGTAATGCCTACTAAGCACCTAGCTCAAGCCTTCATCCATGTCACTGAAGTTATCAGGGACAGCATTATGTTAAGTTCACCTGGAATAACACTTGAAGATGCCTTATGCCATCTCTCCCATCTGTGAAAAACATAGCATAAAGTTGTACACAAGCATAAAGTTGTACACACTCACTCCTGGGCCAAAACACAGGATATGCAAGGTTGAAGGGATGCTCATGGTTCAAGCTGAACCATGAGCTCACTGCTTCCAGATCTCTTCAGGTGAACATCCCTGCTCCACAGGTTATATTTGATTCCTCAAGAGCCCCCAGGTATGACAGGTTAAGAACAGTCATGAGTGATATGGATAGCAGTCATTTATGTTTCATAACTACTGAACTTCTAAGCTGGTGACAGATTTAAGGATATTAGTATTGACATCTGATGTTTGCCAGGTTCACCAGTGCTGTGCTAAAGCCAAATCCAGGTTTTCCCCAGTACCGAGATGACAAGCTGGTTTGAGGCCTTTACACATATGTCTTATTGCCCCGTTTTTCACAAACTGAAGCATGAAAAATACTAACTAGGTAACCATTATCAGAAGTAACAGTGTCAGCAATGATTCTGTAGGCAGACAGCACCAACACTTATGGGCAGGTAGGTGATACACTCCTCCAAGGAAGGAGCCAAGGAAGTTGCTCTGTGCTGCTCAGATGCAGTACCCAAGGACCACCCCTCTAACTTAGCACAGTGATGATAGGACCAGACCACAAGATGCAAAAAACCGTTCTTGTTCACCCCATCCTGATCCCAGTCAAATAGAGACTGGCTTAAGGCCTAAAGCCTACAGTTTTAATATCCTTTCTAACCCCTACTGTCATGTTCAATTTCAGTTGTGGTTTGTCTGACTGCTTTACAGGCTAAATCACACAGTATAACTGCACGAACACAGCTTTCGTGGCTCACCGGGGCTCAGGAGAGCTGGGGCTGTGATGCGTTTCAAAGCAGGAAATCTGGTGGAAAACATCAGCCCACAGCAGCAAAGGGCAGGCTGGGAAGCATTCAAACAAAGGCCATTGTAATGCAGCACAGGCAGGCAGATCAGTGAATGCTGAACTGCCCCCAAAGCAAATGAGCTCTTTAGACTTTTCCATGGACCTGCTGCCTACCTGTTGAGCACCTGTAAGGGTGTCCTGAAGGCACACATGTGCCCTTTTGAACAGCAGCCCATAGTTGGGAATGGTATAAAGGAAAGTAGCCAAAAATTAGTTACAAAAATAAATAGGATTTCTTAAAAAAAAAAAAAAAAAAAAAAAAAAAGCAAAAAAGCCTTGCTTGGTTGGGCAGCAGGAAGTATAACTGCTTTAGTACTTGCATTGATCTTTACCTTGACTAATAACTTTTCCTGTGTAACTATGAACAGGATTGGAAAAAGAAACATGAAGTTAAAAAAAAACAAAACAAAACAAAACAAAAAAAACAGAATGTGGGTGAATACACTTGCTAATTTTAAAACTTTTAAACGCATGAACCTACTGCCTTGAGACAAACCACATCCCTGTCATCATTTCTGGTTAGAAAATGAAAGCTGTATGCTACATGAAGATAAATGATTTAAGGTCCCCCCAAAAAGTGCTGCCATTCATTGAAAATTTATATACTATGAAGGCAGAGATGCATCTGGGAGAACAAGATCTGTGGACTTCCTTTCGTCACCACAACATGATCTGGATCAGAGCATGTGGCACTGTTCCTGACTCTGCCTATGCTGTACTGTTACGTAGGGGAAGGTGGCAGCTTCTACTAGGGCACCAGGCTTGTGAAACTCGGTGGCCATCTCCAGCTTACTGAGGCACCGGTTGACCCAGAGCCAGCTGAAATCTAGGGGATTCTCAGCCCTGATTTCAATTGATTTTGAAGGAAAACAAGAAAAAAAACAACAAAACAAAAAAAAACACTCCAAGTTAAAGCAGTCTTAATCAGTCTAACTCACAAAATCTTTTTTTTTTTTTTTCCCCAGTGGAAGCATCCAGGTTAACTGGAATGATCATGTCTGTAATTTCCAGGAGTATTAGCAGCAAAAAATCTGGAAGAACTTGCTTTGTGACATATGTTATTTGTCAGGCAGTCTAAGACATCCATCAGTCAGTCTTGAGAAGTCACAGTGATTTTTTTGTCTGTATTTAATACAAACAACACCACAGCAGCTGAGTGCTTTCAAACCTCCATTACAGTCTAGAAAAAAAAAAAAAGAAGAAAAAGAAAAAAAAAAAAGACAGAATAGGGGTAAAAGGAAATACAGTTTTGTGCAAGACGACAGTATAGAGTTCACAAAAGGATTTTGCCCTTGGACAAGTGTAACAGGGCATCAGGCCCAGTCAGCATGGGTTCAGGAAAGGCAAGTCCTGCCTGACCAACCTCATCTCCTTCTATGACCGGGTGGCCTGCCTGGTGGACGAGGGAAAGGCTGTTGATGTAGTCTGCCTAACTTCAGCAAGGCCTTTGATACAGTCTCTCACAGTATTCTCCCGGAGAAGCTGGCAGACTGTGATTTGGACAGGTACTCTCTGCTGGGTTAAAAACTGGCTGGACGGCTGGGCCCAGAGAGTGGTGGTGAATGGAGTGAAATCCAGCTGGCGACTGGTCACCAGTGGTGTTCCCCAGGGGTCAGTATAGGGACCCATCCTCTTTAATATCTTTATTGATGATTTGGATGAGGGAATTGAGTGCACCTCGGTAAGTTTGCAGATGACACGAAGCTGAGGGGAAGTGTTGATCTGCAGGTGGGTAAGAAGGCCCTGCAGAGGGACCTGGATAGGATGGGTTGATGGGCAGAGATCTTGAACCTGCTTTTTGCTTACAGCAGGAGGGACTTTGATCCCCCATCCCTCTTCAGGTTCAGTAGTAATACTTTTAAACTAATAAAAGGTAGATTTTGATTACGTATAAGGAAGAAATTCTTTATTATGAGGGTGGTGAGGCACTGGAACAGGTTGCCCAGAGAAGCTCCACCCCTGGAAGTGTTTAAGGCCTGGCTGGCTGGGGCTTTCAGCAACATGGTCTATTGGTAGGTGTACCTGCCCACGGCAGGGAGGTTGGAATTAGAGGATCTTTAAGGTCCCTTCCAACCCAAACCATCCTATGATTCAGTGATTCTGGGGACAGACTTCCTGGTGACCTACTCCAGCCCCATGTCTTATGGCACCCACACCTTCTCCCAGCCTGCCACAAACACATGGGCTGCTCCTCATATGTCAAGCGATGTCTGGAAGTCTTAAAAGATGTCAGAGCCCTGCTGCTGTACATACTGAATCCTGAATGACAATCCTGTGCACTGAACAAGGCAGGAATAAACTGCTGTTATCCCCACTTCACCAGCAGCATTACTGAGAGGGGAGCTGGTGAACTGTTGTGGAGGAGATATTTGAAGTCCTGTGCTCCAAATTGCAAGCATTTGCCGTTTCTTTTAGTGTTTTCCTTCCTCTAGGTACTGGCAGAATAGGATCAAAACTATATCAATCTGTAAGGTAGGAGAATGTGAAGGTTCATAGGGACAATCTTTCTGAATGAGATGGAGGTCAGGCAGAAAATAAGATGCACATTTAACTGAAATATGAATGACTATGCATTAATGCAAAGGGGTCAAAACAATGCCAAATATTTCCTTGGTTTTGAATGTTTGGTTTTGAAATATTTTTTATCCAGTTTGGTACATAGTCATACTTTATGTTAACAGGCTTTCTAAATGTTTTTTGTTTCTTTATTATTTTTCGTCCCCTCAGGGTCTGTGACCATCATCTTCTCAGCAGTTCCTGAGGTTTTAATGCGACTTTTCTATTATATTCAACCTGTTGATTAATTGCAGAGTCTTTCACTAGTTGAGTTGGCAGGGTATTTGAAAGTAGTCTTAGATTGTCTGCCTCTGTGAACTGGAGAAGGAGCAGAATCAAGCAATTTGCAGAAAAACTTAATAGAATGATGCTGGAGAGGCCCAGGAAATGATGGTGTTAGTTCAGAAAGGAAATGAGCTGAAGGGAATAGAAATGTTTTTGCTTTCCTTTCCACACAGAGCAGTTCATCTCCAGAGAGGAGGCTTGCTTTCATCTTCTGACAGAAACCTGTATCAGCAATTTCTCATGGGATCGCCTTCCTGACAGTCCTTCAGTTGCACTTGTACCTAAGAGACCTTTGCTGATTTCTGTTTGTATTAGTCTTGCAGCTACTGGAAATTTCCTCATGCGTACCAGGAGCTATCATCCAGTAGAAATGATTAATGTTTTATACAGGAAACATTCTGGTGGTTTTGAAGGCATTAATTTTTTGTGCTCACATGCTCCTGTGTTGATTTTCCCTCAGAATTACGGCTGGGACTCTCATTCTATCATTTTTTTTTTCTGTCCCAGTACGTCACATCTTTTCATAAGAGTCATCGCTACAGTATTTAAATCCTAGGCAGAACACTTTCTTTTGAAATACTTTGTGATTTTTTAAAGACATGCTTTTACAACATTTACACACCAGCTCTCAGTCTTACGATGTGCTGAAGCACAGTGCACACAGCCAAGAACTGTGCTGCCCCCCACATGAGCAGCTGGATTTCTAAAGCAGATGCCTAATGAGTTGCACGTCTCTCCATTCCCATCCCAGTAACTGCTTCTACTTTTCTTTCCCTGTGGACAGTATAGAGAAATACATTAATATTAATTTAAACCCTATAGGTTATGGAAACTTTTCAGAAGAATAAAGTCTTATATAGCTCCAAAACCTCAGACTATATATCTAGAAAATCTTTGCAAAACAGACAGGAAAAAAAAAAGTTATTAAACGTTACATGTAGTTTTCCATTTAAAAACACCACCATCAGTAAAATCAATTCTTTTCCCTGCCTGTGAGCTCCCCTCGAGGGAGACTTCAACATTTCACCTTGGGCTTCGAGTTATGCCTGAAATGTGAAGAGAAGATTGTAAGAGTGTGAACATTTAGATACTGGTGGGTATCTAAACCCCATAGGCTCCTTTGAAAAATCCCATGCTATATTAGAACAGTAGCTAGCAAGTCTTCTTCTTTTATTACTCTGAATTTTATATGTATTTAAGGGTCATTGACTAGGAATATTTTTCATCCAGGACTAAACAACCAAGTACCCCTTGGTGGCCATTATTTAAAACACAGCAAAACATTATCCCTGGTAATGAGAATACACTGAATCTTAGGTTAACAAGCAGAGGACATGGATATACTAAAACTAGACTGAAGGAATATAAATATATTTACACATAGTAGTTTGCAGCTGTTTCTCGGCATAAGAATACTGCAGTACATGGGAATTGCAATGACTATTTTATTTTATTTCAAATGCTATAGATTCTAAGTCTCTATATATTTCCTGTAGTTTCAGCAGTAGATTTGCAGCCCATGGATACATGACATTCTATATGTAGTGTATATATTTATATCTATCTATCTGTCTTTCTAAGTCTTGTCCAACAGACATGGGAGTATAGTTGGATAAACGGGTAGAGAAGATTGTAATTTAAGTCATCTTTTAACTATCAGGTCAGTGTATAAGAGTCATGACATAACTTAAAGTGGTGCTTAATAATCATAATAGACTCGTTTAACAGGGAAGACTCATGTATTTGCAATGTAACTGAAGCTGAGCATCATAAAGAAAGAGCTAATAAATGACTGAGTCTTGATAAAAATACAAGAAAAAAGAAATAATAAAGAAATTCATGTTTTTAAGAAAGAGCGTGAGTGGAAAAGAATGATGAGCTTGACAGTGCCTCTATTTCAGCCATTTTGGTTGACTAAAATGTCTCTCATCGTTTTCTGGAAAACGGCAGAGAAAAACAGATCTGGAAAGAAGGAATACCAGCGACCAAGACAGAATTCTAACTCAGCTGAGGACAGAAGTAGAAAAGTCATGCCAGTGCTTTGAGCAACAAGCTATACTCAATACAGGGTTTGTTTGGAAAGCTAATTTACTATTTATAGGTGATGGGCAGCCTTCCAGTAGCCAGGCTAATCATGTAACATTTTCTTTCTAATATTTTCAGTATGCCACACAGAGAGATTTAAGTCAGTAAGCAAGGCTGCCAGCACAGAAGCATGTCCTGTCACCACAACCTCATGTTCTCCAGATTATTCTGGGGTTTGGGACTCCCAGCCCTCCATTCGACCGGCTTGGCACTGTGGCAGGTATTGCAGCCCAGAACTGACAGTAGTTTCTCCTTTGCCCACGTGCAGTGATGGAGAAACCTTAGGAAGTCTGAATGTTCTTTCTGAACAAGTACCCGACATATTTTACTTATTTTTTACTCCTTTTGGGAATTAAAATTTTGGTACAACTGCCTTAATGCACCAGACCTTAAAGATGCACCTTAAAGAACCAGACCAGGCTGGAAATATAATACAGCAACAGGAACTTGTGAAAGGGCTTAAACCTGAACTGAAGTAAGAGAAGCCTTTTTTTTTTTCCCATCTTTTCTCGACCAAGTTCCAACAAAGATGCATATGGGACCTGTGTAACAGGAGAAATCTGCATTATATTGACATGACAAAAGGCAGAATTGAGTTCTATTACTGACCTGGAGCACTATTTAGACCTGACAAATCAAACGCCACATCAGAAACTCATTAGTTGTGCTAGGATTAACCACCTCCAACCCCCACCCCCACCCCTTTTTTTTTTTGTTTGTTTTTATTACAACCCTCCAGTCCTCTTCTCTCTCCAGATAGAAATAAACTCATTAGCCAAAATTGGAAACGGTGATAAAAATTTATAATGGGGGAGGAAAATAATGGTACTCCCTTTAACAAAGTCTGTCTTCAGAAAGCAGCCATAAAATGCTAGGGAAAAAAATAATGAATTTTATGGCGGCAATGAGAAAACAAAGATAATTAAAAACAAAACCAAAATTCTTTACCATCATGATACCAATGTAATAGCTTCCCTACAGGAAAATAAAGGAACTATCATCCATGTATGGGGGAAGAAATTTTTATTTCTCCCAGGAGCAGAAATAAGTGACAAGTGTTATCTGCACTTCTATCCACCAAAGAGATTTAATCCAAGGTACTGCAAGGCTAGAAACATTCTGGTAGCATCAATCTCCTTTCACTAGGCAAATATTATGGTGACAAGGCCCTGTATGGTACTTAGTAGTTTTTTTCCTCATCAGACTGAAAAGCGTAAGGAAATTATGGGTCTGTGGACAAGGATTATTGCAGTTCTGCAGAAACTGTTTTTGCTGAGCTGGTTTCTTCCTGTGGCTTTTGCAGAATGAGCTGTACCTTTTACAGTACCAAGATCAGGTGTAAGTGTCTGGCCAACTAGAGGGAAACAACTTCTGTGCACAAGTAAATGGATAACGAAACCTGCTTGCTTTTAGTGGGCAGGTCCCTGAGCATCACAGAAGACCTCCCTGCCACAGGGCTTGAGCCCACAGGCTCTCAACAAAATTCCTGGTGAAGGCAGGGTCATCGTCACCTCTGCTGCTCCAACAGCTTCTCTCCCACTGAGCTGCACAGCCACTGTCTTGGACGGCATGCTGAGCTCTCCAGAGTGGGGAATATTTGACTTATCTATCTACTGCACTGAGACACCAGCTGTACCATCTGACTTCTCTTTTATTAATCCTTCCTTACAGGTGCTTTTAACTGGAAGCATTGCCTGTCCAAAGCAACCATTTTCTGCTCATGCTACACTTCTTCAGCTCTTCTATCATCCCAGCTCCAGTACCTATTACTGCCTCAAAATTTCCCCTCAAATGTCATAACTGTATATAGTATATAGTGCAGAGACTGAGCTGCTTATTTTGAGAGCTAAGATGGAAATAACTGCCATTCGTTACACCTTTCTTCTTGTCCTTTAAGAAGATTTCCCATTCTCCAGGTCTCACATGTTTTTTAGCAGCAGTTAAGAACAATTTTCAGGTTTGAGTGGAGTAATACCACTCCATAGCCAAAGTGCTGGCAGAATGAAGTCCTGTGCTGGCCCGGTGGGCAGTGATGAACCTGTGCCTCTCCATCTCCAGAAACTTGCAGTCAGAGAGATGCAGACAGGTTCACCTTGGTGCCCTGCCACCTTGCAGAGAAAAACAGAAACACAGCCAAAAGCATGGGCTGTGGGCATAACCACTGCAGCAGGGATACAGACAACCACATTTCAAGGCTAATCTAAGAAAAACCCCACTGAGCTGTGTAAAGAAATCTGCCGATGCTGAAAGAGTAGGAGGCTTCCTGGGAGGTGACTGAGCACGAAAGGGCAATTTCACAGAATGGGTGTGCATGCCAGGGTGTATTTAAAGATTGTTTGATTTTCTTTTATATTCACTTATTCTTAACAGTGCTCCTAAGATTTAAATGCTGTACACAAGGTCTCTGGTGAGAAGCAAAGTCTTTGCAGATAAAACAGTTTAAGCTAACAGCTTCCCTTTCTGCAAGCATCTTCGAACTACCAGCTGTGTCTGCCAGAGTGAGTGTTGCCTTAAATAACTCCCTCTCAAGACAGTTAAGGTGAAGCTGGCAACAAGACAGATCTTTTGGATGAAGTTAAAAAAAAATCAGTCCGTCAACAGCTCTCTAGAAGCAGTAAGTCTCACACCTGCCTTTTTAATTTTAATAGGCTTTAATTAATAGCACTTTTGGAAGGTGGGGCTTTACAACGAAACATTTCAGCTCTGTCCCTGTGTTGTGTACAACTTTGTGCTGGGGCCATCCCCTGCCGCTGCTTCCCCACTGTCCTGTCTTCTTGGAGCCCACCAGGCATGTGTCTGAACTCTCCTTCCTCCTTTCTGCCATTGATTTTCCTTGGTCGAGCATCTGTCCTCCCTGTTCTGCCCAAAGAGCTCTCAAAGCCTCTGTCACACTGGCCCTTGGCTTCTGTTGTGCTCATTTCTTTAAATATTTGTGTCACTGAAGAGAAACACCCCAAGCCCACCTTTTGTAGGATCTTTGCCAGGCTTCACCTTTGCCCCTTTCTTTGGCTTCTCCGATCTCACTTATGACCAGATCCCTGGAGCTTTTTTTTTTTTTTTTTTTTTTTTTTTTATGGCTAAACCTGTTTTTAAGAAGTAATTTCTATGAATTTAGCAATGCAACTCAGCTAAAGGTACATACTCAAAAATACAAACACATACAAAAATTTCCCAAGTTTGTTTCTGTTCCCTAAGTGCATATTGCAGACCAAGGTAAAAATTTCCGTTAGCAGCTCCAGCAGTTCAATAAGGACATGAAAAACAGTTAACTCTGACAGTTCAACGGTTGAATCTGTTCAACTCCAGTAACTCACCTTGGCCTTTATAAGGGGTTTCTATGGTGGCATCAAATTAGACAGCAAGGTTACCTCCCCCCAACAAGTTATTAAAGCTACCAGATGAACACTGAATTTAAACATAACTCATTCTTCCTCTCTTGGATAGACTTGATCAAGTCTCTCAACATTGTTTGCATCTATACGCAGAGTTGAATATGTACCATTTTTTGTGTACATTTTCCTTTCATTTAAGGAACAATCCAAGGCTGAGGAAGTGTCAGCAATTAAAGCATTATGGAGTCCTTGTCACTGTCAACATTCAAACATTATTTGTACTGTTGTTTTTTTTTAGCAAGTCCTGCTGAGATTCAGAAATATTTGCGTTCGAGGATTACTAATTAACTCTCATTCATCAACCTCTTATCAGTCCACAATGTAAAATACAATTGAAGTCTGAGTAGAAGACTGACTGGTTGTGTAAAATACCTATCATTCATCTATGGAGGATGAAGCACCAAACTGCACTTTCTACAGGAGGATTCCTGTTTTTTGCCCCTTCACACAGCTCTGTCCCAAGATCAAAGAACTACTCTGTTAACAGGAAGATGAGCAGGGTTTCTAACTCGTGACATGCCAAATCACACAGGCATCAGTCCCAAAGAAAATCCCAGCAAGTTTCAATAGCCTGCTCAAGCCTACTCATTGGGATAAGTGCTTGCCATTGGGATGTAAGGGATGCTTGACCTATTTTTAATACATAGCTGGGAATAAAGACACCTCAAAGTGCTGCCTTAATCTAAGTTTTTATATTGTGGCACTGAGAAAATACCCAAAAGTCCAAGGAAACTGATCATGACATGGAAAAACTTGGGTAGTATAAATATCTTTTCACAGACTGGATAGTTATCAGCCTACAGGTTGTATTTTACAGTCCCCAAATACCTGCTGTTAACATTCGTCTTCTGCTAACAATATCAAAGTATCACAAGACAGAAGAAAAACTTTGCTACGCCTTTGCACATTTGACAATTTTCAGGTTTAGGGTCTTTTTTTTTTTTTTTTTTTTCCCAAAGCTTTTGTAGATAAGAACAGACTGAGTGAATATTGGTCTGTTCAGACTTTAAGAAGAGCACATCTGGAGCAGAGAGGGAGACAAAATTTGCAGAAAGGAAAACCTCTAATAGATTGGTTGCATGTCAGAATCTGTCAGCAGCATGACTCATTTGTACTGTAATAAATTACTGCTTTTCTAGGCTTGAATTTTCTCACTTGCTGTTTCACTACGGCACTGCATGAAATAACCCAGTGCTGATCACAGCACTGTGAGAATGCCACATGCAGTTAATCATTAGCAATATAATTTTAGAAAAGAATGGAGAAGGGTGGTGCAATGTATGAATAAAGAAATATTAAACAAATAAACAAGCAGCAGGAGGATTAGAAATGAACGGCATGGCATAATTGCAGTGTGCTATCTTAAGCTGAGTCATCAATTTGAGCCCAGCTTGGTTTTGTTAGTGTTATTGCCATAAAACAGACACCTGTTTTTTTCTGTCATGGTAGTGGCCATATATGTGGCCCCTGGCCATGTCTTTCTGAACTGGAAGGGGCAGATTTTCAAGCACACAGGGCATGATCACCAGCAACTAAGTACAGAAAAAAAAAGTGGAGCATCCCTCCATCTGCATTCTTTCTTTCTTCACAACAGACATTTCTCTTGCCTTTTTTTTATTATTTATTTTTATTTTTATTTTTACCATCTTCTGTGCACGTTTCCTTTGTCCTAGTCTTTGGTCAGTTGGTGCCACATCTGACCAGTCATTTTTTAGAAGCCACAGTTGGATGCTGTGAAGGATCAGTGAATTCTGTCATATCCCCAAACAACTAAGATAGTGTCGTGCTTCAGTGTAGGTAAGAAGAGAAAGCAGGAGTGTGTGAAAAGGGATGAAAAAAATAAAGGGGCCTTCTTCTGTGAAAAGGGCAGACTGGAAGACTTGTCTTGCTGGACATTTCTACAGTACTTTTTCCTGAAACTGGAGGAGGAAGAACAGAATTTTTTTTTCACTTCCCTTGAGGAATTTGTCACTGCTTTTTTTCTCTTTGAAAGAAGAAATTCAAAACTCAGATTTAAAATTAAAATCAGCACCCACCACCACCCCATACCATGTGTCTCCTCTAACATGACACTTGAGAGTCAAGTATCCAATGTGAGCGTGACGTGGAAGAGACTTTGCTGAAAGTCAAGAACTGATGCAAGAAATATGAATCCACTAATATGAAATAAATACTTCTGACACACTTAATGCTGAGTTAAACGAGTGCTTTTAGAGCTGCTTAAACAGCACCTGGCTGTGTTCTTCCATTCTAGTAGATGTTCCTTTCCATCTGAGTTGCAGATGACATGTGACAAAAGGATCATGACTTTTAATCAATGGTAATATAAAAAATCAAGCACAGGCTCTTTGATGTGACCGTTTTCCCACAAGTACTGAGCAGGCTTACTGACAGTAACATCCTCCCAGAAAAAAAGGGAAAAACAAGAAATTGTACTAATCATCTTCATCATACTGGCTTGTGTCAGAGACAAAAAATCATGAGATAAAGTTTTTAAAAGTATCCACAAAAATATGCTACTTAAGTACATGTGAAGTGTTTTAGGTGGCAGCACAATAATCCTGACTTCACAGGAACATTTGACAAAGGATAGTATCTGTCTGTAACCCTGTTATTTTTATTTCTTCATCCACCAGAAAATGATCTAAGGCTTTGACCTGGAAATGCCTTTTATCAGGCTTTTCAAGGCTTCATCAGCTGTTGTGTGTGCACATGTAGCAAAAACAACAGGAAATGTGGGGCAGGAGAAGCAGCAATGAGTCAGGGGTGAGCAGGCACGGCAATTCAGATGCAGTGCTTTACCTGACCTACTGGGAATTAAATGTATACCATTTTATCACTAGATATCACTAAAAAAGTAAACAGTGCATGATCATTTGATGAATTATTCATTCAAAAAAAATCTTACATTTAATCAGATTCTCTGCTCCTCAGCTCCTTGTCTGATGGCCTGAGTGGTAATTAATGTTTAATAAAAGATAAATAGGCATGTTGGTGCTATGAGTCAGATGATTTTAAGTTATTCTTAAGAAGAACCTATTCAAAAACTGTATGTCTGGAGTAGGTAAATTTTAAGGTATTTTCATACATGCTGCTGAAAGATGATACTGGTCTTCAAGATATCTCATAAGAGAATTAGTCTTAGAAGTTGGGGGGTCTTTATCTAAAATAATAGCAATGATAAATATACAGAGCCAGAATCTGTTGAGGACTAGAGCGCTGAGGGCAGGCCTAAGATATTACGGTATTTCAGTAGAAATACTGGCAAGATATTTTTAAAGTATGTGGTGCTAGAATATGAAAAACCTTACAAATTTCCACCCAAATTTAAATCCCTCATGGGACTGAGTGACTTTGCCAAAATCTCACTGAGCAGAAAAAAAACCCACACCTGAATTGCTAAACATTTTTGGAAATATGTGTGAATTTTATTTCTGTTCTGAAACCTTCCAGCTTAATAAACTTAAACTGTATTGTAAAATGAAATGTTTCCTCAGCTCTTTTATTTTAGAGGGTTGGCAAGTAGTTTATTCAGAACCAGTAGAACCACACTAGTTTTTAGTAATTTGCTCATAGATAACTCATGCTGGTAGCTTGGAATTCATGCCGTTTTCTGCCCTATTCTCGAGCACCTGTAGAGAGCATAACAAACCTTTAATTAACTATCAGAAGTAATAGGACAGTCTTTAAAGTCAATCTGATTGTTTAGGTTGTTTATAGTCAAACACAGCTGATTGTTAGCAGTCATACTGCTCATGCACCAAGCGTTGGGATAACAGGTGGAGAGATTACTGGTTCTCAGTCAATGCATCCACACTACTGAGAGGCCTCTGGGTTGCATCCCAGTTTGCTGTCTGCAGTGCAGGGTGAGTATGTTTTCCAGCAGCACTGCTTGAGCAGTGAAGCACAGGTACCCTGTAGAGCATTCTTATTCCAGCATTCAAGAGGTAAGGTGTGTTCACAAAGCTCAGGATTGGTAACTGTCAGCTCAGACCTTGCTGTGACATCCTAACAAAAAGAGGAGCGCTCCAAGTGCTGGCTTGTCCTGTTACTTGCTGCTCAGTCACAAAAATTACTCTCCAGTTTACCTAATCTTTCATCAGAAAACACAATATAGATGAATGTGCGTGCCACAAATAGAGATAACACAGGGCTACAAGAATATTTTATGGAGGGCCAGTACTCAATCCCCAACAGGTCAGTCTGCAATGTATTTTTTTTCTAATTGATTCTGAAAAAACGTCTCCCTCACACGTCAGTAATTTCAGGCAAATGGGGTTACTGATGACATTTGAAACTTAAATATTTTGCAGTCTTTCCCTGCAATATTGTTGTTTGTTTGCATGACACTGGGGATGTGCCAGATGTTCTAAGAAGTCACCGAAACTTCCTCTCCTCTTCAGCTTTGCAAATCCGTTTATACTCTGTCAGCTCTGTTTCTTCTTCAGTCTGGTATTTTAAATCTGGCCCAATCATGTCTACGGCCCATCTAAGCACCTGGGATTTCGTGGATATGTAACTGCTGCAAAAGTGAGATCTGAAATAAGCTGCAGGCCTGCCCAGAGAATTTACAGTCTCATCGGAAAACAGTGAAATGGCACCAGTGAGTTAGCCAATAAACTGTACGTGACAGTCACAAATACTATTTTCCTTAAAAATAATGTTATTATAAATGGCAGTGAAATGACATCACTGTGTGAGCGCCAATGGGAAAGTGATAAGTCTCTCTGTGCTTAGGAATCTTTTCTCAAGCAATAGATAAAGCCTTGCACATCCACAAAAACTGTAGCAAGCTCCTTTGGGAAAAGTTAGATCTCATTTCTACCTGAGAGAGTAAGAAATGTGAAGCCAGGATGCTCTTGGTGGCAGTAAGAAGAAATGGCTTCTTTTAGGATTTTTGGGCACTTTAGCAGTAGTATCTGCATTACACAGGAGAGCCTGTTATCTCATTTTTTTGGTAGTTCCAGTTCACTTGTCTTCTTGATATTGTGACATGTATTTCCCAAGTCAAGATAGCAATTTGGCTCTGGTAAAAGACCTAAAAATGTGTGACAGGAGAAGACAGAGGAAGAAAAAACAAAAACCAACAACACCAAACTGTGGTACCTAGAAATTAATTTCCAGTTGTTTGTCTTTTCATATTAGTCAAGGGCATCAGATTAGCTTTAGAGCTGGCAATAATAACACCTCTCAGATCTGTGAGCATTTTAGAAGCAGAGCTATTTCTGTTTTACAGTTAGGGTTGTAAATGTAGCCGGGGTGACTTTCATACAATGACACAGTAAGCAATTAGCAGAATTTGAATTAAGATCTGCCTCTATATCTTACAATACCAGAGGATGTCCTTGCTGTGCTACAGTGTTGTAGGATGTGCAGTTGCCCGTTTATTTTTTTCTAGTGGCAGCCCTTCATGCCCATCACAGATGGAAGAGGAGAAGGCAAAGCCCTATGTTAGATACACTTCAGGGACTGATGGCAAAGCAGTATTCCTCACCTACCTAGACACTTCAATTTATGTGGGCATAGTTCTGCCCTGTTCGAGCAGTTGGTTTGGACAGATGACTTTCAGAGATCCCCTCCAGCCTAAACCATTCTCTGAAAATGACATCCCTGTTGGCCAGGTGGAGGAAGAGCTCCCTTTAGATACTCAGCAATGGGAGCTGGGCAAACACAGGTCAATCACTTTGGACAACACCAAAATTCTTCACTATTGAGTAAATCAAAACTTTATTTTGCATGGCAGCGCTGGTGTTTTCTGTAATTAAAAGGCTGATGAGAAGTCTGGCAACAGTTTATGATGAGCTGGGGTACCCTGTAGGGGCCGAGAGCTGAACTCTGATCCAATGCCACCCACACCATTCTCCAGCAGTTCTCAAAAGGGTCTCCAGAGGCAACAGCTCGTGAACCTCCAGTTTAACAGTATTATCCTCACGCTTCATCTTTGATTCAGAAATGTCTAGGGTCCCGTTGCACTAGGTGGTGAACAGTCATGGAACAGGCAATGACCTTTTCTCCAGCAATCTTGTAGCAAGGAAGACAAGACAAAGTAATTAAAGAGAGAAAATAGATGGGTGATTTATCAACACATTAAATGTCGTTTCTCCCCAAAATGCAATCTTCTCACAGCCCATTCTCCTCACTCCAGCCCTCAGCCAATTCCCTTCAGTGTTTTATTAACCCAGGTTTCTTTCAGAACTACCCATGGTCCTGAGGGAACATGCACTTTTGATTTCATTTCCTCTAGATGACTTGCATTAGCCAGCTAATATCTGCTTAGAGCTGCCTTGCAATCAAGCCAGTCATTTCATAGGTGCCACAAGCATCACGAGCGGAAATTCTGGGAGGATTTCATGTGAATTGGGCCAAAAGTTGACACACAAACAAGCTACTCCACGTCAGAGCTGCTCTGCTAACAATCATTTATTCAATCTTAGGATGATTCCCTTTATTCAAGCAGCATAGATTATCTCTTCGTGAGACAGAAACAGATGACCCTGCATTTAGCATGCTAGTTTGAGCATGGGTTCACCAGAGAATAGTTGACATGAAGAGCTTGCTCATGGTCACAGAGGAGCCATCATCCTACTGGCAGCCAGTGGTTCAGAAAAAACACCGCTCCTAGAAGCACTTCAGAAGGCCAACTCCACATTAATAAAGGTTTGCCAAGAAATCCCTTGTGTAATTAAGCAGTGCCAGGGTTTCTGGGTAGGGTGCTTTTATTATCACGCTCAGTCAAGTGGAACTGGCACCGTAATAAGCGCTTCAGGCTCTGAAAGAGCACTGTACACAACAGGGGAAGAATAAATGTGATTCTCTTCTGATGTAGATGTACTATCAAGAACACCTAATCCAGAAGCACAGGGGCAGCTATGTTTTCTTTTTTTATAAATACGGCACATTTCACTGTAGTGGGTGTACGGAACAAACAATGTTGGTAACCCTGCTCTGCAGCAAAGAAACCAAAACTAGGTTTGTATGGCTATGCGGCTTCACCAGCAAAACTCTGTTAATGCAGACTTGGCCTGTTCACTGTGAGGCTAGGATTTTGAAGCTTTCAAATATTTTACCTAGTATTTACAATAAATGACTTAAAAATGCATTCCTTGAATTTGTCATAATCCTTCCACCCTGCTCCTATCTCTCCCTCCCAAGGAAGATCATTATTAGAATTGTAACACTTTACAGTATGTAATGGTAACGCCCATACATATTTACCTATGTACATGCATGCACATACAGAATATACATTTATATATATATATATGTATGTGTATTTGTACATATATTTGTAAGACAAACTCATAGAACACTTTTCTAAGGCAAGATACTTTGAAAAGCTTCCAAAGCAACATGGGCAAATGAGAAAAAAAAGGACATACACAATGTGATCTAAGATGGTGGTGTCCTTGTGAGCATGTGTAAAATCACGTTCTACAGACACATATTAAAATACAAATACATGAAAATTGAAAAAAAAAAAGAAAAAAAAAAGGGGAAAATCTGGCTTCCAGAGATTCCTTTCCTTCCTTCAAACATTTTCTGAATAGCAGGTCTCCATCAAGGCTTTGAATTTTCATTTATTTCACACCTGAGAACATCCAGTTATTCAAATGAAACATATCACTGTTTTACTGCAAATCTGGGCCAGGAATGGAACTAGATTTTGGAGTGAGGAGGCTGAATAAATGGTAGAAGCTTTTACGAATAGTGAATTTTGTTTTAAGTGTTTCTTTGGAGCTGTCATCACCTTTTCTTGTCAGTGAAAGTTGTCACTTAGTGACACTTAGTGGCCTGAGATAAGATTTCCTATCTTTTTGGTCATATTATTTGTAAATTATTGTCCTTTATGTTTTCACTGCTAACAGATTTGTTCTCTTTCACTCAACAACAGTGTCCTCTCTTCTTGTTAAGGTGGATTTTTTTTTTTTTTAAAGACAGGTCTCCTCAAGCACAGATGTAAATCTCACATTCCCCTTTTCCACAGAAACATGCCAGTGAGGTGTGTCAGATGCTGATAGACTCTGACCTATTCAGAGATGCAAATATTAACAGAAAATGCTGAAAACCCACTTTTAGGCTTCCACTGGAGGAAGCATTTTCAAAGCATTTCTTCTAACATGGAAGAAATCTCATCTGACCTAATTTTCTACCCTGTTTGTTACCTCTCGGCTGTCTCATCTGAGGTTCCACCTGCTGTTTCTCCATCTGCCAGCCTTTTTTAGATCAGATGAACCTTCTGAGTTACACATTAAATGTCAGGCAGGCTTGAGAAAAATTGTTTATGTCTGCTTTTAAACAGATAATATTTTCCATTAAAAATGCAACATAGAGACACTAAAGGCTAAGATCTCACTTGCTTTTGGTTACCTTTACTCTTGAGCAAGTCTGCTTTTGTGCAGACTGATGCTATTGGTTCAGACCCATGGTCATCCAAGCAGAATGATACCCTGTGAAGACTATTATTACTGCCTTTTCCAGTAATATTCAAAGCTTTGAGCTGGGGGCTAAAAAGAATACGATAACTCAGCCAATGTTACCGGAAGCCTTGTGTGGACTGAAATCAAACCCAAATCCAGCATCAAGGAACCATCTATCTTCTCCCACTTACCTTCTAAGCAATTCCAGAGCAGAAGACAAAGATTTAGTTTGCATTAATAGGTCATTAAGTATCAATTAGCTGAAGGATGTGCAACTTTCGAGGTTGCAATACTTAAGGACAACTACTCCATACAAACCCAACATTTGAGGTATGCTTTACCATGCAGCATTTACAGAATTCTGCCAAAGTGTAAGATCACATCTGAGAAAG
Organism: Cygnus olor; assembly: GCF_009769625.2. NCBI lineage: Eukaryota > Metazoa > Chordata > Aves > Anseriformes > Anatidae > Cygnus > Cygnus olor. Next base: position 11,449,546 of record NC_049172.1, on the reverse strand, counting down.
CCTTGTAAGGGCTTCGCTGTGGGATTTTATGGTGATCTTTGTTTTTCTGCTACTTTTGCCAATCTTACATATTCTGCCAAGGGACTTATGATCATCTGTTCTCTGCTATTTCTAATTGCTCTGCAGACTTAAGAGAGGTACCAGGAATCATTCACACCCATGAAAATCAATGGAAAAACTCTGTTTGTTTTCAGTGAGTTGGGGATCAGAGTTCTGGATTATCAACTCCACTGTGCACCATCTATCTGACAAAAAAAAAAGATGCTGTGCTGTCAGTGTTCTGGGAAAACCTAGAAGTAAAGATCTCAGGAGTTTTCTGCCTTCTGAGCATAGGAAGAAGAATGGGAAATTCATCACATCAGTATGCACTGCCAAACCTCATTTTTGTGAGACAAGCAAACGTATATTGGAGATACGGGTGTCCTAAAACAGCCATGTGAAGACAGTAGGGATCTTTCAAGCAACTTTGCATAAAATCTTAGAGGTAATTAAGTAGTTCTATGTGGTATATTAAGATTTTATGTGTAGGTAGTCATTCTCTGCCTGCCTACTGTTTTGCTCTTGGATGAATTTCAGCCACTGAATGCGCAGCCCTTCATGTCCAAGCTGATTGATCCTCCATCCATGTCACATGCTTCCATATGAGAACACAGAGACCAGAATGCCCAAGATAGGAAAGCTAGGATGAGCTGAATAGGTACTTACTGAAGAGATGCAGGCGTGTTACTTCTCCTCAAGTTCAAGGCGTAACTTACGTTAATTCACCTACAACTGTGTTAAGGGAATAAAGGAAAGTCTCATTAGGGGGAAGAGGGCATTTCTTGCCTTATACCTCAGACAAATACAATAGCTTGAAAGTCATTCAACCAAGGGCATGTAACACAAGTATTAACACTATGATTTACAGTAATAAAACCAATATTACAATGTGTCTAATTAGAAGCCATTATAAGACCAATTAAGGCTGTCGAAATAGAAAAAAAGCAACATGTTTTTTTCCCTGGAGGACTGGGATATGGTGAGACTCATTATTAACTCATAATTTGAGGACAGAAGATTGCTTTCAGTTTGAGTTGAAATCTAGGCTCTTAAAGAAAAGAGACCTCTGAGGTATATTCCTCTCTGGCAGACATTGCTTAAGCAAAGATTATCGCAACATGGTAGAAGCATTTTTTAATACCCAGAACACTTTTAAAAATGTGAATACAGCAAAAGCTATTTAGTTCAACTTCAGCATCCAGCACAATTCTGACATTTGCAATCCACATTTCAGCATTCATTTCACTGCAGGAAATAAGACAAAATGGCATTTATTGTACCTGGAAAGGGTGGCTGGACAGCCTTTAAGGAATCTAATTAAAATGCAGCTTGTTACCAGAGCCGTGCATCACACTGTGCTGCCATAGAAACCAGGGGTCCCATGGACCTTCAGGGCCATCTGAGGGCATGTTTGCAATAGGCACAAGAACCACACCGATCGCTTATGATACATTTTAAATGAATGACCCGAAAAGTCTGAATGACTTGCTGATGTTAACCTACAAAAGAAATTACTTAACCCCTATATGCTCAGACAATGGGTCTGTCTCAGGAGCCAATTTATTCTTAGTGCTGCTTTTTATGACATAATACTCCCGCAGCTTATTTAAGAAGTGTGCAACTTATTTGCAACATCTGAGTAACAAAACAGTTTAATTTGAGTTCCTAATAGAGAAACAATACAGCAGTTGAGACCTGTGGAAGAGAAGATGAACAACAGAGATTTGTACTACACTTAGGCTGCTATTTCCAGTGTTTCCTGCAGTATCACGCATTTGGCTGGTCACTAGGGAAGCAACTCTCAGTTATTGCTTTTGGTGGCTAAGTCTCTGCTAGCACACTAGGTAAAAAAATCACACTACAGCACTGTGCTTTTCTTCCCAATTCCTTCTGTTAGAAAAGAAAGATCTTTAAACAACATTAAGTTATAAACATGTGATCTTACATTATATGCTGTCCTGATACCAATTTTCCATGGAAGCAATCAACAGATTTGCCACTGAGGCATTAAGAATTTAACAGTATGTCCAGGTCAAGAGATTCTCTTGACACATCATCTGTGAAGGAGACTGCAAATTGGTAGTGGTTTGTTGCAGATTACCATAAAAGAATTTTGCAAAAGAGCACAAGGCTTTAAGCTTCATTAAGCAATTTAACTATTGATGAAAATATCCACAAGTTGTTTGAATGATCAAGGGGATTTTTAATTGCTTTTGAAAAAGAGTTTGATAGCAATTCTTCTGAAATAAATGAATTTCTCTAGAAATATGGGGTTGGGACTTGAAGGTGACATTGGAAATTGAAACACCAGTTCTCAAAGCACCATGAAACCATCATGTTCATGTGATTTTGGCTGACAGTACAACACTGTCAGCTCCCACGGTATACAAATGAGATGAGCACATACCTGCACATAATCTGTTCCACATTGGGCATGTCCCAGAACACTGGAAAGACTTTAAGGGAAGTTTAAAAGCCTATGTAGGGTTAGAGAATGTTAAATGAAAAAAAAATTGTACCGCTCAGGTTTAGAGGCAACATTTGATTCAGAATAGCTATCAGATAATAAAACATGAGAGAAGTAAAAACGTCTCATGTTTATATCTTTTTAATGTATGGAAAAGTATCCAGGCAACATAATAATTAAAATTACCACCTATAAAAACAGACACTAGACTGTACTTTTACTAAATGAGACTTTATACAAGACAACTTGATTGCAACTAATCCATCACTCTTCTGTACTCTTGTAGCCCAGTGTGTTAAAAACCTTGAAACGGTAATTCTTTAAAGAGCCTCACAATACCCTGCTAGCCTTCTGTAACCCATTATTAATGGTTTCATTCACTCTTAGGTTCTCCTTAGAGTGGAAAGTTCATTAGCACTACAGATAAATCTCTTTTGTCAAACAATTTACTCCAGCTGAGGAACCAGCCCTGATACTCTCATTCTTCATCCTGATTTTGGTATAAGCCAGATATCTGTTTGCTTGTTTTGTTCCTCCAGTTCCTTCACAGGAAGCAACGCAGCCTGAATTTTTCAACATGTGCTCTTGGAGAGAAAATAAGGTGTTACAAATCATCACTAAATTGTAAGTTCATTTTTAATGGGTTATATTTTATTTGCTTCAGTTGAACACTATTATTTACAGACAGAGTTAACAGAACACATCACAAAACAATAAAATTTCAACAGCTAATATTTATAAGTGCATAGTTCATGCTCAGTTACTTTTTTCTATATATAATACATACACATATATATAAAGCTCTCACAATAAGTCATCTCTGCACAGAAAGAATAGTCATTGGAAACAAATAAAAACTGTATCATAAACAATATCAAATTACTGACAGCCTATCAACAAAACATGTACAGAGTTAAAAATAAGCAGTAGACACTTAGGTGTTTTTATTTAGTATTTTCTTTTTAATTTTTAAACTTGAAGCCACAATATCCACAGCACAACAATGACCTTGCCAACCAGCTTTCATTTCAGCAGGAGGGAAATGCTGAAACAAGGTGGATGCAGTCACAGATACTCCAATCATTGCTGATGGAAGACTTCAAAAAACACTGTAAAAACTGTAAAAAAATTTTACGACTGGGCACATTGGAACTCAGCACTTGTACAGGATGTGACGTCTTTGTTAGTAGGTTTCAGGAGATACAAAGGAAGGAAAGGTCTCTCATGCTTCGGGTTCATAGTCTTGATACTCTTCCTAATGAGAAGAGCAGACATCAGTGCTACTATTTCAGATAAATACAACCTAACATATAACCTAACTTTTACTGCTTGTCCTAGTCATACTAGATAAAGTGAAAAAATATTATGGATTTTCATGTGATAAGGATATTGCCTTTTATTATTGTCACATCTTCCAGATACTCTGTCTTACAAACTGTGGTGTTTACAGAATAGGCTTTCACAGTGGTTAACGTACAATTCAATTACCAGAAAGACTCACAGCAATGAACTTGTGAGTAATTCTCAGCAGGCATAATGATCTAGGGAAGAAGGGGAACATTGGCTTTCTGTGTGTGAAGTCTACATATATAACTCTTCGGTATTTTTGTTTTTTAAATCCTGTTCATCTGAGTGGAAGCAAGCTGCTACACTTTATCTGGGATCCAGCAAAACACTTGGATGTGTGCTTCAACAACAAAGACCATGAATATCTGAATACATGCAACTGGGCTCTTATGTCTGCTTACAGTGAGTTACATGAACCTGTCACTGAAGAATCAGGACTGCAGGCTGTCTTACAAAGGGCCATTGTGAAACACTTCATGCCTTAAATGGTTTACTTAAACACCAGAGGCAGGTAAACCTTATCTCTGGCTGAACTGTTAACAGACATATTTCAGGCATGTTATCTGTACTGATACAGGACTTGACCCAGCACAGTCAGAATTACAGACGGATCTCTTCTGGTCCCTACTGATATTGCCTTGAGCTCATGAGGCCACTCACAGCAATTTGCTTGCCACAGATGGGAGGAGAAGAATCTTCGGGCTGAACAACAAACCAGGTGCCGCACATACTGATAAGAGCCAGTAAATCATTTAAACATGTGTTTAACTCCAGGTACTTGAGCAGCACCCATATTTTCAGGTATATTCATGGTGTTAAAGATCAAGCATGCTTTTAAATTTTACTCCATCTTGACCTAGATGTTTTATATTCCTAATTTTCAGACTAATCATAGAATCATTTAGATTAGAAAAGACCTCTAGGACAATCTAGCCCAACCTTTAACCTAGTACTGACAAGTCCACCAGTAAACCATGTTACTAAATTCAAAATCTACATGTTTGTTGTTGACCACCAGGGATGGTGACTCAGCTGCTTCCCTGAAAAGCCCATTCCAATGCTTCACAACCCTTTCAGTGAAGACATTTCTCCTAATATCCAACCTAAACCTCTCCTGGCACAACTTGAGGCCATTTCCCCTCGTCTTATCATTTGGTGCTTGGGAGAAGAAACCAAACCCCACCTTGCTACAACCTCCTTTAAAGTAATTGTATAAGGTCTCCCCTGAGCCTTCTCTTCGCCAAGCTAAACAACCCCAGCTCCCTCAGCCGTTCTTCATAAGACTTTTTCTCTAGACCCTTTACCAACTTGGTTGCCCTTCTTTGAACACGCTCCAGCACATCGATGTCTTTATTGTAGCAAGGGGTCCAAAACTCAATGCAGTATTCTATGTGCAGCCTCACCATAGCCAAGTACAGGGGAACAATCACTTCACTGGTCCTGTTGGCCACACTATTTCTGACACAAGCCAGGATGTTGTTGGCCTTCTTGGCCACCTGAGCACACAGACGGCTCATAGTCAGATGGCTATCAACAAATATCCTCAGGTCCTTTCCGCCAGGCAACTTTCCAGCCACTCTTCCCCCAACCTGTAGCATTCCATGGGGTTGCTGTACCCCAAGTGCAGGACCCGGCACCTCATACAGTTGGCCTTGGCCCATTGGTCCAGCCTATCCAGATCCTCCTCAGAGCCTTCCTGCTCTTGAGCAGATCAACACTCGTGCCTAACTTGGTATCATGTGCAAATTTACTGAGGGTGCACTCGATACTCTAGTCCAGATTACTGATAAAGACATTGAAGAGAAGTGGCCCCAATACTGAGCCCTGGGGGACTCCACTAGTGACTGGCCTCCAACTGGATTTAACTCCATTCACCACCAGTCTTTGGGCCTGGCCACCCAGACAGTTTTTAACCCAACAAAGCGTACACCTATCCAGGCCTTGAGCTGCCTGCTTCTTCAGGAGAATGCTGGGAATGGGAAACAGTGTCAAAAGCCTTACTAAAGTCTAGGTAGACAAGATCCACAGCCTTTTGCTCAGCCACTGAACGCTTCACCTTGTCATAGAAGGAGATCGGGTTCCTCAAGCAGGACCTGCCTCTGATAAAACCATGCTGACTGGGCCTGATTGCCTGGCTGTCCTGTAAGTGCTGTGAGATGGCACTCAAGAGAATCTGCTCCATGGGCTTCCCTGGCACTGAAATCAGACTGACAGGCCTGTAGTTTCTCAGATTCCCATTCTGGCCCTTCCTGTAGATGGGAGTCACATTTGTTAGCCTCCACTCAGCTGGGACCTCCCCTGATAGCCAGGACCACTAATAAATGCTGGAAAGCAGCTTGGTGAGCACTCCCACCAGCTCCCTCAGTACCCTCAGGTGGCCCCATACACTTGCATACATCTAAGTGGAGTAGCAGGTCGCTAACCACTTCCTTGTGGATTATGAGGGCTTCATTCTGCTCCACATCCCAATCTACCAGCTCAGGGGGCTGAATACCTGGAGAACAAGTGGTCTTGCTACTAAAGACTGAGGCAAAGAAGGCATTAAGTACCTCAGCCTTTTCCTCATCTTGTCACTATGTTTCCCACCACATCCAACACAGGATGGAGATTCTCCTTAGTCCACCTTTTCTTGTTTATATATTTATAAAATCATTTTTATTGTCTTTAATAGCAACACCCAGATTGAGCTCAAACTGGGCTTTGGCTTTTCTAATTTTCTCCCTGCACAGACTCATGACATCTTTGTAGTCCTCCTGAGTGGCCTGTCCCTTCTTCCAGAGGTTATAATTATCTGCACTACTATAAAACTGCCACTCCAACTACTGATGCATCACAGTGCCAGATACCATAGTAATGTTTTAGATAGCAGGATTGGGATTAGCTCAAGAAAAACAGTAATTTACTCCCATAATTGAATTAACCAAAGAGTGTAATAATTAAAAATCATGTTTTACAAAGCATGATGTCAAGAAATATATTGTACCAAAGAGTCTATGAAGACATAGAAGTTTTTCCCACATTCCCTAACAAACATAAGAAAAATATACAAATTTACTGTGGATTACTCAGAAAGTGAGGCACAAGTATTTCAAAACACAGACAATGTTTTCCCATTAAACTTTAAGGAATGGATTTTCCATTTCCCAGCACTGTACCTTGGAGAGATTTTGGCCAAAGAAATTGTTTCTTCTGTGGCCCTGCAGTTCACAGCACCAGTGTGTGCCACAGTAATGCCACTCAAGCATGTGGCTCCCCACCCTTGCTTTTCTCCTATGTGCATGCACAGCAAATACCACAACAGATTTACCTCTGGAGGCATTTCATAAGCCTCATTCTCAGGATCCACAGGAACATCTGCATTATTCACCATTCCTTCCTGCAGGAAACCTTCTTCATTCTACATTTAAAACAGAGAAGAAAAGTGTCAGACAAACTGCTCGCTTCGTCATTTATTCCAAAGCATGTCCTCCCCAAGCAGTGACTACTGACTGTAAAGGGATTTTACAAAGTATAGACAAAATCTCAAGAAATATGCACAGCAATAAAAACCCATAATGGATTTTGGATCCTAAGTGACCCCTCTCCTTGAGTCTGGACCTCTGTTCTGTAGCTCTGTTGTAAATTTTGCCTGCTTAAGTACCATCCTGATTTCCATTTAACTGAGTCAGTGCAGCTACTGTGGCTCAAGGATGTTGCCAGGGGTTGTGAAGAACTAGAGAACATCAACTCCAGAGAGATCTCCTCCAGCTTCCATGTGGGTGTCCATGTAAATGACTACCATTATCTTATCGTATAGCTGAAGTGCTGCTATCCCACTTCTCTCTTTCCACGGACAAGCCAAGAAGTCAATCTAAACAAAAGAATGATATTACCACTAAGTTAAACCCATCGCAAATGTGTTGGACAAGTCATAAAGCAAAACAAAACAAGCTTTTGCTCCTTAAGGGTAAATACAGTCCCACATAACTTGTTCAAGTTGGTTATCCCATTTATATCTGTTGGGGGAATTATTATCTAATTATTATCTAATTACTACTATCTAATCTAATAATCTATTATCTAATATTATATAATAATAATAATTATTATTATCTAGTTGGGGGAATAAAGTCACAGGTGTGCAAAAGTAATTGTAAGAGCAGGCAAAAAGAATTGGGTGGCATCAAGACAGAATGACACAGTAATTATATTAGATATTTTGTTATATTATAGACAGATCAATCACTCTCATAAACCATTGCTTATTTTCTAGTTTTACCATTATTTCAAAGTGGCTAAAGGAGGGAGAAGTATTCAGACTTCTGCATGCTGTGTTGTTTTTTTTTTTTTCTTACAGTTTTAGAACCTAGCCATATTGGGAAAAGTTTTTTTTTTTCCTTAATGAGTCACATTTTTATATGCTTTCTTACATCAATTAACATGTTACACTATGCAGTATTAGTATATGATATGAGGCACCACGTGATGCAAGACTTGTTACACTCTTCTCTAGGCATCTGTTAGTGACCATTATAGAAGTGCGTCTACATTCAATGGTAATTTTTACACAAACCTCTCAGAATTAATGGGATTACACAGGTGTAAGGACTAAATTGCTGAATAAAACTGTGTGTTTTCCTAGAACTGTATATACTGTTTATCATCTAAACCAAACACAAATTCTGAAGGAAAACAAAAAACCAAACAAAAACCATGCCAATTGGGCCAATTTCTGTAGTAGCTGTTAATGCAGAAGGTCATGGAGCAGAAACATGAGTTTTGCCTAGCATAAAGACTGCTGGAGTTAGTACTAAACTGTAAGAAAATTGATATGAAAACCAGAAGACTAGCTCAATGGCAGTTTTGTGACTACACTGAATTATTCCATTTGCCAGTCTAGACAGAAATGTACTAAAGAAAAACTATGAAACTTAGGAAGAAATTCACTGAAAAAAACCCTGCAGATGAGTACCATGGAAAGGAATATAAAATTAATGATCTTTAAGGTCCCTTCCAACCCAAACCACTCTATGATTCTATGATATTTCTATAAATTACTTGAAACAAGGGGACACATTCATAAAATGCTACATGAGACATCCTCAGTGATACACTGAGATTTCACACAACTAAACCAAATAATTCAGACTGAAGTTGAAAATGCTTAACACATGAACAAAATTTCTCCAAAATCATAGCTGAATTCAATCAATCCCTCTTTGCTCTTTTTAATACTTCCTCATCTTTATCTTTTCTTTTAGTTTTCTTTCTTTTATTAGCTTCTTTGTATAAGAATTTGTACATCCTAATAATAAGTGTTCAGTAGTAATAACAACCGTACAATACTAACATTCTGCAAACACAGGAAAAGGAGATAGGCCTTGCACATTTCCATTTCAGATACTTAGTACTGAACACATTTTATCCTGCACATTGTTCATACTTCAGATGTGACTTTAATGATTACCTCTCTTTCACACCCCCCATCTTTTCCTTGCCCCCCTATATAGCTTTTAGCAATGACTTTCATGCTTATTCTGATGTTCTGCTCCGTCTTTTTGCTGTTATTCCCTTTCACTATTTATTCTCAGCCTCACACTTCTGCTGTTCACTGTTTGCCACATATCAGCTCTTTCTGTGGTCTAACCAGGTAACCACAGTCATATTCCATTCCTCACTTGCTGTATCCTTCCATGCACTGACTGTGACTTTATCTGCCAGATACAAATCCTGTTCTTCCTTAGATCAGTCATATATTCACTTTGGCACTTGTGCATGTGCATGCACACACTACTTTCACCCTCATCATATGAGCCTATGATGTGCAGAATTTATTTCTATAGTGTGAATTCTTCTCTCTTGCTCTTACTACAGACTACTGTTATAATAGTGACACAGTATCAGTCAGCAGCTCTGCTGGAGTCTTATTTTCGTATCTGAGAAAAATTTCAATTGGTCATGCCTGTTTTTTGGGATAGAAGTATACAGTCTTTTGGTGAATTCCTCGAGTATACCTAAGTGAAAAAGATTACACATAGGACAAGTCACCAGTGTAATATAAAAGGTCCAGTATGAAGACATACATTGCTCCTAAATGGGACCAGACATCCTTTTTCCTTAAGAGGTAAACAGAATAGTCTGTGTGGGGTCAACACCTGGTATTCTGCTGAGCTCCCTCCACACAATGCCTGCTAATTAGTATTCTGCACTGCTCTGTGGCACAGTTAACATAGACAAATTCCACAATCGAAGGGACACTGATGAATAGAGCTGCTACTATCTTTATTTAGCCTTGTGTTTTCCAGGAGAACTAATATTTTTGGATGTTCACCATGACATGCAATTTCTCAGGCATGAAACTATCAGAAAAAAAGAGGCCCATTTACAGTTCTACCCTGGCTTATCAAAATGCTCAAACTCCTGAGATTATTTGATGTGCAATATTTAATTATCCTAGCTTTTAATCGCATTTTTAGAAGTGTTTTTGCCTGGTTACTTCTCTGAGAAGTAGAATTAATCCCTATCAGCTCTGGCTGAATTAGCTACATCATGTATGTGATGCAAATTTTAAAGCCGTTACAGTGCACCTCATCTAACGTATCAGCTCTAACGGCCTACAGCTCCTGTCTAGTGCTCACTCTTTTATTCCAAAATACTATTTCATTTCTGCTTCTCCCTATCATTAAAGAACAGCTTTGGCTAACAATCGGTACATCAAGTAAAACTGCTCAAAAATCAGCCTGGAGGTTGCATGAGGAAGAAAGAGTGAAGCTTAACGTTATCTGCAGCAGGAAAAAGCTTGCAGGCAGCAAGTAAAACCACCAGGACCATTAGTTATGATGAAACAAAAGATTTGCCAACAGAATTTCAAAAAAGAGCTTCAAAGCTCATATGCTATTTTTTATTTATTTATTTATTTATTTATTTTTATTTTGTTGTTGTTAGGAACCCCTGAGCTGCCCATCAGGGTTACAGAGACACAATGCCTAAAAAAGGCAGAATTTATCATCTTCCCAACTTCTTTTAGCAAGTACCAATGGCAAGTTCAGGATGGAGAATCCTTTAAGGCCTCAAATAAAAGAACCAACAGCACTAGTAAAATACAGTGATCACAACATCAGTATTTCTTTGAAATGAAGCAACTCACAAACCGTACCAAACCACCATGCCTTGGTGGCACCACTCTTTGCTTTGGAGCGGCTTGTTACCTTTGTCTAGTTGTAAACAGTAGCCCAAACACTACCCTTCATCTTGATGTTACTGCAGATCACACGAGAATGCTGTTACTCAATGTCACATTTGTTACATATAAAGTATAGCACAGATCACTACATCACAGTTTTAATGGCTGTTCTCTCTGCTTCTAACGTACAATTCCTCTAAAGTTAGAATATCATGAAGGTAAACAACCACCCCTAGTAACACAGACCCATTTAAGGAACACATTATATCATTATTTACTTCCATTAAAACAAAGAAATGCAATTTTACTTTCTCATGATCAATAATTCCATATCCTAATTTAGTTACAGAAGAGGAAAACCACCTTAGAGAACAATTTTTTTCTTATTATGAAAGATATTTTTCCCTTCAACCTGCCATCTCTTTTATTTTTTTTAAACCATATAGAAGGGTAATTCCAGAGGGAAAGCTTTTATTAGAAGATCTGAAAAGCTAAACATTAAATTTCTGAGAGATTAAGTCAGTTTTTAAATGGGGAGTTTGAGCTCTTTGGCAGGCAAAACACTTAAAAATGGAAAATTGCAAATCATGCAATAATCAAGGTGTTGAAAGGTGAAGTGAAGAGAGATGCTCGTCTCCTGAGGCTTCCCTGAAGAACAAGCAAGTGCCTGCCTGTATCTTGGTTTAAAACAAGGTCGCTCTGGGTGAGACTAGTACTTTTGCGTTCTCTAGTCTTGTGGTCTCAGACCCTAAATTACGGAATTAAGGATTCCAACCTTGACAAAGCTTTGTGATTATCAGACTTGGACAGCCCAAGACCTGCACACCATCAGGCAACCTAACCAGCCCTGTTTAAATTATAGGAGTATTTGACAACACTTCAGGCTTATCCTTTTCACCAGGAAAAAGAAAACAAATGGGTTTCTCTTATTTCATTGTTTTCAGTGAAAAATAGCAACCCATTCCTTCCCTTCACTCACTTTTTCACCTTACAAAACTCTTGGTAGAAGGGAAGAGACTGTTTAAGATGCTCTACTCATGGAAAACCGACCAAGCAATCTGCTTGTGCTACTATACTTCGGTCAGCACTGGGTACCAAAATGGTTCCCTACTGGAGTGTGCGTTTGATCTTCTCAGTGAAATGTCTTTGAATGCTGAATTATTTAAATCAGAAATAAATTATTTCACCTCAAGCCACAGACAAAAGCAACTTTAAAAGGAAGCAGTGTAATTGTAACCTAGCAGTAGTTCTATGCAGTGTAATTTACTATCTCTCTGGTTAGTAACACATTTTTCCTTTCCAATATGAATGCTAAAAAAGTCTTACAATCATAAATATTCTCATGATTACTGCGAAGTAATTCCTTCTGGAGTGGTTCCATATTCTGAGATAAGTAAAGCAGAGTATTTAAGTGTTAGGTCTTCAACTCTTTATACTGGCAAGAGGAGATCACCTTGGAAGTCAGTTCTACTAATCACCGAGGTGGGAAGGCACCTCTGGAGATCACCTAGTCCAGCCCTCTGCTCTGCTCACAGCAGGGTTACTTACAGCAGCCTGCTCAGGAACATGTCCAGTCAGGTTTTGACCATCCTCCCCACAATCTCACTGGGTATTGCGGTCCAGCATTTGACCACTCTTGCAGTGAAGCATCTTTCCCTTATGTTTAAATGGAGTTTCCTTCATTTCAGTTAGTGCTGACTGTGCCCCCTGTCATTTCACTGGGCATTGCCTAAGAGTCTGGTTCAATCATCTTTACCACCACCCCCATCAGGTATAAATATACACTGTAAGCTTCCCACCCCAAAATGTTCACGTTCATGTTATTTAACACATGCTGGTTTTCTGTCTGTTCTTATGAAACAGACTGTTCTTATATTCTTATGAAACTTCCCATGCAGATAACGTGGGAGGATTATTTCTCTAGCAGAAAGCTCTACTGTCCACAAACCATTATATACATAAAAATAAGGCAAACAATAAGGTCTTTTCCCCAAACAGCTAACAAATTAAAGTAAAATAATAAATCATAATTATTTTAAAGAAAATAGAATATTATAAACTCATTAGCTCTGGTCACATCACATCACTTGCCAGTCTGTTATTGAGTATTTTATAAATAATGGTTAGTTGTGAACTAAAAGGCTCTATGGAGAAGGCAGTGAACAAGAATAGGTAAGAAACTGTTTTACAAGGTAATTTTGGTATGGCTCTTTTGTAAAGGCCTTTAAAGTCCATTATGTAAAGATCTTTGAAAACCTCACTGAAACATCCCACGCAGAGCACTGTTGATGCAGTCCGGACATTTGTGCATATGGATCAGGTGCAAACTGGTAGGCTCAAAATAAAAATAAGACTGTAAAAAAATAAATAAATTACATCCAGTAGCATTATTACATTGCAAATTTCTGTGTAGTGCTAAATTGGTGTAAGGCAAGTATTGCCCTGTACTATATTTCCAGAGCCTGTGCACATCAAGGACAGAACTGTCACAGAGGTGGGGGGGGATGTGATACTTGGTGGGCAAGGTTAACAGCTGTTAACTTGGTTAACAACTAAAGCTGTTAGTCTTGTGTCTGTTACCATATCCCAAACATACAAATAGGCAGGGCTGCCTAAAGTCCTTACCACATGTAACTGAATATCCCTCCCACCTGACTAAGCCCATTTCATTTTGATATTACGCACTCTGCAAGAACTTCCCTCATATAACCATCAACATATGGCTGAGCTTGCAGAAAAATTTGGGGATTCCTGATTAAAAGATTACCTTTTGTACAGCCTCGGTGCAGCTATTTTGCCTGCTGTCCAATTTAATTTCTTACTACAAGCTGAACTGCAATTTGCTCTGCCAGTGGGATTAAAATTCCTGTTTGAAATGAAAAATCATGTGTACTCTTTCTTCCCCACCAAATGTCAAGATACTTTTGGGGCTAGATACTGAAGCTAAGAGAACAAGTAACTGCCTTTTCCATGTGGCAACTTATCTTTTATAGGTATTTTGAACATAAAGCCCAACTTACCCAAAAGGGAGAAAAATCCTCGAACAAAACAGAAAATCCCAAACAACGTGCAAAAGAAAGAGGTGCCAAAATGGCCTTGATTTATTTGGTTTCCTAGTCCTAATGTATTCATTATGTGGGGCTGTTTGGTTATAACTGAGTTGTCAGGTCAGTTTAGGATGCCCTCAAGCTCCTGCTCACTCACTGAAACAGCCAGTGCCTCCCCTCCTGCCTGTGGCTGGAAGCCTCAGCTGGGAATGAAAAAGCACTAGCAGCAGTCTAGTGATTTTATTCCAGTGATAGGGAGACACAGAGAACAAACATACCTGTGCACTGCCTAGAAAAAAAAAAATGCTTTTAATTATCCCTACACTAAACACCTATGTAAATAAAATTTCAGGAAAGCACTATAGCTTACATGCAGCATGAGTGTGAAGGAATCTAGCTGTCCTCGTTTATGACTCAGAATGTTAATAGTGAAATGGGGCTACTGTTTTCTTCCTTAAATAGAGAGTGTAAGTGAAGAAGAGGCATTTAATTAAACAAATAAATGTCAGAGCAACAGCAGAAGTCCAAGAAAATGCTATCATAGTGCCTGCAAGTGCTACAGGCTGCATTTAGATTCATGTTCTTATGCCCTCCAGTTGCTAATGACAAAGAAGTGAAAAGGATAAAGACTGAGGCCTATGGACAGAGGAAGAAATGTGATGACTGTCTAAATGCCTGCAGTTACATGTCCATTGTGGTGTCTGCAAGTGAGTACAAATAGTTTCTGTTTACAAAAATTTATGAACTGTTGTAAATTTCTAAAAAAAATAAAAATAAAATAAAAAAATATTAATACAATACAGAATGTGTATATTTTTATTGCCTTAAAAATTCCCCATTTAGCATTACTTGTAAAGATGAGATTGAATTCAGTTCAGAGTACTACACAAACATTTTTGTGAGCAATCAACTTTCCTAAAACCCATATTCATGTTTTGCATTAGCCAGGCCAGTAAAATTACCTAGTTAGAGCTGCTGTTACTTTTGTTATTCATTGATAAATGTATGTAGTTTACAGGTCATACTAGCAAGTGGCATACATTTGAAAGTCACGGACACATGCATTAATTACTGGTGATGTGAAATAATAAATTGCATAGGGGCTGGGTCGATGTGCCATCCATACTGCACGTAAATGCATCAAGAACACACGATCCTCCCACCTTCACCCTTTTCAGCTTTGTAACATTGAAAACTCCACTGAAAACATTGAACATGGACACTGAAAAATCCACAGCCAGGGAAAGAAAAAGCTAGGGCTCATCCCATCTAATTGTGAAGTACCAGTAACGATACATGCTAGCTAAACATCAAGTCAGGGGGCAGGCTGCCAAAAAGCTCTGAACTCTCCCAGCTGCAAGGCAAAACCAAAGCCTTTACTGAAGAGGGATGAGAGACTTGAATTTTGGAAAAGAGCCAACTTGTGTTCATCCTCACAATGAAAAGAAAAAAGTGTGGTGCAGGAACACAGACAAGTCAGCTAAGTGCCCAAATAAATAAAATACCCAAATAAACACAAAACTTTTTGAAACCAGCTAGAGAAAACAGGGAAACGGATTCAAGCCAAAATCAAAACAAACCATGACAAACTATTTTTTTTTTTCTCCTGGGTCAGTGCAACTCTCCTCATGGATGTCAGATAACTTTAATTTACTACAGGCTTTGCTGTGTCACACTTGACATTCTTCTGAACAAGGTAGAGAAGCATAGGTCAATAAAAACATTTTAGGGTGACTGTAAGTAGCCTTGTTGATACTGGACATTATTCAAGCAGATCATTCCCAAAATGGAAGTCTCTATCAGGTAAAATTTCACAGACACCAGACACACAGTTCAGTAACACCAATAACTTCATTAAGGATTTGGAAGAAGGACCAAAGATGGTATGTTTGTCCTTCAGCATAATAGAGGGAAAATTAATAGCCTGAATTTATTTTTGTTATTCTTATTACAATTCAAAGTGAGCAGAACAAAACTGAATAAGTGACTGAAATAAATAAGATGCAGCTCAATGGGAAAAAGTGTTAAGATACTGCATTTAGGCACTCAACAAATCAAAGAAGATGGGCAAATAGTGCACGGAAATGAATTACAACATCAAATAATAACATGAGCCAGTGATGTCGTGCTATTAAAAGAAATGCGGACCATTCTTTTACGTTTTAACAAGGCCTGTGAGGTAATTGGCTTGGTCAATTGCAAGCATGCCTTCTCCTGAATCCAGACTTCAGTCTACACAATGCATGTTAAAAAGGATGTTGGGAGATCCTAAAGGAGAACAGCAGGAATTATTATGTCCTAAGATAGAGAGGAGAGATGAAGAGACCTGTCAGGAATGTGTAAGTGAACTTATAGGCTCGTATAATCCTAAAGCAATCACCTTAATTAGAAGTCTTTAAGAACAGACTGTCCCTACATCTTGCAGGAGCTCCATGGGATTATCCAAACACATCTGACCTCTACTGCAGTGAAGGAGTGTCTGATTCGTACGAACCTATCATCAAGAACGACCTCCCAGTATGATACCTGAGCTTTGCCTTCATTAAATAAAAACAGAACATAATGGTAAATAACATTGATTGATCATGTTAAGTTAGCCAATGACTTTGCAGTCAACATAGAAATAAGCAATCATGTTCAGATGTGGCTTCACTGTTGATGTTAATAAAGACGATTTAAAATAGCATGGTCCTACTCAATGCTTCAAAGTTACTATATTTTATTTAAGACTACATGAAGATCATAATCACTTTCCAAAATAATATAAATTTTTAGTGCAGATAAATTCCAAAAGTCATTGTACAGGCTACTTAAGTATACATTCTCCTTCCTGATAGAAAAATTTAGATGAGGAAAATAAGTTCACTCTAAAAAAGTTCTCACCTCATGTAAATAGTTCATCCAGTTTTGTATTACCTGAAAGAACAATCTCCAAAACATAATAATTTCTCTTATTAGAAAAAAATCCCCTATACAGAGCTGCAGGAACAGCAACGCTCTAGCATCATGAACAGAACTAGTTCTGACACCGTTAGACGTAGCCCCAGAGACAGCACACATTTCAGTTCTGTATCACATCTTATGTGAATGTAATCACCAAGCAATAAAATAACATGTAATCTTTGTAGGTCCCTTCCAAACGAAACCGTTGTATTCTATTCTAATTTCAATTGTTTCCAAACTGCCTACTAAAAAATGCAATTTAAACAACAAAATATAAATAAGTAGAAATGTACACACATACAGGCACACATATGCACATGTATGTGTTCATGAGTGCAGGCAGAGAGATTAATAAAATCCCATTTGCTTTTCATCTAACCAAACCTTTCCAAAAAGCAAAACATTGTAAATGTAGGGTCAGATTCTGATGCATTTATGCATGTCACATGGTACTTCATTCCAGGAGGGTAGGGTATGAGTGGATAAACTAATCCAACAAGCATGCACTCATTTGCTTTTACTCTCCAGCATATTGAGCTGTGGGTTGACAGGAGAGTTAGTGGCAGCACGGTCACATTCAGAGGCTGTAACTGATGGGCAGGACGTGCTGCTAGTGAAATAGTTAACTCTCAGCTATTAGCAGTGAGCATCTCTCTTCAAAGTGTTCCTTCAATTCCAACATATTACAGCACTTTACTAGCTGGGGAATTTTAAAATGCTTTATCTAAGGAAGAAATAAGCAATTGCTCTGAAAAATACCTGCAGCAATTATTTGAACTATAAAGATTTTGGGTGTATTTCCTGCAATTGTGATCTATTCAGCTGCAGATCAAACACTACAAATGACTAGAAAGTCAGGATGCATTTTAAAATTTAGATTCCTGAAGTATCCCTCTTCATGTGGAAGCAAGCATGTAACTAACTATTCAGATCTCTCACTTGCATTGGGAAAGATTACTTCTTAGTTCACTGGCATGAAACACAAACTTAAACTAAACTTTTAATTTTTCTCCTGTAAAAGGGGAATAATTCCTTTTAGCTAAGTGGAAGGAATTATTTAATAAAGCCATAGAAGGCAAGGAGAATATTACAGGACTAGTTCCTAAATATATGATACTTGAGTATCTGTGGTTTCTTTCCCTCCTCCTTGGAATTTGGTACTGTTACCATTGCTTTTCCTTTTGGCTTAGAAGGAAAGATCAGACTGAAGTCTCCTGTCCTCTAGACTGTGTGAGAATGGAGTTCAAGGCAAAATTATGACTCTGTTTTCAGACATCTGCTGTTCTGAAAGTGATACATACCACACAAACCTTTACTACTTCTTTATATATAGAAAATCACCAGAGTGCAAGTTTGGAAGGGGCTTGAGTCACCTAAGTCTCTGCTTTAGGCAGGTTCAGCTTTCCCTAAATCATTCCCAGCAGATGTTTGGGAAAAGCTGACTTAAAAGCCTCCTGTGACAAAAGTTCCACAGCATGGCCAGGCAGTCTATTCCTGCACTTAATTGCTGTTAGCATTAGTGTCTTACCTGGTGCCCAACCTCAATCTCCTTCACAGCCATTTAGTGTTAGTATTTCTAGTCCTATTCCACTGGGCACAATCCCCTTTCTCTCCATAGCAGCTGTCTGATACAGGACAGACCATTATCCTGACTCCTTTCAGTCTCCTTTTCCCTGGACTAAACAACCTGCTTCTGTTCATACAAAACAGTTTGCTGATCTGTTGTGTATCCACCGCCCTGTATCTCCGTTGCTTGTTTCAGAGTCACACGTAAGGTACCTCTTGCTATAGTAAGGATGTGGCTGCTTGGTGTTTGGAGTGGAGTCTAGTAGGTCAGAGAGGCAGTCATTGGGCTGCTACAGGAAAAGGAGGCCAAGCCCCAGTGGGGTATAAAGCAGGAAAGACACCTTAACTAATGTGGGCTGATGATCTCCTCAGCCACAGATGTAACTTCATAGGGGAATTGTTACTGCAACATTTTTACCGCAAAGAATCTTCTACTGATAAACTGTCAAATATTTGAAATTAAAATGCAGACCTGCTCTTAAGGGATCAAAACAAAAAACAAACAAACAAACAACAACAAAAAAAACCAACCAACCAACAAACAAACACGGAAAATCAGTTGTCAGAATTGTTTTTTTTTCCCTCTGGTCCTTCTTTATTAATAACCACAGTAGTTCACCAAAGTTTTGCCTGTTAGGCAGAGGTCTGCTGTCTGCACTGGGAAGGAACTGGAGTCACAGTGTTGTGACACAGCAAAATGATCACCATAAACTGCCACAATTCACAAGTGTGAGTTGGTACCACAGCCACAAGGAGCATAACAAAAGCGAAATACCCTCTTCTTCACAGATGACTTTATGGCTTGAGAGATGGGACTCTAACTATGTTAGAGGCATTGCCCCACTAATATTTAAGCATATGGGAGGAAAAAATTGTGCATATTCACCGTACAGGTAATATTCAAAAAGCAGTTGAGGTGAAGTATTCATTCTGTCCACTACATCCAGAAAAACAGAAAACAGACAAACAAACAAACATTTATGTCTGGAAATTCTGAATGAAATATTACTAGCATAGCAATTGTACTCATTTTACCCTCAACTTTAGACTATTCATATATAGAAAAAATAAATAAACCAGACCACTTTTCTTCAAATTGTAAGTCGTTTACCAGTTATTTATAGAAGTTCAGTTGAAGTAGAGAAAGAACAATTTTATGTATGTCATGCCAATGAGAATAATTATCAAAGTTTATTTCGTTTTAATGAAGGGATTCAGTTAAAACACCAAGGAGGAGCTGAAAGAACATACAGTTCACAAGCAGCAAATTATAGTTGCTACGGTTCTTTCTCCTACAATTCACATTTGCAGTTCCTGCAATCAACATTGATATGCTACCCAGAGCAATACAACATTTTCAGCATTTAGGTTCTCACTGTCACAGAGCTCTTTCGTATTTTACAGCTTTACAGAGATTTTCAGCACTGAGGATGATGCAAAAAGGCTGCCCGGACTGGTCCATGCTTCAGAAAAAGATGGTGTGTTTCTGACATGGCTCCTTGCAGTTTGTAAACAACACAAGAACCTATCTGCTACCACTTATAGAGACACTCCTCTATGCACACTCTTTTTGGTGAGCATTTAGATATGAACAAGAGCCAGATCTTGAGAATCACTCATGCAGATCTCAACATGAACAATGCACTTGCATGATTACCACAGCTGGATGCTGAAGCGTTTGCAAATGCTCAAGCTATATCATCAGTTAGATGCCCAGCTGGTCAATTTATGCACAAATGCCATTTTAAAAACGAGCCAAGTTAGAAAATAATTAGGTGGAATACAAAGCTAAAAGTAAATGTAGTTTGCCATGAACAAAAAAACTAAATAACATTTGGCAGTACGATATATCATCTTTTAATCATGATTTCCAAATTATTCATCTCTATTTTGTTCCAGTTGTCTATGAAAAATGTTTGAGCTCTCCCCTCATGGAGATACTTCAACAGCTGTCAATAAAGTATGGTAATTTTTGCAGAAGTTTAGCACGAAGCTAGTTGATGTGTTTACTATTTCATAAAAAAACGTTTTTCAACAGGCAGATTCAACAAGAAACCATACTACTGAAAATAACGATGAATGGCATCTTGGCCTGCATCAGAAATAGTGGGGCCAACAGGACCAGGTAAGTGATTGTCCCCCTGTACTTGCCTCTGGTGAGGCTGCACCTAGAACACCAAATTCAGTTTTGGGCCCCTCACCACAAGGATACTGAATTGCTGAAGTGTGTCAGGAGAAGGGCAACAAAGCTGGTGAAGGGTCTAGAGAAAAAATCTTAAGAGGAGTGGTTGAGGGAGCTGAGGTTGTTTTATTATTCGGTGTACTCTTTGCAACAATGACAACAAATGTATATTGTATTTTAGCATTCTGATAAGTGAAGCCTAAAATAATGTTGGCAGTTAAAGCTTAAAAGCTGATCTACTTGAACTTGAATTATTTTTACTCATTTAAGTTCATATAAGCCCTGATTTAACAAAAGACTTTTAAGCATATACTTAAGCAAATAGCGAGCTTCCATGAGAGTGAAAGATTTTATGTAGGCTTAATGCCAAAATAACTCCATAGTAAATCAAGAACTAACTGAAGAAACCTGAAGTATTTCATGTGCCAGAAATCATACCGCTTAATATAAGCTACGATTTCTTTGAAATCTGATGCCTATCACTTTTATCCAGTGAGACAGACAGGCTCAGCATTTATCCATCGATCTGTAATTCCTTAATGAAATCAGTGATAAGAGAGCTTTTCTACTGCATCCTCTATACAATAGAAGCTTAAAGATTCACACATAAAGGGACAGCACTCAAATAAAGTGTGTTCCTAAGACATGTTCCAAGGCGCTTTGGAAACAAGATTTATACAAGTCAAAGAAGTCTTTCAGAACAGGATTTCAAGACAATATTCCTCCAATTGCAGAAACAGAAAGCCTTGATCACTGAAGTTGTTTTTTATACTGCTGCTGATTACCTCGGGCAAAAGAAAAATGCTCCAGAGCTGTGTGTTGTGTGGGTGATACTCCCATTTCCCAATTGAGTTAGACCCAACGTTTATAGCAGAGGTAAAGTGTTCTAAATTGGCTTGTATCAGTACAATGACTCAGTGATCACTGCGTAAGTGGGAGGACTTCAAGCATTTGACATTGCTTTTCATATTCTTGCTGTCACAAATGCAAATGTTAGAGAATTTAAACTCATTTTTATCATGTTATTTTAAAATTGTAAAAGAGACTTTGATCGTTCAACAATCTGTTAAATATTTAGCAGTCAGGAAGAGAGGATTTTTTTTCCTTCTGCAAGTGTTTAAGTGCTTTCAAATGCAATATTCCTTCACATGAATACCATGTATTACTGTTTCTGCTTTCTTTCCAGCACAAAATAAATACATAAATAAAATCCTCAATTTAAAAATCAATGTTTCTTTTCAACTTAAATGAAAAGAGAAGACAAAGTTAATATAAACAGGCAGAATACGGGGTTGTGAACCCCATAAGCTATGCAATCTGTATGCAGAGAACGTGTGCATCTTGGGGCTTCCATGAAATACATTTTAACTGTTGTGTCTCTGTTCAAAGCTAAGTGCCTTGCAAATAGTGGCTGGAGACATGCTCATTGAATGCAGAATTAATGCTACCTCTTCAAAGATGTAGGTTGCTGGTCCTGCTGGCACCGATACACTAAAGCACTTAAACGTGTTAATCTCATTGAAGTGGATGTGATTGTGTTTCATCATAATACTAATCACTCACTATTAGGATATCTGTCTCTTTAACCAATGAGCTGAAATTAATACCTGGGGGGACTGTGACCGAACCCACTCCGTTGGTCAGCCTCTCCTTCTAGCAAGGTAAGGAGAGGTGGATCCTTCACCTGCCCACACAAGTGCTTTCCCCTGCTTGCTATGTGCCTGCCAGGTTAACAACTCATCTACATCGCAGAGCACCAGTTCAGACACTTCTTTAATCACCCTAAGCATGCTGGGTTTTGCAGTTCGCCCAAAGCCTGTTGGAATCCCTACTATATGAATAATTCAGGTTTGAGCCTTACACACACAGGGAAGATTTGTGTACCTCAGAGTACTTCAGAATAGTACTTCAACAATGACTATGTAAGTTCACAAAACAAAACAAAACAAATAAACAAAACCCCACCACCTTTTGGTCATAGTCCTTTTTTCCATTCCACTACTGGGTATATTCCTGGATATTTGTTGTCAGCCAAAATACTGCTTTCAGAATGTGATTGTTAAATTGTGTGAATGGACAGGCAGTCACCTCTGGTGACATAATTGTGCAGAGAATTAGCATGAATCACTGCCTAGCCTAAGCTTCCTGGAGAAATGTAACTGACTATAGCTTGTTCAACAGTATGAAAAACCTAGAGTAAATAATAAATTCACTGTACTGTAAATGGTTGAGAAAGAAAAATATCTCCTTCCAAATATACTGCAAGAGGCATTGTATGTTTTATGTGAATGAGAAAGGAACAGAAAAACATTGCAAGATGGGGGGAGGAGTGTTTACTTTTAATGGACTCTTGCACCTTTCTCCCACAATTATCATGGTGCTACCACAACTGTGAAAGAAACTGGGCAGTTGCTTTGAAGAGACATTTTTTTCTTTCTGTTAATGAGTAGGATAAGCAAGATAGCAAACATCACCCCCATAAGCAAGTTAAAAATGTGGTTTACATAGACCTAAGGGTTTCTAGAAACAAGGCTTACATGGCTAAGGTCTCTCCCTTGCAGTAGGCAGACTACTCTTAGTTTCAGGTTGTTGGAAAACAAGGGGAAGGAAGCCAGCCCACACGGTCTGCAGCGATCTCAGTTTCACAAGGGAATAGGAGATGGCTCTGGCAGCAGCCAGGACACAGCCTATGTAGTCAGATACTGTCAATTCCAAACCAGAGCCTCCAGGGTCACTGTGACACCATGCCAGCTCCTCCACTGCTTCCTTCTGCCTGCTATGGCTGTAGTCTTCCAAGCCTTAGTCTGGTGCTGGCAATCATCCATAAAGGAGAAATACAAATGCTACTACAAAGAGAAGTCACACATGTAATATGATCTTTCTCCACAGCAGACAGATAGATCATGTTAGATTAGATTAGATTCACAGCTTCTTTACATCTCTTTCAATTACAATTAACTGTTTCTTAATTATTTCTGAAATAACTTCATTTTATTCCATTTGACAAATGGCTTCTTTTTATTACTGCTAATGACAAAATAACTTGGCATCATACTGTAGACTCAAACAGGTTTCACAGAAATAAACACTAGGGCAAAGTGCAGTGTTAGCAAAACATACATATAACTGATGCAAATTTATGTCCACCCATGAGTTAGGCCATCAATTTGTTTTCTGCTGAAACTTCAAAACTACTGTCAGTCATTTCAACATCCCGAGAGGCTTTATCACTGAGACTAACAGAATAATTCTCCCTTTTAACTTCCTACACTGATCAATGCACCATCTGATGTACAGATTTGAGCCAAGAACACACAGTAGCACAAGAAATTTTATAGATATTTAAGTGATACATCAAGGCTGTACAACAACTTGACATGCAGAGTTCTTAAAATATGTATTTTCTAGGTACTGAGAAACACACAGTCAGCAGGTGTATATCAGAGCACTTGCACTGACTTGACCACTGTTTATCTACCATGATCAATCACTGCTTACCTATCAAGACTGTATGTACCCCAAGTCACTGCGACTCTAAATGCAAAATTCGTTAAGGCTACAAAATCCTTTCAGGTAAGTTTTTACAGAGTCCTAACTGAACAGTTGGATGTAAGATTTAGTTAACTGGAGCACTGATACATTTTCAGAGAAGGTCTGGTCAATCATACAGGTATCATAGAAGTTCATGACAGAACAGTAAGTATTTTCTTAGTATTTTAAAGCTGATGAATCTCTACAATGTTGTAGGAAAAGTAACTTGTATCATGTAAAAGTACAATGATGACAGTGATCCTAGGAGAGGAAATATGCTCGTTCTGTCCATCTGTGAGGGCTCATAACTGCAACTGTTCATCACTTTCTTGGCTTTACTCTGTGAAACAAAGATAATAATAATGTGGAAATCTCATATCTCCCTTCTCAGTAACCATGGCTGAAACTGTTATTTGCATATTAGGTTTTGGCTGGTGTGGCATAGTAACCTTTCCTTAATTTTATCTTCTCGTGTCATTTCATCATAACTGCTTTTCAATGAGACAATTTAAAATCTTACTTAAAACAATGGTTGTATTTTTATTTTTTAAAAAATGATGAGCAATTTCGACCTCCAAATTATTAAACTGAGTGCTTACAGTCCCAATGTTTGTCTTAGAAGTTTCAGTGCATAAATTCAGAGGAAAAAAAAAAGACTATAACTAGGTGTATCTGTTTGGGAGGGATGTAGATTTCATAACCATGGGGCAGAAAAATATAGACGTCATTGAACATCTGGTCTAAAGTACTGCAGAAAATTTGTCTTGACCCCACCAAGATATTCTCAGATATTTTTGGCCTTAGTTAATACTCATCACTTTTGCTGCCTTCATGCAGTCAAGCCAGAATGTTTGCAGCTTTATCTGAAAGTTTTACAGCACCAACCAGTAACTCACTTGTCACTCTGCAATGAGCAACTAGCAAAGTTTAATTTCAGGAATATTTCCCAGTGGTGTGGCAAGCTTGACAGATGGAAATAAATGACCTTCTGAGTATAAAATTACATGTATATTGACAAAGTAATGTGGACATAAGTGAAGAAGCTTGTTTGCATCTTTACGGGCACTAGCTCTCACAGAGTTTAGTTAACTTCAGCTCAAGCAGTTTGCTTCAGCCAAGTGAAAGGTATGGCTCCCTCTGCAAAGGAAAGGGGAACGCCTGTCTCCAGAATGTGGCTACTGGAATCAAGCCACAAAAACAGAATTAAGATTGGACATATTAGGCTAAATGGGTAATTCCCTAACACTTGCATCTTTGAAACATTGCTCAGTTTCCTTCTAGAGAACAAGCACCTGCAGCTTTCCCAAAGGAAGTGTTCATTCCTCCTCTTGTCTGTCTAAATAAATACCTTTCTGGCACAGAGTTGTCTGAGCACAGAAAACAACCTACTTTTACTAGTGTTGCATACAGATGATACACCTCACTGTCAGACGGTAGCCTCAGACCTGAGCTCATCACAGAAAGAGGCTGCCCACAGTTGACAAAACTCCCAGCCCATCTGGACTCACTTCTCAAGGGGGTTTGTTTTTCTGCCTAAAATACATTTTGTTTCCCCTTCTGCTTTTTTTTTTTTTTTTTTTTTTTTAATGCTTTAGGACTGCAGACCACAAATCCAGCATCTATTTGTTGCCTGCCCCTCAAAGTCACGGCTCTTCTGGTGGGTGGCCCCTCAGTCCCAGTCCCACTGTGCTTTTCAGTTTGGGTAACTGCTGTCCTCTAAGGCCAGTTCTCACCCCATGAGAGCAGTGAAAACTGCAACACTGACTAATACAATGAATGGTCCCATGCCATTACACAAGAAGATGTCCTGGCCCAAGGGGCAAGACCCTTGGAAGTGACTGGGCTTCTCTCCTCCATGTCCTGAGAGGAGCGCCTACCCTGGCAACCTGAATATCACTGCCTGATGTCTTGCAGGACAACTCCTCCAACATGCAGGTCTGGTAGCTGAAAACTAAGGAAGATAAGGAAGAAAAAATGCAGTATTGACCAAATAATATTTGGTAAGCAGTATTGATAAAGAAGAAAAAATGCAGTATTGACCAAATATGCAATACTCCTCAACACTCTTAATTCAGGGGACATTACTGTTTCTGCTCTGCCACTTAGATTCTATGTTTTAACTAACCCTCAGTCTTAAAACGTCAGTAAACTACCCATTAGGTGTTTAAGTACTCTTAACACACTGGTGTACTTATCAAAATACTAAAGGAACTTTCCAGTTCAAATTAAACAATTTTTCCATGATACATTTCCTTGCTTTAGTCACGGCAAACTGACACCGCTCAATAGCCCGTATTCAACCATTTGCAGATTAAAAGTTGTCTTTCTACACAGGAGTTTAACAAAGTAATTAACTCTAGATGCTGAGCTTGCCAAAATTCAGAGTGAAATCACCACAGAGAAAACCTAGACTGAATTGCCACTGGGAAGTTTTGCTGGAATAGTTGTATGTATTGGTATCACAAAACTAGTCTGTCTTTACTTATGTGGCCATGCCAGCAACAACTCCCATAACACAGTTCCTTTACTGGTATGGCATGCTCTGAGAAACTTCCTTATACTAATTTTTTGGTTTGTTTTTTAACTATAAAAGCTGTGTTGACATTTGGGATGAAGTTCCTCAGAGCTATAGCAGTGTCTCTGCCCTAGAAATATAATCAGCTCCTCAGACATCTATCAGAACTTCTCATGGACACACTGAACCTGTTCGTGCTTTCCATACATTCAGTGACCAGTTTAACCTTGCCTTTGCCAGATTTGGGTTGTATAGATCTGCCAGCACTTCTCTAACAACACTTTTTTTCTTTTCTGTTAATTATTAAAATGTGTGGTTAGTTTTTTCCTCCTAGTGCAACATGACTGCTGAAAATGAGCCTATTTCAAAGTCTGTACAGTTCATAAGCAAAAAATTGTGCTTTGATGCTTGCTCCTCTTCAGGAAGAACTACACAGCAAGAACCAGCTCCTAGTCCCTTCCCTGGACAACCTCTCAGTTTCACGGACTGCTTCTTGAGGTCCATTTGAAGTGTGGAGTGATGAGCTTTGCACCACTACAAAGCCAAACGGTCCCAGAGGCTACCATGGCTTTGAAGTCAGGAGCACACTGTGTTTACTTTCAATTTCTGTTTCCTTCAGAAAGTTTTGGAGGGAAAAGTTAAAAATAAAACGCTCACTGCTGATATAAAGTAGTGCCTTCCAAGTGCAAACACCAAGTACAAACAAATATTTGCATGCATGAAGAGATGCTTAAGGTATCATGCTATCATCCTGTGACATGATCAGATATGGCCATAACTGAGCATAACAGTCTCTGCTTTGAAAAAAATCTGATTATTCTTTTTTTTTTTCTTCTTTTTTTTCTGTGGGGAGGGGAAGGTTACGCTTCAGGTAATATTCTTCAAAGGGCTATATTACAGATACTAAGATAAGCAAAGCACTCAAAAATCATGAAACACAATCTGCTCTGCTTTATCTCCTAATATGTACCAGTATTACCAATATTGCCAACATTAGTCACCCTCCTCATGATACCGGGTGTTTTTCTTATGCTCTCAGCTCCCATAATCAAAATTACACAACTTCATTTTAATTTAAAATTTCCAGTCCACCTGCTGCCTGAGAAAACTAGTGCAAAAAGTAAAGCCAGAAGCTCAGAAAAGCAAGTTAAAAGCAAGTTATTTAGACAGATTTGGACTCAGGGATTTATTATGATAATAAGTGTACACCAGGGAGTATTTTTCAAAGTAGCCCAGCTTCCACCGGGGCACCAAAGCAATAACCAGACTTAAGATTCAAGGTACCGCAGCTTTCAAAAATCTGATTTTTTACTATGACCACAGAATATTTAAAAAATCCATTTCTAACCCCATTTTAATATTGGTTTAGATTGTGACAGAGAAGTCAGTTGAACACCCTACCTCTGGAAGCCACAACGCTCAAGCGTAAAGCCACTCATCAATCACAGGTCTCACAAGCACAGGTCTCATCCAAGCACAGGCTGGGTTAGTGTCTGGGAGAGAGGAGTGAAAGCTCTGCCTTTCCTGCCAACTCTACACTATCAGGAATACGTGTGACTCAGCTGCCTCACACCATCTTTATTTTTATGCAAAGTGAAGAACAGTTTTGCTATTCTTAAACAGAAAGTATGTCACAGGCACTGCCTGCTAATGCCAACGAGTGCTCTGGGTGCTGTGCTCCAGCAAGGTCCTAGCATATCCTTGGCTGTCAGGCAGGAGAGGGCAGCCCAATCTGAGCTGCTCACACGTGCTTTTAGTCAGATGCAGAATGGATAAGACTGGAGAGATTTCGATTCCTTTTGGTGTAGAGTGCACCTCAAGCCAAGAGCTGCTCTGGCACCTGAGAAATACAGGTGGCACCCATGCCGTCCCCCATCTTCATCTCTTGGATAGTATCAACCAAAACATCATCCCCGGCCTAGGCCTGCAGTAAGCGCCAAAGTCTTTAACCCTGTCATTCTGCTCATCTCTTTGAATTGGGCAGTATAGGCTGAACTGTGTAAAACCAGTTAGTGCTCTCCACGCTGAGTTACAGACATGTTTAATGGCTTTAAACTAAAAGAGGGGAGATTTAGACTAGAAGCTAGGAGGAAATTCTTCACTCAGAGGGTTGGTGAGGCACTGGCACGGGTTACCCAGAGAGGCTATGGATGCCCCATCCCTGGAGATGTTCAAGACCAGGTTGGGCAAGGCCCTGGAAAACCTGGCCTAGTGGGTGGCATCCCTGTCTACGGCAGGGTGGTTGGAACAGGATGATCTTTAAGGCCCCTTCCAACCCAGACAATTCTATGATCTTTGGAAGAGTGCTGTGCTCTGTGACCGATAATCTGACTCACTGAAGGCCTGTGTCACTAACAGTATACACCACAGTCACAAAACAGGGTATTTTCCCTCAGTTTAGAAGCTATTTTGATGCTATTTGTGATAAGGAAGAAACATTTACAAGCCCAGATAGCTTGGGATAGTGCAAGGGAGTCTTGAGATAACGCGATGTTAACATGCTTCCCATGACCGTGGCCTAGACAAAGTACCAGAGTTTCCATGGGAGCTTGAGGAGCTTTCAACATCAGCACCCTGATGTCCTGATCCTGCTCAGGATTTTACATATACACGCTTAAGTTTACATAGTCACACCCAAGTGTGTTTACATAGTCACAACCGAGAACAAACCCAAGCATGCATCCTTTACATGAGCTAAAATGTTTCTTTCAGTGTGATTTTGGGGAGGCAATTCACAGAGTTGCTTATCTTTTTCTTTCTATATTTTCCAATAGGAAATAGTGCACTTAGTAATTTCCTTACAACTGTTACAAGTTTTTTCCCCAGCTGAGCCAGGAGGAAAAACAGGATTTCAGTACATTTGAACATTTCTTATAAAGTTACCTCCCTCTCTTGCTCACTGCTGAGACACCAACCTTAATAAAACAAAGTAATTCCTCCCCCACACTTAAAACCACTGAGTTCATTAATTACTTAATGATTTTTGTGCTTTTCTGTTGCACAGCTGCAAGCCTCAGGCTATTTTCCAAGTATCAACTTTTTTTGTCATTTTTATTACCAAATTTTGTGCATACAGATTTCCCAGGTGTCTTGTGGAGTGAGACATGTTTCTTCACAGTAGGAAAGGAAGAAAATGATAGAACAGCAGTATTAAAATTAATATTAAAACATTTATTTCATATGTCAAATCAAACCTACAGTACCAATCCCAGAAGCTGTTATATTACACCAGAGTAAGAAAATATGGACAAAAGGTATATATATTGAAAATATATACTGGAAATGAAAAATTATTGATTGAATATGATAGTGCTTTGAGATATTATCAGGTATATATCATTTTGCTATAGAAGCTGTGTACCATAAAGTAGAATTGCCTAAACATTAGGCAATTACATCATTACTGTTTTTTCACTACATGTAATTCTACTGGAGAAGGCAATAATTTATCATTGGCCTTTAAGGAATTATTTTAGAAGAATTTTTGGATGGTGTTTGGATATTCAAACAAGACAGCTTTTAGGAACCTATTTTTGAAGGAATATGAAATTAGCCCTCTCTGAAAATCATGCCTTCTTGGATGTCAGGGCAGATTATCTGAAGAAATTATTTATTTAAATTATTCTTACTTTTAACCCATTGATTTTAAGAACTAGAAGGGATAGGACAGAACACAGGTTGATCTCCTTTGTTGACCTCCAACTGCTACTGCCATTACAGGTGTTGGGGGAGTGCAGACATTTAACACATACAGAAAGCCATCCTCTTGTTTACTACAAATCAGAGCAAATGACCACCTAAGCAGAATTTAATAGCTATTATACTCCACGTCTGTAGCCACTACAATAGCAATGGTCACTAGCACACGCTCAGAAGATGTCTTTAAACTAATCACTGAACTCCTAGACTGCAGTATCTTTCTAAAAATTAGCCAAACGTCTATTATATTGGCATAATTTCAAGTTTATATTTTACCCAGTCAAAAACACATAAGGCCAAAGTACTTGGAATTAAGCAAAAGGCCTAGATCCCATGTCAGTGGCATTATTTACAAAAGCCCAGTTGTTTTTTCATCATGCTTTGTGGCTGCAAGATTTTCAAGACTAGAGCTGTCATTCATCTCTTAGGTTTATACTGTTGGAATCTTAGCAATGACAATGAAAAGCAAAATGTGAGGCTGTCAGACTTATCACATCTTATCTAGATCACGTGGATCCCTCTAGCATTACAAAAATCCTTAAGTCATATGCCCACAAAAAGTGGAGGTGAAAGTAGTTAGCAAAAATTGCAGTGATGTTGGAAAGCATCATCACTTCAGCAAACAGTACTGCAGCAACTGTTGACAGAGTCAGGAACATAAAGAAAACAGCAGTGGCACCATCTATTTCCATGTCGCCAAGCCTTCAATTACCCTGCAGTTAATGGGGAAATTTCATCCTTGGTTCTGGGAGGTAGAGGAGAGGTGGGCAGACAGTGAAGATAAGTAGAGGAAATAGTTTTCAAGAGTAACCATGTAAGCATGTCTCTTTATAGTGGCCTTTCCTGAGGCCAAATGCAAGCCAGGTGTCCAACTCTTCTTCCCTGGGAATAATTAGGAATGCTATACACTATTTCTCAGCAACACTTGTATTATGGAAAAGAGTAAACTTTTCTCCTACCCCCAACATGCACCTGCTCCACCCCACTTTTTTTTTTTTTTTTTTTAGAAAATGTTGATCCTGGCATTCACATTTCTACAGCTTTGTTCAGATCAGTACTGTGGATTTATTTTTCCTTTCCTACTTATAAAATGCAGGATGAATAAAATAATCTATAAAACCATGGATGATTTATATAAACACAGAAAATAACTCTATTTATGTTATTTGGCATCTAAGAATTTTGTAAAAAAATAAAGAACAAAACAAAACACTTCCAGACAAAATACACAAATAGCAAGTGAGACGGTACCTTAAGATCCTACTGTGTAAAATCTGTATGAAAAAGGAATAAACCAGCAAAGCTGTCATTACTAAACCAACTTCCATGGTGTAATGAAAGGAAATGTCTCATGGCAGCTTTGGTGAAACTATTAAGTCCTCGTTTGTGATAGCTCTGTTCCTCTGCAGTTTCTGATAGGAAATGTGTGAACTAAATGAGGAAACAGATATCTCAACTACTCAAAAATCATTTCTCAACCCATTTTTTTTTCCGAATGCTACCATTATGGTAACAGCCATGTTACTTATGAGCTTCCATTATTGTGGGGACTTCGTCTTCACTTAATCACCTTCTAGCAAATGGAATATACAGAACAAAACATCCAGAATGAACCTGTCTTGCACAGGAATAATTTTTGGGAAGAGTAGTTTTTCAGGTTTGCAGTAGAATTAAAGTCTATTTGTCAATGTCAGCCGTATCCATTCATTTTCATGTTCTGAATGCTTTACACTCTGCTGATGATATATTCACCTCTGCAAAAGCCTTCACCTTGCTTAAAACAACAGTGTCACAAACTCTTATGTTCTATATAGACAAAGCATAGATATATTACACACTGTACAGGTAGGGAAGGAGGGCTTATCAGATCCTCACTGATTCAATGCACAGTCACAGGAAGTTTATGACAGAGCAGAACCATTCTTCTTGCAGCAGCCTCTGATCCAAATTTCAAAACACTTCAAAATGCATCCCTGGCATTTTAAGCTCAAGAGTTTGCCTAGGAATGTGCCTTTAAAGTAAATGAATTGAAGCTGAGTCCTCAAAGTGTAGCTAAGCATATCACTTGCCATTTGTGAGCTCCTCCTTGGGAGATTTGGTAGGTATGTCACCAAAGTGAAGCTCTAGGATAAGGCTTCACCAGGTAGCCGATGCCAATATCACGTTGTTCAGAGCAGGATTTTGCTGACAGAACATGCAATCCCAGATTTTGGTGATGCTGTGAATAGTCTGTCAGTTTCTGGCAGGAGTCATAACTCCTGTTAAGATGTTCAGAGAAAAGTTATCTGATGGTGCATCATAAATGATTTTCATTTTCCTGTAATCCCCATTCTAACTCTCAGCCTGTCTTTTGATTCTTTCTTTCAGTCAGAATCCTTGGTATTTCTCAGGTCATTTAAAGAAATCAGAGAACCGTAATAGAACAACTTTCTTGCAGAATTATGTATCAAAATATATTATAAGGGGGAATGAGTTAATTGAAACGTAAGAGGTGCTGAACACTCAGTACAGAAAATTTATTAAGCCAAAATAGTGAACAATACAATTCCCAGACTTCCCAAATAGGGGTCATTCCTTTTGCTTTAGCTACTATAGGTACAGACTTCAGCAAAACCTTATGGTTTAAAATTCTTTTCTCTGCTTTCTATCTATTACTCTGTGCCATGTTTGTTTTCATAAAAACGGTATCTTTCTCAGAGGCTCAAAGGAGTGAAACACATGATCTTATTTAATTTCCTTTTCCTAAAAAGAGCACTAATTTCAGGGCTGCATTGTAGTTTGAGGAACGGTATGTCTTGCAAATTAAACAGTGAGAAATAGCTTTTCCAGCAACATACTGCATAATGCAAGATTTGGAGATTTACTATGTCTTTCATGAGTCTTAACATACTGTACTTGTCTATTCACATTGTACTGAATCCTCCTTTTCAGAAGAGTTTCCTACACGCACCATGCTAACAAAGACGACATTTATGAGTTTTACCATGAGCCTTTTTTCCTCCTCAACTGACTTTGTCATGGTAGGAGTATGTCAATTATTTATGGCATGCATTTGGGTGGAGTGTGGGGTTTTAATCACCAACTTGAGGAATTTTTGTTGTTGGACATTTTGACCAAGCCTGCGATCATTTTAGAGTGGTTCAGACTTAGTAACACTGAAAAGCCCAGATGCACATTCGAAATACCTATTTTAGGGCACTTTTAATTAATCAGAAATTAGACACCTTAAACTTAGAAACCTAATTACGGGTCACTCAACAATTCCTGTGAAGGGTATCTTAATTTTTAGTTCAAAAATGACATAACTTATTTTATAGCTGCTTAGAAGGAAACAGAATAATTAGTTGTGGCGTTCTAACCAGCAATATAAGTTTCCTTTTCACCTGGAAATATTCAAAACTGTACAGTTATCTGCAAATAAAGCTTCACTGAATTAATTTCTCCACTGCCATGGACAGGGTCCCATTGCACACAGTACAACACCAGGAGACAGAGGAGAACTGCATCAATAAAAAGCTAAAATGCGTATATTGTTCCACTTTTTCAAACAAACGCTGCTTCTCCTCTTTCATAATATTAGAGTAAAAACATCACATCCAAAAGCAATATTCCTTCCAGTCATCTCAGAGAAAGGAGTAAAAGAACCAGGACAAGCCTACATTATCTCTTATGTGCTAGGTTTTGGGGAGCTTATTTTCATTTGTTTTTCTGTGGGAACTTACCATAGACAGGTGAATAATCTTAAGGAGTAAGTCAAGTCTGTCAGAAGAAACGGTTCTTTTTCCTGCCTATATTACCTTTATGAAATCTTGAGAAGCTGGAGTTGATTTTACTGCAAGATGAGGATTAGTACCTATACTAATTTTTTCCTTTGAAGAGTAACAGAATAACAAATGTTCCATCTTTCCTACAGAGATGCAAACAACAGGAAACAGCTTCTGTAACCTAGAAAACCCACGACCCTAAACAAATAAACAAACAAAACCAAACCAAAAGACAACAAGAAGTGCAATGCTTTTTTTTTTTTTTTTTTTTTTTTAAATCTAGTTACCCTCCTACCAAATTTTCTAGCAAATACTTGACCAGACCAGGTGGTCTAAAATAACGATCAGTGAATATCGACAGACAACCACAGACAGCAAATACTCTGGCAAATAAGTAGACATCTAGGGTAGGCATTTGAGAACCACTCCACTCAGGCCTTAAAGCTGTTCTCACAGAAGAGAACAGTAAATCTCCAGCTGACTGCATGGATAAAAGATGTAGGCCACCACTATGCACACCTGAAAATTCTAGGCCTGGAGGGAAGCAGAATCATGAGCAATAAAACACATAGACCTGTTAAGAGCAAATCTTATCTGACAAGATTTCTTCTTTTGCAGAGAAATGCAAAATGTGAGGATTAAGGAGGAATTTGTATATTTAGATTTTAATGAAGCATTTAGTGTTGCAACTCAAAATTTTAATTAAAAGAATAATTGATTTGGATAAAACAAGGTCTTTTCAAGTAAAACTGAAAGCCTGAAAAGAAAGAATACTAAAAAATAACTATTTCAGTCTGAAAGTAGGTGCGTCACCAGTTACTAAAGGGATCTTCTTAAACGTGTTCATAGTGATCTGTGGCAGAAAAGACAGTATAGTATTCACAAATTTAGAAATGGTAATGAAGTGGAAGGAATTCTGAATACTGGCAATAGAACAGGAACACAAACATCTAGAAACAGAATCCCAAGAACAAAAACTGCATAATCCACCCTAGCAGCTGTATCTGTATTTGTTCAAGAGTGTTGTTCAAGACATTTATTTGTTCAAGTCACTTAAAACAAACAAACAAAAAAACTATTTCTAGCACTTGTTAGAAGGAAACCTTGACAACACGAGCCAAGTGTAACTGTTCCACAGAAGTGTGTTCAAAACAACATTAAGATCCAAATTATAGCTCAGAGATGGTACCTCTCCAATTCACCTCAGGCTGTCAAGTCTGAAACCTAACAACAGTTTAAAGGTCAGCACAATTAACTATCTGAGTAAGTTTCACCACAAAAGAAGCATCCAGCTAATGCCCATATATACCCACAATGGCAGATTCCCTTTCCCACAAGGATTTCCAGTATCAGCTGTGATGATTATGTCCATATGGAGATACACTGTTAAGTATTTATTTTTTTTTTTTAGTGAAGGACATCTCCAAATTTTTGCACTAGAGCATTCCTGAGATAATAGTAGTTGTGTACAATTTATCTTGGACTATGTGGTACTTTCACTTACAATTTTTTTCTTAATAAAGTATAGAATATCTAAAGATTAAAAAAAAATGAATTTCTATAGAAAAGAGAAATTTGAAGACAGTGTCCTTACAACACCCATCTTTAAAGTATCCAGGAGAATGTGTTAGAATGCTAATCCATCACAAAATATTCCAGAACACTTGTACAAATACAATTCTTATAACCGTTTCAATTGTGCTCACCTTTCATTTATTTACATTCTATTAGCATACATATGAAAAACCACTGCAAATACACATGCAGTAATGTATTTGCCAGAGTATTTGCACAGTCCCTTCAGAAAGGCTTTGTGAGTTTGGAAGACAGCCAATCCAAAAGCAGAAACATTACTGCATAACCAGTGGCCAAATGCATAGTACAAATAACAAATTGAAAATAACAAAGACAGAGCAATCAACAGTCTGGAACAGCCAAATAATTTTGAATAATGGGCAAATTCATGGAAACTGAAGTCTGTTCATACACCATTTATGGACGCAACTGCTGAATTTTTTTTTTTTTTTTAAATAAAGATTTGAACTAAGCATGGGAAAATGTACTGTATGAAAAAAGATCTCTACCAGGACCAAGATGGTTGGTTTTCCTTTTTTTTTTTTTTTCCCAATTTTTTTAATGATTATTCAGTCTTTCTATTACAACAAAACACACTTCTATTGATTAAGTTACAGAAAAATGTAGGTTTTCCTCTTCTCTCCCATTTTATTACAATGTGAATATTTTTCAGTGAGTGCAAATAAGAACAGAAGCCCAGTTAACATCAAAAAATATATCAGCATGAAGAGCAACTGAAAGAGCTCAGATTTGATTTTTTTTTGATCAACGTGACCTTTACATGATAAACAGCACAGGGATGATAGGGAATAATAGGTCAGCTATCTTCATAGATGAAAACTGAAAGACAATATAAAATCACCAGTGTCACAACCAAACAGACAAAAAGTACTTTCTCACAGAGCATTTTAGTTAAGCTTTGGTACTCCCCTATGTAGGACAGTGTGGCTGAAGAGAGTCACATGCATTTAAAAGACTACTGGACAAATTGAGGGGTATCACATAGAAACATGGCACCCTTCATATAGCCTACTGGTACTTCTGAGTGTCAAAGTTTCTCAAATTTGAATCCCTGCTGGCAAAGGGGGAATACTGTGGAGCAATACCATTCTCCATGTGTCCTGCATCTTCAAGATGGGAGCCCATGCCACACCAATGTTTATAGCTCTTCTTATATCCTTCTGACTGATGCATTTATAAACAACAGGACTAAAACACCTAATGCTAATTTCCAAGGTGGGGAGGAAGGGTAACTGTACCAGCAATTACTCATGCCCCGGAGGAATCAATGTGACACTGTATAGATGGGAAATTTTTCTCAAAGTCAGCATGTACTGGGAAGGTTAAAAAAAAAAAAAGTGCGGCCAGGGATGGCTCCTTTACACAATTGCAACATGTTCAAATAGGTGCGGAAGGGAAAGCACAAGTGGCTAGAATCTCAGAAAGCATCAAAGGCCATTTCTGTCATCTGTGGCTATGAAAAGAGATATGATCATTTACAGCCTTATGGCTTTTACAAACATTTCTACCACAGGATTTACTCCAGTGTGTTGGGTGTTGGAGGGAAATTCTCACAAAGACTGCTATGACTGCTTTGGCTGTTGTTTTTCCTAGTACTTACCATACTTCCCTGAGAGTGAATATTGCTGTGGATGTGTGTCATTAGGTGCTTTTCTAATTTTTGACTGCAGGATCAATGTCTACTCAAGCTGCTTGGCCAGTGGGGTGAACCCTCACTCTTCTGACATAGGGTTGGCCTCAATTCATGACAGCTTACTGAAGTCCAGACACGTATCTTTTGCTAGTGTCTGGTGTCACAAATGGTTACACCTAATAACAACTGAAATCACAAATAGTGCCACCGCCAAGTAAGAAAAATACCCTTGTTGGGTATAGAGAAGAGAGTTACAGGAAAACCTCACTCACCCACCCCACCTTTTTTTTTTTTCCTCTCTCTTTTTTTTTTCCTTCAAATTCTCCTCTCTTCTCTATGAGGTAGAAAATGATTCCTGCCCTCAATACTGAATGTTCATTGTTGTTGTTCCCAGGAGCTATTTGGATGTTTATAATCAGGAGTTAAATCATTTGCTCTTCTAGAGCAAACAGGATGATGTTGCCTACTGAGTATGAAACATCTCCACTGTTAAAAAATATAATTCTAGACAGAATGATTTCTCAGCCCGCTAGCACATCCCAAATCAAAACATACCTTCCCTCTGAGCTGGTTCATGAAGGCCACTAAAACAAAACAAAAAAAAAACCTACAACAGCATCTATGCAGAATAGTTTATATACGGACAAACTACTAATTATATTCTCATACTTTCATTTTTAGACATTTCAGGACTGAGAAACAACCAAGGCTATGGCAGCAAATGTTAACTGAAGATCTAGCCACTTAAGTATCTTTTAATTCAAATATTTCATTTTAATTCAACAGTGTAGAAGGCCAAAAAATCCGCCATTTTTTCCTTTCAAAATTCACTAAATATTTAATATCATAAGC
Source organism: Cygnus olor (assembly GCF_009769625.2). Lineage (NCBI taxonomy): Eukaryota > Metazoa > Chordata > Aves > Anseriformes > Anatidae > Cygnus > Cygnus olor. The sequence continues at coordinate 11,411,203 of NC_049172.1, read as the reverse complement.
AACATCAAAGAATTCAGTGACTTGTAATTTCAACAAGCACAATAAACAATTTAAATCTTACATTGTATGTATAATCCAACTCTGAACCTTCCGAAGCAGTAGTACCAAAAGATGCATTTCTGAATCTGAAGAAACCAGTGTCATGTCTGAATTTCACATTGTTCTGTGAGACTCCCCTTTGTCTTTATATTAAAAGCTATTAAATAGAAACATTGTCAAAAGAGATTGCTGTTGAGCTTTGTTTTCCTGTTACTGTAAGCAACTTAATCTTCGAAAAGCTTAAGACAAACAGTCATCACCCAAATAAAATTTTAATTAGTTTCAATTTGAGAGGACAAGTGATTCATGGGGGTTGGGCTGTGCATGGGTAGACAGCTGGTGTCAACATTTCTTTCAGCATTCAGAAGCTGTTGACAGCATGGTTTCTAAAATGCTTTAGGAGTGCTGGCAAATTTTAATTAATACAAATAGTTTTTGTAGAGGAATATGACACTGATCGTCCAACTCTGGCCTCCAAAATCAGCACTGTCTCCCTCTGAGACAGGCCTGCAACTTAATTTTCACATCATGAAGTCAAGCATCCTGCAGTGATGTCCCTAGGTTGTTCTGCACTCTCAGGAAGAGGGACAGATCTGTGGTAGTTTTCAGCATGAAAAAGATTTTTGATCCTTAGACTGGTGCCAAAGTCACAGAGGATGCTCTAATAAACCATCTGAACACTACCTGTAGGTGCCTAAATCGAAACTGAGGCAGTGAATCTGCACTTGCATATAGGTCTACTTCTGGTAGACAACTGGCCACTTCAGGTTCCCACCTCTGACATCAGCATTACTAATTGGACTAAGTAGTAGAGTACCTTCTTCTGCCTCCCAGACGGTGAGAGGAATCTAAGCTTCCTGACTCAGCTTTCCAACAGACTAGAAGCATCTGTTCTAAAGATGAAAAGCAACATTTGACTCCTAAGATTATTTTTTTTTTTGGAAATAATCTGCATGCTCTTTGGAGTGTAAGAACAAATGATTTTTGTCAGTTTGAATGTTTGTGTCTCTTGTTCTAGTGGACTACACTTCTGCATTTTTCTGTATAAAACGTAAGAAAAAAATAAAATCCTAAAGCAAAAAAAGCAGTACACCTACAAAGTCTGGAGCACTGTATTACTCCATCCATCCAAATTATACACTCCTCAGGATACAGTTCAACTTCAGGCAACAGCATAGGACTCTTCACCCAAAGACTACTAAAAAAAAAGCATGAAATGTTCTACTCACAAGCTTTTATTTCAATTCGTAATGGATTTGAGGGAGGCACTTAGCAGTCAATCCCTTGTGACTGGGGAGGTGTTTCTGGTGAGTCTGGTCCAGTATTAGAAGTACAAAAAGACAAGTATCAACATGATTAGCTTCGGGACAACACTGCCCTGTGCACAGGTTCCTCTCAATGACACCCATTAAGGCATAAGGAATCTTCTGCCCCAGCCACAGAAGAGGTAAACTAATTCATTTTCCACAAGGACCTGTCTCAAAGCTACTGCAGTCAATGTGGAGAGACTGACCAGGACTCATGTTGCTTGCTGTCTTCTAGAATGGAGCCGGACCATGCAAATCCAGTTGTTTTTGCAACATCTATATCTATCATATCTGGACTGACCATAAGAAGTCACATATGAGCCCACTGTTTTCAATTCAGGATGTCTGAATATATACTTTTTAACTGCATCTTTAAATATTAACCAGCACTGAACACTTGATTCAGTTTCTCAGCTCTTACCTCAAACAGAACTAGACATTTATATGCAAGATTTGAGACAGTCCTGTCTAAACAATATGACACAGAAGAAGAAAGTCAAGAAAAACACACATAGAACAATGCTGCTATCATAGTTCATCCTACTGGATATGAGTTTGTGTAGGGAACATTTCAAATACAGTCCAAGTACTAGGCTAATACTTAAATCACAAGGATGAAAGAATTACTATGCATTGGAAGATATAGCAAAAGTAAGCAAGGCAAAATTCTTTCTCTGAAATTTAAAGTATAATCACTATGGTGCAAAATCTCACATACGTCTCACTGAAATTTTAATAGCTGCAGCTCTGTTCTTCTGAAATGTTTCCCTGGTGTAAACTTGGCTCCATCTGCGATCACTAACAGTAATAAGATTGGATAATTTTCAATGAATCCAAACTACAAAGGAGATATAAGCTCTGCTCCCTTTCTGCCTAAACACTTTTCGTTCCAGTGATGGACATGCAGTGAAGGAAAAAGGCTAGAATATACTGTATTCTACCACCCTGTCCTCACAAAACAACTGTTCAAGAACTGAATTGCATTGCAATTTGACCAGCCTTACAATTGCTCTATCTGGTATACTCAGCAGCTATACAAAGACTCCATCACTATGCAAAAATTGTCTGCTTCTCCAGCAATTTGAAGAAGGGTCTGATAGCTTATTGTGTTACCAAGAAAATGTTGCTGAAGACACAAACTGCATGAGCTGGGAAGAAAAAAAAAGGAGGAGTGGAAAGTGGAAAAAAAGATAAGATAATTCTAAAATTATTATCACTTACTAGAGAATTCAAAATTCTGTGTACAGAGGAGTAAATATGCTAGTAGGGGAAAATAAGCTAAAAGGCTATGTACGCTTGTCACTGACCAAAGCAGAAACAATAGACTAACTATAGACTAACTGGATATTGATACAGTTCTACTTCAGGTAAACAAATATATGATAGTCTGGATGTACTGTCTAACAGAACTACTCACATCTGTGTTTATTTACTTTTTATTTATTTTTTAATTGTGAAGCAGTTCTGTGCAGTGCTTCACTGAACATTATTTCATACATTCAATGCTAAAGAACAAAACAGATGACAAAAGCATCCTACTCTTTGGCTTCTGTGCTTCTTCACCTTGTTACTAGTATCACAATTACATCAGTACTGATGATCAAGAAGTGGAATATATATTCAGCTTGAAATTGGCCTTGTACCAAATTATCTCAGATTCTTAGATGTTTAGTCTCTACACAGTCTAGGAGAACAAAACTGTTGATATGGCATATTTAGGGCCAGAGTAATCCTGAATAAAAAGCAAATGCCAAGTGAATGGAACACAAGTGTTTTAGGCTGAAGTAAAAGCATCGTTCCTTCCTGTCTTTCCCCATCCTTCCCTTCTGAACTCACCCTCAAGGAGTGTCAGTCCACGCTTGACATGGCTGAGGAAAAAATGAGATAAAGCTTACTGTCAAAGGAAGTGAACAAAACTGAACTGTCACCTTTGTCCAGCTGACACCATACTAGCCTTACCCTCTCATTCCTAGTAAATTGTAGTTTCTTTAAAATCTTACCAATCTTCAAGACATACCAGGGTGATCAATGAAACAATGATACAAACTGAAATAAGTCAACAGGCTTAAAACAATCCTTCTTCATGAGGCAAGGTCTCATATGAAATGGGATCAAGGGATGAATTTACCAGACCCCAATACCACTCTTCCATGGTAAGAATGTTTCTTGCGGCTCTGTGTTATTTGGATGTCATTCACCTATTGCTTGATGTCTCTGGAATACAGCACCTGCCCAGATGAATAATGCTGATTCCCACATTAAAGTAGAGAGGAAGACAAAACATGATGTGGAATACCACTACTAAGAACAAAATATTGCCATGTCACATTTAAATACCAGAAAAATTGTACATCCCAGTAATTTCCAGCTTCTAGAAACTTCTTCCTGATCACTATTCAATAAAGCTTTGTGCCCGAGATTAACAAAAATCTGAATGCCTGTGACCCATGGCATGCATTACTCTGACAGTAAAAGACAAGCAGAAATGTGTCACAACTGTTCTGAGCACAGAGTCCAGAAAACCAGAAAAAAAAATCTTCATGGAAACATCCCAAGGACATACTTTGATTAATGAAACTATACACTCAGTGTAGTCAATCTACTTAGAGACACAATTGAAAGCATACTATTAAGGAAAAAAAAATATTGCTGTTCCACTTCATCAGTTACTCAAAACATGAATATGTAGTTCAGATTATTTTATATTATCAGTATGCCCATTCACTTTTGATTGTTTTCCCTGTCAAACGCTGGAACCCCTCCTTACTTCATGGCCAACACCACTGACTACAGTACAGCATGCCTGCTCACCAAAGTACTATTGAATGGCTGAAAAATAGAAGAATTTACTTGGAGTACTGCATCCAGGTCTAGGGTCTCTAGCACACGAAGGATGTTGATCTGTTAGAATGGGTCCAGAGAAGGGCCACGAAGTTAATCAGAGGGTTGGAGCACCTCTCCTATGAAGAAAGGCTGAGAGAGCTGGGGAAATTCAGACTGAAGAAAAGAAGGCTCTGGGGTGACCTCATTGCAGCTTTTCAATTCTTACAGGGGGCTTATAAAAAGGATGGAGAACAACTTTTTGCTCAGGCAGACAATGACAGGACAAGGGGGGAATGGCTTTAAACTAAAAGAAGGGGAGATTTAGACTAGAAGCTAGGAGGAAATTCTTCACTCAGAGGGTTGGTGAGGCACTGGAACAGGTTGCACAGAGAAGCTGTGGATGCCCCATCCCTGGAGGTGTTCAAGGCCAGGTTGGATGGGGGCTCGGCCAGCCTGATCTAGTGGGTGGCATCCCTGCCCATCATAGGGGGGTTGGAACTTGATGATCTTTAAGGCCCCTTCCAACCCAAAACGTTCTATGATTCTATGATTGAATTTTACCCTTGACGCACTTCCAATTTTAATGTTAACATATTACAGTAATTAACCCCCTCTAGCACACCCAGACATAGCTGATAATGAGTAGCATGCAGTCAAGCACAAGCATATGTTTTCAGTGAATGCTTCTTTCTCACGCATAACTCACTGGCAAGTGTGTGCCGAGTCTCCCCCAGTGCTATTCCACAGAACACGCAATTGCTGAACTATTGTCTAGTCTTTTGAGTTTGGACTTGAAGTTGTGTTTCTTCACATCCATAGTTCAATTCAAACATCAGCCAAAGGCTCCCTCACTCCTAAGATGTACTTGGTTCCTACTAGTAGACCTTTCAAACTCCTCTTCTGTTAGCTTCTCATCCCAAAACAAGTGAGAAAACTTTGTGCAATGCCTCATTGTGAGGAAGACGGCTCCTCTTAGGCAAAAGGAAACAGGACAGCTGTATTTCTTTGTCCCCACCTCTCTAATCAGTCTCAGACTGTGGCACATGCTGAATGGCATCTTGTCAGATGTTTACGCATTCTGTTAACGAAAAGAGCCATCGATCAACAGACAGATATCCATCTACCCTGTTCCAAAGGACAGGCCACAATGTCTGGTGATGAGCCAGGCAAATTCCTTCTTCCCCCTCAGAAGAGATTTAAACAAACAGAACAATTCAATGTGTCTCAGATGTGAATCTGAAATTACATGACAGTCTTACAAAAAGGGACATAACAGACGAGACACTAACATAGTAGCTCTTCATTAGTATAATACATACTGTAGTTTGAAACTCAGTCATGATTTTAACAGCAATGTTGACATGATTTTTGCAAGCAAGGGACAGTTCATGTCACAACAAAAATTACAAGTTATTTCAAGTTTTCTTCCTTCTAAGGAATCTTTAGTAAATGCTATGACAGGTGTGTTTTTTTCTCTGAATACCAGATATGCTCATCTAAATGTAAAGAAAAGCCACAAAGTCAAGATAAGATCTTATTTTCCTTGCATCATCACCATTTATAAAGATGTTTCCAGAAAAACTACATCTTCAGTTCCTCCTGCATAGACCCATAGGATAAAAATCCCATACCTATTTACATCTGGGCAAGCAAGTTAGTCTTCAGTTTAAATAACTGAAATTGAGCATAAGGGTAATAAAAAAATTGACTTGTAAGGTTATGATTCAGAAGAAAAGCAAGAACGCGTCAATCCAGTTTGGATCTATCAGGCTACATGAGAGTTCAGGAGAAGGAAGTGGTTACAGCTGTGGTATATGCCCAACAAACATTTCTAAAACAGTAAATATGAATAAGAGGAGAGACAACACTTGGAAGAAAATTCTTTATGCCTTGTTGAAATTCTCAGCACTTGCTTTGAGTGTCAGTGTCATGCCACGTACAATGGACAATCACATCCCTTGCCATCCTGGTGAAGGGCAAACCAGTGTCTACCAACACAAGGTGGCTGAAGAAATAAAGAATCTAAGATGCAATCTCTTCTTCCCATAGGATTTATGTTAATGCCCAACACTGAAGAAAAAGGGAAAACATCAAGCTCAAATATTCAAATTCCAGGGTGTCTAGACTTCAGAGCCACTATTTGCCAAGCAAAAAATAATGAGCTGGGTGTAAGAGAAAGATAGAAACCATTGCACACACAGTACCATTGGCTGAGCCCTCTTTCTTCCCTGTTCCCAGGACACTGCAAACAGCAGCAGCAGAGATTTAGGTGGAATTTGAAGCCAGCATCCCATATCCCAAAGGAAATGGGAATAAGAGGTTGCCTCACAATGTTTTGAGCATTAAAGAAATAAGAGAGCTACCCTCTCTCATGCATGGTCATCCTCTTTTTCCTCTTACTCCCTGGCCATCAGATGTCCCTTCCCCAGCCTTTTCATATTTCCTGAACCCAACATGCCCCCACTGCAAGCTTTGTCTCCACAACACAAAACTGACTTTTCCTACCTAGGGGATGCAGAGAAAAAACCTCAGAGCATTTCAGAGGAGATACCAATAACATGTGAGAAAGAAACCTACAGTTGCATGTCCTAGAACATCAATGAATGCTTCTAGATCTAAGAGCTGCTTGACTTCTGCCTCTTCTTTCCCCAAAGGATATTTTCGTAGTAACTCTTCCCTTCCACCACAGGCTGAAAAGAATAAAGGGTGGCAGAGGTACTAAGACGCATATGATTGTGAGTGCCAAACCCTGTGCACAGAGTTACTCTAAGCATTGTTGCACAGACTTGCTTTCGTTCACCTAAATGATTTGGGTACTTTCACAACAAAGGAAAAACTTTCTTCCTCTCCAAAATAAATAAATAAATAAGTAAATAAGTAATATTAAAAAATTTTTAAAACAAATCAGTGTTTGAAAAGCAGACTTGAAGCATTATCATTCCACAGACAACTGTGACTAGTTCCTTATCCTTCTAACGTCAAAAAAACCTTTGACAGACCATCCACAGCTATGATCAATCTTTAGCTAAATGTGTATATGATTTCTAAAATGGTAGCAAAGCTCTGACATGGGATGCACATTACAGCCTGCAAACTTCACACAATACCTGATGTGTCATTTTCCTTCTGATTTCTCCCTGAAAAGGGTATCAACTAAATGGTTTTAATATACATACTTACAAAGCTTACCAGAGCCCAGAAACTAAGCTGCTGCCATCAGTGCAATCTTAGCTTTAAGCACCCACCTACTGCAGTAATTGTTACACGACCAGGCTTCATGCTGCGTTTGCAAAACTACAGTTGCTCTCACCTCTTCAGAGCTTTCAAAATTAAAGCCCCCTCAGACCTAAAAGCAGGCATGGCTTCAATACCAGAGACCTTAGAGACCTCCAGATCTAAAATCTGCAACTTTTAATGGCCTAGTAGCTGATCTGAGCAATTGCCAAAGACCACAGCGGAGCTGATCATTGTGTTGCATACAGCAGTAGCACACATTTCAGAGCTGCAGGGAGTAGCGGTGGCAGAGTTAAAGAGAAAACTTTACCTGCAAACTAACCTTGTTTTGCTTTCATGGGCACTGTTGTAATCCATCTGCAATAACACAGTTATGTACTTGGCTTTGTAATAATTACTGTAAAGAATACACTGCCAGGTCAACAAGATCTACCAGCACAAAGCGTGACAGAAACTTTCAACAGCATTTCGTCAATGGATGATGCCAGGATGGGTTTAGAGCTGTCTGTCCTGGTTAAAACAGCTACCTTCTTCTCAGGCAAATTATAAATGCAAAGTGTTCCTTAGCACACACAGAACTTCAGGTACCAGAATGCTCTTAACAGCCTGAGCTAGCAGAACAATGTATCTTGGAGGTGATTGCCATTGCTTTAGATATCTTGACCAGTTATATTCATCCACGTTACTTCAAGTATGACCTATAGTCCTCCATGCTCTCTTCTCATGGCCTGCATACTGACATGAACGGCCAAGTTTGATTCCCCTTCAAGAAGCCAGTGAAGGACTCTATACAGTTACTTCACTGCCTGTAATGTACCACACTTGAAATCTAGAGTAAAAAAATTGAGCTAAGGAACAAAGAACCCAGGAACATGATGAACAAACAAATCAACTACCCTCATCTAAGGTTTTTACCACTCCCAAACAGACTCCAGAGGAAGACCTATGTTTTGCTTTTTATAGTGGTTTCATTAATTCTTCCCTTGTTTCCCCAGGTTGGAAAACAGCAGGCATTTACAGAATTCCTACCAGCTGCATTATAAACACACCTCTGAAATGAAGCTTAGGGAAAAATCTGCAAAGAGAACTAAGACTTTAAATCCTTATTTCATAGATGTATAGATAGTGTGTAGGAGGTGGAAAGAAGCATTACTAAATCTGTTACCTTTCCTGTGAATGATGAGCACGCCACCCCTTCCAAAAATAGACTGTGAAGGAAACATTATTCTGATGACCATGAAAAGCAAATTCATTATACTAGTTTAGACTGCCAGTCAGCTGTATTCAAACATATTTCCTCCTTCAAAGCTACTAGTTATTCCTTTTTACTTTATTTTTTTAAAGTAAAGCCATGAAATTTATTTGAAATAATGATATTTGGAAAAAGAACCTCATCCTCATTTCAAAAATCTGTTTTATAAATTCTAAGCTAACAAGAGGAACCAACAACAGGGCAGCGCATAGGCTGTCTTGATGCTGTGTACAAGGACAAGCATTTAGCTGCTAAATGCCTTGGTCCAGCATGACCAAATACAGAAAATGCACTTCAGATAAATTTCTAAGAACACGGTGGGGATGAGGAGGAAGGGGAGAAACCTTTCTTCAATGTGAGTGCCAGCATGAAACACACTCAAATTGACATCACCTTTCCAGTGACTTTTCTCTTGACCTGTTTGAAGAACTATTTCCACAGAGGGAAATTAATTCAGCCTTCAACTCTGTTCAATCTCTGATCTTTCTCTACAAAATAATTTAAATACAACATGTCTATCTGAACTCTGTAATTTATACCTTGAGGGACTTGTAAGGTAAAATGTTGTGAGCACAAAATTAAAAGCAACCCATCCCTTAAACCTGATACAACTAGGAACCTGAAAAGAAGCATTTGTTCAGATCAATGACACAAAGCATTAGCAAAGTCAGACAGGTTAAACAAGCATCTTAGAATGTAATTCTTACGCGGCTAAGATATGCCAGGTGTTAAGTATTGAACTGAAATATTTGATAGCTTTTTCAGCTACTGGCACATTCCCTTCTTCAGCAGGAATGGACCGTCCATGTTACAAAAGCTGTCACTATGGATAAGAACACATTTCTTATGAGTGACACTCATTCTGACACCCTAATTGATTTTTTCCCACCACTCTATGGTGGGAAACATATACCTTTGTTTAGACCAGAGTGCATCCTTTGGACACTTAACCCATCACGGTGAATTGGTAAGAGAAAAATCCCTGTATCTCCTTTACATATAATAGTGCATGAAGAAGGGATTACATTTCACAATGCCAAGTTATAAGAAAAGAAAAAAAAAAAAAAAAGCCTGGAGCCTTTGCTTCGTCCCATAGCCCCTGAGAAGAAACAGGCATGGCTGAAATTATACTGGCAGTGTCAGCTGCTCTAGGTGATATCCTTTCTGCACAGGATGGAGTAGGAGGTGGGGAAGAGGGCCTAAGCAGCCTCAAAGGCACAAATCCTATTTTATACATTTGTAAAGGAAGTACAGTTACAGACTGCTCCTCTTTCTGTTTGTGGCTGATCTACTAAGCAGGGCAAAAGAAGTTATTCTTTACTAGCTGGGTACGTTCTGACAAAGCATAAGCAAACAGCTCTGAAAGCAAACACCAAAACCTTAGAAGGCAATTAATATGTCCAGTACGTTTCAAAACCCATATCTGGGTTTGCTTCAGTCTTGCAAAAATCAGTTCTTGGAGGACATCTTTAGCAGCTCACACCTCCAGTTTCCTCACAGGAAACACTTTGCATTAGACAAGCCACTGGAAAAAAAAAAAAAAAAAAAGTATTTCTGAGATATTAAATTTAACTTTCTCCAGTAACAAATTCTGATCTCTAGACTAGAAGCTAGAAGCTTTTGAAACAAGTACTTAGAGACAAGTAATTTGCAACTAAAATGCTTATCAATAATCCTTATACAGGCCTCTTAAATTCCTCTAAGGGGCAGATTTAACACAGCTGAAAGCAGGTGAAAGCTAGATGTTAGTTTAGTGTGGAAAAGATGGGTCATCATGGCTTCCTTTCTCTTTAGTAATAATCTAGCAGCTTTGGAGAAGTTGCAGACACATGTTGACTCTTTAGGAAGTTCCATCGGTGATCAAAATAGCCATCAAAATGGGGTATATCATATGCCACTGATACTTGCTGATTATCACTACTCCTTATATAAACTCCCCTTCTACTAATAGTAATAACTACAGCATTGCCAGTAAGTAGGCGATCCTAACCAAAGCATTCTGCCTTCTTTCTTCCTCCCTCCTCTCTTTTACAGGTGTTTTTTGTTTGTTTGGCTTTTTAGATGATATTTTGAAAATACAGATCACCTTATTTCTCCACAGAGAGAAACTTCCTCTACACTTCAGTCCCAAGTCATTTTCAAGTTTCTATTACTCTCATCAGCACAGCAATCCAGGACCTCAATTTGCCACTCATACCTATCAAGCACCTCACTGCAGTGCTCTGCTGAACAGAGACTGGCAGACATAAAAAAATGTAGCAGTGCTTTGCCAAAAATGTCACTTCAGCACCTGTCACAAACTTTTTGCTAGCTAAAACCTGTCAACTGCAATGTTTGGCTTGTACTATATCAGCAAATGGCACCAGCTATCTTCACAAACCCTCTGAAGATGACTTCCAGATAGGCACCAAATGAATCACATTTAAACTCCATGCCTTTCCAGGGTAACTGAATTATGCTTAAACAGATGATATTGGCCAGCAGAGAAAAGAAAGACCAAAACACAGCAGAAGGAGACTTACAGGTTATCAAACCTGTACCTTAAGCTTTACAAAAATACCACTATTAGGTCTGCACAGCTATCATGGTTTACATAAAACTGTTTCCTATCTGAAACAGCAAAATCTTTTGTGCAACAGTGGGCACGAACAGGAATAGTTGGCATGAATATGAATCATCCCCAAACGAACTTAAACATATTGCTCTAAGTAAGCAGCACTTTCCTGAATATTTAACATGGGTTTGGCAACTATTTAGAACAGGGAAAAATATATGACTGTGAACACTGCATGAAATCCCACAGATGGATACATAGGAAAGACTGGAACACTGTGAAACAGAACTAGTGCCACATGAGCCTGGGGGACTTGCACAGCTAAGTCTCTGTGCACACAACCAACCAGGATCAGGAGAGAGGAACACAGCAGCCTGGAACATGCTATGAGGGCATATATTAGGTTAGAAAGAAAATTGGAAATGAAAGAGTTGGAATGGAGACGAGAGTAAAGAACGCAACAGAGAAGAAAAAAAGCATAGACTTCAAACAAGCAAACCCTTACAATAAATGCAGACGTCACTCACCTGATGAAAACATGGGAAAGGCCTTTTGTTTCTCCTTCACAAATTAAAGATGTATTTTGCTACTGTAGATAGATTTAGAAATGTTCATTACATATGAAAAATGCATATTGCAGAATGCATTCATCCTTCTATTAGCTAGCAAAGAGTTTTTAGGATCGGGGTGAGGAGGGTAGTTTTTTTCTCTAGGGTCAAAGGTAAATCTGCAGTTGAGCAATTGCTAGAAAAGAAAGATCAGTATGAAGCCACCCAAAAGCTCCACAATCTAAATTCCTCTGCAGATAATTAGGAATATTTTATAGCCAGAAGGCAGCAGGTAGACTGGGAACATCAGTCTGCACTAAAATGTTATCCCACAGCAGGAAGCCAGGAAAACCCATGAGACCTTTACATTAAACTGATAGTTGTTTCTGAATTAATGAAGAGCAATAAACTCCAGGACATCTAGCTAATACCACACAAGTTATCCTGCTCTGCGACTCAAACAACTCCTGTTCTATTTGAGTCAGATATGTCAATACATGAAAATGATGGAAATGCTTTAACACGGAGAACAGTCTGCCTTTAAACGCTGCTCTTTTGCCCTCTGAGGAAAAATACTGACGATGAGCCCCACAACAGGAAAGGCATTTTCTCAGCTAACCAGGGAGGCTAGGAATAGGTCACAATTCAAAATCCTCCTAGCACTTCACCACTCTGGTCAACACACACAAATCTCTAGCACTCCTAACTGGAGTCAGGCATCATCCGTTTTTCCAAAGTTTTCGTTATTTTCCTGTGCATATTCATCTCTATATTCCCCAGCCTCATAAATATTTCAAATAGTGTTTCAATGTCTCAATGTTCAAATAGAGATTTGACTGTGTTCATAAAGCAGATTCAAAATCTTAATATTGTCTACCTGGAAGTGCCTTATAGTTTACAATAAATTAAAGTTTCCTGTGTTACTTGTTTCAGAAATATGGATTAGATTTTCAGAAGTGTTTTGTTATACAATATACTGCTGGTAACTCTGAGACTTGAAGAGTTCAATCCCCTGTACAAAAGGCCCAGCCAGAATCAGTCCGGCTCTACTGTAATCAAAGACAGATCTCAGTTCACTTGGCAATCCCATTTACTTCATGAATTTGAAGAAAAAACTAACAAATGGTTTCTCTTAAGAGGTGCTTTCAGTGATTCAGCTTATGAATAATGTGGATCCCCTAATGGGGATTAATCTCTTCCCTTGTTCTTCCACTCTCAGTTCATCTACATACATTAAAAAAGGAAACAACACTAATTCCTGATAAATACCCTCTCAGTTTTGCAGCATTTGTTCATACATTATGCACAGATAAAGAAATAAAATGGTAAGGGAAGAAGCAACCCTATCTCAAACTACATGCTCTTTGTTATAATTTAAATAGAAATTTGAGAGCAAGTATTGTCTGATGGATGCTCGGTTGTGACTACATAAGCAGGCCTGCTTCTATATGTCATCTATCACATTTTGGTTTCCCCAAAGACAACACTGTCTGGTAGTTTTTCTACTGCAAATCACCGATGAAAGCTTTCCAAAAGCACAGTCTACTGCTACAATTGCTTCCACAGACAAAGCATGAGTGTCACCATCAGAACCACAGCTGGGCCAATTCTGAACAACCAAAAATTTCACCCTGTACATTGCACCACAAGCCAGAACTGGCATTGCTTGGTTCAAGTTTAGAGGGTGTCCTGATTTCAGCTGGGATAAAGTTTTTCCTAGCAGCTGGTATGGTGCTGTGTTTTGGATTTAGGATGAGAATAATGCTGATAACACACTGATGTTTTAGTTGTTGCAGAGCAGTGCTTACACTAAGCCAGGGACTTTTCAGCTTCTCACACTGTTCTGACAGTGAGGAGGCTGGGGGTGTAACAGGAGCTGGGAGGGGACAGAACCAGGACAGATGACCCCAACTGGCCAAAGGGATATTCCATACCATATGGAATCACAATGAATGATAAAATGTGGGGGGGAGTTGGTGGGAGGGAAAGGGAGCGGAGGGGAGGACAGGGAAGTTGCTTCTGCTCAGGGACAGGCAGGGCATTGTTCAGCAGGTGATAAGCAACTGCATTATTCATCACTTATTTTGTATACTTTTATCATTATTGCTATTATTATTTCCCTTTCTTTTTTTTTTTTTTTTTTGTCCTATTAAGCTGTCTTTATCTCAACCCATGAGTTTTACCTTTTTCCTCCAATTCTCTGCCCCATCCCATGGCAGGGCAGGGAGAAGAGTGAGCAAATGGCTGTGTGGTACTTAGCTGCATGCCAGCTTAAACCACAGCAGAGGGTTAGACTTCTGGCTGCTTGTCAGGCTCAACAGGGATCTAGATTATCACAAACGCATCCATTCTCTGATGTGGCCTTATATTAGAGCCAGAAATGGCAAGAAGTAATGGAGTGAAGTAGTTAAAGAAGGCAATTAGATGATACTGCATCCTCTTAGACTACTTGCTCTACGGTGTCTGTAGAAAAGCACCAGGTCTGGAAGTTAATAGGATATAAGTTATTTCTGCATTTGCCAATCTGAAATCTCGCTACAGTTTCTTTCCTTAATTTATGACTTTATGTTTTAGCCATAATAAGCTCCAGGGGAAAGGAATAAACCTGCTCATTACAACAAGAGGACAGCAGCTTAAGTCTCACGTATCTCACGCTTACTGTCCTGCTATTTGTTGGGGTCTAATAGTGTTTAGGGACATCAGCTGTTTAAAAGCATGAAATGTAATGGAAAGGTGGTAAAAACAAACAAACAAACAAACACCCTCCGTAATTCCATTTCTGAATGAGGGAATTCTATATCTATGCTGAGTAGCTCTTCCTTTGTGTTTCCGAGCTAAACTTTTTAAGACTAATTGACTCATGTACAGACTGGTAAGAAGATATGGAACAGTGATCTTTCAATAAGACAAGCATTCTGCAGTGTACACTGCATGTAAAGGTGGTCAGAACCCTAAGAGATACTTATATTCTATTAAAATGCAGATTTTAAAACCAAATTTTACAATGATTAGACTTATTTCTGGAATGTCACTCACAAAAAAAGTACATTAAAAATCAATTTTAACAGTTCCAAGCTTTTTACAAGTGTCATGTCAGTATTAACTCACAGAAGGAATTATGCACATTATATTTCAAAAGTTATAGACAAAATGAGAAAATATCTGTTTGAACTTCCCAAGATAACTACTAAAATGCTTTTGGATATTTCAGTATAAGATAACGTATAGAAGGACTTCTCCCCAGTTTGATACCAGCGCCAGTGATAGATGCCCAGAGCCTGGACATGGTCATGGGTCAGCAGGAGAGCACGTGAAGAGCAGCACACAGGAATTCCAGACACTCCAACCAGCAAGTGAACTTCAGCAGGGGCCCAACTTAAATGTCTCTATGTTTATTCACCATGCTAGGTGCATTAGCAAGAGGAGGTAGAGATGTGTGCATGCCTGCAAGGCTATAAACTCATTGGCATGACGTGGTGGGATGACTCCCACGACCGGAGTGTTGGAATGGAAGGATACAGGCTCCTTAGGAAGGACAAGCAGGGGAGATGAAGAAGGGGCATTGCTCTGTGTCAATGATCAGCTGGAGCAATCTTCTCACTCTTCCCTGCAAGCTTGGTAAATAAACTAATGAGCTATATTACCTGCTCTCTAACTATACTTTGTTTATATGATAATTATTATATTATCTGCTACTGTAATTTTGTTTTCACAAGTATAATTCAGAATGTAATATGTTAAATTAAGAGACACTTTATAAAAAAAAAAAAGGATTTAGGGCATACAGATACCAAGCAAGATCTTTAGGATGAGGCCTGTTACTGTTTGCCTTAAATTTTCTGTGTTGCACATCTTACCATTTAAATCTTTGCATTGTTCTCCAAGTAACTTGAGGTTTGAGCTTGACAGTTTTTTGTTGGTGGTGGTTGTTTTTTGTTTGTTTGTATGTTTGTTTTGGTGCTAGAGTAGTATAAATAAAATTATTTGTCATAGAAATCAGTGAACTTACACACAGATTTATTTCCAAAATGTTAGAGAACCAAAACATGGAATGACATGAATTTTGTGAGGTTAAGAACTTTCATTATTTAATTACCCCTTTTAAAGTAAAAAACTTTGTAATCCATATTTTGTTTTCTATATTATAGCTAATCACTAGCTAGTACCCCTTCACATTAACTGGATCTATACATCCATGTTGAGCTGAAAATAGAGCACTCAAAGGATTTTACAGTTTTCTTGACTTAGGAAAAAGCATGTTCATTTCTACAGCAAACGTAATCATTATTAATCTTCCATTTTTCTTTGACTTTTACATGATTAATTTAGAAGCATACTCACACTACACAGAAATAAATGATGCACAGGCACAGAATAAATGTAAAAATGTAAAACACATCTTGTATCTGTATACTGCAGTATTTCTTTTTATTGTCTTCTCTTAACAGAAAGGAGGAAGCATGAAAAGGAGAAGTTCATTTCTGATTCCAGGAGGAGTTAAAATGATTACAAATAAAAGTATTATTGCTGGTAGACTTTAAAATTAGGCTTAAATTTATAACTACTTTATAAAGAGTTAATATGGTTTTAATAGGTTCTGTGCTAAAAGCTAGTGCAAGCTAGAAATAAAATCTGAGTCGATGCAGGCTGGCAAAGCATGAAAAAGTTTAGAATTCTAAATAATCTTAAGAATTGTTTTGCCATTTATTAAAACACTACCTGTAGTGCATTAGCCCTTTTAATGCTAATGCAAGCCTACTAACTGCAATCATCCTCACTGTGTTAAGTAGTGAGTTTCTGCCAACGTGTAAACCCCCTGGAGCAGTTCTCTGAATGGCACTATCAAGTCATCCTTGTCACTCACTAGTCTCAGCTGTCATGATGGCTGACAGCATGGTGTGACAGCAGCCCTCCAGGCTGGCCTCGGCTGGATGGCTATGCCTGCTTGTCATGGGCCACGTGGTGTGCAAAATGCCACACAGCCAGTATTAAAAGCTATAGGAGCCAACCTCATACAAATGTCTCTAGAAAGCATTTTACCAAGAATTTGCTCAGTATTTCCTTTGCACAAATACCCTTTTATCCACAGGTATACACTGTGACTGTTTTCAACGAGTTCAAAGTCAAAACCAGAGTTCCATCATGGCACAAGAAAAATGCCAGTCACAATGCAAGATTACGGGCTTTCACACTCGCACACAAATCACTAGTGGAAAATCCCAGCAACGACTGTTAGTTTATATGGGCTTCCAGACACGTTGGGAAA
The DNA here is from genome assembly GCF_009769625.2 of Cygnus olor. Classification (NCBI taxonomy): domain Eukaryota; kingdom Metazoa; phylum Chordata; class Aves; order Anseriformes; family Anatidae; genus Cygnus; species Cygnus olor. Next base: position 11,394,180 of record NC_049172.1, on the reverse strand, counting down.
CAGCTGATCATATTTAATTCACAGTCCCTGACCCTGTAATTGATGGCCTCCAGTTGCACGGAGGCTGAGTTTATCAGCCTTCTGAGTTCACAGTATAATTCAGGTTGGAAGAGGCCTCAGGAAATCGTTGTTTCTCCAACTTAACGTTAGAATTTGGACCTGATTTTGCAGGTCCACATGAACTGGAAGAAATAATTCATCAGAAATTTAGAATCCAACTAAAACAGATTACTAGCTAATGCCTTTTAGTCATCTGTGGAGAAAAATAAAAAGAAGATCAGCCTGTAATGACGTTTCTATCCACTTTTGACGGATAATTTGCATTTTCCGCTCAAATCTCGTGACTTGCACTGTGTGAGCAAATGTTCTTTTTGCACGTGGGATACACAGTCATTTGCTTTAGGACAAACTCAAATAGATGTCCATAGGAAGAACAATCTGTAAAAGGCACTGGCTAACCACACTCAAGCTCAAGGAATGAATTTGCAAGTCATAGTTGCATATTCCCAGTTCAGAGTAGACTAGGGATAACACAGCCTTAAGAGACATTATGTTATAGAGATATATAAACAAAGTTACATTAAGATTCACATTGTATGCTTCTTTTGTACCTTCTCTTATTTCAAGAAACCCCATCCTCTTTCCTCAAAGGGACCCACTTCCAGTGTGGATATGATCACTGAAACCAAACCGTCCCATATGCATGGCTGGTATTCTGAATGCCTACAACTGGTCCCCACCCAAACATCACTATACTTGAAAAACCAAATCAAAATGAATCTTATGTATCTCTGAACTGCACATGAATGCAAAAAATACTAGGTTTTATAATACCTTTACATGATCGAATTTAGATGTCAATGTTTTTGAAATGGCTGTTCATCCCTTGCAAAAACAGTAAGACACAGAAATGCAGAGTAGTCTTTTAAGAGCCATAGGTACTAATCAGCTAGGTGGCCATACTGCATACATGATTGAGAATCTCAGTCTAAAAATACCAGCATCAAAAATCAAATGTATGGTTTAGTGTATCTAAAGAACACAGCATGGGCTGAAAATAATGATGCTGTTTATAGGACTATAAAATAATATGTATGCACATTATAGATGTTCTTTAATTTCACAGATGTGATTTTATTCTGTTATAACCATCACGACTCATATTTAAGCATTACAATATACAGAAGAGAACTAAATGAAAGTCTGTCAAGGTTTGTATCACGTTTTATAAGGCACTATAAGTATATATTAATATGAACATGAAAAAATCTTAGTTATGGTCAATACTAAAGTAGACAATCGCATATTAAAACAATGATGATTCTTATGACACCCCACTAAAGGATTCAAAGAGCTACCAACAGAAAAGAATATTCTCGACATAAAACTACCAAAGGGCTATTGGTGAACATTAGACTACACTACTCTGGTCATTCCATACTCATGTGTCCCCTGGCATGTTCATTAGATACTCAAATCTATAAATCTTCAAAATAGCTTTTACAAAGGACCGTGAGCACATCAAAAGCAAGATTTTCTTTATATCTGAACAAAAAGGGACTAAAAGCACACCCCTCCCCCAAAAACTCCTTTGAAAAAGAACAAAACCATCATATTTTCAAGACCAATCTACTGCAGCAGAGTGAATGCCTACCACAATGTAATACCACTTTCTTCATCTGACTTAAGCACCAATAGATTTGTAAGATTGACAGAAATACAACAGATAAGGATAAAGAAGAGCATTTAAGGATTCAATTCTAACAGCACTTCTGGACTCTAAGTGGAAAAAAGATATGCCATAGAACTTCTTCATTCTAAATCAATATGACACCCATATTTCTGTGCAAATACTAGTATTCTTCATAACCCCAGTTTGCTATTATGAACACACAAATGTTCATACATAAAACAGTATGAAAGGAGATGTTTGTCTCTTCTGGGTTATTTTTGTCTCCAAGCACAAATATACATGTTTTGGGAAGTATAATTCCCACCAGCTATAAGGGGCCACTTTTCATCTAGTGTAAGTGGAAGAATATGACTGCAGTAGATCAACAATAAAATGTGAATCTTGGTATTGAGCAAATATATAATGTTCACCTCTGTGCTGAAATAAAAATACCTACAGTTTTTTTTTTTTTTTTTTTTTTTTTTAATATGATAAGCTAGAGCAAATTTAATCTGATGAGTTCAGGATGGTTTGGAGGCATTCTTGAGTTCATGTCATTATAATCGTGGAAAATAGGGACTCTCCAGCTACATCTTGACCTAAGATGCAATGTATCAGTGAACTGGTACATGACCCCTTCTGCTTTTCATCTGCAAAGGATACAAATTGTGCTGTTAAACTTGAGATTCAGCTGTTTGACCTCTCAGCTCTAGCAGGTTCCTTTTCAGTCCTGAGTTATTTGGAAAAACAGTTATCTTCCCATTCAACTGAACAGCAGCAGTACAACTGCTGGGCCCTACTAGAAGCTACTGAGTTCAGAATCATCATTAGATCACACTTCAAATATATGAAGGCTTTAAAGTTAGATGCCCAAATCCTCCTCAAGTTCCCAAATCCTGTGGGTCATTCAAAATACAAGCTACAAAATGCAGATATTTTCTTTGCTGTTTGTTTGTTTAGCCTAACACAAACCATCCTCTATTCATAGTTTGTTTAGCCTAACACAAACCATCCTCTATTCATAGTATCTACATATGCAAAAGGAATCACTCCATCTGCCCCTTGGTTCAGAAGCCACCCATCATTTACTTCATCATTTGGAAAAAAGTGTAAACAAACCAACCTGTTTAGCCAACTGATCCTTCTTCACCAAGCCAGTGGCTGCAGCAATGTTCCCTGCGCCTTCCACTGTCTTCTGTGCCACTGCCGTCACTCCTGTCACCACAGCTCCCCCAACATTAGATACTTGCTCTTTGGTCTTCTCAGCCACTGAGGAGAAGCAGAAGATGGAAAAACACATTACAGCTCAGGGAATTTTAAGTTACTGACATTTTCAGAGAGTCATATTTATGACTGACAGCTCATTGTCATGAAAAACCATTGGGCCATTACACTTTGTGTACCCCAAGTGGATCTTCAGAAATGAGACTCAATCTGATCATACTGGAGCAGCACAGGTAAAAATAAGCTTCATCTGTGGCTCAATTTCTTTCATGTGAAAGACATTCAACATATGCATTCATGTCTAGCCGCACTTTAGGGAAGAAAAGTCATTACTTAAGGGCCCTGATTATGCCCAGCTCACTGTGCAATGGATAGTAATCACATTCAATACAGTACAGTTTGGAAATGCATTCCAATTAGTCCATCAAACACACTTGCTGCATATTACAGGGCATGGAAGACAATGTTTTTTTACTTTGGACACAAAAGCTATTGATTATTCTTTTTACTTTTTTTTTTTTATTTTATATATATATATAAATATTAATATACTTTTAAAATATTTTTTAATAAGCAGAGCTACTATTACTTGACCAGAGAATTTCTAATACAACATCTTATCTGATTTTCTGAGATTTCTGCCCAACAGCTGATGTTTCCATCCATAACATACTAATCTACAAAAAGATTGAATGCCAAAAATGCCAAAGCAAACCGAATTAATAGCTTACTTCAAAGCCCCAGGGAAACAACAACTCATTTAGCCTACATATACATCAGTGGTTGCCTTTCTACCTTTCAGAGTATTACTGAATTCTTTCTGCTCATTCATTCCCAAGCGTTCTTCCCTGACAGAAACTTGTGCTATAGTGAAACCACTCTAAGAATAAAGAGAACAGATGACTTCATGCCTTCAAGTTACAGGGCCAGATTTTCAGGGAAAAAGGAAAAAACAAAAACAAAAAACCCACAAACAAACAAACAAAAAAACCCTCATTTACTTATCTAAACAAGGGACTGTTGTTAAAAAACATCCAGAACATAGCTTTGTAATTCCAACTAATCTTGTATTTTCCTCCAGACAAAATTCCATCTGAGCCATAAATTGTATTCACAGTCCTGAAATGTGGCAGTGAGAAGAAGGGACCTAATGCAAAATCCAGAGAGCATAATTTCTAAAATGAAACAGTACGGCTTGATAGTAAAAGAATAGAGGAATTGCTTGGACATATTTAAAAAAATATATAAATAAAGCAAATCTATGAGGAGTTGTTCTGGAAAGCAGAGAAGGTAAGTGAAAAGAGATTTGGGTTCACTGTAGTGATGCTCTGAGATATAATGTAAAGACACTCTGAGAAATGCTAGTGAAGTTGCCCTAGAAATCTAATCCATTTAAATAAATGCTTTTAAAGTTGCTGTGTTAACTGTCTTTTAGGATACTTATAAAGACCTACTTGTCTTTTTTTCATAGGACTAAGAGTTTGCCAGTTCTGGTGATCTTATGATGCTCTAGGGTGTTGATATCATGTGAAACCTAAGGTGCAATAACACATTTTGTTACATGAAGAAAAATGATTCAAGAGGCTAGACACAGTCAAATGCGAACTAGAACCACAGATCCAAATAAATGTGTGTTCACAGTTGTTCAATTAATCCTTTCTTACTGTTTGAGCTCTAAGGTCCTGCTAGTTTTGCTATTTTTGAATAGTTTCTGGTGTAAAACCCTTGGCTGGTAAGGGGACTGACACACCTCAAAGTGCTGAACAGCTAAATATGCTTTTCAGTTAGTGACTTTCCAAAGCCAGGAATACTAGACTGAGGATTTCCTTGTTTTAAGGTATGACCCGGTTGCACCAGGTTTAGTTGCATCAAGACACTAAAATGAGGACTTCTGGCTGTGATTCACAGGAATACAGAGAGCATGCTATTTGCCAGGTTGCCCTTTCTCAGAACTTCTGTAGAGGAAGAAGTGTTGCTTTTTGGTCTTACGGGGTGTTAGCTTGTGTATCTGACTTGCCTATCTAATTAACATGTCTACAGGCCTTTGACTGTAATAATTCATCCATTTTCTTTGACTGTGCATAATTCATCCATCTTGCTCATCTCCCAAGGATAAACAGCTAAAAATGTACAGTTTCAAAGATGGAATATTTACAGGGCATGTCCTGATAGTCAAAGAAAAGCACTGGTTTGTGGAAAGCTCGAGGTGAAAAAGCCATCTAACTCAGTACTTCAAGCAGATGTCAGTTTCCTGAAGTGAAATGAAGACATGGTCTCAACAGTTAAGAACCGTAGTCAATCTTTTTCTTAATTCTTTTATATGATCATTCTTGTGGTTTTTTTTTGTTTGTTTGTTTGCTTGTTTTCCTTAATATTCTTAGTCATTGGTATTCCATTGCATTTGTTTTAACTTTACCAGGTGTCTTATAGTGAATGTATAAATTAAAGAACCCACTTATGGCTTCTTTGTAAATGAATTCTTCAAGTACCTAAGGCAATCTGATCATCCAAAATAAATATTCAAAAGTGTATTTAGTGCAGTCAGAATAATGTTATTAATCCAGAGAAAGCATGTAGTTTTCATCTACTTCTATTGCTCGAAATAGAAAGCAAAGTTCTCATTTTGGAATGTTCCAAAAGTTTCATGTTAAAAGCTTGTATTACCCAGTTATGTATGATAAGTAGGGACAAAGAAACCTTAAACACCAATAATTTTTGCAGTATGCTATAGTCAGTATTAGAACTTCTATTTCAATGTTAGCCTTGGCATGGCCTTTGTACACCATTCTGGATCACTTACTCTACAGGTGGACACAAGTAATCGGGCAATAGCACAGCCAAGCTTTACAGAAGCTCATTTACTGTTTCTCAGCACTGTGATGCAAAGCAGACATCAACGTTACAAAGACTTAATGGCTTAAGATCATTAAACAACCTAGTATTTAGATTAATTAGCTGGTATTAACTCCCTGCATTCTGAACTGATTTGTTTGTGTGCACTAAATGCTTTTCCCTTGATACTACTTAGTGTAATCAATAAAACACATAAGACTGGAAACCTATTTTGTTTTTCCTTCTGTTGTTATTAGGGTTACAGAGCTGAAGGCTTAAAAAGTTGGAGCTTATTTACAGAATCACTCTGGAAATACAGCTTTGATAATGTTTTTGTATTCCTCAGAAATAGGAAAGTAGAGTTTCTCCTGCTAATATTAGTGCCTTTGCAGATCTGTGCTATGTGTATAGTTTTCTGGATTTATCTTAATGATTCTGATTTCCAAAAGACAGTATCTTACTATCTGCCCTCTATCCATTTTGCATTTTCATTCAACAGCTAAACTCCTTTCAACCAGTTTAATGGGCCAGAATTATTGAGGTTGTGGCACAATAACCATTATTCTCAAGCTTTGGGTATTTCACTTTGAGTCACCCTTTTCCTAAAGTGGAAGAGGAGCTTTTTGCCTAAAATGAAATTTGCTTAAAATTCTCAGTAACATTGTTACTATTCATAGTTGCAGCACAGAACAGATATGTTCTCCTTATGTTTTGCTTTGTAGTCTGTTTTATATCTTGCAGAACAAAAATTAACATCTTTTCAAAAATTTTGTTCTCCTACCTAAGATTTCCTGTCTTGCTGCACGTATTACAGCAGATCAAGATGGAAGGAAAGAACTTCCTCAGTAAGCTATCCTGCTACAGAAACCCACCTCTTCAGCAAGTTTCACACATGTGCAAATGGCCTTGACTTTTATTCTAACACAAAGCCCAGCTTAGTCAACATCACTTCTATTAACTTGCTTGCTAGTGCTTTCCGCTGCTGTTCCCACATCTGTGATATGGGATATATATGCCTCAAATCTCATTCTACTGCAATCATCTACTGGTTACAGTAATGATCTCTCTGAGTATTTCTCTTAATTGAGGTTTACCATTATGAGATTTCAAACCTCATAACAAGAGCATAGATCTGTTTAGCCTGCGGCTAAATTCTGAGGGCCTGTGAGGGATGTTCTGATCAGTTTTGTTACTAAAAATACTATTGGTTTATTTCTCAACTGATTATGTGCATTGTGATATTTTGTACTGCCAAGTTAAGTCCAGCTACAGTTGTTTATCCTTGGTATTGGCCTGTGCGAGCACAGATGAATGACACACTGGTTGTACCCAAATCAAAAGAAAGAAGAAATCCTTTTCTAATCCCACTCTCATTTGTTTTCTATTTTCTTAAGGGAAAAACACCTTCAATTTCTTGACCAAGCATCTTCTTCACATCTCTAGATGTCCCATAACCTATAGCAGAAAATTTCACAATCGACTCTATGCACTATGGTCAGCTCAGGTTTTCCTGCATTCTGTATAGGTATAAGACTTCCATTAATTTTGCCACCCACTTATCACTCCAAATTATTGGTTAGTTGTTTCAGTTCATATCTAAAATGAACCCTGCAAATCAATTTGAAATGCAAATTTACTCTTTTTCAGTGTAGAAATACCAATGAACATATATGCCCAGCATTAACTTCAAAGTTTGAAAGTGTTGTTGCTACTGAGAAATTATGCAGTTCTAAAAAAATATATATATAAAAATAAACAAAACCTTCATAACTGTGACAAATTCAAATTAGTTTATCAAAATTCTGAAATGTGTTTCTTTCCTGTAAGCTATTTCCCTCTTTTCTTCCCACCCAACCAGTTCCAGAGAGACATATTGGTGAGTCACAAGAATCTTTTAGGAATGGAAGGAGCAATGGGGCATGTCCATACTGTCATTGTAGCATGACTTTATCTGAAACCAGATTATTTGTAGATCTCAATCAAGGACGAAGAACCACTAAGAATACCAATGATACTCAGGTATTAAGTTCATGTGGAATTCTCTGCTGCCACGGATACAGTCATAGTATAGTTATACTATACTATAGTTATATTTAGCTATACTAGAGACAGCCAGCTTAATGGTAGCTTGGGTACAATCATGCAGGCTGCAGATAACAGCAGTGATTACACTGCAGAGCTGTTAATGACTGCAGAGGTGAAACTTCATTTTGCATCACTGTTTCACTGTGGATAGTCAAAAAGACTTAGGCATGGACAAGCTGCTGACACTGCTGTTTGCCTTAACTGCAAACACTGCCAGTGATTTTTCCTTTCTACCCAGCTCTTACAATGCCAACTGTATAGAGGAGGTTCCTTCCACAATATTTTCCCTCCTTCATGTATTGCAGTAGTTCCTGTCTGTTCCACTAGCATCAGTCCTGTCTGACTGGTTCTATGAAGTCCTAAAGCAAAAGATTAAAGTCCTCCCGACATATGTCCAAGTCCCTACACACTTTGTCTTCCACGTTCCTCCTTTAGTGACACTTCTCCACTCCCACCTCCAGATACCGCTGTTCCTCCTCAGATCACAAGGAGACAGACTTGGGCATAGTCTGTCAGAAACCAGGCTTTTTTTCCACAAGATGTTCTTCACAGGAAAAAAAAAAAAAATTATTTTATGCCAACTAGTTTATAACTTTCTGGCATCGAATATTTTACCTTTGGCAATAAACAAAGAACAGAAAGACCCTTGATTTTTCTACTTCTACAAACACATGCTATTTCCTTCTGTTAAGGAATCTGGTTTCATTAGCCTCCTGGCTCATCCTGGTATTGTTTGACTTCAATTCAGAATATTGCTCAGAAAACTCTCCTCACACTTAAACAGCTATATTAAATTTACATGTTCAACTGTAAAACATAAAACTTTATACATTTTTGAGAAAATGAACGTTGCTTTCTGCCTCTCAGTTTGACTACATTTTTCCATCCTTCAAATATTGGAGTGCTGTCAAAGAAATACACCTAAATTTTTAACAGACAAATGGTTGGTTAAACAAAAGTAGGGAAGCAGTTGAAATTGAAAGATAATTATCTTACCTGTTGTGACACCATGAACAACTCCTTCCTTGGTCCTGGAACCTAAACAGAGAACAATATTAGGTTGAAAATACTTGTTCTTAAGTACTGGTAAAGACGAGATGGATAATAGAGCAAAGTGAATAGATAGATTACATACAGTTGCACACAGCATTTCCTAAGATGATTAAAATTAATTCAAGTGAAATTAATTCAAGAGATATTTAATCTAATGGAAAGACCAACACTATCAATGAAGAGCAACTGTGTGAATGTAGATTGACTATAGAAATGAGTAACACTGGAAACATTGCTGCAGCTTATTTCTTGTATATATTGACTTCACTGCCATTCTTTTAATAGTCACATTAATTAAGCCTGCCATTCTGCAAACTCACACGGACAACTCTGCACAGAAGTCATCTTACTGTTAACATCCTAATGAGACTCGTGCATGCATTTTTAGAAGATTAGAGCCAAAGTTCCCAGAAGATCCTTATTACTTATTGTAATAACTCTTACTTAGATCTTGGTTTGCAGGGGTTAACAAGCATTACTGAGCCTGTGGAAAGACCCACTGGTTAAAATCATGGGGAGCTTGTAGGTTAGCCAGACTTAGAAGGAATCTGAAAGGGACACATAAGGTAGTAGACAGTACTCAAACGTGAAAATGCCACTGGAGTCAAACCCAAGGTCTGCCTAATTCAGTTTGTTTCCTTGTCACAGACAGAACAATCAACATAAAGATTCTACAGACCAAAATCTAGAACTTGTGCTATACTGAGACATAACGTAAGACTTGTGTGAGCAAAGTAATTTTGCCACACTGAAGCCAAAACACATTCTGGAATGCCTATGTGAAAATATCATGATAATGACTTTAAAAAAAAAAAAAAAAAAAACACAAAGAAACAGAAAAAAAACTATAAAAAGTTACCTTATTTATTATTTAACTTTTACTTTGTATACCATTCAGTATTTCAGACATCATAATTTGTGGTTCTGACTTTACACTTCCAATCTCTATAAAATTTTAGCATTATCACTATGTATAAATATAAACATACACAACATGCTATGAGCAGAAATATATTACAAGATAATAAGAAAACAACAGAAATGTATTAGAAGAAAAAATACTTTTTCCACAATTCTATATAATACAATTAAACACTGAAATAACAAACAAGCTCATTCATCAATGTGTCTTATTTGCTGCTAGTACCAATTTGTAGAGCTTAAGCCATGGCTCTATCAGATTGGTTACAGCATTGAAAAGGTTTTGTTATCTATGAGCAAAAGCATTATTCCATTATAAAAAATAAAAAATTGTTGCATCAAGTAAAATGACTTCCCGTTCTTTAGCTAATGAAGAGGATAAACATTGAGAAATCTTCCTTCCTCCTTATTTTGATTTTCTCTTTAAAAAGCAGTAGCTTGTTTTCTCTCATTGAAAATATTTACCACTGAACGAGACATTAATTTTATTAAATACAAGGTGCTAATGTCTAAGGACTTGTTTTAGAATTTTGATTCTCAGTCTGGCAGCACCATGAGAGCTGAACAAGCAAAGTACTTCAAACATACTGGAATACAAGCAGATGACTCGTTCTACCAACTGCTAGAAAGAGACTAAACACTATTTTAGGCTTACAACATGTCTGTTGGAATGTATGACATTAAGGATGTACTTTTTACTTCATTGTTTGACCTGACCAAAATCTCATTCATGTTGTTGAAGTTATTGCCTGCAATCCAAGCCATCAGCAAATCCAAACCTGTGAATAGCAAGTATGCAGTTCCCTAGGGCTGAGATAGTTGAGGTAAGAGACTGATGGTATGACAGAACTCCCTGGGGCCTTCTGCAATGCATGTATCTCCAAGGAACATCCACAATTGATTCCTATCTCGTGTAAAACTGCTATAACCACAGCTAATCTAGAAACGCTAGTCTCTTTCCATTGATAGGCTTTGTTTTAGTGAAAACACAACTAGCAGACCTGTATAGGATATATATATATATATGTAAATAACCAGCTAAGCAGTGGTCCAGACCTCACAGCATATGTTAGAGCTAAGCATTATTTGTCCCATTACTGCACACTTACGTGGAAGTAGCTGTTTCTCCACTTAGAGCTACAACAGGACCTGTAAGTACATTGGGACTTGACAGAACAGGCCTATAAATGCAACAGCTGAATTTGGTAGGATGGCTTCTGGCGGGGAACAAACGAAAGCTGGTTATCCGCATAGTTTCTCATAGAAATAGTCTTTCATTCTGCCATTTCCAAAACATTGACAATCTTGCTCTTTATACCATGCATAAGAGGAAGATTGCCTATGGCAGGGGGTTTGGAACTAAATGATCTTTAAGGTCCCTTCCAATCCAAATAATTCCATGATTCTATGATTGGAAGAATTAGAATATGGGTAATATAAAGACAAAAAGGGCCTGACACGGACCAGCACTACTTGGGTGAATCAAGAGCAATAGCCGTACATGGCAATGCTACTTTTCCTTGTTATAATACACAATTGTGTGAGCTGGAGGGAACCAAATCCCCATTTTTTGCCTTTATGTAATTATCTAAAATACAACAGTCTCTCTTCACTTCATTATTTATCATGATCAGTATTTATTCCAAAAAAGAAAGCATCTATCAGCAGTTTGGCAGTACACTCATTTCTTGGCCCTCTGAGAGATGACCAGAATATTCCAAGCAAGCCTTTACTGAGATTCAGGCCACTTAGTAAGAGCTGGATGAAGACAGGGAGACATAACCCAAATTAGGGGAAGGCGAAGTCATTGTCTAAGGAAAATACTTGTTCACAAGTACTGAAGCCCATTATTCCACCAGATGGACCTTGAGTCCCATTGACTACTCCACCAGCTGCTATTACCAAAGGAAAATAAGAAACCTTAAGAAAACAAAGTGCAGCAGAGGAATTTGGATGGTCTTGCCAAACAGGTCATCACTGTACTTATCTACTCTAAGGGCAGTTAATACAGGATATAATAAATTCTTCTGTTACCCATTCCTCACCTGATAAGCTATTTCTCCATTCTGCTATGATTTATAACAGCCAAAATGATCAGATTGGAAATTTTCATTCCTGAGAACTAAACATGCACTCGGGAGTCAACTGAGCACAAACTGTAGCTCCCCGGTACCAACACAGAGCTCAAATGAATTCTTCAGCAGTGTATCACTGACAGCATGCAAGAGCATTATCCTCACTCACAGTTCCTGGTTTCAAAATAAGCATGGGTAAGCATTGCCACTCTTTTCCTTACCGCATAGCACCAACAAGTTCTGAAAGATACATGGAGACCCAGTTCTGAATTTATGGCACTCATGATCCAGCACAAGACTGCTGAGTCGCTGTCCTCCTTTCTAATCAATGACAAGGTGCTTCTTTGACATAGAGAAAAGTCCTGGTGCTGCACTGGCCACTACAAAGCCACTGCATTTCAGCTGGCCAATGCTCAAGTACATCAGCAGAGGAAATTAGGAAAAAGCTAACTGAAAGCATATAACCACACTATAGACTGTATTGAACTGTCTGTATTGACTGTATTAGTTTTTTTTAGGTTATTAAAAAGCAGGACAAACATGGTAGGAAGGAAGAAAACAGACTTCTGCATGAAAAAGAGAAAGAATCCACAGTATATCCTTCAATAGACACCCTCAGTGTCAAGAACTTTTTTTCCCCCCACAATGACCACATTTGATTCTAGCTTTTGTTAATAGACCTGTATTATGTAGAAGTATGTTTCAACCTTTTAGTGTAGCCATATAGCTAACCATAACCCAGACAGAAAGGTCCAGATATTTTCATTATTTACTTAAATAACACTCTTAAATTCCTCAAATTCTACTAATAAAATTCCTCCCTTAAATGAGAGACCATCGCACCTCGGGGTGCCAGCAATTTTGTATTTTATTAATTCTTTAATCACAGTGGAAGACTGAGTGTCATGGAGGTGACTGTCAAATCTGAAAATGATTAACAGGTCCCTCTTAGCCCAGTTTTGTCAGGCTCTTCTTTGCAAGATGTCAAGTAGCTTTCACAACAGAATCTGGCTGTGAAATTTGTATCTGAAAATCCACCTACAAAGGCAAGGAGAGAGAAACCTTTAGAAGCCCTAATGCAGTATCCTGTTCCTTCCCTGTGATTATAAAGGGTTTTCACCATTTTTCAGACTGCAACCATTATCAGCCTACAGAACCAAGAGATTATCACATCAGCCTTTGCTAATGCTGTTCAGGAGATGAGTTGCCCCTGCTGTGTGCTAGGGAAGCAGAAAGAGATATACCCAGTTCAGAAATTGAAGGGTGTTCAGGGCAGTCTGAAAATGCTGCTTTGGCAGGGAGCATAGAGCTGTGACCTACTTTCAGCTGGCCTCTGCCAGACCCAAGCCCTCACAGAAGTCCCCTAACACCACTACAACACTTCAATGATTTCTGCTCTGATGTTTGCTCTCCTAGTTTTATTTCTAGCTTTTCCATTTACAGCTGGAAAACCTGAGGAAGCAATAATCCAGCGGGCTTATCTCTGTGGTCCATACCCTGTCGCTGATTGTGTTGAAAATTCCTCTATGGAAGCTGGCTTGCTAGATCCAGGCACACACCCAGACAGATTACCTGCCAGAAATCTGGGGAAGAGCTTCTGATGTGATGAAAGAAAGGCTCTTTTGTCTGCATGACTGAAACTATGCATATAGCTCTTTCCTCCTGAAAAGCGGTCATCTGCTTCAGGAAGGGTCCTTCACCATTACGGCAGTCATATGCACAGATCCCTATTACGGCTTAGGACTCTGTTGTCTTATTATTTTTGAAATAAATAGCAAGCCTGCCCTCCAAAGTTCAACCTCATAAAAATAGGAAACCTGTTGCCTTTGGGAGGAGAACTAGGTTCAAATGTTACTATGATCAGGAGAACATGTCAGGCACAAAGATTATTTCAGTACACAATGCACGTTTTTAATACAAAGAAATCAATGACTCTAAAAGCATGTTCAGGAATGACAAGGAAATGAAATTAAACAAAGAAAGCCATACCCTGAAAACTAACTCCACTATCAAGCACAATGTGCAGTGAAAGAACAGCTATTTTGATACGAAAAATGAGCAGACGCTCATTTTAAAATAGACTCATCTTACAACTAGTTTTCAAAATGACTTCCATCTCTGTTGGCAAGAGCACGAAGCTTTGCTACAGCTCAGCAGGAGAAAAGTATATTCCAAATAAGTAGTCCAAACTATCTGGAGCAGAAATAATTTTTTACAGACTGACATTAGCCCGCAAGGGCAGAGGGAATCCTGGAAATACATAGGAATTGAAGAAACCCCAGTGCTCCCATTTAAAAGAAATGTCTCCAGTTTTCAACTCCATTCAACTTCTCTTTGATATCTGTGTGCATCTCCCTAGGTTCAAATAGCATCCATTACAGAACTGACCTGCTATAAAACCATCAGAGCATAAAGGACCTACAGAAAACAGTATATTTTCCATTCTGTTACAATACAAATTAATTTGATGAACAGAGAAAGAGGTTCCATAATTTTTTTAAATGATCATTTATTCATATGGTTTGGAAGATTCTTTTCCTGTGAATTTTTCATGGTGGCATTTGCAAGAGAGTCTTCTAAAACCTGATACTTGCTAAGTGAAGATGACGATCATGCAGTCAACGTACCAATCTGGGATTTGAAGATTATCTTATCCCTGGCTCTGTACAAAATTCTTGTGTGGCCTAGGTAAGTCAATTTACAACTGCTTCCCATTTTCCACCTTGCTGCCTGGGGGGCTACCTGCTCTACCTCACTGACTGTAAAGGTGCTTCTTGGAGGAGCCATGGAAAATAACTGGTATGGATATGCAATATTAAGTACAGAACATTAATTTAAAAATTTGACTTCAGAAGACAAGGAGCTGATACTTTGATACACAAAACATTACCACTGAGGATCTGTATTTACGATTTGTGAAAGAAGAGAATAGGCTCCTTTCTATGGAGTGTACACCTTTCCACTTACCTTCATTTTATTCCAGGAAAAGCCATGGGCATGTCTTAGGTTGAGCTCCTGAATTAACCTCTCAAGTTTCTTCTCTCAAAACCCTGCTTAAAACCTATGAATTCTACAGGATTGTTTTTTTACACTGTTTTTTACCTCTTCAGCCTTAACCTAGCAAATGTATTGGATACAGTGTCAGCTAGTCACCTGTATTGTAAGGCCCCTTCTACAGCACAATCTTGTCCTGGATGCTGCTACAAATACGGCTCCACAGTACAGTCATGCACGGCCAGCAAAACACAGTGACATATGAACCATCAAGTCACATGAGAACCAAGTGACATAAGAACCAACAAGAGAACGCTTAAAAGACTTGGAGCTCAGGAAGGCTCAACTCTCATCTTGTTTACTTTGCAATAGTCTCCTATGAGTGGTTACACATTTTTTTTTACAGAAGAATAGGTCTGATGAGAATCCAGATCTTTCTTTCAGATGAACATGAAGGTCAGAGTACACCAACCAGCAGCATGAACTCTACTGTCCACCTACCTACATAGAGGACGCCTTCTTTCGTCTTTCCTGCTGCTTCTGCTACACCCTGCTTGGTTTTTTCTGCTGCTGCTACGACTCCCTCCTTCGCCTTGTTAAGTCCTTTCATGAACACATCCATGGCTGAAGAATTTCTTCACACAACACTAGAAAAAAGAGTACACTCTGAATAACAGTTTTTCAGCTTCTTTTTTTTTTTCTTCTTCTCAGAAAAGGAAGATTTCATTCAAACTGATTGACATATCCATTATTTTAGAATATTATTTATATCCATATACTATGTAGCTTTGATCTACATCTCTATTAGAGTTTAGAAATACTCACACACCTCTCTATATCTAATGTTGCATTCAGTATTTCAAATAAACAGTTAAATAAATAGAAAACCAAGGAGTACAGTTACACAAATTGCCTTTATATTTTCTCACATGCTGCCATAAATAGTAAGTCAAACAGCACTGCAAGAATGGTCCAAGAAAGGCTTGGGGGTTTCCACAGAAACCTACAGTGAGGTTGCTGATAACAGTGCTGGTTGGATGATGGATTCATTGCCTACCACCATTTCCTCCAAAGGACAGTTCTGTGCACGTACTGACTGCAAGATTTAGTCCTGTGATTTGATGATACTCCATCTTATCCAGAGGCCAACTTAAACACTAGCAACTTCAAAAACACCCCGTCTAAATGACAAATGTTAATTTGCTATTTTTAAAGAACCTTCTGCTATAACCCAAAAGGACTGGAGCAAATACAAAACGCTGCTTTTCCAGTAACCCAGCAAATTGTGCACAGTCCATGTCACTCTTCTGGAAACTGAGTTTTCCCAAATGTATTCTCCACTTATATCAGGACTGAGAAAAGATTTTACTAAAAAGCAGAAGCAGGAATACACAATTTTAACAGTGCTGCACTAAAGCTAGCAAGGGAGTTCTGCAGCAGGTATACAACCCAGGACTGCATTTAAACTACTAGCTAATTAATAGTAATTAAAACCAACAAGTCAGGGTTCCTTCAACGAATCTATTAACAATAATCCTTTCTCTTCTTCCACCGACACAGAAAGATGTGGTGCCTGCTATTTTCTTTCCTCTGCCGGAGTCCGAGTAGGAGGAATGGATGTCTAGGAAGGCATCTGCGCTGCCGCAGCTTTCTACTAACTTGTGACGAGCGTTTGAAGAAAGGCAGGATTAGTGCTCCAGGCACACTGCCCACGGTACCTGTCACCCTGGGGCTGCGGGGTGCCTTGTGCACACACATTTGGGGGCAGGCAGCCCCCAGCTCCGCCGACACTGAGGGGTCCCCGGGGCAGCGCCGCGGCCAGATGCGGGGGCACCCGGGGGCAGCAAGGAGATAAGATATCTATACATAACTATATATCCCTATGTAAATCAAATAACGGGCACCTGTGGAGGGAGGGAGGGAGAGGGCAGGGCGTAGCGACCATATATATGTATATAAATATATAGCTGCCTACTGAGGGGGAGGCAGGGCGACGTGACCAGATAGACACCCAGAGGCTTCGGCTGACCTGCCGTCGGCACAAGGTGGCCACAGCGCCCGGCTTCCCTCAAGGATAAATGTATATGGGATTCAAGGATTCATGTTCAAGGATAAATGTATATATGTATACCCACGTACACACACCTATATGCATGCGCGCACACCTTGTACCCACGCACACCTATGGCTGCCCAGCCACAAAAGCTCAGTCCCAGGCACTACCGAGAGGGAACAGCGAGGTAGGAGCGAAGGAAAGGCTCCGCTCGATCGCTCGCTCGCTCCCTCCCCAACCCGACCCGACCCGACCCAGCCCAGCCCTGCCCTGCCCTGCCCCCGGGGCGCTCTCCCCGCCGCTTACCGCCGGGCTCCACCGCCGCCGGCTCCGGGCCGCTGCGAGGAGGCTGTGGGCGGGGGGAGGAGGAGGAGGAGGTGGTGGAAGATGATGATGAGGAGGAGAGCGATGCGCGGAGAGGGCCCCTTCTCAGCACATCCCCGGGGCGGGGGAGCGCGGGCTGGGTCTCCTGGCGCCGCCCCGACGGCAGTGCAGCGGGGAGCGAGTGTGAGGGAGAGGCAGGACGAGGGGAGGAGAGGAGAGAGGATGCGCCGCGGGGAGGCAGGCAGGGAGCGGGAAGGAGGAGCGGAGGAAGGTAGGGAGGCTCCCCCCCGCCTCCAGCCCCGGCTGAACGAGGGTTGCCGAGGGGCACGATGAGGTAGGAGCCCCCGTCCAGGCTCCGCAGACCGCGGGGGGCACGGGAGCAAAAGGGGGAGACCGGGCATCTTGCCCTCTCCCCCCGCTCTCACCAAAGGCAGAAGCTCCGCGAGCTGTTGATGGCGATTTCAGCAGCACAGCCATGTTTCGCTTCACCGACGGCTCAGTAAATTTTCTTCAATCCCTTAGTTACTTTTTCTTTCTCTTCCAAATCATCAGGCCTAAATGTCTCGAGTTAACTGATGCTGTTCTCTCAAGTCTTATGATCCCGGCACATTTTTAAGGATGGCAGGAGATGGTCTTGCGAATGTAATGTGTGTTAACACTACCACACACACTAAATAAATAAATAAATAAATCTTCATCCCAGATCAGGAAGAGAAACCCAACCTTACTCCTGCCAGATCCCTGCACCTCTCCTAGTATCCTCCACCTCATCCTGTACCTCTCCATCCATCCTCCTAGCCCCAGGGCCACTGCTGCTCCTTCCTCTCTTGATACCCTGAAGTCACTTTTCCTCCAGAAAGGGAAAGCTATCAGACTTCTCTATTTTGGTTTCAGAATTTAGTCATAAAAAGCCAAGATCAGTAGGAGACAAGGTATCAGAACAGATGGACTTTCAGCTTCAGTACATCAGTTAGCATGCTGTATAAAATCCTGCAAGACCTGCGGAAACAGTTTATTTTTTATTGCATTCCAAAAGAGGAACAGAATATGGTATAGACAAGATACAAGGATGGGAGTTGCACGGAACATCTTCCATCC
Source organism: Cygnus olor (assembly GCF_009769625.2). Lineage (NCBI taxonomy): Eukaryota > Metazoa > Chordata > Aves > Anseriformes > Anatidae > Cygnus > Cygnus olor. Next base: position 11,375,849 of record NC_049172.1, on the reverse strand, counting down.
ATCATCCTGTGCAGGCAGCTGATGCGCCCCTGGTTTTATTTCCCTTCTGAACACGTAGCGCAGAGTTTTCAGCCTTTCAGGTTTCTTTATAAGCCTTAATATTTCTCTACTGTTTGGTAAAATTTCTTTTGTTTCATCCCACTACTAGTTTTAATCAAACAAGCATTTTGCAATATATTTTAATTCTTTGTGTAAGAAGATGCTGACTGAGAATACAAATAATTCCTTTGTAATTCTGCCCTCCAGAAATGCCTTAAAATTTATCCAGGAAGTGCATTGCATAAAGTGCCTCATCTCATTCATCATGTGCAGCACATTCACACTTAGTAGTGCAAAGACTAGATTTGGTTATTTCCTCCCAGTTTTGGGGAAGGAACATGAGTATAGTTTTAAACAGTAAATCCAAGCAAATCAAAATCATACACTTTCTGCATGGAGGCAATGATTTTTCTTTCCATATGTCACAAGCAAAAGCATGCTATTTTACTTAATTTAAAGCAAATTAACAGTTTTATTTTGTTTTTAATACTGGGTTCAATAATTAAAAGACAACATTAACAGTACTGTTTCTTTCCCCTATTCCTTCTTTCCACTCTCTTTCCTCCACACTAAGTTGGGTCCCTCTAATAAGGCCAGGAGACTTGCTCGAGTCAAAGCACTGTGGTTCCTTTTTGCTACACCTTGTTTCCTTATTCAACTTCTATGGCCCTTTGGCTCACCCTTGCCTTTAGGGGGCAGAAAAAGAAGAGCAACTCCCATTTGAGATGATCTCCTACGGTAACAGGCTTACCTCAGGTTCTCTGTCTTGTTACAGAATCACAGAATCGTCTAGGTTGGAAGAGACCTCCAAGATCATCTAGTCCAACCTCTGTCCTAACACTAACAAGACCTCCACTAAACCATATCACTAAGGACTACATCTAAACGTCTTTTAAAGACCTCCAGGGATGGCGACTCAACCACTTCCCTGGGCAGTCCATTCCAATGCCTAACAACCCTTTCAGTAAAGAAGTTCTTCCTAATATCCAACCTAAACCTCCCCTGGTGCAACTTTAGCCCATTCCCCCTCATCCTGTCACCAGGCACATGGGAGGATAGACCAACCCCCACCTCTCTACAGCCTCCTTTAAGGTACCTATAGAGAGCGATGAGGTCTCCCCTGAGCCTCCTCTTCTCCAGGCTAAACAACCCCAGCTCCCTCAGCCGCTCCTCCTAAGACTTGTTCTCCAGACCCCACACCAGCTTGGTCGCCCTTCTCTGGACTCTCTCGAGCACCTCCACGTCCTTCTTGTAGCGAGGGGCCCAAAACTGAACACAGTACTCGAGGTGCGGCCTCACCAGAGCCAAGTACAGGGGGACAATTACCTCCCTAGACCTGCTGGCCACACTGCTTCTTATACAAGCCATGATGCTGTTGGCCTTCTTGGCCACCTGAGCACACTGCTGGCTCATATTCAGCCAACTATCAACCATCACTCCCAGGTCCTTCTCTGCCAGGCAGCTTTCCAACCACTCATCTCCCAGCCTGTAGCAGTGCTTGGGGTTGTTGCGCCCCGGGTGCAGGACCCGGCACTTGGCCATGTTGAACTTCATATAGTTGACCTCAGCCCATCGCTCCAGCCTATCCAGATCCTCCTGCAGAGCCTTCCTACCCTCGAGCAGATCGACACACGCACCTAACTTGGTGTCATCTGCAAACTTACTGAGGGTGCACTCGATCCCCTCATCCAGGTCATCGATAAAGATATTAAAGAGGACCGGCCCCAGCACTGAGCCCTGGGGGACTCCACTAGTGACCGACCTCCAACTGGATTTGACTCCATAATTGTTCTGCCACTAAAATAGTAAAGTATTAACTATCAAAGCCTTATTACAATAGGATTTTCTAGCTGTTTTGCAAAAAGCCTTAAACACGCTGTAATAGACATTGTGTTACACCTCACACTTTAGACTCATAGAATCATTTCAGTTGAAAAAGACCTCTAAGATCATCAAGCCCTTCCAACCCAGGCTGTTCTATGATTCTGTGATTCTATTCAGAACTCTTTAGGCCCAGCCACACAGGCAGTTCTTTACCCAGCAAAGCATATGCCCAACCAACCCATGAGCAGCCAGTTTCTCCAGAGGAATGCTTATGGGAAATGGTGTTAAAAGCTTTACTAAAGTCTGAGCACATAATATCCACAGCCTCTCTCTCATTCACTTAAGCATATCACCTTGTTATAGAAGGAGATCAGGTTCCTCAAGCAGGACCTGCCTTTTGTAAACCCACACTGACTGGGCCTGATCACCTGGTTGACCTGTAGGTGCTGTATGATGGCACTCAAGATGATATGCTCCATAACCTTCCCTAACACTGAAATCAGACTGACAGGCCTGTAGTTTCCTAGATCCTCCTTCTGGCCCTCCTTGTATATGGGAGTCACATTTGCTAGCAGCCAGTCAGCTGGGACCTCACCTGATAGCCAAGACTGCTAATAAACGGTGTAAAGCAGGTTGGTGAGCACCTTTGCCAGCCCCTTCATTACCCTTGGGTGGATCCCACCTGTCTCCATATACTTGCATACCACTAAGGCTTCATTCTGCTCTCTGTCCCTATCTACCAACCCAGGGAGCTGGGTACCTAGAGAACATCTGGTCTTGCTGCTAAAGACTGAGGTAGAGAAGCTTCACATTTGGTGGAAAGCCAGCTTCTAAAAGCAGATCCAGAGATGTTAGAAGAGCTCCGGGTTTGCTTAGATTTACTCAATGTACTACCTTTTATTGTCAGCAGGCCCAGCAATTCATATACCTTAGGGCTTAGGGAAAGCCAGTCACTCAAGCATTCTCTCCTTACTAATGAAGCCAGGAAACTTGAATGAATTAGTATGCCCTTATAAAGAGTGAATATTGCACTCCTTATGTATTATCCAAGTTTAAAGCAGCTTTCTGTTTCTCTAGCATTCAGGGGTTCTTTTTTCCATTGATTTATTAGAGGGAGGCATGATGCTCTGCTGTTTGACAAAGTAACAGCTTGTGGGTTAATAAAATCATACAGCTAGGTATAGAGGTAAAACAAGAGGTATTAGTTTCAAGAGCAGAAATAAAACTTAAAAATTCAGCTGTAGTGCTCAAAAAAGGCAGCTGTTAAGTTCTAGATCAGAGGGTGAGAGGCAGAGAAGGTAAAAAATAAATAAATCTGAAATTCATTCTGAAAATGGGTGGGACTTGGTGGAAAACAGAATTAACTATGGTAGGGAATTAGCACTGTATCTCCAAGGTAATACCTATTTAAATCACATTGTCTACAACAGCTGGCTTTTTTAGGTTGTCTCCTCAGTGCTATTACTATAAAAGTAAGTTCTCCCCTGAAGCCTTTCCTGTCTGAAGAGAGGATTGTAGCAAGCAGATTGCCCACTGATCACATTTAAAGCAAATCTTTATTTAATGGCACTGTTTACTTTGCATGATCATTTAGAGTAAAAATCAATTAAGTAGTAATAAAAGTTCCTTCAATCAATCTTGCATTGTGGGCTAACTTCTTGGTTTACCTGCTAGTGATCAAGTAAATCTACTTCATCAGTATGAAAAGAACAGTTACAGAGTTATTGACGTCTGACTGATATTGCAGAGTAAAATTTATCAGAATTTGCTCTCTTTAGGTAGAAAAATTTCAAATGTAAAACTCTTCAAGCAGAAACACTGGAAAGATGTCCCCCTTGAAGACTATATATTAAACTGAAAGCACTGTCCTGTTCATTCAGAGTGACTCACACAGATGTTCCCCGTTGCCACAGAACTGGTATATGATGTTACTCAGCAGAACGGTACCTTTGAAAACCTGAAAACCTGCAATATGAAAGGAAGCTGTCCTAGTCTACATAACACGGCAAAATGACAGGAAATGGGCAGGCTATTCACAGGTGACATTTATTAATCCACTGCAGGGTGGTTTTTTTTTAATGATTGCAGATCATATGAAAACTGCTTTAATTTCACAAATTCATTAACTGTGTAAAAATGGGATTTTTATGTAAATGTATTTCAGTCTTAGGTTTCTTACAGGACAGCTTACTATCTGTATTGCTTTAAACTCCACTGAAGGTTCAGACCATTTTCATACTCTTACATCACGCCGTTTGCATTTCTGTTCACACTCAGGTCCCTGTGTGGGACATTGCTGTTCTTGACCATGCTGTATGTGCATGAGCAATTTTTGAGAACTCAGAAACATGTTCAATTTCAAAAAAAGTTGAGTATGACCTCTTATTTGCTTACAAGTGAGCCTGAGTCTTAGTACATCATTTTCTTAATACTTAGCATGTTCCAGGGTGCTTTGGTTGTCAGTGCAGGTGGATTCATTAGAGATCTAACCAAGAAAAAGGTCTCTGCCTGGGCACATAAAACCTAGAAGGAGGAGTTTTTCCCTATGTCTTAACACTTGAACAAATTTCACTGGAACCAAAAGCATGTCTGAAAAAAAAAATAAATACCCACACATACATCCCAGCAGTGATTGCTAACCCTCAAATTCCTTCTTTCAAACATGAACAGTATAAACATTCTCAAAACAAAAGTTCATAGGTAAAACATAAGATTTGTCCCCATCAGCTCAGACTTAGATCATCCATTTTAGGCAATTACTTATTATTGTGTATATGTATATTTATATATATAAAAGAGAGAGGGAATATATATGAAGTGCATAAATTAGAATCAGTTGAGACAGATAGATGTACAAAAATACCATGTTGGGTGTATGTATACACATATACGTGTGTGTGAGTAGGTATGTATGTATGTACATATATATATATATTTAAAGAAGGCAGAGATGACCAGAGGTGACTCTCTGACCTAATAAATATCAGCTCAAATACACGATCCTGACATATCTTTAGCCAATGGAAAGAGGGGCCTCACAGCTTTATACCATCTCTGTTACACGCAAAGCCTGCTAGACCTTCACCTACTTTACTTGCAGTCAAGGCTGAAGTTGCAGAGATACCACATTTTGCATAAGCAATGGTAACATTTTGTAAATTAATAAATTTATCTGGGCTAGAAATTCAGTGCTTAAGAGGAAAGCAACTCTGTTTGTTCCACCTGTGACCTTAGGTGAAGCTGTACTCTGAGCTGTACAACAGCTCAAGTGCCAAGGAGGCCATCTGGCAGCATGTTTCTACTCAGACACGCAGTACATCAGATCAAGCTGACCAGAGGGTGTCTGGCAAAGCCAATGCTGATTGTTCTTTAAGATGTTTCCCATTACATAGCACCAATGAGATGACTGTAAATGAGGGAAATAATCATCTTCCTCCCATGTGATGCAACATGTTAGCACTATCTGATATAACTGACAAGCTAATACTAGAAAAGTGGGACTCGTCATGCAGGATCATGTCTGATGCCTGCGTAGTCCCAAATCCTGTTTCAGCTAGAGGTCAGCACCAAATGCATCCAAGGTCAACGATAATACTGTATGCTCTGAAGTAACCTGCCACAAACCTATGTATCCGAGCTGGTGGAGGCGCAACACATTAATTACCTGGCAGCATTTCTCAGGAGAAACACCAGGAAGGCAGCAGCTTTAATTAGATACTAACGTTAGGAACCAGCAAACTGTTTAAACAAGTGTAAAACCCAGGCAGGACCATACTACATTCTATCCAACTGTCTTCTTTCTACAATTTTTAAGGGGAAGCAGACATCGCACAAAAGAAAAATGGCAAGTTTCAAACAGGTTGCAGTTTTGTCACCAAAGGTATTAATAGCCTAGAGGTGGTAAACATATAAGCAATCCAAGCACATGATTGCACCTTCACACAGAAATTCCTGTTTTTCATGTTGCTTCTGAAAACGTTTCCTTTATTGCTTCAAGTCTTTTATCTGACATATTTAATAAACAAAAGCATGCTATGTAACTGATGTTCACCAACAGTTGTTACGCAGAAGGAAGATTTTGTTATTGAATATTCCATGTCTGAAAAAAAAAAAGTATATATAAACAAAGATATACAGAAAAAGTAGGTAAAGACTACATAGCTTGCTTTATTACGTTTTGCCTCATTAAGTCATAAGGAAAAGCTAAAGTCTTCTCTGGAAAAGGCAACACATCATTCCCTTCTCATTTCTTTGATTCCAACATGCAAGATCCCCAACCAGCTAGGTCCCTTAGATACATACTGTACTAGGACTGGTACAATCACCAAAACCTCATTACATGGTCATGAATTGCCAGCACTTTTTGTAGCATTAACTGTGAGTCTAATTCAATTCTCATTTATTCTGAAACTAATCCAGAGATTTCCTCAGAGAGAATCAAGAAGAGCAAGAATATGAAGGAAAATATCTGTATAAGAACTTATATTCCATTTTCTCTGCCTCCATTTTTTTTTTAATGACATGGAATCAATTAGTGGGATTCTATCTCCAGCCCACACTGTACCTTATGTCCATGTCTTTATTGCCACAAAACATTTAGGTACCCGTCTTGATTTAAAATCCTTATTTTTAAGGCAATACCTAGGGTATTAATATTTATCTATATGCAGCTCAGGGCACACAGTGACTGCAGGCAGCAGTTTCACAGTTCTTCAGAAGGGGATCTAGTCTTAAGCTTGAGCACTGGAGACAAATAATAATAATAATAAAAAGATTATTTTTCCTCATTTTCATGCACAAAATAAATGCACCTGTAAATTAAATTTAATTTAAATTACCATTCCAGGAACAGCCTCAAGCTTAGATCTTGAAAAAAGTCTACACTAGCAACACTTAGTTTTTGTTAGGTTCTCCGATTTGTTTCAGTTCACAAGTAGTTTGAAGCATTCATATTTACAGTGATGCCCAGGAGGTAGGAGAAGAAGACTCAAAAGACCACTTAAGTATGGAATAAGTTGGTTAGGGAAGAGACGAAGGGAGAACAAGGCCACCCAGAACACAGGGGCACAAAGCAGCAAAGTGGTGGCAACAAAAGTCCCAACAAAAAGGTCACAGTAAGCCTCAATTCAAGTTGTCAGCGGTATAAGTAGATGTGTCTGGGGAATGACTTCTCTTGCATGAAGGTTGATCGGGGAGAAGGAATGAAATATTTTCAAACAATCATTAGTGTTGGATGTCACAGACACCTGGCAGAAGAGAGGCAAGAACCGATGTGTTGACAGCAAACAGGTGGCAGTAGGTTCTGTAAGGACAGGCCATAAGGAACCTTCAGGTGTGCTGTCCAAGAAAAGCAAGGGACAGTGCAGAACTGTGAAAAGAGCGGTGATATGGTGGAAGCAATGCCCTAGGAAAATGATTTCTGTAGCAGCTTATGAAGGTGATATGAGTGGAAAAAGGAAATATTTGTCAAAGTCAGAGTAGAAGCTGTATTTGCCAAGGCCTAACCTACAAGCTGTCAGACGATCAGATCATCTTAAGTGCTCCAACCCAGCAAGTTACAGCAATCATGTTCAGCCTCTGCTAGGATAAAAGTTTGTCAGACCAGACTGTAAGAGCACTTGCTTTCCAGATCATTTGTACTATCGGTGACTGTAAGGTGAGTCACTGTCAGATAGAGAAATACTCAGAATTTAATGCTTGGGTGAGTGAGGTCAACCACCCAAAGCATCTAGACAAGGGTCCAGGTTTGCAAAATTTCTGCCTGTAACAGCTGAAACTCAGCTTTCTCCAGAACCAGCACTACTGTTTTATTTGTCTAAATAGACTTTTTCATTTAGACAATTAAGTCTAGGAATTTTGACGTAATTTCATAATCTCTCTGTCACACAAAGGCCAGAGTAATGAAACTGTAGGACAGCTATACTGCTTGTTTTTTATTATTATTTTTTGTAAACCAACTTGTATACAACTTTCATCACCGTTAATGATAGTATCAGTACTAAACATTACATATTAGTAAGATTCAGATTCAGATGATACTGATTTGGCAGACACTAACCTCCCAAAAGTACTGTTTTTCATTTTAGCCACTACAGATTCGGATTTGATTCAAATTTAAATTTAAATGTTCTTGCCTTAACTTGCTACCAAGACAAATATACACTTTCTTGGGGATTTTAGAAGGAAAAAGGAGTAACAGTGAGAGAAATCAGATACTGCCTGGACTATGGAGTGTGAAAATAACAAACACAAAATCCAAATAAAGGCTTTCTAAAAGTCTGAAGTTGTTTCAGATCCCTAGATTTTGTTCAGGTTATCACAAACACAGAAGCTGTAAGAAATAAATTGTTCTCAATGATTCACTTTGCTCTGTCCTTAGGGTGCATTCAACACTCATTGATGCGGCTCAGACTCATCAGTAGCCACTGCCCTGCTTTGTGCTCTGTGCAAGAAATCCAGACAATCTTGCCTGAAACAGCTGGATCTCGCTTTTTAAAACAAATAGTCGGTTCCTTGATATTTGCACTCTACTTAAAGAGTGGTCTGCTTTCATACTGGGCATCTGTGTCTTTCCCTGGGCCAAAATACAAATTTCCTTTTGTGTTTTGAAAGATACAGGACTTTTACAGAATCAGGGTGTCTCAGGAGGTCATCTGCATCTTATGATCCTTCTTTATATAAAATATTTAGAAAGACCAGAAAATATCCTTTTTTTCAAAAGAGCTTGTTTTGTGACAAGGTACAAACAGGCAAATAAAGCATAGATGAAGGATGTGAGAAGGACAAGTGAGAGTGAAACAGGTGAACCATTCGCAGCAACCAATAATCACAGATCACTGCCTGCCTAGGTACTAATTGCCCTGCAAAATGAGAGTTTAGCATCACTGTAGCTTTTATTTTATTTTATTTTATTTTATTTTTATTTTATTTTTTTCCCTTCCTCACTGAACTTAGATTAGAGAATGGGTTGTTTCTCTCCAGCTTCCACTGTAATTTTCTCTGCTGTTTGCTGTCCAGGTTTGCATGTGTTCAACCCATGGCTAACGCACCACAAGATGCTGCCTTTGTTGCTGTAATTTCAAGTTTCTCTGATAGAGATTGATCTGATTTGCTACACAATTAAAAGACTCTTGCTTATGCAGTTGCTCAAAAATATCGATGTCAAGATGCATTGATCTTGATGCATCCTTTCACACACCACACACCCCCATTCAATATCTTCCTTTCCATGCTGTCAGGAACAGTGCTGCTTTGGTTTTGTTAGGAACAACAGAGGCTAGCAGCAGGGTTTATGGCCCTAATCAGGACCCTCTCATACATAAGACTGTTTTGGCTACAATCTATGCTAAGAATTTGTATGTAAACTGTTTATAAAAAGCTAATACGTTTTCAATGTTTGAATCAATTGTTAATAATAATTATTTACTGTTAAGGTCTAACCAAGCAGTAAATTGTTCATACCTGTAGCATAAAGTCATCAGTACTGTCTTCTGCTGGTGTCCTTATAACCACATTTCTAGGTACTTCTGAAACTCCCTTCAAATATTAAACTCTTTCAGAAGTACTTGAAAAGGGTATAAATCATAACTTTAAATAATTTCCCTTGCTGTTCACGAGCCAAATTCATCTTTCTTTGTTCTATGACTAGCTTGAATGCTCTGCTGAAGGAAAGCATTCCCCATCATGAGCAAACTTGTGTTTCAATTTGAAATGTATCTGCTGACATACTTTTCAGCTCATTGGGAAGCTGACTACAATTTGACTGATGTTCTTCACTTAAAATCAGTGTGCTGAACACCTTAAAGAAATGATGGGTATTATATTTCCATTTAGTGATTTTAGAAGATTGCAGTTCAGTCATTGCTACTCTTGTCTACTGTGGATAATAATTCAGTCTGCAGGGGTCATCTGTGCTGTGAGATACTAACACCATCAATAAGAAAATGAGACGTTGACGCCTCATTAAGCCATCTCAGCCTGAGAACAGCATTTCCAGTGTCTTTACATTTTTTTTCACAAGTCAGTTATATTGCTCCCATCCAGAACCTTCTGAACAAACATAATGTTATAATTTTGTAGATTTGACACATTTTTGTCGTCCCAAACCACCTTTGGCTGCTTTTGACTTCAGTGATCCCGATTTGACTGTACTTGTCCGATTGGGGCTATCAGTTAGTCCAGCTACAGGAAGGAAGGAAGAAAGGAAGAAGGAAGGAAGGAAGGAAGGAAGGAAGGAAGGAAGGAAGGAAGGAAGGAAGGAAGGGAGGGAGGGAGGGAGGGAGGGAGGGAGGGAGAGCAAACCAACCAACCAACCAAATGTTATACCAAATACATACCAACCATATGTATTTCAGATAAAGATATTCTAGGCTAGCTCTAATTTGTCCCATGGACAGAATACCCACGAGTGCAATGAACACATCTTTCGTTTACTTTCATCCAAGTGAAAAAAGTTTATGTACCCTGAGACAGGTCTGTGATGCAAGTCAGTAAGTCAGGCAGAGTGGGAGGTCTGCTCCAGAAGTGCTCTCCTGATCTGATTTAGAACAGTAATGTAGATTCACTGAGGCAAATCTCCCTAATGCAATTGTGAATAAAAGAAAAAAATGTAGTCATATGGCCTAAACTAATTTGAATGCTGTTCTCCAGCAATGAAACAATGAATCCATCAATGTACTTTGTACAACTCACTTTCCTTTCTTCTGAGTTGTACAAATGGGCACAGCTACAGAATGAGAAAAGGTTCATTTCTTATCACTTACAGAATGTCTCTATATGTCTATTTTGTTGGTAAAAATGTGGGATTGGGATTGTAGAAAGATAATGTCCTTGTACTGCAGGATAAATTCAGTACGGCTTTATTGTACTATTTCCAATATTTGCAGAAAACATAACTATTGTATTATAATTCTGCAACAATAATACCTCTTCTTCCATGTCTGAGTTAACTTTACTACTACTAACAGAGGAAATAGGGGTTAGTTTTAAAGATAACTAGCACAGCTAGCTTCAAGTATTTTGTAAAAGTCATACCAACTAATATGAAGAAAAGATTTTCAGTGATGATAAAGGAATTCTGGTACTCCTAGTGTAGTATTAGTTGCTTTATTTCACAAAACAGAAGGACGCTATTTTTTCTTTTTAAATCTTTCTTTTTTTTTAAATCCAAGATGTTCAAAAACATTTTAAGAGTTTTGCTAAGTAAGCCAGCAAACTGCATAGCTGAACCTGAGCTACCAGTTGTTTTGTTTAGAGAAACTACTTCATAAAGAAGAAAAAGAAAAATCTTAAAAAGAAATTGAGAGTTGTTAATTCTGTTTTGGTTACTGGTTGCTTCTCAAGGAAATTATTTTTGAAAAACACACCTGTCTTATGTAAAGCTGTTGGAGAAAATGGAGAATTCTCATTAATTTCATCCATTTTGCAACCTTGTCTTTGGTGTTAAATTTCTTAAACAGGAAGTTTTCCCTTTTTGACCTTTTTTCAGGTAAATTCAAAAAAAACAACTTGGCAGGCAAACTGCTTGGTATCTGACGTTATGAATTCCTATGGGAAAATAGGCACGTACAATTATGTCAATATTTGATATCTAGTATTATTCTTTATGAATATTCAGAACGGAAATATATGTGGAACAGGGAGGCACTTCTGATGGAAATTTTAGTTGTGAGGTATATGTACTGGTTGTTAAGGTAACGGAATAAGGAACCGAGAGAAATTTCATTTGTCTAATTCTCATTGAACTTGATGAATTTTGCTTGACTGAAGAGTTTCATTATCTAAAAACTATAAAGAACGTAGCAAGAGGTTGAACACTGAGAAGCGTTAATCCTTTGGAGAAAACAGTTTGATGAGTCTGCTAAGTTACTGAACCACTTCTTCAGCCACAACATAGTGACATATTCTTCATGTCCCTCTCTGCAAATTTTGTACATTGGAAGAGAGAGACAAGGTTGTAACTGACAGAGTATAATAGAGGATAGGAAATGTAAGGACACTGCACAGCATCTCAGAGCTTAGAACCTGGTAAAAAAATGTTGAGTCAAGTTCCTAATGTTAATTGCAGTTCACACATCTAGAAAGAAGGCGAGAAAGGTTGCAAAACTAGACTGAAGGATGATTCAACCACAACTAAGTTAAAGCATGGAGACAGTAGCTTGGAGGAGGCAAGCAGGCTGTTGACCTACTCTGTAAATGAGACTCGCTAAGTGCCTCATATAGGCTGCATCAACATGGCAAATGAAATTCTTCCTTAGCTAGGCCTGTCAGTGTGGAATAGCCTTGGTTGGAGAGGGCCCTTTTGTTTGCATGTACATTTATATCTGGAAGCTGTACATTACATTGAGCCTTTTAGCAGGGCTGAATTTTCTATCAGTTCAGCTATGCAGACTCCCAGACTGAGTTTCCTCACTCCAACACATTCAAGTCTTTCTACGTGTGCCTATGCAGGCATGTTGATAAAAACACATTTGATCTTCATCAGTTTCTCAGATGGAAAGCATTGCCTTTGTGGACTTATACTAACAGTTTTATTGCAAGAAATACCTTGTTCTCTCCTTACAATTACAAAAAATACTGCAACTTGCTTAACCGTATTCTATTGTTTCTATCATGACTGCTAAATGCATTGCTCTCTCAAGTAGTCCTGGTCTCTCAATCAGCTCTGGTTCTCCCAATTTTCTTCTCTGCCATCAATAGGCTGTCTGTAACCACAGACTGTCTGTGATCTGTAATCACAACAGCAGATGAAAAAAGTCTCAAACCCTGCATTACAGGTTAGCCTGACTGCACCATTAGCACTCAGGTCAATGCTGCATGCTAGAATATGTAATTTTCTTTGTGTACACTCTAGCCATCACCATCTTCAGTATGCAATTTCATTTCGATATCTAAGCTCTGTAATACCTCCAGATTTACAAGGGTGCACAAGGCACAGCTGCTTCACCAGAATAAAGTTATTTCTGGGAAAAGGGAAAAAGACATCAAAATATCAAACTGGGGGCCCCTACTCACCTCCCAGCCTCTCCACCAGTTTGCTGGTGGCCCTAGGAAGGAGATCCAGTTCTCAGGCTAATGGATCCATGCATATACTCTGCCACCCCACACCTGATCCAGACAACAGCAGGACTGAATGCTGAGGCATGCTGCAGACAGTGCACACAGAGCCTGTCATTCCTCTAAATGTATTATACGCCTTCTACTGTGGGTTATTCAACATCATGATGCCCCTTCAGTCAGGTGTTCCTGTATTCTTTTATATAGCCTGCGGAGATTCCCTGGATGACTTCAGGAAGGCTGTTGCCTACTGTTTTAGGTAAGTATATTTTGTCGCACAGCAACAGCTACCATCCTGAAAGTACTGCTGTCTTTTCTACCCCTCTGTCTCACAAATTTATCAGTTAGGACCGACTGAAACTCAGCAAATGTGGCTGTGGCAAACCAACAGTGAAGCAGAACATGTAGAAATTGAACGGGGCTCATAGGGAAAATTTATTGTTGCAAGGGGTAAGCGTGGCTCACGCTCAATTGTAAACAAAGATCTTGGGTGCCCCTCCTGCCACATGACAGTAAAATATGCTGTTCAGTTCAAGTAGTTTGCAAAGCCAGTAATTAGCTATTGTCATTTCATTTTACTATGCCTCGTAAATTTGCCACGCTTGCACTTCCCAGAAGACCTTGCAACCCATTCCATAAACCCAGAGAGCTTCCCAGGCAGCCAGGCACAGTGTCACCCACTCTGTTCTGTTACATTTTCTTTGGGTTTTCAATCCACAACTCATGTCATTAACAGAGAGTCCTTTTACAAGAATGAGACTGCCCCTCCAGCAGTTGGAAACACCCCTGATTAACGGCACTGGTTACTGGCAAGCCTTGTGCTGCACTTGCAGCACATACAGATTTATTTTTTTTCTCCTGCTACTTCCAGTTTACTACTAGCACTACAGACTCTGCTCCGCATGTTACCAGTGTGTTGCATCCAAATAAAGACCAGATTACTTGAATTCTCCATCAGGCTGATATACTTCAAATCCTGTCATGAGCAGAAAGGGGAACACACCTTATGTGTAAAACCAATAACTGGCCAGAGCTGAGTTGTTCACAGTCCCTGGGGCCTCTGATATCCTGTGCCGATCCTTTAAATTTTCCACTCTAATCCCATGCCTGTTGTCCTTTATACTGCATTTTATTTGAGGACCACAGATAATTCATTCTATACATAATATCTACTTGCTAGTGCTGTGTGTTAATTACAGATAACAGTCAGTGTTACTTCACACAATTTTACAAAGCTAGCAAACACTAAAATCAGGTTGGCTATAGTTACCTGGTCATTAGGCAATTGTTGCAACCAAACAATCTAAAACAAAGCTTCAGGGAAGCCAGAACAAGTCCAGACATTTCAGAAGCTGTTTGGTACAAATGGGAAAGGAGAAGCATCTACACCACTCCCCTTCCTCTAAATAGAAAAGAGCTGGGGGAGATAAAAATAATCAGCCTCCAAAGGGCTCAGAGCTCTGATATTCCCCAGGAGTGGAAAGTAACATGCACATGCAGTGGGATCAGCTGGAGAAAGAAGTTCTGCAGATGTTGAAAGAGCAGGATTTCTCTCTCCATCAAAATTAGATTGGAAGAGCTTAAAGTCATGTAGAAATCTTACAGAGCCTTTCCTACCAGTGATATTCACTGCAATACAATATATGAAGTCAAGGTCAACTTCCTCCCAGGCCATGAAGCAGCTGGTCAAATTAGTGGCTGCTTTGTTGTTTCTAGGTCTCTGAAGGATCCTGGCACTATGGCCCAACAATGTGACTTCCAATGAAAACCCCGGGGTTTTCCATAATAGATGCTTCCTGTTCCCTTGAGAAATGGAAACGATGGATCAACCATTTAACTTCTTAAAGGGAAGGTGAAGCCTTGGTCACTCCTAGTTCCTCTGGGTATTCATTCCCAAATGGGTTCACCTTGGGCACTCTAACAGGCCATGTTCCCAAAGCCCTTTTGCTACGCCTGCACCAGGTTTGAATAATCCAATTGCTCAACACTTGGAAAACGTCTTTTCCTTTTCTTTTTCAATGTCTGAATATGATGTAGATGGCTTGAGCAAATCTCAGTGCCTTCCTGCCAAGGATCAGGGAGGCTGCCTGATCTTTTCAGAAGGATTTAAAGGCACTCTTAGAATATAGATCAGACAGGCCCATATTGCTGTACCTCCTGTAGGAACACCGTGCTCAGTGTCACACTGAGACCTTACATTCCTCAGTTGCTAAAAGAGATGGTAGCAGGTCTCACCTTTCAGCTACAAATGATAAAACATATTGGGTTCAATTCATCTCCAGTCTAGCTCTAAGCAGAGTTGATAGAAGAGAGAAAAAGGGTTTCACAAGAAGCTTTGAAATTTAAATTCCTTAGCGGATAAAGTGGAGCAATTTTACATTCACTTTTTTTATTCTGTGAGGAATTTTTATTTTGAAAGCCTTTTCTCAGTTACTCAATTTGTTTCTCTTCTTTCTATTTCCCTTTCATCTTTTCACCACTGGTGACTGGTGTGGAAATGAAAACACAGTTATTAATTTGTGGATTTTCTAACATCAGAAAAGGAAAAGCATTTTGATGAAATGAGATGTTATTATTATTTCTATTTTTTAAAAATAAATACACCTTTTCTGTAGATTTACTGGCATTCTGCTGGTGATTCAATCTGAAAGTGTAAACAAAACCAAGAAGCCAGATGTGAAATTAGAAATCATGCTTATTCACTTAGTACAAGGTTTTCCAGCTCTTTCATTTGAAATTAGTAGCTGGTGGCCATTACTACTTGCTCCTATCTCCTTTGACTCTCTCTTAACCTCCCATTTTCCTCTTATTGATACAGCTGGGAAAGAGAGACCTTTGAAATCCAAGCACTCGTGTACTTACTGTGTCATGGCTACTACATGAGCATACATACATATTTAGATATAACACTTACTCCCAAAGCTCATTATTTTCTAAATTAAGCTTCTTCAGGCACCAATCCAAATCTAAACTCCCAGCTGCAGCAACTGTTGCACAGTACATTAGTCACCCCTCCTTTGCTTTTTGGTTCCAGGGAAAAAATTAGGCACTATGACAGATCAACAATTGTTCAAACTGGAGATTACACACAGAGGTTCCTCTTGCCCTCTTTCATTTTTCTCTCAGGGCATGTCAGGTCTGCTAGCTAATTTTTTAGGAATAGAGTTAATGGTATGGGCCAGGGAAAAGTCTCACAAATCTATTTTCCATATGATGGTGAAAGCTTCTCTGTAAATAACAGAGGGCTTGTTCCTAGGTCTTGGAACAGTAACCTTCTCCTTGAAAAAGCAGAGCGCTTTGAAAAGCCTTCAGCATACACAAGCTTCACACATAACTAAGGTTTCTGGAAAAACAAAGCACAGTCTTAAATAGTAGCAATGCACAGAGTGACAGAATGTAAGGTTTAAAATCTGGATATGAAAGATATTTTCAAAATCTTTCATCAAAGGCTACAATGAAGGGTAAGTTTCAGCCGGTTTGTCATCTCTTTTCTGACAAAATAAATCCAGGTTTTTAGGCTTTCCCCGTGGCCATAAACCATTTTCTGACTGGAAACTTAAAATATGATCTCACTGGACACATCCAGAGGTAATTTGCCCTATCCTCAAATGCCCAGTTGTAAGGAACATAGATCCCCTAGTATTTTTATAAGTAGAGAAAAATGGAGAAAAACATGATAAATTCTGTGAAAGAAACTGAGCAGCTTAAATCAAAACCAGTGTTGGAAACTGGCTCCAGCCAGTCATTGCAAATCATATTAATCTCTTGTGAAGGCATTCAGCATCTTCATCTCTTCTACCAAGCTTATTCATGTAAAAACCTGCTTACAGATCCAGCTAGACAAAATACCTCTCTGCCTCAGGACTGCTCTGATCTGGAGATAGCTCCTTTTACAGATTCCCCTGTAACGTGTAGATCAGGGATACTCAGCTTACCCCTGAGTCACAGGTGAGTGAAATTACAACACTACTATATCTTGACCTAATGTACTTCACAGGATCACAGAATCATAGGGGTTGGAAGGGACTTCTGGAGATACTTCAAGTCACAGAGATGCCAGTTGGGAAACACCAGGCAAATCAGTTCTTTCCCTACTGAACTACAGTGTCATTATCAAACCAAAGCTCATTTCAAAAAATAGAGACTGCCATGTTTATTCCTGTGCAGTTTGTACATGTAGTTTTGCTACGAGCAGCAACAAGCTTCAGCCATGTATCCAGCCAAAGCTGAGCAAACATCAGGCACAGCAGCAAAAATTAGGAGGCAGGATTATGGATAAACTTGGATTTAAATTTATGTAGACTGAAGGGCCCACAGCTGTATTCTCACTTTCCTTTTTAGAGGACTACTCCACTAATGCCCCAGCCAGTTTGGAACTGAGACACATGCATGATGGAGGGCCTTCACATCTATCTGCACTTCCATCTGCAAGACTGGGGCCTCAGTGCTGGAAAATGGAAACAGGTTGATCCTGTGCATAAAATAAAGAGAATAAAATTGACCCATAGGTGAATCAAATAAGCAAAATGTAGAAAAATAAAACATAATGATCAGAACGCTTATGGTCTTAGGAAATCACATGCAGATTTTCATAGAGCATTTTTCATTGATTGCATTCATTTAGACTTGCTCTTTGTGTATCTTGCACAACATGAATTATGCTTAAAAAAAGCAAAGGGCCTTTCACTGTCCCTTTAAGTAGCTGAGACTCTCACTCCAGATTGAGGTGCTCAAGAGGGAGAAAAAAATCTATTTTTCCTTGAAATACATATCTACAAGAGAAGTGATAAAAGAGTGTGCTTGTAGAAAGCCAAGACTGTATATTTGTCATGGAAACAGCAGTTAAAAGAAACACAGTGATGGGAGGAATATCAACTATTGCTTCAATCTGATTATTCCAGCATGCAGGCATAAGCAACTGCGGGTTGCTCCTTACACAGTCTGACAGACCCACCAGTAACTTGGTAATTTTGGGTTGTTTCTGGCTGCAACTTTTGAAACGCCCTAGGTATCCTTTATTATATTCAGGAAATACAAAGAATTAAATGGAAAGGAGGAAACAAAGTTGAGAAGGCCTCTCACTGGACACTGGACACTCTGCTCATGTTTGTGAGGCTGGCAAAAGATCCAATGCACATTTCATTTATCAAGTTTCATCTGCCTGTTTCTATACATCCTGGCAGTGGCATGCAGTATAAGGAAAGAGAGGGACCTCTGTGGAGACCACCAGGAGACAAAGCAGTGTAGGGCTCATTCTGGTGTTCTACTTGTTGAAATTTCTTGTTTCATCCTTGTCAGGAAAAGCTTGGAATTAAAAGAAACTCTGAGGTCTAAGTCAGCCTAATCAAAGATGCAAATCCAAAATTTAGTAAAGGATTCCCTTTCTAGGACTGTCACTATCTCCTTAATTGTCACCTCTTTTTCTTTGCCTCTTTCAGTGTCCTTTCTGCTTGATGCCTTGTTCCTCTTCAGTCACCTGTCCCTTACCTGTTCCCTTCTTTTTGCAGCAAAAGCCATATGGAAGCATCCTGATCTCTCTTCTCATTTCCACCAATGTAAAGCAAAAATACATGCAAACCCAGCGACCATTTTTTCCAAAGGGAGAAACACATGCTGAATGCAACTTGCAAAACAGAGATAATTCATGTCCTGGAGGAATTAGCACTATTTGATGACCTGCCATTGTAAGAAAGGGGTTCAGTTACTTCTAGTTTTCAGGTGAATGTCATTCTTCCAGGCACCTGCAGCTCTAATGTTCATGAGGTTCCTAATGATCTCTCTTGTGGTGCTATCCTCCACTGAGAGAAAGCAGCCCACTGTAGATTTAAATGGGTGGTACCAACAGAGGAATTTCTTACTCCTTTTTATTTTATTTTTATTTTTTGTCACAGCTCTGGTTTCCACAGAATATTATTGATCAATATACTAGGAAATGAACTAGCATGGGAGCTTCTTGGGGCTTATCTCTAGCAGCACAGTTTGTTTTTCACAGAGTGTTGCTAACGAAGCTTTCTCACTAGCAGATATGCGTGGGAATGTCACACCACCAGACAGATTAAAAGTGCATCCAGGAAATTTCTGTCCTTCAGAAATGATTACTTATTCCACAGCTTGCCACACTCTCCTGAATTAAATGCAAGAAAGGCAAAGCCTTGACACTGGGGGTTAGCCAAGCTTTTCTTAGTGTTGGTTCTGAAAGCTATAAAAGTAACTGTTGTTTTCCTTTGTCTTCACTGATTTCTAGGCCCATGCAAATGGTTTGATCTCCAGAATATTGCAGGCATTTCCTAAGCTAAACCGACTTTTATCTGAATCTGGTGGAGGCTGCTAAAAAGAGGCCATGACGCTCACCAAAGATCACTGTCTCCATCATACTTGGGAAGTAATACAGGGAAGGAAATGGCCAAGATTAGAGCTCTGCAGC
Organism: Cygnus olor; assembly: GCF_009769625.2. Lineage (NCBI taxonomy): Eukaryota > Metazoa > Chordata > Aves > Anseriformes > Anatidae > Cygnus > Cygnus olor. The sequence continues at coordinate 11,356,507 of NC_049172.1, read as the reverse complement.
AAGTTATTTATTTTGTTCTAGGAAATCCTAGTGCTTGTTTGCTTTATTTGCATAAAAACCAATTTTGGAAAGAAAACTCTAGAAGCCAGACCACACCAATTCCTACTTGCTTGATATCACCTTTGCCTTAAGGATAGGCTGAAGTTAGAGAGGGCAAAGCAGAGAGCAATCAGCTGCCACAGTTCCCACATAAAGATATTTTCAATATGAAAAAATATATATTTATGCCTAAAAATGTGCCATTTTGGGCTAAAAACTTGCTCACAGTCAAAGAAGAAGAATGTATTGGAATCACTTTCAAATCACAGCTGTGACATGATATTATAGGAAAGGTTTGCTGAGATACTATAGGCTATTGTTTAGTTTGATCAAGGATGGTGCTAAAGATGGAATATGACTCTTTGCCTTAGCACCTAGATTGTAGCTGAGTCACCAAAACCAAGAAGAACTCATGCAGTAACCATGCAAACTGCACATACTGACCTTTAATTTGAAAATCCCTGTGCTGTTATCTCCTTTCCACATAAGGTGATGATTTTTCCTGTTACTAATGTTCTAAGCAAAGATTCAAAGGAATTGTTTTTGAGAGGGATATAGTGGTGTTTCGCAGTCAAAATAAACCTAAAGGAATCTTATTTATTCACTGAATTTTATTTTAGATTTACAATGTGAACATACAATGTTGATTTTTCTGGAGAAATGTTCTACACAATGCTTATATCAGTTATATAGGAGCACCTCTCCTACGAAGATAGGCTGAGAGAGCTGGGGATGTTCAGCCTGGAGAAGAGAAGGCTCTGCGGACATCACATTGTGGCCTTTCAATACATAAAGGGTTCTTATAAAATGATAGGACAAGGGGGGATGGTTTTAAACTAAAAGAGGGGAGATTTAGATTAGAGGTTAGAAGGAAATTTTTCACTCCGAGGTTGGTGAGGCACTGGAACAAGTTGCCCAGAGAGGTCTTGGATGCCCCATTCCTGGAGGTGTTCAAGACCATGTTAGATGAGGCCCTGAGCAACCTGATCTAGTGGGTGGTGTCCCTGCCTATGGCAGGGGAGTTGGAACTGGATGATCTCTGAGGTCCCTTCCAGCCCAGGCCATTCTATGATTTCTATCTATATGTAGCCACTTAGAACATGATGGCATCTCTTATACCATGTCCTATCAATTCATGCTAACCAGCCATATACATTGGATACATGCTGTTAACTTTTAAAACAATGAATATGGGAATTCAGAACTGCTCAGAAGCCTAGTGCTTACTTTGGGAGCCGATAGGGAAAATATTATGAGAAGAAAAAGAGACTTCACTTTCTCTTCTTATATAGAGGGGGTTTAGAGCTATATAAGTTGATGAGAACTTTTTCCACCATGGCAGAGTTACATAAGTTATTCTTCTTCCTGATTCTATGTCTATTTTCATGATCTTAGTGCTGCCCTATCCTGTCTGTATACGAGAGAAGAAAGCAAAGTGGTTGTTCCACTGGACCAGGTACTGGAAGTAATGTGAAATACTATCTCAACATAAATGTAATTTATCTGAGAGACAGGAAAGCTAAATTCTCCCAGCAGTAGCCATGCTAGTGGAATAAAATGCTACCAAATGGCAGCTTTCTCATATAGAAACTCATATTTTTTACCCATTTTGCTTTTGACACTGCATGCTAAGCAGACATACAGCCCATGGGCTGAGCAGTGTTTTACAGATGCTTTAGCTGCCGGCATAGTCAGAGAAAATGATCTGGCTGTGAAGTCCTTGACCTCACTCATTCTTGGCTGGCCAGCCCCTATGGATTCTGGCAGTTTCAGACTACTCTAAGGGTAAGGACAGCCTTACTACTAGTAAACCTTCAAGAGTGAGGATGATAAAAAGCAGTGAGACAGACCACAGCAGTGTAGCAGAGGTGAGCTTATAGAAGCTGTTTAATAATCTGAAGAATCAACAGTAGCTCTGCCGAAGTGAATGTGCCGTCTAACCGCAGAACAGAGCAAACCTGATACTCCCATTCACTTTGCTGGGGGAGAGTTTAAAGTCCCCAGAGATGACTAAAATTATTCAATGAGATGAGCAAGGATTTGTCTAAAGTCACAGAACTGAGTGTGCACCATTAGCAGATATTAAGTACAAAAGTGTTTCTAAAATCCCAGCTTTGCTCAGCTTACTCAGGCTTCTGTAAAGTGCTTGCCCCATCTGGAGAGCCACAGCTGAGACCCTGAAGACAAAGGCTGTTCTCTTTCTTCTAGAGAACCAAGAAGTGATAGCTCTTCTGTGAGGAGAAGGGTACTGCTCTTTAAAAGTAATGTAGACTGTTGATTTGAATGCCCACCAGGAGGTCAGCTACATCTTCAGGCCGTATCTTCCACCTCCCAGCAAAGCGTTTTTTACCACCCTGTGTTCTCATAGGAGAAGAAGCGACTCCTCCATCCCTCCTGCTCAATGTGCCAATATATATTAAATTTAAGATTCATTGAATGGAAGAATATGTGTGCAACAGTAATGAATGTAGACTCCAGGAGGAGTCACTTAATAATCCATGGACTCGGAACCTGAGGTTTGGTTTCTGCTCCAATGCTAACATTTAAATTTTACAAAAAAAATCCATGAGGCTAGCCCAATATTGGGGGATTTCAGTAACATTTTAATACAACTAGTGAAAAAACAGTAGCATCTGTGGATTTATGCATAAGGGAGTAAGCAGCGTGTTGAGTAGGAGTTTTCAGGATAATTTTGAACCTTTTTCTACCTAAGTTTTACCAAATGCGTCTAAGCGCTTACCTTCCCCTATCTTCAGTTTGCACTGAGACAAGCAGCACTTGGATGTGAACTAATGCTGAAATACTATTTATGATGAACTTGGGATTTAGATCCAGCATGCAGCAATCTGAAAACTGATACCCAGTGTTTCTTACAGTCCAAGGTTATTCTGCTAAATAAAAACAACTTCAACTAATTTTAACTTGTGATCAACAGCCAAGACATTTATTAATAAAATTATATTAATAATCAATGTTCATTTAAGAGTATTCAAAGAGGGGAAAAGCACTGTTGTAATGAAATTTTCCAGCCACCAAAAGCCAGATTCTTTTACATTGCTTTTCTCTGAACTGGTGGAAATCTGCAGTTGCTGCATTGACTGCAGAGGCATAATTAACACTTGCAGTGTGGTAATAGAAGGAAGAATACAAGCTTTTTTTTGTTATTAGGCAAGTTGATTGTATAATAAACACAGTATATACCAGCTGCAACTATTTTTTTTAAAGCCAGCTTGCATTTAATTTGCAAATATGGTCAAGAGTAATTTACCTCCCTTTTTATCTTGGGATTTCTAAAAATATGGAATGACAGATGCTAATTCAGGTAATGGTATTAATTCAAAAATCTCATATGTAGAGCTCAGAAAGAGAAGCACTCACATGAAATAGTTTATGTTAGCCTTTCAATGAGATTGCTCATTAGACTGTGGTCTACATACAAAAGGTTTTACAGGCTTTTATTATGAATGAGAAGAAGAGGGAAATAAAGTCTCTGAAAGGGAGCACAGCTGCATTTCTTCTTTAACATGTTATATCACAAAATGGCAGGGGTTTCACTTGCACAGTAGAATCCTACACATTAAAGATACAATAAAACAGTAAAATAAAATGATATCAAATGGAAAACCCAAACTTTTGGCACACCTAAAAGGCCAGACTATCAACTGGAAACTGAAAGCAAGACACTGTTAATCCAAACACCACAAAACATGAGCCGCTATTACAGAAATTTAATTGACTTCAATAAGAACTAGTTGAGTTTTGAATATATCGAGGCACAGAGATCCCACAACTTCTCTGGGTAATCTGATTCAGTAGTTGTTTACCTTTCTGGTGTAAAAAAAATAAATATATATATATATATTTTCACTCTTTATATTGAACATCCACCATCTCTCTCTGATCATTTATGTAAAGTTCCCAATATCATGCTTAGGCTGCAATTAATGCTGGTTTAGAATAGTATCTTGTATTACTCAGACTCTGTTGTGAAAATAACTTCATGCCCTGTGAGGTATTGAAATTTTACTTACAAGTAAAAGATGTAGGAAAAAAGATACCAAAACAACCTTAATTTTAAGATCAACCTTGAAAGTTTTATGAAAGAGGTTACAGGAATTTCAAGTGTGCAATAAAGGGAAGGAATTCCTTTTTATCCATTGATTCAGGATATTCATTTAAGTCTTGTCTGTATGTGGGATTGAGCTAGCAGAATTAGAAATATGGATTTAGATGTCCATAAATATGAGTCTGCATTTGAACTAGGGGTCTAAACTCCAGTTTGTAAGCTTCTAAGACCATTTGAAATGCTCTCAAATATCCTGCCCCTGAAGGACACATATCTCCCATAGATTATACACCGTCTCTGCCAGGACCGTGTAGATGTCTTTTCCATCCAAGACGGTCTGAAATGACACCAGACACAGAATCACAGACTCACAGAATGGCTGAGGTTGGAAGGGACCTCTGAAGATCATCTAGCCCAACCCCTCTGCAGAGCAGGATCACCTAGAGCACATTGTGCAGGATGGCATCCAAGCTTACACTTGTGTGTAAACAGCAAAACAATCAAGCCCTAATCAAGACAGTCAATAAGCCAATGAGTCTAAAGAGCTCTTTTGATCATCCTAAAATAGGAGCCTCCATTTAGTCAGGTAGTACTATAAGGTCCATCTTCATTAATGACCTGGATAATGGGACAGAGTGTGCCCTCAGCAAGTCTGCAGATGATAAAAAACTGGGAAGAGTCCCTGATACACCAGAGGATCATGCTGCTATCCAGACGGAACTCAACAGGCTGGAGAAATGAGATGATAGGAATGTCCACAAGGGCATGTGAAGTTCCATAAGGGGAACTGCAAGTCCGGCCATCTGGGGAGGAACCAGTACATGCTGGGTCGGCTGGCTGGAAAGCAGCTTTGCACAGAAGTACCTGGGAGTTCTGGTGAATGCCAAGTTGACCATGAGCCAGCAATATGCCCTTGATGCAAAGTAAGCTAACAATATCTTGGGGCTGTCTTAGGAGGAGAGTTACCAGCAGGTTGAATGAGGTGATCTTTCCCCTCTATTCAGCACTGGTGAGGCCACACCAGGAGTTCTGGCACCAGTTCTAGCTCCCCAGTACAAGAGAGCTACGAAGCTACTGGTGGGAGCCCAGTGAAGGTCCACAAAAATAATAGAGGGACTGAAACATCTCTCCTGTGAGGAAAAGCTGAGGAGCTGGGACTCTTCAGGCAAGAGAAAAGATGGCTCAGGGGGGATCACATCAATATGTATAAATACCTTAGGGGACGGTGTCAGGTTGTTTTCAGTGGTGGGAGCAATGCTATAGGACCAGGATGTGGCATATATAGCCAATGACCTACAGGTAAGTGATTACATACAAAGCTTGTACTACTACAATGAGTACAGCATGATCCTATTTTTCAACACTTCCCAACGTTTGGCAGCAGTGTGCTTAATTATTCAAAGCAAAGAGAAGACACAGCAAACTTTGAGCTTTATGTAGCACACCAGTTTTTCCAAGTCGTTTTTCAATAACAAGGTCACAAGTACAAATCATTCAAAGTGCATGTGACAAGTCACTTCTGCTCTCTGCACATATACATGTGAAAGGAAAATTACCTACCAATTTCAGTTTTTATCCCTCAGGATTACTTCACAGTGCATATTTTTCCACATTTCTATTGTGCCATGATCTTTATCCTGTGCCTTCTGCAAAAACTTCTTTTTTCCTTCTACACAGGCTGCCAGGCTCCTGCTCTCTAAGGGGTCACAGGTTGCAGAGGAATCCACAGAAACAGGAAACCAGGCTTCCTCTGTCAGTTTTGAAACACCAAAACCTGCTTCCTTTCTACAAAAAATAAACCCCAGCAGGACATTCTCTGGGTAGGCTCTTTGCTGTATGAGTAGCAGCTCAGGAGGAGAGAAAAGCTACAGGGTTCTTGCTTGGGAAATAAATGTGAGACATCCTGTAGCATTTACAAACTAGCAGAATGAAGGAGGTTATCTTCTTGCTGTTCCTTTTGCACTTCCAGAGTGGCAACCTTGGATTTAATACTCCAGGAAAGCTTTGGACCACAGAGGAGGGTGGTGAAAGCCCAACAACTTACTCAGACATGACCCCATCTCCAGCTGCAGTGCGTGGCTCTGTGAATGCAGTGACAACTGCAGGGTCACCCTATTCTGAGATACAAGTTGCCAAGGAGAGTGCATCACAGGCACCCACTTCTGCATCTTCAGGCAAGACTCTGGGAATGAAAGCAGTGAAGAAAACTTCCAATTCTACAACCTCCATCCCTACAAGCCAGTCAAATGGACACAGTGATGGGGACTCTGACAAAAATAAGATGAGAAGCTTGTCTAGCAGCGAAATGACATCTCTACAGAGCAATGCAAGAAAGGCCCCTCTCCAGCAAGAGGTCACTCCAACCCAGGATACAGCAGCAGGGAACAGAACTCTCAAGCAGTCATCCTACAGCACTGATATCACCAACACCCAAAGGGATGCCGACTCTAAAGCATCTGGCTTTCAAACTACCAGGGGAAAGTAAGGAAAACTAAACTTTTTTTTTTTTTTCTATGTAGTGTATAGCAATGCTATTCGTTAATTTCCAGTGAAATAATTGGCAAATGTCCTAGTAATTTCAAGTAAAACTGTTTTCTGAGCTTTAGGAAGATCATGAAAAAACAAGCAAGGGACCAAACCTACAGTATTTACTCAGTCAAAACCATTATGACAGAGTAAAGACTGAAATATTTATTTCCTCATGGTGCTTATCTCAAAACCAGCAGGAAACTCATTAACACATATGGATAAGAAAGGACTACAATAGATGCCTCCCTGTTTTGTGCATACTAAACTTTTGTTGTTTTCTTTGTTGTGGGTAAAAGAAATTTTAAATGCAAGATTTCATTCTATTAAAAATGATTGTGTTTCTAAACTTCCCCACTAATCTGAAATTACAAACAATTAAAGATACAACAGTGTATGACAATTGCAACATTTTATTCTGTGATAAAAACTTATAGCAAATAGTGCTGCAGGTGAATGTGCATTCAGAATTGTATAGCTTAATACATAATAGCTATGCTTAATGGAGTATATCAACTTGTACTGGCTAGCTTTATAGCTCTAAACACTCAGTTATTTTCTTTGAGCTCCAATATCTTCCACTCAAATGGGGATGTTAATACTGACTTTGGAGTTATTGCAAGCTTCACTTAATTGCTGATATATATTCAGATACTGATGTAAATGGAAGACAAAAAAGACTGGTGGTTTTCTGTCATATTTAAGGATAGAGGGATTTCAGAATATAGATTCCTTCTTTTGATAGTAGTTGATAAATGCTAATATCCAAAATGTGGAGAAACTCTCTTAAATTCACAAAAAGGGAATAAAGCACTCCTTAGAAACACTCCGACAATTATGTTGCAATGTGAGGCTGTGAACTGATATTCCTCCAAGACAAAGAAAAGATTCCCATTGTCCTGAATGTCTTTTGGATCATGCATAATGAAATGATGCCAGAAAGATGAAAAGCAAAGGAGTTCTTCACCATAGTGCAGAAGAGATACCCAGTAAGAAGCAATGCTTCCCAGGCTGCTTTCCTAGCACACTCCTTTAGAAGTGAATGTCATCTGTTACAACACCTTATCACAGTTTTTGGCAGTGTCTGAGATAACCTGGCTTACGTGGGCTCTCTTTATTTGTTAGAGCCTACACTTCAACGCCATTTAAATAAGTCTTAGAATATACTAAGCTAGAGACTTTAACTTTCTCTTGAGAATAATATTCCAGTGAAATTAATCTTCAGAAAAACTCTGTGAATTGGCAAGTACTGTTTCTACCCTTTACATAAGATATAAAAGCAGAAAGTGAAAAATCAGTCTCTGGTGAAGAAGATCTCACATTTTACTTATCACAATGGGATGTGGTTGCATCTGCAGAGAGGAAAAAAAGCAATTTTTTGTGGGCTACCACCTTATTTCATGAGTGGTTGAGGAGCAACCTGCTGTGCAACATGCATAAAGGTCCTATTTTGTTTGAGTGCATTAAGCAAGTTAGACACAAAGCAAGGTTTACATATGATGTTACAGGGTTGAGTAACAGTGTGAAACCCCAGCATAAAACTGAATGCTAAATCCCCACTCTCTTTTTTAACCTGTTCTAGGAGTTGTTTGATCCTTCTCACATTAAGATTCTTGCCTTACAAGTCTAGTCATCCTACTGCATACAAGTGCTTTTGCCGCCAGATAGGGTGATTTGAGCTTATCTTGCTGTTTTGTCACTGACCTAGACTGTGACTTGAGTCCCTTCACTGTTCTTTCTCCCTTTCCCTATGAATTAGACCTGGATAAATAAGAAAGTCTCTTGCAATTCGACTTTTTTCAGTAAAGTCATGAAAAAAATGTCTGGTGTGCTCAATGTTACCAATCACTGCTGTGAAGCATCTGGAAAACTACTGCTGAGAAACTATGCATAGAAAAACAACTATTTATATTTATTATGTGCAGGTGTTATTGACTACACATTACATTAATTTATAGCATGTTTCCTATTTTTTTTTTCCTTTTCCATCTTTATTGCAAATAAAGTGAAAGAGATGCAGTAAAACTTCCAATAAATACATGCAGCTTCCTTTGAGGTTTATTTATCTAATTCCTGAGTGCATCTTGAATGAGTCAGTAGCAGATTTCACAATTGTAAAGCACACTACCTCTGAGGGAATTTGGAAGCACAATTTGCTTTTTGGTTTTATTTTGAATTGAAGCAACTGTGTAGTGATAGTCCCTATTCCAGCCTGAATTTTGAGGTGACTTTGTAGAAACTGCATGATTCTGTTGTCCTTTATGGCAACCCATTGTGCTAACATATGTGCAGAAATGCTGATGTTAAAAGATTCCATATAGAAGGAACAAAGCAAAGAGGTCAGAGAGAGACAAGAGTAAGAAAATAAAGGAAAGCCATTTTATAAAATATATTTATAATTTAAAAAAAATAAGAAAGTAATATACTTTATTGGAGAGTCTCCAGGGTTGTCAGGTTACCCAAAAGATACAGTATGGGCTCATTGTACAAGATTAATTACCAAAATACCCTCTTTCTGAAGGAGGTTGTGTACTCTGTTGGCTTAATTATAAACAGAATTCCCTCAGTTGTCTTTGCCCTATATTATCTGAGGATAAGACTATGTACATATATCATGCACATGCTAGAACTAGATTTAAAAATAAAAGTTCTTCTGGTTCATTCTATTTTGGCAAAATTCCCATGAAAATGTCAAAATAGTATGATTTGGAAATATTTTATGGATTTTCAAAGTCTGTACCTGAAGAATATTTCTGACAACTGACAAACAAATGCAGGCAGGGCAGACCCAGATATGGCAACTAGCATCAGCCCAGAGGCTAAATCACGAAGTGCTGCTGTGGTGATGCTGCAAGGCAGACATCAAGCCAGGAAGGCAAGTCAGTGAGTCCGGATCAGGCCTGGTGATGGTGACTTATTATTGCAGAATTTACAGAGAAAACAAACAAACAAAAAAGTATCTCAGAGGAATCTAAATATGTTAGCTCCTAAAAACTTCCCTATTCCAATTGTTTACTACTTGAGCACCCCTCTAGGATGAGTAATGCTGGAAAACTAAAGCTGTGCTTCAGCAGCAGAGAGGTTTTTTTTGCCAGAGTTGAGTGAAATTAAATGTGAGTACCAATTTGGTGTCAAAGAAGAGAATTGATGATACATTGTTTGCAACTGACTTCATGTGAGATACATCTTTTTCAGCCTGCAGAAAGGACTTAATTGAAGTATTTCACTGTATGAAACAGACCAAGTAACTGTGGGACTCTGGAGCGAGTTTGAGGCTGAGTCTTGGGACGAGCACAGTCTCCTTCCATTCTGAAGCCAATTTTATTAATTATTATTCAAGGCAGCTCCTGAATAGGAGACATTCATTCAGGCTGTAAATTAACCATACTACCTCCACACTGTTGGATGGCTCTGTATTACTCATTTCTCTTAGTATGTGTATATTTCATATTTTCCAATTATCATGAATCCGCTGAGGGTCTTCACTGACTTCCCCTGCCATTACCATGGGTAGTGGTGAGGTGACAGTATTTTATTACTGAACACAGAAGGATTTAATAAAGTCAGCACCAGGGACAGATTTACTTAGCTGTCACATGTGATAGGAGTGCTGAAATATTTCATTCTCAAGACCAGAGCTCTGGATTTCTCCCCAGAAATTGCTTTTGCTTTTACTGGCTTGGTAGAATTTCTAGTGTACTGGTGAATTGAAATGAATGGTTAAGTTCAGCAGATGTTTCAAATACAGAAGAAACATAGAAACTGATTTAACTGCCTGGCTAATGTAAGGTCTACCGTCTCTTTTGATCATGTCACTTTTTAATGGAGCAGAGAGAACAATTCTTAAATGGATTACTTAGGATTTTGCATCACTGTGCATTTACAATAAATAAAACTCACGTATGACTTAAGTTTCTGCCTCATTAGGTGTATTCACTAGGACTTGGAAGAAAGAACCCCTCACACAACTACTTAGGCTGCCTTGGTGGCTAAATGTCAGAAAATGTTTGACAGTGCTTTGCCCTCACAATGTTGTACTCCAGCCATGCAGAAGACATTTACAATGATGCCTTCTTCTCCAGCAGCATCTTGAATGTACTTCTTAAGAATGGCTATGAGTCCACAATCTAATTTCCCTTCATATGCTGAACACAGCATTACTCCCATTGCACTCCTGGAAAAATAGTAATAGTAATAATAATAAAATAATAATAATAATAATAATAATAATAATAATAAACAATGAAATCAGTAATCCAGGCACTGGTATTCAGTACAGAGGAGCAAAATACATAATTATGCACTTCCATAATGATGCATGAGGCATGGCACCAAGAAAATGTAACTCCAAAGAGAATTTTAACACAAGTATTTAGAGATTGGTGATTAACAGGTGACTGAGGGTGCTGGTGTGAAGCAGCCAAGTGCCTTACCACATCATGCAGATCACATACTACTGCAAGCTGTACAGCAACACTGGTATAGGGCAACAGGTGCAGAGGGTTCATGCAATTCACAGACATTTTCTTTATATCACTTTATATCAAATATCCCATGCACTGAGGAAATCTTTCCCACTGCTGATGTCCCATGCACAGAAAGAATTAAAGAGTCTGTTTAAATGTGAAACTTTGCAATGCTCACATTTCAAGTAGTTCCAGTACCTGAAAGGAATCATCGAGGGAGACCCAGCTTCTACTGCCTCTCAGGGTGACCTTATAGGATATTTTGTCTTTCAGGGAGAGAAGAAATGGTAAATATATGCCCATGCAATTCTGGACTATATGTGACAAAATTGTCATTTCTAAAGACTAGACAAAAATTCTGAAGTAACAAAATCCGTAGTTTTGGTTTTCTCAGACAGTCTTTCAGCAATGATGGCTTTGCAGAATCATGACAGACTTCTCAGTAGCACAGGAAATACAGAGCTGGAAAAGAAAAAACATATCTCCACCCACCCTGCTTTTGAGACACTCACGTGGTACTTATAAGACAGAGAGAGTCCCAGCCCTTTAGTCCCTTACCTCTTAGCTTCCTTAGAGTTTGGTTACTTAGTTTTTCTATGATCAGAATTAGATAAAGCACTACTATGCATATGACTTCTGAAATACTTTAATGAAGTTAATAAAGGTATCCATTAATCTCTTTACACTAACTACCGCATCAATGCTCATGCTTATCCTTGCTGTTGCTCTTTGCTTCATCTGCCATGGAAACAGTGAGGAATAAGAATAGAATGCTTTCCATCCCTATTTATATCTCTCCATCTCATCAAATAGATCAGAATTACTTTAACAACTGGGCAGGGTGTTAGGATTTAGCTCCCAGTCACTGCAAACTTTATTATTATTATTTTTTTTAAACATAATATCATCTAAGGTATACCAGAAACATCTGCTCAAATTTCCACATAAAATTTGCATTATCACAAACCCAAATATTATTAAGATTTTAGGAAACTGACACTCTAATTCCTGGAGTAGATGTGGCAAGGAAAAGAACAGTGGCAAGGTGTCCCTGGATGTTTTCCAAAGGCATTATTTGTGTTGCTAGTTAGAGAACGTAAGTGATTCAGAAGATAAGTTTCGTGCCAAATCTCAAAACATCTATGCTCTATTATACTCCTAGTAAGTAATACCATAGGTCATGAGGAAAAACACAGGAAAAAAATCACCTTAAATTTCATGGACTTCTGCTCGGATTCTTTTTGTTCATGAGTTCTGCATAAATTAGTGAGTAAAGACACAGTTCTGCGTGAGAAAGTGGCAAATCAAGTACAAAGCAACTAGTGAGGCAATTTAACCATTTAATGAAGGTAAATAAGAAAAGAAAAGCTGCCCAGACACTCTAAACAGATTAAAGAAGAACAACATTTGTTCTGAGAACTGGGATGGGATCTTCTATTTTAACATTTTCATTTTGTGTCACTTTTTCTTTGTCAGCATTTCTCAGAGTGAAGTCATTACTGACTTACTGCAATCTCCTTTTCTGTAGATTAGAAAAGGACTAACAAAACAGAAAAAAACAGTACCACTGAAGGTCATCTGAGAAGCAGTGTCAGTAAATTAGACCAGAATTAGCTTAATGAATTCTGTAGTCTGGGCCAGGTAGATGATGGAAAATAAATCCAGAGGGGGGAAGAAAGAAAAAAAAAAAAGAAAAAAAAAAGAAAAAAAAAGGAATTAAGATACTTAAACAAACAAACAAAAACAAAATAAAATTATTTGACTGGATTTTCAAATGTATTTTACTAGACGATTCTCAATCTAGACTAATGGATATCTTCTTAAAATTTTAAATTCCATCTTTAGAAAAGTTTGATTATTTTGAGGGGCTTCAAACACAGTGAAATAAGTTCTAAAAGACCTAAAGTGGTATGCAGCAAGACATCTTTTTAATGCTAAAACTGATGGGTAAAATGCTAGCTAAGTGGAAATTGTGAACTATTTTTTTGCAGCACAAGACAAAACACGCAATTGGTCACAACAGTAAATAAAATTTGAGTGAGACAAAGAGGCTATTCACAGTCCAAGGTTTCAGCACAGTACATACAAAAAAAGGAAATGAATGATGACAGTAGAATTTGTATTTTGTAACAGGCAGGACAAAATGTCAAGACCCCAAATCCTGCAAAAAACATGAAATAAATGGTACAACACCCCAGCTGATACTTCAGTGTCAACAAGTCAACTGTTTCTCAGGGCCAAAAACCATATTCTATAAAATATTTTACCATCACTTACTATACTGTATTGTCTATCAAATATGCACTTTTCAGAGGCCATCCAGGCTTGTCATTCCAATCAGGACATAAAACAGATTTCCCAACCTGATTTTTGTTTATGCTCAGTTCCTAGTGAGTAATGAATTTTCATTTCAGCTGAGATTAGTAAACTCATACATTTCAAAACTAAGGAAGCTGAGCAGACAACAGAGAAAATTAGCCAATTTTGACTCAGGTTTATAACTTCTGTTGGAATTAGAGCTTATATTTCCGAAAGACATCTGACATTCATTTAAAGATACAGAATTTGCTATAGAATCAGAATCACAGAATGGCTTGGGTTGGAAGGGATCATCTAATTCCAACCCCTGCAGTGGGCCGGGACACCTCCCACTAGATCAGGTTGCTTAGGGCCTCATCCAACCTGGCCTTGAACGCTTGTTGGGGCATCCACAGCTTCTTTGGGCAACCTGTTCCACTGCCTCACCACCCTCACAGTAAATAATTTTTTCCTAATACCTAGTCTATATCTATCCTCTTTCATTTTAAAACCATTACTCCTTGTCCTGTCAGTACACTCCCTGGTGGAGTCTCTCCCCATCTTTCCTGTAAGCCGCTTTTATGGACTGGAAGTCCACTATAAGGTCTCCCACAGCCTTCTCTTCTCTAAGCTAAACAAGCCCAACTGTCTCAGCCTCTCTTCATAGGAGAGATGCTCCAACCCTCTGAACATCTTTGTGGCCCTCTGGACTCGTTCCAACAGGTCCATGTCTCACTTATGCTGTGAGCCCTAGGCTGAATGCAGCACTCCAGGTGGGGTCTCCCTGAGAAGGGGAGAATCACCTCCTTCAACTTGTTAGCTGCACTTCTTTTGATGCAGCCAAAGGGGTATGATTGGCTAGTATCTGAAAGGTGAGAGGTCTCATTTGTCACCTAATAGAGTTCAAAAGAAGTTGCTGAAGCCAAAATCAGGTCTCCCAAGCAATAGCAACAAACCAAACAAAGAAACACAAAGCCTGCAAGGGTGCTTTCTATCTTTTTAATCCAAGTGTTTACATTTTGTCAATTAACATTATCTCTCCTCACCAAAACTTGGCAGGATAGTTAAAGGAAGCTGAAAATATATGACAGCAATGTACTTATATACAACCTAAATCCAGGGCCTCTGTGTAACACTCTTTCATAGTGGGAAATGTCCTATCTTAAGAAAAACTAGAAAAAGACTGGCTTCTTCCACACAATGTCAGTACGTGTTCTTCCATATGAATGTTTGTACAGTACTATATTCAGAAGAACAATCATACCACCTAAACTATATTTGTATATAAGCAAAGAGCATAGGTTCACAGAATCATAGTATCAGTCAGGTTGGAAAAGACCTTGGGAGGTCTCTAGTCCAACCTCCTGCTCACACGTGGGTGAGGTATGAGATCAGACCAGGTTACTCAGAGCCTGATCTAGTCAGGTCTTCCGTTCCAAGGCTCAGCTGTTCAAGGTTGGTGACTGCACAACCTTTAGGCCCTGCTCCAAAGCCTGGTTGTCCTTGTGGGGAGCAAGCTTCTTATACTCAGTCTGACCGTCTCTTGTTTGAATTTGTGCAGTTTGCCTCTCGTTCTCCTGCCACACATTTCTCTAGGTCCAACCTCTCAATAAGGTCCCTGTAGGTCCTTGGGGTGGAGTTGGGGCAGAGCTGCTGTTGGGTGCCCCTGAAGGCCTTCCTTCCTCCAACTGAACATGCCACAGTTCCTCAGCCTTTCCTTCCAAGGCACCGCCTCCAGATGTTCATAGCATCTTTCTACATTCTCCTTGCCTAGGTGTAAAGGAAGACAGTAAATGAAAACAGGTGTAGAATTGGGATTTGTATTTCATTAACCGTTCTATGAAATACCCATCAGCTGCATATAATCTGAATGAGGCATGGCCAGCAAGACATGCTCTGGCTTTAACAATGTCTACAGCTCTGCATCCTGCTGTCTTCCTTCAGCAACATAATAATCTCGTTTTCATGATTCAGTGACGTTCAGCTGTGCTGATTCAATAGCATTTCTATTAAAAGTCAGGTAATCTAATTTATTTATGGATAAAAATAACTCATTTTCAGATATAATATGAAAGGTACAGAATGAAATCTCTACCCTTCATGTCCCGACTACCACTGGTGTTCCTTCTATATGGCGTTAGGACCATTTACAAGGATTGTTTGAAAGTATGATCTGTGCTTAGAACCAGAGGGAAGAAATTGTGTACAGCTACACTTGATGATCTCTAGCCAGCAGTTTGTTGTTTTTCAATTACCTAAAGAACAGCTTAAACCATCAGTGTGCGGCACTGAAGTCTCATAACTTCCACTCATCCTGTCACCTTCAGGAAATTATTATTTTTCGATGATAGTGTAAGTTGTACTTCCCCTTTTACCAACATCAAGCCTGCTGCTGTGGAAATATTTCCACTGACTGCAAATGTATTAACAACAATCCTTTTATAGACTGGATAACTCTACCAGCAGGCTAGCATATCCTCATCATCTAATTTCTCAAAACCAGAGAATTTATTTTCAACTAAAAAGTAAATGAAGAGCACATCCTCAAGGACAGAAAAAGAGAAAGGGATAAAAGTCATAGCACTCTCATTCTTCAGGATTTGGAAGCGAACATAAATTTATTTCCTTCTTTGGCCACTTTCCTGTCAGCAGGCTCTCTGCTCTCCCTCAGCAGCCTCGGGAGCTCTCACAGAGGCGTTAACGGTCACAACTTCCCCGCCTCTGCGGGCAACGGCCGCCACCTGCCGGCCCCACCCGGCAGCGCTGCCCACCTCACCTCGCCTCGCCTCGCCTCACGCAGCTCCTCCTGGCGGGAGCGGGCCGCTCGGGAAGGCCTCCCGTGCTGCTGTCGAAGCGGAATATAGGCTTTGCTAATTAAAAATTAAAATTTGAGAGGGTTTTAAGAGCGCTGGCAATACGCCAACGAAGCAGTAATGAGTTTAGGGGCCCTTGTTTGCAGTCAGGCGTGACTACCAGTCCCCTGATTCAGGGCCCAGAAATACATGTAAGAGAACATGGCTATACAGTTGCTTCAGACCAGCTGGGGTATTTTTCTTCATATACCATCAAGTCAAGCTTTGGAAATCTGTGTAGTAAATTAAGAAACAGTATTTGCCATTTATGAAAACTTAAACAAAAATAAGTAAATTACTAGTGAGACATTACTTATAATTTGTCTCTTAGCTGTGCACCAAAGGGCAGACCTCCACAGGCTCCACAGTTTTATTACACAGACAAGGAAGTTGCTCTTTGCTGAGAATCAAGTCCCATTCAGTTGCAAAATGTTGTCCAGTATTTCAGGCTGTATAGCTTCATAACAGGAGACTGATGTAAATCACCAAGGATGAGTCAGCTAAACACAGGGAAACACTCCAGTAATTTGTCCTATATTTCAGAAATTCTTTTTTTTTTTTTTTTTTTTTTTTTTTTTCCCAGCTGACAGAAAGATATGTACTAATACATACTCATGTAGACTGGACACAGGGCTTCTTGACGTGGAGGAAACACACCTTCCTCACAATTGCTCTGAAAAATCTTCTATTTCACAGTTATCTCCAACCTACATCCTATTTTCTGACCAGTTGTGGAAAGGAAGGAATGCCTCACAGGAATGTTTTCTCTGTTGAAAAAGAAATAGGACTGGTGTAAGCAAAAGAGAAGAGAACTTATCCAATAGGGTATTAATACAAGATCCAAATGAGCCTTACAGGACATGCAAGATCCCAAAAGGCAAAGAGAGGCTTATAGGCACCATCTAGGTTCCATTAGCACTGTCAGTTGTAGGTATTTTACTCCAGCCATATGTGCAGGCTCCACAGGTTGTAAGCTACACAGACCTTGAATTTGCAATGCCCATAAAATCCCCAAGATTCAGGCCAGCTGGAGTTGTAGAGCGTGCATGCTTATTGCTTGCACAAGAAAAAAATGTTGCTCTTCATATTATGCCCAACTTCTCAGATAGGGTCAAACAGCACTTGATGTAGATTTAGTGTAGCAATATTTATATTTGAGCTGGAAATACTGCTGCAAATATCACAAACAAAGAGGCTATTTCAAAAGTCTGAGGACTAAAAGATATTCTTTGACACCTTGCTATGAGCGAGTTTTGCTGGTCAGCACATGACAGAAAAGGATGAAATCTGTCAGATTGTCTTTATGCCAGTCAAGACTTGCACTATGCTCTCCAGGCTGGATTTCTGTTGTACACCATGAAGATGTTGTTTTGGCTTTCAGTACAGTTTTCCTTGTTGAAATCAGACCGAACACAAAACAAACAAGAGGCTCCTGCAGCTTTCAATAAAATCTACATGTCAGAAGCTTGTGTTGCTGATCTGAAATATATTATTCCATGGAGGGTAAAGAAGATTTTCATGTTTAAGTTCCTGTTATGCAAAAGAGTTGTTTTCTATTCTGCCTTTGCATTAACACAGCTTGTCATAGTTCTTCCGCCATGCTTCATCTTCTATTTTCAAATCTACATTTTTTCAGACAGTTTGACTTCAAAATTATATTTGCGTTCTTAACATCTCTTAATGAGCTTATTTCATTGGTAGCATAAACCTAATTATAAGTCACACCAGGGGCTCTGTGGGTATTTCCTGCAATTTAGCCTGATCAAAGATTGCTGGGTCATGTGAGAACAGCTACAGACATTGTACTCACAGAACTTAAGAATGAGTTAAATATTTTAAACAGAAACAATCTGTTCAAGTTGAGTTAAATTTTTGGTGGAAATCAGAGACTGAGTTTAGGCTATTTTAAAAAACAAACAGCAATCCTTAACTGTTAAGTTTGAAATGTATTGTACTGATCTTTCCTTGAGGGCATCTCCAAATGGGCATGTTCCAGTAGCTGTTACCTTGAAGTTGGCTGCTTTCAATAGTAATGATAATTGTTGGATTTACATTATGAATTTTAAAAAGTAGATTATGTTTTAAACTGACCTCTCTGTATTCCAGGACTTTCATATATTTTGCAGCTGCTTTTTATGCCTGTTTTCATTGTTTTATCTTTTCATTGATCACATTTACTTTGATGTGAAATGGAATCCAGTTACTAAAACCTGTACCTCCACATACACTGTATAAAAGACCAACACTGACAACATTGCTGTATTTCCTCTTATTAGTCCAGCTCTGGTGAGCTGTCAGGTCTGCATGTGAGGGTAGAGTGCAGGTGAGGGAGCCAGGAGCTCAAGTCCTACCCATAACACTGCCTCACTGTAGGTTGAGATGATCCACTTCTGCCCAGATTTTAAAACCTGACTCCTATTTTTGAGTCTTGATTTGCAGACGTGGTAAGACAACTTTCTGCTGTTTACTCTTAGTCCCTCACTTTCTAGACAGATAACTTGCTACAGTAAAAGAGGTGTGGTACTGAACTGAGGTGTATTTATCACTTCAGATGTCTTCTGATCAGACTTTATATGCTATCAGTTAATTGCTGAAAGTTATTCAGAAACTTAGATGTTTATATTCTGTATATTGAATTTAAATCATAAGCAAATCGTAAGCAAATCACCACCTTTAGTCAGAGGTCCCCCTGAATAGAACACTGGCAGTCTGGACCAGCATCACTTTATCCATCTGTTAAGAATTGTTTACTATGACATTCATGTGTTGATAGATTTCTGTGTTGTTTGCTTGTTTGTTTTTTAATTTAAATCTCAGTGCTGCAATTCAGAGAAAATTATGTTTTTTAATCTCAGGTATGAATATGCAGAACCCTTACTACAGCTATGAAATGGAGGAGGTTTCATACCTGTACAGAATCATAGAACGTCCTGAGTGAACTACAAGGATCATCATATCCAACCTGTTTGTGGTCAACACAGAACCACCCAAAAATCAAACCATATGTCTGAGAGTGTTCTCCAAATGCGTCCTGAAGTCTGGCAGAGAAATTACTGATATTACCTGAAATTACTTTTAAAAGAAAGTGGCCTTACACTTTTCAGCTCCCATAATTCTGTACTGCAGTTAGCAGTCTGGTTGTTTCATATGTTATTTCCCTCTAGGAAAGGGTGTGGAAAAAAAGGCACAGGCAAAGGCAGAGCTATGGCACAATATAGTTGTGTGTGTGTTCGACCTCAAAATGCACTCAAAAACACAGTCTAATTGTACTGACAATATTTCTAGAGAAAGGGAGGAAGAGTTCAAATATCTATCCACAAAATGGAACCTATAGGTGATTAGGAACCTTGTTAAACAATCCTTTGACTACTGGAGAGACAGTTTCTATGGTCGGAAGTGTAGGTGTATTATAAGATCTGTTATTACTGCAGTCCAGAAAGACTTCTTTGCCTTGGTGTTCCAAAAACATTTACAAAGAAAAAATCTGTTATACCATATAAATAGATGTAGAGGTGTAAAAATGATTGCTTTCTTTGCTAATGAGTAGCTGAAGCACAAAAACTAAGTAATTTGCCTAAGACTACACTGTCAGTCTGAGGGAAAACAAATTTTATTTTCATAACTTAATCCTATCCCTAAATTATGAGTTTGACTTCCCCTTTAAGTATCATATCTCATCATATTGTGTGAAATGCTATTTGTACTTTAATTATATTTACATTTTCTCTCTTACAGAAACTGGTGTGCTTATGTCCATACCAGACTGTTACCTACAGTGGTAGTGGACAACCTGGAAACCTTCTCATCAGGCAGAGCGAAGCCTTGCACTTGGCTTATTGGATCCTGTGCTCAGAGGTGTGTAGACAATGGAAGAAAGAGTACTTGAGATTGAGAGTGACAC
The DNA here is from genome assembly GCF_009769625.2 of Cygnus olor. Taxonomy (NCBI): domain Eukaryota; kingdom Metazoa; phylum Chordata; class Aves; order Anseriformes; family Anatidae; genus Cygnus; species Cygnus olor. Next base: position 11,336,359 of record NC_049172.1, on the reverse strand, counting down.
ATATGCCTAATGAATACAACCACAACTTCAGAAATTTAAAAACAAAACAAAACAACACAACATCAGCAATAAAGAAACACCCACGCACTCACAAAACACACACACACACACACACACACACACAAAACAACAAACAAAACCAAGCAAAACCAACCAACCAACCAAATGAAAAACCAAAAGAAAAAAACAAAACAAAAAAAAACCACCAAACACAGGAGGGAGCAGATAGTGTGTTCTGAGTTCTCATCTTAACATGTTGCTAGTAAAGTAAGTAAACATTGCAAGTAAACAACATAGCAAGTAAAAAAGCTCACGACTGGAAGTATCCTTGAGCTCTGCCATATGGGCTTGGTACACCCTCACTCTGGAATCCTCTGATCTGTTCAAAACCTTCAAGTAAGCCCACTGCCTTCTCCTCTCTTCTGAAGTACTACAAGAGAAGGTACAAGGCTTTAAAGCAAGTGTGGGAAAGAAAATCTTTTATGTGCAGTTTTCCAGGCTTGTGCATTGTTGGAGCAAAAGGCTTTCTCTGAATGGCATAAATATTTTTGTTACTATCTTTGCTGGGTGCTTATTTGTGGCACAGCTTTGTTGCTCAGGCAGTGAACCTAGAAAAGTAACTGGCCTGGATGCAACGTGTAAATAACAACTGCTAAACATATTCAGATTGTCCTTTGTGATTTGAGTGCCTTATTGGATTCTCACGCATTAGCTTTCAATAGTAAATGAAGTTTGATTTTAGTGCATGAGACTGGAAAATGGCATCCTGAAATAGCACCAGCAAAAGTGAGGTTGTAATATATTTTTTCCCTTGAAAAAATTCAGAAGCTTCTTACAAACCAGCTTGTTCTGAGAATTGCCCTCTAGGTGGTATGATTGAACATGCTTAAAGCTTTGAGGTGAAACCTGGAACAGAAGTGTCCTTAGGATTTGTGTACTCTGAAATATAATGAATTGCATCACAAAACTGTGGGACGAGCCCTGTGGTTGCAATGTTGCCAGCTTTTTTCTAATTCAGTCTGGAAGATTCACAATAACTCTGATTATTGTTATTATTATTATTATTATTATTATTATTATTGTTATTATTATTATTATTATTATTTTAAGGAAAATGAGCTCATTGGGCTGTTCCTGTAAATGTCTCTGCTATATACACTTCTGGGTCTTGTCTACATGGAAAGTTATTTTTGTAGTATCTATTCCCGATTAACTTCTTTTAGGGACATTTGTTTTTAAGGTTGCTTTCAGGAATCAGTTATGCTAATGCAGAATAAAGCAGTCATACCATAAAACAGAAGCATCCATACGGTGAAAGAATTGAGAAGAAATCCCTTGATTTCAGTTCACCTTAATCTTTATTGAGTTCTTGAAGCTGAAAAGCCTTTTCTCAGAGGCAAAGGTGGTTGGGGACACATGCAAAGCTCCTGACAGTTGATACAAGTTTTAATATACAATATTGCATTCCTTGTGAAAGGTTGACAAGATTAACTACTGTATAAAACATGATGGCATGTTTTTTTAATTCAATGGGAAGGCATCTTTTGGTCTGACAGTCTTTAAATATGCCCCCTTTCTGGCATGATTTAGACAGGGATTGTATGTCCAAGAATTCTGTAGACATTATATTTCTGTATTTTCTGAGATTTGAAGTATTCTTCATGGTAGTGTTTAGCAACTAGCAGAACCGTTTGATACTCTTTTTACTCAAACTTTGTATTTAAAATAGACAAGTGGAGTTGTTGTAGTTTGTTTCTTTTTGTTGCAGCATGCTCATTCTAAACTAACTTCCCTGAACTTCAGAAAGCTAAAAGAAGTGATGGTGTAGCCAGGGCATACAGAATGTGATGGAACACAGAAACAAAATTGCTGCTGACTCTGCAGTTACCTACAGTAAAAACAGAGGCATCACAACTACATAGCTATACCCTCCTTTCATCAACTTACAGAGCGGAAATTTTCATATTTTATCAGAATAATGCGTCTATAAACCTACAAAAAATAATCAGAATGGAAGGCTTCTGGTATGTACTTAATATGAACTGGCATGGCATAGATTCATCATAAGTACTTTTTGTCACTGATTTCAAGGTAAACAGGATTTCACAATTTTATTTTTGACCCACTCTGTCCAGTGTAGTATGTATTAATTATAATAACATAACAGTTATTAATATTTGACTCCTGAATAAGATGTTCAGGGAAGAAACCTGACAGCCCTAATTAGACATCAGTTTCCTTTAAAACCTATGCAGATGATCTGAAGGGTGCAATTCTAACACTGATTGCTATTGAAACACCAAATCCTAGTTAGGATTCACTTTCAGTTTCAATGGGTTAATGAAACAATACATAAGAAAACATACTGTTGATGTACAGATATCCTATAACTCCTGCTTGGTCACCTAAAACAGGTTTAAAAAGTTTTTTGTTTTGCAGGTCCCAGACAACAACGCACGTGGCCTACAGAATCAAGCATAAAATAGTAACATCACTGGAGTGGAAGTGCTGTCCTGGGTACAGTGGGCAAAACTGCCAATCCACGGGTAGGTGAGAGCTGTACTAATTTCCAGATCAGCTTAAGCAGAACATCGTTTTCTTTCTTCCCCTCTAAAACTCACAAAATCTTCAGCCTGATTCCATTTTGCTGAAATACGGAGTTTGCATTCAGTGCTTCTCTGCTTTCAACCTTTCAATTATTGAGTATTACAGTGCTAGGATATTAAACCCAGGTCCTGTATTGAATGCTTACCGTAAAATTCATCTGCAGCACTGTGACCCTTTGGCTTTCAGTTTCAGTATCTAAGAATATGTTTCACACATATGATAAAATAACGTACCAACTTTGTTTCTCCCTGAATTGAGCAGGAATTTTGTTCAGTTCAATGGTGACTGAATTTTACTCAGTATTATGTGTGATCCATGTATAACTGTGCCCTTTTTCAACAAAATAGAACATTTTACCCCTGCCCTGGTGATCAAACATATGGCAATATACTGTAGTTTAACATCTGTGTAATAGCTATTTCTTTGCTGCTGGCCTTAAACAAGCTGCCCTTGAAAAATAAGATCTGGCATCAGCATACATATTTTAAATGAATGAATATTACAAGAAAGGCCATTAGATGTGGTAGGGAATTCAATCAGCGGTGGTAAAGTAGGGGCTGTGATTAAAAATTAATGTACAGGAATGAAGAGAAATCACTGTTATTCACGTCCAGGAGGGAAATTTTAATGCTGAAGAGCCAGAAGCTCAGCAGGCACAGAACTCTCTTCTGTGTAGCTGAGCATGGAGTCAGATATTAACAGGGGACACAGTCGGTCAGCAAGGCTGTCCAATGAGCATGGATCAGATGTTTTAAAAATTTGCATTTAAAAACCTCAAACATCAGCAAGAATAAATTTTAAAAATGCTTATAAAGGGGTCAGAATACAGTTGATAAAATGGAAAAGAAATGAAAACAACATGGAAGCACTGACCAGGAAAAAAAGCTATTAATTCAATTTGTAGTGGTATCTATATAAAAACAAGAATAAAGGAATGCATTGTCAAGTGTTACAGGACTGGGTTTGAAATTATATCTCCTGGGTACTGTTTTAAAGCCTCTTCTGACTTGCTGAATAACTTGGGGAAGCCACTTATAATCTGCATACCCAAGTTTACCCATCTAGAAAATTGAGATGACACTTATCTCACAGGGGCACTGGGATATTTAATTAATTAATGCTTGTAGAAGTGTTTAAAGAAACTGAGATGAAAGGTGTTATGTCAGAAATGCTCCTCTTCCCTGCTACTGGAATCCTCCCTCCCATGAGGGGCAGACCACCAGCACAAGCCCTGCCTGTATTATTCAATTCCCATGAAGGGACATCAGCTAATGAACTTGAACAACTGGAAGTCCAAGAGCCCTGTCTTCAGGCACTATCTCTACAATGGTAGGGAGAGAGATGGTGTAAGCTCTGACAGTGACTCTCCAGAGTCCCTGAGGCCTCCACGTGGCCTGTCTGCACTTGATCTGCTTAACAACAGAACCATTTATTGAAGGATTTCTGTGCTAAGGGAATCGGGGTATTCTGATGATTTGTTTTAGATCTTGGGAAGGCGCCATTAGTGTGATGTGGATTGGTTGTAGCAAACGCTAATTCAAAACTCCTGCTTTAGCTTCCCTCTCAAACTAAGTTAAGCCATACATAATCATTTCAGTACAACATTCTAGGCATCAGAAAAACTTGTTTCCATCTGATAGCTATTTCTAGACATCTGTAAACTGTACTTGGTATCCTCATTATAACTGGCTACAGATACTTCTGCAGGTAACAGTATTGAGTGACACAGAAGAGCCTCTGGAAAGAAACTGGTGTTCATGTCACTATTTCCAGCTCTACTTCCCGTGTGGCTACACATTCCTAAATCGGGTAATACATGTATCCTAGTGCAGCATGGACAGCGCAACTTTACAAGAAAGGTTTTTGTTGTTGTTGTTGTTGTTTAATAAAGAAAAACTATAGACATTAATTCTTTATTATAAATCTAATGAAACAGCAGAATATGGACAATTCAACAAACAAAATATCAGTATTTTAATTCAGAAATATCAAATGTTTAACTGTGAGCAAAACTGCCGAAATTAAAGAGCTTGTCAGTTCTGAGTTACACAGATTGTGACATATCATTATTACTAAGCACAGCTTTATTTTAACTATTTATCCTTAAGTTGGAGAAAACAATTTGTCTGTGGTAATGTTTTGGGGTGGGAGGGAAATCTCATTCCATTCTTGGACATATGGTTAGTGGATACTACATGATGTGTCACAAATAATTTCAAGAACTGGAAAATGCATCTTCAAATATAGGTCATGCTGCATTCAGCTTTGCTTTGGAGTGAGGTAACTTAATGTGTGGTAATTTGTTTCCATCTACCATGACTGTGGTTTAGAGCAAAGGGCTTGTTCTCGAAATTGCTGACAATACAGTAGCCATTGTTAGCACCGAATTCTCTTGCCTGGTAGCGATGTCATTTCTCCAGTAGATGGCTGTAAAATGTTCTGCACAGGAGCGAGCGCTGTCCTCAGCGTGGGGTGAGATTCAGACACAAAAGGTAGCAATTCACCTTTAAACACAGGAGTGCCCTGAGAGGGAGTGGGAGGAAACTACCTAATTCCCCACAGGGATTTCCCTTGAAACACTCCTGCTCCATCAAAAGTATATTGAGAGAAAAAGATACAATTTTCATATTTTTAATATTCCCTGAAATCATTTTGCACATAATTTTGTCCCATGTATTTAAAAATTATACATCTAGGCCAATATAGTCAACAACAGGAACCTAGTGTTGGATTCCTTTGTGCATTACCTGACATTTGGAAGTGCTAGGAACCTTCAAGCTCCTTGAGCTTCTTATTGTAAATGGCATCTATAGGGTGGACTGGAAGTCTAATTTTGAATTTATATTTTCTCTTTTAGCTTAAACTGAGCATAGCATATCCCATTTCAAGTCATTTGATGGCTATTTCTAACCTACAGAATGTGTGTTGGTATTTCAGTTTGGTGCTCCTGTCCCATCTGCTGCTGTTTGGCATCTAGGATGGGGATCTCAGCTGTGGGACCAATCAGCACCTAAGACCTAATTACTGTGTGATCTGTCAGAGCGGTTCCTTTGGAAAATGGCTGAGCTAGACTAGAGGAATCATGTAGGAGAAGTTATATTGCCACTGACTGTTATGAATTTGTTTCACCAATAAAATCCCTGAATTTCTAGGGCTGAATGAGAAGTGCCTTTCCTATACAATGATGAAATTCCATAAATGTACAATACAGGGAATTCTTTCTCTCTCTCTTTTTTTTTTTTTTTTTTTCCCCGGTTGGTAGCTGGTTTGGTTTTCTATGTGTGTATGTGTGTGAATTGCTGGCTACAGTCCTTGCTGCTGTTAGAAGCAGTACAATGCATTAGTGGTTTGCTCTATTACCGGTTTACTACAACAGGGTGATATCTATGTCCTGGGTTTTACAGGGATTAAGCTATCTGAACAGCTCAAAGCATTAGTAAAACAATCATGTAGCGATAAATATATGTCCTTGAAACTGTATAAGCAAATAAAACTGACTGTAAGCATTTGGGTATGCTTCAACGTAAGGCACTTGATTTAATAGGGAGAATGAAAGATAAGATGGATAGTATAAAAAATCTTATATCCGTAGCAGTAACAGTGGTTCTGAATACATTTAGAGCAACAGAAGGATCAGTAAATGAAAGAATAAAAGGACATTGATCAGCTGGTCTTTATCACGGGCAAGTAACTGACTCCCTTGTCATAGATTATTTTATCACATTGTTGTGGTTTAGCCCGGCTGGCAGCTAAACACCACACAGCCATTCGCTCACCCTCCCCCCTCCCTCTCTGGGATGGGGGAGAGAAATGGGAAAGTGAAGCCTGTGAGTTGAGATAAAGACAGTTTATTAAGACAGGAAAATAATAATAACAATAATAATAATAATAATAGTATTAATAGTAATAATGTGTACGAAATAGGTGATGCACAATGCAATTGCTCACCACCCTGTGACCGATGCCCAGCCTATCCCCAAGCAGCCGGCCCCCCCCTCCACCCCGGCTAGCCACCCCTATATATTGTTCAGCATGACGTCAGATGGTATGGAATACCCCTTTGGCCAGTTTGGGTCAGCTGTCCTGGGTCTGTCCCCTCCCAGCTCCTGCTGCATCCCTAGCCTGCTCGCTAGCAGGACAGAGAGAGGCTGAAAAGTCCTTGGCTTGGTGTAAGCACTGCTCTACAACAATTAAAACATCAGCATGTTATCAGCGCTCTTCTCATCCTAATCCAAAACATAGCACCCTACCAGCTACTAGGAGGAAAATTAACTCTGTCCTAACTGAAACCAGGACACACATCAGCAACTGATAAATGCTGTGTAATGAATTGGGATGAATGCAAGTATTTAACTCCTGTCAATAATCATGCCACAGAAAAATAACAGAAGCTATTGAAATTGTTACTAAGGATTTTGTATTTTTTATCAGATCATTTCAGCAGATTCTATGAAAATTTCAGTCCATTTAATAATTTCCTTTGACGTTTTTGCATTCTAATTGTTACTTCGCCCATTAATTTACAACCTCAAACACTTTATACTTAAATGAAATCTATTGATCCTCATATACACTGCAAAAAGGCTGATGGATAATAGAGAATTTCTTGATTCAGCATTTTGTTCTGTTTCCTTGGAAACTCACGTTATGGTCAGACTCTGTTTTAATATATGAACTGGGGAACAACGTTGCCGTACCCAAGTTCTTCTTGTACTGTACTAAAAGGCTGGAAATCACATCAGCTAAAGTGTCATTCCTCAGATCTGCTCAAGATGGAACAACAGCCAATACAAAATGCTTCATGAACTTAACAAACATGTAAAAATTGGTCTGAATTTACACTAACAAGTTTACAACCTACTTTGTACATATTTCATTTTTTCCCCACTGCAATGAAAGGAAAGTGAATGGAAAGAGAATTAAGTCCTGAAGGTGGAAATCTCATTTCATTTCCCAGAATCATTAGCTGTTTCCTACGTTTTGTGGGTGAAGGTCTACTTTTCCGGACGTCTGTTTCCCCAACTGTAGTACTGAAATAATAATGTTAGTCCAGCTTTTACAAAGTGCTTTTGTATCTTTGGATTGAGAGGTAAAATAAGCACAGAAAAACCTCATCTGCCATGACCAGAGAAAGTATTTACAAACTTACCAAATTTCATTATTAATGTAGGTACCAGTTGAAAATCTCAGATAATATTTGTTGGAATCTGGAATCTGATTACATTTTGTAATTGTTTTCATTTTTTTAGGTGCTGCAACCATCACATTAATGAGAAGCTTTTTATAATTTGAAGATTTATGTAATCTGCCAAAAATAAAAAATAATTAAAAAAAATAATTTCAACAAACTTTACTTTTATCCCTTTCAGCTAGGAAAAAATAATTTTATAGCTGGCAAGTAAATAATTATATAGCTGGCAGTCTTTGTATTTTTTTTGTATTGCTGTTTTATATTGATCTAAAATCTTCACCTAGAATTTTCAGCCCTGTGTATTTCCATGTTCTGTTCATTCTAGGACAAGTTCTGACCTTATAGTATTAACACCAACCCTCACCAATGTCAGGAAGCCATTTATAAAGCTGTTCACTATGTTAATAAATATGTGGTTCTGCACTCTGTTACATATGTACTAAGCAGAAGAGTAAACTGCAGTGGGTTTTTTTTTGTTTGTTTTTTGAAAGCAATTGATTCAGAATCCTTATTTAGTCACACTGAGTATTTCACTTGCATCCTTTCCTTTTTGTCTGTCTTTTAGCTCAAGAACAACAATCGTTTCTACACAGCAATCAGGCTGAAAGCAGCAGAACTCTCAGTGAGAGGACACCAGGAGTTTCACAGGACCCCAGTGGTCCAGGTCAGTTCTTATAACTAATTTCATGGTGAGACAGTGTGAGAAGCTGAAAAGTCTTTGACTTAGTGTAAGCACTGCAACAACTAAAACATCAGTGTGTTATCAACATTATTCTCATCTTAAGTCCAAAACACAGCGCCATACCTCCTTCTAGGAAGAAAATTAGCTCTATCCCAGCTGAAATCAGGACAGCACTATAGAATGTCCATGACAAAGCTAAAACCAGAAAAAACATTGAATAAAAAATATTTAAACTACTGCATTACTGAGTTAGTTAGATGAATTAACAGAAGAACAACAACAACAAAAATCTCGTAGTGTAGACTAGCATTGCACTTTGAAAGAAAATGTAGTGATGTTAACTGTATTACCTGAATACACAATTCTGTTACATACTTGCTTATAAAAATTGTTGCTCTATTCAAAATCAGTACAGTGACTCTTCGAATTTTGGCAAGGGCAGTTTACATGTTATTTAAACTACTCCATCTATGATGATCAAATAACTAAGCAACACAGGGACAATATACCACTCTATACCACAAATGTTTGAGACCGTGTCTTATTGCACTGCTCATTTGCTCACTATGTTCACATTTTGCCCACATTTGTTCACATTAAGCCATAATGTTTTGGAACATATCGATCAGTGTTTTCTTCTGTGGGCATGTACAGAGGGGGCCCATATGAAAAAGTGAGCCTGATCAATAGCGCTAAATAGAGCCACTTCTCTTAGTAGCAATTCTGGCCTGAAGAATAACTCTAAAACTGAAATCTCAGTGCTCCATGTTAATCGATAGGATCAGTTTAGGGTATAAAGAGATACCTGTTCTGGTTGCCAACTCTGCAAACACAGCCTAAGGCCAGGAGTATTTGACTGCCCTGGTCTGCCACTTCATCAGCTGCTGTCAGAACTCTACAAGCCAGCTTCTATTTCCATCTGCCATAGCATTTATAAACCACAGTTTCAAGTTAATTTTTGAAGCTTGTCTACTCCCTTTAGTAGGACTGACAGAAATGTAACTGAAGAAAGTGTTGCACTCTGCAAATTAATTATCATTCAGTTATTAGATCTGATGACTACACATGAGCCAGTACTGAAATCAACTCAGTTTATTATGGTGGCAATTCAAGTAAGAGAGATACTTCTTCAAAGAGCAGAAGTATCCAGACTTGTCCATCTGTCTTTGTCACAGAGTAGTATTATGCCAAGGAGCATTCAAAAAAGAACCACCAATGGCTTGTCTCCACAATGATGCTGAGGAAAGCTGAGGAGAATTGCCAGACTCTAAAGTACTTAGTTGGGATATAATCACAGTTTTCTGTCTAAGTGGACACCAAGTGGGAAAGAAAACAGCTGGAGATGCTAACACTCTAACCTAAAACAGGTTCATTCATCAAGCTATACCTATTAAGAGTTTTACAGTCAATGCATCTCTACAGGAAAGCATTCTTGTGGGTTTTGGCACAATTCATCTGCACTGACGATGCATTTGGTGAATTCTCTGTATTTTCCCACATGCTATTGAGTTAGATATGATACATTTATTTTTTACATACTAGAATATTGAAGAATCAAATTCTAGTCAGAACATTCAGATTTTTAACTTGCTTTTTCTTGTTGTAGTCTTTAGGACCCTGTGCCTACAGCCTGTATTTTACACTAGGCCTGTGCCTACATGATTTCTGATTATAAGTGTACTGCCATGAGAAAAGACACTGATCCCATAATGAAAAGTGACTAAAGATCAATAGCAATACTGTAAATTTGCACTAATAAGTATTTATCTGTATTGCTTAAGAATCTTCTGCATAGCAATTTGTTAAGTCATGGCAATTTGTTAAGTCATGGTATAGTTTGGATAATGTGGCGTAGTATATTATGTGTATAATGTATGTGTATAGGCCATTTAAACTTGATTGTCGAAGGACCTGAAGAGATTTTATAGCTTTGCTTACAGGAATTAAATCATTTAATTTTCTCAACATCTTCTGAAAATCTCAGACTAAGTCTCATTCCTGTCAGCTGTGAAATGCTGGTGGATAGCTGATGTTCCATGAAGTCTCAGTTTGCAAGATCAAGGCCTTCTTTACCACTATTTTAAAAGCAACCAGAGAGGCCTTTTTGCACCTGAAGAGACTACAAATGCCAAGAAAAATTTGGGCAGGTTTTGAAAAAAATTGACTGAACAGGTTGGACATCTTTTCTTAGTGACAGACTAATTATTCTGAGGTCATTTATCTATTAGCTGTTTTTCTGATAGTTTTTTTCGCTTGCTGCTCTGTTGAACAAGTCTTTATTTTGACCCCAACACTGAAAATATGATGTGTTTCTTCAGACACAAGCCTTGCAAATTCATGAAGTTATGTTATAAATGGAAAGTAAAAATCAATGCTTTTGTGATTGTGTTAAAGGAGGTAGACTAAATGAGAGTTAACGGAATACCCTTAGGGTGCTAGGTGGAGAATGGCATTATACTGATTAAAATATGCTAACCATTCAAAGTACTCTTCTAGAATTATAAATGCTTTATAATGGATACAGATGCTTCAGTAATTATTTACTGCTGTGCTGCTGAATGTCACTAATACATGATACATGACAAAAATCAAGATGATTCACTCCAAGCTAATAATTCAGAAACTTTTCACTGCACTCTCAGCTAATGTCTCTCAAATCAATTACATTTTATTTTTCCCCCGCAATTTTGCAATGTTACTTTTTTTTTTTTTTTTTTCTTCTCATTTTGTTTTGTGAACAAGCACTTACACAAAAAATGAATGAGAAGATTAGCAGCCAGGAGATGAAACTGACTTTTCTACAGAAGAAGGTTGACAACATTACTGCTGCCATGAATGATGCAAGCAAGACTCTTTCTTCTCTGGAAGGCAAAATCAATGAAAATAAGGGCAGAGACTTCCAGTCTTTTCTAAAAGGTAAGAAAAATAAATTAATGTAATCACTCACCCAGTTAAAGGTGCCAGAAAGAAAGAAAGAAAGAAAGAAAGAAAGAAAGAAAGAAAGAAAGAAAGAAAATCTAAAAACATTTATAGGCTGTCTTATTCTATTGTTCAACATTTGGAGGGAGAACTCTTGTTTCATAACAGAAGGATTTTTTTTATTTAAGCATTTGTTATGGTGTCTTTTATAGTAACAAAAAGAACTTACATTCTTATGTACTACATCATCTATATGGTAACTTAAGCTGCTATCAAGGCATTTTCATTTACTTAGAGCTTCTGCAAATTTTCTCATCTCTGTTTTTAATTTACCTGACAGCTGCTAAAGGAGGTAGTATTTGCTTTTATACTAAGTTCAAGCAATATTCTTTAACACATAATTCACATATGCAGAGGAAACATATAAGGATTTCTGTAGTTGCATTTATAACATGTCAAACATCCCCCTGAATAATTTGCCTCTGGGATAACATTAGGCTAACTTTGATAAAGATCTGTGCTCATGAGTTAAAAATCAAGTAAGAAATTATCCTTCTATTGGGTGAATGAGAAAGACATGGACAGGGATCAGAAGGTTGGGCAGATTTTTATCAGCAGAATTATGCATCCATTCTTTGTAAATCCCACAGCAAGATCTGTTTGATACTTAGCTAGAAACAGTGCTTAAGAAACAGACTGGGACAGAAGCTTTCATTTCCTTGATATGCAATAGTTTCCTAATTTTTCAGGATTTTTTCCCAAACTGATTGTATAATATGTTTCAGAATCCAGAGAACTTTCTATTGGTTAAAAATAACATGGGGGAATTGGAACTTTTTCACAGAGATAAAACTAAAAGAAGCAAGAAGTGCTTTCATATTTCCCTTACAATTATCTGGTGTTGTCCCATTTCATGTATTTTCAGTTCTCTTCTGTTTCCCAAGTTGCTCATGCCAAATGCTAGATGGCTCTCTTGTACCCTGGATCACATTTATCCCATCTCTCACTTTGTGACCTGCTTTCACCTCTCCACATATTGCTAGATGGCATTCTTGACCCTTGGGCATACATTTAATTTGTCTTTGAATATTTCCCATTTCCCTTCTGCTTTCTCTTCATTCTTTTTTTATATTCCACTCATTCTAGCTGTCACTTTGATGCTATTCCAAGAGGTTATTTTCTGTGCTCCTGCTTCTCTATTCCCTATCTATATTTAGGGTCCCAAGTCCTAATTAAAACTCACAGTAAAAAAACAACACAACAAAACACACACATTATTTCCTACTTGTCTGTAAATGTGTTTCAAGTCTTTATTGTTTTTATCTATCATGCTCTATTTTATACCTGCTTCAATGAAATCCCCTCTTGCTGGCCTTTTTTTTGATTTATGTTCTTGATCTACCTCCTAATCAGGTAGCTCTAATGAAAATGCTGCCATCAGCTACTTTCCTTAACTCTCATTATGGGCACTCCAATAATGGTTATTCTTGGCTTGTACATAGGTAAACAGCAGGAATGAATGGAACAGGGGAGAGAGGACAAGCTTCATGTTTCTGTTGGCTCATGTAATAACGTTAAAGGGCAACTGCAGTTTCTGCCCAGGGAGTATCACTCCGTCATATCCCAAGTGGGCAAAGAATATTCTAAAGAAACTGAAACTGTCAAGAGTTCCATGCTGTCCTCTAGTTCAGTACAGACACAGAGCATACAAACACCAGAGTTGCTAAAAATTGCTGTTAGAATCTCACCTGAAGCAAAACACTTCACAACTTGCCCCACTATCACTGCTTGCTGAAGAAATATGCTTTCAAAGAATAGCTAAGACTGTACTTCCTTCATGTTATTCAGATTTCTTCCTTCTTCCTCCTGCCTTTCCATTTTCTTCGCATGATGTCCACCTCCTTTCTCACATATATTATTCACCTTTTTTCATATCACAGAAATTCTAATGGCTGCCCAGATTTGTATCAAGGTTTGTTTGTAGTGAAGTCTTTTTCTTTGAACAAACAATTCAATACAGTTTAAAAAGTCTTTATTTCTTGTTTTCATCTATAAATAGACTTTGGTCCCACAAATCTGTCATCTGTTGATACAAGGTGACACTGTAGTAACTGATATGCTCCTCTAATTTGATTATTGAAGTCTTCCATGCATTTAAAAAGACTGCTTTCAATACTCAGGAGACTCTTCCTATTTTTTACTTGTTTTGAGAAAATAATTTGGCGTTCTCCCTTTCATTTCCTTCTTTCATCCACATCAAGCCCTTTTATATACTCCTTTCCTCTTCATTATTAAAATGCACACTCCTTTAAAAATGAACTCAGCAATGGAGAGTTAATCACTTCCAAGTCAGAAATGTCATTTACAGCTGGATGTATAACCTCAGCTCAGTCTCCTGTGTACATACATTTATTTTGCACACTATTCTTCAAATAGTAATTGAAACTGCAGAGGGAGTATATGTTGACACAGAGTAATTACACACTGTGGATTTCAGCCACGGAGTTAAAATTAAAATTCATAATCTTATAAAAAGTTCAAGAGATCTTTAGTGAGTTTAGTTTGGACCTTTCCATTTCAAAATGAGCAACAGAAAGATCGAGTTGCATCCATGAATGTACTCACATGTATTCTTAGCTCAAGCTTAAGATTGTCACCTACAGCAGGAGTTTGGTTCAGGTTTTCCTGTGAAGAAGTATGCTCCCACAGCCCCAGGGAGCAAGAAATTCATAACGGTACTTGCTTACCAAGTACCTAGTTGTCCTAGCCAGGAAACAAGGGAGAGAAACCCCAAGTTGTCCGTTTTGTCAGGTTTCATCATCTTGATAATAACAAGAACACCTGAAAACCAGAGCTGAGCTCCACAAAACACCCACAATCCAGCTAAATAGAGTAGGAATGGGAGAGGAGAGGCTGGCAGTTTCTTGACTGTCACAGAAACGAATGGCCAGTGTAGATTCCATAGAAAAATTCTTGCAGCACGATGGATTTTCATCCAAATATGTTGCTGACATGAAGAAATTTGATGAATTCCTCATAGAAGGCATAGAGTAACTTTGTTTTTTTTTTTTCCACAGCCATTAAACGTCTCTTCACAGCTCCTTCTGACTCTTAAAACCACAAACTATTTTCTAGCATCTTCAAGTATCCCGACCAAATGATCAGTGATAATGGTTTCCTCTACATGTCAATTATTTTACTCTTCATTTATATCTTGGATCCTCCCCTCAGCTGCCAGAATATCCTCATTTTCGAATATGTTGCTGTTTTTCTTTTACTGAAGTTCATTGACAAAACTCTGCATATGGGAGTGCACATTCATGTGTATATATTTGTCTAGTCATTTACTTGCTTTTTGGGTAGTAAAAAGTGAAAAAAATAGAGGCAATCTCAATATTATCACTTTGTTGTTCTGCATATTGTATGTAAAAAAAATGCTGTAACATCTGTGACCACAGTTGACAGTAACTGAATGTATTGCTTGGGAAACTTCATTTTGTATTTCTGAAGTAGCTTTTTTCTATGTTATCGAATTTACTGTACCTGCCTATTATATCCTACCTTGAAAAAAACACTTTAACAAGTGACAAATTTCTCCCCTAAGCATCAGAGATGTTTACTGTCCATTTTACCAGACATAGTGAAGACTAAGACTCATTTATAGTTCATAGAAAGCAGCTATTATCAGTTACATTAGCCTGTTTACAGCTGGAAGGACACACATAATTCAAATGGATTTCCTGAATAGAAAAAGTACTATGTTTCTAGCTTTCTGAACAAAACCATTTTTATTGGGACTTTCTTTTGCACCCTTGGGGCCCAGAGCTGTATTGGCATTTATTGTCCTTAGGTTTTATGGGTCTGATTTCCTGCCACTTATATTGCTCTTGCTGAGAATGTATTTTCAAATAAGGTTTCAGAGTTTGCCTTGCTGTTTTAGAGATGAAGCAATACATTCCAGGCTAAGTAATTTAGAGGAAAACAGAAAAAGGCAAAGGAAGAGTTTCTATCTTTATCAATAATATTTAATCTGAGAACTGATAGTCATCAAAGTATTGTAGAGCTTGAAGAGTATAATCATTATATGGCAAGCTGGCTACAAGGGTCCATGGTGTTTGTGCAAAGAGTGTTTCAGTGCTTTAACTGGACACAGGGGCCACCTTTGGAGAAAAGAAAAAAAGAAAGAAAGAAAAAAAGTCCTTCTAATCTCATAATGGAGCAGAATTATTGCTCTAATTAATTCAATATTTTTATGCAGCAGTCTTGATGGACAGTATTTTATGACTGCTTTTACCCACTTAAGGCTGTACAGGAGTCATATTTTGATGTTTTACACAGGAGCAGAATTCCCACATAATTACCTTTAACCATTGCTTTTCAGGATCAGCATTCGTAGGAGCTATTTAAAAAGTTATCGTATGCAAGACAAACTTAAAATGTGTACCTTAAAAGTCTGTCTTTTGCAGCATTTTTATCATACCTTAATTTTAGATATGTAATAAGGCTATTATTTTTATTTTCTTCTTTCTCACTATAGTGTGTCATATGATCACTTATCATACATGATAGAATAGGAAGGTTATAATAACCTCTGCTATTACTTCTCCTTGACCATAATGTTGTTAAAGCCATTTTTTTTTCTTATATTCCAAATGGAAAAAGGACACCTTGTTTTCTTCTGAGCAAGCCACAAAAGCACACATAACTCTCCTAATTTCAGTGCTCAGAGACAGCTTATCTAGGCAAAATTCTCTCTGATTTCACTAGAAGCAGGGATGAGACTTCATACAAGTAGCCATCTTCTGTGGTCCTCAGCTGCACATTTTCCTCTGGGGGTGGGTAACCAAAGTGGGCATTTCACTTCCTTATAGCACTGTGCTCACATTGTGGGGAAAGAAAAAAAAAATAAAGATATTGCTGACTATTGTTTTGATTGTTTCCATATTTATCCTTTCTCCCAAAGGTCTCAAATCCAAGAGTATTAATATGTTAGTCAAAGACATTGTCAGAGAACAGTTAGAAGGATTTCGAAGAGAAATGCAAGAGAGCATTGCTCAAATTTTCAAGACTGTGTCTAGTTTATCAGAAGATCTTGAAAATACAAAAGAATTAGTCAAACATCTGAATGAAACCCAACAAAAAATTGCTCAAGAGAAAGACAGCGGGCCAACAAAGCTTGACATTCTGGAGGTAAAAAGTCATATGGTGCAGATGAAAGAGGAAATGACCCTAATTTGTGACAAACCCGTGAAAGCTTTACAGGAAAAGCAGAAATCCTTGGAAGACAACTTGGAACATCAACGGTCAAGAAATGTCATTTATTATGAATCTTTAAATAGGACCCTTACTGAAATGAAAGATGCTCATGAACAACTGTTATCAGTTGAACAGTCTTCAAATCAAAACATCCCTTCAACGGATCAAGTCACAGAGTACAACATTACAGAGTACATGTTCACACTGAATGAGAAAGTAAAGAAACAGGGCCTGATGGTGCTGCAGATTTACGATGACTTAAGAATCCAGGACAGCAAAATCAGCAATCTCAGTGTTGAACTGGAAATTCAGAGAGATTCTGTTCTGAGAGTCTGTGATGGCATGTTGTCAGAGAGCAGAAAGGATTTCCAAATGCAGCTGGCAGCAACCCAAGAGAATGTGCTTATCCTAAACAGAAGTCTCTCTGACATGGTCCTTCCATTGGACAGTAAGATTGATAAAATGAATGAGCAAATTAATGATTTGTGCTATGACATGGAGATCCTGCAACCCTTGATTGAACAAGGGGCACCTTTTAGTCTGACTTCAGAGTATGAACACCAAATTCAAGCTGAAGCAATCAATGAAAAGCTTGAAAACCTCACAACTGCCATTAACAGAATGAGTTCTACAATTAAGGGACTTTCTAAAACTCAGGAAGGACTTAAAAATGAATCTCAGGCTTATCAGGAACTCTTTGAGAGTCGTATTAATGAATGCTCTATGGAAATAGAGGATGGATTAAACAGGACCATGACAGTAATAAACAGTGCTATTGATTCTATTCAAGATAACTATGTACTGAAACATACGCTACATGCCCTGAAAAATGAGACTGAAGTCTGCTGTGGCAGAGCAGAGAAGCTGGATAGCCTGCTGGCTTTCATTTCCCAGTTGCAACAGTTGAATGAAACCCTCTGGACACTGCTTACTGGCAAGAAACAGGAATTCACTTCACAAGTAGTTACATCCATTTCTGATCTTCCGTATGTAGAGTCTGACAAGATTATGCTCCACAATTTCAGAAGAATTTACTATATTTTAAATGAAACATCATCAAAAGTGAACAATCAACAAAAAGATATCACCCGACTGGAAGAAAAACTATATGACTCTGTGGAGGAATCTAGGGACCATGAGGTTCGCCTCCTGGGTGTGGAGTCAAAAATTTCTAAGTTTTTGGCAAATAACTGTGTCTCACTGAAGAAAAACAAGGCTGCCTCAACAGAGAAAGAACAAATGATCTCACTTCAGCTCCAGGCACTGAATTCCAGGATTAAGGCCCTGGAAGCCAAGTCAATCCGCTTCTCAAACAGCATTCCACTTCTGAACAGGACTGCTCATGAAGTCTGGGGGCTGTGTCAGGATGCCAACAGCAGCATCCAAAAAGTGAATGCAAGTATACCTGTACTGATTAAACTTGCTCAGCCAGATATTCCCCTACTGCAAAGAGGCCTCAAAGAGCTCATTGAATCTGTGCTTGAAATAAAAGCAGGGACTATCCTGACAAATTTAACTGAGCATGTTGACGTATTGGTGGCAAGTGCAATGAACAACATCACCAAACTTCAGAAGCAAGTGAAAACAACTATAAAGAAACCAGCTCCAGTGAAAAAAGGGACAACAAACATCACCGTGAGCCTGGCAAGCCGAAGTCAGAGAAACACAGATAATACTATAGATTCAGGTAACACGTTTTAGTCTAAGAAAAATTAGGCTCTTTTGTAATAAAGGGTGTTATGTAATCAGTGTGATGAACTGAGTCAGAGAGTACTCTTAACAGGTGGCATAAGAACTTAAGGAGGAGAATAAAAACTCAAAGAATGCCACAGTGTTTTGGAGGAACTTGAGGCTACTCTTCCAAGAAGGTTTATTTTTCTTGTGAGGAGACTTTGCATTAAGGCATCCCAGAAGCTCCATGTAATTTTCCTTAATAAATTCACATCTAATCAGTTTAAGATATATGTGTATGCACACACTCAGCTGAGGACCTGACCTTTCAAACCTAACCGTCAATTTAGAGAAAATCTAAACTACAATAATTTTGTGCTTGCATCTCAATTAGCAATTTCAGTAGAAATGCGCAACTTGGGAGAGATATCTGGAGTTGCATCAGTGCTTTGCAGCATCAATGGGGATGAAAGGTATTAAAAACCTAAGCAAGTGAATACACCAAATGATTGCAAAGAAGCTTTTGCCAGCTCCTACATGAATTCACTGAATTAGTTACAATAATAACAGTGTTCTTGCAGAATCAGTAGTCCAGCTAATAAAGTGTGTCTGACTCTTGAATTCATCTAGAGAATGGCTCAGCTGAGTAGAAGCTGCCATTCTTAAAAAGGACATTTTGAGTGTGATTGGCTTCCTTACTTAAATTCAAACATCATCACATGAAATTAATTTATATGGATGAATTCATAGAAATACAAAAGTTACGCCTTTTGGCATCATATCTGAGTGAAAATCAATAGCACAAACTGATGTTTTATGGAAATATAGTTTCTGGAAAAAAAAAAAAAAGTGGCTAAATGACTAGAAATCCTAGAGGAGACTAATTCACATTAAAACAAGTGAGACAGACTCCTAAATGACAAGTGAATGTCCAGATACTTTTGAACGTCCAGACTTAAATCTTTTCTATACAGCATTCTTAAATGTATGAACATTTCTGAAAGCATATTTCATCCCTATTGTAAGCAGATGTAGTGGTAGAAAGAGCTATGGCTCTTGTTATGGTGCAGTCTTGCCCTCCATCCCTCCTTTTTTCCTCCTGTCCTATATACAGCACTTTTCAGTAATCAATGGAAAGGATGCTCATTAAAGCCCTAATCCCACAAGTATCTGGTTTATGATGAAATCCATCCCCACTGAAGGACTTAACACACTTCAGTTAGAGGGAACACACAGCTATTCCAACAGGCAGTCACCTTAAAAATGCACTTTCTACCAAGAAAGTAATTTGATTATTTTAATATATTGAAACAGCAATTCTTTCTCGGTCATTTTTGTTTTCTGCCTGTTCTTACCACTGCAAAGGATGGAAATTCAAAACCCTTGATTACAATTAAAACTAGGGGAAAATGAGATCTGATGTCTTTGATCCCTCCTGAGTCTTCTACTGTTTTGGAAACTGTCACCAGTGCCACCTGCCTGGAGCACAGGAAGTTGCCACATGCATTAGTGAATTACTGTCTTTCCTATTTATTATTAATCTCATGCCAAATTTATCAAATAGCTTACTTGATAACATTAACTATGTGTTCGCACTTACTTACAAAAAGTGCAAATCTTTGCAGACATAGCAAAGCCCTATTTTTAAGCAAGGTCTTTACATAGCAGTGTTTATGCAGTTTTCCAGCAGTAATGAACTTTTGCACTCAGTGAAGTTTGTTGCCTAGCAAAGTCATACATTACATTTCCATAAGTTAAAGAAGTAAGACCATTGTCTTAATTAACAAATATCCATCTTCTACATCAGTAGATTTTACTTCTCCAGGAAAGCTTTTTCTCTCTAAGTTCCAGGAGACCATCCAGAGATATGTGCTGACCCTACTAAAGTTTCTAGAAGATATCCTAAGGTACAATCAGCTAATTATAAAATGCATTAGCTCTTAGACCATCATTTTAATCCACAAAGATTAGAAACATATTCTATAAACAGTACAAAGGTGAAAGTCAATTCTCATTGATTCTAACATGTTCAATATTCTATTCTACTCTAACAGACTGAAATTTTTCATTGGCTTTAATGTGTTCAGGATTTGGCCCTGAGGTAACTCTTTCCACAACAATCATTTGACGTCAAGGAGAAACAATGTGAGTTTCCACTATGTATGCAGGTACATGCAAGTTTGAAGACTTCTCAAGTTGTGGATTGAACAAAAGAAAAGCTTTTTGTCAGGTAGAGGGTGGAATACGTGTGAGGAATACAGAATATCTCTCTCACCTGATAATAACTTAATAGCTATGTGGAATGGATAAAAAAGCAATTAGGATCTTAAGATACCTTCAAGTATCTAACACAGGGGCAAAAACATCCTTTAAAGAAAAAAAAAAGTAGTAAACTCTTCATTAGCCTTGGTTATGGATTATGTCTGGTCCTACCCTCAAGTACACTGTTCTACTGCAAAAATGCACGATGCAGAGCAAGGGCAGCTTAGCTAAATTCCAATTTGCGCATTGCCATTTGGTGTTGGTTTTGTTCTCTAGAGAACCTAGAGGCTGTCATAGTTTTCAAAGTTGAATGCACTCTTGTGGCATGTCTTGTGTTAGTTGTGGTTATGCCTTATTCAAATTATTCTGCCCTCCCATCAACATGAATAACTGAGAGTGCAACTGTGTTATATTTATGTATTTAAAACAGTGCATCATTGTAAGATAAAGGTCATTTCTTTTCATTCATCTTCTTTTTATCTTGTTCCTGATCTTAGTACACTCTTAGTACATCTTAATACACTCATCTTAGTACACTCATTTTACATATCTTAGTATACTCACATGGGAATGACCAAAATCAGTGTTCTCAGTACACTGGAGAATGAAGTACCAAAGGAGTTAAAGTGTATTTAAGATTTCAATAATAGTTATGTTTTATCTCCTATCTTCTTGCTTCTGTCAAAAACTCACCAAAGCAAGACAACTCACTGTACTGAAACAATGGTCAATGCTCCTAACTTTCAATAGGCTACATTCTACCTTTTAATTTTAATCCAAGCTCCCATTTGTTTCAGCAGGGACTACACACTGAAACTGAGGGCTAAGTCAGAGTGTTTGCAGTTGTATATGTGGAAATCATTTTGGATTTTTCTTTTTTCTGTCAGATTTTAGTTTCTCATGATTTCTGACTCCTGACATAAATGCAAGCCTCCATTGCCACTCTCTCATTAAGTCCTGCAGTGAATTTAAACAATTTAAATATTCTGATCCTGTGTTTTAATTCCACTAGTTTGATGATTATTCTAGTTCAGTTTGATGACACGCACCTCCATTTTGCATAATTATACTTCAGACTAACAGGTGGATGAAACTGCTTTGTTGTTTTTAATTTAGTAAACCTGAAAAACATCATGGTTGAAGTCTTAGACATCTCTGTTTAACAAACAAGCACCTCAACAGAGTTGCCAGAGTCTAAGTAGTTCAGGTCAAGTTTGACAAACTGCCTCTACTTAAAGCTGGGGAGAACAGCTGCAGTGAGGAAAAGGCCTCCTGTCGTCCTCACTTTTTGTCCAAGATCGTCGTGTGGTGAGTGTGCCTTTTTGTAACATGGACACTTCATAGAGCACTTGCACCCGAATTCCCTACCAAGGCCCCGAGGACACCAATAGCCTTGATTGCCCCAGGCAGTCTGACCTGTCCCTCACACTGCACCCCCTGCCCATGTGCCTGGGAGCCCCATTCCAGCTCAGGCCAGGATTCATGATCTGGTCTTTTGTGAGTCATGCTGGGCTGTGGCTGATCCTGGTTGATGTGATCGACCTGCCTCACTCTGCTCGTCAACTCTCCAGGTAACGCTCTAGCTCTGCTGTCACCCTCTGCTCGTGCCTGCCTGCCCTGGTGGGCAGCCCCTCACCTGCAGCCCCGTGTCACTCCTTGCCTCCAGGCTACTGAGGATGTTCACTGCTTTTATCACTCTCAGATTTCCAATCTCTTAAGGCTTCCACAGAGACAGTTACAGATAACTAAATATTGAGAAAGCACTGGAAAGTCACTTCTTGTTCAGACACTTCCAAACTGAACCACTGGAGTCACTTCTTTCCATAGGGAGGCTATTAGATTGCTAAATATTTGATTTACTTCTAAACAATGCTGCAGTAGATACTGGCAGATCTTCATTATTTGTTTGAAGAGTTGTTTGTACAGCATTGGCAGCCTATTTCCCAAAAGAGTTTCTGGCTGCTTGCCCTCCCAAAGAGTAGAAAAACTTGGCATTAATAGGCTATCTCCACTCATACTGTTCTAAGTGTAAATAACAACTGCATTCCATTTGTTCTCCGCTATTCATAGCTGCAATTAAAGTTTTTCATTTAATTTCTAAAGTGTTTCTTCTTCCTCATCTACACTACTAAGTTGTGAAAGATTAATTAAAAATAGGATGTGTACAATAGTAAGAAATCTTTTCCTAATCTGAAACTTTTGGCATCTTTACCCCAACTAGAGTATATGTCACATGGACATAGTGTTCCAGGATGCCCTTCAGCAAGGAACAAAAAGAAAATGCAAGGGAGATGAGCAGCATCAGCCAGAAGTGACAGCAAAAATATGCTGTTGTAAAACACACAGATGTTACATATAGATTGCTTATTCCTTGGAGGTCTAGGACATTGGCCTCTTACTCTAAAACTTATTTGACTCGAGTCTTCACAGATTCTCCTAGCTTGTAGAAAGTAAAGCATAAGCCCCAGCAATGCTGCTCCATGAGGGTTAATTTACAAAGGTAAAGCTATGTCTGAATTTGGTTTAACTCCAAGGTTAAATTCAGGCAAAATCACCCCTCTGCAGACTGTTAAAACATTGGTCTCAATCTCATTATCATTTCCTTTTGTGTGATATTTTTCCTGTTTCTTGGATATACTTGCTTATGATAAGCGGAGGACAATTAACAGAGAATCTGCTGTATTCCTACACAAAGCATTCTGTGGTATTTTGGGAATATGATACAGTCGACACAATCAGCTGTTTTCCTTCCTTTCCTGCTTTCCTTTCACACAACTTCTAAACCATTGTGGACACTTGGCAAATATGAGTGAAAAATAACTTCAATTAAATTTGCAGCAAAACTATAATCTAGGAAGAAAAACATAATTTCCTCATGTCCAGTTGCCTGTGCTGTGACCTCCGTCATGACAGACCTGAATTACTTTATTTTAGGCATTATAGGGTGAACATCATTTTCTGTGAAAAAAATTACTGTTGTGTTTTTAGGTCTATATGGTTCATCAGTGCAAGTTCAAGTGGCACAGTACAGTGTGCTTTAGCATTCTACACTCTGAACTAAAATTTCCCAAGGAATTTAGTTGCCTTAATGCAGTAGTCTATGAAACAGTTCGATAGGAATCTTAGCTAACTGTGGGCATTACTGGAATACGTATGTGAAGATCCAGTTTAATACTTCCTTGGCAATAAGTAAACCCTTTCATGAAAAGATTTTTCAGTTCCCACCTAACAATCTAGATTTATCAGATGACTATATGGAGGTCTCTTTCCACAGCTCTACTGGTAGTTGCTGGCAAAGAAAAGTTTCATTTTCTAAAACATCTGACTTTTATTTGACCAAAGCAAAGGAAAAAAAAAATGTATTGTTTGGGAATACTTTGTGTTCCAAATTTTTCATAGTGATGTTTAATTTTTAACATAGCCTGAATATTGTTCCTCCAAACTGCTATGACAAAACGTTATATAATTGCACACAGTAATTACTGCCTCAGAGCTCAGAAGCACTGGAATTACAGATTTCTCCATGTCAGTTGCGCATGATTTGGCCAGCACATACATAGAAAGAGAGGTAAGGACATCCTCAGTGAAGATGCTCTGCAAAATCACCTGGTTGGTATAATTCTTATTGCTTGCAATATAAATTTTTTACAGCAATTTTGGTGGATATTCTGGAACTGAGTTTATTTATGGACAAAGAACCAGTACTGGAAGTGGTTTAGATAACTTTTAAGATCTTTCATCTCCAGTAGCTGCTCACCCCCAGTGGTTGTGACACATTTGGATGAATAATGTCATAGACAGGATAGCCTATCCTCTATACCAGAAGTACAAAATCTGTGTTTTGCTATGCCCAACGATGAATTGAATCTGCCCTTTGAGAACAACCTTCTGTGCTTGCACTAGTGAAACCAAATCACGACACAGATTTGCTTGAAGCAACAACAAAAAAAAATAATCATTTCCTTTGTCTTACCAAACGAAGGAAATAAAATTGCCTCTCCAAGTTTTGCTGTTTGTTTCTGAGGGGCTCCTGCAGTCAGCTCCAAACCTCTCGGCACATTCCCATTAATAAGCTTATCCAGCCTACTTCTTTAATCACACGATCACAGACTGCCTGAGTTTCACCGTGTCTTGTTTTGCTGCAGTGTCTAAGAGCTACAATACAGTAAGAGAGGATGAGGACTGAGCCAGCTGTGTGATAGTCAGCAGAGAAAGTCAACTGACAGTTGATGCTGAATAGACTGCAAGTCTCTGTGTCAGGAGGGGTGGATTCTCAGCACTTCCACCTCCTTATGGGAATGAATATCTTCCAAACTGAACCTGTCCCGAGGACCATCTGTAGGTCCACCCTGCCTTAAATTGTTATAGAAAGACTTGTGTCAGGAACAGCAGAAGGAACATTTCCTAATGCTCGGCTGTAACCAGACTTTGCTGGCTTTAAACTTTTATTACAAGGAGGGAGGTCATTAAATTTAAGGAGGAAGGAATGGGGAGAAATGAGCAAGGAAAGGTTGCTATTTCTGGACAGGACTCTCTTGGACTATACAATCACAGCTGTTCAGATATCTCAGTCTTTTAATGCTTCTCATGTGTAGCATGCAAGATGCTCCAAAGAAGGTAGATTTGTAATATCTTTCATCTTATTACATGTATCTGATCCCCAGAGACAAGCAGAACTAAGCTTTTATAGATATTTCTGAATAATTTGGAAACTAGCTCAGGATATGCTATATTCAGGCAAGGAGGCAGGCTGAATTAGCAGAGATGCTGAACAACCTGGACAGGATATGAAGTTAGCTTTCACACAGAACCTCAGCAGAAATGCCACCAGCTTTATGAATTGATGAAGAGACCATCCAAAATCCAAAATATCGAAAATTTGGGCAATGTCACTGTAACGACTGTTTGGGTATGTACATGCCATTGAAACTTAAGGTTGTTGGTTTCCCTCCCTCTCTATTACAGGGCAGTATTCAGCTTGTGTCAGCTCCCCATGCCAGAATGGAGGAACCTGTATCAATGACAGAGAGAATTTTATTTGTGCTTGTCGCCACCCCTTTGGAGGAGTCAACTGCAGTACGAAGCTGGTGAACGACAATTCTCTGAGTGTTGGCAAGTAAAGAATTTAGTAGTGCAATATGCTAGCAGCACGGGCATTTGCCCCAAGGTCTAGTTAGAGAGCATTTGCTGGTCAAAGGTCTCACATTTCACTTTAATGAGTACCAACTCAAGAAGTAATGTCCTGTGTTTTGGTGCTGAAGATATCAATTCCTGTGGGTGACTCTTGATCTCTTTCTTTAATATGACCAGACAATAGGATTAAATTGGGCTGGGACCAGCCATAATAGCTGGAAAGCTCCCTGCTGACTTGTGCAGAAGGCTGCTGAAGGAGGGTATGCAATAGATGTAGTTGAACATGACATCATGGAATTCAAGGGGGGAACTGAAATCACATCACTTGGGAATACTAGCTTCAACACTGCACGAAACGCCCTATAAATAACACTAGCTACCATAATATATGGGACTATAGCCTGGATGAGTCATTTTAGGCATACCCCTGATTTTCAGAAGCAAACCATACATCCCTTGAAAGATATTTCAAAGAAGAAAAGTGCAAACTGTGCTTATTCAGCCCAGAAAACAAATAAATAATTTACATCCAGGCTGCATGGAATGAGAATTTAATGCAGCTTTCAGCAGCCATTTGGCTGATTCTCATTCATGACAGCATATGAATAGTGAATAAAATCATTTTTACAGTGGCAGGGAATCACAGTGTGCATGCTCAGCTGGAAGAGAAACACATATACTTTTACTCCCTCATTTAACGTCAGGAGTACTAAACCTCTCCGCTATTTGTCTAAGATTTGCGGAGAAAATTCTTGGCTTCAGCACACACAGATGAACAATGAAAGATATCCTGGGGTGGGGAATAAGTTGGAGGTAGAGAGGGGAAAAGAAGAAAGAAAAGAAAAATAGCACCTCTCTTCTTGTTAATTTAGTATAGTCCATCACAGAGTTACCTTGCTTTTTCTAAATTTCTTCTTTTGTGGGTACACGTAGCACTAATTGTGAAGAAAAATGCTTTTCTATACAATACAGAAAAACTGCATGCTTATGTAGAAATACTGTTTTAGTTGCTCAAATTACTCAGTTACGTGACTTCAGAAAAGCTTTTTCTGATCTTCTCACTAATCCAAGTTGTCTGTCTACAATATAACAGGAAGAATGAGAGGGAAATGCCAGGGACGTTACTTGAAATTGTTCTTTATTCCTTTCCAGATTTTTCAAAGGGATCATACAGATATGCACCTATGGTAGCTTTTTTTGCCTCTCATACATACGGGATGACAACTCCAGGACCCATCAGATTTAACAATCTGGATGTCAACTACGGAGCTTCATTTGCCCCAGCAAGTGGGAAGTTCCATGTTCCATATCTTGGGGTGTATGTTTTTGAATATACCATTGAATCATTTAGTCCCCGTGCCTCTGGCTATCTGGTCATCGATGGAATAGACAAACTTAGTTTTCAGGCTGAAAACATTAATAGCAACAAGTACACTGACAGAGTAATTACTGGAAACGCTTTATTAGAATTAAATTATGGTCAAGAAGTCTGGCTGAGACTGGCAGCTGGCTCTATACCAGCCAAGTATCCACCAGTCACTACCTTTAGTGGTTACCTGTTGTATCGTACCTAAGCCACTCATAAATGTATAAAGTAATCATCAAATGAAACAACTGGCACATAAATTTATCTTTGCCTTTAAAAACTTCATTTCTTTCACATCGATAAGTTTCTGAAAGTAACCAAAGCAATGGCATTGGCATTTGAAGTGTCTGATCCTCCAAGTTGCTTGTGTGTAGCATGTACACATCTATAAAGAGTCCACAGGCTGGGGACAGGGGAGAAGTAAGCATCCTCCTTCTATGAGTGGGAAACACAAATATAATTATTTTCTACATTTACATTGCATAAATATACTTACACAAGGAAGCTGATAATCAGTTCTCAAGAAAAATCAAAGCTGGTGTTGATGATCACTTTACAACCTGAGTGCACGCCTAAGTGATGGATAGATTTGATGATTCAGATGTTGGGTTACTGTGTAGCTCATTGTATCAAGTGATAGTCATGTATATATTGTTTGGAAAAAAATATATATTTTTTTTATTTTGCCTGACGTTATCGACCACATACCTTGAGAATCCAATTGCAAAATTTTGTATGTAATCAGTATGATAACAAATTGTACTTTTTTTTTTTGTCTAGCAGAAATAAAACAGGGAATACTTAGAAGTTGCATATTTATATACTCAAATCAGAAATAAGGTGGTCATTTTTGCCAGTGAATATAATTAGTCATGGCAAAAACATTACAATGGATTTGGTGGACTCTTTCTATTGCTTGAAGCATTTGAACCACAGAGAGATTTTCCTTAGGTGACATTTTTTTGAGTAAGCATGATTATATGGGCTTCACGCACATTTTGCTGTACAAACTTTGGCCTATAAGGTACAAAATGTTAAATGAGATAATCATAATAGTCCTTTCCAAGTTTGAACTCTATAAATCTATGATTTTATTTGTTTCTACATCATATTCACTAACTGTTAAGGCAAGATAAAATGAACTTTGGTCTGCGTAATCCAAAATGTGATTTCCAAGGCTCAATACAATAAAAAAACAACATATTTTCACATATGACTGCCTGTATGCAATAGTGGATCACATTGTCTCATAAAGTAACAGCTTGAACATACATGTGGATAAAAATAAGATGACTGAATTTTACATACTTATTCTAGAAAAATGCTACTACTAATGTATATGAATTGGGAATTATGTCCTAGTAAAATTTTACAGTAAAGTCGAACAAAAGAACATATACTGTAGTGCTCTCTCTCTGTGTTCCCCCCCTCCCCTTCCCCCCCATTGAGTTTATTAAATATTTTCACTGTTAGATGGTAGACTAATTCTTCATTCTTAAGGGATATTAAGAGCAGCCACCTTGACCAGCAGCCCTAGCCCAGGACTCCTCCTGCCCAGCTGCTTGAGCCCAGGCCAGTGTCCAGGATTCAACTTATGCTGAGCTGTGGAGTTGCTTATCTTGTTGGGAAGGGAAGTTACTCAAAGTGTCCTGTAACAGCAAACACCAGCAGCGTATCATGCATAACATGACCTCAGATTTAACACTGTTCTTAAATGCTGGAGAACCCAAGGGAGGGCAAACAGTGATTTTACCATCTGCTCTAATGTTGGTTTAATCCTGCTGTGGAATATGAAGTCTATTTGATCTAGGGAAACGGATACAGCGTACTGCAGGCCAAGTTTTCCTATTGCATTTCTTTTTTCTCTGAACACTGTTATCTGAAAGAAAGCCTCTTATCATTTCTTTGCCTACATTAGCTAGTTGGTTACATGTCAGAGTCTCATTTTCTGTTCTGAAAGACTTATCAAAATTTCAAGGGAGATGAAAACTTTAGATAAAAGCCTATTTTCTGAAGCCTTAAATCCACTAATTAATTGTTAATGGATCCTGCAGCACATAATTAATCATACAAAATATCCTATGTTTCCTTAAAGGATCTGAGATAAATAGAGCCACTGTAATAAAGGTCAACTGCAAATCTCGTTAACAGGTTGGAATGTTTTGCTATTGCTTGTATTTTTCTTTTAGATTTTTTTCTGAGGCCAGAAATCCTTTTGCTTTCATGCCCGACGGATTCTCAATATACCATGAACCCTGAATGAGTATGCTACAGGCCTTTCTCCTGTTGCATACCATATTTTTCTGTAAATACTCAAAGTCCTTGGTATGGCACTAACTCAGCCTTCCATATCATTGAATTTTATCAAACATAATGACCACGTGCCGCAATCCCCCTTGTATGATTTTGTCATTTTAATGTGTTTAGTCTTCTTTATTCCTGCTACAGCTATGGCTAAATGGCATGAAAATTACTCTGCAGATGAAATTCAAATGACCCACCAGAGATCGCATCTCTGTTTTAATGTAACTTTCTTTGCCCTTGCTTCTCTTGCCACTAAATCGTTCAAGCTGGCTCCTCATCTTCATAGGCACTATTTTTCCCCCAAGAGCCAGAAACTTTCTAGGTCATGGTATTGGTTTTCTTTCCTCTCTCCTTCTCTCCTTCTCTGCCTCCCATCCTCCCTTCCTTCCTCCCTCTCTCCCTCTCCCTCTCCCCCCCCCTCCTTTTTTTTTCTCTCTCTCTCAACTCCAGATTCATTAGTAGTAGTGTAAGAATTCTGATTAAAGCCATGTCTGTAGCTGTAACACACAGAAAAATCATTTCCTTAATTCAAAATAGCACTGAAGCTTATTCTCATATTATTTAAAATATGGAAGAAAAAACTTTAAAAAACATAATAAATGTACCCTATACAATTTTATTCTGTCCAATAATCCATCAAAATCTTTCCACAGATGTATTAAAACTGAGTACACTGGACTTTGTTGTTAAAAAATCAAAATACAGATTCTTTACCATGCATATAGGTTTGCATTGGCCCTTGAGGCTTATTTATGGGCCTGTGGCTCTGTACATTGGCTGCCTGGACTAATGAAGCACATAATATTGAAAAATAACTGAAGATCAATAAAATCTGAAGCCATTATGCAGAATAGACAATGATAAATTAATCAGTCTGAACTCCCACGAGAACTTTTTCAGAAACAACCAGGAAAGGTCATTCCTAAGGTACTTTGTCACCCCTATACTTTCATTTTCGTTGTCTGATTTGCATTCCCTAATAATAGCAGGCAGCAAATCTGAATGTTCATCTCTACCCACAGTTCCTGTGAGGGACCACAAAGACATCCTGGGCCTCTGTACTTTAGAGTGAGTGGTGTTCTCTTTATTTGGGTGATTCAATAACCACGGCAACATTTGGTCTGGTTTGGCTTTGACGAGCCCATCCAATTTACTTTGAAGTTTGCATTTTCATTTCCTCACCTATACCAACCAAGTTATCATTAAATGCATTCCCCAGCCCTTCATATACTTTGCATTCATGTTGAGATTAGCAGTTTATTTTCCTCACATACCTTTTCTAGTTGAATAGGCAGCACAACTCTGCTTCCTTCCCGCTCATGCCAAATCCCTCTGTTAACACGTGCCTCTCTGATGCTGACTTATGAGTATTGCCTTCTGTCCACGCATCTGGGACATTTTTGTTCAATTATTATTTTTTTTTCTGGGGGAAAAAAAAAAAAACAAAACACCTACATTTACAGGAAATGTAAAGAGAGGTGTTATTTCTGAATTTATGCATTGATGTGAATGTACCTATTAGAAGGAACAATGCAGCTAAACCCCACCAAAATCATTGGGTGGCTCATGATTAAGTACCTTTGCAGTGGGATTGCAAGTGTTTTGAGACAGTTGTGAAAGTGAATCTTCCTAGCAGCTATATCTGGACGCATGAGAAGAAAAGCTCAAAACTATTAAAAAGAAACAAAAATATACTTGTGGCATTTACAAAGAAACTGCGTACAAAAATGTCCCCAGAAAGACCATAGATTTACACATTTTCCTTATCAAGTTGTAATGACTGGCTCAACATTTTATATGACGCAAAACTCTGCACACACATTGCAAAGATCAGTTAATAAAATATTAACAGACTACTACTACCTGACTGCAGGAAGCCTAGCAGCTTCATGGATTTCATTAACCCTTTTAGGCCATCAGATGTGTCACAAAGTTAACAAGGTCTACATTTTTTCATCCTGTTTTAATTTGCCTAATTCTTCATTGTACACTCAACTGACTTCTAGAAAGCAAGAGCCCCATACTACTGTCCGCATGCTACAGTGTTATCAAAAGGAGAAGGTTTCTTGATTTACAGTAGAGGAAGTCTTTGTATTGACTAAGCCTTCCCAATGTAATTATGTTTTCAGCAGAGTTCTGTAAGAAATAAAAGTATTTATTACCACTTTATATTTAAAATATTCAGTTAAAAGTCTAGTTCTAGTCATTTGTTATTTGCAAAGCTGTCATTCTCCTTTTTGTATGAGAGCAGGAATGGCAGGAGAGTCGACAAGAATTGGATATAATAAAACACAATCTTTAAATGGAATTCCAGTCAAGGGAGCTTAGAAATAAAACTTTATTATCAAGCTGCTTCCTAGCTGAAGTTGCTATAGACATGTTAACAGTGAACACACTGACTTGTAATGAACTTCATTGCCCTGCTTAAATCTGTGGTGGTGGCTGCTAAATGAAAACAGTCTTTTGCATTCACATATTCCATGTAAACACACTGAAGTGTTTCTGAAAATATTTATTGTGGAGGTTGCTGTTGAAGATTCTTATTTTACAGAAAGCAATTTGCAAACAGAATAGATTGTGGCTGTTTACAAACAGTGGACAAGTGCTTCCAGGAAGCTTGCTGTGTGGATCTGCAGGAGTTGGGATATACCATACAAATGATATGAAGTGCCCAGAAGTTCTTTACAAATACCAAAAACCTTTTGAATGGTCTGTGAAGCCATTACTGAAAACCAGTATATCTCATCCATGTAGATTTAGCATCATGAGGGCTTGGTTGTCTCAGATGAAATCATACATTTGAAACTAAATGTCTACTTCCATCTTATCTAGTGGCAAAGTCAAGAATGATCGTGATTTAAAAAAAAAAACACAAGCAAACAAAACTGACTAAAATGATGGATCTATTTAGACAGAGAATTATCCTCAGCTGTGTTTGACTACTCTGAATCTTCCAGAAATTACCTTGGAAGGGAACAAAAAAAGAAAAAAAAATCACTTAGGCTTCTTATAGGTTTTTGTGAAGTGAAAAAAATGCACTTATGAAATGAAAAAACACATGGGAGAAAGTTGTATAAGGTCACTTCCTGACAAAGGAAGTGCTATTACCAATGTATACAAGCAGGACACAATTTTCAGACAGTGTTTAGACACAGTCAAGAGGAACATAGTAGGCCTCAAGTATGTTTTTCCACAATAATTTTTAGTGTCTAAGCTCATCATCCTGTTGACTTGGCCCCAACACCTGGGCATTGCTATAGCTTGTTAACAGACACACACTACCATAATATATTTTATTCTGGAAAAATAAAAAAAGAACTATGCTTACATGAAATGGAGAGAGATCCCACTAAAAGCTAAAGGGAAACAAAGAAAAACATGGAATGCATTAAATACAGATAATATTGGTGTATTGGGTTTGTGTGGCAAAATTTTGGTAGCAGGGTCCTATAGGGGTGGCCTCTCTGAGGAGTCCAGAAGCTGCCCCATGTTGGATAAGGGCCAGTTTCAGTCGGCTTCAAAGCGACCTGCTGCTGTCCAGGGCCAAGCCAATAAGCTCTCTGTGAGAGCAAATTTAAGAAAAGGAAAAAAGTGCTGTGCAACAGCAGATGTGAGAGAGAGGAGTAAGAAACAGCAGACACCAAGGTCATTGAAGAGGGAGGGCAGGAGGTGCTCCAAGCACCAGAGCAAAAGTTCCCCTGCGGCCCTTGGAGAGGCCCCTGGTGGAGCAGGCTGTCCCCCTGCAGCCCATGGGTCCCACACGGAGCAGATCTCCACGCTGCAGCCCGTGGAGGAGCCCCCGGTGGAGCAGGTGGATGTGGCCTGGAGGAGGCTGCGGCCCATGGAGAGCCCCCACAGGAGCAGGCCCCAGGCTGGAGCTGCAGCCCGTGGAGAGGAGCCCACGCAGGAGCAGGGGGTCTGGGGGGAGCTGCCGCCCGTGGGGGACCCGTGCTGGAGCAGTTTGCTCCTGGGGGATGGACCCTGTGGTACGGAGTCATGTGGGAGCAATTCTTGAAGAGCTGCTGCCTGCAGGAAGCCCCTGCAGGATCAGTTTGGGAAGGATGGCATCCCGTGGGAGGGACCCCATGTGGAGCAGGGAAAGAGAGTGACCGACAAGGAGTGGCAGAGACGAAGTGCTATAGACTGACCACAGCCCCCATTCTCTGTTCTCCTGTGCCACTTGGGGGAGAGGAGGTAGGAGAGGAGGTAGGAAAGGGTGGATGGGTGTTTTTAGGTTGTCTTACTGTTCTAGTCTGGGAGGTTTAGGTTGGAAATTAGGAGACATTTCTTCTCAGAAAAAGTAGTGAGGCATTGGAATGGGTTTCTCAGGGAGGTGGTGGAGTCACCGTCCCTGGGGGTGTTCAAGGAAAGGTTGGATGTGGTACTTAGGGACATAGTTTAGTGGGTGACAGTGGTGGTAGGGGGACGGCTGGACCAGATGATCTTGGAGGTCTTTTCCAACCTTTATGATTCTATGATTCTATGGTTCTAATAGGCAATAAATTATGTTAATCTCCCTATGCTGAGTCTGTTTTACCCATGATGATAATTGTTGAATTATCTCCCTGTCCTAATCTCAACCCTTGAGCCCTTTCAATCATATTTTCTCTTCTTTTCTCTATGAGGAGTGGAAGTGAGAGAGAGTTCATGGCGGAGAACAGCTGCATAGCAAGGTGAAACCACCACTTAACCAAAAGTTGTTAATGGCTATCTCTTTAGAAGTTGAATTATTTGTGTGAGCTAAACAGAAATATGAAGGTAGCAATGAGGAAGTGTTAGCTTATAGAGCAGAAGATACTAGGTAAATTCTTCAATATGTCTATGGGTTTGTCTTGTTTGCATAGGTTTGGACTTGTACGTATGGCCATTTTCCGCAAAGAAAGTTCAAATGCTTAAATAATCATGAAGTAAAGACACAGATTTGTAATTTAGGGAAATAACACAGGCCCTGTTTGTACTGAGTAAAGAATAAAATAAACTTTTACCCTTTTTCTTGTTTGATGTCCTGTACAACCAACCATGTAGTAAACAGTCTACAAGTTGTTTTTTATCTAGCAAACATCTGGAAAATTAAACAAATGATGGCTTTAAAGAAAATATAAAAACAACAATACATAAACCTATCTAAATAATGATGAAGAGAAAAATAAGATGAAATTAATATATTTTAATATACTTGACCAATAGTTAAGAGTGCTCATCACCTAATCTGTAGAAAGGCTTAATTCTGAATTATTTCAAAACTATCTTTCCTCACGATTGTTGTCTAGGAAACTCATTTCCATGTTTCACTGTATGAAGCAGATTTTCTTGTGGGACTTCACCTCTGTGGTATGAAAGAAAGCTTATTTGCTGAGTGCACAATGTTACTACACAAGTAAAAAACTTCACTAAAAATTTCATAGACGGTGGACAGCTTGAACTACTGCTCCTTTGAAGCCATGTGCCAGGTGTACTCAGTACACGCATTTCCCAGGTATGTCTTTTAGACTTTCCTCATACAGCAGATACCAATAAAACACACATAATAAAAACTTCTTCTTTTGAGAATGTGGTTTTTCTTTTGAAGGACACTTTGTTAGAGTAGCCTGACCCGGTGTGCTCCACGCTATTCATTTTCTTGCAGTATGAGTGTACATTTGCTATGATTTTAAACTGAATCAGTCATCAGTTTTCTCAGGCTTTCCTGTCTTCTACCACGCATTTCTTTCTACTTCCCTGCTAGTTTTGAGAACAACTGGACTTCAGCGAATTTGGACTTTTCTATGATGCACTATCTTTGTGTCAGATCTCTTCTGAGCCATAAACCCAAATCTTTTTTTTCTTTTTTTTTAATTTTGCTAATTCCTATAGTCAACCATATTACTGTTATTTTAGTTCTGCTATAGTACACTACAAAAATCCCAGAAGTTTGTGTAGAATAACAGGTAGAGTATTTTTTTTCAATCTATTTATGCAGAGACACAGTATTTCATTGTTGTTTGTGTCTGGATTTTTTTTTTTTCAGGTAGTAACAGAAAAAAAGCTGGTGGGGAAAAAATTGCTTTTCAGTCAGATGATGTACACTTTTGTTAGAGGAGAAAGTGCATGTTTGAGAAACTGTCTAGTAGTTTCCTGTTCAAAACTTCATGCCATTCTTTTCTCTTTTACAGATACATATACATTTTGACTACTCATTTGTTGGCCTGTTTCATATCTCTGTCTGCAGATGATACTCTCTGTGGTTATTTTCCCAGTAACTGATAGTGAGATAATGTGTGTATGTGAAAGGCTCTTCAATGTCAGAGAAAAATAATAGATATGTTATAAAAATTCAAGGAGATCCTTTCAGACTTTGTTTTGTTACTGGGAATAACATGATTAAACTGGGAGCAGCTCTTATTGTGCCATCTCCAAATATTAGATCAAAAGTAGACTAAAACTTACAACAGGTGTGTAACAAGCCTAATTCCACCTTGTACACTGTTGCATACATGCAGAGCTTCCCTTGGCTTATGAACATTGATAAAAATAAACTCATTAAATGAAGTGTCTATCTCATTTCAAATTACCTGGTTCATATGATTCTGAATAGAGTTTTGACGTAACTTACCTTGGGAAAAAAAAAATTGAATCCTTATCTAAATGAGAACTGCTCAGTCAAATTTAAGCCAAGTAATAACTATTGCATAAATATTTATTTAAGAAGGTAATGGCATTACATTTTGCAGTTAAACTCCCAAGACAGGCTTTAAAAATTGTAGCAAAAAAGGTTGGACGTTTTTTTCCCTGCATACTGAGGGAAGTTAAAAGGGGGAGTTGGTTTTGTAGCCTTCAGTTCTGCTAGCCACATTGAACTTGTTGGAGGGAGGAAAGATATTCTTCCTGCACATGGAGCAGTATTAGTGGCAGTATTAGTGTGAGAAAAAAGTTAAAATTTTGAGCTTAGATGGTTACAGTAATGGGTGAGGACAGGTATGTATAAATAAATACTGGGCTATATATGTGTAGTTGTTCTTGTCTAACGGATTAGAGCTATGCAGAGTAACATGTACATAGTAGGTACTCCAGTGCAATGATGTATAAAAGAGTGATATGTCTGACAGAATAAAAATAACATTTATAGCAGGCATCAAAATGCTGAAGTACTAGAGAAGTAGAAGTAGGGCAAGTGCCTGATAGTACTGATAGATTGAAAGCCAGGATCCTGCTCAAGTAAAGTTTTCTTGCTCATCATCTGTTTTTACCTTTCCACCTTCATGCTACTGCAAGATATGATGATGAGCCTCACAGCCTGCAACCAGTGTGTTCATTATAAACAGCAATCTGTTTTCTGTCTATGAAGAGCATAACCAGAACCAGTGAATTCTGGTAACTTGCTCCAAAACCACCTAGTGCTAGTGTTGACCACTGCCTTCATGTTGGAGTGTTGCCTATAACTAGTTATGCTGCTGTCTTTGTAAATTGGAAAGCTCTTGCTTCTCAACTCTGATGTTCAGTGGTAAAAGGACTGTCTTGGACTAATCTTTCATCAACATCCAATTTGCTACTTTTCTTCCAACCATGATTTTCAAAAATGCTGACAAAGACAACTTAGTTATGAAGCTGCTTCCCAGCTAACACCTTTAATGAGAAATTCTTTTTTGGGTTTTGATCTTTGCCCAGCATGATGACTATCCATTGCAAAGTTACAGTGCCAGTTATGTGCTTATGTATGCTGATAACAGCATGCTGCAAGTGCTGATGTTGTTGGACCTGTCTCCTGAACCTGACAGAATTGATCACAGGAGTTCACATCTGCAGTGTTCAATACTTCTGTAGTATTTCAGCCTTTCTGTAGTGAATCCCATACAATTTTGTACTTTTAACTTGCTTTTATTTCTTGCCACTTCACTCCATATACACTGTGAAATCTCATGAGGACTCAATTTTTACATCCATGCTTCTCTGAGCTTCTGTATTTCTTTCAAGAACAAGCAGTCTACAATATAATTTCCACTGTCATTGTTATGCTGATGATTCATTGGTTTATTAATCAACTGCCCAGGGGTGTGACTTCAAATCCTATTACTTCTATAATCTAGGAAGCATAAAAGGAATTACCTTGTGAATGGCTTCTTTTTGTGCCACCTCACTATAAGTCCGCATTTGTTTTTATGCGTGTTGCGTGATCTCCGAACCACTTTCGTTTACAAAATTTAAAAACATCATTGTGTTCCTGTGCACCTGCTTAAAGTGTGGTCAGTGAGAATGCTGCTTCAGTCAGCCCCAGTAAGTTGATTCACACGTGCCTTAAGCAATTAACTATCTCTTCAGGGTAAATTCCCTTCAAGGCTGCACTTGAATAGCTTTT
Organism: Cygnus olor; assembly: GCF_009769625.2. Classification (NCBI taxonomy): domain Eukaryota; kingdom Metazoa; phylum Chordata; class Aves; order Anseriformes; family Anatidae; genus Cygnus; species Cygnus olor. Next base: position 11,298,636 of record NC_049172.1, on the reverse strand, counting down.
CTTTCCCCACTTCTTTCACAGATGTGCCTCTTTATATAACATAGTGTTTGTACTTAATTTTCATCTGACCAGTCTGGGCTTGCCTACACTGTCCAGAGACACCAGGCTTGGAAGCTGTATGAATAAGAGTAATTTCTGTACAATGGGTTTCACGTGGAAGTGAAAATGTTGTCAGGATCCTGCTTCCAATACCCAGAGGCAAAGACTTCTAAGTCTCTGAGGATTAAAACTAACTTCAGTAGAGCTACACATTGGAAGCTGTAGAGAACTAGTTCCTAATCTGGTATCGTGTCTAGTTTAATACATTTTGTTTGTGAAAAGCAATTTAAAATACACTGAATACTTCTATTTTTCTCTCCTCCTGGGATCACTTTGATGTCTGGTATTTTTCTTGTTGGAGAGGAACTATTTGCCATAGCATTTCAAAAAGTTCACTTGAAACCATATATTCCTCTGGAGTCCCCAAAACATTTGAAGCTAAACACTTTACAAATCAAAGGGGCTTTGCTCAAATACATAGATAAAAAATGCTTTCATAGGAGCAGTTGAAGCCCTTTTAAAACATCCCCTCATTTTCCACCCTGAATTCGTGTTGCAGCTTGCAGATCTTAACTGCACGTTTTGAAGTCACAAAGCTTTCTTGTATTCTACTAGGAGCTGTGAACACAATTCCTCTGTGAAAATATGCAGATTGTTGAAGTGTCATAATCTTTCAGAAAATAGTGAATTTTCTACTTTAGAAACTCACTCTCATTTACTCATAGGTTGCCAGTTTTACATGAATTGCCAGATACTCTTGCAAATTTTAAATCCTCCAGATAAAATGTCTTTAGCATGCATGTGCCTTCACGATCCTTTCATCCCACCATATGGGATGAGTTTGGGATTTATAACTGCTGATTTTATAATTATTACATCATGCAATAATACAGAATGGTAACAATTCAAGACTTATAGAAAAACGCAATGAAAACAAAAGGAAATCATCTTGCTTTGTTCTTTGTTTCATTCCTTTATACTAATACTAACTAAAACAGTTTTTCCAATTAAGATTGAAAAAAGCAGCCTGATTCTTAAGGATAGCAATTCTCTTCTTCTCTTCTCTTCTCTTCTCTTCTCTTCTCTTTTCTCCTCTTTTCTTCTCCTCTTCTCTACCCTTCTCTTCTCTTCTCTTCTTTCCTTCTCTTCTCTTCTCTTCTCTTCTCTTCCTCTTCTCTTCTCTTCTCTTCTCTTCTCTCCTCTCCTCTCCTCTCCTCTCCTCTCCTCTCCTCCCCTCTCCTCTCCTCTCCTCTCCTCTCCTCTCCTCTTCTCTTCTCTTCTCTTACTCTGCTGAGTATAATTACACTGTCAGAATATAATTACACTGTCAAGTGTTCATTTATGTTCCTCTGGTAGCCATGTTCTGTTTCAGCTTTCCAATTTCCATCTCTTATGGGATCCACAGCCCTTAAATGGTTGTAACATTGCTACCTGTCTAAAACATTTGTGTTCGTGCACTGATGAGTTGCACACAACCTGCCCACCACCATAACTTAGTGCCAAACAGATAAATGTGACAGACCCATCCCCCAGAGGCTCCTGGCCTCTGCTTTGTAACAGGTGGCTGTACAGCAGGATCCAAGCCAAGGAATGTCACCAGGAAATGAAAGTGGAAGTGGGAAAGAAAAAACAAAGTTCGGGAAGGAAGGAAGCAAGGAAGGAAGGAAGGAAGGAACCATATTTACCAGATTAATGCTATAATGAGAAGAACTGTTTACTTTATTATTATTATTATTATTATTATTATTATTATTATTATTATTATTATTATTATTATTTAGTGGTGAGCAGAGTATGCTTTCCTATAGTCCTGATTTTTTCAAGCTAGACCAATTTGTCCTCATGCTATGTAAACCTACTACAACTCGCTGCTACTTGTTTTTGTTTTGTTTTTGTTTCCTCACAGAGGTATGCTATAATAGCTTGTGCTGCACAAAGCAGGAAAGGGAGAGACAAGGTGAATACTGGGGGAGGTAGAACAGAACAAGCTGGTATCCTATAGATGTATTAGTTTTAATTATGAAAGATATGCTATAGAAATAGGGGACAGACATGAACTCAAAGATTGAGGTTTGGATTATTTTTTTATTAATATTATTCTGTTTTTTATTGCTCTTACTAGTTATAGCTGTTTTTAATGCAACTGGCAATTTGCAGGTTATTTCCTTGTGTGCCTTTCTGTCCTCATGCTCTTGATTTTGTAATGTGTTTTTGGCAATGCTGTGAACTATATAATGGTTTTTGTGAACTATATAATTTTTTTTTTTCTGCTATTCTTTCTAAAGCTCAAAAAAACATCTAAAGCATGATATGGTCTGAGTCGGCATTGTTAATTGATTTCCAAACAGGTGAATGTGGTATGGTGGGAGGGTAGGGAGAGGAGGAACTTTACCTAATATTACCTAATATTTCCTTTACCTAGGAACTTTACCTAATATTTCAACACAAAATTAATAGTGATAGAAATGATACTGTTCTTAATTTTTGACCAATACTGTTGAATCTGAATAGATATTAGTAAAGCTTTCCATTTTCTACTCTCATCTGATATGATGCTCTGTTGACAGAAAGATGATTTATTTGCTTTTCCACCATCTCTGCAGAATTCATGCTTGTCACATGGTGAAGTCTTCCTGATTCACTGGGTTTCTGTAAAAAAAATGCATCTCTTTTTCTTCCTTTTTCATAAGATAAATACTTTCTTGCCCAACTGTATTGCAAGTGATACACGACAAACATGGGATTAAAAATTCAAACAAAGATGCAAAATTTTGTGCTCATTGGTTGCTTGGTTGTGGTGACAAAAGTCTACTCAGACATTCGGAAGCACAGAGGTTGCCACAAGGTGTGTCCTAAGTAGATTTGGCTTGCCACAGGCAGCATGAGAGAGGAGTGAAGGTTGACTGATTATATGAGATGAAGCAAGAAACAGGAAGAAGCAAGAATCAATGTGAAGTTAAGGTGAGTCTGTGTATACTTTTCTTTGAAAACAGTCTATTAAAGCTGACAAAGCAGTCCTTCCTTGTGATTTGACTTGTTTCTGGAAACTGCTTTCATATTTGGCTAGGAATACTCAGGGCTCAAAAATTCACTGTACTGTCATAAAAACCAGGAACAAAAGCAATCTTTTTTTTTTTTTTTTTTTTTTTTTTTTGGAGGGGGGAGGGATTTTATTTGCCTACGTTTCCAACACTGAGATCTATTAGCTGAAAATTAACGGGTAGAAAGGAGGGCTGAAGGTGGAGGTATCAATTTTGAGTAAACATTTAGGTTCTCATGTAAACCCTGGCTTTATGATCTGGACATTCAAAGAGGAGTACTGGGAGAGTCAAGGAAACTTAGGATTACATTTGTTTGCACTGAATGTCAGGCTTGCATACCACAGCTGCAGCTTGCGAAGCTGTGGTTTATATAAACCAGTCTTGAATAGGTTTCTCCATCCTTTTTTTTATTCTGATACAACATTCATGACTATCCTGTTACCATTCAATAAGACTGCAACAATTATCTATTACAAAATTCAGGGCTGTGGCACTAATAAAATGACAGAAGGATCAGTACGTGTGCATGTGCAAATAGTCATGCGATGCTTTTTCTTACTGGATCTTACGTATTCAAAGCCCAACACTGTATCCAGTCCAACCAACACTTTGCATTTAAATGTAACTCACATTAGTGACAGGTCGTGAAATAAATATACAAGTGTGTCTGTGTGTTTGGGGGGGGGGGGGAACATTAAGGTATTCATTTATATATAGTCATTTATCTTCTGATAGCATGAGCAAAGCTTAAGTCTGACACAGTTAAATGAACTGAAGCTTTAACAGTACCTTTTGAACTACTTGAATTAACAAAATCAATCCTCATAAATTAAACTATCATTGATCTATGATACAATTAAGTTCTATAATCAAAATACGCTATCAGTGCATGCAGTGTAACCATACTTGTTCCAACACTGAATTTTAACCACTGCTGGCTAACTGCTCCTGTCATCTTGTGTGAGACTCCCATCTGGCATGTGAGACACTAACATTATGATACAGTATTTCTTTTCCATTTTTCAATTTAGGCTGACATCTGCTGGTCTACACAAATGGTAGGCAACCCTGCTGAATGCAAAACAATTTGAGGCAGCAGTGATTCCAGTTTTCCTTTTGTCAGTTTACAAAGCTCAGAACTGCAACCATGTCACTTAATTACAAAGGAAATTCACGCAGAATAATAAGTCTCTGGAAGAAGAAAGGCAGCATCAACACTGTGTAAAAGAAAATGAGTTTGACATGATAAATTACATGCATGCATGCCCAGTGTGCAGTGTAAGCACTCAAAAGGAGCCAATAGAAGCTACTATATATTGGCCAATTAGACCTACACAAAAAAAGGTGTTATTTAAGGGCACCACACTGTGGGCCTTAACAAGGAGGCGGTAGATAGGGGTTCACTCTTTTTACCCTATCAATAAAGCTAAAGAGAGGGGGAGTGGCACCATGTTGGGCAATCAGCTCTAGACATTTGAGCAGGCATAAGGCAATTATCACATAGTGCTTGGCTTTCAAGGCTGTGAGAGGTTCCTCCAGTAGCTACTGGAACTCCAGATAGAGAACTGTTTTGCAGCTTGCCAGAAGCAGTAGCAGAAAGGGGAGGCTGCTCTCCACCACTGTGACCTGGACAGGCTTGAGTGGTGGGCCTGTGAAAACCTCATCAAGTTCAACAAGGCCAAGTGCAAGGTCCTGCACCTGGCTCAGGGCAATCCCAAACACAAATAAAGGCTGGGTGGAGAATGGATTGAGAGCAGCCCTGATGGGAAGGACCTGGGGGTGTTGGTTGATGCAGCCCAGGATGTGGTTGGCTTTCTGTATGTATTTGGCCTGTATTTGTACTTGGGATTGCCCTGTCCCCAGTGCAGGACCTTGCACTTGGCCTGGTTGAACCCAGGCCCACCTCTCAAGCCTGTTCAGGTCCCTCTGGATAGCAACCCTTCCCTACAGTGTGCTGACCACACTACACAGCTTGGTGTCATCAGCATGCTTGCTACAGGTGCGCTCAGGGAAAGAACAGTCATCTCTGATTCAGCTGTAAATATGGGTAAGTACTGAAAGTTACAACGTTCAAGTTGTAAACAACATTTTTGCTCTTGCCACCTTGCTTCCCCCCCCCCCCGCCCTGTTCCTTGATACTGGTAATGTCCTTGTTTACCTCACCTTCTATTTCCCAAGCTACTTCCTAAGCAGAAAAAAGATAAGGGAATTTAATTACACAATAGCAACTACTCCTTTAATTTATGAGTGTTTTGATCACAAAACTGACTGACTGTTGTCCGTGTCAGCCACAGGCTGCCTGGCCTTCAGCAGCAGATATGTGGTGGTTGGAGTATGACCCTGTTTTTTCCATGGTAATTAGCCCTGCTTTTCAGCAGCACAATTACATCGTATCAGCTCTCCCAGCTAACTCCCTGAGATGTTTCAATGTTGCAGTGGGTTTACGTGGCAAGGTTTTGGTAGCAGGGGGCCATAGGGGTGGCTTCTGTGAGAAGAATCTAGAAGCTGCCCCATGTTAGGTAAGGGTCCTGCTGCTGACCAGAGCTGAGCCAATAAGGGATGTTGTTTGCACCTCTGTGAGAGCAGATTTAAGAAAGGGGGAAAAAAAAAACACTGCCACACAGCAGCTGGGAGAGTGAGAGGAGTGAGAAACAGCCTTGCAGGTGCCAAGGTCAGTGAAGAAGGATGGGGAGAGGTGCTCCAGGTGCTGGAGCAGCAGTTCCCCTGCAGCCTGTGGAGAGGCCCCTGGTGGAGCAGGCTGTCCCCCTGCAGCCCATGGGTCCCACATGGAGCAGATCTCCATGCTGCAGCCTGTGGAGGAGCCCCAGGTGGAGCAGGTGGATGTGGCCTGGAGGAGGCTGCGGCCCATGGAGAGCCCCCGCAGGAGCAGGCCCCGGGCTGGAGCTGCAGCCCGTGGAGAGGAGCCCACGCAGGAGCAGGGGGTCTGGGGGGAGCTGCCGCCCATGGGGGACCTGTGCTGGAGCAGTTTGCTCCTGGGGGATGAACCCTGTGGTACGGAGCTATGTGGGAGCAATTCTTGAAGAGCTGCTGCCTGCAGGAAGCCCCTGCAGGATCAGTTTGGGAAGGATGGCATCCCGTGGGAGGGACCCCATGTGGAGCAGGGAAAGAGAGTGACTGTGAAGGAGTGGTGGAGAAAAAGTGCTATAGACTGACCACAGCCCCTATTCCCCCATTCTCCTGTGCTGCTTGTGGGGAGGAGGTGGAAGAGGGTGGATGAGGGGAAGGTGTTTTTGGTTTCTTTCCTTTGTTTCTCATTTCTCTAGCTTGTTAGTAATAGGCAATACATCTTACTGTCTCCCTACGCTGAGTCTGTTTTGCCCATCATGATAATTGTTGAGCTATCTCCCTGTCCTTATCTCAACCCTTGAGCCCTTTTCATCGTATTTTCTCCCTGCTCCTCTTTGAGGAGGGGGAGTGAGAGAGTGGCTATGGTGGAACTTCGCTGCCCACCTGAGTAAAACTAAATTGTACATGCTGCTAGTGTTTCAGTCAGGAATCTGAAGTCTTTTTTTTTTTTTTTTTGGCACAGGTATAGTGATGTTTACTAATTACAATTAACCATTATTGTGTGTTAAGTGCTGACAGACATGGAAGGAGACCATGCCCAAGCATAATAACAATCAAATAAATCAGCAGTTGTTGCCAGTAATTGTGATCCCAGGTGCTAAGGTGCAGCTGAAGTACAGAGCTGGGCTTGGTGAAGATCCTGCAGACAGCGTTTGGCACAGTGTCAGAGCCAGGACAGTCCCTTGTGCTTCTTTTGCTAAGATAACTCTGTAGAACATACAAGAATAAAATGGAATTTTAAAAAGCCTGGCCTGTGAGTCCTAACGCTGAGAATGCATTTAAGGAGACAGACAAGCTAGCCAACAGGGTGACTTTTTGTCTTAGTACTCCAGGTCCTATCAATTACCCAATTAGCCATACCAGTACATGCAAAACAAAACTATAGGACTGAAGCTTGTGCAAAAGTTTGCATCAATTAATATAAAGTATGCTTTTTTGTTGTTGTTGTTTTGTTTGTTTTTACCTTTTTCTGTTTAGGTTAAGGTTAGAGCTTTGAATCATCTTTATAAAAATAATGTGAAAAGCAGTAGTGAACAATAAAGCAGGTGCCATGGCGATATCAATGTAAACATCAAGAAAATCCTTAAGTTACCTTAAGCCTTTAAATAACCTCTTTTCTGTTTGAACTGCTATTTAAGTAACCATAGCTCTGCCTGGTGCTGCTTCAGGCTAAAGCCCTCTGGATGATCCCAACATCTCTGAATTGCAGTTCAGATGGTTTTGTGTAGTTGCTTCCAAAGGGAAGTGAATGCATTTACCATTGAATTGCTGTCTTATCGCTGGCATTCATTTCTCTCACTCTCAAATTCTGCAGATGCCTTGTTTCTGTCTATGACAATATAGTGACGTACACCCAAGTATGATGTAATTTACTAGAGCTGATGGGGAAATGTTCTCAGACCTGCACTTGCAAAATGTAGCTGTTTTATAACTTTCAAAATTGATGTTCTTGAGAACTTCACCCCTCTGAAAGTGCTGATAGACAATTTTCCCTTCCATTCATTCCTGTGCTTATCATGATAGATACTTTCAGCACAGATCAGTGAACTGTAAATCTGAACAGACTCCTCAGCATTTCGAACAGTAGAAGAGAAGTATCATGGAAATCAAATTTGTAACAAAGCTAAAATAAATCATAGCACAAAAAAAAGCTTGCTAAGCTAGCTTTTAAGCTCCAGATCTTCGAAGTCAGAATGAGAAAACCCCTTCAGGTCAAGGTTTTATATCTGCCTACTGTGGTGCTGCAGGTGGTAGACACTTTAAACTGAGTGATGTAATGGATTGCTGGATGAACCTCTGAAGTTCTCATTTGAACGAACTTCTGTAAATGGAGGCTGATGTTTACTGTGCTGGACACCCTGTATTAGGTCAATGGTATGGTGTAGAATCACTTTGTACACAAACAAGAAGCCAGGCCAAAAGTCAAAGAAACTGTTCCCCAGTTGTGTTGCATCTTAAATCATTAGTGGAAAGCTTTATTGTGTATTTGACTTTGTTACAATTAGAAGCCACAGAGCATGACACATTGGGGGGGGGGGGGGGGGAGGACTAAAGTGAGAGGCCTTTTACTATTTGTTCACTACTTAGTACTAAAAACTTTTGCCACTTGATTATATGATAGCTATAGCTTTCCTTGTGAAAGTTGAGGTAGTTCATTTCACATTTATGAAAACTGTATAGCAATATCTGAACATTTAGCATGTGCTATTGTAACACCTAATTTTGTGTCATTCTAGATGTTCAATTTGCATAAATGCTCTCCCACTTAAAGAATCTCTTTATTAATGGCATCACTGCTAATGAACAAGACCTGTAGATACTCATTTTTCTGAATTTAGAGTATAATCAAGTGAGAAGGTCTAGAGGATTTCAGCTGGTCAGGATCCCACTTGAACTGATAATGCAGTTTTATACTCTGGGCTCCTATAGAAATGAACATAACAGGGAGGCAGAACAGCATCAGTTCATCTGTACAGGGCCCTTTTCAGATATTCAATTGACAAGAATCATCTTTGTCCTTTTAGTATTTCTGATTCGTTTCTGTTGAAGCTCATTAGGTAAAAAACTACCTGATACAAAATGAACTCTATCAATATGACCTCTCAAAGCTTTACAGAGAGCTGAGATGAGTATGGAGTTGGCAGCCCCTGAACTTGAAAGAGAAGAGGAAGATGAAAATTGCTGAGTCCGGTCACTGGGATGACCTTTTACTGAAGTCAAATTACAGAAAACTCTCACAACAATTTGGAGAGGGGGAGTGAAAGCTTTTATTTCACTGCAGCATCACAAATAGAAGAGGTCCCAATGCTATCATGTTATTTCTTGCCTGAGAATCCTATTTTTACAGACAATATAGCCTTCCAGATTTGCTTCTAACCACTTTAAAATTTCTGGTCTGCTTTCCCACAGCCTTCTGGGTCTGTGCCTTTTATGCTAGTGGAAGTTATGAGCCATTTTAGAACAGCTCAGACGCTAAAACTATACACAACTTGCCTCTCATGATTAAGCTTAAGACACTAGTGAAATTTAATGCAAGATAATAGGCCTGCAAACCAGCAAAGATTCAAATGGTGACTGATACAGCAAGCCTGAGGCACTTGTAAGGAAGGTGAAGAGCAAGATGAAGACCTCTTTGCACAATGGAGCTCAGGGCAGCATACACTGAGTGAAGCTGTTCCAATGGCACGTGAGACAGAAGTAGGGTGTAAGTTGGTGGGGCTGGACAAGGTCATGCTGGGATAACTGGTCACAGCCTGAATAACTGAGGATTTAGGGGGCTGCAGTGTGGATGCAAATCCTCCATAAGCCTCAGCAATGAAGAGCTCAGGCCCAAAAGCTTCAGTGTTGCTATAAAGTCTCTTCCTCTGCCTGCCCCCATTTAGCTCTCTCAAGTGTGCTTAAGCAGCGAAGTTTACACTTAATCGAGTTATGCGAGCCAGTAAATTTTACTGCATTTCCTGTTGCCCTACCGCAATGATGTGTTTTTATTTTTGTTTATTTGTTGCTTAAAATCAAGGTAAGGATCTTTAATTCTTTCAGTATAGTTTCTCTTCCTGCTTCTTCACCTCCTTGCGGAGCTGCTGCTCCTAGGCTCAGGTGGACTCCAGGCTGCCTGCAGTGTATATCTGCAGGGAACATTGTGATCTGCAGAGCTTTCACCTGACCTCAGGCCTGAGACAGAATGTCAGGGTTGGACCCTGAATATCTGAATTAAAGCCTTAACTTTGAAAAGCACGCCATTGAAGAAGTGGCCAGGAGGCCTGCGTGGCACACAAAGCAGGCTATTGTGCACTTGGGCCCTGCACTAGCTTTCCATCTGTTGCCAGCAACCAGGGCTGAAAGAAAGAGCTTGTGTTCCACAGCACCAGGTAACAGTAGGAACAATAATCTGATGAGGGAAAAAGAAGCAAAACTCCTTCTTAAATGCTCAGTTTGGCAGGGGTTGCCCTTCCTACCTCAGTTCTGCACCTCCAAAGCAGCTGACTTTCTCTCCCCTGGTGACTGAGCTCACTCAGTTCCCTTGCTATTGCAGTCTGCAAAGCCTTGCTGTCTTTATAACTGACACTTGTAACAGCTGTATAATGCCTTTATAGAGGCACGGCTTCAATTCTGTAAATGATAACAGCACTCTTGAAGGCACACATCTCTCCTAGCCTTGTCCAACCCATGTTTCTCACCTCATCATGAGTGCAGGAGGAGCTGCTGGTGTCCCAGGGCGATGTGGCTCCTAGGCATCTTTCTTCATGAGTCACACAGAAACATTTAATTTACAGAGCTGACACATTAACTCCACTGGCCTAAAAGAATAAATGAGTAATACCGTAGGGTTGCCCGCTCAACAATGGCAATGTTTTCCCAAAGATCTCTCTTTAATTGAAGCCATTTGTCATTTTGAATGTAGAATGTATTCATTAGAAAGCAGCACCTCAGAGGAGGCTGGAAAGCTCAGGAGATTAGTAACAGGGTACAAAGCCTTTTGCCTCTAGGTTGCCAGTTTCAAACCTGGCCATGTCATTATTGATCAGAAGAAGTCATTACAGGCTGACGGATGTTGGAATGCATATATCGATGTGACCTTGTCAGATTAGTAAAATGCTTTGTTAGGAGATATATCTGCACTTGCAAAAAAAAAAAAAAAAGAAAGAAAAAGCACTTTATTGGTAGTCCTTACAACTTCAGTATGGACAGGGTGAGCTTGTTTATGCAAAATCAGAATGGAGGGAGTTTTGAGCTGTAGGAAGGCTGATTGAAATGTTTTCAAAACATCTCATGATGTGCTTTGAAATTTTCAAGCTGATTCCACTGCAAAATTTAAAATGAATCCTTCTTGCAGTACTTGCCACACTTTGATCAAAATGAACTTTTTTTAAAAAAAGAATCTAAGGATTTGGATGTTTTTAGAATCATCAAGATGTGTATTAACAGTAGAACATTTTATTAGCAAAATATGCATTTGAAATAATTTCAGAAATGAACAGATGTACCACAATTTCTTTTAGTAACTTTCAGAGTAAAGCCCAAAGTGTTTTCAGTCTTTGTGCTGAGTGTTTTCTACCAATACTGAAAGCAGAAATCTCCTCTTACAAGGCTCTTTTACTTCAGCATCATCCTTGTCTTTTACAACTATACAGGACAACCACTTGAGAGAGTGTACATGTGGGCTTCCACACACAGGCTCTTCAAGGGACCCTTTTCCTTGTCCATTCAAGGATCCTCCAAGGAAGATAATTCACCTTGGAACAGAACTTCCTTTACTCAAGGAGAACTAATAGAACTGCAGGGCAGAGCTGGAGCTCTGAATGAAAAACTTGAATGGGAGATGCACCTCATTAACTTCTCTGGAGAAGAGGAAAGAAAATGCAAGAAATCCAGTGGGAATTCAATTTGCTATAAAGAAGAAAAGGATGTTTTTGTGAGCTTCGCAGCCTGTGCTGCAAATTAAATTTGAGATAGAAAAATCACTGTGGGGTGTTCATATTTTCTACGTCAGCAGAAATAAATATCAAAGCTGGTTTGATAACTTTGTCGGCAGAAAAAAAAAAAAGTACAGGTGACATTGGTTTGGTATTGCAAACAGCAAGTAAAATGTCTTGGTCAGTAAGGCAGGTAGTAGAGAACTTGTTGTTTTTTTGATTCCAGGCCAAATTGTACTTCTAGGGGGTTGGATCAGACGTTTTAAGTTAAAGTTGCCTTCATACATGGGCTTTGTACAGGACTCTGTTTAATGCATTCTAACATCTCCACAATGGGGATGAATATCTTCTGCGGTGCTATATGCATTCAATGGTACCTTTGGGCTGGTCTAAGAAACATAAACACAACGCCTTGTTGTGTGCCAAACACAAACACCTTTAGGTAATTATAGCATGTGACTGGCTCTTTCTGCGTCAAGAACACTTGTTGTAAAATGTGCAAGGATATGCGAAGGTGTACCAAGGCTTCTGTGCACCTTCAGCCACTCTCAAGGTGATGTGAATATACAGTTGCTTACATCACTGACAAAACTGGGAGTTTATCCTTTTCAGAACAGAGAACATCATTTAGTATTCAAGTGTTGGGCAAAAAGCTGAGCAGCATACTGTATTTTAGAGTTAAGGATTGTGAATCAAAGTGGTTTTTTTATTATTTTTATTAAAGTATACATATAATGTCAAAACCTTCAAACTCAGCTGATTTTTTTTGATTTTTTTTTTTTTTTTTTAATCAAAGAAGAGATTTGACTTGATGGATATCTGTCTCCCCATAACCAAGCTCTGGGTAGGACAGTTTAACACAATGCAGAAGACTAGCTTGTTCTTAAAGCGGTGACAAGTAAATGGTGACATTGCCAAATCATATCAGTAGGGTCTGGATCTTCACCACAGGTAAGGGTCTAGTCCTCTAATGATTTTTATCTGCAACTAGTATCTTTTTTTTTCCTTCTGATTTTATGCAAGTTCACAAGCTAAGTTTTAAATAACGTAGATAATGATGCAACTGGAAATATAACCCTATTAATTTTACAGGTGTCTAAAAAGAGAAAATAAAAAGACATTTTTCAGTGTATTTTCATGGGAAAAATACAGAATCAACAGGCATCTCTAATTAAGTAAAATGGTGATGAATGCTGTGTTATGGACTGGTATATGTGCCACAGGCTTTTACGGATTGTAATTAACATTAGGAGATGTTGCTTTGACCTGGATGTACCTATGCTGGTTATTTAATATGTTCCTTTGACTTGAGATAAATAATAGCCAGTGAAAACTCTTTCAAATGCTATATATCAAACTTATATCTGTTAACATATAGAACAGAGTCCCTGATGACAAATAGAACAAAAACGTCAATAGAAATCTATTTCAGAGTGGATGTATGCATGGGAACGCTGATGGCTTTGTGAAGGTAATTTGACTTGCCTCTCTGTGATGGTGTAGCTAAACAGATGCTTGTTCTACCAGTCTGTGCAGCGAGCCTTCCCAGACGTGGTGTGTCTTGATGGACTCAGGGAATTTTTTAGCCTGTTTCAAGGCAGTCAGCCAAATTAATTTAAATCACCACTGATGGTGTTTCAGAATAACCTGGCTAACTTCTCTAAGTGCACTCAAAGCCTTCACATAGCCAGGAAACGCTGCTTAGGTGGGGTGTTCCGATGGAGTGATTGGGCAGCAACTCTCTAAACCACTCCAGTTTTCCTCAACGTAATCGTGTTTATAAAGCAGAATAAAGACTACAAATAGTACTGTAGAACTGTATAAGAAGGCTAAAATAGCAAGACATGATTTATTTAAGGCTTTCCCTCTATTTTCAATAGTTTTGCTTCTTCCTTGCATAAAAATTGGAGCAAAAACTTAAAAGACTAAGGATTTTTCAAGGTCAAAGTTAAGAACTTTAGATGTCTGTGCAAAAAAAAATATAATATTTAGTTACAAAAGAGATTTGGAAAAAGAGTTTCTAAGTATAAAAATTTGAAAAGAAAGCACAAGCATTTGAGCACAGCTTTTTCAGTATTGTTTCAGCTAGACCTTTGCCTTTAGTCAGGTAAAGGTAGCCATGCAGTAAAATAAAACAGTGGATACGGAGGACTACATTTTCAAAAACAAACAAACAAAAAGCAGTAGCACAGCTTAAAATGCACAGCTACTAAAGAAAAGATCATTTTTGAAGCTATTACAAGTAAATACATCGCTCCAGGAGGTCCTGCCACACAGAAGGGAAAACTAAGCTTTGCTGACCACGTAGCCTTTCACCAAAAGAAATCACTGTGTTGTTGGTAGCCTCACTTCCATTTCTCATTTGCTTTTCATCATGTTTCCTGTTGAGATCAATAAATACAATACACATCCAATGTGGAAGTGCATAATTTTATTTTCTTGGTGATTTCTTTGCATTGCTACAAAGCTTCCAAAAGATGGTGTGAAGTTTGCGTAGCTTGAGCTACACTTTCTTAAACCGCTGAAACAGTTACCAGCATGACCAAGGTGGTCTTTGCAAGGCAAACAAAGGGAGAGGCAGAAGAAAGTAATTTTGAACAACTTGCTGTTTTGGCTCATGTTGTTTGCCTGTTTCTACTGTTCCCAAGTGCCTACACTGTCCCTGGCCTACACTGTCCCTGGGGAAGCTGCCTAGTTGGACACATGCTTCCCTTTTCTCCTTCACCCTTCTCAGAGGAAGGCTACTAGAAAAGCTTCAGCTGGGTGTCCCCAGAATATACTCAGTAACGTGCTCTTTGCACGCATAAATGCTTTTCTCAAACCGTGGCTGTGAGCAGCTAATCACTTCTTAATCTTACTAGCCTATTTGCCTCAGCCGTATGTTGGGGTCAAAATTCCTGCTGATAAGATTAAAGGCTGTCTTTGACTGGAGCCTACATAAATAATAATGTCATTTCCACGGTGGCATTCGTTAGAATAAAATGTAAAAAAAAGATGCCAGTCTTCGTGCTGTGGGACACCAGCCAGCTGCTAATTGTTCATGATCAAAAAGAAGTTCTCTATTTGTCATCCTTTAGGGGTCTTATGTGTGTTGATACAATTACATTTTACTCCTCACACTGAACTCACCTGTATTTATTTATATACAGTGTTTGAGCTAGATCTTTACTTTTTGAATACTGGACATCTGAAGTGTGGCTGTATTAGCCACATGTTTTGTCTTTAACTTTTTTATCAGGTTATAATTTTTGATTTGCTTTGCACCTGCTGTAAAATCTTCCTCACTGGCAAAGAGCGTCACCTTAGATTTAATCCTCTCATAAGCTGATGTGTTTTCCCTATTGTCACACCATTTGTGACTCATTACTCCTTTCTGCTGACAAGTCATCCATTATATTAATGAGTCAGAGAAGTACAAAGACATAATTCCAGAAATCTTTATTTAAAAATTAATCAACAAATGTTGGAGAAACAATGTGGATAAGTCTGTTGTTTTACTGAATAATCTAAGAAGCAACATCTGCCAGAGAATGTACGTTGGAATTGTGGCTTGACTCTTTGAAGATGCTTTGTGCTCTGTCACCAGCTTAAGCATAAAAAACAGAAGGACAAGATTAATTTTAGTCGCACCTGTGGCTGTCCTGTAGTGACTAAATGCTTTGGTTGCTTTAGCCTTATGTTGGCAGACTGATGAGACCCTCAGATGCAAACAGCAAACAGTGACATCCAGAAAGTCTTCCGAACCAAATCATGTACCAAGATAAAATATACTTTCAAGCAGCATTTTAAAACAAAGACATGTTTTAACTTGAAAAATGAAGGAACCCAAATGAGACCAAACACTAGCTTTCCAATCAACAAATGTCTCATGTTGAGTAATATAGGCATGCCTGAAATCACTTTTCATGTCAATGAAGTGTACAATAACATGTATTGTACAGATATGTTAACATTTCCAATGTTGTCTGTTTGAATGTTTAATTTTTAAAAATGTGTTTACATGTTAATCCATCTGGGGGATGGGAGTAAGATGGCATGAAATACACTGATTTTTGCCTTTTTGCTAAAGGTATGCAGAGATTGCTTTGAAAGCCCTAGCTAAAATGATACGAGAAGTATGACTAATCTGGGAGCAGTGCTTTGCTAAAAGAGCTTTGTAAGTCATGCCTGCATATATGTCAAATAAGACTTGCTTGTGATGCCATTCCCAGTTGCGTGTGTCATGAATTACCTTCGTTGTTCCTGTGTTGTGCACTCTTAAGATAGAAATGCAAATTTCCTGATGTCATCTGGATGGCCATGGAGGGAAGAAAGTGAGGAATGGAATCAAAGAGAATATATTATTGGTGACAGCAGCTATGCTAAGTGAGAGATGCCAGCATGAACTGAAGATCTTGTTAATGAGAGCATGGGAGGGAAAGCAGACCACCGTACAAGCTAAACCAGAGGCTGGGGGAAGGGGGTGGGGGTAGAGAAAGGCACTTGCTGAGAAGAGCAAAATAGAGCTCATCTGGTGATATTTCTGATTCTGCAACACTGGCCTTCTCAGCAAACAGAACCCACTTCAGCTGATATGGCCAAAAGCCCTCTAATCTTCCTCTTCCTATTGGTATGCTTCTCCTCGAGAGCAGAGGTGTTATCCTGAACTCTCATGTTCTCAATAGTGATGCTAAAAATATTAAAGGGAATGCCATTTTGTAATGAATTAGTTATGACTTACACAATTATTCTTTCATTTTCTAGTTTGCTGTTACTGTATCTTCTAGTATTTTAATTACAAAATGTTTTCTTTATTCAAAAAAAAAAGTTTCCAAGCAAAATAATATTCTTCCCAGAATATTTCTTCCCTAGGGATTTCAAAATTAGCATGTTTTATTGTAACTTATATTGAAGCCAAGACAGCTTTTGAATTAACTGAAGCCTTTGCCAAATAATGTATTCATCCTTTTGCCAAGTCTAGTTCAGGCTTGTAACAAAACAGCAACAGAAGAGATCTTGTGTTATATATGCATCCCTACCGCTGTTATGCAATACGTGTAAACAAGTGTGTGTCCTCACCTTGGCCTGTAACTTCATTTCACTGTTTATTTAGTTAATTTTTATTACGTTACCATTACAATTTTTATTTCTGTCTTTCCCTAAAGGCTCAAAAACCACGCTGAAGAATTATGATATCATAGTACCATTGTTCTTAAGTTATGTACTTTTGGAAGTGTTTGGTACCACTTTCATGTATTTATTATCTTTCTGTTGTAAAATTTCCAGACCCTTGGTTTATACATTTATGTAATATGTAAGCATCATTCCACTTTCTACTAATCATTCTTTGTGTTTAACTGCTATTGGCATTCTTTCATCTATGATTAAGGTGATCTTCTCCGATCAATACAGTTTCTAGGTGTAAGTTTTACACATGCTGTCTTATTAGCATCTCTCTGCAGAGGTCTTGCATTTATATTCCCTGCTCTGTCACATTTAGGACTCCTTCAAAATATTCTGAAATCATAAAATCCCTAACCAAGATTATCAAAATTAGCTGCATAAAAATTATCATCAAGAGTGAGATGGAAAACTGGATGTATACTGCCTTTTTCTGTTAGAGGAATATTACTTAAACTTTTGGTTTCTCTGCTTTCAAGTAGAAATAAAAGAGTAATTGAAATTACCAAGTGTGTTACAAAGCATGAGGACTCAAATCTTTTAGAATCAGGCCTGCAGATGATGTCCAGATGTGGGTAGTTTCAAAAATGCAGAAGAGAGTTCTAGTAGATGCATCCATTATAACCTTCGAAAATCTTTACCTAGAAATTAAACATTAGGAACTTGCTTTAACACTATTTAAGCTTCAATACTCTGAATCTTCATGGTGTGTGTTGAAATAAGCTGTGCCCTGTATTGTGGGGAGAAAGACATCAACATTTTAATGAATGGCTTTTATGAGTGGGAGAGACACATTGCATGCATTCATATTACCATGCTATCTGAACTATCTCCCCAGACTCTAGACTCATCGTGTATGTGTTGATGTTTAAAAGCACACTACCATCAAACAAGGTCTACAACAGAAATTATAAATGTCATCAGGGGGAATACCAAAATAAGAGTTCAAATAGAAAGTTAAGATGAATTTGCATATGTAATATATATATCAGTTATTTTAGAAATTTAGGTAAGTGAATTCAGTATGAATCATACCAAAAAAAAAAAAAAAGAAAAGAGTAATATGTAAGTCATCTTCAAATTTTATTCTAAAAATTTCTAGTGTCACTTTGCTTTCAGATCAGGTAAGAATGATCAGGTACGTGTTGGTGAAAGCTCTTTCTGTCACTCTAGAAAGAAAAGTAATTTTTGAGATTCTCTTTGACAGCACTTCTAACAAAAAAAGAAGACAGGACAGTGGAAATGAATTAATATTTCACACAGAGAAACTATACAATCATTTCATCAGAAGGTTGCTTGAAAAATAGAAGTCATGTTGGGCAGGAAGGAATAGCTCCTTAGATGATCAGGTGTTTGAAAAACAATCACCCATTTGAAATAGTAGGGAGTTAAATTAGCCCATTTCTCTTAGACTGTTAAGAAACAACCTTGTGTTCTACAGCACTCTTAATGCATGCAAGCAGACTGAAATCATTAGATGATTTTCAAAAAATGCTCAGGTATAAAACTCCGCATAACTTATATCCGTTTGTCCACTCCCAGAAAGCTCACATTTCACATGAAGCTAATATTAAACTAACGAGACTTCTTCCAGGATGAAATCTGTTTCCACAAGTGTCCCACTGCTCAGAAAAACTGCATACCTTCCTGGCCTTTGCTAAAGCTGCTCAAGATTTCCTGCTTTTCAGCATGACTGCCTTTTAGTACTTGTTTTTAGTGAACCTAATTACTACTTAGGTTTCCTTTAAAACCATGGAAGACAGGAAGTAAGAAAGGTTGTTCTCTCTTGGAGATGAGCTACTGGAAAGGAAAGAAAGGGGAAGAGGGTGAAAACAGTCTTGCAGGACTGAGGCCTTATCTTAGTGTATGATAATATGTAGTCCTTCGTCACTGAACAGGTGTCAGAGGTCTGGTAACACAGCAGATCTACAACACAGTGACAAAGCCAGAGACATCTAGGCATTCACCCAGGTCCTTCCAGATAGACCTGTGGAATGAAAAAAATAATAAATAATAATAAAAAAGCATATAGCACAATCACTACAGCTGGAGAAAAGGGAATTTGTCTCCATTTTCCATTCTGGCCAGGAGGATGGTGGCAGAGGGAAGGGATTTGCTGACTGTCAGCCACCAGTGCCAGAAACCACAGAGCATCCACTATGTTCACAACTGCATTTCCATGGGAAACTTTCAACATTCTTCCTACCAAGAACATCTCTAATGCATTACTAGAAAGCCCACATTTTAGGAAGAGCCAAGATCCATAGACAAAACACCCTCCAGTTCTAGCAGCCTTAACCTGCTGGGGACACAAGGTGCCTACGTGCGCTTTCTCCTCCATAAGCACACAACTGGATGAGAAGGACTGTGATGGTGATGATTTGAATTACCTCTTGCCAACAGCAGAAAGTCTGGCTGTCTTATTTCTAAGACAATTTATAAAAGAAAAATTATTTATACAAATCATTTTCCAGGCAGTGCATAAATATCTTCTAAATTTGTATGTTGAGGTTCTAGGAAATATGACTGCTAACTGGAATATGGAAAGGTTAATAATTTTATAATTCTTTTTGAATGTGGGACTGCATTAATTTGAATAGAAATGTCCTCCTAGCTAAGGAATTGTTCCCTTCCTAATTAGCAATCATGGTTCTGTCAGTTCTATATATAAAATAAGTATCAGGCTAGAAAGCATTCTTGTAGTTCTTACTCTTGTATGTTTTGTGCATTTGTAATTTGAATGCAGAAACCTTTTTGTGTGACAATGAGTAAAAACAACATCAGCAATTTTCTTATATTAAGGCAGGTATAAACCTATGCCCCCAGAAACAGTGGTTTCAGTGTTCACTTATAATGTATGTCAAGAACTGCAGCTATTCTACAGAGTATTAGTACAAGAACTAATTACATTTTTTTTTTTCCCTGCATTTTTCCTAGATCAGAATCTGACGGTTTCCTACTTCGGACACATGGAAATTTTATTTTTTTTTAAAAAAAAGGTTGAATCCTCTGCAAAATGAACAAACTTCATTTGAATTCTTCTCTTGTAACAGTGTATTTATGGATCTAGTTCATTCCTTCCCTTTTGGGAAAGGCTTATCGCAAAACACTTCAGCTCCCGTGCATTGGATACCAACAATTTCATTCTAATTTCATTCTATAAAGCTCAGAAGGTGGGAATATCAAATTCAGATGGGGCCAGTCCTGAAAACTGCAGGGCAATGAAGCCCAGGTTCAACAAAGCAGTCGTTTAACTACAAGCAAATTCAGAGTCACATGGCAGATAAGAAAGCAACTTTTATACTTAAAATTTATCACACATTTAAGTGCTTTTTTGGACAGAGTCCAGAGTTCTCACCACTTTGCAGGACTGAGCACACACATAACCTGCTCACCTGCCCAGGTCTGAGCCCAAACTCGTTGAAGTCAGGGAAAGACTCTCTCACTGTTAATGGACGTTGTTATCTTCATCAGCCTTTGAACGAGGCTCTTTCACTGCAGCATTTTTTCTTAGCTTTCCTGAACACTTTGTTTCTTAAATTTGAATGATGGGAGAGATGGAGATTTCAACACAACTTTGTTTTTCCTTTCTCTTAAATCTCTTCCTAAAAATTTTACAATATTATTCCATTACTTCTATAACTATTTCTATTATCTGAGTCCTTAATAATGCATATTGCTCATACTTCTTCACTATTTTTTTTTTTTTCCTCCCTCTTTAGGGTGACTGGTTGGTAAAAGATAACAGTTCATTAACCCTGCCATTACAAAATTCTTGTTAATTTGATCATCTCCCTCATTTATCAGTGGACCTGTTTTTCCCTGGTTCTTCTTTTATGCCTCTTCCATTAAACAGGTTTTTGCAATCATCCTTAGCTTTGCTAGCTAACAATAACTCATTATGCATCTTTTCCTCTCTCCACCTTCTCCTGTCCAAGTCTGGTTATTCTGTGCTCTGTCCTTCTTTTCCTCCTCTTTCTCAGTGTGGTTTCTCCTTTCCTTTCTCCTCTCTGAGAAGCAATGGTACATGCATATTTTTAGTCATCTGTGATATGGTGGTTCTTTCCCGTTCTTTGAGCAGCTCTGGAAATGTGGACAAGACAAGAGGTGTACCCTGGATATGTTCCCGTGAGGAATTTCCTCACTCTTCAAGCTATTTTACTTTAGAGAAGTCCAGAGCACATCAGCCTTGGGGACAAGCTGCTTTTACTGTTGACAAAATGTGAACTCAATTAATTTTAAGTGCCAATATTTAGTTCACATTATAAATCAAGAACCGTGGAGGTGAGGGTACAGAAGGGGACCTGTGGGTCCTGGTGGACAGCAGGATGACCAAGAGCCAGCACTGTGCCCTTGTGGCCAAGAAGGCCAATGGGATCCTGGGGTGTATCAGAATGGGTGTGGTTAGTAGGTCAAGAGAGGTTGTCCTTCCCCTCTACTCTGCCCAGGTGAGACCACATCTAGAATATTGCATCCAGTTCTGGGCCCCTCAGGTCAAGAAGGACAGGGAACTGCTTGAGAGAGTCCAGTGCAGAGCCATGAGGATGATTAAGGGAGTGGAGCATCTCCTGTATGAGGAAAGGCTGAGGGAGTTGGGTCTCTTTAGCTTGGAGAAGAGGAGACTGAGGGGTGACCTTATTAATGTTTATGAATATGTAAAGGGCGAGTGTCAGGAGGACGGAGCCAGGCTCTTCTCAGTGACATCTAATGATAGGGCAAGGGGCAATGGGTGCCAGCTGGAACTTAGGAGGTTCTGCTTAAATATGAGATAGGACTTTTTCACTGTGAGGGTGGCAGGACACCGGAACAGGCTGCCCAGAGAGGCTGTGGAGTCTCCTTCTCTGGAGACATTCAAAACCTGCCTGGATGTGTTCCTGTGTGACCCGATCTGGGTGTTCCTGCTCCAGCAGGGGGATTGGACTAGATGATCTTTCAAAGTCCCTTCCAATCCCTAACATTCTGTGATTCTGTGACCAGACTCATTTATGCTGAAAGGAGGAAAGAAGGAATTCCCTAGTATTTCAGTACACTCACACTATTTTTTGTATGCCATATTTGGAGGTATATTACATATTACTACACAAGTTTCTCCTATGAAACATCTACTTCTCATCCAAGTAAAACTACAAAACTGGCATTAGTTTCAGTGTGACAAGAAGGCCTTGCTAGCTTTGCTACCAATGGGTGGAAAGCAGGCCTGCTCTCTTCCTTCAGCTATGCAGGTCTGAGTCCTGGGGTCTGCTGGTTTGCACCCTACTATTTCACATCCTTTACAGTAAATGCACAGTCATATTTTGTTCTTACAATATGCTTTTATTGAATCCTGCTGATGGGTGCTGCATAATGCACCAGACGCAGAGCTGCAGCTGCTAAACCCTCCCTGCAGATTGCTTCCTCAGGCATTGCTAATTCTTTGCTATTTACCTGAGTGACTGTAGTTCAAAAGAAACCCAGCCAACATCACCCAAAAGAAACCTCCTTTATGCTCCCCTGATTTCCTACATCTGGAAGATTCATGGCCAGGGTGTTGCCAGTCTGTGCTCGCAAGGGGAAGGAAAGTCTGTAGCTTAACATCTTTTGTACTCTTACACATAATCTCTATTTATGTTACCAAAGCACTAGGATTAGAGTAAAAACACTGAAGTAGTCCCAGCAGGAATGGCAAAAACAACTCTATTGCTTATTTCCCTAGAGCCCTCATCGTGTTTAAACCTCCCAGTTTCTCAGATTGGTAGCTGGAGAGGAACAAATCACAAAAGAACAAAGATAAACCCCATCAACTTGAATGGAAGAAAACCCACAGCTTTATCAGCTGGATCCATGTCAGCATCTCCTACTTAAATATTTATCTCTGGCAAAGATTTCTAAATGTTCTACTTATACAGAGTTCTACTCAGCCACATTGCTGGCTAAAAACCAAGTAGGCAAATGCTGGTTCCTACTCTTGTGAAAAGGAAAACTTACCCATTCCAAAGCATTTACTCTCTTCTCTAATGTCTTAGTGAATACTTTTCTATGACAAGACCCCAGAGATTCAAAATATGTGCAGGGTTCTATACAATTTAATAAGAAGGCAGAGCTTGTAGTCATTAAATCCAGTCCATCCCTCTATATAGATCAAGGCTCTTCAGGCACAAGAGTTCACCTTCACAAATATGTTAGACTGTAGGTTAAGCTGAGAGAAGACTGCAAGAGGCTTTGACCTTTGATGAGGTAAAAATTCAACATGGAGGATGAGATTAATGACAAATGTACAAAGATTGGACACACAAACTGATGGGATGATGCTACACTGATTTCTATCAGGCATCTGATTGCAGGAGCCCATTCCCAGGAAGGCATTACCATGCACAGGTTTACCTGGTCTGTGGATATACGTATCACAGAAAACAAGGAGTCATCCAGCATTTTCCTTATAAATCCATGGACCTTGAAGAAGACACAGGAAACATGATAACCTTCTCCCTGACATACTCTATCTCTTTTAAATGTTTCCATGTTACCACTTGGAAATAAGGACCAGAGACAAAAGCTCATCGAACCTGGAGTTTTCTCCTTTTCACTGGAACAAATTCTCACTCACCTCCTCTAATGTGGGGATCCTGCAGAGAAAAGATGCTCAAAATAAATAAAAGCCCCTTCCCCAAATTCGAAAACACTGTGAAGCTGACACTTAATACTTGTATTTGTTATTCACAGAGCTTCATGTTTAGCAGGACAATCTAGAATACAGACAGGTCATGCATGATGCATGCTTAATGCATGAACTCCTGAGTTGTCCTGAGGAGTATACTTCCAGCTCCCATTCCTAAACAAATTAAATGTTTTAATGACATATGGTATTCAACATTTTATAGCCATCAGGAACAAACAAGAATTTTGTTTTGCATTGTTGATAGACCTCAGCCATATATAGAATAGCTTATAGTATGTACTCCATATAAAAACAGTTTTGGAGAAATTATCTATATGAATGACAAAAGACCCTAACTCAGAGCTCCCACACTCTTGACTTTTATCAGAAATGTGTCTTTCTCTCTTAATTTTTTCCAGAGAGTACTGTAAAATGTGACATAGCTGCATGCCACTTATAACAGGATCAATATTTGCTTAGTCCTCTCACTGTGATTTTTTTTTCCCTTGCATTTTCTTTTCTAAAGCCCCACTTGCATGCTAGCTGGGACACTGCAGTGACAAGGGGATTGGGACTAGGGAGGGGGGTGAGTAAAAGGGGAAATGGGGAGGGACAGGGGACCTCTATTTGCGGATACAAGATTTCCTCTTGGAGCTATCATTAACAGCTCCCACATCTCTCCTTTACTTTCTGTCTCCAGCACGGATCTTAGTCTTACATAAGTTAGTATATCTTGACAGGGTGCCTAATAAGTTAACATGACCTAGATTTTTTTAGTTATATATTGCCTCTAAACAGGTGTGACAAGAAAATATTTAATCACTGTAACATTCTTGACATCCACTGGGCTGAATGCCTAAAATGCACCACTTGTATCAGAAGTGTATGATTGCAAAAGAAAAAAAAAAAAAGTATATTTGCCTATTTCCTCAATTGTTGAGGAACCGTAGACACACAGCTGCTCTTTTTCATTACTCCATAGCGCACAGAGCATAGTATTCACTGCTAAGCAGAATAATTGCAGGGGAAAAAAAAAAAAAAAAAAGAGAGAGAGATGAAGAGAGAAGAATGACTTGTCTAATTAAGATAATTTGTTTAAAACTGGGAAATTTGAGATCCTTCCATCCATACCTATTGTTCACTTGTATTGTATTTGCTTCTTCATTGCTGAAAATAAGCTTAGAGATTTTTTGTTTTGTTTTTCATCAGAGAAAACCACCAGTTTTATTCATTTGTCATTTATGGTGTGCATTCTTCTGTGCTCTTTGTCAGACTGCACTGACATATTATTTGGCTACTAAGAAGTGTTATCTGACACCGGAGTGAAGTGGGGGTAGAAAGGCAAATTGACTTTTTCAACCCATGACCGCGGAGCCACATCTGGAATTGTGGGATGTCTACAATAAATCCCATCTTATTATCCTGCGTATGAAATATAACTCAGTTAATGACCATATGGAGCAGATTAATGTGAGCAGAGTCTAATTTAGTAAAGACAGGAAAAAAATGAAATTTCTTACTTAATTATCTAAGGCAGAAATAAAGCAACAGACAGCATAACAAGAGGATCATATTTAAGGGGCTGCCCATCAAATGTTTTAATGGCATATAGGAACCAAGGCAGATCTGAAAATTCCTGGCATTGTCAAAATACTTGTAATGTGGCTTTGCATTTAAAAACATTTGGCTAACATTTTTGAAAATTATTTAGTTATTAAGGATATCTTGATTTTTCTGTCTGTCCATCTTGCAGTACCTCCACAGGGGATGATTTTTTGGTGACTATATACAGTAATTATTTAATTATTTCAAGGTGGAGTAAGTTAGACTCTCCAAAAATCAAGGCACCCATGACTTGCTCAAAGGAGGGTATACGTGAGGCAAAAGACAAGATAAACCCAGATGCTGCTTGTTCCCAAGTGGTATTCCAGAAATTTATCTCATCTGGGATAGCAGTCTTCCATCATCTTAATAGATGTAAAAGCAGCTTTCAAGTATCGTGTTCTGTCTGTATGGGCAGTGGGCCATCACTTTATATAAATCACTGCTTTTGATTCCCTATCCAACCCAGGCAATTCCTTTGATTACTACTGCAGCCCTTAGAGACCATTTGTTTTCTCATATATTCAGATTAGCCTTGGTGTAAGACTGCTATAGTAATACCTATGAAGAGTGTTTTTTTCTTTCACAACACTAGTTTTAAACTGTTTTTTTTCCGTGCCACTGGAAGGCCCCAGCAGCTGTAGACCTGGTTGTGAAGTATGTTGTGCAGACTCAAAGAAAAAGGTATTACTGTCTGAGAATTAAAGAATGAGATAAGTGATTTGTAAAAATCTACAGAGAAAGTGAACATAATTTTATAGCAGGTTTCACAGTTGCACAGTAATTTTGAAGTCTGTTTTGCTTCTTGCTGCTGTTTTTCATTATCAAGTTAGCAGTCATGTAAGTAAAATATAAAACAATGTTGTAATTTTTTATTTCGTTTTTACCTACAACCCTTAAATCTTGTAAAATACAGAAAACAACAGACAGCTTTTTTTATTATTTATTTATTTATTTTTATTCCTGACAGCCTTCCTTTGGCTTTACCACCATCCTAGCTACAAAACTGATTTCTATCTGTGTTGTCACATATGACACTGGATGGCTTGGATTATGTATAGCAAAATGTAATTAAAGTTACATATTCCATGAGAGAGGTTGATTCACCAAAGAAAAGAAGATTTGCCAATCCAGAAACGAGGATTAAGGAAGAAGGATGTTTGCAGAGACTTGAATACATTAATTTTTGTAACAGCTTACATATCAATTCCAAGACTTGTATTGTGTACAGTGTAGCTACTACTTTCCTTGTTCTGAAATTAAGAAGAAAGAGTGTACCTGTGTGGAATTAGACGCAAGAATGTTTTATTTTGGAGTCAAAGAACAAATATCCTAGACTGATAAGAGTAGCTGATAGATTGCAACCAAGGATAGAAGTGGCCAGGTCACAGATGAAAAAAAATATATGTTCCATCTTGTCTTTGGGGACTGCAGTTGACTGAAAATTAAATGGTTGACAATGATATTTTCCCATATCTCATTGTCTCACAGTGCTTCTTGGGCTTTTGTTGCCTTGGGCTCATGATGAACCAGATCTGAGAATGAGATAGAAATGTCACTCCAATGCTGTCTGTGAGCTGTTGAGTCTCAACCAAAAGGTCTTAAGCCAGCCTCAGCAGTTAACAAAGAGAAAAAAACCTCTGTGTAGATGTAGATGTGTAATAGAAGAAAAATATTCTTTAGAAAAAAAATCTTTAGAAAAAAATATTCTTTAGAAAAATATTAATTATTCTCACATCCTGTGTGTCTGGACTGTGGTAACAGAAAAATACCCAGGACAAATCATGTTATCTTGATATCTGCAATGGGAAACTCTGCATTTCCTTCTGAGTCTAGAAAGACACTGCTCCTGTCAATCAAATACGTCTTCATTAATAAATGCATGTATTTAATAATCACTGTAAAAAGGAGCCCAAAACACATCGAATTTGTGGTAAGACTTCAGGAACGTGAGTCATTGTTTTTGTTCTTTGGAATCAGATTCTTTAGGTTTAACCTTAATCCTAAGGGATTATTTCTTCACACACTTGTTTCTCCATGCAGGCACAGACCTGCTCGTGGCCCTGGCTGGGGTCTGCAGCCCATGGAGCACAAATTCTTCCTAAAGCCATTCACGTGCTGGCTGGCTGCATTTCCACTAGCTGCCCAGCCCTTAACCCATCTGCTCGCTTCAATTGTGGTAGCAGTCCCAGTGCACTGGATGCATAATTTCCTGCCTGTCACCCAGAACAATCTGCAGTGATTGGTCATGTGTTAAATACGGGTCCTTGCAAGCATTGCAATATTTCATTTTATGCTGCTGAAGGATCTCAGTCACGTGCCAGGTGTGTTTTCTACACGCTGAAAATCTTTGACTTGATTTTATACAAACCCGTATGATACATTATTTTTCCTGGATATATTGAATTTTATTTGTAGAGCCTGAAGTATGAAAAGAAAAATGTGCAGCTGGCCTGCGTTAAACGCAACTTTGCATTTTGTCCTGTCAATGGTGTGTGCATAAATGATTTCTTTGTGAATACAGATTAAGGTTTTTTTTAAATTCAGGGATTATTATGAGGACTGAGCTTTCTTTCAATCCATGGTTTGTTGGGAAAGTGAGAGCAACTCCCTCTGAACCTTATGTCCCACAATAACCCCACATGGGCTCATTTCATCTGTTTCTGCAAATGTGTGTCCATTGCACAGAGCAAGTGGCTCCTGTCTAATGCTTTTATTTTCGGCTATATTTTGTGATAGAGTGCATGGGACATGATACTGAAAATGCACTGAAGGCAAGGGGATTGTTTTAGTGGGAGTTTTGAGGTGTCTTTCCCTCAGCTTTAGCCCTTTCTGAGAAGTAGCATAACAGCTGGATCTTGGGCATGCTGCTGGCTCCTCTGGGGAGCTTGACAGTGCTTCCCAGACCTTGTACGCTACCACTGTCTTAGCCACAAGTGTGTTCATCTTCTCAGGTGAAAATTATCTATGAACCTTCAGGTGTCTTTTTCTTAACTATTTAGTTATTTCCATACTTTTTTTTTTTTCCAAAGTTCTCTGATACTTTTGGAGCTTATCAGAGCCACCAATCTCTTCAGGAAACTACTAGAGAAGAAAAAGAAACAAATCAAAACAACAACAATGACAAAACACAGGAAAACTCTCAGCCCACCACATATGCAGGTTAAGAGCAGATTGGCCAACTCACATTCACAATATGTTGGACATTGCTCCTGTAATGAAGAATATATCCCCTACACTGCTGGTGATTTGTACTGAGTTGGAAGAAGATGTTGAAGTGACATGCAAACTGCTATTCAACATCAGTTAATACTAAGGGTTACAGGAATTTTGTGAAATTCTTCATTATACAGAAACTGCAACCCCTATATGTGAGTGATCTGCAGCTGCACAGGAGCCTGCCCAAATTTCTGCAGAAGCTGTTCTCTTACTGCCTGTGCTCAGTTAATTCATCTGCTCTTGAGACACTCTGAGTGTGCTGAATCCCCAAAATGGTTACTAATGTATCTGAGCAAATGCTTTAATATAGTGTGTAGGTATGCAAAATAACGGTAGATTTAATTAAAAGCCACTGGATTTAGAAAGTTAAAACATGAAAGTTAATGAAAAGGAAAGGTAGACAAAGCCTAAGAGCAGAGTTTAGATCACTTTTTTAACCTCTATCCAAACTTCCTTTAAGTTGCCAAAAAGGATTTGTTAAGAAAGATTAAATGATTATTGACTGATCAATCAATGGCATTTCCTGCCAATTCCTTTTAGAATGGCGTATGCCAAATGCCAGTTAATCACACTGGTCTCTTTTTAGACATCTTTTCAGGAATCAGACAAGACCAACTGCATGTAGACTCTAGTACGCACTTGACTATTCAGTAATCAGCTCCTGTTATATCATTAATATTAAATCTAGATTTTGGGAAATGGAGGCTAGAGGATGGTGAAAACAGATCACTCAGCATAAATTCACATACAGACTATTTGATTTGCAAAAGTTTGTGTCTGCTCTTATAATGATTTGTCCTGCGAGTGCTTCATAATCTCAGACATTACAGAAACTATGGAGGGATTTGTACAATCTTATTTTATTTTGAGAATGAGGCAAAGCCATTTGTCAGCCATTAGTTCATACCCTTGTGTGAGAATGCTCTGAAAAGAACTATTTACAGGAGCTAATTGTGTTATACTGTTTTGTTTTGTTTTTAACCAAAACTAGTGTTTAAAGGTTGTGCATTAGGTATGCTAAGTGCTATATGAAGCTGTGTGCTCTGAAAAATCATGTGCTATGTTTATCAAATGACATCCCTACAGTGATAGTGTCTTTTCCTCTTGCCTGGGCTTCAGTTCCTTTTCTGTATGACAGAGATAATATCATCCACTCATCTCACAAAGAGTGCAATGAAAATTAATTAATTTTTGCAATACACCCAGGTATTAGGGTAATGAGATTCTAACCCTCACCCCCACAACTTTCAGTAATATCTGATTCCTTTCTCTCTTACTAATTCCTATTTTGATTTTAGTATTGAACCCTTAGAAAAAATGACACGTTCAAAAGTCCAGACAAAATTAAGAATAAAAACATTGACCAACATCAAACATTTATTTTACTTGGGATAAAGACCTTCACTTTCAGCCTTTTTAACCATCTTTTGTTAATAAAATAAATGTGTTTTCTCCAAGTTAAGTGGTCTGAAAACTTTAATCCTTTCCAAAAGTCTTCTCCTCTTCCTCTTCTATTTTGCAGCAAACATATTTGTTAAATCCAATTTGAGGGCACAAAACATTTTGTTCTTGGAACATTTTCTCCTATCTCCTTAAGCCAAAATTGTCCCTGAATTGCTAGCCCATGTCTCTAATAAAATAAACCTTAGATGCTTTGAATCAATGTAGCTGAGAGATTTGCACAGGTTTCTGATTCAGGTGAGAGAGAAGTCTTTGGGGTTGGATCCAGGGCTTACTCCCTCCCTCCCTCCCTCCCTCCCTTCCTCCCTCCCTCCCTTCCTTCCTTCCTTCCTTCCTTCCTTCCTTCCTTCCTTCCTTCCTTCCTTCCTTCCTTCTTCTCTCCCTCTTTCAGAATGTATACCTGTCCTATTCCTTCCTTCCATTTGTTTTGTGGTGAAAAATGACTGAGGCAGCAGTGCAGAGGTAAATCCAAAAATGCTATGAACAGAAAAGAGCTTCTTTTGCTGAGCAGAAAAGGAGCATGTAAAAGAGAGTGAATTTCATCAGTTTGCATGAACTGGATTTTAACTGCTCAGCTTGGTGCAAAATGACTACAGAAGATAACAAACTGTAAAGCTTTCTTAAGGAGACTTTGCATTCATTTCATTTTTTGCATAAAACTGTTTTCAGTGTGAAATGTTTGTGCAATTGCCATGCAGTCTTGTGCTAACATTCTGCCTAATTTTCAAATTGGTACACAAGGGAGATGTGAAATTTCACACTATAATCACAACTTGATCCATAATATTCTAGATATTATGATAATAGCTAAAAGAATGTGAAATTAAAATGCATTCTTATCTAGAGGGGTGAAAATCAGTACACAGAAGAAACACATAGTGAAAAATATCGTAACTTAGCATCCTGTTTAAACTGTTTTTGAACTGCAGCAGTTAGATCTAGATATTGGAAAGCTAGCTTAATATAAATATTGGAAAGCTAGCTTAATATGAATATCATAGCTTCAAATGTCGAGGTCTAGAAAAAGAAATGTTTTGCATCTATGCAACTAAACTACTCAAAACACTTGTTGATGAAGCAAACATTCAGAAGACAAAGTAGTTGTGAATTATGTGTCTTTGACTACAGGTATTTTGGTCATTCTTGTATCCCATAAACCAAAAGAATTAAAAGATAGCTGTTTTTTAATCCAATCATGTATCTGTACAAAACGTTTACCATGTAGAACGCGTACACATACTTGTGGGCATCACTCTATAGCCTATTCAACCAAGGCTTGTGGCCCAGGTTCTTCCTACCCAACCAGTGATAGCTTCATGCAGAGGTGTTATTCTAGCATTCAGGGACTTGGTGAATTTCCTTTCCCTTGCACACTTGGTTTGTCCTCCACCCCCATGGTGTATACAGCAGATGATTAGGTTTAAAATGAAGGATACATGTTACTTTCTGCAGACACATTCGCAGAAAACTGATGATAAGAGATTCAACAGCTTTTTCTAAAACTTTCCACTTATGTTTCTTTATTTCCTATGTGCCATGCTTCCAGCCATTAAAATTTGTTTTGAAGTTAGATGGTTTTAGGTAAAGAAACTTGATATTCCTAGAAATTAAGAGAATGAAATATGTGTATTCCCCCTAGGGAGAAAGGGGGGTATTTTCTGCTGTGTATTGTAAGATAGTGATGGAAATTCTTATTTAGCAGATTCCATTTCTAGTAACGAAATATTACTATTACCTATTCTTACATATTTTTTGGAAATTATGGCTCTTTTTCAAGATTATTTCTGCATAGTTACTGTAGAAATGTAACTCACTCTTAAGTCAAAAAAATAGTTCCTCTGTGTTACCATTTATAGGAAGGTAAAATTTTTTTGTTTGTTTGTTTTTGTTCCAGGGATTTGTGACATCCAAGAAGTCAGCAAACAAAGGATGGCATTGCGAGTCTTCCTGTATTCTGTCAAGGACTTCTCAGTCTTCATGATTGCTGTGTTGCTGTGGTGTAGCAGCTGTCTTGTCACTGATGTCCAAAGCTAGGGGTGCATACTATCTTCTACTAAACCATACAAGGTAGGAATTATTTATGTAGTGATTTCAACTTTAGCTTTTAAACTCATTAAGAAAACACTACCTATTCTATAGGTTCTGGCAAAAATATTTCACATGATATCACCCACTCTTGCTTGTAGTATTAGTCTACTTTCCGCTGAAGTATTTCTATTTCTTCAGCCTAACACAAACACATACATGTTGGTATGATAAGTTGCCTCCAAAAAGGTTGTTTCCACAGTTTGGAGGTGAATTACACAAAATAACTGCTTCACTGGGGAAAAAAGCTGATTTATTGCTTTATTGTTTTCATTTGAAGCCTGAGGCTCTGCAGTCAGAAACAAAAAAGGAACCTATGCATCATGAAAGAGATGTATCCAGGGAATGAGTGCCTCTTTTGACAAGTGTTTCTGACAATTGACAAACTGTTGCCTGCCATGTGAATCCGAGGGGTGACTGATGTTAGCAAACTCACCTCTCAACCCCCCCAGATAGCACTGGAAACCTGATGTCAGGTGGAGACAAACATTGCCACTGCTGCCAGGTTGCCCTTCCAGAGACTGTGAGAGAGCTTGGATAGAAGCTGAGCAGCAAACGTGAGGCTTTCCCAGCAGGTGGCTGGGCATTCTGAAGATGTTGGCTCTAATTATCAAATCCTCGGTTTCAGGTGACAAACAGCCCATAAATCTGAGCATCAAGCATCTGTCCTTGCTAGTGAGCTCTTAAGTTAATATGGGTAAAAGATATTCTCTCCTATAACCACCAAAAAATATAGGTGAAAAAGTGTTAGTAACTGCTTGTACAAATCTGGATTTAAGCCTGAACTATGTCAATTGGCATTAAAGTACATTTCTTTTTTTGCAATGTCATGTCACCCTGAGATGCACAACATGAATATACCACCAGCTCAGTGGGACCAAACTTTCCATTTTCTGCCCATTTGTGCCCTGCAAAGACAGGCCACATCAGGAACAACAGATATCTTGGTATCTATTGCTTACGCTCCCGCTAGAATTTTATTCCTATTTTGAAAATGCAATGCTATTGTCTGTATTCTGTCTAACACATACTAAAACTTTCCTCTGATGTTAAGTGCATATGCAGACATATATTAAATAAAAGCATGATTATTATTTTTTTTTTAACACTGCTCTGTAAAAGGCTGCTCAAGCTGGAGACTATACAACCACTAATTATCACAGATACCTCTGTTTCAGTAAGTGACAAAGCTGCTGATCCCTTCCCCACTACTCCATTGGCTTCCTACTGTAGAGAGGTAAATATTATTTTCAGCCTCCCCACAGCCTTCAGATTCTACAGTGGTGCATGACTTAATTATATAGCTTTGTTTGAGAGAGTGAATTACTGTTTGATAGTATAAGATTTAAAACCTATGAAGTCACATCCCTCAAGTTCTAATCTGTGTTTTCAGAGTTCTGTAAGCAGAATTTAAGTATGGTTATGAATATATCTTGTGTGTGCATCTGTATTCTGTATGCTAGACCTAGAGTCCTTCATAGATCTAAATGTAAAATTTCTACCTGTAGAGAACGTAAATGATTCCTGGGAGAGTATTTCTGCAAGTAAAAAACTATTGTCAGAAAAGCTGCAAGCTTTCTTTTTTAGACTCTGCTCAGATATTTAGTCTGTTGATAGGAAATTGCAGAAACCTGAATAAGTTAACATGAAAAATTTAAGCATTAAAAAGAAAATCTGATTATCAACTAATCTTAATTGGTACAATTAGTGAGCTCAGTGGAACTCTCTAGATTTTCATATTGTGAAAATTTTGCCATTCGGTGGTGGATGTGTGTTTCCCTGGGTCTCATTTCCATTCCTCACCCCTGCAGAAAAAGTAGATTGCTTCCCCTCCCCAGCCTCCTGCCTACTGCTTATTAAAAGCAATATGAAAAATGAATAGCAGGAGTGTCAATTATTCTGAGTAATCAAGAAAGCTAATTATGAGTTTTAATATTTACTTTTAAGAGCAATTAGCCATTGAAATAAAAATGCCTGGAGAAAAACTGGGTTTTCCTTCTTTTGATGTCCTAAGATCTGGCTATCTTTTTAAAAGAGAAGCTATAGCTCAAACCAAAGTTAGTTTTAATGTAGACGTTTCTAGATTAGATTTTAACATCTAGTCTAGTAAAGTATACAATATATTTATAACAGTTCCTTTTACCTGGTGAGCTTACAAATATCAGAGGGAACATTTGTTCTTTGGCACATGAAAAGAACCACCAGATTGCAGACTTAGAGCAGGATTAAATGCTGTTTCTTATTCTTGTTACAACAGCTGTCAGAGAGGTGGAATCATCTGCTGAGGTCAATAAAAAAAAAAGAGTTGTAAGAACCAATTATGTGATTCAAATCTTGGCAACACTTAGGAAAATGTATTGTGTGAGATGGCTTCAGTTAAAGCAGGACCCTTCCCTGAACTTGGAAACTAGAGGCATCGTAACAAACTCTGAAATACATTTTGCAGTGCAAAAAGGACGATTGAACTGTGTTACCTGGTTGGAACATTTCACTGACTCTGGGCTTTCTCTGGTGAATACATTTTTATTATGGTTATATGACCCTGTTCATCACTGAGTATTTGACAGATCAGACATGGAGATGGGTCTTTTTACAATATTTGGTGCTTGTCCCCATAGAACAAGATACAGATTCTCCTTTGTGGTGTGCAGATGCCGCCATAAGTCACATTGTTGTGTTGGCACAGTATTTCATGTGCCATTGACCTCTCTGAGAGCAGGCAGAAGTGAAGAGCTCTGAAATTCCCTGAATCCTTCAGTCTGAATCAATGCTGTGACAGCTATGTGAGGGCCATAAACTTGAGGAGTCACCCTAGAGTTACAAGATGTGGAAACTTTTTAAAACTTTTTCTGTGTAGACCCACACTTGCCCTGCATACTTCTATTCAGCAATGTAATCAGGCTCAGGATAATTATTTTTATGCTTCTTTTCAACACTGAATACTGCCTGTTACTTGAAACAACTTTATTAAGGAAATTTTGGGGTTATCAGATGTTCACGTGTTAACATCTATGGTTAGGGCTGATGTAGCCCTCTGCTGACCGGTAGACTAGAGTAATTTCTGAATGCATCAGGAAAGAGTGAAATAAATCTCAGCCATCTAAATGAATATTCAGTGAGGTCTACACAAATGTTCCTACTCATATATTGTAGGCTGAAACAGCCTCGGGAGGAGCTAACTGTACTTTGGCAGAAGGGGTGTAGCAAGTGCAGAGCCTTCTTCCTTTTAGTACCATTACCCATAGCAGAGAACTGTCTAAAGTGTAATGCAGAGCCCCACTTACAAAGCTGCTTGCAGCTGGACCCAGACATTTAACAAATCTCCCCCTGCTTCCATCTTTAATGCAAACCTCATTTGTGCAAAGCAAGTAAAAAATGTTGTATTTTGCTGTTGCTGACTGTTCACTGCAGATTTTCAAGGCTCTGAGAACTGATAGAATAAATAGTTTAAACATTAGCTTTATAATATAGGCTACGCAAAATCTCTGCTACATCACAGAATAAAGTAAAACAGGAGTCTGATGAGAAGATAAAGGGCTCAGTTTTCTTTGTGATATGTCACCGTACAGTAACAGCTACTAATGTGAGCTGTAGTTAATCCTGTGCTGCTCATGGAAAGGAGGGTAGAGCTCAATGGAAAGATGACAAGATTGGTAAAACCCAGCCCCCCTCCTTCTCACAGCCATCTCTGTGTTGCTGACGCTGAGTTTCATTATTGCTAATGCTTCTGCAAACACATGTGTTTCTGATAGCACACATCACCAAAGTATCTGAATGGTGATCACAGGAAAGAGCAAGAATGGCCATAGACTTGTGTGCTCGATGGCCAACCTCCTCCCACACTCAAGGTTTCCTTACAGCCTGTCTCCTGGCACCCTGACACTGACAGTCAGTCTGCAAATGTCTGTGTCTGTTTTAAGTTGCCTTTTGTTGCAGGAGACAAATGTCTGTCATTTGACAGGTGGCCTCTGGTTATGCTTGGGGTCCCGCTTGAGGCAGCACTGTTGTACAGCCTTCAAGCTTGATCTGTGAGAGAGCCCTGGGGAAGCCTAATGTGGTGATATGGATGCAATTTTTAAATCTTTTTGCTCCCTTGGAGAGTGCTGGGAGTTGGCTTGCTCTGGGACATCTAGGAGCAACTGATGTTGCTCAGGAAGATGCTTCTTTTTGAAAGGTGAAGGCTCCTAAGCTGTTCTGCATTGTTCTTATAACAGAAGCAGAGTGGGCACATCTGGATTTATCAGTCACAGGCTTATTAACAGGCACAGACCTTCCATATATCCTGGCAGCTTCTTTCAGTAGGTAGAAATTAAACTACTTGGTATTTGGCAACAGAAGAATCTCTTGGAGGTGGGTGACGCAAGGAGGAAGAGTAAATTTCTTATTTTACAATTCCTGGCAAAACTTTCAAATGAAAACTTAGCCTTTGGTACCATTACTTCCACTTATTTGATCAGTATGGTGGTATATTTCCAATGCCTCAGCACGTGGGACTACCTAAAATGTGATGATCTGATCCTTGGCTGACTTTCTTTTATGTTGTATTGTAGCGAAGTAGTAGATAAAGAAGAGCAAAATCATAGCAATTTTACTTTCTATTGCTACTCAGGACTGCCCTAAAATGAGATACATTTTTTTCTTGAGTGTTTGTGTTGTTGTGTTGTTTTCCACGGGAAAGAAAAACAATGTAAGGATGCGAGGTATATGCTAAACATGTCACACATTTAGTATACCAGTCAGTGAAGACATGCTGTCCTGGTTTCAGTTAGGACAGAGTTAATTTTCCTCCTAGTAGCTGGCAGGGTGCTATGTTTTGGATTAGGATGAGAAGAGCGCTGATAACATGCTGATGTTTTAATTGTTGTAGAGCAGTGCTTACACCAAGCCAAGGACTTTTCAGCCTCTCTCTGTCCTGCTAGCGAGCAGGCTAGGGATGCAGCAGAAGCTGGGAGGGGACAGACCCAGGACAGCTGACCCAAACTGGCCAAAGGGGTATTCCATACCATCTGACGTCATGCTGAACAATATATAGGGGTGGCTAGCCGGGGTGGAGGGGTGGCCGGCTGCTCGGGGATAGGCTGGGCATCGGTCAACGGGTGGTGAGCAATTGCATTGTGCATCACTTATTTCGTACACATTATTACTATTAATACTATTATTATTAT
Organism: Cygnus olor; assembly: GCF_009769625.2. NCBI lineage: Eukaryota > Metazoa > Chordata > Aves > Anseriformes > Anatidae > Cygnus > Cygnus olor. The sequence goes on along the minus strand of NC_049172.1, from coordinate 11,261,729 downwards.
TATTGTTGTTATTCTTTTCCCTGTCTTAATAAACTGTCTTTATCTCAACTCACAGGCTTCACTTTCCCGTTTCTCTCCCCCATCCCGGAGAGGGAGGGGGGAGGGTGAGCGAACGGCTGTGTGGTGTTTGACTGCCAGCCGGGCTAAACCACAACACATGCCAAGACTAAATTCCAATCAATGAAAAACTGCAAGTTACAGTACTACTTTAAACATACTGCCTTTTTTCTTAACTAACACAGAAAGCTTTGCCGAGATGGGGCAGTTTCTCTGTTCAATTTTAAACAGCGAGTCAGGTAGGAGCACCCTGAGTGCACGAAGCTCACTGATGGTCCCAGTGGAAGATCCACATGACCCAAGCTCCTGGCCCTTGCTTGTGCTCTATACCACAAATCACCCTGCAGCCATCCACACCCATCAGTTCAATTTCATAAACATGGAATGGAGTGTAAACTGGTTAAGTGACATACAGGTCTGTCTTCTCACAGGTTTGAAATAACAATAGAAGGGGTTGAGCACATTTTCTAAGGATGCACTTTCTATCACTTATGCACATTCTTGTATTGACCTACCAATCTTTGCCAGCTGACGTTCAGTTTCACTAAAAAGATGAAATAAAAAAAATGCTCATTCAAGGGTCATCTGATTTACACTGGGATACTTCAGGAATGAAGAGGAGCTGTGGGCTTTATGAAAAGCTGAGTATTGAGCAGAGTGAATTCCAGCAACAAGTAGTCAGTTGTTTTGTGATTTCTATAACTAAAACAAAAATAAGGCAAAACAATTTAAGTCTCCCTTTTAAATTAATGTGATGTGGCTCTGAAGCAGTACTGATAATTATGATTTTTTTTTTTTTCCCAGTTACATGAACACCAGCTATACTGCCATTTGTCCTGTACAATTATTTAGTGGTATTTATCACTGCACTTTAAAAATTGTTTAGTATGAATTCACACATAATGTGAACTGCTTAGATGGTAAAACCATATGCAGCAAAAAATAACTGATGCTGTTTGCGAGTGTTTAAATGCACACAACTACTGATAGTGCATTTTAATGCACATATTACTATCAATGTTTTTTTCTGTTCCATTGTAATTAAGTTCCACAATTAGTTTTAATTATTACCAATCTCATGGTAGCTTTCTGCATACCACAGACATTCACAAAAAATGCATATAGATGGGTAGTTCTCGGAAAAAAATTAAGACCTGAACTTTCAGTAAAATAAGTGGCTTAAAGTGAATAATAGAAGCACTTTTTGTTGTTGTTGTTAATAATCTACAGAGATGCATGCAACGCTTGACTGTTTAGCATACACACAGCTTAAAAGGAAACACCTGGAGCACGGCCCAATCCTGCTCATACGATGCTAAATGCAGTTCTTTTGTGAGCCAGAATCTGCAAGAGTCATTTTAATGTGGAAGAAGCAATACATAGCGCCTTTGCAAAGATGAGCAATGAAGCTTTCTGGAAAAGGTAGAATTTTTAATAACCGCTAAAGGAAACATGGCTGGTACACAGATTTTGTTACTGAGTTAATTTTTAAGGGCAGGGACCAACACTGAAGAAACAGCAAATTGCAAAAGAAGGTGGAAGACAGAAAGCAATTAAATGCATGGCTTCAGGTCAGAATACAAAAGCAACTCCTGCTTTGTCCAGGAATGGGATGGGATACCAGGGCTGTTTTTCCAGTCCAGCTCCATACGTTTGGAAACCATGCTGGGAAGGCAGAGGAGATGCAGCTCCCATGGGCACAGCACAACCCAAAAGGGAAGCTTGGTGCACCAGCCACACACCACTGGATGGGGGACTCTGTTCTCTCCGTGTATTCTGTCCCCATGGGATTAGGCCGTGCTTTAATAATCTCATTCAAATTGGAGCAGTTGTCTGGCCATGGATTGGAAATGGAATTGGAAGAGCACACTTTCATGTATGTCGAGGAGTGTGAGACGGTGTGGAAGCACTTGTAGTGGTGAGACTTCAGCAAGCAGGAACAGGAAGAGTGACCAACATTAACATCACAACAGCCAGCCACAGAAACCATTTCTGTAGCAGAGCTCCCTGTTGCCTCCAGAATGTGGCAGATCGTTTTGTCCGGTGGCCTTCACTCTCATGATGTTGTACATCTGGGACAAGCAGCATCACCAGATAACCTCTAATCTTTCAGCTCTCCCCCTTTCCGTGTCCCCTGTACAGCTGGGGTCTGGTACCGTGCAGAGACAACATGCAAGGTCTCCTTAATGTGATGAAATCTTCAGCATCTGCAGGATGCTTCAGTGACTGCAGGGGCGTTATTATGGGTGCAAGTCGTGCAAACTTTGAAACTGTCATCACCTCCCACAACCTGCAGCAGGAGCCAGGGACAGGTTTGACTGACAGCTTCAAACCCCAGGGAAAACTGAAGGAAGGCGTATCACCTCGCTAGCTCCTTTTAAGCACCCGCTGACTCAACCTCACTGGTGCAGTATTGGAGGCACTGAGACGAAATAGTTATTCTTGTGGAGACTGAGGAAGTACACGTACAATTTAATCATGCTAGTGATTTAAAAAAAAAGGAGAAGATGAAACACATTCTAAGACTCATCTTGCATCTGCCTGAGTATTCTTCAAAAAAAAAATAATAGTGTCTTTCTTCTTAATTTCATGCTTCTTAATTTGCATGTCAAATAAAACCTCAGCAATTAATTTTGATGACATTGCAAATGTTTAGCTCTGTAGACAATCCCTGTAAGATGTCATTCATTATCAGATAACCATTGACTAACTAGCTAACCGCTTGCTTCATAGTCTAATGTGTAACATTTTTCTCAAGAAATTAAGAAAACTCAAGGTTCCCAAAAAAGTGTGGCTTTTATTTGGAATTAATTATGTGCAATGCAGGAAAACAAGAATCAGGTCAAGGAGTCTGACTGAGGATCCTTCTCCCTCTACACCAAAAGCCCCCCCTATAGCCTATACACCCTTGAGACATGGGCTGTATTCCAGTCTGTTTTAACCAAAAATATTCCATACCTTTATGGATATGCAGCTGTCAAGATGGTTTCAAGATTATCATTCTGGACCAGTCTAACAATGATGCTGGTGTTGGAGACATGTCCATCTTGATCTTAGTGCTATTTTTCCTTTTTATTTTCCCTGTGTGGTTGTTTATTATTATTATTATTATATTTAATAATGCATCTATTTCATATTTCAGTTGCATCTGATTGGATTTTAAGTATCTGTGAACAGCCATTTGTTAGGTTGCAGAACAAACTTGAGGCAGAGAGAGCGGAGTATGTATATGTGTATTTTGCCTGGCAGGGGGTATGTCTTTCGCTAAGCTATGGAGAATGTGGATATTGCCTTTTCATATCAGGCACAGTGGCAGACCTCAGGTTTTAGAGCTTAGTTTCCAGTCAGTTCCCTTCGTCTGTGAGGTGAAGTGATCCATACTAAAGAGATTTTTCAACAATATCCTAGCAAATGTCAAAGAAACCATCTCTTTATTGTTGGCATTTATTTTCCCCCGTGGAATGACATCCTGTTTTTATATGACAAAACAACAGGAAAGTGCAAAGTTGGCCTTGTCAACTATGATAGAAGATTTGATCGAATGCACAATGGAGAAGAATAATTAAATACATAGGCTTTTCCTAGGAAATGCTAGCTTAAGTGGTATTTTTGGGTTGTATCACAGAACAGTATTTCATTTGTCTCTGTATTATGGTTAGCAGACAGAATAAAACATCTTACATGTGCAACGTTATTACTAGATGTTTCTTATAAACATGGTTTTGCATTAGTTCAATGAGCCGATGTAGTGTATATCAGAAATGTTTACTTTCTCCTAAAAAAAAGACACGATGTTCAGGAAAGGATTTTTTTTATTTTTTTTTCATGAATGGAATTCAAGTGTAGGTGTCATAAGTCATTTAAGAAGAAATAAAAGATCCTATGGAAAGGTTGTGTGGAAGGTTTACCTCATTTGAAAGGTAAACTTGAGCTGTTACTTAAAGTTCCCTCCTAGGGTTTGGTAAAAAACAAACAAACAAACAAAAAACAACAACAACAACAGAGTGAAAACTTTTCCTCTTTCCCATTCCCAGGATTTCCTGAAGGGTTTCTTTGTCTTTGCACCTTGCTCCTCTGATGATGGGGTCACTTCCCCTTACTCTGTTGCTGAGCACACACAGGAGAGGCTGCTGCGTGGGGCTGGAGTGTTTCTGCAGGTGTTCTGTACTGGCAAACAAGAGGCTTTGCTGTCTTTATTCCTCAGCTGCAGAGAGGTGAGGGAACAAATGAAAACTGATGTTAAAGTTTCCCATGTTATTAACATGCTGCTGTCATATTGTGGTTAGAGGCGTGAGCTTGTGTTATCTGTGCGCCTCTTCTCCCTGCCTGTACAAAATTATTCAGGTGCTTGCTGGCTTACTATTTTGAGAGCATTGCTTGACAGCTCTTACCCATGGATGTATGCATTCTCCATTTGTTCAGGTGCAAACAGACCAGAAATGCTGCAAAGGACATGCAAAATTTTGGCCCCTGTTCTGAGGGTCTGCCCCAGGTGCTGGCTTCATCTTGTGCTTACCAAGAGCAGGAGCAGACCAGGGAGAAGGAAGAAACAGGAAAATGAGAAGCTGTGCCCAGGCTTTCTTCCATCACAGAGTTGCTTTGAGGAGGTTGTAGCAGTGAGAGCACAGCCAGGGCCAAAGAGCTTTTCGGGGCTGGCTAGGACCCTCCTCTCCCCTCCCCTTGAGCACCTGTCTGTGCACCCAGCCTGGCCTCTCCTGCAAGGAGAGGAGGTGGGGGTGGTCAAAGAGAAGGTATTCAGTTTCTCAGGAGGTGGATAGACTCGAATATCTGGTTGCATCATAGTTCACAAGGTCTGCTCACTGAAGAGATCAAAGCATATTTATTTCTGGCACAATACTGAGACAGCTCCCTCCAGCTGTGTGTCAGCAGAGCATGGATGAGCTCCCTGACTGCTGCATTCACGGTTGCCACACCAAAACTTCACCATACCTCTTTGTCCCTGTTGAGAAAAAATGTTTAACTACAGACCAAGTTTCCCTATTAATTAGTTTGTAACACTCTGTAACACCAAATTGTCTTGATCTTTTTTTTTTTTTCTTTTTCTGTTTTTGATAGTTGCGTCATGTATCAAATTGACTGAAATTTCCAGGCATCCGAGCAGAATAATTGTGAAACAAGACAATTGACTGATTCATCTAAGGTCATGCTATAAAATATGGTTTGATTCAGCTCAGAGTTTAGGCTCTGCTGAGCTATACAGGTGAATCATTACCTCTTTGTCACTGACCAGTGTTGCTTGGGCTCCGTGACTGAAAAAAAAAGACGTTTATGTGAAAGTTGGAAACTATCTTACCCTTGGTCCTAACCTATTGTGATTAATTAACGGCATGGATACTATTCTGATGTTCATAGGGTTTTATTTGTTCATTTTCTCATGCCTTCCTTAAAATTCTTCTCACCTTGTGAAGACACAGCTTAGTCCAGAGGCTTTCTCCCCACAGCTCTACCACATCAAAAGTTCTACCTTGTGTTAGGGGGACCGGTATTGCAACATGATTTCGTCTACTGTAACCATAGTATTTCTATCACAGTCATCTTCATCCATATTCTCTCCTTCATTTTCTTTATTCAAATAATAATTCACATACTAATGGGATTTTGTTTGAGTCCATTTCCAAAAGAGTGGCTCTTAGCTGAGGTTTCATTCTATGCTTACCATGATAAAGATCTATTTAGGTTTGTAAGACTTTTTTATAGCTGACATTGGGGCATCTCTACTATTTTCAGCATTATACCAGAGGTAAAACCAATTTTAGTGCTCTGGTGACTGAGCCACTGATTCTGATCTCTTCTCCGCCTGGTGACTTTCTGTGGCAATTCCCCTTTTACAGAGGCTGATTTGACATCTTGTAAGGTCAGCAGAAAAATGGCATCATGGTAAAGGTACTACAGAGCACGGCAGTGCTTCCAGAAGAGGCAGGGTGCTCAGCATGCCAAGGCCATGTTCTCAGGGCTTCCCCACATGTCTCAACATTCAATGTATATTCAGCATTTAAGCCTAAATCAGGCATGCAGACCCCCTGTACAATGCACAAAGAAGTGAAACAAAAGTCTGAGGAAGTGATCCTCTGAAATCAGAAAATCCCCTGTTGCCCAGACCAGCTGGGAAGTGAAAATCAGAAGAAAGGGCTGGAGCTTATGTGCCCCTCACTGCCTCTTCACTTGGGATCTAGAGAGTCAGCCTTTGCCTCAGTTTCATTCCAAGCTCTGATGGCAGTTGGATACGTCTTTGAACCTGGCCCTGCTTTGAGCAGGCATTGGAGCAGATGACCTCCTGAGATCCTGTCCAACCTAAATTTTTCCTGCCCCATGGGGACTGGGTGGAGGGAAATAACACGATGTTGCTACATTTCCAATGGCTTGTGACTAAAGCAGCCACATGTGAGAGGCCCAAGTTCATGTTCCCACTCAGCCTGTTTCACAGAAATGTGCATCCCTGTGATTTACTTCTCAAAGGGACTGTCCTGCACACACACAAAAGACCCAGTTAATAAATATGTAGTTATTTATGCAGTGTAAACTGGGAAGAATAGAAAACAGCTTCCAGGTTCCTGTGCTCACCTGCAATGTTGGCCAGCTGGGTTGAAAGAGTGTTCGAACATGACTCTGACCTCCTGGCTTAGCCCATTCACAGCACTAGTAGCTGCTTTGGCTTCCAGCAGGTTTTTGTCTCTTTGGACAGCATTTCTATTTATGCAGTTAAATGCATACCAGTGCCAAAAACATGTTTACAAGCAGGGCTCGGTAGCAACCATCCTAACATTGAGGGGATACCAGCAGTCCCTGAATGAAGCTGGAAGGTGTCCTTGTGTCTCTGCAAATCCAGCCCTTGGTGTGACTACAGAAAGGCCCTCTGGAGGCCTTATCTTTTTATTTTTATTTTTTTATTTTTTTCTTCAAGAAAATCTTATTCTACAATCAGTGTCAGGAGGCTTTCTTCTATAAATAATGCACAAATGAGTTTTCCAACCAGTGCTGAACATCACATTTCCTTTAAGTACTGAGTAAATACTAGAATCTAGGTTTCTAGAAATTTACCCTGCTGTAGGGTCAGATCATATTCCTACAACACTGTAATTAAGATCCAGATAGTTTATAAAAAACACTTAATTTCTACAGGCGTGCACACATAAGATTATGTTGATGTAATGGAATTTCTGTTGCAAAAGAAAAAAAAAATACATATTTTTTTCCTCTAGTTTGTAGAAGTAAAACAAGTCGGTGTGCATTTCAAATGAGGCACTTTCCATGAATTGTGAATCAATGAACAAGTTTAGGTACAACACTGAGAAATAGCATTTTTAGGCATTTTATTGTAGTAAAAGGGACTGTTCTGCAAAACGAGCTTCAGCCTTCAGCTGAACTTCTGCACATAGATTAATGTTAGTGGAATTAATATGTGAACTTGGATCAAGCCCAAGGAAAAAATAAATTGCAGTGAACCCAACATTGAAGTTAAAGGTAATTCTGTCATTGATTTTGGTACAGACAGCTGTTGGAGCCGAGCAGGATGCTGTAAAAACTGACATTGTTTCTATTATTAGCGCTGTGCTGAGGATCTATCTGCTTCAGATACCTCACCCATTTGATAGTACTCAGTCCTGATTCTCTTAACGAGTTTACTCAAATCTTGCTCGGAGTTTTTGAAGCTGCACAGGCGTGTGGGGAAGAAGCAGGCAGTGGGCACAGCAGGTTGGCAGAGCAGCTGCCCCCAGATGCTGCCTGTCGAGCAGAGCCAGAGCTCCAGCGTGGGGCATCTTGGGCTTCTCAGTCAGTGTCCAGGGTCCTCATGCAAAGTACTGCAAAGAAATATCCAAACGCTGGCAGTTCCTTTTCATCACCCAAGTACTTCAATATTATTATTTTGTTGTTTTCCAGAGAAAATGGTTGATTTAAGGGTTCGAGCACTAATATAGCAGGCTCCTAGTAGCCCAGTCATGAAACTCAGGGCTTGATAGCCAAACCTATTATCTCACCAGTCTTCTAATAAAACAGCCTAGGTGTTCCTGAACTAGAGGACATCTGTGGCATTGTTTTCCTCACTGTGACAAGAATCCACACAGTTTTTAGATAATTGGGTTGCTGTATTTTTTTTTCAACACTAATTAAAGGGAAAATATTTTGAAGTGAAGTCAGTCACTCTCCATTGGCAAAATACCACACTGAATCGTACAGGGGTGGGCTCATTCACAGCACTCCTAGCTGCATAGAGCATACTGTAAGGGACATAGAAAAAACATCAGTGAAAAATGGACAGTTCGGTGGAGATGTAAGCCATAGCATTGTTAGATCAATAAAATAAATATTATGGTTTTTATGTACAGCTATAATTATTTTCCACTAAAAAGGCTGCATGAAAGGGAGAAGCGTAAAAAACAATGTAGTTCAGTGCCGGCAGTCTGAGTGGCAGAATGTCTGCCTCCGCCTCTTTGCCTCTCTCATGCACACATCAAACAATTGCATTAGCACTTCTGTCTTTCTTCTCCCACCCTCTTTTTTCACACTATTTAAAAGCTAAAGCAGAGTGGTGTTGATAGTTGAACCTAGCAGCAAGTTTTGTTTGAACACAACATATACTATCAATGATAATTCAGAAATATCTGCATACATTTTGAAGGCCAGTTTAAGTAACTCTTAAAGACGCATTTCACCATTTACAAATAATAAATCATTTGTTCAGTTTACTGCTTCCAAGATCATGTATTTGTAGAAAAACAAGGTGGTAGATGTTGGAACAGCATAAAATCCTCTCTCTGCTCACAGGGATGCACTCCATGTACTTGTAGATTAAGGCTATCTATAGCATTTTTAAAAAACATTTTTACCTTATTACCCCTTTTCATTAAAAATATGTTATTGTAGAAGAACAAATTTAAATATTCAGTCTTTATTGCTACCTCTAGTACTGTGGGAGCAGCTGTTAAGGAATGGCATCTCAGTAACTCTGTGTGGTTGCTGCAGAGAATTGCTTTTTTCTTGACATGTTTTTAACAGTATTTAGATCAGACCCCAAATATTTGTAAATACCTTTCTCTGTAAAAAGCCATTACAGTGTAATCAGCCTCCCACCAGCATTTTATGTTCTGGCTATTAATGCTATATAGATGCTTTAAAATACATAGCTGTATTCTTCCTTATTTCCTTCCTTAGCTGTTCTGTTCCTATTAGTTAATGTCCCACATTCTCTTTTTGGCAAAGAGGCAGGGAGAAACTTGGAACTTTACATAGAAGCACCCCCCTTACATAGGGCATGTGTTTAGCATTGTGCTTATAGTCAGTTCACCCACTGAAATGACTCCGGTGCTGCTCCCATTAAAATTACTGGGACATTTGCTATCAAGTTCAGCAGATAGGAGTTTGTGTTCTTCATTTAAGTATTAGCAAAATATACACATATCTACTCATGAGCTTCCATAGCAAGCTTGCTCTTTCACTGAGTTAATATACCTTCTATAGGGCTGAAATTTCATGTTCATCAGTGGTCTGGTGTAATGCAAGGTAGTTACAAGTCATAATTTCTAAATAAAATCTGTGGACATCATTTGGAAGGTCTTATTTTTAATATAAAATAAAATAGACTTATAACATAAATCTTACAGACTCAATTTAGCATGGAACCCATTTAGCATGGAATATTTGAGGAAGTCTGTGGGAGCCAGCATCTAATTTCTAGTATTTAGTAGGACTTAAATCCGTAACTCCTATATACCCTCTAGAATGTCTCAGACACTCCCCAAAATTTACTCCCCAAAATCTCAAATGAAGACCAGAATCCAGCTAAAAAACAGCACACAAACACATAAGTGTCAATTTCTTAAAAAAAAAAAAAAAAAAGGAAATAAGAGCCCATAGGTTTGTGTAGAAATGTCTTATTCCGACAATACAGAAAAAAATATTAACACATGTTGGGGTTATTTTGTCTTGACCCAATGTTTTTTTGAATCATCATTTAATGAATATAATTATCTAATACATTTTTTCTCAAAGATTAATTCACTATCTTGGAATTAAATAAAGTACATATGATTCCTAAGGTTTCATGGCAAGTATACAAATGTTTATTGAAGACAGAATCATTTAGGGACATAAATCCATGCTGCTTGTTGAGGCATAACTTACTGTTGCCCTTGGGAGGGAAAGACACACTGTATTTGTGTGCGTGTTAATGAACACACATTTAATATACCAGAGCATTTTATTTGCTATGAAACTCAGGTTTTCATTTTATATTTTTATATAACACCCATTTCAATAGCATTTAATTGTCTGGTGTGTAGGAACAGATGAATTAAAGAAATCTCAAAAACTCTGAAAATTAAACAGAGCTGGTAGCAAATATCTATGTTTATTTCATAACTGCTCTATACATGTATCTCAGAAGGAGCTTATTTATTATCTGTATATGATTCACAGATTGTCATGGTAAAAATAAAATGATACTCAGGGGGAGAGTAAATAGGGATATAAAAGTCAGGAAACGTGACACATGAATTATTATCACTGTATATTAGCAAAATAAGTTCTGCTTTCTGAACAGTTTTTGTTATTGATTTGGTTTTGAAGTGTGTATATTTGGCAATGTTTGGGCACCACTGAACTCAAATTTCTGGTACGTTTTTGCCTGCATCCATTATGCTACTCTGTTTGCTACTGCTTTTAAATCCACGCTACTCAAAATTTGGCTGTTTAATGCCAGTTATCACATTTACATGACTATGAATAGCATAATTAGTTAAATTATCGAGGACAAGTTAACAGACCTTTCTACTGTCATTCTTCAGGTCATTTCAACTGAATGCCACCTGAGAGAGGAAGGTGCCCAGCAGAATGGCAGCTGTCAGTTCTGTGGCAGTGGTGTCTTTCTCCAAAAGACTTCAGGCTTTCTGACTCAGGGTGGGGAAACTGCCTTGGACCTGTCCCCTTATCATAGATCCTCTTCTCCTGATGCATGTTCTCTAGGAAGGGATGTATGCTTCAGGGACCTGAGCCAAGATGTGAGCCTGTTCAAATATTCAGAGCATGAGGCAACACTGAGCATTTCTATATTTGGGGAAGTGTGCTGACTTTTTTTCTCATATTGACTATGATAGAGATATATATCATGGGTGTTTGTGATGCTCATAACAATAATACTGTGTAATAATAGAGTATGTAATGGAGTGGTAAGTATCCTTTAGGATCTAAGCCAAAGCCCAGTAAATTCATTAAGCAGACTAGATTTCCAGCCACAAGCAGCAGACCTTGCACTTACATCAGAATTACAATACGGATCTCAGCCACAGTTCGTCTCTAAGAGTGTCTAGAAAATTTCAGGATCTGACTTTAAAATGAGATTTTTGAATAAAGCTTTTGGATGGCTCTTTCTTCCATAAATACTAAATATGAGGGTAGGCACAATGGACATGAATGTGAAAATGGATGCATCTTAGCACATCTTTGCATCTCAGTTTGATTGCACATTATGAGAGCTTGAGGTGTGCTGCTTTTTCTCCTGAAGCCTCACAATCACACAAGCCAGTGCAACATCTGGTGAAGAGAATCTGTCCCTGCCACAGCAGCACTCCGAAGTGAAATGCAAGGCACCAATCTCTTGCAGATTTTGGTAAAAAATTTGCAAATTTTCATTGCAAGTAGTACTCTACAAAACTGCTATCTCACATTTGCACGCATCTGCCTGAGATTGTATTACTTGTGGTAGGAAATATAAAGTAAGGGTGCTTCCGTGGAAAAGGCAACAAGGCCTTCTTCTAACTCCAGCTCAACAAGGGGTTTCCAACACGACACTGCCAATTCATTTACTCCCTTATGTCCACTCTCCAAATGCCAACTCAGACAGGGCACAGGAATGTGCTTGCTAAGTACTCAGGCACACCACATTGTAGTAGCTCATAAACAGTCTGTCTCTAAGATTAATATATGTATATATATGTGTAGTTAATACCTTAGTTTTTACTTGAGTACATTTTTACTGTTTTATTGGCATTTAAGGTTAGCCACAGTTTTGTTTTTTTTTTTAAACCTGATGTGACTGCTAAAGGTCTAAAAAACTAATGTGCTTTTTCCTGTCCTTGAGGAAATACGGAACTGATATTTATTTCTTTATTTGTTTGTTTATGAAGACCAAAAGCTTTGCCTTACTGGAAAAGCACTAGGGAGCACTAGTGATCATCCCTGTACAACTCTCTGAGTTCTTGCCAATGTGACTGCTAAATAGGCAATAGATTTTGTGAATTTAACCCCAGGATGTTTTTCCAGGTAGATTCCTCCAACTGAAGATCTAACTGAAAGGCTGCTTGGAAGAACATCAGTAACTGAATAATCTTATATTTTTTTCTGGGTGTTGCCAGGATGCTGACTATAAGTATTACAAGTGGGTAACAGTTGAATAAAATAAAATTCATTACGTATATTAGTTCTTATTCTTTGACCATTATCTGAAGTTTAATTGGTTATTTTTTTTACAATTATTATTATTATTTTTTTAATTTACCAAGCTAAAGAAGTAGAGAAACCAATGTTTTCTCCTCAGTGATTGTCAGTATAGATTGAGGGAAGCATGAAGAACATGTATTTCAGGAGAAAAATGTGGTCTACAGTAGCAGAAGTGAAAGAGAAAATTCGGAAAGGGAGTGCTGAAAATCTGGCATTGCTCTACCTCGTTAAATGTTACCAAGCAAAACCTCTGATAAGGAGTTCCTGTAATAGCTGTAAAGACGGATTGCAGGGCCCTTAGTCTATCTGTGCTGGAAGTCTTTTCATTAATTTGTCTTTTAGGTGTTATGCTGCATAATATGTACATAATATTGCACCTTGTATGTTTTATGTATTAATACATATGCCTGGACATCCTGCATTCCTCTGCATTATCTCAGATGAAGTCTACCTCTTACATGCCTCATATATGGTCTTTTGTCTGCAAAGCACAGAAGTTGTTGCTCACTAAACATATGAGGAAAACTTCCATAATTCCATACTAACTGAACAACCTTAGGCATTGCTTAGGCCTAAGGCAAACCTAATTAATGAAACTTAAAGGCAGAATTTGCTCAGACTCCCAGGATCAGTGGTACTGTGAAAAGCTCCTGCTGTGATGATACATTAGAGTCACAGATATGATAAAATGAGGCATACATTACTTTTTTAACAATCCTTTATTCCTGGTACAGAATACCACCCTCAGACTATGTTTTCACTGTTAACAATCAATCTGTTTCAAATAGAAATGCAGTTTTCCCTTCCAGCAGGTTTCCTTCCTATTCCCATTTTGTACAATGGATAAATAACAACTCTGAAAGGAATGCCTGTCAACTTTAATTTTGCCAAACATTTAAATGTTATAAAAATAAACTTAAAAAAAATCCCTAGACAAACCAAAATATTTCCACAATTTAAATACAAAGAATACAAGTCTGAACAGACAAATTATAAAGGAAAAAAGCCTATTAGCCTGGAGAACCGAAATATTCTGACATGGGGATCCTCAAAGGGAAAAAGCTCAGAATGAAAAGTAAAACTGACTTTGCACAGGCTTTTGTTGTCCAAATAAAAAGCAATGCAAACACACAAAGCATGAATTACACGCTTTCATTAAGCTGTTGTTTGTAAAAATATAGTGCCCAAGTCCTTTGGAGTCCTTCAGATTTCTATAACCACATGGAGCTTTGGGGATTGCTTCAGGAGCAAACCAGGAGTTTGTTCACCTACTGCAGGATCAGACCCCCAGCCAGCTGGTGTGAACAGATTTTACTGCAAAAGTGTTCCTCTGAGTTAGGAGTGACAATTTTTTCACCAAGACATTTTTGCCAGTGGAACACTGAAAGAAATTCCTTTATGTTTCTACAGAATCACATTCTCCAGTTATGGCATTTTTCTATATGGAAATGTAAACAAACTGTACCACTAAGCTCATTTATATAAATAATAGAGCTGATTAGAACTGATAGCTGTGGTGCAGTTATATATTCATTGTCATCCCAATTGGATGCCAATATCTGCATTAACAGTTTGAATGCTAGATTCTGCACTTGGGTAGGAATAATGTTGGGCATAACTACAGATTGGTTAATGAGTGATTGGAGAGCAGCCCTGCAGAAAGGGACCTGGGGGTGCTGGTTGACAGTAGGCTCAACATGAGTCAGCGGTGTGCCTTGGAAACCAAAAGGGCAAACCACATTTTGGGATGCATTAAAAACTGCATAGCCAGACGCTCAAAAGAAGTGATTCTCCCTCTGTATTTAGTGTTGGTGGGGCCTCACTTTGCGTATTGTGTGCAGTTTGGGGCTTCACAATATAAAAAAGATGTTAAGGTACTTGAATGTGCCCTGAGGAGGGCAACAAAGCTGCTAAAAGGGCTGGAAGGCATGTCCTATGAGTAGAGGCTGAGAAGACTAGGTTTGTCAAGCTTGGAGAAATGGAGGTTGAGAGGTGACCTCATTGCTCTCTCCAGCTTCCTGAGGAGGGGAAGTGGAGAGGGAGGTGCTCATCCTTTCCCCCTGCTATCTAGTGACCGGACGCATGGCAATGGCTCAAAGCTGTGTCAGCAGAGGTTCAGACTAGACATCAGGAAAAACTTGTTTACCAAGAGGGGACTCAGACACTGGAACAGGCTTCCTAGAGAGGTGGTAGGTGCCTCGTGCCTGTATATATTTAAGAGACATTTGGATAATGCCCTTAATACATTTTAACTTTGGGTTAGCCCTGAAGTGGTTAGTCAGTTGTACTTGATGTTCTTTGTAGGTTTCTTCCAACTGGAACTATTCTATTCTATTCTATTCTATTCTATTCTACTCTACTCTACTCTACTCTACTCTACTCTACTCTACTCTATTCTACTCTACTCCAGATACCTCACTGGTGAGATAGGAAAAAGAAAAAAGTTCTTCATTCAATTTAACAAGCTAAATTTTGAGATTGTAATGAGCATTTCTCTTTTTGAGTTAATAGAAATTTTACACTTCTAATTGTCATTGCTCTTTCTGACCCTAGTAGCAATGGTGGTCGTCTAGCAAAAAAGTGGTGTCGTTTGTGCCATTGACACTGTGGGAGTCCAATGACAGAGACTATAAATCAATTTACAAGAAATTTAAAAGCAGGGGACAAAACCCATGAACATTAATTTAAAAACTGCTTCAGACCACCATAATTTTTTATTAACTAAAGTGCACTTTGATCTCCTTTGAGATTTTAACGTTAGTGTGATGAAATCCATCAGATTTAACAAACTGACTAGTGTCAATGACAGTATTTATCCAGTACATTGCACATACATGGCACTACACAGCAAATGGAAGGTCACTCAGTTAATCCTGGCTCCAAAGGTATAAGTGGATATGATCACACGCAACACAAAAGCAATACATATTGATCAGTATGGCACTGCTCCACTGAACAGATGTTTCCTGAAAAGACAGTGGAAGCAATTTGGTACAGGAGGCCTCCTTTGCTCTGTCCTGTGATGGTAAACTGGGACTTGACCAGACTGCTTCATGGTTACTGTGGAGCAGCAACACTCCCAATGCCATCCTGGCTCAAACAGTATTGTTCGAGAAAAACCTTCAGTGAAGTCAATGCAGCTTTGCATCCCCTCCCAAGATGCCCCAGAGTATCCAAGTGCTGAGGTTAGTTTACTCTGCCAGCATGTGGTTGTGAGTCACAGCTTGGCAAGCAGAGGTGCTCTCACAGAACCGGTTCCTTTAAGATTCATTAAATGCTCCTACAAAACAGAGATGAATCTGTTTTAAACGCCCCCCCTCCAGTGTTTTACCTGCCCTCCTCCCCCCAAGTATTTTGTTTTATAGCTATGTCCAGCCCCTAAATCTCCGCAGTTAGGGTCACTCGTGCAGAGAATCACCGACTCTCCTGTCTGCTGAATAAGGCAGACCAGCACGTCTGCACTGAAGGTTTGTATCCAGAGATCTTAAGGTCTTAAAGAAGGTTACACAGGGATGCACACTGAACCCTGATGGACGTGGCTGTCGAAACTGATTTGATCTCACGTGCCTCAGCTCCCTCCATGCCTACCCTGAGATGAATCCACACTGAGGTGGAGAAAATGTGAAAAAAGTGTGGTAAAAAACACAGCCCTCTTTTTTATTAAGTAGGCAGCAGCATTAAGCACGGGGGATCATGTGAAATGATTAGTCAGGAAACAAGGAATGAACTCAAACTGAGAGGGAGTAGAAATAGCTGATAGACAATGCAAGGGGATCAGACATGTCTGCTGTAGAAATTTTCAGGACATTTATACCCCAGCAAGAAGAATGCGTTCTTCCTGATGAATCCACAGCTCTGCAAACCTGGAATTTTCTGATAAGACTTCATTGTGTTAGCAAAGCCTGATGATTTTGGTGTAATACCTGTCATACAGAGAGGTTTTCTGCAAAAGTCACTGGGGCCACACTAGCAGGAAATGGGTGGGAGACGAGAATCAGGTTACTTATGCTTGGGAAGGTCATGGGTGTGGTGGCCATAAATTTTCCTCCTCCTGTAGCTCCCATAGCTATCTGCTGAGGTCTCCGTTAGCAAAGCCACTTCAAAACAGGTATTGCTTGATGCTTAAAATAATTACAATGTTTTGTTTCCCCCCCCCCCCCCAACCCCCAACTAGAATGAAATGTAGTTTTTGAAAAGCTGCCATTATTCTGTACAATCTCTAGCTGCTGGCTGTTCTTCTGCCTGTGTCACTGGGCTGATCAAAGCCTTCTGACTTCACTGGAAGCATCAGTTGTGAATGTGTCTGGAAGTGCCACTTAATCACAGGGGCTAACCTTTCAGGGCAACAGCAGGCAGGAGAGCTTAGAGAAACATGCCAGAGAGTCAGAGTTAACCATTAGGAGGCTGTGAGAATCTTCTACTGAACACAGGCAGGAGGAAGAAGGGTGAGAGATGGAGTTCAGAAACCATGCAAGGCTCTTGGGAGAACCCTGATTCAGCAAATCACAGATTCCTCTGTCTTTAACTTCAAGGCTGTCTAAACTTAATAAAGTGGCTAAGTAGACATGTAATTTTAATTATGGCAAAAAATCCTAGTCTTCATTGAGACAATTCATGCACATAGAGCTGTATACATGCTTAAATGCTTGGATGGGTTTTGAACTGGCACTCAGTAAAACTATTTTGCCACCATGTCTTCTTGTTTGAAATTCCCACATTGCAAATATAGGCACTTTGAATAATGAATATCTACTCTTGAGGTGGTGTTCC
The DNA here is from genome assembly GCF_009769625.2 of Cygnus olor. Classification (NCBI taxonomy): domain Eukaryota; kingdom Metazoa; phylum Chordata; class Aves; order Anseriformes; family Anatidae; genus Cygnus; species Cygnus olor. The sequence continues at coordinate 11,244,449 of NC_049172.1, read as the reverse complement.
ATGAGATTTTTGAACATTTTAAAATGTGGATGACAAGTTACTAAAAATCTGTCTATCTAGCATCATTATGGTACTGTTGTGTTCAGCATACTCCAACTGTTTCTCTGTGACTGTAGAACATTTTATCTGTTACTATCTGGCCAAGAATCATAGAGTCATAAGGGTTGGAAAAGACCTCCAAGACCATCTGGTCCAACCATCCCCCTACCACCACTGTCACCCACTAAACCATGTCCCTAAGCACCACATCCAACCTTTCCTTAAACACCCCCAGAGACAGTGACTCCACCACCTCCCTGGGAAACCTGTTCCAAAGCCTAACCACTCTTTCTGAGAAGAAATTTCTCCTCATTTCCAATGTGAACCTCCCCTGGCACAACTTGAGGCCATTCCCTCTAGTCCTATCACTAGTTATCTGTGAGAAGAGGCTGACCCCCTGCTCCCCACACCTTCCTTTCAGGCAGTTGCAGAGAGCAATAAGGTCTCCCCCAAGCCTCCTTTTCTCCAGACTGAACAACCCCAGCTCCCTCAGCTGCTCCTCACAGGACTTGTGTTCCAGGCCCTTCACCAGCTTCGTAGCCCCTCTCTGGACATGTTCCAGGGCCTCGATATCCTTGTAGTGAGGGGCCCAAAGCCGAACACAGTGCTTGAGGTGCGGCCTCACCAGAGCAGAGCACAGGGGGACGATCACCTCCGTGGTCCTGCTGGCTGCACTATTCCTGACACAAGCCAGGATGCCACTGGCCTTTGTGGCCACCTGGGCACACTGCCAGCTCATGTTCAGGTGAGCATTGACCAACACTTCCAGGTCCCTTTTCCTGTGCACAGCTTTCCAGCCACTCTGCCCCAAGCCCAAGTAGAAACAGAAACAAACACCTTTCGGTTTGGTCATTACATTTCATACAGCATAGTGGTGAACTTGTTTGACTGACTGACCATTATATCTAAAGATAATTGTGTATGTCGGATGGCCTTGTTTGAATATTTAGATTTTGTAAAGACATATTTAAAACCCTCCAGATTCCTGCCAGTTTCATGTGAAATCTGACACAGACATAACTCCCTCTTTATTTTCACAGAAGTATTTTCAGAATTTCAGCACAAATTGGCCTCATTGTTGCTGTTAAGTTGTAGCTGCCTGCATTTTATGGAGATGTGTTTTACTAAGAATTCTTCAAAACTCTCATTGACTTAATTTTGATCTACACTTCACTATATAAGTCTAGTACTTAACATTTGAGTTCTCCAGTTTCAGAACGAGCAATGATGTTTACAAAATGAAGTTATTTTGCTAGTTGGGTTGCAAAGCCAATGTGATACTCTGTTGCAGAGTTATGCATGTTAGCTTTTGTAAGATGAGGTGAGGTGGTGCCTATCTGCAGTCTGCCATCCGCATGAATTGTCACTCATTTTACTCCAGTGAGGTCCTTACTGAGGCAAGGTATCTTGCTTTGATAAGGGATGTGGGAATGGTGCTGTATAAATCGGCAAGAAAGAACATAATATGAAAACTTTATCCCTTAAATATTAGTTGCATAGAGCATGGTTATTCCTCTGTTTAACCCTTTCTTTCTGAACTGGGTAGGGAACTTCATTCCTTACAGCAAATGCCATGTAACTGACTGGTGCCCTGACCAATATTCCAGGTGGATTATTTCCGTTTTCACACCGATGTGGATGAGACCTTGCCTTTCATACTGTAACTGCTTTTTAAGTGCCCTTTACACGGTCCCTTTTTACGTACGGCAACACGCCTGTACTGTGGCAGGCTCACAAGAAAAAAATAATTACGAAGCGCGTTATCAGAAAAGGGGATGAGGAAGTGAAATCAGCCGGTTCCCCTAGCGTACGGGAGAGGAAAAATAAAAGAATAGATAAATAAATAAATAAATAAACACAAAATCCTTGGGCAGATGGTGAGTGTAAACACACCGGGGCAGAGCTGAATTCCTGCCCGGCAGACCCGGACTTTCACCCCCCGCGCTGCGCCTACCCCTGCCGGCCGCGGAGGCCGGGGAGGCTGCCACGCACGGACACACACACACGGACACACACACGGACACACACACGCGTGTGCACGCGTGCCTCTCGCCCCCCGCAGCCCCCCACACGATCGGAGCCGGCCCCCCCGTCCCCCCCCGGCGCCCCGACACACACGCGGAAGCGCCGCCCCGGCCCGCCCCCGCCCGCTGCCTCCCTCTCTCTGTCCCCGCACGCCGCCGACCCGCCCGCCGCGCACACGCACGCACACCCCACAGCCGCAGCATGACTGACTGACACCGACCGACCGACTGACGGACCGACACCGGCTGGGGCGAGCGGCCCCGGCCGCATCGTTCGCCCCGCGGCCGCCCGGCGAGCCAGCAGCAGGCGGGCGGGGAGGTGGCGGCGGCGGCCGCCGCAGGGGTCCCCAGCCCCCGCCGGAGGAGCCTGGCCAGGTAGCGCGTCCCTTCAGCACGGCCCCGGGGCGGTTGGTGGTGGTTGGTGGCGGGGGGCGCCAGGTGCTGAGGGGATGCCGAGGGTGGCGCCCCGCGGCGGCCCGGCCTCGCCTCGCCTCGCCTCAGCGCTGGCGGGGCGGCGGCTCCCGGCCGCCCTGCGCCCTTGGCTGGGCGCTGCCGGTGCCGCAGCTCGGCGCTGGGGGACGAGGAACCGGCACGGAGGTGCTGGGTGGGAGCCCGCAGGTGGCACCGGGGGCTGGCCCCGGGGCCGCCGTGTGGTGGCTGCAGCCCCCCTGCGGAGCCGGGCTGCGCCTCTAGAGGGGTGTGAGCCCCTCAGGTCAGTGGGAAGACGCGGTGCTTTTTGTCTGGATCCTTCCTTGGGGTTCTTCTCCTCATTCTTCTCCTTCTCCCCACACCCCCCTGTCTATCGAGGAAGCTGCCCGCGACCTGTGGGGGTGAGAGGCAGAAGCCTTCTCGGAAACGTGAGCGGGCACGGTGGTGGTGCTGCGGGTCTCCTGGGGCCTGTGCGCGGGGTTGGGTTTGGGGGAAAGGAGCTGGAGGATGCTGACAGTTCTCCAGAAACACACGGCAGGCTTAAAAGGTGGAGCAGATGGTGATGGTGCCGCTTATTATGGGAAAGGTTTGTGAAAATCCCATGTCCGCTCTAGATAATTTGTGCCTTTTCTCCTGGCTGAAAGAGGTGACCTTTCACTTTTCTGCAAGGGAAAGAAAGTTGCAGAGAGTTTTTTATTTTGCTAGGGAACACAGCAGTCCTGTTTTTCCACAGAGAATTGAACCCCTCAGAGCTTTACGTCCGTCTTGCCTTTGAAACTGACAACAGTAAGTTTCTCAGCTTAGAGAAACGTGGAACGCTTTGTTTTCCTATCACACACCTTTATAGTGGAACGTAACCAGAAGGGAGACTCAAAGTCTCTTCCTTATTCTTTTCTATGCCAGATGTGTTTTTTCTATCTAGTATATATTGTGCTTGAAGTGTTAAACTCTCAGGGGGCATGGAGGTGGGGATGTGAGGCAAGGTCTACTAGTTAGTTCAAACAATTCTCTGTGCTCATACTTAAGAAGGAGAGAAAGGAACATGTTGTAAAAGCAGCTGAGGAATATATAAAAGTGAAATATTAATGAACTGGAAAAGCTTAGATAGTAAGACATTGCGCCTAATCATTTAGGGGGGTTCTCGTCCTCCTTACAGTTCCACATTTTATGTGTCTCTGTAGTACAAATGCAATTAGTATAAAGGACGGCAAGATTTGTATTTATCTAGCTAGAAGTAATAATAATGCATAAACCTTGTTTTGCATTGGTGATTATCTCTTGGGGCTTGCTTTGCCCGTGATTTCTGAGGCTGCTGTAGAACAGAGTATTATTACAGGAACAGTAAAAAAAAATATGTCAAGAATGTTTTCTTAGAAATGGAAATGTGAAAGGCTGACTCAGTCCTGGAATAACTCAGAGGAAGGATTAGCCTTCGAAAGTCCTCTCAGAGACATGATAATGACTTTTCACTCTGAAGTTATTGTTCTCTAGGATCGCAAGCAGAGAGCAACATCCCATAAATAGACAGCACCGTCTCGGGAAAAGGTAGTAATGTGGCTGTCCAGGCTATGCTGGAAGCGTGTCATGCAAACAGGGGATACGTCCTGCAGGTTGGAGTTCCTTTACCTGCTGGAATCCAGAGTGCGGCGGTCCCTGCGGTGTTTCAGTCTGGAGTCCTAACATGCATTTCCAACTTCTGGGTTGTTTCATATGTACGTGAGTGAATATACTTACTGAGGAATAGTACAGGCAAATTAGGATCCCCTGCTCTGGTAAAGACTGCCTCAATCTCAGTAGTTCAGCCATTGGGAAATGGAAAGAGAGAGTGCGGCTGTCCATTTACACTGTGTTTTCCTTTTAGTGCAATTTTTGTTTGCTTTCTATAAAGATTCATCTCTGGCTTGCCAGGATGTTCCTGTTTGTTGTTGTGGTGTGGTGTGTGCGTGTTTATTTATTTATTTTTAATTAGTTCTTAGAAAGAAGCAGATAAAGATGGAAGCTTTACCCAATCCTACTGGGAAAGGTTAGAGAGAGAAGCTTAGGTCTCTTCTTACTGGAGGCTGATCCACTTTCTGCTAAATTCTGAATTCTTGCAGTAGCTTTCTCAGGCAGCTCATTGGGCGAATTCAGTTCAGTAGGCAAGTTGTCTGTCAGTCTGCAGCATGGAGTACCATAGCCCTGACCTTGCTCCCTGGCAGGACTTTTTGGAATATCTTGTGCAAGACCTATCTTCTGGAGGGCTTCGTGCAGGCCTGAGTAAGGGGATGGGTGTAGAGTCATACCAGAAGGAGGACCTTGAATAGCATGCAGGTGTGTACCATATCTGGGTTATGTGGAGAGAGAGCATTTGGTATTTAAGTCTGTTAGTCACAAAATGCTGAGAAGGTGAAGTCTTGTATCTTCAGGCCTAAGCGTATGGTTGTGTGAGAGTACAGTCTGTTGTGCTGCATAAGCTTTGGTTGAGTTTCTCATTCAAGCCTAATGCCTCAGATAAGCTGTGTAGTCAATAGCTGAACACTGAACAATTTTAAAATACATTTGGCAATGTTTCTGTTTTTTAGATGGATTGTTTTATAAATTATGAGAGGGGTGTAAAGTTGTTGCTCCATGTGGCCAAATTCCTACTCTTCCACGAAGGTTCTTGGGAAAGACTATGGCTTTGTTGGATTAGCTCATCTGGAGCAGTTGGAAGCTCACAATTGCATAAGGTCAATGTATGTTTTTCACATGTGGTTACAAATTATAAAAGTTCGAGTCTCTGAGAGATGTATTTTGTGAAAATAAACTTAATGGTAGATTTTGAAAAGCATAAAATTGCCTGTTCTCAGGATGTGACATTTCCACACCGTTTTAGTTCATGGATCATCTAGTGCTTTCACTGCACTTCCAGAGATGTCCTAGTTTAGGGAGGCTGTGTATTTACCAGGAGTTACAGACCTTTGAGGCAAGGTTGGAATTGAAAGCTGTACAATTGTTTTTCTGTGATTGATTAAAATGGGTAAAGCATTGGATGAAATGGCATTTGTGTATCAGTGAAAGTATTCATGGAAAGGAAATCTCATAGACACTTCGAGTCAAATTAATAGGCACAGTTTATTTTTAGAATAACTACCAGTTTGTTAGGGGCAGGAACTGAACTGTATTCTCTATCTTGCAGACATTAATGCTTGTTATAAGATTCAGTGTCTCAGGTCTTCTACCTTGTGAACAACTTTGTTGAAACTGGAGGGGCTAGCCACAGACGGGGGGGGGAAAAAAAGAAGAAAAACAGGCCCTGCTTGCCACTATGTATGCATGTTTTCCTGAGAAATAATTTTGCAGCTTCATTGTGCTTTTCTCATTATTGTGTTTATTTGGCCATTTTCTACAATGACAGTAAATGGCGTTATGTTGATCAAATAAGTACGCTTTTGTATTAGACCTTAACTATTGAGTGTTTTGGCTGTGTGGGATGGTACGTCAAATACAGCACTTGTAAGCGCTTAAAATGCGTAGCATGATTTGTGCCCGTACCATTGCACGTTTATTTTTATGCTTCAGGAAGGGCCTGTAACTGTGAGGTTATGGAAGAGGCAGCCATATATTTTACATGCAGTTGTATTAAAAACCTGTATAGCTGTTCGCTAGTTAACTGTCTGGTTATTTTTATTTACTGCTTTTTGACTTCTACTGGAGAATAAGGTGTATCACTTAGATATTGTAAATGCACACACACTGTAGCTGAAGAGTGTAGTTTGTTCTCCATTGTGTGGCAACAAAATGTTAGTGTTTCCTACAGAGACTACTGTTTCTATCTGAAAGAGGGGTCTGCCCTGTGCAGGATACTTGTTTTATACTAAGATACAAGGATAGTATAAGAGAACAGAAATGCAACAGAAATAAGAGAACAGGCAAGCAGTAAGTAGAAAATGACGTTAGAAAAATTATAACGTTAGAAAAATACATTGTATGTTGTAGGCATTTTGTGACTCTACACAAAAACAATAATAAAAAAGTAAATACACTATCGAGGTGTATTATAATGATCTGAATGATGATGCTGACACAGAGTATCAGCAATGTTTTCACCTGACCTTAATGACATTCCAGAAACTTACAATATTCAAAAGTACTAAACTGTCTATAGACATTACTTTTTTTTCTTTTTTTTCTTTTTCCCTACTTATTACTATTAAATCCCCTGTGAGTTTTGAAGTGTGAATCTGTAATTATTTTCTTCACAGATGGGAAATTGAACCAGTGTTTGGGTTGAAGTCACACAATTGATTTGTGGTAGAAAAAGACAGTTGAACTGGAATATGTATCTCAAGTTCCACAGTATTATCTTAATAACTCATCTGTCTTAGTATATATATATATATATATTTTATTATTATTATTATTTGGCATAGATGTGGATATTTCCTGCAGATACGGTTGCAGGATTTGGACATGAAATTATGCACCATTTTCTCTGTTAAGGTTCATTACTAGCAAACTGTTTTTTCAGTCTAGGAGAAAAAGCTTTTCCAGGATTTTGTTTTGTTGGTAAGTATGAGAGAAAGTAGTTCAGTCGCTCCTAGAATGTAATGACACTTTTACATTATTTAAGAAAATGCCACTTAATTTTTTATAATGCTTTAGCATATCAGGAATTGGAGATCCAACAATCAGTAACGCTTCTGAGGGTCACAGCTGCCTTCTAGTGAGAAGAACCAGTTGTGACAGATTGGTAGGAAGCTTTAAAAAATACTCTTTGCCTGTAAATTTTTATAGTGCAAATCATTGCTTCAGAAAATATATTGGTTCCAGTGCATTCCCAGCTTTAGTATTCTCACTCTTGTTTTTTGGCCTCTTTCCTGCTGCTTCCTTATGACATGCCATCTTGATGTGATCTTTTGAAATGTTTTGATGGGAAAATATCAGTTCTCCAGTGTTTTTTTTTTTTTTTTTTTGTAGCACTGTGGTACTTAGGATAGAAACACACACACACACACACACACACACACACACATATATATGCACACATACCTACAGGTTCCTTATCTGTATGTTGCTTGTGACATGGATTAAACCTTGAAGCAGAACCTGTGAAATAATTACATTTGTGCAAATGCCACCTTCTAATGACGTTGGCCTGTCCTGGTGCCCAGCACATAATCTCAGGCCCTAAGAAAGATGGAGTAACCTGAGTCAGCTGGAACATGGTGGAAGGTGTGTGGGCTGCGCAGGTTACAATGGCAGGTTCTGCACCCTCCATCAGTAACCAAATACACCAGTATTCATTAGTGTCTTGTAATTATATGTAGTGCAATGATTATACTGAGGATATATATCTGAAGTCTCCTTTATTTTTTATTTTTTAATTACTCTAGTGTTTTGCATCCATTTTTCACTGTGTGCCTGGTGAGGGGGGGAGGAGAAGAGTGAAGTTTTGCAATACATTCTTGGAGAATTTTTGGCCAGTGGTGGAACTGCTACTGATTTGAACGGGAGCCTCAGTGACCATTTAAACAGCTTGTATAACTTTAAAAAAAGATAATTAAAATATGCATATGCAGGCTGGATTCTTGATGACCAGCTATACAATGAGTACAAAGATAATAGTTCTAACAGTCCTGTGAAAAAGAAGATTGCCGTTAATTTTCTATATTAATTGTCTTCATACTTATTACTTTAGTCTGTACAAGAAAAACAGTATTTATTCTGTTAACACAAAAGCCTTAAGTAAGAATTTAATGTGTCTACTGAAACAATGAAAGTGCTAACAAGTTAATTTCATTTGCAGTATTCAGAAACATTAATAAATTGCCTTGGTAAGCAAGTTCTTCCAATGTTATATTAATTTTTTTTTTCTCTTCATATTGCTGAAGGGAGGTGACTGGCAGAAAATGACAATACAGAAAATGATATGGCTTTCTGCGTGCTTATGTAGAGCGAAGTGATGCTCTAAGTTGATGTTGATTCTTTCAGATTCACAGACCTCCTAAAATACTGTGAGAGCAGATCATGCTTTCAGCTGAGTGTGAGCTATCAATTTTACTTAAAATGATAAAGCAGCCGTAGATAATAAATATTGATACATATTATTTTTTAAATATTTCTCAATATTTAAAATGAGTTTTGTTTGGGACACATCGTGTGCATAGGAAATGACATTGACAAACTGACCTAATGTAACACACGTTAGTTTTGGTATGCATATAGAAATGCAAACATTGTGCAAACCTTGTTGCATTACTATGCTATTTGAAAAAAAAAATACAATTCATTACATGAAAGTACACCTGCTCGTCTTCCAGAGACACTCTGAGAAGGAATACTAATTGTTCCATGTACATCTCATCTGTTTGAGATTAATGAGTTCTAAAGAACCTTGAGTGGGTGAACCATGTAGATACCTTCTATTTTATTTTGGTTTTGCTGTTTTCCAATGTAAAAGTAGATGCGATAATATAAGGAACGTGGTGTGCAAAGGTGATGGCAGGCTCTGCCCTCACTGTGAGTAGCAAAATAACGTCTTTTTGTTTTGTGTGAGTTATCTAGTATCTTGTAGCTATAGTTAGTGTGGTGACTATACTGTGGGTAGAAAACTGAAGCATCCCGATTTCTTAGTGTTTTCAACCTTCTTTTTTTTTTTTTTTTGTTTGTTTGTTTGTTTAAATGTGTCTGTTTTAAGTTCTTTAAGAAAAGTTGGCTCTGTAAGCCAGTGGTTAAAGTGCTTATGATTTTAATGATGCCTTCATTATATCCTTAAATAATATTCTAGTATCTGTTAGTTTGCTTTGTACAACAAGTGTGTTTTTTTTCTTAACACCTCTTAAAATAAAATTATCAACATTTTTTTATGATGTTTTGTAGAATGGCCAAAATGCTGCAAATACAATTGATGTGAGTAAGTTCAGTGTGTCTGAAAATAAACTGATCTGTACCTAGAGGCAGCTAGTGGCAGTTATGCATGGGCACAATACCGAGTGGGAAACAGGATATTTAGAGTTTTTTACAAAGTTCAGGTGGAGCAAAATTCAAGAAGACCGGGGATTTTAAAATGCTTGCCTGGATCTTAAATATTCAGAAAGGAAATATGGGAAAGTAAAAGGAAGCATACAGGATTTGGAAGAGTTGTATCAAAACATAAAAATGAGGAGAGTTATGGAAAACATGCATATGGAGTACATGAGGAAGAAAAAAAAAGGAACATAGATGAGTAAGTTTGTCAACTGTTAGGAGCTGACACCACAAATGGCTTCTCTTTATCTGCTGTTCTGCTTCATAGCTGGTAAAGTTGGGCATCTGCTGAGAGGGGGGAAGCAAAAGAGGCAGAGGAGAATTATTTGGGAAATGAAAGAAAAATCAGCTGTTGTATTCTCCCGGCTCTGTCTTTGTTCTACCCCTCCACAAAAGGGCTGTTAGAAGAAATACAGGGATTAGTCACATGAGCGGCAAGGTAATCTCAATCCTCTCTAAGCTCTCATATTAACATCCTGATCTTGGTCAAATGGGTTTTTGGTGGCTGACTGCCTGTGGCAAGGTCTCAGTGAATTTCACACCAGCTCATAGCTCTCAATAAGGGAGTAATGTACAGGTTGAGAGTTTTGTCTGTTAATGTAGGTTTTGCTTTAGATTAAACTTTTAACAGGCAGAAATTGGAACCAGAAGAAAGCTGTTCTAGACTGTCAGATCTGCAGCTCTGCTACGCATATGTATATTTTTAATGTACAGAGATGTTAGCCTGAATTTGTTTTTAGTGTTTGACATGAGCTAAGAGCATACATGCAGTTCCCTTATGAGGCATAACTAAGGCCTAGTAACTTGATTATCCATCTGAAACTTCTTTGCCAATAGACGCATATCATTTATACCTGTAGTAGTTTCAAATTAGGAATGCTAACAGATGATGAGGGCTAGGGCATTAATGAGACTTGAATGAGGTTTTTAACTAACACATCCTGTGTGTTGCTTAGAAGGATCCCTACTATTCCCCAGACAACACAGGGATCAATTTTCTGGGGTAAATACTGCGTGCAAGCATATACTTATATGTAAGCATTTATGGAAGTTAGAAGGTAAGTTATGTTGCTTTCAGTTGAAAGCTAGCCTCTGTTTGAGAGTAGTAGTGTGTTGTGCAAGAGTTCCGGAAAAAAAAGGTTTAATTTCATTTACTTGCTCTAATGCAATAAAATCCAAAAGTATGTTCACAGATAAGCTTATAAAATCTACTCCCACATCACTAAATATTTAGTAATTGGGAAGGGGAGAAAATAACAAAACAAAAATAAAAAAATACTACTCATTCCGTTTTTAGGGAGTTTAACATGTTGTGTGCAGGTGCTTCTGAAATCTGTATATTAGCACTGCTCACATTACAGCTTTCTTTAAAAATGGCCTCAGGGTGATATTTGTTGTTCATTGAAGAAGGTAAGCAAGAAGTTAGTATTGGAAAATGCTGTGAGAATTTTAGAGTTCCTGTTTTTTCATGCTTTCATGTTTATTGAATTGGGATCCTACAGATTAGCTATTTTATTGTGATTTTGTATGCTTTAAAAATAGTCAAGGAAAAAAAAAAGTTGTATGTTCAGGTTAATGATTCTCTTTTCCTTATAGTTTGCCATTGGCCGGGACAATACCTTTAACTTCCAAAACGCTGAAGCTGAACACTAGGGAAATTATAAAACACTTACGCAGCACTGTATCTTTATACAGCATTTTCTAAATATAGTCTAAGTCCTTGTCGTAAAGAGTTTGTATACTTTAAATAAAATAAGACATGACATGACACAGAGCAGCTTGAGAAGCCTGAGGGTGGCATGAGAGCTATTGGTGAGGGAATGGAAGAACTGTTTTAAGTCAAGAATTTGGGGAAGGCTTGAATGGACAGTGAAAATGCACCCCCCCCCCCAACCAACCAACCAACCAACCAAAACCAACAACAAACAAACAAGCAAAAACCCACAAACTTTGAACTTGTTGCCCCATGAGGTTTTTATTACTGGTTTGCAGAAACCAATATTTCTTTGTATTTAGATAATAAAGCAGTAAATACATGAGATCTATGTAGATTTTTTTTAAAAAGAAGTATTAAATAATGAAGTCATAAATAAAAGTAGCTTGTGGGTCTGGATACTCAGCTAGTATTATAGTATTACTTCCTTTGTTGGAGCCAAATGTACCTACTGCCAATAGCTCCTGTTGGCCTTGTATTTATTATACTGAGCAGTGTCTGCTGATGCTGAACTATAGCGCCTTGAGCACTGTTATATTGTTGGTTCTCCTCCATTCGTCTTGAAACTGGTTCTCTGTCCCAGAATTAGAAAATGAAGCTTGCAAAGCTTTGGTAAATTATGTTACTCAGAGGATAAGTTGAAAACACAATAGCATGACAAAGCTTGTCCTGATTTCTTACAAAACCATTACTTGCTATCCTAGTGTCCTTGTGTATTGTTTCTGCATTAATCTGCACCAGGTATTTTTGAATTTATTAGTTGATTTCAGCAATATTTGACAAAAGCATGGAGATCTCCAAACTTAATTTAAGTTTTAATAAGGTTTATGAAATCTGAGGAGAGGTAGAGACTATGAGCTATGAGAGGTAGAGACTAAGTTCTTCAACTGAGAGAAGAGATGCCTGGTAAGCTCATTCTATGTTAAGTAGCAAAGAGTTGAACTAGAAGAGGATTCTTGTACGTGTCCTGGCTGCTGGGAGCTTCTTAGGCATTGAAATGAACTAACCACAATATGCAAATATACAGGAAACTAGGCCTTGTTAGATCTGGTGTTCATTATGATATGCAAGAAAAAAGCCTGAGCAATTTTCTTAATTATTTTTTTTATGGTCTTCCTCCCTTCCCCTAGGTTATTTTTATATAACCTTTTCTAAACGTGTAGGGTGGAGCACTTGTTCAGGGCATCAGACTGACGCCTGCCTTAAGAGAGTTGATTTTTTTGAGCCCATATGCTATATTTGTTTACACCACCAGAAGATTTGTTTTTGTTTTTAATGCTTGCTTACCTGAAGTTCTCAAGGAAGCATGTTGCAGGTGTGGAGTGTTTGTTAAACTCTGCTTTTGACTAAAAGGACCACAGATGTTGTATTCTTAAGTTAGTCTGTTTTCATTGACATCCAGTGAGTCTATCAGCAGAGGCAAAGAAGGCCAGACTTGATTTCTGTGTGCTGTGTGGTGTCAGAAGAGAATGGAGAAAGCCCAAACAAACCCTGTTGTCAGGAAGGTACAGATTGTTTTTGTTTTGAACGAATGCACCAAAATGCTTGGAAGGAGAATAGAAAACATGCCAACATACTGAACTGGCCATAGTAAGTAACTGAATGAAAGATCCCGGTTACAGGTACCCAGCTGAGGATGGAAAACTAAAGTAAACTGTGCTATGTTGTCAATCGACATCTCTCTAATACCGCTAGTTTACGGAGGCACATTAGAAGCAGAGAAACAGGAGAAAACTTCAAGTAGAAGTACGCGTTTTCCTGTGCAATAGCAAAACACTTAGCAATTAGTAGTCAAGACAAAATCCAAATACACAAGAGTGTGCAATCCTACCAGAATTTTCAGTGATTAGTTGCTCTAGTAGCAAATGAGCTTAAAAATAAAGCAAAAGAGTCTTTGTGTCAATAGAAGCTTAACATATGCATGGAAGCATAAGTTTCAATACTTATGCTTTCTAAATTTTAGCACAAAGTTATTAATTTTTTTAACTGTAGCTTATCACAATTTATGATGAAGAACAATGTGTAGAATAAATACAGAAGAAGTGTTTGCCCTAGACTTTGAAAAATGATTATAAGGTATGAGTGTTTGGCACAGTTACAAAAGCAAAAACCTACTCATGTGGTTATTTATTTTGGAAAACAGGTTGGGCAGATTGCTTGATAGTAATCATTCAAGAGCGTGTTTATACATACCATGAGCTTGGATTGCGCTGTCAGACAGGTGTATATTCCCATGTTCCAGTAAAACCACTCGCTAGGCTTGTGTGCAGAAAAATCATCTATTTATTGGAAAGCAAATTTCAGCTGAGATAGACTGGTATGCAGGGTACAACAAAGTGACTCCAGGGTGAAGCGTCCTTTCAAGACTGGAATTCTTGCATTGGCATTGTGATAGTTTTGTATTTGTTCGTGTTAGTTGCACTTCAGTCAGTGTTAGTTGTACTCAGGTTACTCTACATGTATATTAGACCTTTTGTAGTTTATCAATTATGAATTATTATTATTCAGGAAAGCTGTATTTCAAGGTCTGTTTTATTATCTTGAATACCACAAATCTATAATATTTAGAGATTTACCAGAGGGATTTTAATGAATCTGGGACAATAGAAACAATTACAGAGGTGGTGGAAAGAATCCTTGAATGCATTAATTTTATTTCCCTGGAGTTAATCTTCCCATATCAAAGTAAATTAAGCAGAATGTGCTGCTTAGATGTTTTTTGGATTCCCAAGCCAAAAGCTATTATGAACAAAATATAATTCTCTTTATTCCCTGTCCTATATTCTTTACTTGAAGTATGCTCCAAGTGAAGTAAAGTCAGTATAACTGCAGAATCATATTCTGCATCCATTCATGGTATTAAGGGAAAGACACTCTCACTGTGGTGTGTGTAGGTGCAAAATATGTTCCATTATTTCAGAAGATACTTTGCCATCACTTTTTTTCCTCTATTTACTAGATTGTTACCATTTTTTAATTAATGCATTAAAAATTATCAGTGTTTTTCCTGTAATGAGTGCTAGGTCATAGTCTTGTATCAGTCTGCAAAGATTTTTGTGAAGGGTGCAGTGTTTCACCATGCTCTGCTAACACGGAGCGTTTGCATGTCTCACTTTGTCTATTTAATACCCTTAGGGTTTTCCTGCTGAGTAGTATTTACTGGAGAAGGCAGATTTGATGGAAAGCAGAATGATATAACTGTCTGGAGGTGAAACAGAATATATTTTGTATTTGTTTATTTGCCTAGGAATAGATACAAATAGAGATGAATTTCAGTGTAATCCTCAAACTGTTTACTATGTTGTGCTAATCTCTACAGCTACATCTGATTACAAAAGGAGAAAAAAAAAAAAAGCCACCAGTAGGCTTTAAAAGTTTCTGCCATCTGTCCTGGTGCTTACCCTTTGTTTGCCATAAGGATGTATTGTCAGCAGCTTGACAGGCTCCCAGTGTATTGCAGCCTTCTACATGCAGTTTTTACTTTCTGTCTTTAGTGCTCTGTGTGTTCTAACGGAGCAGCGTGTGGGTCATGTGTTTCACCAGAACGATACATAACCTCAGGTCCTTTTCTTCAGTTGCTCAGTGTAGCAGCTTTGGGTTTGGGACCTTCTCTCTATACCCTATCTGAAATGACACCTTGCACAGCGAAGTTCTCACACCCAACAGGTCTTCTAGGTCTGCTGTAGAAACAGCAGCAAGTGTGTATTTACCAGCCCATCCATCCTTGGGGTGTTACTGCTCACAGGCAGTTTTACCCTGCTTGCCTTGTTAGCTGAGTACTTCTCCAAATCTGTACCACTCAAATGCTCATACCCTTTAGCTAACATTATGGATTGTGTTCATCCTTTCTCTTCACCTGACACTTCACTGTTTCTGTGTGCTGCAGGGATCTTGCCAGATGTGAAACCACAGGAGGGGGGTGGCATGTGCTTTCGGCAAGACAATAGCTTTCTGGCAACTCCTGGCCTACTTTACAGTGTGTGTGAGCTTGCGTAGTTGAAAGGAATATGATTACTTGTGATTGCTGTGGAAGAACAGGCTGTCGTCTTTTGAAGAGCTGAGTAAGGTGTGGAATTCACAGCAGTGTTTTTGCCATGCTGAAGTACCTCATTCATCTAAATCACATTTTGTCACTGTATTGAATGTAATAAACAGTATGTCATTAAAGCTAGTCATGACCTCCATGGGCTTTTGAAAAAATACTACCTTTACTGAAAGGCTGGATTAATTTCTCCCTAAATCCCTAAGTAATTCAGGCTGTTACTGTGGTTTCAGCACTTTTCCCTAGAAAGCACAAACTGGTCAAGTGATGGAGATCAAGAACATAATCTACAGATGCAATATCTGAAAACCAATCCATGCATTTTTAAATAAAAATGAATAATTTATTAAAGTATTTAAAATATTTTCAATATTTAAAGTATTGTTTAAAACACTGTTTCAACAACTCTTGCTTTCTTGATTTTTTTTTTTTTTTCTTTCTAAATTTTTCATGATAGAAGTTTTAGGTATGCTGTTTTTTTTTCCCCTTAGTCTACATTTAAATGAAATATCCTGTATTCATCATGAATGTAATATTTTGCTAGTGCCTGAGGCAGGGTTGCAGGCTGCCTGCATTTTAGGAATGGCCAGATCAAAGTTCTTAATTAGCAAAATTTCCTCAAATTCCAAGTGTGTAGACTTGAGGAAATAAAGAACTTGGAAGTCTCTGTGAGAGCTAGTTATGAATGCAGTGCCCAAGATGATGCAAATCACACTAGCTGACAACATTATTCTGGGAGCTAAGGGAATCCAGCTGATTTTTTTTTTTTGAACATTGATATCTGCTGTCCCATGTGCCAAACATGTGAGGTCTTGTTTTCTGTGTATCAAATGATGGCAACGATTTCCTGGCAGCTGAGTTTATTTTATATTCTATAACATGACTTCATATTAACATTTGATTTCTCACAGGTAATGGTATTTTAGCCTCTGAACTCTGTTGAAAGGAAAGGGAGGAAAAAAAAGTCCTCCCTCTTGAAACATTTATGTTTTAAATCTGATCTTGCTCTCTTTCTTATGCAGTGTGTTTGTCGGTTTGACCCCTTAATGGGTAGCCATGTGAGAAGTGCTGTGGCCATGATGCTAGCATTGCTTCTTTTTAAAAAAAGATCAGTTCTCAAACTTCCAGACTCTAGATGAATAAAAAGGTTGTTAGCATATAAAATGAGAAATTGGATTTCAAAGAGTGATCTGAACTGTATTAACAAGGTGAACTCACTTGTACAGGATTCATTTTAGTAAGCTAAATGAAGCATCATATGAATAGGAAACAGAGATTTTAGGTCACCCTTACACTATGTTTGAAAAACAGTGACTTACTGAAGTGGTGGGTGGGCAATCCCCATTGCATACAGGTGATGAGGCTACAATATGTCTGCATGGGGCAATCCTGAGAAATATAGGAGGTGTTTTTCCTACTGTATACAACATTCGTAAGACTGCTTTCTGAATTATTTGGTTTGCTGTCTTGCGCTGTAAAATATGATGTCAACTTGTGGGGGGTTTAAAGAAAATACGGGAAGCCTTCTGAAGAATCAGGAAATGTTTTACCCTGAGGGGTTGAAAGTGGTCTCCTTCTTTGAGTTTACAGGAGAAGGGGAAAAAAAAAAAAAAGGAACCTGGTAAATACAAATATGGCAAATGTGGTTAAGATGAAATCTCTTGAAATAGAGTGGTGTTCAGTTACAGTTTAGTACCTGGAAATACAAAAAGATTTTACAAAATTTGGAATCTGAATACAAGGGAACTAAGTTGTGTGTGCTGTTATATAGGAGGTCTGACACTCATCTTGGTTGCTCTCTCCATGAAATCTGAAAATAAGAGTTATTCTTAGGATGCACACTATCACACAGTAAACTTTATTTTAAAACTCTGGGTTGAATGGATTAAAAAAGTGGTTGTTTTCAGAGTACTCAGCCCAGATGTCTTCTGTATAGAACTACAGTATTTTTAATACAGAAGTATTTTTCACTGCTCATATTAGTCTTTTTTTTTTTTTTTTCTAACAGACGAGTAGAAAAATGGTCTAGCCTCTTCCATCTTCATGTTCTTGCACACTAGGGCAGATTTAATAAGGAAGTTGATGGAGAGAGGTTAATTCCTTTAATTAGTTTCCATGGGATTTGAAAAATAAATATGGATACAGTTCATTTTTTCAGAGAGGACTGTTTTCTGTAAGCCTATATATTGAATTAAATTTGGCTTAGAATCTGTTTGGAGGAACTGTTTTTGATATGGCCTAAGCACAAGTGTTTGGGGAGTAAAAAGAGGACCAGAAAAGTGTTTCCTTCCATTCTTGGCAGCAAATGTCATTCCCCAGGCTACTGCAGAAGTGACATCTACGTTGCATGCCAGCCTGTGTTCAGGAGGAGGTGTTCAGCTGCCGGGTCTGCATTCACTGCTCGAGCAACTGTTCTGCATCTCCTCCAGGTGATGGTCCAGATGGAAGTGCCCACATGCCCAGTACCATCCACAGGCAGTCCTCCAGATGATCCAAACAGTTAGCCTGTGTTCATAGCTCTCGTGATAGGTTTTTCATAATAGCATAAGCAGGTTTCCTAAAAGGTTGCAGTTCTGCTGTGCAAGAGTATGCTTAACCTTGCTTTTTTGAGAATAATGATAGTAATGAAAAAGATCAGGTGTTTTTTCTAACTCAGAAATGGAGTGGCTATGGATTTTGCTAACCATAAATTTATGTTTCTTCCCCCCTCCCCAGCTATGACTGCAACTGCTTTCCTTGCTGCCTGCTGGCCTTTTGCCTCTTACATCTGTGGCTGCATGCAGTTGCAGTCATTCCCTATCCTACATTAGCACTCCATGCCAGGAGGAGCCCTCAGAGACCATGGCTTAACTCTTCTTAGGCTTTGCTGTACAAGCCTGTTGTTAGACAAAGCTTCACACTGAATTCACGTTTTCATTATGGAAACGTGCATCTAATTGGTTCCTTCAGCTAGCTTAAATGAAAGATGGGTGGCATCTGTTTAATAAGATCCATCATCATCTGGAGATTAAAGGGGAAAATATTTATACTTTCCTGTATGTTAGTGTATTGGCTTAGTACTTCCATAGTGTTCATTGCTGACTTGGAATTTTATAAGTTTTAAATAAGTTTTGCTTACTGCATAAGTAAGTTTTACAAATAATAATAAGTAAATTTACAAAGGCTCTAATTTAACCAGGTTTCTCTCATTTATTTCCACTGGGATTCTCTGTTAAAATAAAACACTCTGTATTTTATAGGGCTTCAGTATATTATTTTTGTCTTACATTCTTAGAAACAGTACCTCTCCAAAGAAATGTTTATGCCAAGAGTGGTGTTCAAACACATGCATTTCAAAAGGAAAGCAAACTGCAAAAGTTTGTAGGTAATTGAGGCATATAATGTGTTGTCACCCACTTTACCACAGTTGGCTTCTTCAGAAGATTGTCAAGGTAGTGTTTGGCTGGGTGTATGGAGAACATATGACATGTTTCTTAGCTAGCCATGAACTTCTGACTTTCATTGTATATAGCACAGACATAATGCTGTTTTAATATAGGTTTTGTGTGTGTGTGTCTATGAGAGTTGATTTTATACTACAATATCATAGAGTGTCATAAGGTATAATTAGGCAAGCTATAATTAATCTACTACTGAGTTGTATGGTTTAGGATGATACATTATTTCCTTTTGGATTGAGGCCCTTTCTTTCATGTGGTTTCCCTGCCTGCTATTTCTTGTTCTTCAAAATATGATTAAAGCCTCAGCAGACATGCACAGCTAATGACGTAGTGGGAAATTCAATATTTTAATGACTTTGAGGCGTAAAGCCTGCGCCCCCCCCCCAATTTCTTTATTAAAAACATTATATAATTCGTAATCATGTGAAAATGTATGTGAATTAAGTATGATGGTTGGACTTGATGATCTTCAAGGTCTTTTCCAACCTAAATAATTCTGTGATTATGTGATAAAAACGAAAGTGGTTTAATAAACACAAGCATAAAACATCTATGGAGAAGCTGAACCATAGATACACAGGATATTGCAAGTAAAGGGTATGCTCCAAGGCTGTCTTAGTGGATGCAGAAAGGACTACAGGGATGCCAGGTCACAGTAGCAGGCTATAGTGGGAGCACTGATTGCTGAGCAAGAGGCTAGGTAAGTGTCCGATGACTGAAGGATTTGGGTGGGGATCCCCTGTGCTGAGGACTGGCTTTGTTTCTGCCCAGTCAGCTGTAGCAGACGTGTTCCTGGAATGGTTTGTGTCAGCCACTTCAATGCCATGTTCCAGCTCTGGTTGTAGCAAAAGATCATAAGGCTGCAAAAGACTTTGATGGTGCCTGCCTCAGAAATGGAAACATGCCTTCATGGAAAACTGAATGCTGAGTAATATCGGTAGAGGGATAGCACCAAGGGCCTGTGAAAAGGGAATGAAGAGCTCCAGTGCTGTGGGAAGAACAGTGTTTTCTGTGTCAGCGTTCAGGTGGCGTGCCAGGCATTTGATAGTGTGTTAAAGATGACAATAGGACTGCCGATGTTGAATGATGTTCCTTTTGCCAAATGACAGCTCTACAGCTGTTCTCTTTTGGATGAACCTGTTTGGCTGGAGACCAGGACTGGGTTTCAGAGGAAAGACAGCAGCACCGGTGTCAGATGGACAGTCTGACAGTGAATGCCAATTAAAAATTTTTTTGGTGTGTGTGTAAAAAAAAAAAAAAAAAAGAAAAAAAGGAACATACATACATTGTGTTTGTGCACATATGGTATGTGAAACATCTGTGCAAGCTGCTGTCCTTTTGCATGCATAATTTCTATGATGCAGGGTGATACAGTTATTTACTAAAGACTGATGAAAACTGTGTGCTCTGTTTGACTAAATGTTTCTGTCAAGAGATTTCTGCAGTAGTGATCTTCATTTCTTTTTGATTTTTAAATTTTTTGTGATGTTGGTTATAAGTAAAAGTAAGATGGATTAAAACTTAATAAATATCTGTCCTGGTACAATAATATATAGTGCTTTATTAAAACTAATAGCATATAGCTTTCGACTAATTTAAAACCTTTTCTGTCTCCTTACCACAGCAATAACATTTGGTGCTTACACAGTGCTTGACCTTTCGAAAAGCACTTTACAAACATTAATTGTTTCCTGAGATTGAAAAAGCCACACAGTGAACGCTGTGGGCAGGAACAGTGGGAGCAGCCAGGCCAGGAGGACAGAAAGCACCTAGCTACACCTCGTTATTTCCTGTTGTAAAGACTATTGCCAGAGGTGCCAGACTTCTTTCATGGTTGTTCTGTTCTGAGAGCTCTTATCTTGAGAATTTCATCCTGCATATTTCATAGCAAATCTCTCCTCTGACCATGTACAACAAAGTTTTGCCTTCTGTATGCTTGGAGGCCCATTGAGGTTTCCACAAGAACTAGCTGGTATAGCTATATTCTCTTAGTATACCTCAAACTAGGAATGATGAGCATTTGTATGGTATATCCCAAGTAGTGATCTTAAGCAGTCTAATGAATTGGCATTTCTCCATTTTGCAGATGTGTAAAAATTAAAACTCAGAGAGGACAGAACTGGAAATAACAAATTGGTCTCCTGGCAAGTTGCTCCTTAAGTGAATAAATACCGTCTAAATATGGAAAATAAATGTTTTGAATTCTGAAATAAAACAGTAATACGGGGCTTAAAAGGTGCAGTATATTTCACAACCTGTGCCTAAGTCCGAGGAAAGAGAGAGCCAGTATATCCATGCTTGTCAAATTGTATTCACAGAATCACAGAATCGTCTAGGAAGAGACCTCCAAGATC
Source organism: Cygnus olor (assembly GCF_009769625.2). Taxonomy (NCBI): domain Eukaryota; kingdom Metazoa; phylum Chordata; class Aves; order Anseriformes; family Anatidae; genus Cygnus; species Cygnus olor. The sequence goes on along the minus strand of NC_049172.1, from coordinate 11,223,420 downwards.
ATCTAGTCCAACCTCTGTCCTAACACTAACAAGACCTCCACTAAACCATATCACTAAGGACTACATCTAAACGTCTTTTAAAGACCTCCAGGGATGGCGACTCAACCACTTCCCTGGGCAGTCCATTCCAATGCCTCACAACCCTTTCAGTAAAGAAGTTCTTCCTAATATCCAACCTAAACCTCCCCTGGCACAACTTGAGCCCATTCCCCCTCGTCCTGTCACCAGGCATGTGAGAGAATAGACCAACCCCCACCTCTCTACAGCCTCCTTTAAGGTACCTATAGAGAGCGATAAGGTCGCCCCTGAGCCTCCTCTTCTCCAGGCTGAACAATCCCAGCTCCCTCAGCCGCTCCTCCTAAGACTTGTTCTCCAGACCCCACACCAGCTTTGTTGCCCTTCTCTGGACTCTCTGAAGCACCTCCATGTCGTCCTTGTAGCAAGGGGCCCAAAACTGAACACAGTACTCGAGGTGCGGCCTCACCAGAGCCGAGTACAGGGGGACAATCACCTCCCTAGACATGCTGGCCACACTGCTTCTTATACAAGCCATGATGCTGTTGGCCTTCTTGGCCACCTGAGCACACTGCTGGCTCATATTCAGCTGCCTATCAACCAGTATTCCCAGGTCCTTCTCTGCCAGGCAGCTTTCCAACCACTCATCTCCCAGCCTGTAGCTCTGCTTGGGGTTGTTGCGCCCCAGGTGCAGGACCCGGCACTTGGCCTTGTTGAACTTCATACAGTTGACCTCAGCCCATCGGTCCAGCCTATCCAGATCCTCCTGCAGAGCCTTCCTACCCTCAAGCAGATTGACACATACACCTAACTTGGTGTCATCTGCAAACTTACTGAGGGTGCACTCGATCCCCTCATCCAGGTCATCGATAAAGATATTAAAGAGGACTGGCCCCAGTACTGAGCCCTGGGGGACTCCACTAGTAACTGGTCTCCAACTGGATGTGGCTCCATTCACCACAACTCTTTGGGCCCGGCCATCCAGCCAGTTTTTAACCCAACAAAGCGTACGCCAGTCCAAGCCACGAGCAGCCAGTTTCTTGAGGAGAATGTTGTGGGAAACGGTGTCAAAAGCCTTACTGAAGTCAAGGTAGATCACATCCACAGCCCTTCCCTCATCCACCAGGCGCGTCACTTGGTCATAGAAGGAGATCAGGTTCGTCAAGCAGGACCTACCTTTCATAAACCCATGCTGACTGGGCCTGATCGCCTGGTTGCCCTTCAAGTGCCGCGTGACGATATTCAAGATAATCTGCTCCATGAGCTTCCCTGGCACTGAGGTCAAACTAACAGGCCTATAGTTCCCCGGGTCTACCCTCCGGCCCTTCTTGTAGATGGGCGTCACATTTGCTAGCCGCCAGTCGACTGGGACCTCTCCTGATAGCCAGGACTGCCAATAAATGATGGAAAGCAGCTTGGCCAGCTCCTCCGCCAGTTCTCTCAGTACCCTTGGGTGGATCCCATCCGGCCCCATCGACTTGCGTACATCCAAGTGCTGTAGCAGGTTGCCAACCATTTCCTCGTGGATTATGAGGGCCACATCCTGTTCCCCATCCCCTTCCACCAGCTCAGGGTATCCAGAGAACAACTGGTCTTGCCGCTAAAGACTGAGGCAAAGAAGGCGTTGAGTACCTCAGCCTTTTCCTCATCTTTTGTAACTAAGTTTCCCCCCGCATCCAGTAAAGGTCCTCCTTTTTTGTGTTGATGTATTTGTAAAAACTTTTTTTGTTATCTTTAACAGCAGTAGCCAGATTGAGCTCCAGATGAGCTTTGGCCTTTCTAATTTTGTCCCTGCACAGCCTCGCAACAGCCTTATAGTCCTCTTGAGTAGCCCGCCCTCTTTTCCAAAGATTATAAACCCTTCTTTTTCTTCTAAGCTCGAGCCACAACTCTCTGTTCAGCCAGGCCAGTCTAATTCCGCGCCGGCTCATCTTTGGGCACGTGGGGACAGACCGCTCCTGAGCCATTAAGATTTCCTTCTTGAAGAGTGCTCAGCCTTCCTGGACTCCTCTACCCTTCAGAACCCTCCTCCCAAGGGACTCTGCCAACCAGTGTCCTGAACAGCTCAAAGTCAGCCCTCCGGAAGTCCAAGACAGCGGTTTTACTGGTCCCCTTCCTGACTTCGCCAAGAGTAGAAAACTGAACCATTTTGTGGTCACTCTGCCCAAGACAGCTCCCGACCACCACATCTCCCACCAGTCTGTCACTGTTTGTGAACAGGAGGTCTAGCGGGGCACCTCCCCTGGTAGGCTCTCTAACCAACTGCGTCAGGAAGCTATCTTCCACGCTCTCCAGAAACCTCTTAGACTGCTTTCTCTGGGCTGTGTTGTGCTTCCAGGATATGTCTGGGAAGTTGAAGTCCCCCACGAGAACAAGCGCTGACGATTTCGCGGCTTCTGCCAGCTGCCTGTAAAACTCCTCATCCGTGTCCTCATCCTGGTTCGGTGGTCTATAACAGACCCCCACCAGGATGCTTGCCTTGTTTGCCTTCCCTCTGATCCTAACCCAAAGAGACTCAACCTTATCATTCCCAGCCTCAAGTTCCTCAACATCAAAACACTCTCTAATATAGAGAGCCACACCACCACCCCTTCAGTGCTGCCTGTCCCTTCTGAAGAACCTATAGCCAGACATTGCAGCACTCCAGTCATGGGAGTGGTCCCACCACGTTTCCGTGATGGCAACCAAGTCATAGCCTTCCTGCTGCACGATGGCTTCCAGCTCCTCTTGTTTGTTACCCATGCTGCATGCATTAGTGTAGATGCACTTCAGTTGGGCCATTGCCTTCTTCCCCGGCTTTGCCATTGTTCCCCCTGGTACAGCTCCAACAAGCCTAATTTCAGCCCCATCCCCCTTCTTACCTAGTTTAAAGCCCTCTCAATGAGCCCTGCCAGCTCCTGGGCTAGGATCTGTTTTCCCCTTAGAGATAGGGACCCGTCTGCGGTCACCAGGCCGGGTGCCGAGTAAGGCGCCCCATGGTCAAAAAACCCAAAACTTCTGTGTTGGTACCAGCCTCTGAGCCACGTGTTAATCAGGTGGGCTTTCTGAGTCCTCTCGGTACCCCTCCCTGCCACTGCAGGGATGGACGAAAACACCACCTGTACTCCCGCTCCATCCACTAACCGTCCCAGTCCCCTAAAGTCCCTTTTGATAGCCTTCAGGCTTCTCTCTTCAATATCATCACTGCCAGCCTGGACTATCAAAAGAGGGTACTAGTCAGAGGGGCGAACCAGGTTGGGAAGCTTTCTGGCAACATCCCTGACCCTGGCCCCAGGGAGGCAGCAGACTTCCCTACGGGTAGGGTCAGGTCGACAAATAGGGCCCTCTGTTCCCCTGAGAAGGGAATCACCTACAACGATCACCCTTCTGTCTTTCTTGGTGGAGGCAGTCTTGAGGCGTGGAGTCAGCTTCCTCACCTCAGGCATCCTCCTGGGTAGACTTTCTACCTCGTCCTCACCCACCGGCCTCTCAAGCTCCAGGGCCTCAAATCTGTTATGTAAGGGCACCTGGGAAGGTGGTGCCGGTGGGGGGGGGGGGGGCATTGCCTGCAAGGTCGAGCAGGGACCTGTCCCCATTCCTCCTCAACTCCTAGGTCCCCTCCCTCTGCCCGACAGCGACAGGGCAGGGGGTCCATCCCCATTTGGGGTGTCTCACCCTGGTACCTCTCTCTCAAGCCCTGCAGGGAGTCGCTCCACCAGTCTATCTCCCGCTCACACTCCCTGATAGCCCTCAACCTCTCCACCTTCTCTTTGAGTTCTGCCACCAGGCAGACCAGGTCATCCACCTGCTCACACCTCACACACACGGTGCCTCTGCCTCCCTCAGATGGCAGCAACAGGCTCAGACACTCCCTGCACCCAGAGACCTGAACTGCCGCATTGTTGAGCAGGCAGTCAGTCTGGGTGGTTACAGACTTTCTGGAGAGAGCGCTCTGCCTGGTGTAGACCATTGCAGCCTAGTTAGCGGTCGACAGCCGTTAAAGGTGTTGTTCTTATGGGCGGGGGGGAACGTTCTGCGCTCTCTGCCCTCCCTGCTCGCCCTGCCTGCGCGAACTGCCGCGCCCCGCCCTTCTGACGCGCCCCGCCCTGGTCGCCGCGCTCCCTGGGGGCTGCTTTTGAACGGCCGGGGAGGGGGCGCTGCTGGCTCCGCCTACGCCTCGTCAGCCTCCCTCGCGAGGGCTGCCGGGTCCTGGCGGCTCCCTCGAGCGGCCTCGATGTCGGAAAAAAAGCCCGGTCTGTCCCGATCCCCCGCTCCGCTGCAGAACGCGTCTGCCCCGGAGCCGATCAGCTCGGCAAGTAGAAATAATTTCTACTACTGTTAATTAATTTCATTAGCAGATTTTTTTCATTAGCAGATCGCTTAGCAATGGCCAAGTAAGCTAACTTAATAACCAATTAACTACTACCACTTAATAATTACTGCTTAATAACAACTAACAGCAAAAAATACTGTCTCCAACCACTCCTATTGCCGTTGCTCCATGCACTTTAGATATAGACCAGTGATGACTTTTGTCAGCAGGGGAACTGGCACAGATTTGTTTAAATCCCAGTTTTACTACCAAGCGCATCAAGCTATAGTCCTCTAGATTATAACATGTGCCCTAGACTCTGGCAGCCCACTGAGTTTGTGTAAATAGTTGCCTGGACTATAGCTTGTCAAGTTTGAGTGCACCTTTCTTTGTGCCTTGCCCCATCCTATTCCAGGGTAACAGGGTGACATTTCCAGTTATCCCGTAGGGTCTTAGTTGAAAAGTTGAATGAGGAAGGGAAGAAGGTATCAGGAAAGAATGAAAAAGGCAGATGAAATCAGGAGAGAAGATTCATGTTTAACTGTGTTGAAACCTGTTGTTTACCTGGAATAAGGATTTTGTAGAGCAATGTCTGCTGCGGTTTCAGGAAATGGTATTGGCAGATGAAAGATTAAAAAAATGATTTGTTTTGTTTTTTATTTAATAAGTTTTCTTGACCCTTCAGAAGCAGAAACTCAATTAGCTGATGATTATGATAAATGATGATCTCCTGAGAAGTCAAACAGACTCAGTTCAGATGATAATTATTTATCATCTTTGTCTACTAGATAACAATCAGTCCAGTATACTATTGCCTCTCTTCACTGTCTTTCACTGCACATCTTAGTTACAGTTTGGACTTTCTATGGGGCATTTTGCAAAGTTAGAATATACCTATGGCTGAAATAGGTAATTTCGTGGCCTATTTAATTCAGTGTCCTACCTTGGACAGGAAAGAGCAGCAAGTGCTCCAGGAAGAGTTGCAGGTTTTCCCTGCACTTTCAAGATTTTGTAAAGCTGAAAGATGATGTAACAAAATATTTGGGCAGGTTGTTAATATTGCGTACTACAGTCATCAGTATCATCTTCTCCATGAAATTGGACACGTTTCTGTTTCATTTCAGATTCTGGCCTTTACAACTGGTATGCACCAGGTTTCTGCTGTCTTGGTAGCCCATCAAGAAATGAGAGCTGGGAACGTAGATCACAATATTGTTGCGAAGCATCTGTGGATGTGCTAAAATCCCACAGAATTGCAGATTTTGATCATTATATGCACAGTGTTTCGATTCCTCTTAAATGGCAGAGGGATTGCTTTAGAAAAGTGGACAGCTAGACCCTAATAGCCTAGTCATCACAGTGTATCTTCAGTGCTGACAGTCTATTTGTGCTCTTACTTTGAGGCAGCTAAAAATGGATGAATATCCAATGTTAGAGGCACCTTGTGGTAGTTTAAATTGTAATGACCTGGAGAGCTAATGCGTATACACAGGTCAGTTTTAAGTAAGAGTTGACTTTTTCTTTAAGATTTTGGGTATGCATCTTTGCTTAATTATGCTCTCCACTTCTTTTGAAGTCCTCTCCATTTTTATGTGTGTAGCTTTCTGTATGATAGTGTACATTCCTGTCGAGGAATTCTTCAGGGAAATAGGACTGAAAGAGCTAGTACAGTGGATTTTTGGATTTTCTTTTCTTTCCTTTTTTTTTTGTTTTTCTTTTAAAGGCAGGTCTGAAGAGGTGTAATTAGATTCCCAGTTCGTCACCTCAGTAGGTAGCAATTCCACTCTTGTTCTAATGTCTCACTGCACTGTGTCTGGTGACACTTGATTAAGATGTTATCTGAACACTTTATCTGAATTGCTCAATGGCGAATTTCTTAACTTGATATTTAGATTACTAGGTTATGCATTGTTTATATGAATAGTTCCAATTCAGTGTCACACATAGGGCTATATTTACAGTCTTCAAGCAGAGAAATAGCGCTGCTTTGGTTTCTGTCTACTTGTGGTGAGAAACTTAGCTTGGAAATGTAGGGTTTTATCTGTATTTTTGGCACCCTAGGTCTTGCAGGAATGGTAAATCCTGTAATCAGAGCAGAAACTCTAAAGTTTTTGAAAATATGGGGTCCTGATTGTTGCGTATTAAGCCGAGTTTCCACATTACATAACAGTAATAAAAAAAAAAAAGTGACATGATGCTGAGATCTCTTAATTAAAAATCCAAAGTTTTCAGTCATCTGAATATCAGGTCTAATTTGTTTGTACAATTTATTTTACTTTTTTTTTTTTTTTTTTTAATTAGCAAAGTAGTGTTATGAACAGTAGACCTAGCAGACATTCAAAGGTCAAGGCAGCTATGTAGCTTGAAAAAAGTATATATTCCAGAATAATAGAGTATTAAAGATTTTGAAAAAAAATTTTGGGCTGTTGTGCAGTCATACAAATACAATTATGCTTTCCAGTATCCAAGTAGGCACTGTCTTGATCACTGATCACTTGGAACAGCTCAGGTAGTGAGAAGAGTGATAATGAGTAAAATTTTGATCTCAAATTTAGGCTACCATGAGCCTGCAGTAAATCTACCAAAAAAAAAAAAAAAAAAAGGTGAATATCCAATTAGCAGAGTAGAACACAAAGGTTAGTTACAAACCAATGAGCTGAAAGATTTTTGGCTTTATAAAGGTAATGTTGAAATCCATATTAAGTAATCCAGATTAAATGAATGTAGTGAATGGGGGCTGCTGCTATCACTTCCCTATATATATATATATATACATTTAAAAAAAAAAAAAAAACAAACAACCAAACGTTCTGGTTGTTAGTTTCAGTATAATGCTGTGATGGGTGTTTTTCATCTGTATAGGAACATTCTTCATGGAAGCATTGAACATGAAATGAATGTTTTTTACCCAAGCAGTTCTTGCAATATAAATTGGCATGTATTCTATGAAATGTCACTGCAGACTGACTGCTGGAGGTCAGGGAGTTAAGTAGTGGAGTTGGATTCTAACAGGACCAGATAATTTAATAACCCATAAAAGCATTAGTAGTTATGCATGCTAAAATAAAGGTTATCATGCTTTGCTCCCTAAGCTGATTGTTGTAGGGACCTGTGGTGCCACTTCCCACCTCTGCTGACTTTAGAACAGCATGAGAGGTATTGGCATTGAAGAGGTAGAAGGGTTTTCTTAAAGTTGAATCAGCTTTGCAAACAAGAAAGATAGTGGGTTTAAATGTTGAATGATCTCAATTTGTAATCTTACATCACTTCGTCTGTGCCAATGAGGTACTTGCAAGGTAGAAGTGTTGCATGAGGGTTGGTTAATGTTGATGCAGCATCATGGGGAGATAAAATGCTGAGTCTTATTCTATTGCCAAAAATATTATCAAGGTGAAGTAATAGGAGCAGCTTGTTATGAGTTAAAGAATTTAGAAGAGGATTAGGAACTGTTAATCTCTATGTCAGTCCAGATGGATACCTCAGTAGAGAGAATCTGGTAAGCTTTTGGGAAAAGATGTTCATAACACCCATACTGAGACTATTAGAAAAGCTAATCAGAACTGAACAGCTTTAATCTGCTTGCTTACTACTGAAAGTGTACACAGAAGGAAACATGGAATAAAAATAGCATTTGAAAGGTAACAAAATATTTCTTGTTTGTTGATTTAGCATACTTTTTTTGAACAAAACTCATAGCCAATTAGTGTTATGAGAGAAGAATGTAGAGTATTCTAGCCAGACATGCTCAACTAGGAAAAAAAATGTACTTTTTAGTATCTATTTATTCAGGACTGGTAGCAATTTCAAGTATGCCTCTCTTGATCTGGACTTTACGAGTGAATATTGAACAGAAGGAACACATTTTGAGTGGGATTGTTAGTTGATGGTCAAGCACACTGAGGCAGCAGTTGAGTGTGTGCTGAAATGCATTATACTGTAATGCCAGTCTGGGTGTATAGAAGATTTCATTAGTTAGATTTTAAATTCTGAGCGAGGAGCTATTAACTTCAAATATAATTACCTTGTCACTTAAAATATTTGTTCTCATGTTCTGTTCCTCCCTTTCTATTTCTGCTTTTTTTCCCCCTTTTCTTGGAAGTACCTATTTACATTTTCTCCTTTCTTCTACATTTCCCTAATTAATGGGAAGATGAGGGAGTATTGGAAATGTTGAATTAGTGTTAACTGTACATTGTCCTTGAATTGCATTCAAACATGGGAATCTTAAAACAAGGAAAAAACAACCCCCCAAAGCAATCAGTGTTCTGTTTCAAGCCATTTAGAGTTAAACCTTATGTGTCATTGTATATTTAACTGGAAAATTGGAATCTGCTTAGGCTGAGATGTCTTGTTGGGTTCAGTACTGCGACTTCTCTAGGCTGTAGCTCTGATCGGAGCAGTGCATCTGTCTTATCCATTGGTGCGGTGGGGCTACGGTCATCTACTTACCATCACTCACTGACCTATCAACAGATACTTCAAGGAGACTTGGTGTGGGAATAAGATAAGCTTTCTGCTGTACACAGTTAATGGATGAGTGTGGAAAAATGTGCATAGTTCTGTAGTTTCATTTTACAAAGGTGGAGGACTTGAGGGATTTTTTTGTGTTATTGTTTTTCCCTCCGTTCTGTCTTTTTCAGTCCTGTAGTTTATGGCCACAAAAGCCGGGGATGTCTTGAGTCTGCCAATAACAGGGATTCCCTCCCCTTTCTCAACCTCAAGCTGCAGAGGAATAAACAATCCGCTCATCTAACTGAATATCTAACTACTTTTCATGCTGGAGGTTACTGTAATTCTCATGTACTGAAGTTGGTCTAGCAGTCTGTAAAGGAAATGATAAATGAGTCCCTGTGTAACTGTGACTGATCTTTCAGAGTGTATGCAGTTTGTCTGGTGTCATTGTTAAATGTCAGGAACAATGCACAGAAATTAGGATTTCAGCAAACATTTTTACCTGAGTCTGTGAAATTGTGGTGACCTTTTAAATCTGGTTGCTGAGATTAGAGGCATAGGACAGAAGGAAAGTTTAATTTTGAGCATGACTGTGTCTGTACACATCAATCCTCCCGTGATACAAACATTTTCTCTTTTATTCCCTTTGATTAGTGAAAACTTGGTGAAAATCAGGAAATGTTCATAAGCAGGTATGGAGATAATAGAGTTAATTGAATAACTGAAGTGATCATTTTGAGGTTTTCTAACTACCAGTTGTGCAGTATTATAGAGCATGGTGTATTTGAATTATTTTTAAAACTATTTTTTGTTAAAATATTCTAAGTATTTTTAATACATAATGATTTAAAAAAAATCTTTAAAAACTGGAAAGGCTTTTCAGCTCCTTGTGCCTTGTCAGGAAGGGAGAAACTGAGTAATCCACGGATAGTGAAATTCCATAAACACAAGTATTGCATAACTTTGGAAAGCAGAAAACACAGATGTATTAATATATAGTGTTAGGTGCAACATCTAAGTGATTTTTTTTTCTTTTCTTTTTTCATCAGAGACACAATTCTACTATTGCAGCTGTGGTTTTACTGTTGGAAAAAATACTAAGTAGAGCTTTTGTTAATTATTTGAATAGGTTATGGTCTGTTCTTTGTTTATGCCAAATCTTTTTTAATCAAAAAGACTAAGTGTAATATATTAGCTGAAGCCCTGTGCTGGAGGTGCCCGTCAGAAGGTTATCTGGAAATTTGTGACAATGGTTACTACATCTTTGCACAAGTGCTCATCCCTTGGAAATAATAGTAAATGTGCTAGAGGGCTTTAGTAAATGGGCTTTTCTTTTCTTTTCTTTTCTTTTAACATGATCAGAGGTTACAGTCACTGTGTAGTTACCGCACTCAAGAAACCAGTCTAGCTTTCAGGCAGTGGAAACTGTTTATAATGTTCATTTACAAGTTCATTGGCAGTAAGGAAGCCTGCCTGCCTGCCCTTTAGTGGTTCATCTGATATCTGAAGGAACTGTCACTTGTGAAAGCCAACCTGGCTTCTAGAAAATAGGTACAAGCAAAAACTCTGGTTGGATTGGAATCAATTATGATAAAAAATGCAAGTTACTTTCAGGGAGGCAAGAACAAGGGATCCAAAGGCCTTGATTAGCTTGTGTTTCAAATGAAATAAAAATAAGATGATTACACTTTTCCTCCTGAAGTATCTGCTGTTGTTTAAAAAACAACAACAAAAAACACCCCCCCCCCAAAAAAAAAAAAAAAAAGTTGAAATTGCTGCTTGAAAATTGACATTGAGTTCTTTGTGTTATTTGCTCAGAAACCGACTCTGAAAGGAAGTTTCCCAATTTTCTGCCATGGAATTCCACTTCCTTGTATTTGTTTATTGTAATGTTGTTCCGTGAAATGTTTTGGCAGAAGAAATGTTTTAGTTTAACCTTATTTAAAGAGCTTGTTTGTGTGTGCAACAAATGTGAATGTTTATGCGATGGGGTATGTTATTTTTTGTTGCATTTTGGTAAAATGGTGAGTATAGATTTATTTCTTTCAGATTTTAGTGTGTGTTGGTATTTTTTATTTTTCCATCTGTTAAAAGGCAGGTGGTTAGCTTAATGTACACTGAACTTGGTATGTCCAAAGGGGTTGCATTTCAGAGTCTAATCCTCTCTTAGATGCTTCAGGGAGTTTCTGGAGTATTTCCTGATACCCTCAAGATACACAGTAGTGTGCTACATAGTTAACAATGTTCATTATGACAAGGGGGACAGAAAAAGAGTCTTAATTCTATTTATGACCCATGTATTTCAATTTTGGAAGTTTTGAAATTGAGAGGGAGTAATGGTCAGAATTTTTGAAAAAAAAAATTCCACATGCTATTGATTTTGTATACAGTAATCGTTAGTTGACTGATTTGAGGAAAAAAATGTCGAGTGGGCAGGCTTTAAGGATGTGTGCACGGGTCTCAGACTTGGTCTGATTTACTTATCCATCAACATGGTGACGTTACAGCTGTAGGAGTAATAATGCTTTGTTCTCTGTCATTGACCAGCAGCGTTGGTGGACAGTTGCAAGAATAACTGCAAACAGTCAGACTGAGGGTTAAGCAGTGTTTTTTTTTTTTTAAGTCGCGAGTTTCCTAGGATCACTTGGAGTTCTTGAAGTTAATCATTAGCTAAGTGCTTTGTTGGATCAGGGCCAAGGTGTTCACTTCCTCAGAGGACCCCGCCTCTATTTTAATCTGTTTTTCAGTCTATCGTTTGCAAGTTAAGGGGGACTTTTTTTTTTTTTTTTTTTTTTTTTTTAATTAAAGCAGGTCATCTCAGTGTCGGCATTTGCTGCTGCTTTATTCCGTATTGTTCTTCTACATTTCCTTAAGTACGAGCAAGAAGGAGAAAGCTCCTAGCGCACGGAACCTGCAGCCTGATAGGAGGCAACGTGAGAAAGCAAGGCAGCGATTAGCTGGGCTGGGGTAGGGAGCGTGAGGGCTCCTGCAGTCAGATCCCACAGTTACTTAGGCATATATGCATCTTGATTCAATTATTTGGGTTAAACAAAACAATTGCTCACTAAGCTGAAAATAAAACATAGTGAAATCTCAAAATACATTTTTGGAACTTCTTGCCTCTGTGATTTTCAAATGAAATAAGAACTATTAAAATTTTGTCCCAAATCAACAATGTTTGTACTGTCCGATGCCCCTTTCTCTTGCAGTAGCTGTTCTCAGTGCTCTTAATCAAACAGCAGGTGTTGTTTCCATGCAAAAAGAAACATACCATGGAGAGCAGCAGTGTGGCCAGAGATGCTTTGACTGAGATTAGACAACAGTATTGAATGAGAAAATGTTTGGAAGGATACGTAGTCTGTTTGAAATACGGAGCTACATCTCTTTATAACCCCATAATGAAAGTAAAATCACACGTATAAATCAGACTAGTACATTCAGTTGCAAGTGTGGCTTGTCAGAAGGGACATAAAATAGAGAAATATTTTAATGAACTATAACTCTTTCCTGTGAATGTTTGGGTTTAGAATAGAGGCAAACATAAATAAAATTTTCACAGAGTAATTTCCATGAAGGTAAGTTAGTGGGCTCCATGGATTTCTAAGGCTTAATTCCTTCAGAAGTTCATACATACATATATCTGGAGATAAAAAATACTAAACTGTCTGAATGACTGATTTTAGGAGCTGTCCTATTGTCAGAAGTGCAAATCTGTAAAATCAGTAACTAATTGAAAGTAAGGAAGCTGCTCACTAGGAAGTGAGAATGTTGTACATCTGTATTTAGCTCAGCCTCTGGTTTTATTATTTGCTTGCTTCTGCTCTTAAATAGTTTACACCAACAAAGCAAGGTGTACAGTGCTAGAAAAGGGCCTGAGAGCTAGGACAGCAGCTTGGCGATGAGCAGGAGTATGCTCTGGGCTAGCTGGAGAGCCCTGCAGCTCGGGCGTGTGGCTGCATGGGGCCGTCAGTGCTCAGTGATGGATGCATCAATGTTCCTTCCAGCTAGGCTCAGCCTTTGCTTGGCTTCATTTCAGGAGCAAGCCTGAGCTGCCTTGCTTTCTGTGCACTGCTTCTTACGTGGTCGTAAAGAAAGAGTTCACAAAGCTGTCTGAATTGGATTATTAGGCTAATAGTGACCTGCTTGAAGCTTACCTGCTGATAATATACAATGGCACACGTAAGCATTTTTCTGTGCCATTTGTGGAGATTTTTTTTTTTTATAAGTAGTTTTATGGGTGCTTTCATTTGTTACTTGAAAAACAATTATTTTAGGTTGAAATGAAAAACAGATTTATTTTTTTTTTCATAGAAGTGAAGGCAGATTAGCAGACCTTTTCTGTCTTGAAACTTAAAACACCAGCATTTTCTCAGGAACAGGTATTTCTGCAAATAAGAACATTTTGTCTTTGAAGGGTGTTGCTTTGATTAAATTTAAATGGAAATGTTCACCCCATGTCTGTGGAATATTCTTTTCATTATTTGCAAACTAGTCAGTCCATATAAAATTCAATTGTATAGACTGCTGCTGATTTTATGCCAACACGTGAAGCCAGAACAGGGAGTGACAAGGCTAACTGGAGTCTCTTGGGCTTACTCATCCACATACAGTGTTTGCAAGTGTAAAATTCAAGGTGTTATATGTGCATTGCACTCAGTGAAGATATATTTGCTCAGAAATATTAAATATGTGCTAGAGATGCTTGGGAAATTTTGAATAAAATAGGGAGAAAGAATACATTGCAAAAACCACTTAGGTCTCTTGTTCTATTTCTGGTAACTATGAAAGCATGGGCTGGCAGGGATATTGAAGTATGCAAGTGTGCTTCTGCTTTTCATCTGGAGGTAGCTGAGGTTTGAAAAGCTGATACCATTTTTCAAGTGAGGTGTATGGCTTTTCATTTTTTTAGTGGGAGTCCCAGAAGTTATATAAAAGCTTTCTTGAATCTTACCATTGACTTAACTTCTCATAGTTACTGGAAGGACTGTATGGTTATTCTCAATGTAGTGTGTAATATTTTGATTTTGTTATAGATTGGATGTCAGTAAGAATACACCCAGTCTACTGTTACTTTGCAGTAGTACAGGTATTGCTTCCATACAAAAGTTGATGAATGGCAGATTAATTAAACTTAGTTGTTGATTGATCTTGTCCTAGTTTTTGTCCGTTTTTTTTTTTAACCACCGTGTAAATATGCTATATAGGGCCTCTACTAGCGATGGACAAGCAGCTGAACTCACCTTCTATAATCATGTTCTCAGTGCGGTGAAGTATCAGACTTTCACAGAGCGATAGCTAGATTCTGATAAGCCTGAATTATGCTCAGGGTGGATGTTTGTACCCTGAGGGCATCTGTCCCCTCCTTGAAGTGGCATGTCAGATCACATCTGTAAGCATATGTAGCCAGTATTGAGATTGAGAGGACTCTTAAAATGCAATTCAGAGTGATTTGTAATCCTTTTACTGGGACCTATTTCTGGGTTATTTTTCTTGTATTCATTTAGTTTAAAGCTGTGTTTGTTAAATTAAGTTGCCTTTTCTTCCAATGCATTTTCTCTGCCTCTCGGCTTCTTAAGATAATAATGAGTGAAAACCGAATCTCACACTGTGACCTTCTAGCTTTTTCTTTAGTGGTCTAAATCAATCATAAAGATGTGCATGTTACATCAAATATGTATTTAAAATGCAGCCTGAACATAGAAATGCAATGGTGAAATGGTGCAGAATCAATAAAAGTCAGCTACAGCTCTTGCTGTTTAGCTAGCTGCTGTGTGTTTCAGCACATAGGTAAGAGAAAGTCAGGGTCCTGGTTTACAAAGGACAGAGATACTAGCAAGGTAATTGTTAAACATTTCTCCTGCAGAGCTCAGCTTGTGTTAAATATTGTCAGTTCATTGCCCTGTAACTTCAAACCCATTTCTTCACAGGATTCTTTCCCCCTCAAGAAGCATTAGCATCAAATGGTGTCAGTTCTGTTTGGTACAGTGCATTGAGATGTGGGGATTGATCAAGTGTAGCTAATGATACAAATTTGCTCACCAGTCAGTGGAAGCACCATGCTCCTCAAGCACGCCTACAATATTATTTTTTTTTTTTCACTGAAATGCCTTGATACAATTGGGAGGTATGTATTTGAAAGCAAGTGCCACCAATTCCATGTAATACTTTTGTGGGCTTAAACCAGCTCTGTTTCCAACTTTACAAAAAATACCCTCCTGATGGGCATAACATGGAGCCACTAACCTTCCCTCAGAAAGAGTAGGTGAATGCTGAACATTAAAATTGAAGGCACTGTTACAGTAGCTACAGCTTTTGGAGTATATTCCGTTTATGATAATAGGCTGTATTGCTTCCAGAATGAAATCCACTGTTTTGAACAAAGCTGTTTGTACAGTTGATACTGCATTAGGTTTATATTTTATTTATTTATTATTATTTTTTTAAAGTCTTGTGAGCATCAGCTTGTAGTTGGCACCATCTGTCAGCTATTGAGTGACAGGTATAAGATGAACTGATGCCCCTAGCTTATTTCTTTGCATGCAGGTGAGCTTGTGCTGTTAGCATGTGCTATGAAAGGACTATTCAACAGAAGTATCTTCTCTCAGCAGCATCTAATACATAGTAGATTGACGATTGGTGGGAATCCTGTGTTATTAATTCATATTCACATTTGTTGTTAACAAAATACCTTTGAAATTTTTAAAAAATAATTTTAAGAGCAATTTTAAGAAAGAAAAGAATGCTGTAGAATCTTTGTGAGGTTCTTTGTTTAAGCAATTTCAGTAGAAGCCCTAGAAATGTAGATCTAGACTAAAAATGGGGGGGAAAAAGGCAGTGAAAACATGGTTTAAAAAAAAAAAAAAGGCATTTAGGAGCTCGTCATAAGACTTGGAATTTTGGTTATGTTGTTCTGACTTATTGGAAATGTTTTGGGGGGAGTAATCAAAAGAGTAAGTGGAAATATTCATATACTGATTAGCCTTCCAGATCGTGTACAGGTGTAGGGAGGTTTTCTTACAGCTGAGTAGATAGCACAGAAAGAGAAGGACGTATTCCTTCAATTTTGGAGCCTTTTTACCACATTTCCAAGATGGTAAAAGCTTCCAGACATCTCAGTTTGAAACGGATCTTGTACCATCTTTCTACTATGCTCAGCGTGAGCCCAGGGAAGCCGAAGCTTTGGCCAGGGCATGGTTTTTGGCCTGTGTCTTTCTCTGGCAAATGCCCTGCAAGAAAATAGCCTTCATTTGTGCTTTAGACTCAGGTCCAGCAAATAATTCATCAAATGCATCTGCTGTCACAGTGCAGTAGAAATTGGAGAAGAAGGGATGAAAATGGGTCAAAAAATGAAGATTGATATTGAGAACATAGGTAACAGAAAGGCTGATTTTTTTTTTTTTTTTTTTGTGGCGTTCCTTTTTCTTTAGAGAGCTAATTCCCCTGGAGCAAAAAGGTGATTGTTTTGGAAACCTGCCAGGTATCAAGTAATCAGACTGTTTGTTTATCCATGCTGACTAACGGGAATGGTTGTTTTAAGCCCTTAGACATGAATGGTATGGCCAATTTAAAATTAAATGTGATAGAGGAATTAATTTTCCTATTGTCTTCCCAGGTATTTTCTTTTTCTATGAAAGGATATCAAAGCCTTAAATGCCATACACATCTTACCTTCAAATCCTGGGAGCAAAACTACTCTGGGAAGTTCTTTAGTCCTGCTCTGTAGAGGAAGCACAGAAGGGAGTCATAAAGTTAGACTTCTGTGTTCATCCCTAGAGTCTGGAAGGCTTATAGTAAGTATCACATCCTCACGCATTGCTCCTTAATGCTGTGTCTAGGGGGATAAGTATCTTGAGGTAGTCAAGACTACTCTCTAGTTGTTATCTTGACTACTGCTTGATGCACATTATTTTTTCTGCAATGCAATTAGGGGTGACAGGGCAGCCTTCCGTGTGTGCGGAAGTTCAGTTTGCAAAGCAGCACAGATTACTTGGCAAAATCTCTCTGCCGCAGAACACACGTGAAGAAGGGAGAGGCCTTTGTGTAGCCTTGGGCTTACAGGAAAAAGATGTTGGGAGTAGTACGAAAGCTTCCTGCAAAAATTTGGAAACGTATAAAGGTTCAAATGTTATCCTTTACTCATCTCACAAGAGAACAAATTTTAGTCATTCACCCTGAAAGGAAGGAAGGAATAATTTGTCTGAAACTCTGCGGAAATGGTAGAGTTCCCTTACATACACACACAGGTGTTTCCTGGATTGAATGTTATATATCCATATATTATCATATAATTTTGCATGTCTTTGTCATTCTCTGGAGCGAAATAGGTGAATGAATTTTGTTTTCCTTAGCCTTACAGTTGTGGAAGTAGTAAGCAGCTTTTCAGCCACAGTGTACACTGGTTATTTCTAACGTCAGCGTTACTCATTTTTTAAAAACGGTTTTCTTCAATGCAAGTCTCAAGGAAGGACAGGGATGCTTTTCTTAAGGCTAGCAAATTAGCAGCAATAATATAGGTCCTTAGCACCTCAGACAAAGCCTTATTTAAGTCATCTCCTACAGGGTGAAGATGAATACATCATTTGAGACGTGTTTTAGAACTAAACTGAGCAAAATTATGAGTAGACAGTACACTGACACTGCAGTCTTGAGTGCTGGGCATTCTTAAATGCTGTAGTCACGGCTAGGTATACCGAAATTCAGGGTGTCCATGCTGCCAGCAGTGGGATGATCCTGCCATTATCTTTGTTCCAGGCATTAACGTTGGGTGGCTGTTCCTTACCGTAGCTTGTGGGAAACTTGCTTTGCTTTTTTCTAGTTAGTTTTCAACCTGTTACATTCTCTGATTTGTTTTATTCCCTGCTCTAATAGCAGCCATGGTGGCAGGAAAGGATGAGGTGGGAGAGGAGGCCAGAGTCCATTTGCAGTGGCCAAACGGGTTGAAGTGACTTGTAGCTGTTTGCAGGGGTATTTGGCATGCATGAAAACAAACAAACAAAAAAGGGAAAATAAACATTGGATTTTGTTTCTGCTCTTAGAAAATATTTCACGGGGGGGGGGGGGGGGGGGGGAGGAGAAAATGATTAATGTATTTCTCTTAATACTGCAAGCAATGAATGGACATATACTACTAGATTTGGTGTGCAATCACTATTTCTTTACTTTTTTGATTGTTATTGAGGCACACACTTAGGACTAAAGCTTTCTTACGGAAAGCAGGATGTCTAGGCAGCAGTGTGATTGACAGCCATGAGGAATTTCCAGCTGGCACAGAATATGCTGGTGTACCAGCAAACAGAATAAATTGATGAGGATGCAGGCTGTGCCCCCTGTTCCAGGTGTTGATCTGAGTCCCTCTGCAATTCCTGATTGAGCTGAACTCCTAAATGCTGATCTTTAAAAACCCTCCCTTGGCTGAATTTCTGCAAAGGATTACAGCACAGGGATGTTCAGCTCCATGGGAATTTCCCTTTTTGAGAGCTGGGGGATTGTATGGCCCATGCGTTTGTTCTTTTAGAGGGCACTGCCAAGCACATCACTGTTCTGCTGTGTGGCTGAAGTGCTGCTGCCAGGTAGCATTTCCATTTCTTCCTTTGAGGACTCGGTTTTAACAGCTCAGTGAAGTTGTATAAAATGTATTTAACACTTAGTAAACAGGCTCTTGAGTTAGCTCATGTATTTTTCCAGTTAATTTAGTACTTTACTAAGCACTGCCCATTTGTAAATCTGATATGCATCCTGTACCTTTTTTCTGTCCATACAGCACATTTGAAAAAGGGTTTTTGCTAATTACAGTTCAATAGTTCAGACCTATTGTATGTTGAAACCATTCTAATTGTATTCTCAGAGTATACATGGAGTGTGCTGGTGACAACATTCATGATTTTGTTTTTTAATTAGAATTGCTACCTCTCGTCTAATTCCTGGAGATGCTTTCTCTTAGAAACGCAGCTACATTTTGCTGTATTATGATAAAATTAATTGATAATTGATACTCAGTCTCTTGTTTGTACCTTATCACAGATTCCAGACTAAAACTCAGAACTTTTTTTTTCTTTTTTTTTTTTTCTGGATCTATGAATGGTACAGGACATGGAGAAACTATGTTTTGGAAAAGTATGTAAAAGTTCCTACAAATGGGCAGGCAAAAGTCTTAACATCATGTTCTTAGTATGAGAATGGTTCTTATGTTGATCATTAAAGAAAACACTGAAGTGGCTCCTTTACTTATGTGTTAAAGTGATATACTTACCACTGAGCAGAAAATACATATTGCTGTTTTAAAAATCTTTGTTTCAAACTTTTGTATATATATCAGTGAAGGAGATGATTAATGCTTCTGCTACAAGCAGTTATATTGCATCTTAAAGCTGCAGTTGCCGTACAAGTTCAGAAAAACAATCTCCGAGATTAAAAGCTGTTGTCCAGCTGTGGAAATGTGGTAATTTCTGAACTGGGGCGTGTGAATCTCAGTTCTGGTGATCTCAAATTCATTATACTTTAGCCAGAAGTGAAAGCTCTTCAGAGTAGGTTTGTGTTCATGTATTAGCTAATACACGCAACTTGATTTTTGGATGGATGACAGCTGGTGATCCACAGTGCCTCCCAGTCTGGTCTTCACATATTTAATTTTTTTTTTTTTTTTTTGCATTAGGAACCTTGTAGGGAGTACAAATCTGCAAATCCAGTTCATGATTTCAGTAGTTTTTGTGCAAGGTTTGCTGGATGAATACGAAGATATATTTCAATACTAGGTTTGCTTACAGCTTGGCAAGGTAGGAAAGTGAATTTGTGCATGCTTGAGCTGAAATTCTCCTGGTACCAGGCTCTTTTATTGTTTTAATTTGCATTAGTGCCATAATTCATTAGAACTATCTTCATGGATGCATCTACAGCAGGTGGTTCTTTGTCCTGAAAAATGGAAAAGAGCAAAGATTGTTTTCTGTTTCTTAAATGTGTTCAGCACACACAGTTTTGCTAATCTAAGTATCATTCTATTTATTCATGGATCTAAATTTGTGATTTATTTTCTGTTACATCAACGACTATTGCTCTGCATATTGGAGCCTGTTGACTTCAAAACATATAACTGCATATAAAAATGTTGCGTGGCCCTTTCCGCTTAGTTGTATTTGATATTTTTGCTCTCTTTCAGAAAAACATCTCTGCAGCAAAAAGGATGTCAAGCCCATGTGGTAGAGATGTTATTTTGCTTTTACTGTGTGCTTAGTAACTATTGAAAATGGAATGTATTTTGATGAAGGTTGACAATGCTTACATATTAAATAACAAGCTTTATGTATTTTAAAAGAATTAGCTAAGAGGATTGCTAGGATTGAAGAAATAATTGGAATTGTTTTTGTTAATATTTGTTGCAGCAATGTTGCTTATACTTCTTGTTTTTGTGCAACGTATGTCTGTTCTAATTGTTTTTGGTTAATGTAGAATATGCTTCTTCCAAAGAGCCAAACAAAAAAGCCCAATGTGTTGTTACACAGGTGAGGCTTTCAACAAATAATTGTTCTTTGGCTTCTAGATATCTTAATATCTTAATCTTTGACAGCAGTAGGAGCTGTATTAAAGTACTAAAACAACGTCTGAGGTCTGAAAATTATTTTAATTAAAGTTAATTTCATTTAATAATTAACTGTTTTATTGAGACACTAAGTCAATTTGTTTTGTTCTGATTTTTGGACCTGGTCCGTGGGGCACTGCCTTGGCTCAGATTCCCTCTGCGTGGTTCCTAACAAAAAGAGGCAGCCCAGGTTTTCCCTGTCCTGAATCGGAGTCCCCTTCATTGAAGGTTATGGTAACCTAGCCAATGGCTCTGCCCTGACCTAAGACCTTTCTGACCAGATGTCAACTTCCCTTACCAGCTTGGTTATGTATGGAGGATAACTGCACTGGTTAGCTAGGGAAAATGCTGCATGAGAAGCAAGGGGGAAAAAGGTAGGGAGTGCTACACAGGGAATAAGTGAAATCTCACTGGCCTTCAGCAAGGGGGAACGGTGCTTCTTGTTTTCCCCACTAAGCGGTTGACAACTCATAAAAAAGCATTTTACTTGATCTGCTTTTACTTTAAAGAGCTATACCCTTTACAGTGAAGCAATTGATTAAAAAGATGGTGATCAGAAGACCACTTAGAACATGAAATTTGACGGCATAGGAATGACAAGCAGTTATTGTGCTGTGAGGATGTTGGAGGTAAAGAGAAGGCATGGGAGTACATGGCAGGTGAATAAGGAGGCTGTGGATGATACGGAGCTGAGGAGTGAGGTTATGCTGTTTACATCATGTTCTAATGCAGCCTTAATAATGACTTGTGTGCTCTAAAAATGGATCAAATTGATGTGGATTTTAGGAAGTGAGTTGGGATATGTTTCTTAGGTATAATCTGTACAGATGCGGTGCACTGTTCAGCTAAATTTGTTTGAGCTCCATTTAAGTGTTAGGATCTGTGCATGGACAGCTGAAAGAAGCAGGATGGGAGATAACTGAATGTCCAAAAATAAAGTGAGGAAAAACAAAATTCTGCCTCTGCATTTCTGTTAGCTGTAAGACTTTTTCTCTTTCCCTCATGCCGTAGTGTTTGTCTCTTCTAATATTCCTGATTATCCTCTGTGCCTGTTCACTTTCATCTTAGAAATTTATTTCCATTTATCATCATCTTTTTTTCCCCTCTGTCTTTGTCAAGCCTCTTCTTTTTCCCTAGGGTCCTTGTAGGATTTTTGGCTACAACCTTCCCTGCTACCTCTGCTATTTTTGCTCACTAACTTGTGATTGATGACTGTGCTTCTAAAGGTTACTCTTTAATTTCTACAGTCCTCCTGTCTGGCAGCACCCCAAAACATGTTTGGAATGGCTGGAGCTGAAAGGTGGAGGAATAGTTGTTAACTTGTTTGCTTTAGGGTGGCCTTAAAGTGATTACAGTTAGCAGAACTTCAACCTCTAAGACATACTATTTTTCATGTAAAGAAAAAAAAATTAAGCATATATACCAATTGGAGTGGACCAGAAATTTAGCAGCGTAATTCTTGTAATACCGTTCTTCTTTTTATTCTTTTTTTTTGAGTAGTATTTAAAAGTTTGCTTCTATGATTTTTTTTCATTACATTTTGTTTCATATTCCAACTACTCATTTATTTCTTTATATACTGTCATGTTCTTTAAATCCTGTAGTAAATCTTATGACAGACAGCTTGCTTAAGAGAAATATAGGTAAGGCCATGGAGTTTGAAAATTGTTTCATTTTTTACAAGATTTTTTGAGATGGATGAATATTATATGACAGTATTTACAGTACAACTTTGAAGTAGATTCTTCTAATTTGAAGTACAGCAAGATTTTGCTTTAGGAATCTGGCTTCTTTAGACCAACTAAGTAGTTATCACTTTTATAAATATTCAGAATACACAACTACTTATTAGCATTAAGGAGAGAGAGAAGCAGCATAAGTAACTGTTGACTAATGACAATTATAGACAATTCATTCTGCAAACAATTGGTTTATTTTCTTTCACTTAAAAAATATACTTTTTTTTTTTTTCCCTTGGTAAAATACACACTAAATTAGCTTTCTTTTCCAGTGTGTTTTTTTCTTGATTAATATTGATTTTGGGGAGATAGAGCTCTTGTATTTTATTTGCTTATGGAAAAGAAGAGGCCAGGCAGTACACACTGCCTTCATTCGAGCTACAGCTGTAATTTACTAGTGATATTAGTAATGGACTAAATGAACTGTCTGAACTTTGCACTCCTCAAATAAGATTCAACAAGCTTCTTCTAAGTTTGGAGAAGAAAGAAAATACTGGAAAATTGAGTGTGTTTTGCTAAATGAGAAGTAAATTTAACTTAGCACATCCACATACAGCCACATACACGCAGTTGAAATTTGACTCCTGCTTTTGACAGAATGAATGCATTTGATTCTGAAAATTTCAGCACTTCCAGGTTTTCTAGTATGGTTGGGTAAAAGTGCTAAAGAGGCTTAAACAAGCTAATGATCTTCCAGGTTGTGCAGTATAGTTCATGACTTGATTAGGGCAGGGTTTTTCATCATGTAGTTATTGAGTGGTATATATTAACATCAAGAAGACCTGATTGAAATATTTGTCATTTGAGTTGAAAGAGAACAGGGGAGAGACCTTCAGCTTTTTCAGTAGACAGATGTGATCGTATCAATTCTGCCTTGATAATTATACAATTCAACATTTTTTTTTAAAAACAAAGTCTACCATGGATTTAGTTTCTAGCTGATCTCTACTGAATAAAATATGTAAGTGAATGGTAGATTTTTGTTGCAAACAGTAGCTTAGCTGAGATTTTATTTTTTTATTTATTTGCTTTTAAGTTTTTCTCTCTTACGAGAAAGAGGTGAAAAGAAATATAGGAATGTTTTATGTATTAAAGTATCCAAAACTGTTTTAAAAACTGATAGATCCTCTCTCTGCCTCCTGTGATTCCAGGCTTCTGAGGAGTACCAAGAATTTTGAGATTCAAATCCTTTCACATGGTAGAAAGGTATACTTGGATGTGGTTTTTAATCTTTACACCTATTGAGCAAAACAATCTTTTTGTTTGTTTGAGTTTATTTGAAGGACTAATGTGATTCTAATATAGACTCAAAGTTTTTTTTTTTTTTTTTTTTTTTTTTTTTTTTTTTTTTTTTTATGATTCCTGAAGCTATATACTGAAGCTAGATATTGTTCTCACTTCAGATAAAAAGAACAATGGGTACCTTGTTAAGTGGTACCGGCACGATGAAAAAGGAGTTGCAACTATTTACATATTCCGATCTCAACTGACATTTCACTTGTGCCTTAGGTACTTTACAGAGCTCCCTCTTTACAAAAACTTTGGAAGCCCATCACTCATTTATTTAATCAGAAATCTTTTATATTCAAAAGGATACTATTTTACTCTTAGAAAAGATGCATTGCAAGTATTAAGTGATTGTGAATGTAATGTCAGAGGATTAAAGCCCAAAGCTCACTTTCCCTATGTAGATGAAATGGTTCTTTGTTCTGGTCCATATTATGGCCTGGTCAGTTATACCACAGTCCTCACTGACTGTGAGTCAAGTTAAGCATAGAAAACAGAATTTAACTGTAATGTTTCTGTTCCCAGGCTGCCCTGAGATCTGTTAATAGCATAACTGTAGCTACAGGGCTCTTGGTGAGTGTTGTGGTTCAGCCCGGCTGGCAGCCAAACACCACACAGCCGTTCGCTCACCCTCCCCCCTCCCTCTCTGGGATGTGGGAGAGAAATGGGAAAGTGAAGTCTGTGAGTTGAGATAAAGACAGTTTATTAAGACAGGGAAAAGAATAACAACAATAATAATAATAATAATAGTATTAATAGTAATAATGTGTACGAAATAAGTGATGCACAATGCAATTGCTCACCACCCGGTGACCGATGCCCAGCCTATCCCCGAGCAGCCGGCCACCCCTCCACCCCGGCTAGCCACCCCTATATATTGTTCAGCATGACGTCAGATGGTATGGAATACCCCTTTGGCCAGTTTGGGTCAGCTGTCCTGGGTCTGTTCCCTCCCAGCTCCTGCTGCATCCCCAGCCTGCTCGCTGGCAGGACAGAGGGAGAAGCTGAAAAGTCCTTGGCTTGGTGTAAGCACTGCTCTACAACAATTAAAACATCAGCATGTTATCAGCGCTCTTCTCACCCTAATCCAAAACATAGCACCCTGCCAGCTACTAGGAGGAAAATTAACTCTGTCCTAACTGAAACCAGGACAGTGAGTTCTTCTATTTAAAAGCCCCTCAGGGAAGAAGTATACCTATAAATACTGCCTAGAAGAATTAATTTGTTCAGAATTTTGAAAGTAGGTCAATTTTTCTAATTGTGCTTCTTCCAAGAGCTGTTCTGTTGTCATTGTTTTCCTTTCCATGTTTCCTTTCATGTATGTGAGATTCTGGTTTTGAGAAGCAAAATGTTCTCCAGGATTTAAAAAGATCAGTGTTCATACCACAGATTCCTGATCAGGTATACATAGGGAAGTGGTAAAACGTAATACCAGAAGTAGTAACTTTGAAAATCTTGGGGTAAACAAAAGCCTCATTCATGTGTTTTGTATTTGAATAAACAGCTTAGAAATGCTTCCTGGTAGAGCGATCTGGGTAGTAACAACCCGTTGTAATATGCATGTGAAGCTCTCTAGACTCCTGAGGTTAAGCCTTCAACATTTGGGTGTAATCAGGATGTTCAAAGTGTGCTGTTAGCCCTCTCACTGGCTGTGTGGAACAGGTGCATTTATTAAGCTGACATTCAATGCCCATAGGTGGCCTGATTTATTGTATGCACAGCATCCATGTCTATGTGAAGCATTGTAGAGCTTGCAGTTGTGCAAGGGCCAACAGTCATATATTATGTTTAGGGAGGACTTGTCAGTTACCCAGCATATTCCCAAGGTTTTAGAGAGTCCATTTCATGTGTAGATCGTTATGCCAATTATCTTCCTTCCAGAGACAGGGAAGGCAAAGCACAGGGACATTAAGTTACCTGCCTAAAGTCACAAGAGAGTCCACAGGCAGGAGCTGACTCCACATCTCATAAATCTATTGTCTGGGTTATGCCCACTGAACCACAGTAAGACATTCATGTTGACTGAGTTTAAGAACTTTGAAAATGCTGCCTTGTTGTTATAGGCACTGCCTTTCAGAGTGCTTTCAGACATCTTTAAGCAATATAGTTGATTATATTCTGAGAAAGGGGGACGAACCCAGGCACTTTTTCACTTGTACTAAAACAGACGTTCACACCCAGACGTAAAATCCCATCCCAATGCAAATTTTACAGCTCAGGCTATTAAACCGTGAAAAAGAATTCATAACGGAAATGCTGACAGTCCCTTAATTACAGTGATTCTAGTAAAACCTGTAATAATAAGATAGCACCTAAGTTGGTTAAGCTGCTGTGTCAGCTGTCAGATCCAGACTCACAACAATCCCTTTCTGAGTGGGGATTCGGTATAATGCCTTCCAAGGACATCCTGCATCTGCTGTTCCCAGTGAACGTCAGGTAATACCTTTAACATCACTTTCCGATCACCTTGGCTGATGTCCTGCTGCTGGAAGTATGTCTTAACACAGCTGTAGTTGTCTCTGATTCTTTGCAAGAAAACATTTCCTTCTTAGACTGGGTAAAAGCTAGTGCTGTTCTAGGCAACTGGGGAGTAATAAGCCAGGTAAAAGTAAAAATGGTAGTTGCTCTTTTTTTCTTTGTTGTTGTTAGAAAGCTCTTTAAAATAAACTTTACTTTTAAGCAGTGGTACTTTAGTTATTCATAGTGGAGAAGCCTTCATAGCACTGTAGAAGGCTGATACACCAGTGACCCTAATTTTGCAACGTGTTCATTTTTCCTTCTGCTGTGTGATAAAGCAAGAATTCTTCTAACTTACTTCAGAGTGTAGAAAATAGTTAAAGAAATTGGACTTGATGGGAGCAAGAGCCTTTAACTGGCATCGCGTGTCTGAAAAGCTCAGCTGGGGAACAAAATCCTTTCCCAGGTATGCTGCCATCCAGAAGTGGGCACTGGTTTGCGCTCATCACCATAGATAGACCACAGTTATTTTCAGTCTCTAACAACCACCTGATATTTGTCCTTTCTTTGCCAGATCATGAACACTTTGCCAGTACAATACCCAATAATGCCAAACCAGTCATTTTAGATGAATATTTATTGGGTTTGGGTTTTCTAGCACGTAAAAGCACACGTGAATAATTAGATGTGATTGCTACCTATTGTATTTCATTGTTACTAAAAATACGTCATTTTGGGTTAGGGATGAAACCTTTCTTGTCATTGTCTACCCAAGAATTTATATAATTGATCTTTAAATATCAGTGTCATCCGCAACAAGACTTTTGGAGCAGGAAGAATAAAAGAAGAGATCGCCGAAACAAGCAAATGTCTTCTGCATTTGTCTACTATTTTTAAAACGTATTTCAAATATGGGATGAAAAAACAGATTTTTTAGAATCATTTTGTGTAGTGAAGAGACTATTTGAGGTAACAGTCAGAATAGTGTTTGTACGTGTCTTCCAGGAGCTAATCTTTTTATAATGGCTTTTCTGATGGCTGTTCAGCTGACTGTATTGATCACTTCAGTGCTACTGAGACATAGACTGTGCTTTGAGCATTGATTTGTGACATTACGAGACCTCTTTGGATAAATAGTCTTGTATAAAATAGATTTCGGTTTTATTTTTCAAGGGATGTATTTTTAAGTGGAGAAAAAAAAAAGGCGTCACAAATATCCCAAAAATCAGTTTCATTTGATATTTATTAGTTATAGGGATTTAGTTAGCATTACATCATTTGTAAAGAATGAGCAAAATTTTATATATATATGTTTTTTTTTTCCTAATAACAAGAAGTCAAGAACTAACTGAAACAGTTCTGTTTCTCTGACTATCTTAGAGGTGGAGGGAGCAAGTGGTAGTTTTTTTTTTTTTTTTTTTTTCAGGTGGTTTCATAAATATGGCTGTAATAATACGAACTCTTTTTTACTTTGTTGTAAAAATAAATCTGTTTTTGATGCTACTGGACATCATTTCCTGTTAATATTCATTTGGAGTGGGGAGTGATTAAAAAACGCTTAATAGAGATTTGAGGCTGGGAGCCTTAGGCTTGCATTCCCATAGACAGCTGGTCCTACAGGTGAAGTCATTGAAACACCCTCTGAAGAACGACATCTGAGGCATCAGTAAGCTGCCTTTGTCTTGCAAACATTTTTATGCTGTTGTAAAAACCAGTAGGAAAGCCACATTTACCCTGAGAGTCTGGCCTAGGAGCACAGCATGCAGTTCATTGTTACTTAACTAAATAATGGTATTGATTTTTAGGTGCTAGAGAGGGTGTGCACCTGCACTGTTCAATTTGATAGCAGTCAGTCGTTTCTAGAGCTTTGATACTGATATCACCAAAATTACAGTTCAGATAGAGATATGTAGGTAAAAGCTCTGCCATGCCATAAAACCGCATACTGTCAACTGCTGTACAGTTTTTGTACTCTTCCTATGTTTGTCAGGTATCAATGGCTGTTGGGGGGTCGTGGGTACTATGTAAATCTTACTAATAAAACCAGCATTAAACAGAGATGTTAAAGAAACCTACTACTTTTGCCACTTAATGGTGGCAATGTGGCGTGTCAAAATTCAGATCATAGCAAGAAAAATGCAAGGATAGGTCTTTTCAATTTCTTTCAGCAATTTTAGCATTAGCTAACATATTTCGGTTGTTTTAAAGTGCTCATCATGCGATGTCAGTGGTGATCCAGGAGTCTGGGAAGGCTCTTAACTTATGAAACCAGTTTGGCTGTCACATCTTCATCTTTGAACTTAATGGATTCAGATTTCAGATTATTTTTCAATGCATTCTGTTCTGAGTTGCTTATTTTCTTTTGCTGATCTATGATAGAGGAGAAGGCTGAAATAAAACTGCAAGAAAAATAGCAAAAATGATTAATCTTCAGGTGATAAGGATAATTATATGTTCCTTCTCGTATCTCATCTTTTCAATCCGCCCTTCTGCACCTTTATTCTTACCTCTTTCTCCTTTCCATGCTTTCTGCCTGGAATTAGGCTTTTCATCTTTTTGGCCTGCACTTTCTTCCCGTTGCTTAATGCGGTGCTCAGATCACTGATTTAAAGAGCAAATGAGTCTTATTTTCAGCACTCAGGGATTGGCAGTGGGAATTTCTTCGGTGAGGCAAATCGTGCATATAGAGTCACATCTCTGACTTTAGCATGGTACAGGCTTTCACGAGTGCTTGTTACTAAATGTGATGCTAATCTCTGGTCTAAACAAAACCTTGGCAACTTTGATTCATTTACTGTCTGTTTTGCTTTTGACTCTCTTTACCTTCTTTGGGGGGATGCCAGCCTACCCCTTGCTATGGAATATATCCAATCGCTAATGTTGGTCCAAGTTGTGTCTAGAATATTTGGTACAAGCAGGTTAGATAGATTTTGGGCTGAGTGGCCTCTGAGTGAGGCAGATAATGGGGAATTACCTCTAGTGAGTGTATGTGGACAGTGGGTTCCTGGTTCCACCTGTGGAAGAGCTGCGTTTCTGCCTGGCCTCACCAGTGCAGACTTCAGCCAAAGGTTTTGCTGTAAAAATTCTTTAATTCTTCTCGTTCTTGAGGTCTCTGACTCAATCCTGAGTATGCTGGCAGTCATAGCCACTACTGCAATAACAAGTGCTACTGTGGGGGATGTCAAAGGATGTTGGTGTATTATATTGTCTTTTATGTAATAAATAAAATAAAATAAAAAAAAAACACAACGAACTATTGGATAATTAATATCTGTGTTTCAGATAGAGTTCAGTGTGGTTGAACTTGTGAAGTGTGAACACGAACAAAGCTTCTCCTGATTTGGAAATGGAAGTGATATAATAGCACGTTTTGCCATGTATGATTTGGGTAGATGGGCAAGCAAGGTATAATTGGCATTAATTAATCTGTCTTTGCATAAAGTGGTCTGAGTTGCACACTGCATTATTACATATCTTCTTGTGCCTCAGGTGGCTCTGGTTGTGAATTGTGGGCTGTGTTCATGGCTGAAATTTCATAGGACCGTTGTGCTGAATCCTTCCAGGCTGATGCCATCATTTCAGTTGATGTCCGTGTTACCTTCCTGTGGCACAGCTGTGGCCATCATTTCTTGGGGGTGTTGTAGCTATTCGTACCGTTGTGTCCTCACTGCATCTGGCCTGTTATGCTTACATGTTTGTCAGCACAATGAATATTTCTTCCTTCCCCATAGCAGGAATGCCTCTATCCTTGGAAGCAGAGGTCAGTTTGGCTTTTTACTGCCCAAATTAGTAAATTATAGCCTAATATGTTACACTTTCCAGTTGGCGTTTCCCATGCATTTTAATTGGAATGATGAGAAGTCATCAGAAGAGGAGCTTGTTAGAGGGATTTTACTTCTCTCGAGTAATTCTCCCTCCCTCAAAGAAGGAGACTAATTAAATGCTTCCTGTTTGGTATTGTGTTCCTGTATAGCCCATTCCTGAATGTGGGAATGACTTAAGTAAGTATTCCTGGCTAATCCTACAAGTCTTCCCATCTCTCATTCAGTGTCACCTTTTTTGGCTGAGAGGTGAGTGGTGATCCTTCAGGTCTATTCAGCCCTGGTGAGTCCACATCTGGAGCACTGTGTCCATTTCTGGGCTTCCCAGTACAACAGGGACATGGAGTTCCTGGAGAGAGTCCAGAGGAGGGCTACAAAGATGATTGGGGGTCTGGAACATCTCTCTTAGTAGTAAGAGCTACTAACATTGAGTTGTTATCACCTGGACACGTTCCTCATTGCATTGAAATTTCAGTGCCTCCAGGTATTGCTCTTAGCTTTCTTACAGCACCTGTTGCATTTACTGCCTTTCCAGAAACTCGCTGTACTGCCCTGTTTCAGTCTCCCCTTTCCTCTCCCTTCCTTGCCCCCAATGAATCTCAACTTCAGAAGTTGCAGAGGGAAATTCAGGTTTGTGCTATTCATTCAATTCATCTGTTGTTTCTGTCCCTCAGAGCTTGAGGACTACAGTAGTCACTTAGGCTATTCATTCAAGAAGCTTTGATGGTTCTTTTAGATGTTAATGGTCTGAAGCTGGGGAGACGTTTTGGAGCAGGTTCCCAGTCATGGTGCAACAGGTGGACAAAGGTCTGGGCCACACCAGGAACAGCTGTGCTGGTATGTGCCTTCTACTGCTGTCCCCAGCTTGAAAACTTCACACAGCATAGACTGGCCTGAGCTGAGGAAGGTCAGAGCAGGAGTCTTGAGAGCAGAGAATAATAAAAGCACAGACTGATCTCTTCTTTCAAATAACATCTTATCCTTTCACAGCAACTTAAGAAATTGCAGATGATGTATGAATTGCTGATCAGGGCTAGGTTTAGCACCTCAGGATTTGCTGTTGCTATATAACTTTGGTTCGTCTGGAATACAGCAACTGAGTTACATGTATAGCAAACACAGATAGGTAATAGCTTAATTTTTTTTTTTTTTTGGGGGGGGGCATAATATGCTATTTATAATGCTTTATTATATTAAATAACTTCTGGTTAAATTTTCAGTGCAATCTCAATTGCCTGTCTAGCCATCTCTTCTACAAAGCTTTGGGAATACTTAAGTAGTTTGACTCCACCTCTGTTTTTAGTAACCTTCTTAGTAAACCTCACTTGCCTTGGTACTTCCTATGCATCTGAAATTCCTGGGCATTTTGTTCCTTGTTTTATAATAAGCCATCTTCCTGGGCGAAGTTTAAAGTCTGAGTAGTTGGCTGCCTTCTCTGTTTTATGGGTGTGTCTGCTTATTTGCTTCCAACTTTCTTCAGGTACTCAGTATAAAAGGAGATTCTTAAAGTTGGAGTCATGGTGGATCAAGAAAAGACCACAGCATTTAATATAACCTATTGGCCTGAATATTGCAAATATTTTCTTGCATAGTTTCCTCAAATCCAACATAGGCAGGTATGTGAAAGTGCCATGTGCATGCCTATGAAGTATTTGTATAAGAATTAAAATAATTTCAAGCAGTCACCCCAGCATCTGAACTTTGACCTGCTAATGACTTCCTCATTGAAAAACTGTGGAGCATTGAACTACTGTGCTTGGCAAATTCGGACTGATCTTCTGTCAAAGCTGAATAAGAGGGAAATGTATATTTTGTAATCCATTTCAAAGAATGTAAAAAACAGAAGCCGTTGTAAAAGGAGCAGTAAGATGCTGAATATCCTTTTTGTATGTTAAAAGCAGATGAAACACAGTAGGACTAATCCATAGCATACAATATGTGCACTTGCTTTTGTGTTAAATTAGATGATTCATCTGCTCGTATAAACGTAGGAGTGTCTTACACGCTGAAGAATGGGTAGTGGTAGAGCACTGGCGTTAGTGGGAGTAGTAAGAGGTTCAAGGATATGTGAAATCATTTACATGTATTCATACATCTCATATTACTACGCTAGCACATGCAGGTTTTTGATGGGCATATTTTGATTGCAGAGTTTAGTACAGATGTTCAGCACAGATTGTAAGTCTGATGCTGTAACCCAGAGTTTATTTTTTATTTTTTTTATATCAAAACAAAGATAATTCTGAACCTGTTTATTTTCTCTGGAGGTTAGCCGGTTATTGCCACTTAACCCAGAGAGAGAAAGACTTTCCTATACTGTTTGGTCTGTTGAATGAGTTAAGGCCATAGCTATGCATTCAGAAGGGGAAAAAACACAAGGACAAAGTGAACAGTGCAAAACATGGCAGTGCAAGCATGTGCTCAAGCTATGACACTCAATGCTACAGCAACTTTTGTGTAGTTAGTGCAAGAAGATGAACAGCGCAAGTACTTCTCATGTTATGCTTTATCTAAATAGTGCTGTATTCCCTTAGTCAGCAATTCCTGTTAAAATTGTACCATATGTTCTCAGAAAACAGCAGATGTACAGTCTAACAATTAGCAACAGAACTTTCCCACTTGAGGATTTGGGATAATACCAAAATAATTCATAATTAATTTGTGCTCCATGCGTAAGGCAGATTTTCTGTTTGTTACTGTTTGTCCTCACTATTTGCTGTGCATACGTGGTATCTCAAAAGGGTTTGCCACTTGACAATTTTAGAGCTCTTACATAGACACTGCATTAAATCTTTTCAAAAACCCTGAAACGATTAGTCACTTTAATGCTAGAATGACTAGGTGACTTTCTCAAGATTGCACAAGGCACCCTAGGGATGCTGGGGGAAGACCACAGGTGTCTTGAAGGATAGTGTTCCTGCCAAGACAGCCACAGCTGCAGAGCTGATGGGGAGCTGCCCAGGGGCACAGCATCTGCTCTTTGAGAAGGTACCACCTTGGAGGTAGTGCTGAATGACAGTGTCTCTTCAGCTGCTTTACACCTTTTGAGTACTATATATTTCATTAATAAAAGGAATTCTAGGTACTGGGTTTTAATTCCAGTTTTCTCTGCTGATGGGTGGTGTTTGCTTTCTAACACCACTGAATGCTGAGTAGATGGAAGGCAGGTATAAATTATGTCAGAATAGGATGCAAAATAAGGGAAGCAGGGGAAATGGCCTGATTTCCACTGTAAGTTTTGATGGATCGATCTTCTCAGCCCTGGAGTAGTCTGAAGGATACAATCTAAATTAAATTCCGCTAGAATAAGCCTTGCTGTGGGAAGGAGTTGACCAGCTTAAGAAGATAGATTAAAAAAATAAGAAAAGAAAAAAAGTTAAAATTGTTCCAGCCTAGTTTTCCTGTGCTGTTTGTTGTGAATACTATGTTAGCCTTTATATCCTCCTGAGAAATGTATTAATTAACTTCCTTTTTCCCAGTTTAGCCTCATTTCTATGGAAATGTGTATGGTGTTTATAAACCTTCCTTCAGTGGAAAATTCTTATGACTTTCTTATATAGCCCTTTGTTAGAAAGGCATGTAATTTCATGGGGCTTAGATTCTTAAGTTCTTGAAAACAATGCCAAATCTGTAAGAAAAGGCAAAAGTTATCACTTTGTATTCAGTACTTTTAACCATTGAACTTTTTATAGTAGTTTTGTCAAATGTCAAACTTTGATATCTTCTGTACAATGTGTTATGGTCTCTTTCTACAGTTTTTATTTACAGTGGATTAGATGTCCACATGTTTCTTTTTCTCCATTCTTCTTAAGCCAAACAATAATTGTCAAGTATTTCCTTAGAAATTCTGCAGTCTGTAGATGTTTGATCTCTCTGTTGTTGATTTGAGAACCAGTCAACGCTGAATACTTTTTTGATGTTCATAAAGTTAGCAGAAGTGCCATAAATGGAAACAAATGGCATGTTGGTTTTTTTTTTTTGGATGTGGACAAATTTCTAATAGATTTCTTTCTTACATCATAGATAATTTTAGCTTATCCAGCCACTGTAGTCAAAGTGTCCTGTTCAAAGTGTCCTGTGAGAATAAAATGCAAGCAAAAAATCCTACCACTGTTCATTTGTATTTCTTGGTCATATCTGGATGAGTGATCAAACTGTGTAAGACTGAATTAGTTGCATCAGTATTCTGTACTTTCCCAGAGTATGCGTTGTGGTTCTGGTAGTGAGGCATGGATATTTTTTTTCACTAGGAAGACAGTCATTAATTTTGGCATTCAGCATATCTGTCTTTAACTTTTCTGTCTGCTAAAGACATTTGTTAATTTGACTTTCACTGTACTACTTGTTTTTCCAGGACAGTCAGGTAGCTTTGGCTTTGAAAAACATCTGTTTTTCTTCTATGCTTTTTCGTCTAAGATTAAATCACCTTATTTGTATTAAAAGGTGAAGCTCATAGGGTTCAGATTTGAAGACAACCAGCTACCCTAGAAGTGTGAAACCACTAATCTTAAAACCTTTCTTACTAGTTTGAAATACCTTCCTAAACTCAAAATACCTTTACTTCCAGAATCCATTGGTTGGCCTTGAAGTCCCATACGTGCATCTATTACAGGTGTATCAATTTTATTTGAAAAAAAATGTCACTCTTTTGGCCAATGTGTATGAAATGGTATTGGATTACTTTCAGATCGTGGCCTGAAGAGAAGAGGAGGTAACCACTTTACTGTTCGTAACAACTGTCTTTATTAATGGTTTTCTCTCAAACCAACTGTAACAGATATATCTCAAAGCAGTCATCTTGGAAATAGAATTATGATAAGAAAATAAGTGTAAAAAATAAAACTAAAAATGGTATAGGTTTCATGCTGGCCTGATGGGTCATATCCATATGGGATTCTGCCCAGTTTATTCTTGGTCAGAGAGCAGGGAGTCTCAAACCCCAACCCTACTTTGGTCTTATTAGCATCTACCTCTCTGTACTTCTCTCCCAGTCTCTCCTCTTGTTAACTGGGTTCCTGCACCCCTGTCTTTGAGTGGGGAAGTCTTTCCTTGTTTGCAATGGAAAGTTAGTTTTTAAAGGGATGGTTTCCTAAATCCCTGCTTTGGTTTGTAGTAATACTTAGAATGGCAAAGACAGATAGTTAATTACAACACCTGAGACCTTGGCTGAGGACAAAGGTGCATTTTATGTGAATGAAGAGGCATGCATAGCAGGGTGAGAGGAACAAAGGAGGTGTTTGGGCAGTGGAACTGGTAAGAATTGGCCAAGTTTTATGGTGGTATGTGCAGGCATTTGGATGTGTGTTTAACTTTACATGGGAAAGCAACCTTGCATAACCCGGTGGGACTAATTGTAGGAATAATGTTATTCACATGCAGTAGAGGAGAGGTCTCATTTTTGTGACGGTGCTTTAAATGCTGCTGATGCAGTACTCCTTGTTTCGTGCTTTCACTTCGGAGAACCGTGAATCAGAAACCTAGAGGGAAGTTAAAGGTGCCGTGTTAGTTCAATTTGCCTTGCTTTTGTTTATCAAGTTTAATTTCTTACTATAATAAAGAAATAATTTAAAATCTTATAATTGGAACTTTCCTTTATTCTGCAGTAAATAACATTTTATATACATGTCTTAACATTTTTAATATATTCACTCATTCTCATACTTGTCAATATTGCATAGAAATGACACAAATATCACTCTTTATTAAATGGATGAAATTTTCATTCCTTATCTTTCTCCATTTATTGACATAAACTCAAAATATGTGACTTGCTGGGGCACACTGTTTCCTAATATAAGTCTTGTGACTTTAATGTGTTGCACAGTGGTTAAATTTGGTGGTAGACTGGTGATTGCTTTCTTCTTCACACCTTTCTTCACTATTCAGTATGTAGCTTTCGTTGTGGTGATGTCAGATAGGGTCATACCATTCTAAAGCACCGGTGAATCTTTCTTTCCCTTGGGAAACTATACATGCTCGAAGAGAGGACTTTTATTTTGTGGCAGTGTCGATCTGCTTGAGGCTACGTAGGAAGGCTCTGCAGAGGGATCTGGATAGGCTGGCTGGATGGGCCGAGGCCAAGTGTATGAGGTTCAACAAGGCTAAGTGCAGGGTCCTGCACTGGGAGCACGGCACCCCCACGTAATGCTGTGGGAAGCGTGCTAGAAAGCTGCCTGTCGGAAAAGGACCTGGGGACGTTGGTCGGTAGACAGCTGAATATCAGACAGCAGTGTGCTGGCTACTCTGGGCAGATGGCCGAGAAGACCAACAGCTTCTTGGTTTGTATCAGAAGTAGTGTGGCCAGCAGGCCCAGGGAAGTGATTGTCCCCCTGTACTTGGCTCTGGCTCTTGGTTGCACCCCGCTCTGTGTTCAGCTTTGGTCCCCGCACTACAAGAAAGTCACTGAGGTGCTGGAGCATGTCCGAAGGAGGACCATGAAGCTGGTGAAGGGTCTAGAGAGCAAGTCCCATGAGGGAAGTTGTTGCGACGCCATCCCTGAGATATTAAAAAGACGTGTAGACGTGGTACTTAGCTACATGGTTTAGTGGTAGACTTGGCAGTGCTGGGTTAATGGTTGGAACTGATGGTCTTAGAGGTCTTTTCCAACCTTACGATTCTGTGATTTCTGTGCCTCTGCTTGGAGCACCTTTCTTCCTCTGGGAGGACTCGTTAGGTCATGCTTTGGCGCAGAGGGACCTCCAGTGTCCCTTTGTGGCCCATGCCTTGGCCTCACAGGCCATAGCTTGCTATTTCTTTGTCAAAAGACCTTCTTTTCAGATGTAGAAGAAATCCTAATATGAATTATAAGTAATGAGAAAAAAAATATTTCCAACAGGAAAGAAGAGGTAGTAGTAAATTCAAGTTAAAAAATACCTATAGTACCTCTCGAGTCAAGGCAGAGAAGGAGGACTCATTTATACTGACTTTCATCAGCTACGTTGGGTGTAATTCTTTCTTTTAAGACCAGATTAGAACCACAATAGAAAACTTCATACCATGACAAAATAGCTCAGTAGTTTCTATATCATTATATTTTAATTCGTTTTTTCACCTTTTAGTTGGCCCAGTTTTTACAGGATGCAAAGAGAGTCTTCAAGCAATGTACTTAAATGTATGATTTAGAAGTGCAGAGCAATTGCTCATTTTCTGACGTGCAGGTGATGGTTAGGACTAACGAGAGCTACTAGGCTAAGTACTAATATACTCATCGTCATGATGAGACTTGTTCCGTGTATTTGCTTGCTGCTGAATCATAGAATCATCTAGGTTGGAAAAGATCTCTGACGTTATGAAGTCCAACCATCACCTAACACTACCAGGTCCTACTTAGCACCACATCTACGTTTCTCTTAAGCACCCCCAGGGTTGATGACTCCAACCACTTCCCTGGGCAACCTGTCCCAATGCTTAACCACTATTTTCTGTGAATAAGTTCCTCCTAATACCCAGTCTAAACGTTCCCTGGTGCAACTTGAGGCTGTTTCCTTGGGTCCTTGGTGACTCCTTGTCACCTGAGAAAAGAGACCGACGCCCTCCTCGCTGCAATCTTGTTTGAAGTAGAGAGTGATGAAGTCTACCCTCAGACTCCTTTCCTCAACACTGAACAATCCCAGTTCCCTCAACCTCTCCTCACATGTCTTGTTTTCAAGTCACTTCACCAGCTGTTCTCTGAATGCATTCCAGCAACTCAGTATTGTTGTGGTGAGGGTCCCAAAACTGAACACAGTACTTGAGATGTAGTCTCACCAGTACTGAGTACAAGGGGACAATCACTTCCCTCATCCTGCTGGCCACAATATGTTTGATGCAGGCCAGGATGCCATTGGCCATCTTGGCCACCTGGGCACACTGCTGGCTCACATTTGTGATTCGTGCTATTTATATCTTGTTTATGCTGTCTTCGCGTATCTGCACAAGAACAGCAAGTAAGTGTACTAAACTTGCATTTACAAGGTTGCTTCATGCTTTCACAGTAAGATTGCTTGGACTGACTTCTGCTGTTGGAATTTAGGTGACATTATTTTATTCTCTTAAATTGTGGTTGCAGTTTACATCTTCTAACAAAACATTCTCTGTGTATTTGGTAAGTAGCAGAGTATTTTGATCTGAAGATTTGGTCTTTTTTTTTTCTGAAGAAGGATAACCAAAGAACATATTCCATTTCTGGAAACTAAACTTAGGAAAGTACAGGGAAAGCTGCAAATATGGAAAGAGAGAAACCATTAAATAAGTATACTTGTTTCAGGTACTAACTGCTTATTCACTGAAGCTGGTAATAACAATAGCTTAAGTGTCTCCATTCTGATTTTTAACTTGCTAGTTTGTGCCAGTTTGCAAGCTTCATTATTTAACAAGCAAAAAGATGACAGAGTCCATTAAAACTAATGAATGAAAACTAGTATACATGGAGATCCACAGCTGGTTTTTGTATTCAAATGTAAATGTGCTCTGCTTTGGGAATACATTCACATGTTGTGCTACCGTATAGGAAGGCCCAGCTCATTTCTATTTTTTCCTTGCTTATTAAAGAACTTTCCCAAAGCTGCAGGTCTTAAAATCAGTTTGAGGGCACCTTTGTGAGTCACCTGGAATTCAGGTTTAACACTAGTCTACCAGGTGTTTTGCTTTGGCATGCAGTTATTCTAGCAGTCTTTGTGCACGGTCAACTGTGCTGTCAGTTGCACCCCTTTCCACGTTCCTTGGCGGCTCAGGGAACTGGACAGAATCAGTTGACTTCGTTTTCAGGTGCAACAAAGCTTTCTGACTGACATTTTCCAATTTAAACCACATATACACAAGAAGAATAAGGTAGAATTATTGCACATGTAAAAACAAGTCCTTTTACTGGGAAATACTAGCAGGTTTAATACAAGGCACAAAAGCAATAATATTTACTGCTGGGAGTGGTAGTTTTATTTTCTGTTCACTTGAAGGCTGTGGAAGAATGGGTGGCTCTTGATGAGCTGTTTTCACAACAGCTAAGAGACTTCACGTCTATATTCATAGCACACTTTCTAATATTTGTAGGTTGCTTTGAAATTATGGAAGCATCACTGCTATTTAATATTTTAGAGCTCAGATGTGATTAAGTAAGATATGAAAGACACTCTCATGGGCTGATACTTAAAGCTGTTCAGATCTTCTAACTGTGGACTTGTAGTGACTCAGCTGTGAGAGCCAACATAGTAAATAAAATCATACAGTTTAATTTTCTGAATTTATCCTCCTGTTTGCTAATACATTCCACCCCCTGTAAGTTTTCTTCAGACTAACCAATGCTAATAAATCAGCCAAAGCATGCTTGTGTAAAAGGATATACAAAACTACTTAACTCATTTGTCCCAAAAGAGCACGACTAGATCAGCAAGACCTTCTATCTTGTATAGAGCTAGATGACAGTGATGTATGTGTTAGTATTTCATACGTATTTACACAGAAATGCAGTAATATGTGCCTCTGAATCCATTTTTCACCCGCAAATATAAAGTGTTAAAAAATTAGTGTACAAACTGTTTACTTATTAAGAGCAATTGATGTAATTGGAAAATACCCAAGCTTGATTTTTGACACCTTTTATGCATTGCAAATTGTGTTTCAGAACCTCATGAAAGCACAGAGGCCTACTGCATTTAGCTGTCTTTTAATCAGAGTTTTGTGTTCACACACAAATGTGTGAAAGCTGCTTTTATGTCTCTGATTTTTTGGAACTGAGAATCACGTGGTATCTTGTTTTTGCATTTCTTAGATCTTCGTAGTTGTGTTTGCATAGCAATTAAGCTTGTGCATAAATTTAAGAAAATAATACGTTCATTTGTTCTAACTGTAAAAAATATGCTGAGAACTCACTAGAGCTTTTACCCTAAAAA
This sequence comes from Cygnus olor, assembly GCF_009769625.2. Lineage (NCBI taxonomy): Eukaryota > Metazoa > Chordata > Aves > Anseriformes > Anatidae > Cygnus > Cygnus olor. Next base: position 11,183,920 of record NC_049172.1, on the reverse strand, counting down.
GCATTCAGAGTAGGGCAATTTGGTTTACAGTTATCATATAGCAAATTTAACCTTTAAAGTTTGTTTTTAATATTCTGTCTTTTATTATGGAATGCAAGATACAGGATGTCCAACTCATCCAGTGAAGGGGGGGTAAATTATATCCTCGTTCACTGATCCAGTAAAGCGTTCGGCATTGTGCTTATGTCCCATTGAAGTCAATGGGACCACTCATGTTTTGAAAGTTAAGTATGTGCTTTTAAGTGTTTTACTGAATAGGAATGAGATTATTCTTAAAGTAAAGCATGTGCTTAAGTGCTTTGCTGAATTGAATTAGTTAGCATCTGTGAGCTAAGTGCAAGGATAAAACAGTGTACACACTTGTGCAGAAGGTCCTTTTTGTTAGAACCATTGGATTTGACTGGCTCTGAGGTACTGCTATTAAGCAGTAAGTATAAGTAAACAATTCTACATGATATCTTTCTGTGGAATTGAGATAAAAAAAGTCAGGATGGCCTGGGGACTCTTCCTGTTCTTTGTTTTATCACCAAATTTTTATTTCTTCTCTCTTTGTATCTTCTATTCACTTTTCTTGTATTTTCCAGCTGCTTTTTCTCTTAATTGTCCCTTTTATCCATTTACACTCTCTATAGCTTGAGAGAAGAGTAGAATTTCTTCCTTGAGTTTCTGAGCAGTCCTGTATTTCACTGGGCATCTGTCCCGTTGGTGCTATCTTCCCCATTCTCTGTATTCCCTAGCCTTGAGGTAGGTCCCCAATCCCATAGCCCACTTGAACTTGACGTGGGAGATGACTTCGGTCATTATTTCTTTCTTTGCTCACCAGCCTTTGGGCTCAGTTCAAACTTCTCATATGTTGAAAGTGGTTTTAGAGGAAATGCAGGTTACAGATCTGTACTTTTAAGATGTGAAGGGACATGCTGTAAAGAAACAGGTGTTGGTCTTCCTGCCAGACTTGTAGCCCTCATGTAGTCACCTCTGCTCTTTGTCTTCCTGTCCAGTTCCCTGGTAAGAAGTTAAATTTTTGATTAGGCTACCAGGACTGAATTGAAACTTCTGCTTTTATGAAAATGCCATCACAAGTATACCTGATTGGTCAGAAGATTGTGCTAGCTTTGAGAGCTACATGTGATGCTAGCGGGAAGTAAATGATCCTAACTTAGAAGACATTATTTATGAAGGAGTCTGATGATAGATGTTTTCAAACTGTACAGCTTTATTTTGGTTGAAGATGACAAGGCACAGCAGAGACATCCAGGAACATACAGTAAAAGTGTTACCTTAATGGTTAACTGTCTCAGGATCTGATCAATTTTGGGGATGATTGTTCAAAAATGTTAAAAAGTGGTAGTGGGAGGAGGTTCAGATAACAGATCTCAATTGAGAGAGACAATATTGTGAGGCAATAAGCTTTAGAACAAAAGGCAATTGTAAAAGATTATTAATTGAACACCTAAACTGGTTTTACCCATTTGGAGCCTACTTTATTCACTTTTTTGATACTCAAGCAATCTGAATGAAACTAAACTGTCATTTGTTCATAGGAGCCTCTATACAGCTTGCCTTTTCTGGAAACAATCTCCCTTGCTATAAGCAATATTTCCCCTTACGTGTTATTTTTCCGTAAGGGTTGTTCTTCACCACATCTCATCTCTTTCACCTTATCTCGATACAATGCTAACCTGAATGCTAGATCTTGTTTTGACAGTAGTTGTGGGTAGGTCACTTCTCTTTCATTTCATACAGTGCTAACTACTAGAATTGTCGTGAGTTTGTAAGGTGTTATGTTGGTTTGAATAACTTTATTAAAGATTGTTTCTGGTATAGTGTTTCATAATTCTCTGATAATGCTACAAGACTTTACTACAGCCTTTCATATAGCTGTCTCAATTTGCTTTTACAGGAGGAAACTAAAATGCCTGTGTGATAGTTCAGTATGATTCTCATTTTAGATGAGAAGGATGAGTTTCCACAGGGCCCCTGCTCACAGAGAAGATCATTGAATAGTCCTTAAAGAGACTCACTGCCATAGAAATATGGTCTATTGTGTTTTCAACTTAAAACAACTGATTAACAACTCAGTCAAAATTAGAGAATATGAATATATTTAATAATAGTGAGAATTTTCATCTGGAATTTTCCTTTCTTTCATTGTTTTTATTAGTAAAATGAGTCTAATACATCTAATATATTATTATTGTTATTATCAATTAATCAAAAGTGGAATTCCCTTAGTCTTTGCTAAGATTCATGGAAGTCTTCATAGTCATGTAGTCGTCATGATAAATATGATTTATTTCTAAATATAGTGTGATTTATTTGTAAAAATGTATTCTTTTTACAAAAGTGATGTCTAGTGGAGTACATTAACATATAAAGAAACCAAAGCAATTAGTTTGCAGCTAAAATTACACAATATTGGAGGTGGAAATTATTAATGTATTTAATATTCAGCCCTGTGAGGCACACATCTTATGTCTGGGAAAGCCTGCAGGGAGCAGGAATTGTGCAGTTTCTTTCACTAGAAGTCATCAAGCTGTGGATTTTCTGAGGATTGTCTGAGGATTTTCAGTTCATCTTCTTACAAGAGACAGCATGGGAATTGTTGTTCTCTTCTGCTGAATTTAGGGGAATTTGGAAAAGAGCATTTTCTCTCCTGTTGCTGTTAATGATATATTATTTCATGGTAACATAGTCAACAGCGGCTGCAGTGATGTACTACAATTACCTTATTGTTAATCAAAGACTGATCTATAAATTAGTCTGCATCATGTTAGGCAAAGCCATCATGATTTGCTTTTATGAATACTATTAACTACATTGATTTATTTTTATTTTTTAAATCCTTCTATTTATGTGGACCTCCTGGCAAAGTTCTTATCACCCAGTCCTTTTTCCTGTAAGGATGTAAGGTGAGCTACGGATCCTTCTGTCTTAGTATTGGTTTTAACAGACACTTAGGGAAAAGTGGGAATGGAGCACATATATATGAGTCTTCAGAACTGCATGATGAATTTGTAAGGGATTTGTCAATTTTCATTATAGCCCATTGAGGTATAAAAGGGTTTTCGCACTTTGTCAACATGAAAAAGAAAGACACAAACAAAACCCTGCTTTGATTCAGTTAAACTAGGAATCTGTGTACTACAGGTGATTATATCATACATGTCCAAGGATTGCTTTTGCAAGAGTTAAAGAAATATTAGCGGTGGGGTGACCAAGGCTTATAAGGAGGAGAGGCCGAATGGTTTAAATCAGCATGATTCACTTCAGCGGAGCCCCATGAATTTTCAGCAGATGAGGATTTGTTTCTTTTTAATGCAGTTAAGGTCACACATTCACCCAGTGACAGAGGTAATAAATGACCATAGCTCTTATTGTCACTATGGTTGCCATATACACAGCAGAAGCAGGCAGCTGTTGAGACTGCAAATAGCTAGACTAGAAAAAATACAGGAAGCTTAAGCATAAAAAATGCTTATGATATTTGCTGATGACAATGAAGTTGTGATTCTGGAAGATAAGAGGAGTAGACAAGAGAGAATATGGACAAAATACACTTGATCCTAATGGGTCCACAGAGAGCTAAGGCAGTTGTGAGATGGTTGCTTGAATGGCAAGGGAGATGAATTTGTAATATATTGAAAGAGATTTTGGAAGGAACACATTAAAGCAGAACTTGAAATCACTAGTGGCTGTGCAAATCAACCAGATTGTGCTTTCAAGACACTGACGATGTCTTGTGAGCCAGCAGAATATTTTAAGTTGTTTCACAGGGGAGCAGATAGAGGTCCTTCAAATGCCTCTGGGGGCTGTAGCCAGTATTGGCACTTTGCTTCATGCTACTAACGGATTTTATGCCGTGGACAGTGCAGTGTAGGTATAGAGCTAGGGCCGTGTTATTTCCCCTATTTTCCGTGTGAGAATACCAGCTTGTTTGTGCAGCAGTGATCTGTTCCACTTCAATTGCAGAGCGAGGAGCTGGCAAGGAGTCTCTCCCGCTTTTAATGTTGTGGGCCGAGTGAAATGATAGCTCTGCTGTTTGCCAGTATATGAACTAGTCAGTGCTCTCGTGGGCACGTTACACCTGGTTTTCCTGCATGAAGGAACAAGAAGATCCTTGATGCTTTCTTGGTTGCTTTTCCTTTTTAGATAGTTTTAATTATTTCAGCATGCATAAAAGTAAGGAAAGACTGCGCGTAGTGAGGAGCAGGGTGTTGTGTATACACAGGTTAATAATGGGGCTTAACCTATGGGGCTTGAAATCAAATCACCATCTATAAAGGAACACATCCTGTGTTTATGGCTAAATCCAAGTACTTAGTGTGAAGTCCAAACGCACTTATTTTTCTTAAAGTCTTCATTGCACAAGATTCTCTGTTACTTCTAAGCGTCATAAAAGTACTGCCATCAGCATCGTGGGTGTAGGGGAGGAGGGAAGAAGGATGTCATTTAGTGCTGTTGAATCCTGTCTGATTACCAGACTGTGTTTCTGTGCCCAGTAAAGGTGTCTCAGCATTAGCCAATGTGTTTAGGTATGGTTCAATTTCCATTTGCACTCAGGGACCTATGCAAGTCAAGGCCACTTCACTTGTTCCAAGTGAATAATTCACTTGCATTTGAATGCTTTTAGAAATAGTAGTCAGAGGAGTGGGTGGCATGACATTTGAATCACAAAGCAAGAATAAACTGTCTTTGAGATTTAGACCAGGTTATTTACAATTGTAACTGTTTCTAATTAAGCTACATAAATAATTTTGAGTAGCAGATACTTGTAAGAAATGCATTGTACACATCTCCAGAATCCAGATAACAAATGAGGGTGAGAAATGCAGTTTCTGCTCTATTCCAGACAAACCCACCAAAAAACAGTCACACAAGTATGGCTGCTACGTCACTGTGGTATGATCCTTGCCCCGTTTCTGACCTACTCGTGTCTTATTGTGGGACAGGTGAAAAAACGTTGTTTATCTTCTTCATACAGTGAACTTTTTGCTAGTAGATGATACCAGGTCTTACTGAAGAGTAACTGCTTGTTGGTTGTGTGTAAAGAGTACCTGTAAGATTGTTTCACTGATGTCCCAGTATTTCATGTATTACAGTGAAGTTCTTTGAAATACCTTTCCATATGCTACAGAGGCATTTGAGTTAGTGGACATTTTAAATTTAAGAAGGGAAGAACTGCGGCCTCCAAGTTTCTGGAGATCAGTTTCCCTGCTTCTCTTTTAGTAAACCCACAAGTTCACCTGATATAAGTGGATGAATTTACATACCTAGTGATAATGAATAAAAGAATTAGTCACCTCTGACTTACCTCGTGCTAACATTTGCCTCCTGGCTAATTTAAAGTCAAAAGATGATATAGATAATTTATCTCTAGTTTTCCTCTTTGAATGTTTGTTACAGTTCTGATTTAATCAAAGCACTGGGAATAGCAGTTATGGATTTATAAAATATCTGTCTTCATTTGGCAATTGACCGGTCAGAACTGGAGAGGGGGTGTTGGTGTGTGTGTGTGTTCAGTTTTATTTCTTGAAAATTCATCTGACTCCTTCCTCTCTTGTTTCCTGAAAGCACCAGAACATTTGAAAAAATAGGTGTGGACTCCAGGACATGTACACCTGAAGGAAATACCATTTCTTGCCTTCTCAGTGCTTGTATTCTGTGGTCTTTTTTTTTTATTTTCACTTTTTTTCCCCCAGATACATAAAAGCTGTTTTGCCCAATCAGCTTTCAACACAGAGAGGAAGAAGTGTGTTGGGTTGCATGTGCGTGCAGTTTTCCGGAGGTTTAGCCCCTTATGTTGGGTAGTCTGTCTTTGCTTATAAATAACTGTTGAGGAAAAATCAAACTTTAAGAACGCGCAAACAGCATCGTAGCTTATAAAATCACATACAGAGAATACAGCTGTGGCCACTGTTCTGCAAAATAAATGACTGAGCTCAGTGACATGCTACAAGGGTTACATACACAAAGAAAGAAAAGGAGAAAGTGTTATTTAGAAAAGCAAATGGAGCTGTTATGTGTTAGATGGAATAGCATTCATTTCATTTGCAAAAACAAATTGCTTCAATATCAACAGTCCAACCTTTCTTAGCTTGTGAATGTATTCTGTTGTAAAGGCTTTTGTCTCTGCTAGTATTTTCAATGAGGCCATTTTAATCCAGTTGCATTATCCTTGATGACGACTAAAGTTCTGGGGGTTTATATATAGGAGTTTGCTTTTTTTTAAAATGTAAAACAATATTTTAATGGCTTTCTTAGGCTCTTATATTCACCTTGGGTACAGGTTGTAACTCTGACTTCTGGAAGCTATGCAAATTAAAAAAAAAAAAAAAAAGCATCTCATGTGCTAGAGAAACAAGTAATATTGGAATAAAATTGGTAAAATTGGAATAGTTTTGAAGGCAGTAATGCTTAGCTGCTAAGGATCCAAATGTGGAGTTTCTTGATTTGCATGGGAGTCACAGGCTATGATGTTACCTGTTGGGTTCAAGAACAGGACTTTGCAATGGACTTCTGTTGACTCACCACTAATTAAATATATTCATTTTGCATGTATTTGTTTATCTGGGAGTTATTTCAGGTATCTGTATTACCCTGGGGTAAATGTCTGCTATGTGCAAGTCTGGAGCCAAGTAGTCCCTGCAGACTTACTTCTCTGTGCTGTGGCCCCTGCGTCCTACCCTGTGGTAGGTTGTGAGGATTGAGCACGTTTGCAGTTTATAGTATCCACATGATAGTCCTGTGTGTTTCCTATACTAGAGGATTCCTGATTCACAGCATTAAAAAATAAAAGTATCATCTCCCTCTTCTAACTGTGAGCTCAGCTTAAAAATCACACTGCTGTGGAGCAGGGAGGTAGGGAGCAGAAGAGTAGTTCTGTTCTGGTTTTGATCGAAGGTTGGGGCCTTTCAGTTATTTGTTTTGTTAGCTTCCAATTTAGAATTAGACAGTTTTCTCCTTTGTTTGGAGGATATTGTTTGATGTTTCTAGGAGGTGTATCTTTAAGGAGAACATCTGTAGGAAAGATTCATATAGAAAGTGTTGAGAGGTAGTATTTTATAAAGGGAGCATTTGTATAGGCCCACACATCACAGTTACTTGTTGAATAAGCATCTACTAGCTTTCTGTGTGGACATGTATTTGTGGTAATGGTAAAATTCTCAAATAATTTCGAGTCTTAAATTTGTCTCAAAGGCCACGGGAAATGCAAAAAGCACTGACTAATGCTTTCTCATATTTGCAGTCAATGTAAGAGTAGATCCACTGCTCCATCTACTGGAATTCAAAATCCCCAGGCAGAGCTGCACGCTGTTAAATGCATCGTGTGCTTTGGCACAGCTTTGTGAACAACCCTTCGCAGAAAGTTCAAAATGTTTTTTATTTTTCAGTTGGTGGATTGATGGAATAAATTTCCCTAGAGACATTTTGTAATATTTTGATAATTTTACCCCTTTTAATAATTTTTTCCCCACTTTTACTGTCTGAAAGTTGACCAATTGTTTATTTTGGCAAGATGCAATAATATATGAAGTACAGAACATGTTGTAAAATTCTTACCCTGTTTGTTTACATATTTTATACTCATACATCTTCTAATATTGTGTGGTTGGATGATTCTTCCTTATTTTATTTATTTATTGTTGTTTTATTCACATTTCTGCAATATCTTGGTGCCGAGCAAACCTATTTCCATTTGATCAACTTCTGAAATTGCTAATATGAAGGAAAATGTCTTGTTTGCACTTTGCCTCACACTTTGCCTGTTTCTCATTTGCGTTGGTTTCAACATGGGAGCATGGGAATTTGGAGCTGTAGCCAAGTGTTTGAGGAAAAGCAGATCCTGAAATAACCCACCATTGCTCTGGCTTCAACTAAGTGTTTTAAAAATTGTTTACTTAATTTCTTTCAGTGTATCATACTTTGTCTTGTGTGATACCATATGCAAAATTGCTCATCAAAAAGCCATCCCATAAAAAGCAAAATTTGAACTTTTATCTACTGCGGCAGTTTCCATATTATTTGGGTTTTAGAATTAAAATATATTTTAAAAGTAGTGGTTTATGTATTTACTGTGTAAGTTATTGTATTAGCAAAGGAATACATGATTAGAAAAAGCCTAACACATTTTAATTTATTTATTTTTTTTGCAAGATACATGCATCATTTGGAATATAAATAATTTTTAAAAAATGAACAATAATTTCAAAATGAAGGCAAAAAGTATATATTTTTTATTCTGGCTGGTTTGATTCCTGGTGACTCGAGTAGTTGGATTTTGACTTCCATATAGAATAGAATACCACGGAGTATTTTGGCTATTCACATGATGTTACAATGGTGCAAAATACATTTTGTCTTAAACGAGGAGCCTGACGTAACTGAAAGTCATCCTAGAGAGTCTCTCTGTCTGCCTTTTTTTCCAGGGTCCTTCTTGTCTGTTTGACTTTGTGCTAGTATTCTAAAAAGGTTCCAGTTTCTTTAAGATAATCAGAGTTTTGTGGTAGATCGTAGATTGAATGTGCAGGATCAGAATTGCTGTGATTGTTGTAGAAAAGTCCACTTTGGTTGAAAGATTAGTCTGGAATGACATAATGATCTTGAAAAGGTGTGTTTCTTTGCTGTTTTCTTTTTCCTTTATCGTGGCTTTTAAGATTTATGTTGGTCAGGATGGGAATGTTGGATATAAAAAATTAGAGGTTTAGTAGAGAGTGAGTATGCAGCTGTGCAGAGAATAAGAATGTAGCTGAACTGAATTTCACTCTGTAAGGTTTACAGCTATGAAGTGGTAAGCACAGTATTTTAAATATGAAGACTGAACGGAAGCACCTCCTATTTTGAAAATGTTAGGACATAGATGGCAGTTTATAAGCCCCCTGTAATTAAAAAAAAAAAATCTTATTTCATTAATGTTTGAGGGTATCAATATATTAAAATATGTATTATTTTTTCCTGTATTTCAAGTAGGATTGTCATTTTAACTCAGTGCCAAGCTTTGTCACTTAACACTGTCCTGTACATGCAAATAAGCATTCATATATACATGTACACATATGTGGATGTGTTTGTTTTCAGAAATGTCCTCTGATAGCTTTTGTATACTTAGAAAGAATGGTATATGTTATAATGAGCTTATACTTCATTATAATGAGCTTATGCATTCTTGTAATGAGCTTATATTTTATTATAATGAACTTATATTTTGTGTGAGGATTTCTGCTGCTTAGACAATAGGAGAAGAGTCGACAGCTTGTTTTTCCTTCAAGAAGCAAGGAAGAATGAATGAACAAATGCCATTTATGCTATTTGTTTTTATAGGGAATGTATTCTATTAAAAACTGTTACCACCTGTATGGTACCATGGGTCAGTTGATAAGAATAATCTCTATTATTATATACAGACATTAGACACAGACTTCTTATTTCCATTGGAATTACAGTTTTGTGCTTTTTGCTCAGTTTTCCACTTACTTCTGTTCTTAGTTCAAATAATTCCTTAATTATAGAATAGAATGGCTTGTTGTACAGTGAAGTGACACTTAAGATGTGGCCGTGAGAGTGAACAATGGGAGCGAATAATGTTTTGTCTGAGCATAAAAAAGTCTATAGCAATTTAATATATTTTAAAAAATATTTTCTTATCTACTGCAGCTGTAAAACTGCATTCTAAAATCTCTTTTTCAGTAGTTATTATGTCTGATTAAAATACAAGGAAGAGCCTTCGCAATCTGAATGAATATGCTTGTGTGGTGCATATGCGCATATCTGCACACATCTGTGAACCAAAAAAACCCCACGATATATCAGTGGTTAAACAACTGGGATAGATTTGTTTGGAGGGAGAGGGAGGGTAGGGGGGGCTGCATGTGGCTTTCTGACACACGTTTTCAGTGGGTTGAGTTGTGGTAGATGAACAATTTAGTATAACATAAGCTCCTGTGCAAGTGTGCAGGGCCTTGGCTCTTCTCTACTGTTGGCTGCACTCTTGCTGTTATTGTTGACTTTGCAAATCAGTGAAATACAACAACTGGCCTTGCATCAGTCTGTTTAGTGGATACAAAGCTGTTTTGATAATCTGTGTCTGTTCTTGTACCATCAGTTCTGTCCCAGTAAGACTGAAATTCAAATTTGTGTTTCAATTGCAAGACCTCAGCATCATACAGCTCAGGTTTTAGCTTGTCATCAAAAATCCCCAGTGAGTTCTAGAAATTAGTGACTGTTTTCAAGCTGTGCCTCCTTTCATAAACGACAAAATTGCTTATTGATTCCTGATGCTTGTGACTCCTTATATTGTGGCTGCTTGGCAGTGCATGTCCAGATTGGAGCTATGCTTGCTTTCAAAGAAAAAAAATCAAAGCAGAAACTGCAGTTCAATGTCTAGTCACAAATAATCTCTGAATTTACTCTTTACTCTTTATTTTCCAATAATATGACATGTATGCAGTTTCATTATTCCTTAAATACTCAGTATCCATTTGAATATACATACGTGTGTGTGTATATACGTATATAATACACACTGTATAAATATATATACTGTTCATAAGTATTTGTTATAGCCACGTAAAGCATAATAAATTGCTCATTAGATGAATTAATTTGATTTTGTGCTTGGCATACAAATATTGTTTAGATAAATGACCTGATTTTATTCCTACGTGCTGAATACTTGCTGCTGAGGAAGTTTTGCTTAGGCATTACACCTCTTGTTCTTCTGATCATACGTCACCTGGTTTTATTGCTCTCTCCATGGTCCTGTCTCTCACTACAGTAGTTTTGTTATAACAAGAACGAAAAGGAGATGGAACTGATATATATTTCTAAAAGATTAATTTTCTTCTAGTGTATCTGCTGTGCTGATAATGTTTTTATTGCTTAAAATTTGCCAAATGTCTGTGTATGAAACACATTTCACTAATTTCAAAAAAAGTGCAAAAACATCTAGTTATAAGCAAGAAAAATAGGCTTCAAGAAGGATTTCACAGAACTGTTAAAAGGAACGCTTCAAATTCAAATCTAGAAACATGATCACATATTTTGACAGTAAATTCCAAGAACTTAAAGTTCTCTAGGAAGAATGGGTGTTGGTGCATATTTTAGCTTGACTGCAACACTAGCATTTTGTCTGCTGTAAGATAATACGTAATGTCTTTAGTAGGAGAATATAAAGGAATTAAAAATCCAACTGAACGTGAAGATTGGAAACTTTAAATCCTGTTGTTTGTTGCAAAAATGAGTATTTAGGAAGCCAAAATAATGTTTTGCTTTACTCAGGTCATGAAAAATCAATAGTCTCTTCTGTGAAAGCTTACAGTTTATAAGACTTGTCCCCAGAACTTACAGAAACAACTTTTGGGTGAAATGTTTGTATATCATGTAGATATATACTGTTACCCAGTATGATGTGCATTGCATTATGTATAAGATTATATATGTCACGTGTAAAATGTTTTGAGCCATGTCTTTGCTCAATTGCTAGGATTTTGGAGTTACAGATCAAACATCACTTTGAAAATCTAAAAAAAAATGTTTAGCAATACATATATGCAACAACTTGCAGCTATGCATAAAATAGATATTGGCATCTGAGGTGTTTTGGCTGACTTAAAGCTTGTTCAAGTAGACTTTGAGGCTGAATCATTTCTCTCTCTTTTTCTCAACTCAGATTAGTGTATTGGCTGCGAAGAATTGCAAACGCTTCGTGCCCTGATGGGGGACTCAGGATCCAGACGATCAACTCTAGTATCTCGATTGCCAATATTCAGGAGAAGTATTAGCCGGAGACACGACTCCCTTCCTTCCTCACCTTCCTCTGCTAGTGCCGTGGGTGTCCACACCTCCTCCCCATCCAGCACTAACTCCAGCTCAGGGAGCACAGGCAAGCGCCGGAGTATTTTTCGGACTCCTTCCATTAGCTTCCATAACAAGAAGGGGAGTGAACAGAAGCCTGACTCCACCAGCCAAAATGTTAACATCTCAAATGGTGCCCAGTCCTCTCTCAGCACTTTTCAAAAACTGAGCCTAGAGGAACACGTTAAAAGTAGAGGAAAGCATTCAGTTGGCTTTGGCAGCTCACGTAGCAAGAAGATAACAAGGTCTTTGACAGATGATTTTGAAAAGGGAAAGGAGCCCTCAGCTAATAAGAATGTCTTTATAAATTGTATAAGCTCTGGGAAAAATGAGGGTGATGATTCTGGCTTTGCAGAGGAGCAAAGCCGATACTCTGTCAAACAATCCACACGAAAACTTCTCCCTAAATCTTTCTCATCGCACTACAAGTTTTCCAAACCGGTTCCACAGAGTCAATCCATTTCCTCTGTGCAGCAGCCTGGATGCGTGCTGGAGATTAAATCGTATGTTGAAAGTGAACCGGTGATTGCCAGGTCCTCTTCTCCCTGCTCGGCTGAGACGACGGAGTGCGTGGGAAGCACGTTGCAGTCCCCGCTGCTCTCGGCCGACCTCACGGCTGCCCAGACCCCCTCTGACTTCATAGCCTTGACAGAGGATTCTGTTTCGGAGGTTGATGCTCTGCCCAGCAGTGGGAATGGAGTGCTGCTTGCAGACGATTTTGGCCACAATGTCTCTACCTCTCAGATCTTCTTTAATCCTGCTGCTGCTCCGGTGAGGGAAACGGATTATGTGGAAAGTACGTGCCAGTCTGCTGGTGGTGTATCTCCTGTGAGTCGCACAAGCTTTTGTAGTGTTGAATCTAATACCTTATTCAAAACCTCAGCTGCTAATCAAATAAAAGTATCATTGCAAGCCAATGAACTATGTATTACAGATACCAGGCACATAGGAGAAATTAACTCAGCAAAGACAGATTTAGAAACTTTTGGGTTACAGCACAGAGAAGAACCGGTGATGCACTCTCCAATGGCACAGGGGTTGAGTGGGGACCAAGATGAAAGCACTCTATCTAAGCACACAAGAGAAACAGTTCCTGTAATGGAGTCTAAGATTATTCAATGTTCTGAACCTCAGTCCCTTAAAACACAACAGGGATATGAAACAAACCATCCTAAAGGTATGTATTCTACTTCTTCATTGTGAGGTTTGATGGTTTGGGGGATGCTTTTTGTTCTTCTTGTCCTTACTTCTTTTGTAAGAATTGTTTGGTCATGTAGTGTTTGTGTAGTGTTGCCAGTGCTAGCTAGAAAGATCAAAAGTTAAGAATTTTACTCTCCTTCCAAGATGATGTTTAATTCAGAATTATAAAAGGAATAAAACAAAAGGCTTTGACTTTTTGAGTTGATGTTTTTCAGTTTAATGACAACCATCAGTGCTATTGGTGGCTGTTTCCTTGTGATAGAAAATGAATTAAGAAAGAGTATCGATTCTCACCTCTTGTTGAAAGCCAAAGATGGGATTTTTGAGGCATGCCTATTTTGGACTTGGGCCAAAGAGTTGGATTGTTTGAGGAGGAAGGATTGCCAGAGAATAAACTTCCTTTAGTCTGGTTATGAAAGATAACATACTTTTATCTTCTATTGATCTGGGTTTGTGACTCTCAGATATGTTATAAAGCACCTTGGAGGGAATGTTACTGTGGCAGAGGACAAGAATATATTGCTGTTTCCATCTGAAATAGCACTGTGTAAGTTCTTACTACATAACTTATGAAATGGAGAGAGTTAATTACCAAATAAATTTCACACTGTGTCTTTACCTTATAAAAAGGAGTTTGGAAGTATTAACAAGAATAAGTGGAAAGGATACAGTTTGCATTAGCATCTATAGACATGCAGATCTTCATCTTTCATCAAAGACACCCAACCTTTGAGTGAAGGACAGCTGTCAGATGGCATTTGCTTCACCGGTTTGCTTTCTCAACCAACCTGAAGACCAGTGCTTTGTTGAATAATCCTGAGGCTGTATCTGGTGGGGCCAGATTTGTGACAGTTAATAAAAATGTATTTATATTGTTAGTATTGGAAGAGGAATGAATGCAAATTCATATGAGTTCATACCCATCATTTTGCTTGGTGATGTAGGCATGTAGACTATAAGCAATCAGAAGCAATCTTACTTTTGGAGTTATTTGTCTCTGCGCAGTAGTAGTTGGATATCTTGTACATAAATAGCTATATATAGTCAAATTAATCCACTAAATTATCTTTCACGAGAGAAAAACTGTGCCTCAGGACATTAGTCAACTGGGACAAAAATATTTCCATTTATATATATTATCTGTCCAGAGCACATCGGTTGGGTCTTCTTTGCAACTTTGGCTCATCTGTGAATGAGTTCACACTTTTAAATCTAACTTACTAGAGTGGAGTAGTTGTAGAGCAGACCAGTGAGCAGCTCAGAGTGATGTTTAGAAATACAGAGTGTGTTTGAAACTCATGCACCAGCAGCTATATATTTAATCTGCATGTCTGTAAGGTAGCTGGAGTTGAAACTGCAACAGAGAAATTTTTTGTAAGTAGGCTTGGTATTCGCAGAAACACTAGAGCTAATATTACACTATTTCAAAGTTGATGATTAATTATTATGGTTTTATAGTTCTATTCCAAATGCATTTTTTTTAACTTGTGTAGTGAAGAATGTATTTAAAATTAGAAAATGGGAAAGCATACATAGGGATCATTGAAAAAAACCATAAAATCCTGCCATATGAAATGAAAAGATAATATAGTATAGAAAAAGAGAATATAGTATATAAAATTTATGTGGTGTTCAGAAAGGTATAGCATAAGTAGTTACATTTTTTGCCAACAGACTGCTCAGAACACTTGGTTTTGCTATAACAGTATTTAAAACCAGGTGCAAATGTAAAATATTTTTGTGCATTTTTTTTGGCAATAGATATTTTCTTTTCCATAGTGGGTCTCATAGTACATTTCATTGATAGATTACAAAGTTTGTCATGTCATACATTTCTTAATATACGCTTATATATTTTTAAGTGGTATGAACTTTTTTGTAAAGCCATTGAGGAAATGTTCTCTTGCAAAAGGCAAAAGAATTTTTTTTTTTAATGTTACATCTATTATGCTATTATGCATTTCTCTTTTCCTCATCTCTAAATTTTCCTTAACACTTCAAAATGTAATTTTCTCCTCTTTTCCAATGTGTTATTGTTTAATAGGTGTTGGGGACTGGGATGCAGCCTGCATGCTGTGTTTTGAGAGCACAGATACAGAGCTGATGTGGGAAGGCCAAAGAGAAACTAAAACCTGTATGCATCACGATGCTATGCGCTGGAAACAAAACTGTGAGCAGACCCTAAAAAAAATGGGTTTGGCTTAGGACAGGATAAGGCAGGCTGGGTTTTTGCACCATGGAATCAGTGACAGTTTCTCTGGTGGGTTTTACTGGGAAGAAGTTCGTAAGTGTCCAGGAATGAGGGGAGAAAGGAAGGAAAGTGGCAAAGGTCCCACTGGATTTGTTAAAGAACTGTGGGCTGGGCTGTAGCATGCTGAGCACACGAGTCAGCAGGAGCTGAACAGTGAGCAGGTGGCCCAGGTCATACTTTTACCTAGCTAAACAGGATCTGCTTTCTACAGAACACCTAAGAAATTATTCTTACATTTTTACGTGATTGCTATTCAGTGGTAAACATTAAAGCAAAGTGCTGTTCTCCCTAAGAAAATTTTTGTAGAGAATAATTCTCTGTAATGATTGGTGATTGCTTGTCTATTTGTAGTTGATCTTGCCAATAGCTTCAGTCCGCACCGAGATGGCAGATTTATTGAGAAGCGACTGAGGTCCTCTTCAGAAGGTACTGCTGGAAGCAGTCGGCTGATCATAAAACCAAAGGATGGAAATTCAGAAGAGCTTAACAGCCTACGGAAGCAGAGAGCAAGCTCATCCTCTTCAAAAATGAACAGCATGGTGAGTTTATTCTCATATATGTGTTTGTTTGTTTGTTTTTTTCCATGATAAGCATAACTACACTAAACAGCAACTTCACAAGTAATGGATGGTAATAAAAAAAAAAAGCCATCTCAGGCTTCCAAACTGTGGTCCAGGCTGGGCTGCAGAGATAAAAACTATTTTTTTTTTCCACAATGTGACATTGTGAAAAGATTTGTATATTTTCTGTGAGGAGATTGAAGTCATGCTTTGTTGATTTGCCTGGCAGATTACAAGATTCAGACCAGAAGTTTTGTAGAGAGGAAGTTGTTGGTGAGGAGACTCATTATAGAAAGCTGGTGACAAGGTTCAGTGCTTTCACACTGAGCACAAATTAAGGATGAGAGGAAAGGTTCACTTCTGAGAACCCTTGAGAATGCCTAGGACTGGGAAACCTAAGACAGATCAGATCACTGTGGGAGGAAAGTACTTTTGAAACCTCTTCTGGTGAAATAATAATAGAAGTAACTGATTGACAAGTATGTGCCTTCCTATAGCCGGTGAGAATAAACGTTTTAAGATGAGTGTAATTTATACATATGCATATGCTCTCTAGTGAGAGAAAAAGAAGATACTAGGATTGAACATCGGCAGCAATGGTATCTACTCTTTAGTTCACGGAAATCACTGAAACAAGTTTTACAGCTATTATGAGTTTCAAGTATTTTATTCAACATGCTAACTGTTAAAAAAAAAAGAAGTATTCATTTTGCACTCATATTTGAATAGTGTTTACTACTGAAAGTAAAAAGCTCTAAGTTTCTTAGCCCTGCCCAGTGCTGTTAAACAGATATATAAATAAATGGACTTTTTCCTATTCAGGTTCACTTAATAGCAATTGTGTTATAATGTTTTAGGACCAAACACAGTCCTAAAAGACTCAGATGTGAACACAACTGCCTTTTCTAAGATACATTTTTTGCAGTTTTTCAAAGATGTGAAACTAATTGTTACAAACTGACATCAGATCTCCAAAGCATGTTACAAAACAACACGTTCTTTTGGTGTGGTTTTACAGACTAACACGAAAACTCAACAATTAATACAATTACTTAGGTAATATTTATGTGTCTGTGCTACCTTTTCTGCCTTTAAAGGTAACGTCTTATCTCTCTCTCACCCAAAAAGCCAAGGAAGGCTAAACTTGTCTTCCTGTGTCAGATTCACCCATACTGGTTCCTGGTTGGTAATTTTAAAGTAAATAGGTCCCTAGACAATGAAATGATTTAGCATGAATTCTCCTTAGGAAAACTGTGTCAGGAAAATGTGATTTGAGGTTTTCTCAAAAGCATGTGAAATTTGTCTTTGGTCATGGTAAATCTCACACACGTCTAAATTAGTCATCTAAACCTTTGCTCATGTTCAGCACTGCTCTGGATGGCAGGAGAAAATTACATCAGTACTGAAGGTGTTCATGCTATGTCTGGCCAAGGTACAATGGGTTTTCCAGTTGTACCAGTGCCCTTAAGTAGTAGTCACTGGAACGCTCACATGAAAGAGCAGAAAGCAAATTCATTTTAAGAAGGGAAGATTTTTTACATCTGCCTTTCTCCCTCTTTTCTAGATTGCTACCAGCTTGTCAGATGTGGTAGTAACGTAGAGCAAAATTTATGTCAACAAAACCAAAAAAAACCACCTGTTTTCTTTTTTAATAAATCCACTGAATTATTACACACAGAGGTGCAGGATGGAAATAAAGATGTAGAATGACTAAAAAGTAGAAAAATCATTTGTGCTATTAAAGTGTATAGGTACAACATGTTTATTCAGTAAGTTCGTATCCAAATATCACTGAATAATATCTTATTTTTCAAAACCAGAACACCGTGACATTTGAAGCTCATGTTTGCATGTAGTCATACAGGGCATTATGCAGACATAGTTTCTGCCCTAAAAAACTCGTTAACCCTGGCTCAAGCCTTTAAATACTATTTGGGTTATTAGGCCCAAGCTGTTAGGCAGATCTTTGTGTTTATTTAAATACTCGAAAGAACTGATGTATTAACTTCATTCTATTTAGTCCTGTATTAACAATGCAACTGGGAAGTGACAACACTATAGCAACTGGATAAATGCAAAGTGAACATGGGATGGCTTTTATTTTATTTTTTGTTCATGTTTTGTGTATGAAATTCACATTTTTTGTTGTTTGTTTTAACTTTCATTAGCAAGATTGTCCACAGATTTGCTAGTATTTGTTTGTGCTTATTTGTGTTTCAGTCACAGACCAAGAACTTCAGTGTCAGGATTATTGTGCACCCTCATGAGTGAAAGTAAAGTTCTTCCTGTTTTCCCCCCAATAAATGCAGCTACCATCTTTCTATATTAAGAGAAATGCTAAATGAAAGATTTTATATTTAAAAAATGAGGTTTAAGGGGAAGGAAATAAAAACACAGAAGGCAAAAGAATAGCAGAAATTCCTGAAAGGAAAAGGAATTAAAAATGGAACAAATAATAATACAAAGCTAAAGAGAAAAAAGGCCCCTTGAAAATACTTGTCACAAGCAATTAATGTTTAACACCACAGTAGCAGCCTGTTGCCAGTGAATGATCATAATGAAGAATAAATACTAGGTGAAGAATTGGAGTTGCTAAACCAAGTATTATTAAAAACCTTAACTTAACTTTCTTGTGTGCCTAGAAAATCATTAATCACTCTTCTGTAGCTATTCGTATTCATTTTGTTCACTTTTGGAAGAAAATTACAAAGGTTCATGTGAGATTCCCTCAGTTTCCCTGACGAGGGCAGCGTTGCTATTCAGTTTCCTTCTGTGGCACCAAGCAGTAGTAGCTGTGGATGCTGGTATTCTGGCATCATCCAGAAGTCATGTTATGATGAAGAAGCTTTGTAGCCTGTCAAATACCCTTTCCTCAAAAACTGAAGAAAGTCTTCCAAGACTGTTTGCTTTCTTTCTTGTTGGCATAAAGCATGGGATTCTTCTGCTGACTGTCTAGAGGGAATCAGCAGCCAGGAGATCTGAGGGGATACTAGATTTTTACAGGAGATGAGGAAAAAAACAAAACAACAACAACAACAAAAAAACCACACCACAAACAAACAGAGATTACATTTGAGAAATTGTTCTTCCTCCTAAAGAATTCACTCAGCATGGTATTCTTGTATGATCGGCAGTGTACAATAGGTAAAAGCTTAAATAGGTGGATCTCCCAATGTATGTGTCAAACCTATAAAGTGGGTCACCAGCTCCCCAAAGAGTGGCATTAATTCACTTGCGAGGTTTTGAAAGTAAATAATCTTGATGAGAGCAATGCAAATATCGTGAAAAAAAGTATTTCAAAATAACTCTGCAAATGTGCCAACCTTATAGCAATGTAAATAATGAACTGAAGCAGATGCATGAGATTAACTGCTCAGATTACTAATTATGTGTGTTTTCATCAGAATAAACATTGTTTTGAAGCAGTCATTCTTGCAGTGACTGATTTATGCCACAAGATGTCAATATTTCACTAAAAATTGTTTTAGACGTCAACATTACCTAGTTACACAAAAGGTGAAAACTGAAATTCAGGACACATTTTTTGGAACACTTTGATGCTGATTAGCCCGTGCAGGATAATAAAATATTTGCAAATGCGCATGGCTGATACGGATGCAGTTTAAAGAGGTTCATATTTCTATAGAAAATCTGGTCATTAAAATGTTAAGTCATCAGTTACAACTTTAAATATTTAGACATAAGATGGAGACAAATTAGCTATGGCTATCCTCCCTATTCTCTATTTAAGTTCCCCTTCTTTTCTAGTGTGTAAGATTGGAAAAAATAAAATAGAAAGGCAAGAAAGAAAGAAGGAAGGAAGGATTGAAAGGAGGCAAACAGCATGATAAAAGACCTGAATGGCCTGAAATACGCAGACCTGCAAGACTAATGGAAAGAACATAAATCTGGGAAGTTGAAATGTAAGAAAGAATTAGAACAACCACACTGAAAATTATGATCAAGCCCCCAAATCAGTGTGAGTAAATTCTTTAAGAGCATCAGGGGACAGATCGCCAGGTAAAAATAATAAAGAATTAATGTGCTGGAATACTTATCTAACAGTAGGAATTAAGGTGAGTGTAAGCAACAAAATAAATCATCACTTTTAAGAGTAGTGTTTGATGTGGAAATGTGACTACCCAAGATAATCACCTTTACCAGTAATAAAAGACAAAACTGAACAAATGAAACAAACAAACCAAAGCAATAACAAAATCTGGAAATTGCTGCTTAAAAAAAAAAAAAAAAAAAAAAGAAAAGAAAGAAAGAAAGTGCTGATAAAGATTTAGAAATGCCAACTAAAATTACAGTCAGTCATTAGAACCAAATAGTCCTGAAGGGAGATGTGGATGAAAATAGATGTACATTGTACAAGTTTTAAAAAAAAGAAGGTTTAGAGGACTATTGGAGTTCTTAGACCACAGTGACCAACATGTGAGCTATTCTGTGCTGCAAACATGTGTTCATTCTGTCTAGAATGAATAGAGATGTGGCTGTATGCATGCAGTAGAATGAGACAGTACACTTATATTTGGCTCTGACTGACCTGCCTTTTTGTCTCTGTGGTTCTGCATTACACAGAAAATATCAGGCTGTCTTTGCAACTGCTCCGTTGTACACACCTACCTATCAGCATATGTGCTGCCTTAAATGGACCTAATTTTTCAGCTTTTTCCTCTCTGTGGGTAAATATTGTCAGTGGCCTTTGTGTTCTGCAGGCCCCCATTTTTCTGGGCTTTCCCTTGGGCACAGGTTTTTCTCCAGTTTCTCATGTTTCAATGTTGTCTGAACATTGCAAGTTTTTCATTTCTTAAATTGAGATACGAGTTTTCATCCTTGCAGGTTAAAAAAAAAAAAAAAAAAAAAAAAAAAAAGTATGTTTGCCCTCTGTTCTGCATTCTTCTTTAGCCTCAGGCAAGGCAGCCTTGCCTACTTGTGTCAGTCCAATTAGAGTTGCACAATTTATTTTTCCAGATTGTGGCTTTGCATCTTTTCCATGATTCCAATGTATTAGATAAAAAAAAAATGTGTGTTTCCAGTTAAACAACTTTTATGGCCTAAGGTCACTCCAGCTTTTTTTTTCTTCAGCTTAAACAGTGATGCAAGCCTTCATTGCCCACTTGTCAAAGTATCAAATAGTTGCATTCATGCTTTCTCCTACACTGCCTATCATTGACTAGAGTAACTGCAGTTGTCACGGAACTTTCTTCACTTCCATTCCTTTCACTTTACCTTTTGCCTTGCTTAAAAATGACAACACAATACTGAACTAAGATCATTCATCATTTAACACTGGCACTGTGTTACTAAGGATTTTTTGTTTAACCATCCAGTGCTAACACTTAGGCAGTCCCCCTTTCCTCATGTTTGCACTATGCTTATTACATAGGGATGCTTTGAGTATCCAGTATCTTAGTAAATATATCTACAATATACAAATACGCAAAAAAACTGTTGGAATACAAAAACCTGTGTTGGAACCATTTTATGAGCTATTGCAGGCTTCCATTTGATAATGGAAGGAGTTGAATTCAACACAGCATGGCAAGCTGGTCAAAAGAATTGATTATCTCACTGTATTTAGCATTGATCTGGCCTCACCTTTAATATTGTATGCAATTATGGGCTCCACAATATAAAGAAGATGTTAAGGTACTTGAATGTGCCCTGAGGAGGGCAACAAAGCTGCTAAAAGGGCTGGAAGGCATGTCCTATGAGTAGAGGCTGAGAACACTGGGTTTGTCAAGCTTGGAGAAATGGAGGTTGAGAGGTGACCTCATTGCTCTCTCCAGCTTCCTGAGGAGGGGAAGTGGAGAGGGAGGTGCTCATCCTTTCCCCCTGCTATCTAGTGACCAGACGCATGGCAATGGCTCAAAGCTGTGTCAGCAGAGGTTCAGACTAGACATCAGGAAAAACTTGTTTACCAAGAGGGGACTCAGAACTGGAACAGGCTTCCTAGAGAGGTGGTAGGTGCCTCGTGCCTGCCTATATTTAAGAGGCACTTGGATAATGCTCTTAATGATACACTTTAGTTTTGGGTTAGCCCTGAAGTAGTAAGTCAGTTGTACTTGATGATCTTTGTAGGTCCCTTCCAGCTAAAACTATTCTATTCTATTCTAAGTGCTCATGCTCTGAGAATGTCAGCTAAATGTGCAAAATTAATGATTGACTAATTTAGTGTACAGAGGGCTGTCTGAAACTTTGGAAGGACATGACAAAGGTAAGTGATAGGCACAGGAGTAGCGAGGTACCAGCAAAAGAAATACTAACTACAAGTATTTGACATTCCTGATGTAGCCTTGGAGGGAGCAGAATGGTAAAAACATAGGACACTTTAATGGAAATGTGTTATGGTTCCTGCTTGGAATGTACATTTGTGATAATTATCACTTGTTAGCAGCTGGTGTCTGCATTTTAGTTAGATGTCCTGAATATTCTGTGCGTTCACTTTAATTGGGTTATTTGGGGTACCTTAGCAACTAATAGTCACATTCCTAGTGTACTTTAGAAATAGCCCTTGTTATCGAAGAGCAGTTCTCCAAGCCACTGTATTCAAATCTGTCCTTGTCTTTGATATTGTACATTATGAAGTAGTATTGAAGCCTGAAAACTCATGAATGTGTGATAGCTTTGTTTTTAGTGTTTCCCGAGTAATCTTATTATCAAGCATCAGTTCTACTCCAGTTACTACATCATGAGAAGCAAAAAGATACTGTGCCCCTATGGACTTTGCTGAATGTACATCTGAGGCTGTTAGAAGAGTGGGGGAATAAGGGCTAAAATGCTTTTCTATTTTCCTCTTCTCTGCGCTGAATAGTAATCATGTTTTCTAGTGTCTGGTGAAGCACTGAGCATGGGTAAAACTAACTTGGCTGGTAGTGTAGAGAAGATTGAAATTATTTTTCTATTCTCTCCAAGTTGCTTCTACCTTATTTTCTTCCACTTTTTTTCTCCCTGACTGTGGACCTGACCTTCAGGTTCACACCTTCTGACAGTCCGTGCTGAGACCATTTGGAAGATGAGATTTTTAAGGCATCTCTGGCCAACACATAAGGTGGGAGATGCTGTAAAAATACATGAGTTGAATGGTTTATGAGTTACAGTGGGTGACCAGGAGACTTAAAAGTGGAATTGAAGATGGTTGTTTTTATGACCTG
The DNA here is from genome assembly GCF_009769625.2 of Cygnus olor. Lineage (NCBI taxonomy): Eukaryota > Metazoa > Chordata > Aves > Anseriformes > Anatidae > Cygnus > Cygnus olor. Next base: position 11,160,899 of record NC_049172.1, on the reverse strand, counting down.
TAAAGGCTTGAGACAGCCCTATGGGGTACACTACCTCTCCATCCACAGACTGGAGACACATTAATGTTTAAACTGTTAACAGCAGAAAAACTTCTCTCTTGACAGCCTGTGCTGGGAAGGCACTGAATGAAAGATTATGGAGAGGATGTGAGTTTTCAGGGTTTCACTTCTAAAAAACAAAACAAAACAACCTCCTTTTCCAGATATACCAAAAGTGTTTTAAAAAATATGAACCAGGTAAGCAAAATGTCCACATTCCTTTAATATTCTCTACACAACCTTCTTTAGAACTAACAAGGTTATGTTTTCTCTGAATAACCACAACCTGTTGTCAACTTGCCATACATATATTATGTCTTGTATCTGTGATGTTCATACAAGTTCTTTTCATAGTTAAAATAGGCATTACATTTTCTTCTGTCATTCAGTTGTGATATTTCTGCTTAATTCAAACTAGTCTTTGCTATTTGAGAGGAATCTCCCTCTTCTCAAGGGAGAATACTTAGGAACATCAATTTTTATTGAACTGTTCAAGAAAGCCCTGTAAGGCAGCTGTTCGCCCTTCATGTGAAGTGGACTCGACAGCATGCGTTTATAACTAGCTTTGTTCTAACATAACAAAATTTCCCCATTTGAAATGCATTTGACTTTTGCTTCCTTGTGGAAGGGAACTGTGGAAGCCACTTAAAGCAAGAAATGTTACGACCATTTTCATACTATAAGTCTGTACAGTACAGTGTAAATGGGAATAAACCACTGATTGTAGGTAAGCAGTAATTTAGACCTTATGTTCTTTATTTTGCACAGAGAAAATGCCTTTCATATGTTGTTAGCATAAAAAGAAACTGGAAAGGGCAAATTAGGATTTAAGAATTGTGTCTAGGATTTTTAGGTCAAGTCAACTAGAAGCTTTTGCAGCTAAATACCCTGTGGGAAATTAATGTCTGTAGTGTAATACTCATTTCTTAACATATTAAGCACTTGCAAAAAATCAGATTGCAGTTGTTCTACACTTTGAATTCATTCTTGAGATCAAGTAGCTAACAGAAATTAATTGAGATGTTACTTAATACTCACAATAGAATGTACTATGCACTTTTTAAGGACACAATCATTATAGTCCAAGAAAGGTAAACTATTGTTTTAACATTAGTAGAAAATTTTCATTTGAATACAGTTATGTTAGTACCAATAAAAGGTAGAACAAGTTATTAGCAATTGTAAGTCCCAGAGTAATCATAGTAGTCGATGAATGTGTTGCTACATAGTGAATATAGAACAGAATTAGTTCAGCTGTAAATGTGGTATTTTCTTCTAAAGCTCTAAGATGGGAGTACTTGTAAGTGTTGCCTGAATTAATTCATAGGGTACTGGACTTTTAAAACTACAGACAGGTGTCCTCTGTAATGTGTTATGTTTGTTTTTCTGTTTTCATGTTTTTGTAGAATACTGAGCTGTTTATCGAGACTCAAAAATGGAAGTGTAAAGCAGTGCATGGATTTTTCTCACACTTCTCTTTTAGTCTCACTACATCCCACTAACATTTTTGCCTGTTAATGTGAAGAGGCAGCTTTTCCTGAGACTGCTTATCTTTTTGAATCGGTATTATTTCTTAGGATTTCTTTCTCTGCACAGAGATCTGTTCATCTGTTAAACTATGCAACAATGATTGATGCTGTTTAAACAACTATATATTTGTTAGGCCAAAGAAGGCTTGTTCTTTTTCAATTTTATTCAGAATCCTACATTTTACCTTCCTATTCATCATCACATTTTCTGTTATCACATATGCTGAGTGCAGGCAAATACTGTAGCGATATTGTTATGTAGTGTGGTTGAAAAAAAAACCATTCTATCGTCTTCAGTCTGTGCATGCAGGCTACTGAAATCTGTATGTCACCACCTATGCGTCCAAAGAGACAACTCAGTTTGGTGAAGACCTTTACCTTCTGTTCGGTGCCTCTCATACTCTGAAAATGTGGGTGAGGTCAGGGTTTTACCGTGCATTAAACAGTTCTCTGGCAAATCTAATTGATGGTCCCTACCAACTATTGCAATACTTAAATTGGTAGTAGGAGTGGGACAGAGTCGGCAAGTTTTGAAGGTGACTCTGGAGTTTGCATGGTCCTATACCTGTGCTCAAATCAAGGTCAGCTAGGATTTAGGGTGACAAAGGGTGGGTGGGAAAGTCCCCTTTCCCCCTTCCTCTTTCTCAGTGTAGTTGCGACACAAGTCAGGAGAACTTGGGAGTTGTTATTGATGGAGACAGGCTATATGACTTTGTAATGTTTTGTGGCTGATTTGATCTCTGTTTCAATGACTACACTTGGATTTTAAATGAAGGACAGGTCATTATGCAATGAGTAAAATAATTACATGGAAAAATCTTTCTATCTGTTATTTGTGTTGGAAAATAATCCTTCATTAAAAAAGAAGGTAAATGATTTTAATTACTTCTATGTACTGGAAGACTACCATCACATCTTTATCTTGAGACAAGCTTAGCACTAGCAGGTTAGCTTATCCAAATAAGTTTAACCAAATACAGTAGGAGAACTGAAATTAGCATGAAATTTCTCTAAAGGTGACAGTTAATAGACATATTATTCGCTAGAGCTGAAGTTTATGACTAATGAATATAAATTAAAGTATTTAATAATAATAATAATAATAATAAAAACCAAAACACCCTAATTTCCACTCACTTAGATTTATGAAAATAAATCAGAATACATAACTCAGAATAAATATGGTATTGTTTTCCCCCAGATAATTCAGGGTAGGGTGCTTCCATGCTTTTGATCTCTTTGACTGATAAAGAGAATGTAATGGTGGAAGAAATGGAAATGTTATTGGGTCACTTGTTTGGTCATTATTTTTGCAGTCCTTGTCTTGCCAGTGTGCTGCTGGAGACAATCCTAGACGATCCCTGGGTTAAGAACATGGCACTGGCTGGAAAATTAGATGCAGACCCCAAAGCTTGCCATCTAGAATGTTTTCTGATTTAGAGTCAAGTGAACCCATTAAAGACTCAGGATCACATTTTGTACGGTATATTACTGATAGATATATGGAAATTAAGTTTGGGAATCCAGGTTAATGCACCTTATAAAGGGTGAGCAGGCAAAAATATAATTAAATCCTTCAAAAAAGGAATGAAGCATTAGAAATTTATTTACTTATTTTATTATTTTTTTTTGCTTGGGAGATTGTTTTCTGTATTCATACCATTCACTCAGTAAAGCTCATAAAATTCATTGAAATAATATAGGCCTGGTGAATAGTTTAATATCTTTCCTTCTGAACTTTCATAGCTCACTAGATGGATGTTTTCATAAAACAACAACAACAAAACACCTAAACCAAACACACACACACACAAACATACACCACATACTTTTCTGAAATTTTTGCACTTTAAATTCAGGACAAAAGTCTGTATTTTCGTAATTGATTTTTTGATAAAAGAAAGAGATATATTTTGACCTTTTTGTGCTTTGGGAAGCTTTCCTGATCTTGAAGAATTTTAGTGTTAGATAATTGTCTGGGATTTCCAGTTACATAAACAGACTGTAAAGCTGTTATGATTCAGAGCTGATGGGCAGTCAGAGAAGCATGCCACTTGAGAGTTAGTAATAATAGAGCAATGTTAGTTAGTAATACAATGGAGCAGTTCGCTGTATGACGTTTATTTAAAATCCAGTTTTTGATACCAAAGAAAACCTGGGGAGGGGAGTTAAAATGTTTAGAAACAAGTCTGCTTTAGGATCTTGAACATCTGCAAAGGGAAGGAGAGTTTTAATCAATCCAAGACTACTGAAAGATTGTTCACCAAAGTCTGTTTCTGTTGTTTGCTCAGACTGAGATGACTTGGACAAAAAGGAGGGCTTCCATTTTTCTTACTCAATTTTGTTTTTTATTTGTATGCATGTTTTAAGTTACTCCCATGTACCCACCCTGATATATCTGATCCTGTAAAATAGACAGCAGTGTAGCAGAATTCATACTGTCTGCTAAAAATGACTCCTACAAGATTTCTTCACTGCGTAACTTTTTAGAATATATTACAGGAAATTAGGCTAGTTTTGACTGTTCCATAAATCAGAAGTTTGCATTTGCGTGAAAAGTCTCCTGTCATCTCTTTTGGCACGTTGCAGTTGATAAAAGTAAAACCCACCAGTTTTGACTTCATTACTCTAACCTAAAATGATCAAACTTAAAGCATTTGGAATATATTTTGAAGAAATTATCTCAAAATAAGCATTGTGAAATAAGTGTTATGCAAAGTAAAATAAGTAAATAGTGGGATGGAACACTTAGTTAAATGAAATTGTCTTTATAAATCTCGAGACTTGGCAGACTTGTATCTTGGCAGACTTTTGTCTTGACAAATCTGCAGACTGAAGTGGATGAAGTGGAAGTGTGGGAAAGTGAGAGAATTGATCCAGAAAGGAATGGGGAGGATAAAGAAAAGTTAGGACTTACTGGAGGATGGGCTATGTTCCCACTGGAAAATGGGCAGGATTATCAAGTGCTGATAATAAGATCAAAAGTGCTGAAGGTAAGAAAACTGGGACTAGGTAAGTGGTGGAGTTAATGGGGTGGCATTCATTGCAGGTAATGTAGAAAAGGAAATGGTTAAGCATCAGAAAGGAAGGAAGTTTGTAGGAAATTTAGGGTGCTCTGAAAGTAAGAGGATGGGAAGTCGGTCAATGGAAGCAGCTGGAGAGAGTGGAGAAGCTTTTATTTATTTATTTATTGCAATTTAGGCAGGAATTGAGAAGCAAGAAACTAAGAAGGTCAAGAGCTGACAGAAATGGTTGCCAAGAAAAATATGTAACCTTGTAATTGCCTAAAATACTGAAATCCAGGGGTTAATTTTATTTTCTGCAAGTATTCTCTCTAAAGAACATTGTTCATAGGAAATTAAGACAGCCTGTTAAATATGCTTTTTTGGCAATGAACTGTCCGACATTTCTGAAAGAGAAAACAAATGCAATTTTCCTGCTGTAAATGTGGCAGTGTGCATGGTGGTAGAAGTCTTTTCATATTTTCGTTAGTCACATTTTAAGAGATTTTCCTCCAGACTAGAATAAGAAGGTTTTTTTTGTTTTTGTTTGTTTTCTTTAATGACACATGGCATGGAAAACATTTTGATCTTGTTATCAAAGCTATATCTTTTCTTTGAAACGCTTTCCTCTTTTACAGGCTCATATAAGGTAAAGAAAAGAAAAAAGAGAATATTTTTGCATCTTGATAAATAGAAATTTATGCCTATAATTTTCATTCATGTTAACTGATCAAAGTTAAAGCACAAGGTATCCACAGCACTGACATCTTTCTTCATTTTGTTAATTTAAATCTTCATAAGATAAATTCTTCCTTTCTATTATGACAGTTATGCTTTTTTTTTCCCAATAAATCACAATATTTCTTGTTCTGTATCATTTGTCCTTTCACCTGGTAGACACATGATGCAACTGTTTTCACAGCTGTTGTTTAGACTCCACCTTTCTGGTTACAGGCATGTGACACAGAAAATAGTATTTTTCTTTAATCTCTGATAAAGGCTTATGTTATGAATTGATTCCTTAAATGATTTGGTATTCTTCGGGGCAATATTTAAAAATGGTAGTGCAACATGTTAAAATGTACCTATGAATAATTTCAGAGCAAGACTGAGGCTATACTAAGTGGATTTAGACAAAGAGGAAGAAAAAAAGGTAGAGACTGCAAACTGGTTAAGGACAGAACTGTATACAAGAGAGCATATACCTGCAGATAGAAAAGTAAGCTTTTGAAATGAATTCTGTGTCAATATTTCCAAGGGAATTATGAAAAGATGTCACCTGTTTATTCATACCATATTCTTACTGTTTTAGCACTATGCTTCACGTCTTCTGCCTGATAATGTAGGAAGAAAAGATTAATAAAGGAAATTCGCAAAGAATGATGGCTGGTCTTCAGATGCTGTTCACTCCCAGGGATATGTTAAGGATGTGTTTTTTATGTAACATAACGTATACTTAATGTGGAATAGTTCTTATTTAACCACAGTGTAGTATGCAGTTTGACTTGTTTTTACGTTTTTTACGTTTGATTGAAATAAGTTAAAAAGAAAGTTATTTTCTATTGCTTGATTTCAGCATGGAAAATGTGTGTATCTTCTAAAGAAAAAAGAGTCATCATTAATGTCTGAGAAAATCTCTGTTTCAAGTGCCGAGCTATTCATGCTGCTTTTCAGGTTCCTAAGAGTAGAAAGGAAGCAGAAATAAAATAAATTCCACAAAATGGTATAGTTTAGTAACAAAATATGATCAGAACTGGCAAATTTACATTAAGTAGGTGTTACTGAGTTATTGTGAGTCTACATGTTCATAAATATGCATATATTCTTATTTTTCTCTAAAACTTTGTTTAGCTCAACTCCAAAAGCAGTCCCCCCCCCTTTTTTTTTTAAATCTTCATTTTCACTGTATTTAAAATATAAATACTTTCAGAATGCTAAGTTTTCTTGTATGCTAAGAATTTTGCATATGTATCATGAAAGTGCTTCAGGATTTTAAAACTTATGTCTTCCTAATGTTCCTTGCGTGTATTAGTTGTGTTGCATGAATTTGTTTAATACGTTGAATGAAAGAAAGTGTTTGCATCCTATTGTACTCCTTATGAAAAATATTTTTTAATGAGTGATGAATACAGAGGGAAATGGCTGGGATATGTTCCTTAATGTTTCATTTTTATCTAAGTTCAATTTTGGGGTCACCTTTCAATATTTCTAAAATAAGAACAACACGTAAAATTAAAAAGTCCTTATTACTTTTCTGTGCCTAAATGCAAAATTGTGGGTAAAATTAACTGTTGAGAAGTGAGTAGTGATGCACAAAGCTTATTTGTGCAAATGAAATCTTCAGAATAGACAGATTTAGGATGGGGGTTTCTGAATATTGGATTCTTCATTGCCTGTATTAGGCTCTGATAAGCTGAAGCATTGAATCTCAGCATGTTGGTGTCTTTGTGAGGTTTTTATTTCAAAAAGATACAGATACATGAATACAAGTCCTGAACTTGAGTTGAAAGGAATAGTCAGCCATTCAGCCATGGTTCATGAATCACAGCAATTCTTGTTTTAGTAATTTGAGTTGGGAAACTGGATGCCAAACTATTCTGAACTTGATGCTTTAAGTGGACTCAGCTTTCTACTGGAAGAACTTACAGGTGGAAGAGAATAGAACTGAGCAGGGATGCTTTGCTTTCTAACACAAGAAAGGAAAGCAACATTAATGCATGGTTTTGGTCTCGGATAGCATTCACCCTTCTATGTAGTCTGCATGACAAAGGCAATTGTGGCATTATTAAATGGTATGAAGTGATACACTGATTTCTTGAGGCATATTTATTGCCGCGCTGTAGGAGGTCTGTAAGGTCTATTAACTAGAGAAGTTCAAAGATACTTGATGTTGTTCAATATTTATTTTTAAAAAATTCCATGCAGCAGGGTGTCTGATAAAAAGGTTTTAAGATCCTCTGTTGTCTCTGTAATGCACATTTCAGTTTGTTTAATGGGGCTCTCTTTTTGGAGCTAACGCACGAAGCTGCCAATGCTAAATTGTTCATGAGCCTGGTTGTTGTCAGGAAAAAAAAAACACAATAGTCCTATGGGTAAGTTAAAAACTTCTTCATGATTGCATGCTTTAGTCGTTATGGCATGTTTTAAAAGTTGGTGAACAAACACACTGTTCATTATTCTGTCTCTTTGCTATGATGGCAAACGTCATTTGTTTACCAAAAGTAGAATAAACACTACCTAGATTCGATCCAGGGCTTTGTTCATGCTTAGAGTAGTTTGGCAAACAGAAAAGGAAATTGCAGTTTTCATTAATTCTACGTGTTCAATGGTACAAAGATGCAGCTTCAGGCAACATTTTTGTGTAGATGTACTACAAATTATTTTCATATTCAATCCTTTCACGGAAAAGTTTAGCAGATCCTAATGGGAATTAGGATTTCATTTCAGACCTGCATTCCATTTTGATATGCTGTTGCTACATAGAGATTTTGCACACTAACATTACAATATTTACATGCTAACAAGTATTTGTAAGGAATAGTTGTACTTCTAAGTATAAAAAATATGTAATGTAGGGCAGACCGAACTCATAAAAGTTTTGACTCTTATGAGTGGCTTAGCAATAATGATAGGTTTGAATAGGACTAAACTTGCGTGTAACAATATTCCTGAGTATGAATTAAAAGGATGTATGTGTATGAATAGAAGAAAAAAATAATCTGCTATTGCCCAAGAGCCCTTCTATTGTAGCATTTTTTTTAGACTGTTGGAAATTCTTTTTACTAACAGTTTTTCTAGATCAAAATCTGACTACTTTTGTTTTTATCTGTACTTGTGTTTAATGAGATAGGAGGTGGTGCTGTCTCCAAGCAGAAGGCAAGTATCAGTGCATGTGGTATGACAAAATTTAAAGGAAGATGGGGTCACAGAAAAGAGAACAGAGCAATGGCATGTGTGTATACAAGAGGTGATGCCAAACAGCTTCCCGTTATGTATGGAGCCAAAGGTTTTGACAGAAAAAGACTAATGGATTTCTAGAACTAGAAAGGATGGTTGGATTCTCTGGCTAGACTTTTTGTTTTTTATAGGTTATGTCATAAAACCCTATCAGTTACCTCTCTATAAAGATCAATGTTACATTGGAATAAAGATACCAAAAGTATGAAGAAAAGGAACAGCTACCCTTTTTCTTGCGAGGTTATTTAAAAGGCTTTTTTTTTTTTTCTTCATTTTTTTCTTAAAAATCCTAACTTCTAAATTAATGGTAAACATACTTCCACCCATTAGGCCTCAGTTCATCATCTGTAGCTACGATAAAGAGCATCTTTTAGTATTTGGTGTTTTTCTGTCCATTAAAGTTGCTTGTAAATTGTAGACAAGGATACCTTCTTGATCTTTTCTCTTTTTCAGTTGAACAGATCGAAATTTTTACATATGTGACTAAGCGGAGTATTTTGTGACTTTTTCTGTTTTTATAGCCTTTTACTTGGCTGTATGAAAAATGGTGGGGGGAAAGGTTGGTGAAGCAGAAGCAAAATATGACCTAGTGGAAGGTGTCCCTGCCTATGGCAGGAGGGTTTGAACTAGATGATTTTTAAGGTGCCTTCCAACACAAACCATTCTATGAAAAAAAAGAATCTGATTCCAAAAAAATAAATAATATCCAACATATTAAAAAAAAAAAATCTGTCAAGCATTTGTGAAAATAACTGATATCAAAAGTCAAAAATACCCGTGTCATTCTTGTCTTACTGTTGTATGGATGATAGCTGTAATAGCAGTGAGTACCTTAGTTCTGCAGAGTAAAATACCCTGCGCCTCCCAGGAAGATGATCCTTTTCCTGCAAAGCATGTTGGCTTCGCCTACATGTAACTCATGCAAATGATTTGAACATCTCGTCCCTCATTAAGCGTTTTGCTTAGTGAAGAGAGTAGCTTTTTCTAAATTCATGCAGAACTGGCAATTTTCCAGTGTGGTAGCTGTTTTCTGTAAAGCCAATGCAACTATTTACGCATTAAAGAAAACAGCATGTGGGCAGCAACACACATTTTGTGTTATCAGTTGTAGTCACTGAAGTAGGAGTCCTGTGGTAGTTCAGTGGGATGACATATGAAATTATTCCAGTATGTTACAGAAAAAAATGTGACTTCAGATTTTCTTTGTTGCAGCGGTTCTGCTATTCTTAATGTTTTTCCAAGAGCTACATACATATTTTCTGGAAGGGCTGTTGATCATAACCGCTAATTTGTCAGCCATTAATTGAAAGTTATTCATTAGTTAATTCATGTATCATCCATTTGTGCTGAATTTCACAGATGTTGTGAAGAGGTATTTGTTCTCATCAAAGATGTGCTGCACTGTGGTGCAGACAGATGTGAACAATATAAGGAATGTATTTTATTAGTCTAATTGAAATGGAGGAAACAAATGAACAGGCTTTTGGCACATAAATCCTTCAGGATCTGTTCTTTAGGTATTATGTAATTATCCTGGAAGACGTGTTTGTGTCCAGGGAACTTGTCTGGTTTTTCTAGCTATAAAATTGGTCCGGTAAGAGAAATTATTTCTTTTAATAAACCTCGCCTCTCCGATATCTTCAGTCAATCATGGTTGCGACAGTTCTGCTAATGTAGTTTTTCAGCAGCTTTTGGTTTCTTACCTCCCTACTTCTATGTCCCTGCAGCAGACACAAGCAGAAGGTAGGGTATCTATTTTTTTAGATATAGAAAAGTCTGGAGTAGCAGAAGTATATCATAAAACAAACAACAACAAAAAAATGGTTGATAATCTTTTTATATAGCAAATATTTACAAATGTAATGCTATTGCTCATCTCCCATGGCAAACTCCTATTTCTTCATACTTATTTTGTTGATTTATAAAGAAGATCATGTCTTTCTTCATTTGACAGTTTCATCATTTACATTTTTAGGTAAATCTGCCAAGTTTTATTAGGGGGCTCAACTCACGAGGGGGATATTTGTGTTGTTTCCTCATGCTTGTCAAGTTATTTTCTGTACAGTCATTAGCTCAAACTGTCAACCTCTAAAGTCCTCCTATAACGTTTGCACATGAGGTGCTGCAAGAGGTAACATAAGCTAATAGAAGGTGTTGATGGTAACAGAAAATCTCGTTTGTGCAGGGTGGAAATGATGAGCTCAGGGACTTGTGCTTTGATTGTGTTATAATTAACAATGCTTTGTGTATCTTATTGGGATAGCTTCAGAGACTGCTGCCATCATTCAGGCCATGTCTGACAGGTTCCTTCACCTAAGAGATGTTAGACAGCAGGGAAGAACTGAGGAGGTATGCTATCTCTACGGGCTGATTGCAAGCTCTTCTGCTAATCATAGGCACGTCATTCATGGTTAGGAATCAAAACCCAGCCTTAAGCTTTATATTCTGGTTGTGGATGTCGTGGCTGTAGGCCTGTATTTTAAAAGCATTCATTTTATCTAGGAACAGCAGAAAAATTAGATAACCACAGGAATAAAGGCTAAGAAGAGACCACAAAGATGGAACGTTATTGCCATATAAAAAGATGGATAAACTTTTTATGGCTTCTAGAGATGAAGTTTTCTGCACCAGATGTTGTTGAGAACCTGTAGGCTATTTGGTTTTATTTTGTTGTTTCTGATTACCTCTTCAGAGAGCAAAGACATTATCTACTGAATTTCTTATTGTGCTTGGCTGCCATTCTTTCGCTTTCCTGAAAATGGCAATGTGTGAAGGGAGAGCTGTTTCTGTTGGGTAGCTCTGGTTATCTTGCATTTGCTTTGATTTGCACTGATGGTAAACTTGTTAATTCTCTTTCTGTGAACCCCAAAATGCTCCCCTCTACTCCTAAGAAACAAAAGTCCATGTCAATGCACAAGAGAGACAGACTATTTGCTGTCTTTTCAGGATCTGCGTTGGCCCCATAGATTTTCCTTATCGGACATGTAACATCACTAAACCTGTTGTTTCTTCCATTCCTCATGCTTTTAACGTCTTATAGGAGGACTCTGGCAGTAAAGTATTTCCCTGGCTGCTTTTCCCATGTGGTTTGATCAAAGGCTTGATGAATTTGGCCTTAATGAAATCCTTCAAGGGTTTAGCATGAACAGCTTCATTCCTTCAGGGTTGTCTTGCAAACAGCAAGTAGAGTTTATTATATTTTGCATAGCTTCCTAATATTTCTCATTTATATACTGAAGATTGCATCTCTGATTTTTATTGTGAGCAAGTCTTTGAGCCTAGAGCTAAAGGAAGAAAAGATCCGGCTAACTCCTAAGAATATTTTATATTAACTCAAGGTTGATAAATAAATTACTCATATATTGGCCTTACTTGCACTGCATATGGATTTTCACGTTTTCTGATCTTATCAAACGTCTCCTAACCCTGGACATTTTTCCTCTGTGATTTTGTATAACATGTATCTGGTAGGATCTGTTTGGTTTCTTGTGAGCGTACCACATGGTTACATATTTCAGCTGGTGGCATTTGTCCTGTTGACTCTTAGTCAGGTTTGGATAGACAGATTCTGTAGTATCAGCTTGGTGTTTATTACTCGGATGTAAATATGAATATTCGTTATGTAAATGAGACAGATTTTTCACTTCATCTATCTGAGCCAGTTTATACTGTTTGAGGTCTAACTTGAGAGCCTGTACACAACATTTCTCATTAAGTGGGAGTTGGTTTAATATAGCTAAATTAATACTCTATTTGCACAGCTTATAGAGGTCTTTTTCCTATATATGCTGATTGGTGCTGCCATGTACAGGAGATGTGAGCCAGCATTTTCATATGGAAATGTTTCTTTTATTTGCCATGAGATTTTGCATCCTACAGTTGTCTTAGCCTTGTTGCTAAATATTTCCAAAAACATATCCCAAATCTTGGCTAGAAGGGTATTACAGGGCATCACAAAACCGCTACAGCAAGTTGTTGAAAATAATTAGTTTCAGGTTTTCATTTGATTTGCTGTCTTAAAGGGTCTTTTGGAAAAGTGATTGGAGTAGAAGACAATGGCTTTAAAGAGCGGATGTAAGTCAGAAATGACAGTGTCTTGTGGAAATCCTTAAAGATCTGGAAAACTGCCAGACAAATTTTTTTTTTCATTCCAATAGACATTCACATGGACAACATGTTATGGGTAAGAAAAGGATAAGCCTGTTATAAAATCTTCAAAATATTCAAAACCAGATTACTGGTTTATAAACTGCTTTAAGAAATTAACTTCTATGTTTGACTCTCAGTCAAATACAGATTATTATGTATTTTTCTAGTTTTGAGGCTCATTCAGTGCAGTTTCAGTATAATAGTTGATACCATAAGCTGAACTGATACTATAACCTGGACATTGTTACTTATTTTGGGACTTTTTTTCATTGTTTTATTAAGGAGTCTATGAAAAATCAGGCTTTCAGAAGATAATTTACCAGAATGTAGAGGTGGAATTTATCTTATGATAAAATTCAAAATTTTACGATTTTGTTTTGTATTAAGGAGTCGGTCTGTTCTATTTCAGCCTGTATCTTCTGCTATCTTATTGTAGAATTCTTCCACAAATGTGGAACCATCCCCTTTCTTTGATTTAAAGTCAGTAGAAATTTGGGTTACTTGCCCAATGACAGACTTATAGTTGTAGGTTTTTCAGAATAATCAAAAGTTTTTCGTAGTTGTTACATTTTTCAGAAACTGTCCTCTCTGTTAGGTTTCTTTCTCCTGTATTTCATATACAGCAGGTGTATCCAGAGCAGTGTGTAACAGGGAGAAAGCACTGAAAGTATGAATGTACAATTTGCGACTCAGTTGTTGGAGAGTACCTTCAGAAGGCAGCTTCTGGGCAGTGGTAAATCAGGGCGTTTCTCAGTCAGCTCCATGAGGAATTAATGGTTTTCACATAGGAACAGAGCTTTAAAGTTTTTTTCTTTTTCACTGGTGAGCTTTTTTTTTTTTTTAAATAATCTTTCCTTACTAGCATTTATAAGTACACACGTGCACTAACAGAATTTGTCTGTTTGTCTTTTTGTTTAATCTGTTTGTTGTTATACATAGCATGAGGGTGGAATAAAATCCTAAGGTGGAATAAAAGCTAAGGAGCTTTGGCTGGAAAAGGCTCCCCAGGTTTTTTGGATCTTTGCGGCTGTGTGGTCTAGCTGAAGACAACGATGCTGTCTTGTTCTTGGTTTGTTGTTTTTGTTTGTTTTTGTGAAGTTCAGTTCTTATTCTCAGTGGCCTTTATTTAATTGAAGAAATTTCTGATGATCATCAAATGTTTTGGTCAGTGACTTTACCTCTGAGACTTTTCTATGCAGTAATACTGTATTTTGAGATCAATGACAACTAATAATTTGAAAATTGTACTCGCACTAGGGTGTCATTCATTGTTAACAGGCACGGTAGAAACAGAATTATGGTTAGCTTCCTGCTCAATGGACCCATGAAAGAAACTGCCAAATTACAGCATTTTTTTCAGGACAATTCTATTCCCTTTAGTCTGTCATTCTTGAAGTCAGGAGGCTGTATTCACACCCCAAAATGCATTCAAATTTAGCAATTTAAAAAGTGTGCAGTTACTACAAAATTACATATTGTTCATACTGTCCTTGCCCATTTCAGTCGATCTAAAGTAGCTGAAGTCTGTTATCTGTTTGACATAAATATCTCATCACAGATTTGCAAGAAGAGAACATGACTGACTTCTACAGATGTTCTGGAATCTGTAGATTGATTAGCATTTTTTAGTAAATACTTCAGACTGAACGTATAACAGATTTAGTTGTTGATATTATCTGAATTATATAGATTCTGTAACCTTTTTATTTTCTAGACCATCATGGTACACAAAACATATGACCTTTTGTCGTATGAGTGTATTATTTATTCGAAGAGAAGTGAGCTATTAGGAAACTCCTACTAAAATCAGTAGAAATTTTGCATGGGGCTTAAAAGCTTCGATATAGCCAAGGATCACACCATTATTCTTCATAATACTCAGATATAAGTTCTGTTGTTGAATACTGGAAAACGTCTGTAATCTAGATTGCTTACTTAGTATGAATTTCAAAATACTTTTTAAAATGAGGTTATATTTTACTGAATTCTTACATGAACTGAAGTGATGATGTATACTCATCTTACATGATCCTGGAATTAATGACCTGAGAAGTGAGTGAAAGAGAACAGTAGGTTTTTGTTGTGTGTAAACAAAGCTTTAATGTCATCACTATTGAAATATCTGCCACTGAGCAACTCAGCACTCCTTTTTGCGTGAGAAAGTAAAAAAAAAAAATAAATAAAAAAAATCCGTTCTAAAGCTAGTACTGCAAGGCCTTTTTTTTTTTTTTTTTTTTAGCATACTCTTTAGTAAAGAGGGATCAGAAAAAGTGAGAAGTGGCTTTGCTCTGAAGAAAGCCTATGGTATTACAAGAGTTTTCTCATTTTTGCAAAAGGACTGAAAAGGGTTTGTTATGGTAAATACTTCTGCTGGAAGAATGTGTTCTTACTATGAAGAATGTTTGCTGTGCCATTGACCCCTCACTGAGTGTTAAATAAGGAAGCAACAAGACTAGGAAGATTACTGGGATTGCGAATAGGAATCTTTTAGATTCCTATTCTAGATCTTTTAATGGTAGAATAATGTTTATCTCAATTTACCCAATAAGCTGAAAATACAGATGGAGCTAAAAGGAAAGAATGTGGAACTAACAGATAAAGAACGAGCAGCCTAATATTTAGAGTACAGGCATTACTTGTTTCCCTCTCTTGATTGATGCATTAGGGTAATTTGGTTTGCTGCTGCCTTTGGGAATTATTTCTAAATATATGAGTATTATATAGCACTACATCATGTCCTTCAATGTTCCTGCCTACTGATTCCAGGGTGAAATCTGTTTTAGGCTTGATACACTACATTTCACCCATTACATTCTCAAGGAAGACAAATGGTTGTAGGTCTTTGCAAGTCACCAACTCATAAATAGGACCTTTAGGAATTATAAATTCCTTCCTCCAGCAATATAAGCTGTGTGAGAGGGGAAGAAGAATCAGCAATGTATTATAACTGCAAATAAAGGTGTTTCAAGAAACAAGTGTATATATATAAGAAAAAGGACGTTGATGGTCATTCTGCATAGTTGGCTACATCCCCAGTAATACTCATAGCATTACATACAGTTACAGTTCACTGAGAACATAATGCAAATGCTTGGCTCCTTATCATGAATACATGCATTATAAAATGGAAGCTTAAATTTATAAGAAGAAAACTATAATATGGTTATTAAATCATACTGTTCTTTTTTTCTGGAAAGTTCTGTAGTCACTGTTTGCTTAAATTCTCCTCATTCACAGTTTTATCACTCAGAACATTCCATTGGAGTCGTTAATGGAGCATTGTTAATCATTCACATTTATTTTTCCTTTCTGTTTTCTGTATCTAGGAGAGATGAAGAGCCCCATTTATCTTACCTGTTTAATTTGTAGACTTTTTATAGTCACAGCATTGCCTTTCTATGTGTACAAAGCTTATGGCATGCTTGATATATTGTGCCCATTTTAAAATATATGTAATATTTTGCTCTAGATCTTTGGGTAGGATAGCTTTATTTACTGTAATTGAGAGAAGGTAATTATTAATAATGTTTTTTATACTCAATGTTCATATGGTATAATATGGTATGAATCAGTCTTTATTGATTTTTTTAGATACCATGGTGAAAGGAGAGTAATAAAACCTGGGAAGATATTTTGAGCTCACATTTGTTGAAGAAAAACTTTGCTTTGCTATTGCTATGCCTGGAACTGTAGTTTGTGAAGAGACCAAGGACCTGTTAGCTCAGAGTTTCTTCCTTAGCCTCTCTCAGTGGCTGAGCTTTAGCTAAGTCTCTTAAATGCCTTCTTTTTTTCCCCCCATATATAAAATAAAAATAATGCAGTCATCCTGCTGGCTGTGAAGATGCTGATGAGGTATTATCTCCTCAGAAGCATAAGATGATGAAAGATATTTTACTAAAGTTTTGCTATCTCTTAAAAAAGGACAGAAAAATCTGTCCTTTTCATCTGAATGTGTGCAAGAACTAAAAGCCTTTATGACTTCTGCTTTTTACTGTAATGAATAGAATCAGAAGAAGCTGTGTATACATGCATGATAAAGGGAAGATAACAAAGATGTATGATTGTAATTATGAGGTAGCTACTTCATGTTCTATCTTTCATTTTATTATTGATACAATGATACAGATTTCTGATGTTTTTAGACTGGAAATACACTTCAAAACATTGATTCAGCAAGTAAAGCTATTATTATATTATTCAGAATTCATTTTCCATTAATTAAAGATGTCATAGCCAATTACAGGTATCAATTTGTTTTATGAGGCTACTGACATTTCAGCTCAGTGGCATTTCTCAAGAGGAAAGTCAATTTTTTTCCTGCTAGCCTTGCAAGCAATAAACAGAAATCTCTTTTTTATTCAGGAAAACATTTATTTAAAATATTGATATTCTAACAAATGAAGGAGATACTCGTGAGTTGTTTAAGGAAAATTGCAGATTTTCGTTCATCTAGGAAGAAAAATGTCTTTGCATGAACTTCCTGTTGCACTTAGGAAATGACCAACCCTCTAACCAGACAGCCCTGTGCTCCTAGTTACATGTTTTTACTGTAGTACAAACCTCCATTAACTTGACTGGCTTTATTGCCTTTATATTAACAGAGAAAAAAAAAATGAGGTCTGTGGTGCAATGCCCGGCCAAGCAAATCCAATCTCTAGGTTGAAAATGAAAACTCCATCTCCAGTTAGCCTGTAGGTATGGCTGAACTGTTATGATGAAGCTATGCTATTTGTCTGGAACAAAAAATTACATGGATGCAAAGTAAATATGACAAAGCAGACCTACAGGAGAAAGTTAGCAAAGTACCAGGAAGATTAACTAATTAATATGTATGTATTTTTTTCAGTTAGAACATTTCATGATATTGTCAGAGGTACAGTTAGTAGAATGTACAAGGTTTTGTTGTTGTTGTTTTAACAATTATTTTCTAGTGACGTTTGCATTTCTTGTTCTCTGTATAAATATAACATAATTTTAGGCTTAATTGATTCTTTATGCTCAAAGTGGAAGAGTGATTTTTTTTTTCCAGATTACTATATCAACCTTTTTTTCACATAAATAACTTGAATGGAGATCAGTAGCAGTACTGTTGTGAGCAGTACTTCAATGGCAAACACGTGGTGGTTTTCTCTCCTCCCCTTTGCAATACTAAATTTATTTTGTTTATCTTTAGGTCATTTTACCTATGGACATTAAATAATTAATATCCAAGTAATACTATAAGGACAGATAGACAGTATAGAGCATTTGCATTTTTCACTAATTTATATAGATCTGTAGTGGTTAGTTTTTTTTGCCTTTTATTTATTTATTTTTACAAAGAAAGTGAGGAGTATTAAGAAAAAGAGGAGGAAGACGACTCAAATTTCTCCACGGAGAAATAATTTGCTGTTAACACTGCATGTTTAGTGAGAAGCTTAGGACCTGCTATAACAAGCAGTTTTATATGGGTTTACTTGCTGTTGTATGTTCATATGTTGTTTTTCTCAATTTGATTCCCCATACAAATATACATTAGGTGTGTGAGTGTCTGCAAGATCTGCAAGAGACAATGATTTAAGGTTTTACTTAATGCTTTAATACAACCCTTGATCAAGTTAACGAAACTCTGTCACCAGGAGAGCAATCTTCTCTGACTGGGTTCTGCTCTAATCTTGAGGATCAGCACGGACTGCAAAACCACAGATGAGAAACCCACATTTGGCTTTGCAGTACTGAGTATATTACACTGTGAGGTAGCTAGTTTTTCACTCACCAGTATAATAACAAAACACACTTTTATAGGTGAAGAGATACCAAGGTACTGTTTCTGAGCTGTATATAGCCTGTTGCGGGTAAATAAAGTGCTACAAAAATATTGATGCTTCAGGCACAAATCATGAAATAGTGGTTTTTGGAACACGTATTTTTCAGTTATATTAAACTTGGTCTAGCAGACAAAACCACATTGCTGTTAGGCAGCGTGAGCCCTTCGAGGTTGTGTGTCCTGCACTTATATTAAGGAGAGAAGTCTGTCTAAATATGAAAAGCCAGGCACAATGCTGGAGAATATATATGTAGCAGAAGGGGAAGAGAGAAGTGGAAGTAAGCTCCTCTGCTGGTACATCCCTCCCATACCTCATACACAGACTCCTTTTGCATTGAAATGTCTATATTTAGCTTTTAGCTGGTAATTCCATTAGTACCAGCAATCTTCCATATCCCATTTTTATTGTTAGTTCAATATAAACTTACACTAGAGTATAGACAAGCTTGGTAATAACTGTCTCTGAATATGAAAGGCTTGGGCAAGTTGAATGACAAAAGAAAATGGATTTAAATTAGAAATTATTAAAACTTCACTTTCTCTAGTCTCACTGGTGCTACAGTCATGAGAAAGATTCATGGGTGGCAGTCTAGGAATACCTACAAAAATAAAAAGGAATTGGGTACCTTTCCATGGCTTTTCCCTGATGGATCTTGATGTCTTTGAACATCTGCCAGTATTTTAGATAGTAAATTTCTCATCTGAATCAGCTGAGAGCATGAGGTGAAGGCTGTCTTTATCATCCCAGCTCTCTTAATACATCTGTTCTTTAGTTTATGCTTTCTCTTTTTCATCTATTAGTTTCTTTTTCATCCTGTTGTGCTGTTATGTTTCTTGATAGGTTTCCTTTTACTCTTCTTGCTTTTGCTGTTTGTTTATTAATTATTATTATTGTATTTTTTTTTTTTTGAGAAGAACTTCAAATAATTGGTATGCTTATGGAGAGTGCAAAGGTGTCAAAGATGTTTTTACTGAGTGAAGATAGCTCTCAGTTTCTTTAAGCCCATATAGCACTGGGTTAGTGGTGGAGCTCTAACACTGGGGATGAAAGTTGTGTTGAAAACTGCCTGTTTACCAGGCATTTTAAGAGGATACTTCAGTTTGTGGTGCTGTATGACCCCTGTTCAGTGTAAAACTTTGAATCTATAAGTCCTCAAGCTTCTGAACTGGAAAAAATATTTTGAATTGTATAAGTTTTAATATCCGTATCCTGGTGCATAGAGTATACTGTAGAGAGAGGTATTTTAAACATGGTCTTGAAAATTGTGTAACTCAGAATAGCTGTTACTGGAAAACTCTTTGTGCTTGGAAGAGATGATTCCCAACTCTTTGATGCAGAAATATGAACTTGGTTTTCAGCAGAGAGTACTGTGTTTGGTTAAGGAACCCATATATCAAAAATTTGTGAAGCATGAGGTGAGGTAGCAAGAGGAAATATCAAAGAAAACCCTGGGGGATATTTGAGTGATTTGACATTGAATAGCCTGAGAAGACCAGTGTGAAGAGGAGGTAGTAATTAATTTCCAATACATTAAAGTCTGCTGGAAAGATGGATAAAATGTTCTCTGTATCCAAAATGGCTAGGACAAGAAGTAATTGCCTTAATTTGCTCTAAGGAGAGTCTAGGATGTGTACTAGGAAATGCTCTCTAATAGTTAAAGTGAAGTAAAAACCTGAGCTAGCTTAACTAAGGGTATTGTGGAATCTCCATATTTTGTGTATAAGCAATGTCTGGAAATTATATACACATATTTCAAACTGTCTTTGGGTAGCAGACATAACTTAGTAACTGCCTTTACTGTGCTTTAGTCTTTCTGATTCCATGAACAACACTAAGTTATGTACTGTGTGCTCTCTGGGCAGTTGTGAAGCTTTGGCATGACTTGCCAGCAGGTAAGGTTGATGTATGTAGAAGGCACAAAGTCAAAAGATGCAGGATTTTCAACAGGCAGTTCATTTATTCTCTGCATGACTGAAGGAAGAAAAAATCCTGTTATTAAAGGAGCCAACAACAGAGAATTAGCAAGAGCCTGAAATACTCATTGAAAGCACTATGAAATCATCATTAACTGGAAGTATCTTTCTCATTTAGTAGCATCATTGTCATCATTTTTTTGGGATTATATTGCCTGCCTGGAAGAGCTTTATGCATATGAAAGGTTGAGTTTTATAGTAGCTAGTGTGGGCATACATGCATGTTTAAATTATATGGATCTGTCATGGGTTCAAATGTCCAGAAATAACAATTATCAACTACATTGGAAATGTCTTGGAGATATGTATTTTTTTTAACTTTAGCAACCAGTGTTTTTTTCCTACAGTAACATTTTACAAACTTCTTTCAGTTACACACACATCAAGGTATGCCAGCACACCAGCAAACTAGCGGAAAGCTCTTAAGTGTCAGTTTTTTTCCCCAAACTGATGACATCCCACTCTCTTTTTTCCAGGAGCAAAATCTTCTGGTTTGAGGCTTTATATATTTCAAGTGGTACTGGTAGGACAAGTCATCTTAAATTCCACTAATGCCTTCTGCCTTCAGTGCATCCCATTGGCTACTGCAGACCCTTAAGCCAACCAGAAAAAGCCATGTGGATGGAATCAAAGCATTCTGAAAGTGAGCCTGTGTGTGAAAAAAAGTTTTCATTCTTTTCGTAACGAGGGGGCAAGGTGATAACAGGCCCTGTGTTGAGAAATACAGTTGTTATCGTTTATCTTCCCAAAGAACCATTGACAAAATGTTTCAAGGAACAAAGTTGTGTTTAACAACACCCCCCCCCCTGCACCCCCTCCCCCACTACCTTGTAAGTTTAATCTCTTATTTTTTTTTTTTAATGATTGCCTGAAAGTGCTACAGCAATAAATTTCTCAAGTAGCTTGCAGCTTAGTTAACTGAAAGAATGTATTAGTATTAACTGAATATGCTATCTGCAAGTTTGAAGGAAAATATCCAGTATTTTAAGATGGGCGATCGCTTTGGTACAGGTGTTCTCCCTGCTGTGTACCATTTCTTTTTCTATTTCTTTTATCTTTCTAACCTAGATTAAATACTGTGTTGTGGTGCTCGTTAGAATAATTGGGATGAGCAGAACCATCACTAATAGGAAAAAATTGCTGCCTCCAGCAAATACTTTTTCTTATTAGTCAATATGCCACCTTATGAGAATGCGATTAATTTCAGATCCGAACTTCACTTTAATGATATACTGATGTAATACTATATGTGGGTCATTTGTTCCCCTAGCCTTGATACATCTGCTAGGCAAGGAGGTAGTCCTTGTCTTATTTTTATATTTGTGATAACTACTGATGATGAAAGTGTAACTTTTTATACCTAGGTAGTATTTTCACTGGGAGTGTATCTTGGTCTGAAACAGCAATACAATACTTTTTTTTCCCCCCACTCAACTCAAAACTTGGTGAGAGGCCCATTTTGATAGGAATGTATAGAGGGGAAGGCAGTCTGATCCACTGGCTGTGCCATAGAAATGGAGAACTTTGATTTCTTTTTTACTATGCTATGTCAATAAAAGCCCCTGGGAGTCTGAGAAGAACAGTATTTCTGCCGCCTTTTTACTGTAGTGCATATCTTGAATTATCTGGATCTGAGATGAAAAATGGAAGAAGTACAAAACATTAATGCCTGCTAAGCTATATATTTGTCAAGAGCGTTGTGCTCTCTCTCTGTTGGTACTGAGATTGGATAGTAATGAAGTTCAGTCAGAACTGGAACTTTACACGACGATTCCATATAGTCAAATTGTTTGGTGTGGAATTTGTGGGGCATCCATGTCCTCTTTATAAAGACCTTCGACACTTAAAAAACAAAAACAAACAAACAATCAAAAACAAACAAAAAATAACAGATGATCTGATTCCTAGTGATATGGAATTGTTTTGTGTTTATGTTGGATTTGCATAGCATGTTTATGATTTCACTTTTAGAAATAGCAAACTTGTGTTTGTGCTGCCAGTAAAGAACATCTAAATGTAAAACAAACAAACCAAAAAACAGCAAGGAAAATGTCATGAAAATAAGAAGGGAAGAATGTATATGCTTATGGCTACATTGGACTGAAAAGAATTTGAGGAAGCAAGGGCTGAATATCCAGCTGAAGTGAAATGGAGATGGGAAGACTGTAATTTTTTAGTTCTAAAAGAAAGTATATTTCACTGAATTTACGTGACTGTTTTAGTTTCTGGGAATTAAATGAAAATGTTCATCCGTGTCTTTTATCAAAAAATAAAATAAAAATCCTTTCTGCTGGGATTTCCTTATAATTCTAGAGTGTCAGAATGGGACCTTGACTTGCACAGTAAAACTGTCAGACACAATTCCCAACTGATGGGAACTTACTTGAAGTCATGCAACATATTTCACTGGAAGAAGCCCATGTAAAACATCTAGGAAGGGCAGTGATGTTGAGATACTCAATTACAAATGTACTTCAGAATAAACGCTTTGGAATAATCACACATCTGCTGAGCTGCACGTTTCTACTGCTTGCTTACCTCGAGTCCTTTAATGTTGTTATTTTTTTTTTCCTTGGAGACTGCACTGTTGGTACAGTCATTTAGTTAATAAGTGAATAAATTCAAAAGGGATGTTTTTTGGTCTTGTTCCTGTCCTCCGTTAGTTAATGCATAGTTCCAGTGCAATAAACATGAAATTTGATTCACTTTGCATTTTAAGATGGATTTAAAGATTAAAATGTATGTTCCAAGAGTCAAATTTTCTTTAATGGAACTTCATGACTCCTGTCTGTGGATAAAGAATTGTTGAAAATTGTGGTCTTGGGAAAGTGTTTAATTTGCAAGTCTGTGGGATGGCAGGACAATCTGAGGGAAACTGCATCTAAACTTCTGATTGCTTTGCTGTGTTTGCCAAATAGCAAACTCAATGAGTTGTTTTTGCAGAGTGTGTACTGCACTGTGGACTTGTTTTAATTTGAGCTCTGAATATACCTGTGGATGTATCAATAGATACTTGAATTCCACAAAGGGAATTCTGCAGTTCATTTGTATTTACTGTCCAAAGACTAAAACTGATCTTCAGAATGAATTACCAAAATCCAGTCTTTTTTTTCTTATAAGTCAGTAATAGTATAGTAAGAAACAGCTGTTCCATAAAGTAATTTCATAACTCAGATTTTAAAGTATGACTATGGAAAAGAGACTTTTTTCACAGACCTGGAAAAATGCCTTGCACATCAAAAGAAGCACAGAACAGAGAAGATGTTTTCATTGTTTATTTAAATGTACAAAAGAATTTCTCTTTCTCTGTGGTGTCACCAAGTAAGCAAAAAATTTTCATTTGTGTTTACAATTGCTGTGTGTTAACCCCCAGCTATGAGCTAGGAACTAAGAAGGTTCAACAGCTCCCCAACTAGAAGTCAAGCTTTCACAGCTTTTACACACAAGTAGTTAAGGAAGGACTTCTCTTAGTTCTAAACACACAATATAACTGATGAAAGTAATAATAATTTAAAAAACTGTAACATAAAGAGTCTGAGGATAGTAAGTGAAATAAAAGGATGAATATTTGATGTCCGTAAGATTGCAAATTATTTCTTGGAGATCATTGAGAGGATAATCTTAGGTAAGAAATCTCATTGACCTGCCTAAATGTTACAGAATAAATTCCAAGAAAGTCTCTGGGCTTCTACAAGTGGCAACCTCTGCTTGAACATGAATTCAATAACAGAAGTATCTGTGAAAGCATCTCTTATCAGTAGTGGGCAAAAGAGCACGTACTGTGTAAGATACAGTATGTTCTTTTTCAGAAAAGCTTATTTTGGCAATACTGCTTCAGGAGATCCATCTCTTGCTTGCAGTTTTGTGCTTCTGATGTTTTCTTATTGTTTTCTTTCTTAACAGCTTTATTTAAAATATCAAATAGGAGGTTACATCTCATGTCTCTAGAAACCTTATGCATATAGTTTCTTGTAGAATCATAGGATCATGCAGGTTGGAAGGGACCTCAGGAGGTCTGTAGTCTAAGCTCTTGCTCACAATAGGGCCAGCTATGAGATCAGACCAGCCTACTTATGGCTTGATCCAGACAGCAATTGAAAGTCTCCAGAGCTGGAGACTACACAGGCTCAGTGTCCTGTTACAGTATGTGGCTGTCCTCATGGGTAATGAATTTATATTTACACCTAGTCTGAACTTCTTGCTTCAACATATGTCTTTATTATCTTCTGTCCTTGTACCACGCTTCTACTTTGAGGTTTTCTTGCTGACCTCCTCAACACTCCTGGCAGGTTGCTTTTAGCTCCTACCAGAGCCTTTCTTCTACTTCCATTTCTATCACATTGTGTTGTATTATCAGCTAAAAGCAGAGAGATTGTTTAATTAGACTGCATAGACTAAATTAGGATTTTTTTTTTTTCTGAGTGCATAGACAATGTATGAGTAGAGTTAACTTAATGGAGAATTTAACTACCGCCTAGTATTGAAAAATAAAAACAATCCTTAACAACTTTTCTTTTTGCCCAATGCTGACTTAGAGTACAGTAAGATGGCTTATGCAAGAGACTGTTATTTTTCCTCTGAGATGAGTATAAGGAGTTCAAGTATGTAAAAATGACGACATTATTTTTCTTAGCTTTGTGTGTTTGAAACTATCAACTGGTGCTAGAAAATCTCCATGTTTCTAGTAAAGTGTATCACATGAAATTGAAAGTGTTTGCCATCCTGAACAATTTATGTTGTTGATAATGGAACAGAGAGCTATAAAACAGCTCTGTAGTATAATGCATAACTGTGATATAATGTATATGAGTACAAAAAGTTATGATTATTATACATTTTAAAATATAATTCAGAGAAAATGAGAGAACAGAAGATCTGCCAGTGTGTCTTCTTTAATAGTACCTTCAAATCACTATGAGAGGGCCACGGACTCATAACAAGATTATGCCCAGTGTAAGAACTCAGGAGACTTTTTTTTTTAAAGTAGACTTTGTTCTGAGGATTAAAAAAAAAAAATCCTTTTAGTATAATTCTTTTCAAATCGCTTTTTAAAAGCTTTTTTTTTTTCCGCTTTTTTTTTTTTTTGCCCTTTTTTTTTTCTGGTGAAGTTTTGAAATATAAAGTGTATATATACAGGGCAAAAGGCAGTACCATATCATCCTGTTATTTTTAACTTAAAAGGAAAGCATGGATTTGATTGAAATCTAAGTATAGCAGAGAATGCAGTTGGGACCTCTACATGTGGAATCAATTCAGAAGAAAGCCAATGGTATCAGGTCTGTCACTGATAACAGCAGTAATGATGTACTTAAATTGGGGGAAGCATTAACATTTAAATTTGTATGCTTCTTCATTATAGTTTAAATTAATGATACGGAACCCTGAGGCTAAAATTGAAGGCAATTACACTGAGGTATCAATACGTGGTCTCTTTCAGTGATCCAGGAGGAATGTCTGTTTGTTGTTGTGCCTCTAAATTAACTTCTGATTACTTTATTTTTTTTAACACAAACAGACCATTGACACCAATTCAAGATCATTCTTTTGGGAGATGCATCAAAATTAGGATCTGCAAACTTTCTGCAGGCTTGGTGTATTTCATGAAGACATTTCATAGAATCATAGAACATCCTGAGTTGGGAGTGACATACAAGGATCATGGAGTCCAACTCCTTGGTCTGCATTGGACCACCCAAAATCAGACTGCATGTCTGAGAGCGTTGTCCAAACGCTTCTTGAACTCTACAGGCATGGTACCATGACCACTGCCCTGGGGAGCCTGTCCCAGTGCCCGACCACCCTCTGGGTGCAGAACTTTTCCCTAACACCCAGCCTGACCCTCCCCTGTCCCAGCTCCATGCCATTCCCTCGGGTCCTGTCGCTGTCCCCAGAGAGCAGAGCTCAGCGCCTGCCCCTCCACTCCCCTCGTGAGGGAGCTGCAGGCCGCTGTGAGGCCTCCCCTTGGCCTGCTCTGCTCTGGGCTGAACAAACCAAGGGACCTCAGCTGCTCCTCATACATCTTCCCCTCTAAACCTATCACTACCTATCTTTGTAGCTCTCCTTTAAAAGCTAATAGTTTTATGCACACATTTACTTTTCTCTTAGCCGCTTGGTGGCAGTAGCCTTCTTTGTAACAGTAAATGTGACTGTAAAGTGATTCTGCTTCTCAGTGTAGAAGGCTGTTTGATTTTTTCTATAGCATGAAAGATAAGCATTTCAATTAAAACAGTTATTTGAACAAAATAAGGAAAACAATTTATGTGTGATAATGCTTTGGAATCATTTGGTAGAAGCATACCACACTGTAGCACAGAAAAATGTATTATGGCATGGGGAGAAAAGCAAGTGAAATACTACTGTTTCTCAGCATTTGAGGCCTATGACAGGAAAGACTCTTTTAGCTTTTATTACTGCTGATATTATTGTCAGAGCCAGAAAGCAGTAAACCTGTGAAGTTATGAAATATGCAGTGTGTTGTCCTTGGGATTAGAAGTACCCGAGATCACCCACCAGTAAACAAGCCTGACAGATAAATTACTCTGACCAGTCAAATCCTTATGTTACACCTCAGTACGGTCAGGCGTCAGGCTTGAACTTCAGAGTCATGGTGTGTGGCACTGAGGGAAGTGAAACCTGAAGGCACTGTGGATGTCTGAGCAGTTCACCTGGTGAGCCAGAGAAATGCCTTCCAAATGCTGTGATTGACAGGCCAGCTCAGCACTCTTTCCCTCTGCCTTTGTAAGCAGCAAGAGGATGGAAAAGAAATTTGTTGCTTTTTGAGTTACTCAAACTCTGCAGACTATCCGGCAGAGGCAGTAGCTGCAGCAATGTAATTCTGCTATGAGGTGAGCTCCAAAGAGGGTATGAAGGCTAAGTGAAGAAAAAGACACCTTCACTTATTTTTTTCACCTTTCAAAAACAAAACAAAACTTCCATTTATTTTTACTACACAGTAATTTGTCCAAACCTATTTTAAAGCATATTATCCCATAATGTTCTCATTAAAATACGATACAAAAGTCCTTCATCAGTGTGAAGTTTAACATACATGATTTATAACTGGATTTGTCATGCTTTCAAAGTTGTTGCTCAGTAGAAATGCAAATAGTACCTGGAAGGAACAATAAAATCCTAGTGTATTGTTGCTGTTGTCTCAAGGCATTTCAGGAAAGAATTATATAATAGCACATAGACATTGTCTGTGAATGAAAGAGCTAAATTTCATGAGCTAAATTCATAAGCTAAACTCACCCTGCAAAAAAGAAAGTAAAGATGCCTTGTGAATTTTTTTCATATAATATTATATGAAGTACTATTCATAGTACTTCATATAATATTAGGCAAATTTGACCTTATTTATGTTATTTTATCATATGGACACTGGCATAAAGCAACCAATCAGAAGTAAAACTTGACATTCTGCATAGACGTAGAAAGCTGCAAGTGAAATAAGCTAGTATGTCTGAAGCAGTTACAACCCTCTGCTTTCTACCTGGCTCCTTTCCTGGCTGGGAAAGCAGACTTTGACGGGACTGCTCCTGGGTCATAGATGTTTGTATCACAGACTGCTAAGATTAACTAAAATAAATGTATTTTGACACTCCTAGTGGTAACTTGTGGAAGTTCAGAATGGGTTGCTTGTCCCACGTGTTTTCATAACACCGTAATAAATTAGAGGACTGCTGGAGCAGAGAGATGGGGTTGTTGATCTCAGTTGTCCATGCTAAATCTCCAGCTGAATGTGAATGTGAAGTCACTTGCAGAGTCGTTTTATCTGAGAGTTACTATTTGAATTAGCTAGACAGACGAGAAGTAGGAGAGGAAACTACTTTTAAATTGAAGAGATTATGTGAGGTAATGAAGCAGAAAGTGCAGAAAGTGTATCAAAACTAACAGTTTCTCAGTTGACTGGTGTTCCTTTAGATTATGCTTCTGCTTGGGTTTAATACCTAAGTCCTAGTTTATAGCTTTGTCAAACTCAAAACATTAAAGCAAAATATAACCAGTTGACAAGTTTTTCTTATTTCATATCCAAACTAGATAAAGATACAAGTTTAATATAATCTGTAGTAATTCAGAAGGTTTTTGCAAGATATGTAACAAAGAAAATTATACACTGGCACGAATTCCCCTGCAAATGCCCTTCCAAGCTGCTTCAGGCCTTTTTTTAAGCAGCGTGTGTCATTGAGTAAAAAGTTGTCACCTGCTTTTTTTCCAAAAGGCATGAAATCTACTTTTCCTTAGACATTTATTCCATCCCATACAGGAAGTGGAGCATATGAAGAATGCTACTTTGGCCCATGCAAGCATATCTTCTACGGCAAAATATTCAAAGCCTCATGTAAGTCTGAGTGCTGGTTAATTATGGCCCAGAAACCATGGGTCAATTAGTGTAACCATATAAAATAGTTATGATAGCTAATTTTAAAGAATCATTTTGCTCTTGACAAATACATGTTTATAGGTAGCCTTTCTCTGTTTAATATTTAAAAATGGCAAAGAATCTTTAGTGTTATATTTTACTTTTTTTTTTAGATAGTGCATGGAAAATCATATAGATGAACAGTTACCACTCTGTTCGTGATTGGTATGTGAAGAACTCTTTTGCAGACAATGATGACATCTTTTTGCACACAATTTTTAATTCATTATTATTTTTTAAAATAATGTTTATTTTATGTTTACTTTCATACAGATTAAAATGGGCTTTTCCCAAGGGATCAGAATGTCAGACTTTCCTTGATACACTGTGTTTTCAAATTTTTCAGTCCTGGCTTCATACGCATCCTGAGGGAAAGGAAAACAACACAACTATTACATCTTTGCGTTTCATACTTCTGTGATAGTCAGAAGCATCATCTTAAAAACGAAAGTACACGCTGTAAAATTATTCACTGTAGAGAGCAGTTATCTTGGGGCTGAAGTGCAGGACTGGAACTGAAACAGTGCAATCTCATTGCAGCAGTAATGAAGTCTTACCCAGATAGCCACCAGTAGAATGGGAATATAGAGTTTTAATTTTTGTTTCCTTTCTCATCCCTAAAAGAGCAGGTGAAAACAGAAATAGGTTTATCTTGCTCATACTTGTGAGAGTAGTTTTTGTTTGTTTGTTTGTTTTTCATTGTTGTTGTATCCTGGCCCAGAACTTGCAAAAGTCTGCCTCTTGCACTCCTAAATCTTTGTCAGTTGGTCAATAGTGTGTTGTGTCTACGTGGCACAGCTATTTCAGGAGGTTGAAGTCCTAACTAATTGGCCATCTCTCAGGCCTTGCTCTTCGTTATACCTTTTATTATCTGGCTATTGCCCTTTATGGTGAGTCAGAGCAGGGAGGAATATACTGAAGTTGTGTGTTTGTGGTGATGGGTGTTGCTGAAGCAGACAAACTGGTCTTCGTCAAAGCATCAGTTTGACTGTACCAAAGGACCATGTCTATTCCTCAGTCAGTGTCAATCATCGTGCTTTTATAATACAATCGCAGTGTTTACACATAACCTTTATCACAGAGAATCTCTGAGTACGATAATCTGTGTATAATTTCCTAACAATTTTGGGTTCTCACCTATCTGGAGAGCTGTTGGAATGTGATATTAAGGAAGAAAAACCTCCAATTTCTGTTAGTAGCAGGCTGCACATGATTATGGCAGCACATACTCATCGTTTCAGGAGCTATAAGAAAGGATATGGGGTTCAGCAGCTAATATGGCAACACAGACAAACCTGTCTAAGAGTCTCAGGCAATTTAAGGAAATCAATCTCTCCTTCTTTCTTTTGTAGTTTATCTATCTATCTATCTATCTGTTTATAGTCAGTCCCACCAGGTGAAAGTTTACTCAAATAACACTATGATGAGATTAAACAATAGCCTGGTGTGGCTACATGAGGCTGGAGTGGAAGCCAGAGTCTCAGTCTGTGGAGTAATTTCACCTCTCTCTGATTTATCTCCTAAAAGCAACGGGATGTTGAATTGGTCTGTATTAATTAATATATGGAAAGTAATTTCATAATACTGTTTGATTGTATAGCAAGCACATGTACATTTTTGAGAGAGGGGAACCTGACTGCAAATGGATTTTTGTCTTGGGACAGATTAATCAATGTCAGGATCAAAGAAAGATGTAGGGTTCATTTGAAAATTTTTCTGTAATCATGGGCTATTTCATATTTCATAACCAATTCTGTAATGTATGAGTTTGTACAGCAGTTTTACTCCTAGCAGGTGCACTGCGGCAATCTCACTCTTCCATCCAAATATCTGCTGTCTTCAGTTTCAGCATTTTGCCTTTAAGACTGTCACCTTCCGATCCAATTTAGTTGATGTAGGTAAAGACATTCAGAGATTCCTGGGAAAAGAACAACAACAACAGCAAAATGTGTTTATGCAATGGGATGACATCAACCTTTAGGAAAGTAGGCTAATGAGTTGTCATCTATGAAAGTATATGCTCACTTCCACAGCAGTGCTGGAAATAATAGTACTGAGTAGGACTGAACACTAGTCCAGCGTTTACACACATTGGCTTTATTACAGTTATTATATTTGCTTTATTGCTCCAATAAGCAGAAAGAAAACCCTATCTCTTTTTTGGCATAATCCAGTCTATACATACAGAATTAAGACTGTAGAAGGCATCGACATTGATAATCTGGTCAGATATCTTTTGCTCGGCACATCCAATAGTATCTAATCTTTATGTAGATCCTACTGCATATCTCTAAGACGTCTTTACCTTTATACTTTCCTCTTATTGTATGCTAAAAGCAACAGCACTGGAGAAAATCAAATAGTTCTACTGGCAGTGATGTCAGTATAGTACAAGTACTATAGAAGTGTTATACTCAGAAGTATATTACAAGTACCTTCTCATTCTAGTAAACATTTGAAAATAAAGGCAATCTGCCATCCTAAGACAGTTTTTTTTAATATAATACTTCAATTTCTTCTGTAATGTCCTGACTACAAAGACATTGAGGACATGTCTCATTTAAGAATCTCAAGTTTTTCTAGCATAAATTTGAGGATCAAGTTTGTGTTCTTACATGCTGAATATCTTGTCTTAGTAAGTATTCTCCAGGTGAGTTTGTTGCGATGGCCCTCCTGAAGCTTATTCCACGAGGATCCTATTTATTCACATTATAGGTTAAAAATCTGTTCTTAATGCTGAGCAAGTCTGCAATTTTTGTCTTGGCTATTTAGAATGGGAATGGGAATGGGAATGAAACAACAGCGTTATTTTAACTGAACCTATACATACTGCTATTCTATTCAAAAGAGAAGACTGAATTTCACCTCTTTCTAAAAGAAAATAATAACTGTTCTAAAGAAACCTACTCTATGATGTATGTATTGCTGATTCTTTTTAAACTTAGACTTTTGACCAAGAAGCTGTCTTATTTTAGGCCTCTCAGCAGTATGCATTCAGCGCCTAGCTACTAACAAATAATGAGAGCATTGATTCACTGAAAGAAGAAAAAACGGGAACGCATTAGACTATTAAATTAAAAATTTATTCCAATTAGTACTGGGGGGACTGCTTTCTACCCTACTAAATTAGGCAGCTGGGAATTAATGGCAAGTGAAAATCATTATAATGACAGTCCTTTTTGGTAATGATTTGAGAAAGTTTCTGACAGTGTCACCGTGACCTCAAAGAGTTTCAGCTGCTTTCTGTGCTGAAGTTCCGTAAATGTTGATTAGTGGCAAAGGGCTTTGGAGTACTTTCTAGTAAAGCTAAGCCTTTCCTAAATTTCTATGGTCTGACATCTAACTTGTCAGTTAGTGTAATAAGCTGTCCATCTCCATTTGTTCAAATAGCACATTTGTGTGCTTAAGATGAAGAATTCTATGATTTGATACATGATATTTAATGGCAACCCAGAGAGCCTTCAATGAATAAGTAATTTGCTTATTGAGTGCATATTTTCATTCATTGTCCTTTTAAACCTAAAATATGCTGTTTCATTGCCATTTTATATTATATGCACAGTATTTCTGTTAAATTTATGGGCAGAATGGGTACCGTCGGAGAAATCTTGCAGATGCCATTTAAACTGCAAAGCCACACAATGAGTGGAAATAAATGGAAATAGAATTGCAGGAAAAGACCCATAAGCAGAACGAAGAATAGGTTTTGTGTTTTGCTTTGTGGCAAACCCAGTGTGTATTTTTTAGAAAGCTATTTGTATGCTGACTTCATCAGCAAATTTGTAGGGGCAACAAACAGGTTCTGTTAATTTTCTGTAGTTTTGGTTGGTAAGGTGTCTGGCAGCTGAATCTACTTGTTTGGCCATTTGTGAATTCAGATATAAAAGCCAGGTGACTGATACTCTTATAGTTTTCTGTTTCTTAAGCTGCACGTGCATGGCAAACCAACCTTACCCATACAATTTAAACACTTCTATAAATCATGGGGAAAGGCTTTACACTCGTTCTATAGATACTCATGCTTTTCTTCCATTCTAATGTCTAGGGAGCTAGATGTTTGTTGGAAGAAAATGCACACACAGGTACTGAGAGAGTCCTTTTAAGCATTAAAATTTTAAAAGTACAGAGGAGTAGTAACAAAGCCTGTAAAATCTATGCGTTGCAGTATGTCCAACAAGGGATTGTTTTTTCTTTGTCTCTCTGAGATTTAGGTACCTTTCCAAAGTGGAATATTATATTTTGATCTGCAGATGCTGACATTAGGTGAATCTTGTTATAGGACGCCTTGCTTCCTCAAGTTCCCACTTCACTGCCCATTCAACTGCAATAACTAAAAAAATAAGTAATTGCCTTTACAGTTTTTCTTTGTGAAAAAGAACAGAACAAAGAAACTGGGGAAAATATTTGGTAGCGGAAAAATGACATTTCAGCAGAAGCCTTTCTCAAAGAATGATTTAAAACCCTGTTTACCAGAGCAGCTGTAGGCCAAAGTTACCAAGGAAACAGAAAGAATTCAAATAATATTAGCAATAGCATATCTATTATGTTATTGCATTAATGATGCCATAGTAAAGGCTCACTTGTGGTTTCGTTTAAAGGGCTCAGTTTTTAGTGATTTATCACCAATATTACAGGCTACAAATTAGAATTAGAAACAGAAGGTTCAGTCTCAAATTGGCTTATATTGTCAGGAAAAAAGTATTACATTTTCCTGTTACTGGACAAAAATATTTATTTAAACATATGTTTAGGAGATTTTTAAGTTTTTCATACGTAGCAAGTTTATGGTCTTTTCTTAGAAATAAATTAATGCTCAAGCTGTAAAATAGGTTGTCTTCATTTAGCGTCCAAAATTGCTGACTCCATCACAAGTAGAGTTGTGATGACACAACTAGAACGGTGACCTTTTGTGGGAAGATTACCTGCAAGAATAACAGATCAAATCTTGAGCTTGCTATACCTTTGCATATACCTTTTTCTGCGTTGCTTTTCAGAAATACTGAAAACATTGTAAGCAATGTTGGTTTTGTTTGGAGAAATGGAGCCTAAATTCCACTGTCTCTGCCAGACAAATGGGGATGGTGGCAGAGGGGGAATTGTTCTTTTGTGTTTTGTCAAAAGAACAACATTCTCTAAAGAAATTGCCACGGTTTGCCTTTCAGAGCAGTGGTGGATTATCAAGATTGTAAATGCTAAGGTTCTGCCTCTTGTATCCCCTGAATTTAAATGTTTCTATTTTAGGGAGGACAACTCCAACTCCTCACTAATAATGTGGTTACATCCTTTTTTTCTTTTTTTTTTTTTTCTTTTTTTTTTCCCCCCTCTGCATACTACTGGCAAAGAAAAGCCAAAAATGAATTCCAAGATTGATTACGTTTGATTTTTGACTATTTAGATGTTGGCTGAAACAATGACTTCGGTGTTGTCAGGACAGAGCCAGAAGTTTTAGTTGCCAGAAGGTTTAGCCATAAGTTACGTGTTTAATTTCAGTGTTTTTAGTGTTTTACCTGACCAATCCATGCATTGAATGACCTGTTGAACACACATCCCTAAAGTACATGCAAATACAGAACAGTCTGAATTGTGTTCTATATAAATGCAGGACAGAGATACCTAAGGAGCTTTTTCTGTGTCTGGCACAAAAATCTGGCACAGGAGATGTAGAAAACTTTCCCAAAGCTATATGATGATAATGACTGTACTAGAACACTTGCATAGTGCTTTGCCTATTACAAAAGCTGTAAAAGCAGTAACTAATCCACAAAGCAAATTATGTGCTGCAGATGTATCCATCTGCTGGGAGAAAAGCATACATGTGTATGACTGGGGAAAAAAAAAATCTATTAAGGCTTTATTTGGTCATTTTAAGCTTTATTGCATTTCTTTAAATGCATTTTTATACTTTCTCAACAACAGATTTTTTTTTCTAGAATTCTGTTAGTGAAAATTAGAGATTGATGTGTGAAAAATGTTCACACCTTTTTTCTTTCAAACACAGAAAATCCGGTTGTCATGATACAATGAAAGTGAACCTCATCACTCCAGAATTATTTGAAAAAAAATGGCAAACAAGCAACAAAGTGCCTCTGACTGAAATGTTTTTGTTTTCTTTTTCTTTTATTCACAGACTCAAATCTCAAGCTTTCTGGTGCACAGAAGCATGTACACATTTTAAATGTGGCTTTTGCTTTGATATTCTTCTACTGCTTGACAGTTAATTCAATGTTAAGTGAGTGCTGCTTTGTCAAGAACTGATTCTTATCTAGTAGTTGACTTGAAGATGGATTCATTTGAATACTTTAATAGAAACATAAAAAATAGTAAATTTTAAATGCTGAGGGCATCTGTTCCCTCCTGGTTCTCTAAGAGCTGTTTGCCTGTGCAGCTAGCCCATGTGTTGCAAATGGGTATATGAACCTTTGCATACATGTTTGCAAGTGTGGGAATTAGAGGTTGCTATAATGGGGCTGTTTAGACACTGGCAAATGAGTCCAGTTTTGCCAGGGTGTGGGTACTGCTGATGGTTATGGTTCTTGGCATCTCCCTTACTGAGGCAGCGGCAGCCGAGCTCCCGCGCTCTCTGAGGTTGGAAACTGGAACCTGAGTGTGCAGCTTCTTCTTTCCACATACATGCTCATACCTTGCTCATCCTTGGTGGTTTTGTGCTTCTCAGCTTCCTCCCCGAAAAGAAGGGGTGAGGACCTTGTCTGCCTCTCCCATAGGTCATCTTATTTTTGGAACCAGGACTTGCCCTGTTCCATCACATACCTTTCCTGCCTGTTCTGCCTCCTCTGTTGTTGTCTTGCAGGCTGTTTGGTTGCATGTTTTGCTGTACACTGTTTGTGCAACTATGCCACAAGTCTCTGAATATTTGGAGTTGCTTATTATTTATATACCTTTGCTTGATGTGTTTGTTGTAAGTTACTTATGCACTCTTATTAATTACACTCTTAGTGGTGGTATGGTGTTACAAAAATCATATGCACTGGTCATTGCCTCTATATTTTTGTATACATATATATGAGTGCAGGGCAAGTAAAATACTAATTGTATATTTGGTTACATGTGCAAAGGTGAATCCACTGGTGTTCAGAAGTATTCTCATAGAGGCAGATGACGCTGCTTCACTGTGATCAGTACTATAGTATGGTCATCCGCTTCTGGCTTTCATCTGCACATTATCCTCATCAGTACTGTAGCATTTGGATGACCAAACAGCAGAAAATGTGTTTAGGTGGGCTGGCAGCAGCTCCAGGTGCTATGCAGGAAGAAGAGCTGCAGGTCTATGATGGGAGGGCGAGGAAGGTGGTGGTCACCTCTGGGTATCACAGTACCCTAAAGTATGGTTCATGTATGTGCTGTTCTAATGACAGGAAAGTTGGTTAATACGGTAGAGTGACTGTTGGTGCTGTATATCAACATGTTATTTGCTCAAACTCTTTCACCCATGAACTTCTGAAGGTAGATGTCACTTCCCTCTGATTTGATCCTGATTGACTCCATAGCATATGGCCTGACAGGAGCACTGTTGGCTCCTGCCACCAGAGGTGCTCGAGCTTTGTGTTGTGTTACATTTCTGTAGTTTCAGCAGGAAGGCTGTAGTGCAGCAGAGTGAACCCCATATGGGTGAGTGCAAACTGAGATGTTAGGAGAGTCTATTAGTTATAATCGATCAGGCAAAAGGAGCATCATTGCAGAAATTGATTTAATGCACAAAGAGAATCAAAAGGGCAGAAACAAGAGTAGGATGGAAGATGGTATGCTTCCCTTGCACAGCCAGAAATGTGTGCAAAAAATATTTTGAGGAGCAGTACAATGGATCTGAGCTCTGTAGTTGGACAATTTTCTCCACTGATAATCTTCTGTCTTTGGGTCTGAAGGGCCCATTCATCTATATTATAAGTGAATTTCCACATTAGCTACAAAAAACTGTTCTTGCCAACTATTACAAGATGTATTTTTTTTACCTTTTCTAATGTCTCTCATATATGTGACTAGGGAATAATAAGCTTTTTTGGTGGTGCTATTCAGAAGAAAAGAATACTTTTAGGCTGCTCTTGGTATATGAAAGTTATCCAGAAACTTTACACTTGATGCAGAGACGTTTATACCATTGGCAGGGT
This sequence comes from Cygnus olor, assembly GCF_009769625.2. Lineage (NCBI taxonomy): Eukaryota > Metazoa > Chordata > Aves > Anseriformes > Anatidae > Cygnus > Cygnus olor. Next base: position 11,123,898 of record NC_049172.1, on the reverse strand, counting down.
TTCTGTTTGCAAGGCTTCATGTATTTTCATTTTCCTTTTGAAGTATGTGGGAGAGTGCAGAAGGCGAAATACTTCATTATGTCCATGAATTATTCAGGTACGGTTCTAGGAGTTAACATTACTTTAAATAGCTCAAGGTCTTTTATTTCCTTGAGTATATCTCAGAGTTTTCATTCTTATGCTGATTGTACACTGCATTTCTTTGCAGAGTACAATTTTGATGAAGTGCTATCTTTTGGCAATCTCTAGAAATCATTTGAGACTTGAAATATTTAATTCTGATCTTTTCCAGCATCAGATATGCAGTGACCCTGAGTAGATACAGGTGAATTGCCATACATATGTTCTTACAAAAGAATCAAATTATTCTCCCTAGAGTGTGTTTTCTTTGTGTTCTTTCAAAAGCATTGATCTCAAATAGCCTTCCACATGTATTTCTACAGAGTGAAAAAAAGGAATCTATAATATTAAATACAAAAATAGTACTATACATATAATAACAGGCTATTTTTCTTTCAAAGAGGAATTTAATAAACCACATTTAGTGCCTCATTTCTACTGGGAGGCATGAGCAGTAAGCCCTTATATTCTGAAAAAAAACAAAACAAACAAACAAAAAACAGAACATGAAAAAAAAAAACAACCAGACAATAAGATGTGAAAATCTGTGTTCAGAAAATGGTTAAGAACAATAGAACAGAAGAGTATGATTCAGAAAGATGGCCAACACAGGGAGAGAGGAAGACAAAACAGAACTCAAAGTATTTTTTGAAAAGTGGTTTTTATTCTTGTAGTTCTAAACTATCTTTGAAATTCCAGTGATTCTCACATAATCACTTATGAAAATGAGACATGGGCTATTGTATCAGGAAAAAAAAAAAGTTTTAAAAGTTACTCCCCTGGATTTTAAGGATTTCCTAAAATATGTCCATATAGGATGTAGCTGCTGCTGCTGAACTATGTTTCAGAGTGGTACTCCCATGACCAAAGCTCCTCTTCTTGGTTTCAATTGTGGTAGCAGTATTTTACATAGGCACACACAGACATGAATGCAGGTCTCAGTCTGACATTTGTTCTTCAGGAATACAGATGTAAAGCTTAATCAAAAGCAACGTTAACAAAATGTATTCAGTATATTCAAGCTCATAATAGTAAGGTTGTATCATTGTGCGTATTGCCCAAGTTAGCATTCAGTGACTTCTGTGGGTGGCATCTTCAGCCATATGTGTCTGACAAATATCTATGAACTGAGTAACTGTGAACATGTAAGCGTTTCAGTCTTGTAGCAGCATAAAGTTGCTTACTGGACCTCAAGATCTCAAAGGTCTTGAATAATCTGCAAGCAATAGTCAAGATTTTGTTGGCATATCACCATACTGTAATGAAATGGAAATCTCTGTCACCTGTGTAATACAACCGTGAAAACCGTGGGAAAATGCCAGGTCCCAGTGGCAACCTTTGTGTGAATATACAAAAGTACTGATCAGAAAACAGCCTACATCCCTTTGCTTAAACACAAAAAAACTTGTCAGAGCTGAATCTCCCTCAGGATACCAGCACAGAAAATGAAAGGAAACACAAGCTATTGAACACCATATTGACTATGGACTGCATGTTAATTAGAATAAAATTACAAAATAATGCATTGAACTCTCTGAAGGTGCTGGTAATGGCAGAGAACCTGTGTGAGCTGCAGTTAGGACCTTGCTATTACTTTATTATTTCAATGGTATGGGAGAGAGAAGTCAAGAATAAAAATGTCTGTAAACATAAATAAATGAATCTTTTATTTGGTTCCATTGATTTTTGGATTTTCTAAATGAGCAGATTTCACACCTACAACCAATTGTTCAGTATATTAGTTAATATACTGAATTATACTGAATTACTAAATCAGTAATTGTTCAAACAGTTGTTAACGTTCAGTTCTACATGGATTTGCCCTACCTTGTTTATGTATGTTGTGCAATTTATATGATTTTGCAAGGTCCATTTGGAACTGAATTGCATTGTTTGATGAAATAATATGCTTTAGTGTATTTGTACATTCATATGTATGTCTTATTGTCACTTTTGAATATTAGGGTAGTCAGTTTTTAAATGAGTATAGTATAATTCCATAAGCAGAAATTTTACTAGCTATTTATATGTTTAAACTGGTTATTTGGAGTAATAATAATAATAAACAATAATAAAAGGGGTTTCATAAAGAAAATGTTATTTGTTTTTTGTTGTTTGATTAAGCCTAACAGTAGAATTGAGATCTGTTATGTCGGGAATTTAATATGTACTTATCTTTTCTTATTTATTGCAGCTTTCAAACTTTCTAGAAGTTGTAGACTCTAGGTTGGAATAGGGCTAAAAATATTGAAATACTTTACTGTTCTGGAAAAGGACCAAGAACACATATATTACACTTAAGATTTCCTTGGAGTGAATACAAGAAAGGAAACTAGGAAGAGAGAAAGACAGAGATAGGGAAGGAACTAAGATAGGTAGGTAGCCTCCTTCAGCAATCCTGGGTAAACTTACTATACTGCCTGGATGGAAGGACTTGTATTTCTAGTATGTTTCTATTCCTGGAATGTTTCAGCTATTCCTGAGCTATATCCATACAAATCACTGCATATGTTTTATAATAAAACTAGTCTGAGGTCCTATTTCTTGATTAAGAACATCTGGACCCAGTTAAAACTAAACTGAATACCAGTGGTGCCAATGAGCTTTGAGTAAGATACCTAATGGTTGGATGGAAAACACCTTTTGTTAAACACCTTTTGTTTTGCTGAAAGAATTTTTAATGCAAAAATACTTACTGAAAAGTTACTGAAATATTCTACTGAAATATTCTTGGGTTAATGCTGTGTTCTGCTACAGCCATCAAATAACAGATGTACTGTTACATTTATCAAAAGCAGTGTACAAGTTACTGCTTTTTATTCCAAATTATTAATATTTTAAATATAATTGTTAAATTCTTGTTTAAACGTAAACTTGTTTACATAGCCATGGTATTTCACCATGTCAAAGTTAGAAAGAGAAGTACGTAAACTGGGGCTGAAGCCCATCTTGAACAGGAAAACTGGAAAAATGACACCTGAGAGATGGGCAAATGGTAACTTCAGTATATTCACACCTTCTCTCAGATAATGTTGGTCCATCTCTCTCCGCTCTTATTCCAACTAAGAAAGGTCCCTTTGGGTTTCTGCATCTTAGTTCTTGGTCTGTTAAAATAACAGTGATGGAGGTCAGAATAGATACACTAGATTATGTGCACTTGAGTGCCGTAACAAAAAGATCCTGTAAAGACTCCAGATGGAGATGTGCTCAAAGTTATTTTAGGTTGAGTTTTGCATACAGGTTCTGCCCAAGGAAGCAGATGCTGCTGAGTGCTGCCTCCACAGTGGCTGATCAGCCTGTGTTGATGCAGGGGTGTGTTGTAGTTGTTAATGCTACCACCACAGAGGGAGAGGCACTGAGGTATACGAAATGGTTAGATAAATTGGAAGAAAAAACAACATCATGTTATTTCCTGATCCATTTTAAAGGAAGAACGGGGCTAGAAGTCAAGTGGGAAGCAGACACAAAAGTAGGAAATATGTCTCAGGGCTTATAAAGGGGCTATTACAAAGTAAATAAGAAGGGTTTTGCTGCAGAGCTTCTGCCCTCGCTAAACGATTTACCTTCTGGAATAAATAAATGATATGTCACCATAAATAGACAACAAACCTTTCCTTGGAACCTTGATGGAAATGTTCATTTCTTTTTCTTTATGTAACAATGCCTTAAAACTATTCACTTTGAATGCTGGTTTAGGGCTTCATCTCTCTCTTTTATTTTCTCAGTCCATCTTTAATTTAATTTTTTTTTTTCATTTAATTGCTTTGCTCTTCAAAGAGTGTAGTAGCAGTAGTGAGGGGGAGAGCAGGGAGAGGGTCAAGAGGTATTAAGCTTAAGAAATTACAGTTGTTACCAATTGTCATATCAACAAAGGAGTTGCAAGGAGTGATGGAACCTAGCTAGGAGGCATAGGAGTGGAAGACATTGGCATGTCTCTGAGCGGTACTGCTGAACTGTGACATTAAGCCAGTCCTTCTAGGGGCCTTCTATTACATTTTATACCTATATATTTTCAGAAAATATTACTGTGAAGGCAGAAGTAAGAACTTTACCAATGCTCCTCTGCTTGGCTGTGCTTTTATGCATTCATGAGTTTGTTTGTACCTGTTTTGCATCTGTGGAGTGATTCCTTGCAAGCAAATGTTCCTCCTCAGTGGTGGATGATGAGAAGGAAGCCACTGAACTGGCAGAATTGACACATCTAGCAGATAGAGAAGCTCCCTCTCTGATAAGAATAAGCATCAGAATAAAACTCTTCTTTATCACTTTTATCTTGTCTACTGTTGTTGGCACACTCAGAGAGGCTTAGGAAAGGGGAGACAAGGGGGTTACAGCTGCATGGGGAAGACCTCAGGTGGACAAGCAGAGGTGTTGCTGTAAGGAGCATGATGCACACCAGCCTCGCAGGACAGAGGGGAACTTCCCAGCCAAGGACAAGAACAGAGAGATGGGGCATGATTTGTCTCCACTCTGAAGGTTACTGGAAGCAAGGGCCTTCCTGAAAGGCAGTTGTATGCAGGAGGAAACTTGTATACAACCTTTTTATTTTTAGTTCGTCTTACTTGGTGGAGTTTCTTCAGCTTAGAACATGAGGCCTGTGAATCACTACATTTTTGCAGTGATTGCAAGGAAATTGCAGGCAATCTCACAAGATTTCTGACAATGCATGAGTTATTGCACAAGGAGTAGGAGATACTGAACTAGCATGAAATCATGCTCATTGCTATTGTTATGGTTCCTCAAAGGATGTTTAGCATTAATATCAATATGGGTTCAGTTGGTCAACTGTAATATAAATAATAATTTCAACTTAAAGAACAAACCTGTGTGCTACGTGCTTCTACCTTTAACCAGTACTGGCATGAAAAACTTTTAGATATTGCTTAAAAATTGCAGGGATTGTTCTTCTGGACTTTTTTGCTGGAATGCTTTTACTAAGTAATAAAAAAATAAAACAAGATATGTTGTACCTTCTCTGAGTTGTTTAATACATCATTTTGGTCAACCTTGAGTGCCTAGTAATGTCTAAATGTAAAAGTGGAATTTAAAAATAAAAGAAAAAGCTCTTCATTTATTTAGACACCATTTCATTATGATCTTCTGCTCTTAAATTGCCATAATCCTTGATTCTCCTTTTGAAAGACAGCTTGTAAAAACAGTTGAACTAGAGATAGTTAAGTCTTGTCTCTTGGAATATATGAAAAAGAAAAGAAAAAAAAAATTTAGTAGTGTCTTGCTGCTATTTTGAGAGATACTTAGCTGCTACCGGATACACATAAGCCCTAAATGAGATTTGCAGTCTTTGGTATTTCACTAGCTCCAACAGTGATTCAAAAGTTATTTAATTTTGGGGTTATCTATAACATTGAGCAATAGGTGTTCTCCCACTTTCATGTAATAGAAAAGACAGGTTTTTTTTTTTTTAATTATTTTATTTTTAATATCAGAAAACTGGTTTTACTTTGGGTTTTTGTTATATGTTAACATAAATGCAGACTAGATAAATATGTATCTACACAGGTATCAGATACCATAACCTGATACTTTGCATCTGCACACTGCATTTTCATTTCTATGCTTTTGTATTCTATGGTAATAAATAATCTGATTATTGAATGTCTACATTTTGTCACCTTGGGGAAAAGAAATAGTTACTATGAAGAAGGCTGGCTAGCAGATCTCTGAGTTAAATGTTGAACGTTAAGATAAAGGGATTAAGATGTTCTGTGCTTGATGTGACTGTAGTGGTCATGTGATGGGTGTTTTCCTTTTGTACAGCACTGCTTGCTGGTTGTATGGAAGTTTCTTCACTTGACAATTCTCACTTTCTGTGCACAGCATTTATAAATGTAATAACAGCATTAACAATGGGTTCCGTATCTCAGAAGAGGTATTCTCATGCTAGCAGTAAGCTAGGGAAAGAACGCAAAAAAAGTTATGTTGCCTGTACACTGTTTCTGAAATAGTGGAAAACAGAATTTAGAGAAATCATTACTCAAGAGTTGAATAAGTGTAAGCTTTGAGTGTGAATAAGAATTGACACCTCTTATGGAGGGAAAAATACTTGAAAGAATTAGAAGCAACATAAAAAATGATTGTTGGAAGTGAGGTCAGGAAGGGCTTTTGCTAGTTTGAGGTATACTACTCTTATATTTCTCTGCTTTCTCTACAGTAGATTTCTGTAGCAATCTCTAGCCCCCCAAACAGGTTGATTCATGGCTTCTTGCATGCTGAAATCCAGTGTCCCTTGGTTTAGATTTGAGAGGGCAGCCTAAGGGATGTCTGGGGTGCCAACATATTAAGGGGGGGTCTACTGAATTTTTTCTCTGTGAAATAGACTATGGATCATACCTGTTGTAGTATCATTTGTAGATTTTCAAACAAAATACTAGCTGGAGCATGTGTGTATTATTTTTGATTAGACATTGGAACTGTGGAGAAGATTATGAATGTCATGATATTATCATGTCAGAAGAAATGCTTACCTGACAGTATGTGATACTACTATTCTATTTTCATCCATTGAGCATAGCAACTTTAGATTGGTAGAGACTAGAGAAAACAATCACCTCCTCTCCTTGTTTTCCATAACTGCCTGTGGTGAGCATAGGAATGGAGAACAATAAATAGGTGAACTGTCCTAGTGTGGGTTGCCTGCAGCCATGCTACCAGCAGTTTGCTTTGTTCCTCTCTGAGTGGCTGGGAGCAGAGGCTGTCTTCAGCCAGGGCTCCCGCTATGGAGCTGTCTCTGTTTGTGGGTCACCTGCTTGGAGACCGATTGCTGTCCTGTGGATGGCTGCAAGTAATGATTGTCCAAACAGGGCTTTACTGAGGCCAAACTGAATGCCATTTCGTGACCACAAATGACACCTGAACAGTGATACTGCTGGACTATAAGCTGGCAGAGTAAAGATGTCTACCTGAGGCATAATCGCTTATTTTATCTTCCAAGAAGCAAATCTTGGAGAGAAAAGTGTAGCACAAAAAAATTAATCTTGAGTTTCTTTTAATTTTAGACACCCCACCCCCCTTTAAAAAAAAAAAAAAAAAAAATAATTCCAAAGATTGAATTATATAAGCCTCCCTTATCTGTCTGTGTTTGAAATTTAGCAAACAAAAGGAATTACAAAGAGGGAATGGGGACCTAAGCATCTACACCTTACAGTCAGGCTTTCTTCTCTGTCATTGTAATCCTTTACTACCCATATGAATACTTAAAATTCATGAATTGATTGTTCATGTCTGAATTTGCTGTTTATTCTGAACTTGTATCTCTTTATGTCTTGGATAAATAGAATAGTAAATCTCTGTTCCGATAATATTGGCAGACAATGCCAAAATGTAATGAAAGACAGATAGTGATAATTGTATATCGTGCTGAAAATAACATTTATGCTTCACAAACAGTTATGTTTAAACTTGGGAAAATGCAAAAAGTATCATTGAACAGTTAAAAAAATAGTAATACAGACAGCATTACTTCTGTTTTTTTCAGTTAAATGTTCAAGATCCTGTAAAACAGGGAATGGTGACAAATACATGTCCTACTTACATAACAAATACATGGCCTACTTGGCTGGTTATTACATACATTTTCTCACTAGTCCAATGTTAATAGAAAAATTTCCCGTAGCAACTTGAACATATTTTCCAGGTCTGAGTCTTCATTCTGTTGTGTAGAAGAGTTTGGTTAACCCATTTGTCTAAATGCTTATTTTTCTTTTGTTGTTTGTTTTTAATTTAATATATATTAGGATGTTTTGAATAACTTGGGTTCCTGTGAGTTGGATGAAGATGACCTAATGCTTGACTTGGAGTTCGTAGAAGAACAACATCACCATCATTCTGGTAAGATGGATAAATACTGACTATCTTCAAGGAGACTATTATTTTAGAAATATGATGAAAATGTGTTCAGTACAATTACTTCGAAATAGCAAAGAGTCATTTTCTTAGAAGGGAAGAGCAGTATGCATTTCTTAGTATGATTTCTAAATGCCTGTGCTGTTTGCCAGGAAGATGTTCTCATATACTGCATTCAGTCTTCATATGGGTGGGTTATCAAAGGGAAGACATTTTTATAGATACAGAAGAATTCCATCTGCACAGCATCAAGGGCTGACCCATTTGATTTCCTAGATGTTTAGAATGACTTCTTCCACCAGGCAGTTACCATTCTGATATAATTGCAACCTGATTTTGTGTGTGCTAGAATAAGATGCTTCAAATAAAGAAGCCTTCCTTGTCTTCAGGCATGAGTTCAACTTGATCCTTTCACTCATGTTTGGTACGTACTCATGGTTGGTTAAGGCACTGTTGCACTGCATTGATTAATCTCAATAGCCAAGGTGAACTTGCAATGTATTCAGAATAATTTTACAATAGGATTACCCAAGTCATGGCACCTGCAGTGGGGAATCCTGCGTTCCTTTTCCCATAAACAGTAGAAGTCCTGCTAGCTCCGAAGGACTCAAGAGAAGTATAAAGCGTGCGAGATTTATACTTAATCAGAGGTAGAGGTCTGAATTTGTACTCTGTTATGATTTGATATATGTTTTTGATACCCTATTATGACAGGGATGCTTATAAATAGGAATATCTCTGACCCTCTCTTTCACCTGCTTTTTTCTGACCCTTTACTTCTTCATCCACACATGGAAATGCCCACACTGCCCATTCATAAAGACTCACGTGGAGGTGGGTTTATGACAGATGACCCTGCAGGTGTGTACCATTTTCAGTTCTGCTCCCTCCTTTGATGCAAATTTATGCAGCAAATGAGTACAGACAAACCATTGCTGCTTGAATTGTGCTCCTGTTTCCATTGTTCTCTGTATGATAATTCTTGAAGTTTGTATTTAACCATTGTGTTATACCATTTTAAACCTGTTTGCATATCTACCTATAGAACAGAACATGGGCTCCATTGCATTTGGTAGAAAGCAGAGTAGCCAGAGAGTATGGAGGGCTATAACAGCAATGTGTATGATCATAGTTTCCTAAATCGTCAAGAGCTAGGAAGCTGGAGGGTACAATAAATTAACTGCACCGAAAGGCCCTCTTAAACCAATAATGAATAATGCTGCTAAGTGGTTACAGAAAAGTCAACTCATGGGTGAAAAAACATGGGTCAAAAAGCTCCAGAGACCAGCCTTGCTTTTTGTAAGAAATTGTAATGTTTAGACTTGCTTATTCCCTGGGCCTGTTGGAAACAAATTAACTGGCAGAATCATTTTCCATAAATAAAATTTCCTAACATGTTGTGCTTTGCCTCATGTGCGTTTTCCTCCTTTTTTGATATTTTAAAGGACTGAATTAATGGTGACAGAAAGGTTATGTCCAGTGTATTATTATAAAGACTTGTAGCAGGTTCTGGAAAAGCTAGGATCATAATGCCTATTTTACATTATTCTTTGTGGAAAATTAATTAAGACGGAGATGTGATATGACACATAATCTTTCTACTCTTAGCTCATTATCCAGAGCAAATGAGAAGCTTTTAAAATGGAAAGATCTACGTTGGCCTTTGAAGAATGGTAGCCATTTCTGTTCCGAGCAGTAATGTAGAGACGCATTTGTTGCAGTATACACATCGTCTTTAAACACAATGGTGTTTTTCTTAATAGCATTTGCTTGGTGGTTTGTCTGTCTGGTGGTGGTGCTAGCTGCAGAAAATTTAGGATTGGCCTAGTTATCACTTGTTTTCTTCAATAGTTGAAAGAATTGGAAGAATAGATCCACAGTATAGGGTGACCGAATTTTACCAGATAAAGCTGATGTATTTGTTTATACTGGCTTAGGATCTGGCACAAGATGGTTATATGTGTTCGCTTAAAAGTCATTGTCTTAATCCATATTAAAGTGAGGAGAGAAGAGGCTTGATTTTCAGAGACTTTTAGCAACTTACTACTGAAGTACTTAAAGTCCTGAAGTGAGATGCTGCCATCTAAACATTTTTGACAGGTTGCTGTTCTGACTGCTATATTAAGCTCTGGCCCACTTCCAGGATAAAATCTTTTCAACCAGAATTCTCTTTAGTAATACCATATCAGACTATTTTGTTTTTGGTTTTGTTTGTTTGGTTTTTATTTTTTTGTTTGTTTTGGCCTTGTTTGTTTGTTTTCCCCCAGTAGCCATCTCCATTGATACGTAAATAGCATTCTTCTGAGCTTTTTCAATTGAAATACATTATAATATATTTTCAAGACTTTTTTTTTTTTTATAAACAGCTTAATATAGAAGTGATCAAGTGGTCATATGCAAGTTATACAAATAATTAACAGAGCTTTAAACCTCTGTAAGGTCATGAGATTGGAAGTGATCAAATTTATGGGTGTGCATATATGAGCTAATGCAGATAACTGAGATACAATATATATTTTCTGAAAGATCTTTAATCTTGCCCTTTTTATAGAATCATAGAATCACAAGGAGACATGATACAGATATCATGCTGAAGATAAGCCAATATTAGAATTTTTTATTCTAATAGGATTTATTTAATGCAAGGGGTTATTTTAATTCTTTCAGCGTGTAACTCTTCTGAAAACCAGAGTAAATAATTTTCCATGTATTTGCGAGTAGTTGATTTGTTGGGCTTTTTGTAAAAGCTTCTTTAAGGCAATGGCTTGCCTATGGCTTGCTTCACCAAAAATCATTGAAGACAATCCCAGCCATGAAGATTTGTGAACCTCATTTTCCCTGTTGGTGTGTACACCATACATAGGTTTCATCCCTGCATTATGTAAGCTTTATGTATTTAAACAGTTTTGTAGCAATATTTGTTTATATTCATAACAAGTTCCTTAAGTTGCTCTATATGTGTGACATTCACGTGTATTGTACTGTAGGTGTAGTCAGCTGGAAATTAATGCAAGTGCTTTTAGGTCTGTTATCAAAATGAGAGTGTTGATTAGTATAAAAATATGACATGAAAATAGAGAAATATGTGCTGCTTTTTGCATGGAAATCTTCACATTATTGTCTTCAGGAAATCAAACTTACCAACACTAATGTGATTGTACTGCAAAAAAAATCCTATTATGTTCTACATGCTAATTCTGATAATAACATTTATTAGGTTAGAGCCATCAGTCCTACAGCCATCTTACAATTTACTTGTGCCCCAACACTGCACTTTGTCTCCTTATAAGAAAATCTGTGGGGAATTACTATAATGGGAAATGTTCCAAGAGAAGCTCTGCTTGGTAATTTAATAAATATGTTGAAATATGAAAAGGTGTAATTGGAAAAGAATTCAGTTCTTCAGTTCTTACTGAGGGATAACTAATGAATCAGGCAAGTTCCTATTCTTCAAGAGCCTGAAAAAATCTCTAAAATGACAATTTACATGATTATAAGGGCTAGCATGACATCTTGACTTGAATATCAAAAAATGTTCCTTGGTTAGGAGGCTATATGCAGCAGGCTCTAACATTGAAGCATAGCAATCCTCAAGTGAAATGCCACACTTAGTAAATACAGTTGATGAGTTGGTTAATGGCGAATTGAGAAAAGTCTCTTAACTGTCATTAGGAGCCCCAGAGATTTAAAAATATATTAGTTAAAGCCAGATTTGCAATGATTTCTGTTGTTTATCTGCTGTGGTTGAAAGGAATAGTATTTGTTAGGGCGTATAGTAGTATAGGCTGAGGATACGTCTTTTGATTTTTCTACCAAAGTTGACAGTAAGTTGATAATTTAATGAAACAATTATGATGTGTTGATCTCCTTTAATTTTGGTGACTGATTTTGAATAGAAAATAAAACTCTGCTGGAAGATTTTCTGGGAGAAATGTGTATTAAGGAGTGAATTTTAAAACATGAGCTAGAAGCCAGTTGACAGGCAAGGGAACATTGCTCCAAAAAGTAGAACTGTGTATTAATTAAAATGTAGAAGTAGAAAGGTAGAAATGTAGAGGCAAAGATCTTTTGCCCCTTCTTTTGTTTGCTTTCGTTTATTTATTTATTTATTTGTTTATTTATTTATTACTCCAATTAAATTTGTGCTTGTGTTCTTGTTCTGTTCTCTGGTTGCCCTCCAGCAGCATCCTCATGAATCCTCATGAAATGGAGTTCCTTCAGAAAGGTGCTGTGAACTGTGATGACTACTAGAAATTGAAAACTCTCCCTAGCTTTTCATCTAACCATATGATTGAAGATAAGGAGATCCCTGCAAACCTAGTGTAGATGTTCCTACATTGAATGGAGAATTCTGTGCTCTGCGAGTCTAAGCATGGCTTTACAAGTCCGGAATCCTTAATTTCTGACCATTCCTTTAGTGAGTTTAGTGTAGTAATTTCCTTCTTTTCCTTTTGTTTTTAAGACTATATTGCTGAGAAAGATAATGTAAAATAGAGACTTTTTATTATCCCACCTAGCACAATTGCTTTGAAATCTAATAAAATAATATTTATGTATACTTAGTGAGTGGAGAGCACTACTGCATACAAATGCAGAATATTAATCAACTTGATTTGCTGAGATTTTTGCATACAGTTCTCTAGCTAGAGTGTTTAAAGCTAAGCATAATATGACATACATGATGAGCCTTGAGAGGGGCTTTTTATTACTCTAAGTAAATTAGACTTTTGAAATATGCTACAGTGTTGATTTCCTGTTGTAAACTAAAGAAGTTAGCAGTTTCTGTAGCGGGAAACCATGACCTGTTTATAGAAAGTGACAGCATTAATTTAACCTTACTTATTTTTGTTTTCCCTAGTGAAACATAACTTACAAGTATTGATTACTCAAATATATAATGAAGACCTTTATCTTCAGTGATGTAAGCAGTGGAGAATTTATTAAAGCAATACACATTCACGTGGATGAGTTGTGTGCTTATGTTGTGCATAGCCTATTGAAAAAAAGTATTTGGTGTTGTCTGTTTAGCTGTGTTGTTCAAATATGACTGCAGTAAATAGTAGCCTTTTCTAAGAATTCACAAACGCATAGTTATCCAGGGTCTTGTGTAATTTCTTAACTATTTGCTGTAGGTGTCAGAAGACTGGCCCTGCTACATCTTTAGACAAAGATATATGTGCACACCTGGGATCTGCAGTGAGCAGCCCAGCTGAAGTTGATGGGAGCCCTCATAGTACTGGGTGTTAAGCACACACGCACCACATCTCCACGTAGAGCTCCAAAGTATGCAATGGCTGTTCAAGAATGCAATATTGATTAGCTGTGTACCCAGGCTGGCCTGCTGCATCTATCATGTTGCTACTTGAATGCTTGCTGAATAGATTTGAATAATGTAGTTTGGTACAAGTTTTGGAAGAGATTTGTCTTCAGTCAGAGCTTTAGCCATTTTGGATTTAATACCTCAGCCTTATCTATAAAGCAGTGATCCAACATACATGAAAACATGGCTTGACATATAACTTCTAAAATGGTGGCAGTGACAGAGATGTGCCTTACATATATATATATTTTTCTTTTATTATTTGGTATTCAGAAAGAAGGGCCTATTCTTGGTGTAGTTTAGTGTTAATAAAGAATGAGCTTGTGAAGTTCTGATGTAGTAATATCTCTCATACAATGTAACATGTTCCTGTAGACCCAATAAAACATAAAAAGAATTATTAAATAGATACTCTTTATGTCTAAAATGTATCACTAGAATTGTTGAGCAGGAAGAGTCACATCTCAGTGAGATGATTAGAACCAATGGGCTCTACCTTTGATACATATTCTTATTAGATGATCTTTATCCGATGCACACTAGTGAGGTCCAAACCATAGAGGGTTGGGTTGGAGTACTGCATCACAACACAAGTAGTGTGTTCATAGAAAACAATTATATACATATATCAATTTATATATATAGTTATAGTTATGAATTTGACAGATTCAGTTTTGCAGAATTCTGAGGATAAAGTAGAAACAGCATTTTGGTTTTTGAAATGAATGCAGAACATAAACATATTTATTTTAAATGTCAAATTGCTGTCACCATACCAGATCATGATCTATTAGTAACATGTTATTTATTAGCAATGTCTCCAACAAAAATGTAGTGTGCTTGTTTTTGTGGAAAGTAAAGAAAAGTAAATGGAATTTTTATGGTATTTCTTTTAAATCCAGATAGCATGCAGGCCAACTGCCATCAGTACTCTGCCAAACCTAGCAGCTGATGTAATGACGGAGTGATATGAGGTAGTTGCTGAGTTATTCTAAATGTGATGAACAACCTGTATGAAAATTCTGTGACGGGTTTGGAGCTAGTCCTGTGTCAATTAATTAAATGCACTAATTATTTACATTAATTCTAATGGAGGATAGGATTGCTCATCTGAACTTTCAGTTCAGATTGTTCCCTTTGGTTTTATTTGTTTGATTATTTGTTTGTTTGATTTTGACCAACAGTGGAGGAAATGCAGATGCTATTAAAAAGTACAGAAAAATTCAATGCAGGTAGTAGGTCATTAGCAGAGAGAGTTACAAACTGTAAACTATAAATAAATGTGCTTGATAGTGAATGTGAAGCATCTTCTAAATATAATAAAGGAATAGAAAAATATGCTGTTCATCTTGTCTACAAAACCCCAGCTGCCTGCTCCTTGGCTACTGTGCATCAGCTCTGATTCACTGAAACCAACAGCAATAGCTAAGCATTTTGCTTCGAACGTGGAAGGTTAGTGTGCCTTTGAGGCCAGTCCTCAGCCAAGGGAAGGGTCAGAAGCCTGAAGTCATCACTGTTTGCTGTGAAGGAGTGTGGGCAGTGAGCTCTGGCACTGCCTCAGCTGCTGTCTCATTAGCTGCTGTCTTACTGGTGCTTGACACCAGCACAGAATCTCAGAAGGGGCAAATATCACTTGGATGTTTTTCCAAAGAGTGATAGTGAAGCAGATGTATCGCTCCCAAGGAGAAGTTACTGTCTCTGAGTGTCTGACAAAGGGCTTTCGTGTAATCCATTCTTGTTTGTCCTTTTAAGGAAAGCAAATTTTGCAGTGTTTTAAATCTGTGTTTTAAATATAGAATAGGAAACGTTCTTTCTCTCTCTCTCTTTCCCTCTGTCTCAATATTCACGGATATACCACTGGCAACAAATTATCTCTCAGCGTATAAAAACAGTGACGTATTTTGATTTTTAATCAGAACTGGGTACCCAACACCTTGAGATCTTTTGAAAGCTTCATCATTCTCTAATGCCACCCTTTAGAGATGTATACATTGCATAACGGGTTAAACTAGGACACCATCATTTCCATTTTCTGCTTGCAATTCCTGTGTGTAATAATATTGTAGTTTATATTTACAGGTTTTGAACAAAATAAAAATGGTGAGAGTAAATTAACAAAGACCTCTGCATCTCTGATAAAATTAGGTTCTTGGGTTATTTAACTTAGTAGCACTTTCCATTGTCATGAGAGATTTTAGACAAGATGGTAATAAAAAGATAATCAGTACTAATAATGAACATGACAAAAAATAATAGGTGGCTTCACTTCATTCATTATATCATTATACAGATAGCCTAATTAAAAGGGCAAGTTCTTGTTAGTTTTTAATTTTGCAAGGGAAGAACACCCTGAATAGAAGCATGCTATTTGTCCACGAAACTTCTGAAGGGAGTGTAGCATTACAAGAGAGTCAGGACTTCAATCTGCTGGATGACGCATGTTACATCGAATGTTCAGCTTTCAGCATAGCTTACATGTATGTAGTGGAGAGTTGCATCCTGATATTTGAGAAAAGACTGTAACTAGTTTCTCCATAGCTAGATAAGTTAGAGGGATTTTTGTATTTTTTTGGAACAACCTTTTCTACAAAGCTGTCTATACATTTTGCCCTGAGGCGTTGTTTAATAAATCTGGCACAATAATGGAGTAACTTCAGGTCTCCAGGGAAATGATATAAAACTTGTCTTCTAAACTTCTTTAACTGTGATCTATAGCTTCTGAAGGAGCACCAGGCACATAGGAAATGGATTTTATGGGCTTTGCAATGAAAGAGTAGGTAGTATTATCAAATTAGAAGGGCATATTTGTGTTAGTCAAAAATAACCATTATATGTTTGTGGCTAATGGTGTTATTAGGAGTCTTAAAGCTTAAGTTATTGACAGTAAGGAGAGGAAGCAAAAAGCACTAGAGAAGAAGTTAGTACTAAATTGGAATGCAACTAGATAGAAATCATAGACTAGGATAAAGTTAGTCTACCATCATCCTGGAGCACCCTCATCCATGTTCTGGAAAAAAATGCTGAATTGAGAGTCCTGTTTCTGTTCCATTATTTATGTAAATTAATGAAGTCATATCATTCAATTTTAATTGAGGAAAAAATCACAGCATAAAAGTACTGTCAATTTAACATTATCCTAAAACTCTTTCAGTGTGTTTCATCTGAATGTTGAGGTGCAAATGTGCCTAGTTCTATGGGAGGCATATAGGCATAGGCATTTAGCTGTGCTTCTCAGATATTATAGATAATTGGCCTGTGCTAAGCATTTATAGTAGATCATTGAAAATATTCAGTTTCCTGAAGAAATAGTATTTTTCACTCTCTTTTTTTTTTCTTTTTTCTTTTTCGTTTTTTTTTCCTTCTGTGTAAAGAGGGGTAAACAACTGATATTTTCAAGTAATGAATGTTAAGTTAAGTTCCTTTCTAGCTCATACAAATTTTAATAATGGTATGCGCTTGTAAATAATATTCACCTAAATGGAACAGTTAGAAGATCATCATCACAGAAATCACACAGAAACCACACCAATAATTTAAATGCCAAGAGCTTTTTGCTTCATAAATAGACAAGAAAGGTGAAAGAGCAGAGTCCTGAACTCCAGGGTCATGAAAGAATACTCTGAGTGAGATGCATTTGCATGGTTATCATGAAGCAATTAGAATCAGAATCTGTATCTCAATTTCCTGCTCTTTCATAATTACAGTGTGAGATTTAGTTACAAATCCTTATTCATATTGCTATGCTCAGCCATCATTTATTGAAAGAACCAGGAAAGTAATTAAATTAGTCATACTGCCTTCCTTCGTTCCTTTGATTTTATACATCTATTGAGATGAAACATCTTCCTTAATAGTATCAGCAAGCAGAAAATAAATGCAATAATAAACATGATGACAAATCAAAGCATATTGTCTTATTTAAAGCAATTCTACATTTTTAGATGGTAAAGTGTAAGCAATATGTTAAGTGCTGTTTTTTCTGTCCCGCTTTGTAAGTTTACAAAGAATGACTCTTGCCAAAATAGAAATGTGATGAGAACTTAACAGAAGAGCACAGCTTTCTTCTCCTTCTCCTTCTCCTTCTCCTTCTCCTTCTCCTTCTCCTTCTCCTTCTCCTTCTCCTTCTCCTTCTCCTTCTCCTTCTCCTTCTCCTTCTCCTTCTCCTTCTCCTTCTCCTTCTCCTTCTCCTTCTCCTTCTCCTTCTCCTTCTCCTTCTCCTTCTCCTTCTCCTTCTCCTTCTCCTTCTCCTTCTCCTTCTCCTTCTCCTTCTCCTTCTCCTTCTCCTTCCTTCTTCTTTCTTCTTCTTTCTTCTTCTTTTTTTTTTTTGGTATAGTCCTGTACCACATCCCTCAGCCAGTGCTGCTGTGTGCCTGTGCAAGAAGCAGTGTGGGCACACATGACACATCTGAAAATCCGAAGGCATTTCTTCGGGGCATTTCAGTGTTTTACATGCTGAGTTCCTCTTACAGTACAAAGTCTTCAGGAAAAAAACAAACAAGCCAACAAACAAAAAAAACCCTCCCAACTTTTCAGAAATAGTGTCAGGTGGTTTTATTCATTTATTTGTTTTGTATTTTATTTATTTATTTATTTATTTTCATATGGTAACTGCTGAATCTGCAAGGGTGAGAAATAAAACAGAAAATTGACAGTAAATAAGTGTAGTTCTTTTTGGTTGCAGGAAGGGTAACATACTCATTCTCTTTTTTCCTGTTGGAATATTTTCAGCCCTGAAAACACAATTCATAAGCTTTTTTTAGAACTTAAGATTAAAGGAGTATCTTTACAAATGTTAGTGAAACTACAGAGGCAATAAGACCAGAGAAATCTCCATGAAAAAAAGTGCTAGTGGCAAAATTCTCTTTATTATAATGATTGTGATTTTGCTGACTGTCAAAAGCCCGGGCAACATGATTAACCTGTTGAAGATCTTCCTGACTTGACCAATTGTTTTTCTCACAGTTTTTCTTTATATAAAAAAAACGCAATTTACCATAAAAATACACTCATTTGGAGGTTGAAAATGAGGCAGTAGATAAAATGAAAGTACAGCTGTGTTGTAATATTATTTTTGTGCTTTTTCCCCTAAACTGCTAATTTCACAGAAAATAGTTTTGACAACTCTCTGTATTTCTAATACATTTTTCCATGAATAAAACATGGAATAATTTTAAGGCTCAATTTCATTGTTTTCTTTCATACTCCATCTTTTTTTCTTTAACTCTATCTGGATATAGAGATAGAAGGAAAAATGGTGCAGGAAAATCTCACCTTGAAGTTCTGGGAAAAATAGCATAGTATGGAATGAAGTTGTTTTAAATTTGGTTTAGAATGATATACAGCAAGTGACTTCAAAGAATTTACCAAACTCTCCTGGCCTTCAGATATCAGCAGAAGTATTATTCTGTGCCTCTAGTCTGAAAAGAAGTCAACAAGTTGAATGAAATCCAGGAATATGTTCTTCAGACTGCAGAGATCATAAGTAGGAGCTAGCTGTAATACAAGCATGCGTCCTTGCTTTGTGTGCTGCTCTCCCCACAGCAAAGGGAATATGGATAACAAGTGATGGAGAGGTGTGTTGCATGGTATATCTAGTCTCACAATATTCTTCACGCTTACATAACCTGCTAGAAAGGTTCCTGAGGATTTCTCCTCCTGGAATTCCAGAATAATGAGCCATTGAATCAGCTCATGGTGAATGGAGTTAAATCCGGTTGGGGGCTGGTCACTAGTGGAGTCCCCCAGGGCTCAGTACTGGGGCCAGTTCTCTTTAATATCTTTATTGATGACCTGGATGAGGGGATCGAGTGCACCCTCAGTAAGTTTGCAGATGACACCAAGTTAGGTGCGTGTGTCAGTCTGCTCGAGGGTAGGAAGGCTCTGCAGGAGGATCTGGACATGCTGGACCGATGGGCTGAGGCCAACTGTATGAAGTTCAACATGGCCAAGTGCCAGGTCCTGTACCTGGGGCGCAACAACCCCAAGCAGCGCTACAGGCTGGGAGATGAGTGGTTGGAAAGCTGCCTGGCAGAGAAGGACCTGGGAGTACTGGTTGATAGTTGGCTGAACATGAGCCAGCAGTGTGCTCAGGTGGCCAAGAAGGCC
This sequence comes from Cygnus olor, assembly GCF_009769625.2. NCBI lineage: Eukaryota > Metazoa > Chordata > Aves > Anseriformes > Anatidae > Cygnus > Cygnus olor. Next base: position 11,104,490 of record NC_049172.1, on the reverse strand, counting down.
AACAGCATCCTGGTTTGCATAAGAAACAGTGTGGCCAGCAGGGCTAGGGAAGTGATTGTCCCCCTGTACTTGGCTCTGGTGAGGCCGCACCTCGAGTACTGTGTTCAGTTTTGGGCCCCTTGCTACAAGAAGGACATGGAGGTGCTCGAGCAAGTCCAGAGAAGGGCAACGAAGCTGGTGAGTGGTTTGGAGAACAAGTCTTAGGAGGAGCGGCTGAGGGAGCTGGGCTTGTTCAGCCTGGAGAAGAGGAGGCTCAGGGGCGACCTTATCGCACTCTACAGGTACCTTAAAGGAGGCTGTAGTGAGGTGGTGGTTGGTCTATTCTCCCACGTGCCTGGTGACAGGATGAGGGGGAATGGGCTAAAGTTGCACCAGGGGAGGTTTAGGTTGGATATTAGGAAGAACTTCTTTACTGAAAGGGTTGTGAGGCATTGGAATAGGCTGCCCAGGGAAGTGGTTCAATCACCATCCCTGGAGGTCTTTAAAAGACGTTTAGATTTAGAGCTTAGTGATACGGTTTAATGGAGGACTTGTTAGCGTGAGGTCGGAGGTTGGACTCGGTGGTCTTGGAGGTCTCTTCCAACCTAGGTGATTCTGTGATTCTGTGAGCTCAGTGGCAGGTGCTAGAAAGGTGGCAGTGGGAACACTGTGGGGCCGGAGGAGCTGACTGAAAAGGCTGAACTTTCTTCCAGTGTGAGAATCTGTATTTCCAAGATCTTGAATCTGCAAAAAAAAAAAAAAAAAAGAAGACACTTTTGGTCATGTAACATTCTTCTTAATACAAGTGAGGTTGTTTTGCTTTTATCCCCCTCTAACTCATATGTAGCATGTCATTTCTCTCTTATTTCTTAACCAGCTTTCTGTCCTTTCTTGGAATATGCAGAGCATCTTCTCATAGATGTGAATTGGATTTATTATGATAGCTACATTAGCCTCTAAATTGAGTTTCTTCTTTTATAGATGCAGTTCATCGTAGAAGTGTCATGCAAAAATCTTATTTCTTCATCTTTAGTCTTTTTCTTGACCTAGTTCTGCTTGCTTTCTATTAAAAAGAAATGTGTTTTAATGGGCATCTTTCTGCTGTACATTCTTGTTCAAGTTGCATATTGAGGTATGATACAGACAACCTGTATCTTTCAACCTTCCGTTAGTTCTTCATTTCAGGTAAAAGTGTATTCATTAAATACTCTCTTTTGAAGCTGTAAGTCGATGACTGTAATTCTTGCTGCTGTGTAGGCTTAAAAGTCTACACAACTGAGACATTAGCTAAGTTTGCAAGATTTTTACTGATACAATAATGGAGAATCCTATCTCCCAGTAGACTCTTTTGTTTCTTGTATTGTGGAATAGATTCACCACGATTATTTAATAAAGCTAGTTGTATTTATAAATTATAGGTTAGGCATGCTGGAGTTGGCAGAACCCTTTGGAGATCAGCCTCCATTTTAATTATGTGTAGGAATGGACTGTCCGTATATTTATTGCTGCTAAAATATATTTGAAATTTTGGTATCTCATCAGTATTTAGGTCACTGTGTTTGCTGTTTCATTCATATTCCTGTCTGTATCCAGGATGATTCAACATGTTTTACATTTACCACTTGTACTTTTATTTATTATTTTTTATAAGTTCATTATAAATTCAGATCTCTTCTATGTCCTTACTCATTTAGTATATATGCATGTTCACTGTTTTATGGGAAAAATGTTACTGTTGTATCACAGAGTATGTAGAAAAAAACGCATCTTTCCTTTGGGAAACAGTCATTATTCTGTGCTGAACAGAATTTGCTTTGAAAGCTTCTTAGTGGGGCATTAAGCATGTATTAAGCCTAAGACACATAACTATCTCAAGTCAGTGGGATCATACTACTTAGATTTAAGCTTATTCATAAGTGTCCTTGGCCTAATAGCTTGGATTCATATCATATAGTGACCCCTGCGAGACAGAATCTTGTAGCTATTTAGTTGCCATTATTTGTTTTAAATACAATGATGATGTGGCTAAAACTACGAGTACGGTATTGCTAGTAGGTATGGTGCAAGACCAAACTGTGTTGTCTGGCTGAGGAGGGTATGGTTACAGATAGCTAATATATGCACTAATTTTTGATGAATTTTGGTAGTAATAGCAGCATAGGTTAGAAGAACAAAAGGTAGTATTAAGTGATTAATTATTATTTTCCCCCAAATAAATTTAATGATGCCATCCAGCTGCTTAATTTCATGTAGTTTCCAGGCATGGAAATGTAAAAAAAAAAAAAAAAAGACCAGGAGATACTACAATTGTTTGTTGTTATACATATTGCAAGGAAAATTGAAGTTGGTAGAGAAACACGGTATGCTTATTTAAATTAAAATGTTGATATCTTTTCCAGAAAAAAAATCCTTGCGAAGGTGGGGATTAGTCTGTACAAACGCTGCTGTTTTCCCAAAACAATAAGAGAAACAGTCCTGGCTCATTCTTAATCATCCAAGCAATGCAATAGGTAATATAAACATTTTACTCCTAATAAATATTTTTTAAGAGGATTTTTTTTTTTTTTAATCACTGCTAGTTTTCTACACTCAGTAGTCTGAAGAGACTTTGAAAACATTTATGTAGGGGGAAAGAGAAAACTCTCAACAAAAATAACTTATTTAAGGTTCATTTAGATGAAGTTCATTTAAAATCTCAGCATGCCTTTTAACCTGCTAGGCTCCTGTTTAAGAAGTGAAGTGAGATTGGTTCTTTAATAAAGCAGAAACTCTTAGAAGGAGATTAGCTCCCTCGCTCTCTCTCTTCTTAAATAAATTCATTTTGTTTTTCTTCCATGAATACAGTGTCTGAATATTCTCTGTCTAACAGGAGAAATTGTTAGGCCGCATGTCAATTCTTTTTGTGGTCAGTTCCACTGATACTGCTTCAACTCAGTCTAGAAGGTGCTGCAGTCTAGGTTTCATATGAACTGAAGCATTGTCCTTCTTTCTAGCCTTGATCACATAAGCAGGCTCGTACAAATCTGAATTAGTCTGAGTGGAGTAATCCTAAGGAGGATACTTGATTTTTTCCTTCTAAACCAAAGAACATGATGTCGTGGTTTTGTTCTGATATATATATATATATAGCATTAAAATGCTCTATTTAACCATAGACAAGTTCTTGGCAGACCTAAAAAAGCACTAAACCACAGAGCTTGCCCATACCCTAACCACAGACCTGATACCCACAGAACACCAAAGCTTCTCATTAAACCTTTGCTAATCTCTAACCCAGAAAGGTGAGCCCTAGTCCCATGGGAACAAGAAAGTTGACAGATCTACCTCAGGATCTCCTGAATTTGACTGTGGAAGTGACTGTGAGGTTACTTCTGTCTCTGCAGTAGATAGGGCGGCAACAGGAACGTGTCACAGAAAGGGACTGCGAGGTCACTTCTGTATGAGGTAGCTGACAGGTCACCCTTGACTCACACCTGGGATCTGTACTTTTCAGGTTATTTTGAAAGAGCTTTTGTGTTGTAAAGTCAAATCACAATTTCTGGAAAAGCAATTCTGTCTTAACATGGGGAGGCCATATATACTGACTTCTAACGGCACCTTACCAGGAGGTAAGCCTGAGTATGTGGTCTGTGCCAGTAAGTGCTTTAACCTCTGCTCCTTGCCCTGCTGGTTAGGGAACAAGTAATCACCTCATTAATGGAGATGTTGCATACTGATTAAAGTGGTTTTATGGAGTTATGGAGCACTCACTGTTTCAGTATCAGATGTCGTGATTTGGCAAAAAATCAAAATACTGTCTGTATTTTCTTTATCTGATAAGTATGCTGCAGTGCATTCCTACATGCAGTAAATGGGGTGCATATGGATGCAGAAATAAAGTGGCTTAGATAAAGCCTGTTTACGGGAGAAGTAAATCTGTGAAGCCATTGTTCTTTTGATTGTCAAGAGTGTGGTGAGCTATAATTTCTCATGTGCTGCTGCAGGTTTTCATACTCCACTCAGTATGCAGCTGGACTTGGCCTTCTGCTCTTTAACAAACTCAGTGTTTTTTTTGTTTGTTTGTTTGTTTTTGTGTGCTTTTTTTTTTTCTTGCTATTCATATGTAACATTCTGTGTAGTATAGCTGTCCAGATTGCAAGAATAAGCTGATAACTTTTCACACCTTTTTAGTTTACCTAAGTATTTAAAAAATAATAGCCAGTGTGTTACTTGAGCAGAGGACAGGAGGTAGAAATATTTATCCGATATTTGAAGTGTTCCACCTTGGAATATAGCATAGTAACTTAAAAGGTGTAATTGCTATTTCCCCAGCAAATAGCATAGGGAGAATTACACTATATTGTATACCTTCAGCCTGTTTCCTGTATTTATTTTTTTTTTTTGAAAATCCTTTTTCCTAACTGGGATTTATTCTAAAAAAATATCGTGTATTATCCTGAGAAGACTTATGTTCATGTGAGATAGTATTACAGAAACAAGCCATCTTGTAGGCTGAAAACACTGGAAAGTCTTTATTTTCTTAATTCTTCAGGTGGCAGCAAAGCAACACTGCTGAGTCACTACTGATTGATTATTGCTTGTACATTTTATCACTTGAAAATGGGAACAAAAGCAGTTCACATACTCTGTGGGTGACACAACCCACATTTTTAAAAGGATGTTCTCGTTCACCATGTCAGAGTCTTTTAGAATTTCTAATTGAGAAGTAACCTTAAATTTCACTCATCTTACAAGGAGTAAGTTTTCTCTTGTTGATACAAAAAATGGGATTTTGTGGTTGCGATCTAAGGATCTCTTAATGCCCCTATCATGTGCTGAGTACTTGGGATGTAGTTTAGAAGGGAAAATGATATTAAATACATTATTTATATTTGATGACGTTTTTCAACATTTTTGGTTAAAAAATCTCAGATTGGTAAGGTAGTCATAAACTTTCTTATGTGCATATTGGCTTTGAGAGCAGCAAAAATGTGTTATCAATGTAATTTTATAAGCAGATCTGCTTTAAATAAATATTTTTTGTTAGGAATTTGGTTTTACTTTCCAAATAAATGCAGAATTACATTTTGCTTTTCAAAATATACTTGGCAAATACATTGGTAAAGACCTAATTTTCCTCCATTTTTCAAATGCAAAATCACTTAATTATATTATTGTCTCACACTGTCCTCCATGGTCTATTGCCTAGTGATTTATGATATTAGAGTTGATTCAAAACTAATGAAACAGGAGAGGTTCAAGAATTACCTGAATTTCACAGGTTTGTGTTTTTTTAGTGTAGGCTAGCCAGTTTCCTTAGAGATGTATTATTTTACATAAACTAAAACAAATGGATGCCAGATATCATTGAGAGGTTTACTTCTGTCAAGTACCATCATTTTAAATAGATGACTGTTGAGTCAGATGAAAGAATTTACTTCCAGTGACCTTGGAGAGAGTGACTTTGATTCGTGTTCCTCTTCGCATTTGTACCCAGTAGGAAACTGTCTGGTAATGTGAGATCTCATATATCTTTCACATAATTCAGAGAGATTCTAACAGTGCATCTAGCACTCAAGGGCATCATACAGATTTGTGGATTCCCCGCAGTACCTTCAGCCCAGAAATCAATAATTAGACCGACACAAAAACGACATTGTTTGTTGGACTTCTGCTTGTTGAGGAGGAAGAAAGGAAAGACTAGGTGAGAAGGAGATAAATCTCTCTCTATAAATATAATATGCATATTATATGTATCTTATACATTATATATGTAGATTATGGATTTTTATTTTCCTTTTTTTTTTTTTTTACAAGATACGGGTAGATGCAGTGTAAACATTAACAAATAAGAATGAACATATTTTTCAACTGTTTTTACTTGATAAATACCCTAAATTAAACCACCATTAGCTTTCCACTTATATGTTCGTCTATTGTATTCTGAACAGCTTCTCTTCTGGTATGTTTTATGGTCTTCCCAGAAACTGTAATGGAATTGCAGCCTTACTCTGGACAAGCAGAAATAAATCAAACAGTTTACAGGAAAAGAATGTAGGCCCAATTCAGGAAAGTTGAGGTCTGCTTGTATATGTGCAACAGATTATCTATTTAATTCTTTGCAAGATACCTACCCTATTTTATTTACTCATTAGTATTTATCTGTCTCATAAAGATCCTGTTGGGATGCATTCTTTATTTCATTGATATTTATATACTGTGATTCTGAGTGCTATAATATGTTCTGCAGTTCAATAACTTAGAGTAAGTGTTTTGCAAATAAGATTCTGATACTAACTTGATTGTTAAGAAAGGTTTTATTATGCTTTTTTTTTTTTTTTTCCTGCTGTGATTCTGTAAATGGTGTTTACTTTTAACAAAATAGAAAGTAAACAGCTTTAAAAGTGATGATGAGGAAACAAAATTCTCTACGGGGATCTTGGTTGACAGTGAATAAAAGCAAACAGGAGTTTCTGATCTGAAATTTCAGCAATGAGGATCCTCAAAAGCTGCATCCTCAGGCTGTGTAATTCAGCCTGCACCTAAGAAGGTGCTGTTCCAAGGGCTCCAGTGCTTTGCACTGTCATTCTGCTTTGGCAAATATATGTGTGCTCTCACAAAGCCTGTTGTATCAGTGTATAAAATGTATTTAGTTCACAAGTATTTATTCTGTACATGCATCCATATTTTAACCAAAGCCATCTATCTTGAAGAATCTCCAAACATTTTATACCATCACAAGCAACATTAATGGAATTATATCACTAACTGTATTCTTAGAAAAATAAAATAAAATATAAAATAAAATACAAAATAAAATATAAAATAAAAATAAAAATAAAATAAAATAAAATAAAATAAACAACAAAGCAAAAACAAACAAACAAAAAAGATGAAAAGCTGAGATGAAAAAACTGAGCCATTTTTATCATCTGCACTGAATGGGTATGTCCTATACCCAATCATAGGCTGGGTTGTTTGGTGTTTTTTTTGGATCCTGTGGTTGTAAGTCCTCTATACTGTTTCCTGGTATCTTCTAGTATTTGCATTTAGAAGCTTCCACTATAGAAATTATTAGTTATTATACTGCTAACTTCAGTTTATTTGCAGAAGTGGAAAAATATTTTCTTCAAGGTTCAAAAAAAAAGTACAGAAATCTTGAAAGGACACATAATGCATCCTCCCTATTTGTGTGAAAAATATTTTGACATCTTTCATCCGGCCAATAAACACAGATTTTATAAGCCAGTATAAATCACTTTAGTTCTGGAATAAATCAGTAGTGCTGGGCTTATGTTAATGACCAAAGCATCTGTCTTCCTATGCCATAAATATGAAAAGGCATAATATCCTATTGCACAATATTGAGACAGAGGGCCATTGGTCTTGTCAAGGCAACAGAATCAGTCCCTAAGCCATAGGCGTTTCCTGCTCTTCATGTGGTTTTTCATCCGAATAATGGTCTGGCCTGATATGGACTATGTTGTGATGGGGAGATGACAGCCCGAAATACCATGCCTGAAAATTAGTCCGTTAAATGCAGTCTTGTCAATTTACAGGCAAATGGCATGATAATTTTTGTGATAAGTTTCACATATCTCTGCAAAGAAGTCAAGGGCAGAACAGTATGGTTTTATACGTAATTCAATATTGTGGTCTGATCATCTTAAATGCATTATTCACTTTGAGGAGGTTGTAGTTTCTTAAGTACATCATAGGCTTTAAGCAGGAAAACTGAAGTTCAAAGCTGTTACTAAATCTTTTCTGAGCCTCAGGTTGAAGAATCGAATGTATTTGTTTAAAATATAAGCCAATTATTCCTGAATTAAACTGATCACCATAGTAACCTACATTCATTGTGTTTCATATGAAGTCATTTAAAGCCACTTAGCTGGAAGAAATAAGTGTTGTCAATTATTGATATATGAATGTAGACTAATTATGTTGTGTGAAAAATTTTTGTAGGATGAATATGTCTTCATGCATTGCAGTTTCATATCATTGTCAATAATTAATGTCAGTCATTTTGGTGTACTGTAATTCTCAATTTTCAGAGTTTTTTTTTCCTTTTTTGTCTTTTTTTTTTTTTCTTCCTTCCATGTTGCTCTTACACCATGGGTTGTATTTAGAATTTTTAAATTATGCTATTATTTCAGTTCTTCTTTTGGTCCTTTATAATTGCAATCTCACTTCTGCTGGGAGACATCCATTTGTTTTTAATTCCAGTATCTCCTTACAAAGACTCTGCCTTGGTTGCCCATCTGACTTGCAGAAATTGCATATATTTGAAGACATAGAAGGGCATGGAAACATTATTATATATTAACATTCTCTATATATTTTACTACTAGCTAGCTACTTAGAATCATTGCTCTACTCTGTGATTTAGTTGTTACTGAAAACTGTCCTGCTGCTAAGCCTGTGCTCTCTGCTCAGATGTCTGAGCTGTCAGTGAATCAGTTCCTGAGCCTCTGTGGTTTACAACACAGCATTTTAAGACAAATCAAGATCAATGGCAGTTTTCCTTAAAATGTAGTTCAGGAGATCCTAGAATCATCACAGAATGGTTTGGGTTGGAAAGGACCTTAAATATTATCCAATTCCAACCCCCCTGCCATGGGCAGGGACATCGCCTTCCAGACCAGGTTGCTCAAAGCCCCATCCAGCCTGGCCTTGAACACCTCCAGGGATGGGGCATCCACAGCTTCTCTGGGCAACCTGTGCCGGTGCCTCACCACACTCAGAAGTGTGTGTGAATTTCTTCCTTAAATGTAATCTAAATCTACCCTCTTTTAGTTTAAAGCCACTACCATTTTTAGTTTAAAACACCTCTCCTATGAAGACAGGCTTAGAGAGTTGAGTTTGTTCAGCGTGGAGAAGAGAAGGCTCTGGGGAGACCTTACAGCAGCCTTCCAGTGCATAAAGGGGGCCTACAGGAAAGCTGGGGAGGGACTCTGTCAGGGAGTGGAGTGACAGGGCAAGGGGAAATGGCTTTAAACTAAAAGAGGGTAGATTTAGATTACATTTAAGGAAGAAATTCTTTACTCTGAGGGTGGTGAGGCAGTAGAACAGGTTGCCCAGAGAAGCTGTGGCTGCCCCATCCCTGGAGGTGTTCAAGGCCAGGTTGGATGGGGTTTCGAGCAACCTGGTCTGGTAGGCGGTGTCCCTGCCCATGGCAGGGGGGTTGGAATTGGGTAATATTTAAGGTCCTTTCCAACCCAAATCATTCTGTGATGATTCTGTGGTTCATAAATCACAACAGCATTTAAAATTGTATATTATTTAGATACAACTCGGTTTCCAGTGCTCAGGAGCACGTCAGAAACCAGCTGGCGTGTCTAACAGGAAGTCACTTACTGATAGCATCATTTGAATACATGCCTTCAGAATCTTTGTTTCCTTCTTTATCTTGTATTTATTTATTTATTTATTTATTTTTCTGGTGGACCATTATTTATGTGATCTTACAGAGCCTGATCGCAAAGCCTCTTCAAGTTGCTAGGAAAGTTTCCTTGATCCTCATTTTTCAATGGCTTATGCATATGTGCTTGATTAATCAAACTGTTGCCTATTTGTTTAATTAATTAAACCCAGTGGTGTTTGAAGAATCAAAAAGCAATGGAGTAAACAGTCTATAATTGACTGAGATGGGAATTCCATTTGAAGAGCTGTTGTAGAATTAAGATCACTGTGCAATGTTGAAATGTAGACCACTTCTGTTGTTTATGTATGCAGCTTTTGTTCATTATCCTGAAATTGAGCTGAAAGTGTTTTTTTTTTTTTTTTTATTTTTTCTTTTCTGCCATTAATTTTAATTTTTAAATTCAAAGCAAATTAAGTTGCTAACTTGAACAGTTATGGAGATGACTTCCTAAATATGAGAGAAACTCAATCTCCAGCTATGCCTAACAAGCCACGTCTTACTAGGTTGTTTCCAAATACCTGCAGCGAATGCTAATGTATTTGAAAGAGAATTTGTCATGATTGCTCCAACTATCATAAACTGCATGTTGACAGCAGTAGGCAAATAACCCTAAAGTTTATTGTCGAAATATTACATGCCAGCTTTACCTCTTTCACTGCTAGTCACTTCACCACATGCATTCAGCTTACCTGGTAGGGCTGGATAACAAAGAAGTTACAGATGGAAAGAGCTATTTACCTCATCTGGCCTATTTTTGTTTGCTTTCTTCCTTTCTCCTGCCAGTACAGGTTGTTTCCTGTGGTGTATTTCCAATTAGCTTTGCATTAACTCATTTATGAGACTATGGCCTGCTGCCCTGAGAGTTTTCCAAATTTCGGAGTTTTCCTTATTTTGATTTCTATCCAGCATTCATTGATCCAGATGGTGCCTGAAGTGATGCAGAAGGTATGTAGACAGTGAGATGAGGGAATCAACAGACATGTCTAGAATTCCGCTGTTGTGTTTCTTACATCTGTGACCCTAATTCTTAACCAAAAATGTGGGTTTTAATGATTATCTGTAACAGATACTTATTTAAAACTCATAGGGATACTCATATTACTTGGAAATCCACTCCCCTCCATCTAGAGAGAGGAAAAAAAAATATATTTTTTTATTTTCCCTAATCTAGGCAACATTGATATTTAAACTGCTCTTTACATTATGTAAAACAAGTAAAATAGGTGATCTTGAAACTGCCATGTTACTAATCAGCTGTTAGTTTAAACATCATTGTCACAGAGATACAGTTCTGAAAGGTAAGGAATTACCACATTGTATTCCTTTTCTTTCTTTACTTCTGTGAAGCAATATGTTTTCTTTATTTTCGTAAGGAAAATGGCTGGATAAAATACTTTCTCATTCAGTAAAGTAGTTTTTGTAGCGTATTCTGATTTTGATCTGCTCACTTTCTTCCAAAACTGAATGTCCAGATTTGTAAAACTTTGTTTGATCTTTTGCTTCATTGATGGAGGAAAGAGTTTAGAAAGGAAAAAGTTAGCTGTTTTTTTCTTTTTGGTTGTAATCAACATTTTTTTCAATCAGCAGAACTGTGAGCTGCTTCTGATTTTTATTAACGATTATTCCTTAGCCTAAAAAGAAACCCAGAGGCTATGTTAAGCATTCTAATGTTGCCACGAGGGAGAAGAAAAAAGTTTTAGCAATAAATGGAGCATATTTGCTCTAGAATCATTTTGAGAATAAATCCAGGGCCTCATGAGACTGTTCTGTATAGTGTCATTCTGAGATGATGCTTTCAGTAATGTCAGTCCCATAAATAATACAAATATTCACATATCTGTTGGTGTTTAAATAGAACTCTCAGAGAAAGCAAGCGGCTTGGCATTGGGCAGTTAAATTTGCACTTTAATTTGAAGATTGTCTCTCAGTCTTTTGGTTTCTATATTCATCAGTGTTTAAGTACAGGTGCCTAAATATAAACTTTAGGATCATCAATTTCAATAGTTTGGTTTTGGTGCTCCTGTTGCTTTTAAACAAAGACTTGTTTTTGTCATCCTTGCTGTTACTCAGTGAAGCATATTTCCCAAAGTGTTCCATGTTTACATGGAAAATAAATAATAACAGAACTCAAGACCCGTGGAAAGCATAGACTCCTGCATCTGCCTGCTGGTCTCATGAAGACAGAGACTCTAGAAAAGCATATTAAAGCTAAGAAACATCATCACTCTTCTAGAGGGAATGAAGATCCATAGCTAAGTTGTGCAAATTACCCGTCTGGGCCCATGCACATCACAATTGTATGTTCATCAGGTAATTGTTCATTCAGTATTATGTCAGTTAATGGGCTTTTGACTGAGCAGCCTCTTTGTGGTAGAAATCATCATTTTGTTTGTTTGCCGTAATCCTTACAGTTCTCCACTGCTTGGAAATGATAAAATAAAACATAAAATAAGTAATAACATCCAAAAAAGGAAACAATTCCCTCTCTTTAACATATGTCTGCTTTGGTAATTTTACTGTAAGAAAAAATCTTCGATACAGCTGGAGAATTCACATAGGCAACTACAGTGTGGAAAAGCAAAATAGGGACATAAGATTCCTTCCAGATGATCCAGAGCAAGAGAGTTGTATTTGTTAACTGCCTGTATGAAATTTTTAGTTAAACAGAAAAGTTTTATTTGAGACTTTATCATGCTGCTTGTATGACAAATTGTACCAGGTTAAGTATATTGGCTTGGAAATGGTTGGCAGATAACCGATGTCGTACAGGGACAATCTTACCTTAGTTTCACAGTGCCTCATTGTTTTATTTTAAATTAATTACCACTTCTGTTGTTGGAGTTGTCTTTCATGTATAGCTGATTTGCATAGTTTTATCATGTACTCTTTTGTAAGAGAAGTTGTAACTTTTTTTACTTTTTTTTTTTCTTTTAATACATTACCTGAATGGTGCAGTGCAGCGAGCTTCTGGCAGTGCCCAGATCTCCAAATTCAATATATTTTAACTGTAAAAGATAGAAAATGAGGAATATAGCTACAGCACAGTGTTACAAAGGTGAGTAATGTTTTGAGTGAGTACTCAGAGTTTTTAAGGGAAGAGCTCTCGTGGTGAGTGGTCAGCTGCAGGTAGCTTTTTCTGTCATGTGTTGCTCAGTGTGGTGGTTCTTCATACACTTTGTTAAGTGCCTTGTATTGGCATGGTGGCTGTAGAGGATGTAAGCCTAATTGGGAGGAGGAGAAAAAAGTCTCTGAACACTTACATCTATGACATTGGCTGTCAGAAAACATGAAAGACTATTCCTGTGGTACTTAATTAAGCCCTGAGTCTTTGTAATGAAAACAGCAAACAATTAATTAATGATTAAAAATTAACTGTGTGTCCTTTGTGTAGTGATTTATATGCATAATTGATGCTATAGCATTTTAAGGTGTTAGCTTTTCGTTGCAGAGCTGGGTAATAAATGGTGGCTTCAGAAGTTGTTACTTAAAATTAAAATTAGCATTTACTCCCCAAACACGTATAGTAGTAAGAGAATCACCCAAAGAAAGGGTGACCTCTCCTTCTCCAATTTCATATATCTGTGAAGAAATGTTGACCTTGCACAGAGATTATTGTATTGTACGTTGTAATGTATTATTGTACATCTCTGCTTTAGCTAGATAGGCTATTTCTGCTTCCAGTACATGGATGTTTTATACCACTTTTGTTCCCAAGCTACCAAGAGGATCAATTAAACAGCCATGTTGTGCAACACTTGTATGTAAGACATTAGTGCTCATTTTGAGTTATTCCAGTGTTCCTCAGCTGAGGGTCTCCATCCAGGTTTTTAAAGATACTGTTGTGGTTAGTACTGCAAGATCTAATTGACCTGTCTTATTTTATAAAATCACATAGTTACTTCAGGGTTTTCCTTTTGACTTTCAGTGAGATGCAGTCTCTCTTTTTGGACTCTGGGCTTTGTTCTGATTTCAACAGCGATGGATTTAGGAATCCATCCATTTTCTGTTATGACTAGCATCTTCATCTGCACTCAAATTTTGTCAGATGCACAAATTTTGTCAGAAAGAGACTATGTTCATTCAAAATATACTTTCAATATATACTTTCACTTTAGCTGTGATATCTCATTTGCTTAAGTATTTTTAAAAAGGCTTAGAGCTTAAAAAAGTGTTTGAAAACAGTTCTTAATCAAGGAATATTTTTTATGATAGTGCAAATACAGATTTTCAACTACAAGGATTGCTTGGAAATATATAGATAAAAAGGAAAGCAGTGATTCAGTGGCTATAAAGGGCTTGAAAGGAATCTGTGAATTAAGGCCACAAGGAAAAAATACTGTAGCAGCATGCTTTGGTAAAAGTTGGGAATTCTTAATTATTTTATTTTTTACTTTACCTATGACTGTAGTCTACCTGCACATGGGATGATAAGGATGACACACTATAATACAGTAGAGATGATTATTTATTTCATAAAAATTGATTTCGAAGTATAGGAAATTCTTGTATGTAGATATTATAATGAAAAGGATAGTTTCTTGTCTGGATTAGGACAATTTCCATTCTTATCCGTTCTCCTGTTTTTACCTGGGAGACCTTAGCAATAGAGAGGAGAAACTCTTTTTGTAGAAAAGATCTTGCAGAACTTATCCAGATTTTTTTTTCCTTTATAGTAAGGCATATGTTCAATATTTTATTTACTTGAAAACATTAAGATAACAGCACAGAATGCCAAATTCATCCCTCATCTAATTTTCTGTACTCTGATTGTATTCTCAAGTGTTAGGGAAAAGCTTTTATTGTTCAATTGTATGATATATTACAAAATGTAGAGAAACTGTATCCTATACTTCTGTACTCTTATGACTACCTTTCTCTCCAGCCCCTCCATGAAAATTGTTGTTCATATGTACTCTGAGGCCAGCATCCAAGTCATGCAGTTGGCATGTTGAATTGTTTTTGTACCTGACCTGTGTTTCTGTGTTACAGGCAGCACAGTTCTGCTTGGGTTTATTTCCTTATAAGTCAGCAAGTTTAATCTTTTCCAGCTTATTATATAATTATTTTAAAATTTTATATACTATTAATTTCATCAGTAATTAGTAACATGGTAACAAGGTCATTATATCTATATAGGCTGTGCTTTTTAATATGAATGTTTATCAGTACACCTAAAAATCTATGCCACTGAAAACAGAAATGAAAAAGAGTATTGCATTTAGAGCAACAATAGATTTGGTCATATTGCTAAAAAAAAAATAATCAAAACAAGTAACTGGGAAATTGAATGATAATCTCTCTCTATCTGGCAACTAATTAATAAAGAATAATCGGATTCTTAAATAGCAAATTCTTCTATGAAGTATAACTCTGTAATCATTCCTGTTATATTTCAGGATCGTGGCCCTGTTTATGCCTTTTCTAGAACCTGTGGGATTTTTGTTATAACCTGAGGTCTCCGTAGTATGTGCATGCTGTATCAAAGAGGCAGTGGTACATATCTGAAGCCTGTAAGACATTTAGAAGATTAGAAAAAGAATTAAAATTTAAGGTGGGAGCATGTTTTTCTTCTTAGTGAGTCAAAATTCTTTTTGACATTAGCAGTAACTGTGCTGATTAGCTATGGGCCCTGAGAGCTGGTTTATCAATTAACTGAATATTAAATTGATTTTAAAGGCACAAGGAAAATAAACAGCTTTTTTTTTGTGGTTTTACAAACTGTTCTTCATGTTCAGATAGAAAAGTAGACCACAGCTCTCCACAGAAATGTGTATTTGCTAGTGTATTTTTATTCAGTGTATAAAATGCAGCGTATGTATGTTCTGTGCGCTCTTTGCTGCATTACTATTACTAAGCTTTTGCACTTGATTTGAATGGGATATGGAGCTTTCTGAAATAGCTGCCCACTTGAATGTGCACCTTAATACACAGCGTAAGCCACTCAAGTGGACTGCTTACTTCTTCATTGATTTCTTGGTTATTTAAAATGCAAAGTTAGGGCTGTGCAAGCTTCATGAGACCAGAGAGGAACAAAAAAAGAAGTGCAGCACTGCAATTTGGGGAAATCTGTTTTGAAAGGGAATAAGATGTTGCCTGCTTTGGTATACAGAAATACAGTCTAAAAGGAGACCACTGCCCAAAGCATCTGGTGTTTTGAAGGTTGCGAGTTCATTTAGCTATAGAGCTGATTATGTATGGGAAAGAAGGAATCACATGATTTATGGAATAAATTACTTTATTTTTGTTAAGTATTCTAAATAACGTACAAGATATGAATCAGAGCCTTTTCCCAACAAGCTCCTTCACAGTTGTGAGATTTCTCATGTACTTATTTGTCCTTAGCCATTTGTTATTAAGAAGAGGTTAACTGGGCTCTTAGTTTTCTGTTCAGCATATTTATTACTCTAAGGTGTGGGGTAGCATCTATAATATACTGTTAACAGGAGTGCCCAATATTAGCCTTCTAGTCATGATATGCATGCATGGGTGTGGACTGCATGTACAATTTCCAGATGTTCTTATTTTAGAAAAAGCTTTCATATTCATTTTTTTTTTCTTTAGGTAAAACTTCTATAAACTTACAGGTGTTTAAACATCGTAACTATTATTAAGTATTACTAAATTAAACATTATTAAATAGATAAACATCTCCCATATGCTTTTCTAGCAGCTTGGTAAATTTTTGCTTCGCATCCATCATTAGCAACAAAAAGGTAGTGCTGATAAGCATAAAATTCTGTTTACTGTTGTCATTCATGCTATGTCAACACACAGACCTTAGTCAAGACACAGGGCTCTGCTGTCAGGCATCTCAACCAAACTGGGCCAACTTCAAATAGTCAAAAATAATTTAGCCTAAAAGTGCTGAGAGTTTTAAAATGCAGATTTTTGTATTTTGCCCTTGCCTTCCAGTTTCATTGATACACTGAAGTCATATATTTTCCAACTTCACTCACAGTCACAGACAAGCCTGTGAAAACAAACAGGAGCCAGACTGAGACTTCACTTGAAGCTACATGTAAGAAAGCAGCTCAGCACTTGTATTTCTTCCAGAGGTGCCTCAGGAAGTACTGTAAACTTAAAATAATAGCTGACCCCTTATTTGCCTTTGCTCAACTGTGCAGAGAAATTTCCTGTAGCCCATGTCACCATGGCTCTGGCAGCTGGCTCATGGGGCTAGGGATAGGCTGGGAGCTGGATTTATTCCTACACCCACTCCTGCTTTACCTCCTAGTGAGCACTGTGTCCACCCGTCTCACCTGCCAGCAGGACTGGGTGTTAGCCATGTGGAGGCTTCTTCCATCCCAGAGCCCAGGCACTGCACATCCAACTGAACATTACTACAGCACGTGGTAGGTCCTGCTGTCCCTTTCAGTCCTCGTTTTCTGGGATTTCTGCTGGGTTAAGTCTGGCAACAGAAGTTCAGCCTTCAGAAATATATTTGATAGCATTGAAATCCTGGCTGTAGACTTTTCTCTGTTTCTTAGCGTGAGTCTAAACTAACACTAGCAAATCTCTGTAAATGAATAAATGAACTACTTTTCTAAAAGAAAGAACATTCAGTTTCTGAAGATGAAAGTGATACTTGTTTGGTATGGCACTTATGAAAACAAAGCGTTTATTTTGGTGCCTTATATTCACTAGAAAATTGGACAGTGCATCAAGAGGATTTTCTGCCCTTGTTTTCAGTAGCTCTAGCAATCAAAACACCATTCCTGCTGAGATTTCAAAGAAGCTAGAGACTGGAAGACAGCACTAACCCATTAGGTTCTTGAGGCTTGTTTGCTGAGACAACATTTACTGTGGAGCCAATCAAAGGACCTCTCGCTCTTTGAAAATCTCTCTTAAATCAGTTCATCATTTCCCCCATTTACTCTTTTGGGAGACATTGTGTAAGTATCAGTGTTTGTATGTTACCATAAAAGATGGTTGTAGTTTGCTGTGTTTCAGGAATGTGCCACTGGAGATATATCTGCATGTCGGTGCAAATGCACGTGACCAGATTGTTATCAGTAGCAGTGTCTTAGCCCCCAGACATTTCTTGTGACTTTTCATTGTCCTGTGAGATACTATGAAAAACAAAATGGTCATTACCTCCCTTGTTTTCTGAGCCTTACATCAACAGTGTGGAACCTGACAATTGCCTAATACATTTCTGTGAGCTGAACTTCAAATAGCTTTTTATTAGTTTATTTAGAAATACGTCTTCATTCTCTTTATATTCCTGACTTCTTTAAGTTGGATATTCCATAACAAAGAAGGATGGAACAGAACTAATATGTGGGGTAACTGATTGTACAGCTCTCTGTACATCAGCACAGGGACCTCATCCCTGCTAGCTTCCACAGCAAGCTCCACATCTTCGTGTTCCTCTGTGAGTTGTGGAAAACTTCTATTAAGAACAGCAGCTGAGCACAGTAGCTGTATCCTGGATTTCATATAAAGTTTTACATTAGATGCAATTTGTATACACCTTTTCAATGTGTTTCCTTGTCTTTTAAAGGCATAGCTGGATGGTTTAAACTTTACGCCATTTCTGCACGGAGTGTACTGAAGTGGAGACTCTATCATATCTCACAGCTTTCTTCTGGATTACTTGCTTTCCTCTTACTCTCAACATGTTCTTGAAGGTAGAATATAAAGTGTTTCCTCTGACTCCTCCTTCAGGACTATGCCAACATCAGAAAAATGCAAAGAGCTACATAATTGTGACCCGCAGAATTGCTTCAAACTACCCACACCTTTGGTTTTAGATGCTAGGTCAGACACCAAGCTGAGGGCTGTTATTTATGACTGATGCACCCAGAAATATTGACTCCTACCATCCTGAAAAGATACCTCTTGTCAGCTGATTTTTTTAGTAAGTAGAATAGCTAAAATAGTTATCTAAGGAAGGAGGGTTTTGTGTACCCCACAGCTATTGTATGTCTTTGAGATTTTCATGGTCAGCCTTGATCCCACAATTGTCCTGACTCTCAAACATAGTTGTCAGTCTTCAGCTACTTGTTACATCTTTGAATTTCAAGGACTGAGGAGGATTGCTGGTCTTTCTGCCATTTTTGACCTTGCTTGGGAGGCATGGAGGACTATGTATATCCAATCTGAAGCTGCAGTGAACCATACCTTACTGTGCAATCTGTGCTTCCTACTCTATCACAAGGAATCACGGTTCTGTAAAGTAAGTAATCATTCCTTTCTTTCATGTTTGTGGCCCGACATTAATACTGACAGTACAGCTCTGGGAATCATTTGGTAGTTAAATTGAACAGTCTCTCAGCTGGCTCCACATTGACAGGTAGTAAAATGTTTAATATATTGCTTCATATTAAAAACACATTTGAGTAACAAACCCATTAGTAGATCTAAAAATCAAAATAGATGTCCAGAATTCAGAAGTAGTATCAATATCAAATTTTAATATATTGGTCTTTTATAGCATTTTTCATCTGTGGATAGCAGTTCTTTATGTAATCGTTGCTGTCCATGTTTCTTTTACAGTTACACAAAGGCAAACAGGGAGTGGTGTTCAAATGAAACCTTGGTCAAGTGTTTAATCCCAGGGGATTGCAGCTGGGGGAATCCCAGGGAAAGCATAATAGTATTTTATGCTTTATATTGTTGTATTAGATAGTATATCTAAAACCAAAGCTGTAGTGCCTTAGTAAAGAGAAACTGATCATATTAAAGAAAACTAAAAGAAAAACTAAAAGTATATTGTGAGAAAGTTTTGTTTATTAGAATATGCACTGCCTGCTTTTTAACTCCAAAATGGTGCTGATGGCCTGAGCATAGCAACTTTAACACTTTTTATGCATGTCATCTCACATCTGAGTAGTGTTGTTTTATTTTTATTTACTGCAGAGCTCTGGAAAGATATTTCAACTGAAATGGAGGAGTTATTCTTTCATATGCAATAACATTACTTTAGATAGCTGATTTTCCTGCTTTTTCATGCTATTGAGTGCATAAAGCAGTTAGCAGGTTCAAATGCCACTGATGAAACAACAAGTTAATTATGTAAGACAGTTATGAGAGGTGCTTTTAAGGAGAATGATGTATTAAGTATGTTTCCTTCAATTATTGGATCATTATATTTTGAATACTATAGTAACTGTAGATTGAATGCATTTCATAAAATTCATATCTAAGATTTTTTTCAGAAGTGAAATTATATTTTCATTAATACATGTGATATTTAAAATATTGGGTAACTTCCAATTAATTCTTGTTTCTAAATTGGAGGGCTTTCAACAAATATCAAGTATTAATCTTAGGCCTGCTCTTAAATTCCAATCAGCTAAGAGTATAATTGTTCACTAGAGAGTGAAGTAAATTACCTTCTTATACACAGCAGCTTTAAGAACTAGTCAGAAGGAGGTTCTAGGGTTGGTGGTCATGCACAACAAAGTGCAAGTAAATACATTAAAAAAAACAAGCATATTGTAGATCACATTACTCACTCTCCCCTTGAAGATGAGGATAACCTTTGCACCCTGGTGTCTAGAGTACACTCGAAGTTGGTGGGACTTCTTCCAATGAATGCTAGTATTTTAAATTAGGTTGTGGAGGTGAAGGCTATTGACATTTGGATGAGAATGGAACAGTGCCATTACGCCTACTACATTTTAGCAGCTTGGAAGCTAATTTATCCAGCTTTGCAGTGTAGGTTGCAATTTTTGCAGAACCTGGATGTTTGTGTATGAATGTATGTGTGGTGTTTGTCTGTGCCATCCTTTAGTGACAACCTACATAAATATATAGAAAAGGAGACCAGTGTCTCTTGTACGTAAGTGGTGGACACTGGTGGGTATAGATGATTTTATATAAAACCAGATTCTCTGGTATTTGTTTACAGGTAAAAGATGTCTCCAAAATCACTGTAGATTAGAAGAAAAGTGGTTCATCTTCATTTTCAGATACATCTAGAAATCTAGTCCATTTGCACTATATGCTAATTTTTGAAAGGATCTGTTGTACTTGACTAGTTCCGTGGATGCCTCTGGCATGACATCTGAAGTAAAGATCGAAGATTTCCCAGGGGAAGATGGAACGTAAGGCTGTGAATATGTTCTCACTATTTAAATAGTCATTAGGCCAGATTCTGCTGCGTTCACAGATGCACAACCAGTCTTCCATATTCATGAACGCTCTTCATCTGCTTTGACAAATGGTGCAATTTGAGAATTGAGCTTTCATCTTTTTGCTTCTATTTAACTAGTTCACCTTGGGTTCAGAAATCCTGAGCTTGATGAATCAAAAAAAAACTCCAGGTGAATTTGGACATTTACTTTTTATTTACAGATGGAGTTATCCTGTGGAGATCAGTAATGTGTTTTACTCCTATTTCCTGTGCATCTTATGCTGTTTTATAACATAATGACTTATTCTCTGAAACAGATTTTCAAGTTATCTTCCTGCCAGCACCTACAGAATTTCCCAGCATCCTCTTTTGTATTCATAAAATTTATAGCCTAGATTATCGTTTGGAGTGTAGGAGAAAGCACATAGAGTTCTTCCTTATCAGGGCAGCCAAGGCACAAAAAGATTAAGTGCACGTTCCAAGTCATGCTTTAAATAAAACATCATCCTTCCCTTCCAAACACATTTACAATATTTCATCAAGTAATAACAACAATATTAATAACGGTATTACTTCTTAGCATTTGTAATTCTCTCACTAATATAATTACCAGTGCACAGTATGTGTTGTTTAAAAGGTGCAGTAAATCTACCTGGCCACTAAATGGCACTCTTTCCTTTTCAGAGTCAAAACCAGAGGAAAGGTTCTTAATCAAGGTAGAGAGATAATATACAAAAGTATATTGCCTTATTATCAAGTCTCAAAATTGTTGCTTGCCAATAGGAGGAAAGAGGTTTATTTATTCAGTCTTAGCTTTGAAGTTGCTATGACTAGTACAATCTGAAAAGACTGATTAATTTGCAAAGGTATGGGTTTGGGTCTTGCATTGGTTTTGTAGGTTTGCAACAGTGAGTATGTGATGAACTTCATGTTTAACACAAAAGAAGAGAACTCGTTAGGAATTTTGAATTACTCCCTATTGCTGAATTTTCTGATGTTTAACAAGATAGTAGAGCGTATCTAAGGCAAGCCTGGGTGAAGAACACTGAGTTCTGGCTATTCTGCTTCCAATACCAGTTTATCTGCATGGTGCTTCGTTGTCCTGTGGTAGCCTGCTCTGAAGTATTTCAGCTGCATTGCATGTCAGTGCCAAGCTAATGGTCAGATAACAGACCAGAGTACAGATAACATGCTGAGCAGTTACGACCCATGCAGAGGAAAATGTATTTTAAAGAAATTAAAAACATGGATCTTTATTTTTTATTTTCTAATACATGGTTCTTTTATGATGCCAGCAAGCTCTATGGGGCTTCAATGTAAAATTCTGTATCAGATCTGAAAATGGCAGGAAGAGGAAAAATGATTTTGATAATTTTCTTATGGAAAACAGCCTTCAAGATACCTCTGAACATTCTAAAATTATTTCACTGCTCAAATAATTAAAAACAGTGGTTTACAGTTCAGGGTATCTGAAGCAGCTCTGTCACACGCTTGCCGTGTGACCTTGAGCAACCAACTTCTATGACTTTTGTAGTTAAATAAAGGCTCAGTTCATCATGTTTGGTCTCCTAAATAGCGAAGTGATTGTACTTTGCATAGTTGTACTTGTAATGAACCTTGAAATACATACGTAACACACATATTTCAGAAAGGTATTTGTCTTAATTTTGAACTTATCTAAAGAAAGACATCCACTGGATTTATGTTTATGTTACACCTTCTTGGCTTATTCAGGGAGGTTTTCAATTTGCTTGGGATTTTTTGCCACACAGGATGAGAAGGTGAGATGGTAACCAAGTTGAGCCTGACCTCAGTGCCACTTTTGTAGAACCAAGTTTGAGCTGGGCATTTTTGCAAAGGCAACACATTGCTGTTTTGCTGTGATCCAAAACTCTACTTCGGTGGTGTAGTGATAATCTGCATTCTTTGTTTCTAGGGTTATAATCCTGCATTTGGCTCTATTCAAACATGGTTTGTTAGAATCCTCTCATTTAATGTCTTTTGAAGATCTGCCTGTCCTGTTTGTTATTTTGAGCCTGACCCTTTTTAGTATAGTAGTTATAGTATAATAGCATAGTAGTAATCTATTCATATTTCAATTTACTTGTATTTAAAGTGAAATATATTGCCCTCAAAACTTGCTTAGACTTCAAGTGTTAGGGTTGCTTTTTTTTCTTTTTTTCTTTTAATATTTAAGATTTTTCAAGGAAGTGCAAAAGTTAGTGGAATAATCAATTGTTTTATTGCTTTTCAAATGGATGCATATATTTTACTTGTCATATGCTTTATCTCCTTCACTGACGTTTGGCTAGCATTCTGTACTTCTGAAAATCAATTGGAAAAAGTATGCTGTTATTTTGACTGTTAATTGGAAGAACTCAGCAAATCACTTGAAAACCTGGCACAGCACTGAGCTCTGCTGTTCAAAGTTTCACATCAGGGCTATAACACTGCACTTTTGGAAGAACCAAAGCATCTGCTTGTGCCACATGCCAGATCAGATGACCATAATAGTTTCATTTGGCCTTGAAATCTAGTAAATTTATGTGAAGCACCAAGCACAGCAAAATATGCAAGCTGTGTAAATGGACCGGACTTTACAAGTTGACTTGGATTTTACGTATGGTCCTGTACGAGTGCCAAGACTAGGCTGCACCTTAGCTCAGGAAAGGTCTGCCAAACAGCCTTGCAGTCTTGCAAAACAAAAGTATCTCACATCATTTTCCTGGTGAGCTTTTGTTCTTAGAAACTGCAAGTAGAGCTGACATTGTGGCTTTATTTAGTAATTTATCTTGGGAAATTGGGCTTGTAGAGGTTTATTTGTGTATTAATTGTTTAATTTCTTGTGACAACAGCCCTTCCATACAAACGAAAGTAAATTAATCTTGCTTGCCTTGTCAGTCTTTATTTCAGTAAGACCAAGAATGATAGGTGAAGCCAAGAGACTATGCTCCTAAAAATGCTTACTGTGGAGTTTTGACAGTTTTACTTGTGGTAAGTGACAGTCAAGGATATTGTTGTTAGAGTAGTCGTTCCTTCAGGGGCTTGTATTGTGCCTACAGAAAAGCCCTGCAGGTCTTTTTATATTCCTCCTTTCAAGATACCAGCTGCTCCTGCTTCTCTTCTTCTTTTCTTGAAAGCATCACACAGCTTACATAAAAACTCAAACCCAAAAGTGATCACAAAACTGAAGTGAAACCATCTTTTTTTTTTTTTTTTTAAATCTGAAAATGGAAGCAGCTGGTACTTATGGCTGGTAAAATCACTGTTAGGGCTTTCTCTGTGTTCTTTGAAAAAAAGAGGCAAGGGTTTCCCAGTTTCTAGTACCTTATGACAATTACCAGAGGGTGGCTTTATGCTTCCATATAAAATTGGCACTTTCGATAGTATCTTTTGCATTCCTTCTGGAAAAGCAGATGCTTTGGCTATCCATTTTTCTTGTGTCATCCACGACTGTGGTGTTTTTCTGTCTTATTTCCCAGTGATAGCCACTGGTTGACTCTTGCAGGCAGCCTTCTCCTTTGCAGTCACAATGTTTACCATAAAGTCAGGACCAAGGACGCTGAGTGCACTCTGCGTCATATAGAATCTGCAGGTTCAACTTATTCATGGAGTTCCTGCAGCTTCATCTGTTGCCCCAGCTGATGAGCCAGCTGAATTTACAGCCACTGATAGCTGCAAGGTAAAGCCCATTAACTTAAGCCCCTTGGCTGAGATGTCAGATGTGATGCTTTGTCCTATGTTTGGCACAGGCTGTGTGTGCTTTCACAGGCATGTATTGGGCTCAGCTGGCATGAAGTGACTCTGTTAAGCTGCAGAAACTCAATGGTAGGTGGGATCCCAGATTAAATCCATTGCATCCTATACTTCCAGAGGGCCTAATCCATGAAAGTTTCTAGTGAAAGGATCATTTTAGACCTTGTGCTGCAGTTACCAGTCCTGCTCACTGACCCCTCATAGCCAGCAGTCCTCATCAGACCTGCTGGTGGGGCCGGAAGAGCACGTTGGATCCCAGGTCATGTTGTTTGAATTCTTTGAGTTAGTATTTTGAAATAGATGGACGTTTTGCATTTTAGAGGTTGTCAGGCAGTATATGTGAGTCCTATCAGGACAGGAGACATGAAATTATTTTCATCCCTTCATAGTCTTTGCTCAGCTGTAAAAACAGATCTCAGAGCTAATATTTTGCTCTTTCTGATGCCATGTAAACATATATTTTTGTTCAGACTTGCTTATAGGCCAAGCACCATGCATGTTCTACCATCAGAGGAGGTCTGGGTGAATATTTTCTGCCCCATAAACCTGTCCGTAGTCACTTAGAGCAGCACAGTGGGCAGGTACATATTCATTATGTTTGGTAACTCCAGCATGTTAGATCCTGGGTTCATTTCTTTAATCTTTGATATTATTATTATCAGGAAAAGTGATTCATTGCCAACTATTACCATATATATATATATATATTATTTAGAATGACTCAGTAAGATAGCTTTTAGGAAATTACAGTTTTTAGTTATTGTTGTATTCTCATTTATTCAAGTTCCCACTAACTTGCATTCCTGTATTTTTTCTAAGTTTAGCATAATAGCCTCTTAAAGGCATAGTGTTAAAATGAACATATATCTACCTATAGATATATGTTTTACAAAGGTTTTACTGTTCTCTACAGAAAAAGTATTTAACCAGTTATCTTCAAAGTCTCTCTGTAAATAAACCAGTGCACTTATTTGGACCACATCTTGATTATTACCGTACCTCCTAGACTGAATGACTAAGCCCCTACTTTTTTTTTTTCGAATGTATATTCATACCTTTCAATTATGAAACTTCCTGCAATTTGGGAGAATTAGACATTATTGTTGGGGCTCAGATCATTAGTGTTTCATCGCAACCTTTTGCTCACTTATACACATGCTTTTTATTCATGTCTATGTCACAAAAAGTCACATACAGCAGTGCTAAAAATATAAGCATGTGACATCATTCTGACTGATAATGTGTTGCCAAAAGCTAATGAAAATTGGTTGCTGTTTTAAACCTCCTAATGTTGCACTAAAACACTGCTTTTTGATACTGAGAAGCAATAACAACCTACTGAAAATAGAATATGCTTTTATTTTATACTTTGAAGATTGTTTTTTTCAATTCCTGTGTAGGATGTGTGGAACAATATTAGCTTTAAGTAGTTCACTTTGAATAAAGAAATGTTTTAGAAGCAGCCTCAAGCATAAATAGGTCTACTTTAAATGTTTTAGGTATGGAGTAGCCACAGTTGAAAAACTACTCTACTTTATTTCCTGTGAATACCATTATGGTTTCTCCCAGTGCTGCTACAGTGATCCATCATGGCAGGGTTTGCCACAAAGAGTGTTGTTTGCAGAGAGGGTAACAAGGTGGTCAGGCATATAGAACAGATTTTATATGGGAGCAGACTCGGATTCTGCAGCCTGTAAAAGAGAGGACTAGCAAAGCATCCAAAAGAAGTGTTTGAAATCATGAGTGGAAAGTGAAGGGAGGAACTATGCGTTGTCTTCTCCAATACTAACATTGAGGAAGTCAAAGGTAGCTAGTTGGTGGCAAGTTTAAAATGGACTTTTAGAAATGTTTCTTCATGTAACCTATAGTTTAGCTTTGGAACTGTACAGGACATTGTGGTTGGTAAAAATTGTGCAAGTGCAGAAGTAATGGAACAAATTCATAACATCCAGGAGGATTTAGTAAATACAGACAGAACCCCTCTGGTTAAGCAAGTCTGCAAGTCATTGTAAGCTCGAGGAGGATGTTTGAGAAGACTGAATAGGAGTGAAGGTGCTGCACTTTCCTTCTTAAAAGAGAGACCAGACTACATCATTCTGTCAATGCAATGTGCTTAACAGGGAATATATGGGAAGTTGGCCATCAGTGTCATTGTTATGTAGGTGATTATTATATCAGTCACTGTTTCCATCACTTACCATTTCAGCCAGGTCATTAGGTGACCATGGGCATGGCCATCCACAAAGTATTGACAGTAAAAGAAGCATTCTAAGCATTAGCATCAACAGAAGCAGTATTAGCTGCTTCTTATAGTTTAATTTCTTATGCACAGAGAATGAGTCAGAAGGCACAAATATCATATATGGCTATTACCCTATTACTACAGTGGCTCGTAACAATAAACAAACTTAGGTTACAAATGCAAGGGTGCAGATAATCACTAGAGCACTGCTGTAGTGTATTAGAAGAATTCCCTGTGCCTTAGTCCCTTAAGAGTCCCTTAATGCTGTGCTATGTAACCTTCACAACTGGGTGCCAGTATAGATAGCACAAAGCAGAGAGGTGCATGCAGCCTTTGTGAATACCACAAAAGAGCAAGGAAACATACAAACCTGGTAGATCGTAATTCATTTGCCTGTAATGGCCCTGTAATTGTCTCTATTGCAAAATTTCTTATTGTGACTGCGCTGTGTTTAAGAATTGGGCCTGTGGTTTTATTGCAGAATTATTACAGTAAGCCCATTGGGGACTGTGAACATATAGTCTCATTCTCTTAAGTATTCATCTGGCCAATATTTTGAAATGCAGCTGTTTCTAAGGGACAAGAGGCACTAGAATAAGTGTTGAACTAATAACAAAATAGAGATCCATTTAGTTTCATTTCTCAAATGCCATCATCAATTCCAGAATCAAGAAGCAGCAAAATTAGGCTTTTATTATTATTATTATTATTTTAATTTTTATTTTTTATATATATATGAGGCTTTGGGGCAAAAATGGCTTTCACACAAAGTACCTTGACCTTTTGTGTTGCTTTAAGTAGACTGAAAACCTTAAAGGTTAAAAGCTTAAAGGTTAAAAACTAAAGAATTAAAATATTTTGTTGTGTTTCTGAGGGTAAGAAACATATGGGTGGTATGAAAATGAAATCATATGCATGGTTTTGTTGAAATGTTTAATGCAGGTGATGTTTGGAGATGGCAAAGAAACAGGCCTGAATAGTGGTTCTTTCTTTGAGCCCACTGAACGGATTGAGAATATGAGTGGACGAAGTTGCTGAGGAAATTTATAGTAGCCACTCTATTTCCTTTTTATTTGGCTGTTGGCTTGTTTGTTTGTTTGTTTTTGTTCAGTTTTTAGCAAAACCTGGAAGAAGTATATTGTGATTCTTTGTCCTCCCATATTTGCTCTATCTGAAGAACCTACACATGGGTGGGGTCTTGCAGCTCTTCCTTACCCTTTGTTCAGAGCACCTCAGCTCATTTCCTGAGCCTCATCATGGCAAAGCTAAGCTAAAGAAACAGTATGCCAAAATGCAAATGCCTGCACTGGGAGTTGGTGCTCTATAGTAATTAGAACATATTTTCTGGCTTTTGGTGGTTAAAAGGAATGTGCAGTCAGATACTTTGGATACAGATGTTGCTCCACTGTGTTTCAGTCCCCTGTCTCTTACACTGGAATCTGTAATTTACATTTCAGGGGAATGTATGTACCGCCTTGTATGTACCTGCTCCTGGCAGGTTGCTTAGTGTTTTACCAAAGCAGATGTTTTCTTTCTATAAAATAGGAGTTGTTTCCTGACCTGCTCTGTCTCTTGAACGATGACAGATGATTATTCTAAACTTTATAGTTGCAAGTGTAAATACTTGAATTGTCAGAATAAGTGTCTTGCTCTTAAATCCAGAAATACTTTAGAGGTTTTTTAAAGTCCTGCATCATGAATGCCTTATGCTTCATTGCACACTGCATATAAACATTTCCCTTCTGTCTTCTCTAAACAGGTAGTACTTACTGTTAATTTCATCAAACATTCTCTTATATCTTGTGTCAAGGGAGAAGGGAGACTTATTTTTCATAGTCAGTATTAATAGCCAGATTTTCTCTCTACTCTCTTTAGGAAAAAAAAAAAAAAAGGACAATTAATTAGTGTTTGAATAGTTGCTGGAAATGAAACCCCTAGACATTAATATGTTTTTATTCTCAAGAGATATATATTATATTTAGTAGCTGTTGAAGGCTACTTTTGGGGAATTAATTTTTTTTCACTGGTTGGTCAAAAGTAGAAGAAAAGTAGAGGAAAACTGCTTTAAAATAGTCATTCTCATTGTTCTTGAAAGAAACAATCAAGGAAAAAAAGTTTGGTTTTCTTCTCCAGATGAAAAAATAAAATATTTTGATAGTAAATGATGTTCTGGAACTGCTTAAACCAGCTAGGATCAGTCCAAGCAAACACTCCTAGTGATTAATAGAAGAGGGACTTTAAAAACATTTGGCAATGGAAGAAAACAAACTGAGTGCGTTGTTGAAGTATAAATGGAAGAATCCAGGGAGGAATTATGTAACTGTTGAAAGCAGTACTGATTTCTTATAACAGTATTATATGAAGCTAAACCATTTTTTTTTTCTTTTTCTGTAGAGTTGTCTTATAAGACTTAACAGTCAGCATGTACCTTTTCTTTCTTTAAGGGAAATATGTTAGTTAAAGATACTACATAGTAAAGATGTTCCCCAATTGTATTATTTCACTATAATTATTGTCTGGTTCTTGTAATAGTTGAATTGTGAATAAAGGAGATGCAGTGGTACTAGAAAATACCATCTCACTTGCATGTGAATTACCTATTTTTTTTCAGCAGATGTTCACTGTATAACGCATTCTGAGTTACTTAATATTAGTTTATTAAAGTTAAAGGAATTGCTCCAGATAGAATGAAGTTATCTGATTGTCTTCATGCTGATTTCTTCTACCATTTTTTCCAGTTTCAGAGGTATGCAGCCAAAAATGTGATAATGAACCTATGCCTAAAATATATAATTAAAGTTTATGTGCCATTGTAAAAATGCAGCAGATATGTGGAGAATTTTTCTTTATTGGAGTAGTGGAAATTGTGTACCTTGACTTCAGTAAGGTTTTTAATGCTCTCTCGTAGAGGAAAGCTGTTGATGTATGGGCTGGATGAGCAGACAGTGAGGTGGACTGAGAACTGGCCAGTCCCAGAGGGTGGTGATCAGTGTCAGAAAGTCTCGTTGGAGGCCAGTATCTAGCAGGGTACCGGGGGGGTCAAAACTGGGTCCAGTCCTGTTTAACGTCTTCATTAATGTGCTGGGTGATGGGGCAGCATGTACCTTCAACAAATGTGCAGATGACATGCAACTGGGAGAGAGTGGTGATAAGCCAGAGGGTCTTGCTGCCATCCAGAGGGACCTGGACAGGCTGGAGAAACGGGCTGAGAAGAATCTTACGAAGTTCAATAAGGGGAAGTGCAGAATCGTGCACCTGGGAAGGATCAACCCTGGGGAGTTACGAAAAAAAAAAGAAGGCACCAGTGCATGCTAGAGGCCGATCAGCTGGAAGGTGTCTTTTCAGAGAAGGCCCTGGAGGTCCTGGTGGACACCAATTTGACCAAGAGCCAGCAATGTCCCCTTGTGGCAAAGAAGGCCAATGGTATTCTGGACTGCACTAGGAGGAGTGTTGCCAGCAGGTCAAGGGAGGTGATCCTTCCCCTCTACTTAGCACTGGTGAGGCCACACCTGGAGTGCTGGGACCAGTTCTGGGCTCCTCAGCACAAGAGAGACATGGAAATACTAAACAGAGCCTAGTAAATGTCTACTAAGATGATGAAGAGATTGGAATATTTCTCCTATGAGAGGAATGGGATTGTTCAGCCTAGAGAAGGTCAGATGACTTCCAGAGGTCCCTTCCAACCTCAACCATATTTTGATTCTGTGAATCTGAGGTTGCTACTTTATTGTAGAAATTGTTTGCAAACAGAACAGTAGTTATTTTTCCTCCCCTGAAAATTGAGTAAAGTAAAATTGAGGTTTCATAATAAGCTGGTCAAGCTAGAGGTAATGAATGCATCGCCAACTTTTCTCAAATGAAGCCATTGTCAATTATAAATAAATGGTAACTTAAATTTTCCAGTCTCTTCCTGGCAGATGTATGCACATTGTATAATTTTTTTCTTTCCGTCATCTGTGGAGCAAACTATTGCCCAGTGTGAACAAGGAAGCTGGGCTTTGATTTTAGGGTGATATATACAAATGTAGCAGTAGTTCAGCCTCAGGAGGCCATTTTTATTACCACTTTAGTATCTTTTGTAGTAACTGAAAAGTAGAGTGCTGAACGCTGACAGATATCCTATAGAGTACACAGAACATGCACATAGAACATAAAGTGCTTTGGGAATGTTTTATAAATGCAGAGGCACTTGTATTATCACTTTAATATTTGTGATTTGATTAAGCATGTCTCACCACTTACTACATACTATAGGCAAAGGGCATAGTTTTTATTCACAGACTGAAGAAAACTGCTTGGTTTTATACAGCAAAGAGTTAGGGAAAACAGGAGAACAAGATGAATGACTATAAGCAGGAATTCTGGAAACTTCCTACTCAATACCCAAGAATACAATTAAAATTACCTGGAAAAATCCTCAGTAAAAAACAGTCAAATTTAAGCATCATCAATACTATTGAAAATGATGAAAAAGTAATGATTAGAAAATACAAATTAAAAGATGCAGTAACCAGCTACACAAATATACCATTCCCACGTTAAAAGTACCCATTTTCTTTTTTGTCCATTAGCTGCAGTGCTAGAGGAAGAGAATTAACTTTCACACTCACTTCAGGAATAATGTATTAGACTGGGGCAGCTGTTTACATTGTTAGTTTAAAATACTGACTCTGATAATTAAAAATTTTACTTTTCTCTGTTTTTCTTAACAATTTATGGGGCATGGCTAAATTTGTAAAGCTCTGTCTGGTTGTTGAAATACCAGTTGGACGCTTGAGAGTAGTTATGATTAGAAAGGGTAATCCCTTAGTGTATTGGGTTGATATTCTTAAGTTTGTAGTATTTGGGGAATCTAAGAGATTCAGATTAATGAAGAGAGAATATGTAGAAATCGCTAATTGTCTTTTTGGGGATACTGTAGCCCATCAGTACATACAAAAATGAACTGGTAGGAAAGAAGCTACACTTAAGAGAAGTTTGAAGTGACACATGGAAATGGTTTCCTTAAGTAAAACTGTGCCCATCCCTATCAGTGTTAAAAATGAGTTAGTCTGCATTCAAGCACATTGTCATTATTTTAATGAACATTATGAACAGATAATAAGAGAATGCACTCCAGTAGATAAAAATTATATACTGTCACTATTTCATGACATTTTAGTTAATTATACTATTCCCATAATGACTTACAACTGTGTGCACAGAGTCTTGAGATAAAAGAGAGGAATCACAGTGGTTTTCAAAAGCCATACCAAAGTATATATCTGTTTAGAATGGGAAGATAATTAATTCCATGAACATGGATCACCAGATGACCTGGGTTTTTCTTCAGCTGTGAATTAGGGGATTATACAATCCCTATGTAGCATTAATTACTAAACAAAAGCAATTTCAGAATTTTATTCATTCATGAAATTTCTATAAAGGGTAGGAGACTGATGGTGTCATCTTTTCTACTTGTGTTTTTCTGTTTTATCTTTCTTTGTTAACTGCTTTGATGGACAGTGGATGATCCTACTCTGTGATGCTTTCATAGTCACTAGGCCTTTTGCAAGTTCTAAATTAATGACTATATAGTTAAGTGGTATCACAACTCTTCTTCTAAAGAAAAATAATTACATTTGCTTCATCCTTTACTCCCCCTTTTCACCAGCATTTCAGGTTAAAATGCAGGTCCTGAATTTCAATACCACCCTTTGACAAAGCTATGTTTTTACATTTTCTCGACTATAAATCAAGAGTTAAATAGATTTAAAAACTAGAGTTAAATGTCCTTATTTGAATGTATTTAGTCACTGATCGTAAGTAGAAGATACTACTTTGTACACTACTTGGTGCCTACCAAATTGCACCTTGCTAATACATTGCCTGCTGGTTGTACAGAATCACAGAATCATTTATGTTGGAAAAGACCTCTAAGAGCATCAAGTCCAAACATTAACCTAGCACTGCCAAATCTACCACTAAACCATGTCCCTAAGACCACATCTACACATCCTTTAAATACCTCCAGGGATGGTGACTCAACTACTTCCCTGGACAGCCTGTTCCAATGCCTCACAACCCTTTCAGTGAAGAAGTGTTTCCTAATATCTAACCTAAATCTCCCCTGGTGCTACTTGAGGCCATTCCCTCTTCTCCTGTCACTTGTTGCCCGGCAGAAGAGACTGACACCCACCTTGCTACAACCTCCTTTGATGCAGTTGTAGAGAATGTAATGATAAGGTCTCCCCTGAGTCTCCTTTTCTCTAGGCTAAATAACCTCAGTTCCCTCAACTTCTCCTCGTATGAGGAGTTCTCTAGACCCTTCACCAGCTTGGATATAGAATATTTCATCTTCCTCTTCATCCTGGTTGGTTTCTCAATACGAGTCTCACCATGACATCTGCCTTGTTGGCCTTCCCCCTGTTTCTTTTCTATAACCGCTCAAACACATTGTCACCAGTATTAAGCTCTAGACAATCAAAACACTCCTTAACATACAGAACTACCCCACCACCTCTCCTTCCTAGCCTATCCCTTCTGAAGTGTTTGTAGACATCCATTGCAGCACTCCAGTCACGTGAGTCATCCCACCACATTTCTGTGATGGCAACTATGTCTTCGCCCTCCTGCTGTGCAGTGGCTTTCAGCTCCTCCTGTTCATTGCCCATGCTGCATGCATTAGTGTAGATGCACTTCAGTTGGGCTAGCAATCCTGTCACCTTTTTTGGAGGAGAAGCCCTAATTCCTTTGTGACCTTCCTCAGGCACTTATGTGTTTTCTAGCCCCTCAATATCCCTTGTGCCTTTGCTGTTGCCTAGCTCTCCATCCCCTATCTCCACTGAGATGTCAGGCTGAGGGACTTTGCTAGCCCAGCATTCCACAACCACTGGCATACTGCGCCCAGGCTTATCGCTACCAAGCCTGGTTTTATCCCTTTCCACCTTCAAATCTAGTTTAAAGACCTTTTAGGTCTTAAAGACCTTTTATGTCTTTTTCTAGTTTAAAGGCCTTTTCTAGTTTAAAGGCCTTTTGAGACAGGTGAAGCCTGTGCGTTACCAGCAGGCCTAGTGTCATATAAAATGACCCACAATTAAAAAATCCAAATTTCTGCCAGTGACATGAGGCTCTGTAGTGGGTTTACGTGGCAAGGTTTTGGTAGCAGGGGGCCATAGGGGTGGCTTCTGTGAGAAGGATCTAGAAGCTGCCCCATGTTTGGTAAGGGCCCCACTGCTGACCAGAGCCAAGCCAATAAGGGATGTTGTTTGCACCTCTGTAAGAGCAGATTTAAGAAAGGGGAAAAAATGCTGCCACACAGCAGCTGGGAGAGTGAGAGGAGTGAGAAACAGCCTTGTAGGCGCCAAGGTCAGTGAAGAAACAGGGGGAGAGGTTCTCCAGGTGCCGAAGTCCCCTGCGGCCTGTGGTGAGGACCATGGTGAAGCAGGCTGTCCTCCTGCAGCCCATGGCGTACCACGGGTACCCCCCATGCAGCCCATGGGTTCCACACTGCAGCCCGTGGAGGAGACCACAGTGGAGCAGGTGGACCTGCACTGACAGAGGCTGCGGACTGTGGAAGACCCCTGCCAGAGCAGCTTCTGGGCCGGACCTGTAGCCCGTTCAGAGGAGCCCACGCAGGAGCAGGTGCCCGTGGGGGACCCAGGTTGGAGCAGTTTGCTCCTGAGGGATGGACCCTGTGTTACGGACCCATATCTGGAGCAGTTCTTGAAGAGCTGCTGCTTGTGGGAAGCCCCCAGAGGCTCAGATCGGGAAGGACAGCATCCCATGGGAGGGACCCCACGGAGCAGGGGCAGAGAGTGACCGTGAAGGAGTAGTGGAGACAAAGCACTGTAGACTGACCACAACCCCCATCATCCCCCTGCGCCGCTCGGAGGGGAGGAGGTGGAAGAGGGTGGATGGGAGGAGGTGTTTTTGGTTTCTTTCCTTTGTTTCTCTAGCTTGTTAGTAATAGACAATAAATCTTACTATCTCTCTACTCTGAGTCTGTTTTGCCTGTCACGATAATTGTTGAACGATCTCCCCATCCTTATCTCAACCCTTTGCATTGTATTTTCTCCCCATTCCTCTTTGAGGAGAGGGAGTGAGAGAGCAGCCGTGGTTGAACTCGGCTGCCCACCTGAGTAAAACCACCACAGGCTCAGAGCCAGGTAATTGACCTGTTGTCTCTTTATTTTTCTCCCCTCATCATTCCCTGCAACTGGAGTGAGGCAACATAGTACGATAAAAATCACTTGGTAGATAGTATCAACATAGTAGGATAAAAAATGATAAGAAAATGGTTTTCTTCTTATTTTGTCTCTCTAGTTCAGTGTATTTTACATTATTTCCCTCCTTCATTTTGTATGTAGGAACCTGTAATGTATATTCCACTTGCATATCTGTAGGCAGTAGAGCAAGTTGTCTGTGGGTATGACCGTGTTTAGGAGATGGATGTTTGTGATAACAACTATGTTGTTAGTAACACTGGTTCCAAAACAAAGAAGGTAGTGTTTCATGACTGGTCATCTAATGCGTCTATCTATGGGCAACATGCACATTAATAATATAGGCATAAACAGTCCTGGAGAGCATAAAATGTATTAAATATAATTACATGCACTCCACAAAAAGATTTTCTTCCTGGAATCAGACCATACTCAGGATATTTGTGCTGTTTGCTAAATGGCTCAGAATTGCTCTGAAAACTAGAAGCCCTTGGGACATTTCAGACCTTTGTGCAAATATCCAAGCATGGTCTGCTCTGTTCTTAAAAATCTACTCCCTACCTGCCTTAAAGCACCAGGTACTGCTCCAGGGTACGTTTTGGGCATGCAGTATATCTTGATGCACACTGAATTCATGCTGAATGTAATTTGAGTAAAACTCAGGGTAAAATGCCGTGATTAGTTGTTCTGGATTGGCATCCAGTCAAGGCAATGTAAATGAAGTTTTACTCCAGTTTTACTTTTCTTGTAAGTATAAGTTTTGCAAAAGGTATGTTGTCTGAGGAAGCATATGATTGTGGAGGACAGAAGGTTAGCATGTCATCAGAAACAAGTTGTCCATTGATGTCACCAGTCAATATCCCCAGCTATCACAACCTTACACAAATGTATATAGTTGTAAAATAGGTTCTTTCTGGCTTTGAATCCTTGAGAATTTGTGACCATGTATGTTATTGGCTGTGTATGTGCACATGGAAACCCTATAAAATAATTCCGTATGTTAAACATATAGAATACCATGTGACTTTCTTCTTAAAAGATGAATCACCATGTTTCCTCTAACTTACATATGACATATAACAATACCATAAATATATAAGTGTGTGGTTTGGGCTCATAAAGGTATACCTTAGCTGTGCTGAAACTGTATACCTTCAAAACAAGTAGCAATGAATGGTGACTGCCAAAGTGCTAAATTACTAGTGACACTTGCAATTGAGATTTTAGAATATGTATAACTTAACAAATACAGCTATCTATTTGGAGGTCAGGTACTTCTGGTATTCATTCATCAGTGCTAATTGAGCCAGATGTTCAGCTGAAATACATAATCATTTTTCTAGCTCTAAATATCATATCAACCAGCACAATAATGCATAAACAATTTGTATTAATGGAAAAACACATGAATCAAAATATCATATATTACTCCTAGACCATTTGGATTTGGCCTTTTTGGATTAAAGTGTGGGATGTAATGGTTGAAGACAAAAAAGCACCAGAGTTTCTCAAAAATAGTTTATTACAAAGTCTAAAATTTTTAAAGGTGGGAGGTTTATTTGAAAATCCTCCTTAATTTCCACTCTGGTTTTTGATTTGTGAAGAAAATAAGAAGTGCAACATATGATGCTAGGATATACTGGTCCCTTTAAGGACTCGGCCAGCCAACGAGATAGAGCAGAGTGACATCATATCTTGTGCTAGGTGAAACTTAGAATGATGATGGACATATCAACCCATGGCAAATAAAAGCGTCAAGCAAACAGTTCAGGAAACAATGAAGTTTTCAGATGACCACATTGAAGTTTGGAGAATCATTTGCATTTTTCTTTATCACAATATGACTTGATTATATATATATATATATTTCTTTAAACATTTAAAATATACACTGAGATTAACACTGAAATTTTTATCTTTGCAGTTTGCCGGGAAGACTCATACCAGTCAATAGTCTCATGTGCTGCTGTAGTACTTACCCCTGTAGAGACGACAGTGGATACAAGCAAAAAAGAACGGACAATAGTGCCTGATGTGTCTAAACAGTGAGTTATTCAAATAACATGATTTTTTACAAATACAGTGTAAACATCAGGCCGGATTCATTCTTGTGGATATGCATATACACCTCCTTTCTGTTTCACAAGGGGTTACATCTGCATTTCCAAAAGCAGAACTTGGCCTGAGGCTAAGCTGTTTCTTTTGCTCATTAGCCTATCTTTTTTTTTTTTTTTTCCAAGGCTTTTGGTAATGAGGTATACAGAGAGAATGGGCATTTATACTCTGAGAAATTGACTTTTTAACAGGCTTAATAGAGCAATTCCTTTTATTTAAATAGTTCTTTCATTCTTGCACAATGTTTTTAGTCAGCAGTTGCTTTTTAGAAAGAACATAATTTTGAAATGCTCTGCTCATTTGAGATATTTCAGTATTTTTCAGTGACTATTTTTATTGCTGTGTTATAACATATGATGGCATCTTCAAAAGTGGGATGGTAGTCTTCCAAAGAAAATCTATTAACTTAAATAGAGTGTAATTTGATATCTTGCGTTAGATGAGAATCATAGCCAGAGCATGTGTAGTAACACTTGTCTTGCGATATCAGACAGGATGGTTGTTCCTTAACAACTGAGTCCTTGGAGAATGAAAAGAAAACATAACAGTAATCACAACATGAAGTTGGGGTCCATGCGTTTTTAAATTGTAGAAGGTAATTAAAAGTATGAAAATGGATAATATGAGGTCATTATTGATCCTTACAGTTCATGCTTTGTTCTCAGCTTCTCTGGGTATAAGCAAGTTTAGCTTTGAAATTGTCTGTCGGTTTATTTCTATGAAGTACTATCTTGCACACCTATTACTGTAAGAAAATGAAACACACACTTACCCCTGCCTGTACTGGGTCTGGCTGGGATGGAGTTAAGTTTCCCTGAAGCAGCCCTTACAGTGCTGTACTCTGCACTTGTCGCTAGAACAGCATTGCTATCATACCAGTATTTTGTCTATTGCTGAGCAGTGCTGGCTCAGCACCCTCCAAATGCCCCCCCAGGCCCCCCGCCAAGACCCAGCAGGCTGGGAGTGGGCAAGAAGTGGAGAGGGGACATCACCAGGGCAGCTGACCTAACCTGACCAAAGTGATGTTCCATACCATATGATGTCACACTCAGCAATAAAGGGTGGGAAAGGGGGAGAGGAGGGAGAGCTCTCATTATGAAGACACCTGTCCTTCCAAACAACTGCTATGCATATCAAGGCCCTGCTTCTCAGGACATGGCTGAACACTGCTTATTGATAGGAAGTAGAGAATATATTTTTTTTTCTCTCCCTGCTTCTGCACGGCCTTTACTTGTTTTTTCCCTCTTCCTTTCCCCTTTAATTAAATTATCATTATCTCAGTCTGTGAGCCTTTTATTTTTCTTTCCAACATACTTTCTTCTCCCCCCCCCGCCTTCTTTTGAGGAGGGGGAGTAGGAGAGCAGTTGTGGTGGAGTTTGGCTGCCCAGCTAGATACTCATCACACCGCCACAAAAAACAAACAAACAAAAACAAACAAACAAAAACCAACAGTGAATTATATATTAGACCTGAAACCTAGGTACAAATACTTTGAGCCAGATTAAAATATGTATGCACTATCTCATCTGTTATTAGTTATGATAGTAGGAAGTGTAAAGTCTGTTTTCCCCATGTGAATCTGTACCCTTGGTACAGATCTATGGCTTTAGTCTGTATTTGACAGTGGCCTCTTTTCCAGTCTGGTCAGAAAACCATTTCTTCCTAGTCTACCTTTACTTAAAAATTTAATGTAGTACATTGTCTGTCATCTTGGTATTATTACAGTGAATTGATGTTCAAAATACTGGTAGCATCTGTTTGATTTGATGTTTCAATCATGGCTTTCTAAATACTAAGGGATTGGGAAAGGAATAGACCACAAAATACTACACTGAAATCCAGAGTCCATTTTTGCCTTCTCTCCATTAAAAAGTAAGCCTTCAGTGTTGTTTGATTTCCTTTTTTCCTCCACTATCAACAATTTCAGCATGTCTTAATTCCTTATAAATTCAAAGTAAGGTCTTGTATGTGTTTAACATGTACTTGAAAGTTTTATAATGCCACCTCTTACATAGTTTTTCCCTTTGCCTTATTGATATTAGTAAGTATATTAACGTGTTTTCTATTTGTTGTTGTTGTTGTTAATTATTATTTTTTGCTTTACAACCTGACTAGTGATATCCTTTAAGTACTTAGACTGAAATCATACTTCTCTTATGCATGCAGTGGTCTCAGAAATATGCTCTGGCCTCTGCTGCTCTTCCAATTTGCACGTCTTAAAATATGATTTGTAACTCTGTCATTCTTTCAAAAAGGAAGAAGTTTTTGCTTAGACAGATTACACGTATTTGAACTTTTTCACATGAAACAGCATCCCTGTATTAGTATCTTTAAACCAACATTTCTTACAAATATAATTTAAATGAAACCAAAACATCTTTCTGGAAAACTGTTGCATGTTGTTAGAACAGGAATTCTGTAAACTGTCTATAAACTTTCAAAGTAATTATAAGGGGATGAAAGCATGCTGCTTCAAGGACATCTCAAGCATTGTGAAGCATCAGCATCACATTCACTTCTCTTTTCACTCTGTGCTTCCTACATGGAGATCTTTCTCCCCATAACTAGTTTTAACTGAAGCAAAAGAGATCCCAACTCCTGTCTCTATATACCCCAGTGCCATCTGTTTTTATGCACTGTAAATATCAAGCAAGGAAAAGCCTTTGACACACCTTCAATTCCCTTGACTTTAGCACAGGCTCCATATGTGGTCTGATCTGTAGAGGTGAACTATAATTACAGGTATTTGTAAATTACCTTTACTGAAAATAACACGAATGCTTTGATTTTTATGGTTACCTTTGTGAACCTCAGTTGTTTTGACTTGCATG
This sequence comes from Cygnus olor, assembly GCF_009769625.2. Classification (NCBI taxonomy): domain Eukaryota; kingdom Metazoa; phylum Chordata; class Aves; order Anseriformes; family Anatidae; genus Cygnus; species Cygnus olor. The sequence goes on along the minus strand of NC_049172.1, from coordinate 11,064,880 downwards.
TCTCAAAACTGAGTATCACAGGGGGGTGAGCAGTGGTCTACTCTCTAGGAATAATTCCTGTAAAGAAAACGTTGCTTAGTTTAGGGCCTTGGACAGAGTATGTTTAGAACTACATTAGAAAACAATCTGAGACACACAAAGTACGTATTAATGATAATAAGATAATAAACAGTTACTAATTACTAAATACAATTATGCTGTAAACCCCTGTGGAACTATATGTAAGACCTTCAGGACACAAGAAACCGTGATGCGTGGGTGAAGGAAAAATGCCTTTAGTGTGAATTGTATGATATCTGACTAATGATGTTTTATCTTAGAAAGAAGTTGGTTTGTGGCTTTAAATAATGCACTGTATTTGCTTAATGTAATTTTACTGTAAGCAGCAAAGTATCATGCCAGAAATGGTAGCAGCAAAATTTAATGATTCTTTGAAGTGTCAATGAATAGATATTATCAGGATCGGAGGATTAAAGGTCATTTTTTTCCCCTGTATTTTTCTTCAAATTGCAAAATATTTAATCAGGAAGCTGTTTTTTATTGATAGCTAGGGGATCGTGCACTGTGGGCAAAATCCCCACCTCTGTAAGAATGTAGATGCAAAATAAGTGGAGAAGGCTCTGGCCAAGGAAATGTCATATCTCGAGCAGCTTGGAAGTGACATCCTTTGTGATGTCAAAGTGACAAGAAATTGTCTGCACTCAGCAAAGTATACTTATGTTTTGCTAGCAGTAGCAAGAGCCCCGCTTTTTAGCTTTTGTCCTGCCACTCCACAACAGACTGTGACTTGTAAGAAGTGTATAGTCTGAATGTCAGTGTGGGGTCAGGATTAAAACCAAACGATGTGAGCTGTACCTGACTGTGTCCTTTGTGGCCTCCACTTTGTCTGGGATATTACATTAATTTTATTGTGTTTTTTAGAAATACAAGACTTAGAAAACCTGTGCTGTTAACAGTTCTAGTTATCAAGGCCTCTTGATGTTGCTTTTGTGGCAAATCAGTCAGTTGCTCTTGAAGGTGCGCAGATGCTAGAAACAATTTGAACAGTTCATTCTGTTTATATAGTCTTAATTTTAGTCCTTCCTATCTGAATTCAAATATAAATGAATCAACTGCTGAGGCAGAACAATGACAAAAAGAATTATCTCTTCCATTTCAAGTTCTTACAAGCATGGGAAAGAAAGCAAGGCTAGGGAACTGAAAGTTATGCTTTTAAAACCACTTAAGCTTCAACTTCTGTGATCAAATTATCAACTGAAAGTTCACACTACAAGGGACAGTGTGGAAAAAAGAAGTTGCTTAGACATATGTGTCTCTGAGCAGACAATGTTTGGCTGCAGGCTGTTTATATCTAAATGCTGAGAAAACCATTCATGTGTTACTAGCGCTTGAAAAAAGTACAGTGAAATTTCAGGTGCTTAATTTTTCATTTTTGTTAAGTGGGTGATTATGTACTTTATTTAATGTGCTTTTAAAGTTGATATTTTGGATATGACGGCAGTGGAGTCCAGAATAGCAATGACAACATGTGACCATCAGAGCTGGATAATTTAAAGCTGCATAAAGTGCATTTCTACTTCATCTGTTGTCACATTTCTGATTTTGATTTTTCTTTGAAGATATTATTTCTGTTAAATTGTTTTTAGAGCTACAGACCCCGTTGTTATGAAGCAGCCATAGTAACGTGCCAACTGTTTGCCATATCAGAAATAATTCCAGAACTTTAGGGGAGATTACCTTAGGCTGTAGATGCCTGGTAAATACTACAGCTCCTTTGGCAGTTTTTTAAACTCTTAATAATCAAGTCAAATTTTTCTTCTGATAAATACATGAATGGGCCTATGTAGTCAGGCTTTCTAACATCACCTGTTCCAAAGCTGTTTAATTTGTACCTTGCAACTTTGCTTACCTGAGCAAGATTCTTATGTATGAGTTCAATTTCAAATCCCAGGAGTAGGCTCCTGGTAGTCACAGCGCCTAGTTGGGTGCTTACTGATATGTAAGGTAGAGGACTGTAGCTTTAGTGCTGTATCGTACTGCACTGTTTAGTATAGATATTTAGTTTGGCGTCTCAGAAGGTTTTAGTCCATGTCTATCCTGTATTTGCTTACTAAATTTAGGAGTTGTTTTTTTTATTCCTCTCTACAATCTTCAAGTTGCAAAAATGTCATTGTTTCTTTTAAAGATGCTGGTGATCCTTTCTGACTCTTGTAGCCTTGCCTAATTCCTTTCAAAAAGAGTTGGAAAGAAACTGTTTCTATTCTACTGTTCACTTCTTTCACTTGCAAGTTTTCTTTCTTTCTTTCTTTTTTTTTTTTTTTTTAAATTTAGACAAGTCCGTGTGAAGAATTTTTTTCCCCTCAAAGTGTCAGTGTTGTTTTACCTCTGTGCTTTCCCCTGGTCCTACGTGGTGACATGAAAAGCGGTCTTCTGCTGTCAGGCTGTGATACCCCACTGCAAGATTTGTATCTGGTGTGACACTCCCTTCAAGAAGGCATGTTTTGATAATGTGAAAAATGAATGCTTTTCAGACTCATTTGGACAAACAGATAAAAGATGATCAAACTATTTCAGTTCCCTGGATAATTGTGATGATGCACTCTGAAAGCAAGCATCATTCCTTGCATAATACTAATAGTATATGGACAACTCTTGTTGCTCTGGAAATATATTGGTTTTCAAGCTGTGGTTCCAACTCAGTTGAAAAGCAGCAAAAGACACATCATCTGAACTAGCGTATACTACCCAGCGTAGCATTTTAGTGATACGTAAGAGGTAGGGAAGGTTGGATTCATATCAATTTCTTCAGAACAAGTACTTCAAAATTGTGGAAAGAGTTTGTAGTACAATATGCATGTGCCATCAATAGTCAAATGCATCATCAAAATTACTTCCTGAATTGGTAGGAATTGCTGATATTTCTGCAAGGGCCAAATACATTCCCAGAACTGATTCACACACATGAGGTGGAAGGAGGTCCTTCCTGGGGAACCAGCAAGGCCTGTGTCCAAAGGTCTAAGGCCAGAACATGTCTCCTCAGGGGTGAGGAGTGCGCGCATGAGGATCTCCTCATGTTTCCAGCTCCTACGCATCTCCTGCATGGGCTGCTTCCTCTGCTTTTTCACACTGCATCTACTCCCAGCACTCCTGAGGAGCTCAGCCATCACTCCTCCTCCCTGCCACATGTGCTCCTCACAGGACTGCGCATCCCACCTGGTTTACAGTTCTTTGCTGATGGGTGTGCAGTTCTTCTTATAGATGTAAGGATGGCTCAAATACATTAACGTCTCACAAGACGGGAAATTTCAGTGCCGTTTCCTTCTTAAATCTGTGGAAAATAGTCACAAGTGCTGCCTGTCTCTCAATTGTATGACAGCCCACCTGCAAAGAGTGTCTAGGAAGGTAACAGCTGAAGTAAGGTAGAATCTTTGATTTACTCTAAGACCCTAGTGAACACATGGGTTTTGAATGTTAGATATTCTTCAGAAGATTTTTATATATCGTAGTTAAGAAATAGGGCATGAACTGCATTTTTCATAGTAATGTGTATTGGTTTCCTTTGATAAAGTTACGCTTAGTGAAATAATTTTTTTTTTTTGAAAAAGCAAATATTTCTTGGAAAATATTTTCTGCTAGATCTTTGAATCTTCAATTTTTATACTGGTGAGAAAAGCATACTAAAAATATATAACTGGCTATATTCACTACGGAAGGGATTAATAAATAATAAAAACATAATCAGGGTAAAAAACAACAAACTAACTCTTTGTTTAAAAGGCACTTTTAAACTGTTATGTTTGATTAAAAGCTCATTTTTAATTATTCTGATTCTCTATCCCTCTGCAATAAAACAGAGGGAAAACAAACCATAACCCATGGCCACAACAGTTCTGCGGACTCACTGTATATCTTCTATTGCTTTTTCCACATTATGGGAAAATGAGTAAATGAGTAGAGCAAAATAACTCATTTCTGAAATGGGAAACATTTCAGAAAATAGAAAAAAAACAAAACAATATTTACATTTCTTCTGTTGTCTGCTATTCCATAACCCCAGCTAGCTAAAACTCCTACATGACATTTTGTTTTCACTAGGCTGCTCAGATAGGTAACCTCTTTTTGCTTTCTTCAAATAAAAAAATGATAACGTATCAAATTCTGAAGCGTCTACTGTTTTCTATGTGTCCTGCCACTGCCAAAATGAGAAGGATTTTGTACAATTACAAAATAACTAATGGTTGTGCAAATGAAATAAAATTGTACTGCAAAGCAAATATAGCAGAAACTTTGTATCTGGTTATAGAGTGGGTACATCAGTAGTTTTCATATTCCTTCTCAGTCATAGCAACCAACTACTCATAGAAAAGATCAACTGTGAAAATCAATTCAGATAAGTATTTACCTCTGGAGGTCATCTGATCCAACCCCCTGCTCAAGCAGGGCTGCCTAGAAAAGGTGGCCCAGGACCATGTTCAAATGGCTTTTAAAGATCTCCAAGGAGATCAACGTCTCTGAGCAACCTGTGTCTGTGCTTAGAGAGTATTTAAAGTGTATACTTTAAAGTATTACTGACATGAGGCTGAGGTTCTTAATGCCTTCTTTACATTTGTCTTTACTAGCCAGACCATTTATCCTCAGGGTACTCAGCCTCCTGACCTGGAAGTCTGGGACAGGGAGCAGAAGAACCCCCCCCCACACACACACACAGTTCAGGTGGAAACGGTTAGAGACCTGCTGCTTCACCTGGACTGTCACAAGTCCATGGGGCCAGATGGGATCCACCTGAGTGTGCTGAGGGAGCTGGTGGATGTGATTGCCGAGCCACTTTCTATCATCTATCAGTGGTCATGGTCAGCTGGAGAGGTCCCAGATGACTGGAGATTTGCTAATGGGACGCTCATCTGCAAGAATGGTCCTAAGGAGGACCCAGGGAACTAAAGGCCTCTCAGTCTGACCTTGGTGCCAGGAAAGGTGATGGAACAGGTTGTCTTGAATACAGCCACACAGCATGTGCGGGCCAACCTGGTGATCAGGCCCAGTCACCATGGGCTCATGAAAGGCAAGTCCTGCCTGACCAACCTCATCTCCTTCTAAGACTGGATGACCAGCCTGGTGGATGAGGGAAAGGCTGTTGATGTAGTCTGCCTAGACTTCAGCAACGTCTTTGATATGGTCTCCCACAGTGTTCTCCTGGAGAAGCTGGCAGCTCATGGCTACGACAGGTACGCTCTTTGCTTGGAGCTCATGGCTACAACAGGTACGCTCTTTGCTTGGTTAAAAACTGGCTGGATGGCTGGGTCCAGAGAGTGTTGGTGATATCTTCTGACCATTTGGATGAGGGAATTGAGTACACCTCAGTAAGTTTGCAGAAGACAGCAAGCTGAGGGGAAGCGTTGATCCGCTGGAGGGTAGGAAGGCCCTGCAGAGGGACCTGGACAGGTTGGGTCGATGGGCAGAGGCCAATGGGATGAGGTTCACCATGGCTAAGTGCCAGGGCCTGCACTTTAGTTACAACAAAAGCTGTGCCGAGGAAAAGGATCTGGGGGTGCTGAATGATGCTCACCTGAATATGAGCCAGCAGTGTGCCCAGGTGGCCAAAGCCAACAGCATCTTGGCGTGTATCACAAATAGTACAGCCAGCAGGAGCAGGAAGGTGATCGTCCCCCTGTACTCTGCTCTGGTGAGGCCGCACCTCGAGCCCTGTTGTTCAGCTTTGGGCCCCTCACTACAAGAAGGATGTCGAGGCTCTGGAGCGTGTCCAGAGAAGGACTATGAAGCTGGTGAAGAGCCTGGAGCCTAAGTCCTGTGAGGAGTAGCTGAGGGAACTGGGGTTGTTTAGTCTGGAGAAGAGGAGGCTCAGGGGACACCTTATTGCTCTCTACAGCTACCTGAAAGGAAGTTGTGAGGAGCTGGGGATCGGCCTCTTCTAGATGACTAGTGATAGGACCAGAGGGAATGGTCTCAAGTTGTGCCAGCTGTGCCCATACTTTCCCTTTTCTTATACGCTAGTATGTCTGTAATATATGCAAGATTCTACAGAAGTTATATTGCTTTAAAATTTGGGCAAAAATGTTTGTTGAACTTGACTTCTTTGACTCAAGTTTGCACAAAATTAACTAGAAGTACATAGTATTAGAGAAGCACTCCAGAAACAGAATTGTACTTTCTGGTGTGTAAAAGCATCTGCTGTTGCAAAGCTGTAATTAAAGTAAGTCATTTTTGAGCCACAGCTGGTGATTGTGTGAGCTTTATAATCTTGCTAGAAAGCTAAGGCAGTTTTGGGCCCATAGTTCTGTGCAGCAGAAACATCACTTTTAGGTAATGTTCTGTAAATGCTGAAGAGTGTGAGGTGGTGGTGGTGGTGGGTGATAGCAGGGGAGAAGGTACCAAGAGGATAATTTGTTTTGTAATTTAGAAGCCTGTGCTGCTTGTATTAAAGTACAACCCCAGTTCTTACAAATTAGATTTCAAAGCATAATTGCAGCTCAAATGTAAAAATTAATCAACTATGTTATTACTTGTGAACAATTAAAGTATCATAAAATGGAAAACAAATATGAAGGAAATATGTTTGCACATGTAATGCTAAGACTGCGAAGTACTTAATTTGGTTAGACACATGCATTGTAGATTAAAACTAGGAAAAAAAAACAGATTGTATGTCAGAGATGTATTTGTTTCACTTTCACAGTAATTTAATAATATCTCTGAAGCATAACAAAGAACAGCATATTTTGGTGACTGCTTATTCTTACTGGAAGACATTGGGAAAAGAGGATAAATGTTAGGGAAAAACTAGGTAGATCTACAGTTCTGATTGTATGGTATAGCTATTGGACTATGCTTTTAGTTTTATAGCTCATTGTATACTTCCATTGAAAATATTATCAGGCGTTCTTTTCAATGTGATCAATGAAAAACAATAGCCTTGTGATGGTGATGTTACTGGTTTTATTGAGAGGTTTTCTAAACCACGTATTTTGTAGAGCATTCCTAAAAGCATCATCCTTACAGTGGCAGTCATCTTTGTTAGCACATATTTTCCTAATGAGAGTCATCTTGTCATGACTTAAATAGGAATACTGCTGGAGTAAACTCAGTTCAATGAGCATACTGCTTGAAAATATAGAAATGCTGTACAGGGAATGAATTATACAAAAATTACATGAGAAGTGTGCATACCCGCATAGTACATTTAGCATACCATCAATGGGATTTCACTTTTTATTTCACAAAACTAAGTGGGAAGAAGTGCTACAGAAGTGTGCATAATCTCAATACTAGTATTTCTAAAGAGCAAGATTTGTTCCGTTTTGCAGAATAAAAAGAGTTACTAGAGAAAGCGTGGAAATAATTTTAAGAATCTCCTTACCTTTAACTCCAGCTCCTCGGTTTGCGTGTTTCTTTTGTTCTTATTTATTTTTCCTGGAGGTAAGGAAGATATGGAGACAATATCCCTCTTATTCCTGTATTTACATTTTCAGTGTACTTAAGAATATCTCTGGGAGTAGGGATTTTAGTGACCCTGTTTTATGTAAACCTCTATTTTACATTGAGAATTGAGTACATTGTGATTTACCTCTATGGATTTACTAATAGCAGAGATGGATGGCTGGGAAATGAGGATGAAGGAAGCAGAGGAGATAAAAGTGAAAGGCTACTGCTTTAACATATTAGAACACAAGCAGTGTTAGTGTACTTGGATTCTTTGAGACAGAAATTTGAAGCTATATTGAAATAAAGTTGTAAAAACAAAATATTGTAGCAAGCAACAGTTAATTTATGTTAGTTGAATGCTGCGAAAGTTACCCATACAGATATGAATTGAGTACAAATATCAGTTCTTCCTTGTGTGCTCTGGGACCAGGATTCAGGTGGGTTATATGAGGAGGTTACTTGCCCAGGCTTCTTTTCATCAGCAGTAGCTGCAGTAGCCACTGTGGAACACCTCACTGAAGTTTGTGAGGGAAAGTTTTTCTCTTTTCTTTTCCCATATCACACCTGTAAGTATTTCATGTGTTTCCTGCACCTGGTCCATTTACGAGTTCTTTGTGGATATTGTAGGATTTTACTCAAAGGACGACTGCAACTTGCTTTGCTTTTGGTATTTTAATCTTCTCTTTATTGCTACACAATGGAGTAGTATATAGTTTTTGTTACAAATCAAAACTATTTGCTGCTGCTACAACATTGATTAAATATATAACAGCATGTATTGGAAATATATCTACGTATTAATAATCCAGATTTAGAGATTCCATCACAGCAGCCCACATCATCTGTTTGTGCACAACTTTGATAAATGTCTCAAAAAGAGAGAGAGGCAGGGAAAGAAAAAGAGGCCAGTACTTATGCCAGAACTACTTCGTTCTGTGTTGAACTGCTTAGTTAATTATATTTACAAGTATTAGCAAGATGTAAATATTTATTTGCACTTGTTCTAGCTGTCATGTCAGGTATTGCATTAATGCAGTGGGGTTAAATGATTTATAGACCTTTGTAGGTCTCACAGAGCTCCATGTTTTGACCTGTACAAATTAAGACAGCTGACTAAAAAGAAGCATAAATAGGTTAGACAGAAGAGGTGGGGTTTTTGGAAACACATTCATCAAAGTATGACATAGGTTGCAAGTTAACCTGTGGTTCTCTCCATTTTTTAACTCCAAGATTGGCTGTTTCATATGTTCAGCAAATCCCCCAGATCTCAGGAGGATTCCTGGGATGAGCAAGACGAGGAGGATGAAAGAAACACAGATAAAAGAGATTACAGGCAGTGAGCTATTGAGGGAAAAATCAAGGGAAGAACAGGCAGGGGAAAAAGAAGAGAGGTAGTTTTCAGGTGAACTTTCCCATGTGTTAATCATTCATGCTTATTACCTGCAGTGTTGGTAAAACTACTTAGCTTCCTGTATAAACAAATAGATTATAGGGTGTTTACCTGAAAATATTTTAATGTTCATTTAACTCTGTTGTAGTGACCTGCTCCTCCAGTTTTTTATTGTGTCCTTTTATATAATATGCATCTTTGTGTACAGTTTTAGTATGTGTCAAGCTTACTACTGAATTGAAAAGGAGTCATTTCTCCTGGCAGTACTAGGGGCAGAGACCTCAACTCAGAGCTACAAAACCACCAGGAATGAAGAATGTGAGAACCAAGAACAAAAGACATTCCTGTATTTTCAGTAATATGTCATGTAATTCTGATTTCATCAATCTAAAAGTGTTGTGTTCACAGTATAAAGCCAAAACAGGAGAAACCTGCCCTTTTTGCCAGAAGAAAAAGTAAAACAGTAATGCCAAGTTATTTTGTTCTGCAGTTGGGTTTCTTAGGTGATGCTATTAATGAGGCTGTACTTTGAGCCTTAATTTTGCAATCTTATTTTAATCTAATTTTATAATTTTATTTTTCTAATCCTTACCTGGATCTCAATATAAAAGAGAGATTCATATTTTTGACTGGAAAAAATAAATAGTCTACCTAAACATTTTCAGAGGTAAGGCCGAGATAAACATTGTCAGAGTTGATAATTAATTATCAATAGAGAAAAATATATTACAGAACTCTAAAATGAGCTATATTCTCCATAGCTAAATAAAAGCCACCTCTGTTTCTTGTTCAAGGAACAGTACAGTCTGTTAGGGATAACTAATGGAGAAGATTGAAAACATCATTTATGGATCAGGGAGAAAGCACAACTGTTCAGAAGCAGATTACCAGTTTTCTTTTTAAATTCTGTGTTGGCATTATAGGAGAAAATATACATAAAAATAATATGTTTAATATATTTTATTTTAATATCAGATGGAATTGAAATGGAGTGATGAAACTATGATGTGTAGTAACAAATACTATTTGTAATGGTTTTCAAGTTCCCTGTCCTTTAACTCTGTTGCATCTTAAAATTGTATACCACCACTAAAATCCAGAGAGTAAATACTGTGCGGAAATGCAGCAGATTATTTTAAGAAAGATTAAGAAGGCAAATCATCATTCTTAACTTATCCTCACAGAGATTTTGTATTTTTTTAAAGATTTCATTTTTTCTTTATCACCTTAAAACAGAAATACATTTAGAGAACTTGGAATTCAGTACAAGTCCATTGCAAGAATGAATTACAAAGCTTAGCCATAGTTCAGAAAAGTCTCAGAAAAGAGTCATATGCCCTTTCACATAGGGACTTTTGATATTGGCTCTACTGATGATTGTTTATTCTTTTTTTTAATAAAAAAAACACACTAAAATTCACCTGTTCAAAGCGATATTTAATGCTTCTAACTTTGTACTCTGTATACTTTTTGATGGCTTATTTTTGAACCTGATAGTACATAACAAAATATACTAAATACTTTAAATTCCAAATTATTGAAAACAAACTTACATTTGTAATGAATGGCTGATAAACTTCAGGGAATCCATAATTTAGATGTCAACAGAACACACTGACTCCAGCTAGTATAATAGATTATACTTGAAAAAGCAACAATTAAATACATACAATAGAATGGTTTTGGTTACTATAGGAACAGTTAAAGGTTTTTCAGCATTGCAAACCACTGTGTGTATACAAGAGAAATTATGTTCTTAGTCAAACGAGCTATGAAAGGTTTCCAAGGAAAAGATTAAATAATATGAAATGTTTGAACCAAAACCTTTCAAATATCTAGCTACAATATGGCAGTGTTTTTTGTTCCATCTTCCCGCTTCCCCCCGTTCTTTTGCCACTGGTTGTTGGAGTTAGAGATTTTGAGTTGTGCAGCAAAAAGCACTTTGCGAAGGATTAGTGAATGAGAAAGGAACGGGGTTATGTTATTTTATTTCTGAAGCTATTGTCCATTTAAAAAGATCTAATCCTATCTCATAAATGTAGCCTAGTTTAAGGCATCTGTACCATAGTTTCATATTTTCTTTGGCATCCTTTTGACTTTATTCACTTAACTTGGGAATAATGTATTATTTGGAGGAGGAAGAAAAAGGGAAAAATCATCAGTTTTGCATTTCACTGAAGCTCAAGTTTTTTCAACATAGATTGCATAGCCACATTATGTGGCTTAATAATATTGCTAAACTAGGTGTTAGTGTTAGCCTATTATTTATTATTATTTTTTTTTCTATTATTTCTATTATCTTTTTGGTTCTTCACATTATCATCTGTACATTAATTTTGGTATTAAAAAAAGGGAGGGTACTTATAGCATCAAGTTTGCAGTAGAGAAAATATTAAATCAAAGTATTTAAAGTGTCTTTTATAGTTGATCTAAAGATTGTGTGTGTTCTATGGGGAAAGATTTGCTTGAAAAATTTGATCATCAGTAATGTTGAGATCTGTACTGAAACTAGTACAGTCTGCAAGAGCTGAAAACATCTGAAATTTGGTCCCTAAGAGTGAGAAACTAGGTGAAGCCAATTAGCACACTTACTTTCATGATACAGCGTTGAATTTTAAAAGGAGAAGGTTCTTTGATGTCTTTTAAAAGAAAATGCCCAGAAGACGTATTATCAACCATTATTTAAATATGTGCTAAACAATAATGTGTTGTTTTTGCATTTATCTTTCAAAGTGTAGATATTGGAATGTGTTGACATTGAACTACAAGCCAGCAGTTACATTAACTGTTCTAAATGTCATCTAATGTACTTGCTTGTGGGTTGAAAATGGTCACCTTTCAGTGTGAAGTACCGTATAGAATGTTTGTTTTCCTTACTGAAGTAAGAGTACAATAAGTTGAGAAATACATACTCAGTGTCATTAAAGATATATTTAAAAGTCTTAACTCTTTTGTATTGTATGTAATATTTCTTATGATATTGACATAAGCATTTTGTTACAGTTGTATATGAGAGAAAAGAAGGATTCTGTGTTGTTGTGGAAAGTGTTTCTGCATCGTTATGTCAATTAGGCCTGACTCTCCCTGTATATGTGTTTAATCATGATTGAAAGAAAAGTCTTGAGTTTTAGACTCATTTCTGATTGCTTAGGATCTTTACTGTACCTGTGTGTTGTAGTTTGTTTTTTTACATCACCTTTAAAAAGTGAGGAGGTATTTTGTGTCTTCCAGCGACATTGTCATTAACCAAAGTGTTCTGGATTCTGCATTTTGGGCAAAGAAAACACTTCTCATTACAATTGCTTTTCACTTTCACACGCTTTTGTTTGCTTAGATCATTTAATAACCTTAAATTTCTCAACCTAATGTCAAAGTGCTATCGGGAGTGAATGAATAGAAAACTGCTAGGAAGAAGTGTATGAATGAGCTCAGTGGCCTGTTCTCAGCTTTCCAAATACCCCCTGACCTTGATATCCTTCTCCATAAAGAAGATTTGTGAAGGTAGCAAGTTCTGTTATAGATAGTTTTGTCCTGATCACCACTAGTAGCCCTTTATGAATCTTTCTCAAATTCTCACCAAGCACCACTTCGCTCCAAACGTATAGCTGCCATGACAATTATGTGCTGCCTCCTTACTTACCATCCTGAGCCTGTTTGAAGCAGTACTAAAAAGCTCATGAAATTGCCTTTAATAGGAATTGAAACAAATCTGTTGTGCTCCCTGGAGACAAATTGCTAACAGAACTAAAATAAGTTTAGGGCTTAGCATTACCTGTTTGAAATACTTCCTTGCTTGAGCCCTGTTTCACATCATGTAGGCTGGTAGTGTCACTGGTAGCCAGAAAGCAAAGCAAGTACATGCACTGCTCAGCCTGTTTGTGCTAGAGTTTGTACGGATCTGGGAGGAACGGGCAGCTTTTCCTGGTGTATGTCTTCTGGTAGGAGAATACCTTTTGTAGCATTGACAGAAATCAAGCTTTTTTTTTTTTCCTTTTTAATTATTTCACTTGTTGACAGCTGCTTCAAAGATGACCTCTTCGAACATGTCGAAAAAATAATAAAAGTCAAGAGGTCTGGCTTTTGACAAAAACATATGTGTATGTTTTTATAGCTTGTTTTTCTCACTTGAATTGGAGCAAGTAACTTGAGCTTAGCCATCATGAAGGATGGGGTTACAGGTACTCCAGTGATTTAGGCAGTCAATGTATCATAGAATGATTAGTTTCATTTCGATGAAATAAAAGCAGCCTTGCATCCATTAGTATTGGTATGGCATTGGCCTGATTTGCCATCTTCACCTGTTTTCCTAAGTGACCTTTGCAAAGTAAGTACAGGGCAACACAGACTTTCAGAAGGTTTATATTTATGCACCATTTTTGCTAGCACTAGCTAAGCATGTAGCCTGAACTAACTTTGCTCTGACATTGAACCTTTCTAAAAATATTTTCCAAACGCATCCTCCATATTATTTAGAATAATGTAGTCATTAGTGAATAAACAAAACTATCAGCAGAGATTTTAAGTTAGTATATTTACAATACTTCAAACTTTCCTTTGATCATCTGCAAACCAGTGGAAGTCTATTACCTCTTCTCCAAAATATTAGCTACTGGAGGCAGGCAAGATTTCAAATGTATTAGAAAATACATATAGACAATGGATCTTTGGGGCGATTTAATCAACCCTAGGTGAGGTTCATAAGGGTCAGTCATGTTTCCTATGTTTTTCTTATACCAGAATAAAAATAAAATAATGACACAGGCTCAGAGAGCTCCTGATAATGCGGAAATACTACTCATCTACTCTTTTGCTTCGTTTTCATTCCTGTAATGGGGAGAGAGATGTCACATGAAATGGGATGCCTGTGCCATCTGCACTGGATTCCTACGTACCTTGCAAATAAATCAGGTTGATCAAGGCAGTTCCATGGCTTGATGTCATGGCTCATAACAGTGAAGCTACAGAGATATTTCTCGAAGAATTAATAGTTGCAGCTATGCATGTAGGTGTCAGTGGTTCAATACAGTGCCGTGACAAGAAACCTAAAATAGCTGCTGATCAGCCTTCATTAAACCCTAAAAACAACAAAGTTAGTATTTTCATTTTCTCTCATTAGTTTTACTGAAAAACAGTATTTTAGCTTGAATGGAATACTGCCTGACGTGATGGAAGTGTGTTTGCATAGCACTATTGGCATGAGTAAATAGTTACTTACTGTCAACTAGTTATCGGGAATGATGGCAGATTAATTATTTTTATCTTTTTTTTTTTTAGTTGATATAGTTCAGTATTTTCTGGATGTTTTTTTCGAGTACCATCTGCATTTTCTCTTTGACATTGTAGCCCACTTTCTATAGTTTTTTTTTTTTATCGACATCAGAGGGATGAAGCTGGGTGTTTTATATCTCTCAGAATGTTCTTCATTGTTGACAGTGAATGTAAGAACACATGCTTGTCTCTGTTCAATCATGTTTTTGTTACAGGAGGGGTTAGCTGCAGTCCATTTCAATACAGCTACTACATTTTGTGAGCTGCCTAATCTTGAATTTGAACTTGCTTACATTAGGACAGTCTTTTCTAATGGGCTCATGTACTTTACGATCGGAACTGCTGTTGAAAATGAAAACATGCACTCCAACCCGGTTTATTCTGTGAATGCTGATGAGCAGATAGCATTGCTATCTTGGTGTCGTCTACTCAGGTTTCTTGGGGTTATGAATCCTATTGTATATTGATGATACAGGGATAAACTTGTTCATTCAAGCACACCTATAAAAAATTCTTGTATTCTAAATAGCTGTCACCTTGGATGCAGACTGTTGGCTATGGGAGCACATCACATGTTGGTCAAAGACTATTTTTTTTAAATTTAGTTCACAATGGCTTTATTAATCTGCCAAAACTAAAATACTAGAAAACCTTGGGTCAGCCTAGATTTTTAGGGAAACTTTGACTGTAGATGATACCTATCCTAAGGTTGCTAATTCCTCTAGGTAGTGATAGACTAAGGTAGGTAAAAGCAATTTGTAATCATTAGTTATATAGATCAATAAGTATAAACTGCAGCAGCTGTAACATTGTCTTCAAAAGACTAATCACAGTCTCCCTTCCCATTTCTTATGTTAATGTCAATACAGTGTAGTTAGGTAAAGCAGTTTAACAGTTGAGATTTGCTTTGTGGACTTTAATTTCCTGTCATTAAAAATGATAAATGATAAAATGCTGTG
Source organism: Cygnus olor (assembly GCF_009769625.2). Lineage (NCBI taxonomy): Eukaryota > Metazoa > Chordata > Aves > Anseriformes > Anatidae > Cygnus > Cygnus olor. Next base: position 11,049,826 of record NC_049172.1, on the reverse strand, counting down.
TCTTGTATTATGCCAAGTGCTTTTATCCAGTAATTTGTACTGCCCAAGTCTGCTGCTCTGACTACCTTCTCTACTAGTAGAGGATGTCTGTCCTTATACGTATGTGAGATTGTAAAATTGTGGCCTTTTCTTTATTCTTTCCGTTTTTGAAACACAAATTCTGGTGTTCGAGTGTAGCAGAAAATGTGACAACATAAATGAACTTTTATCTGAAGTCTGCAGGTGCTGTAATCAAGTTAATATATTTTTAAAATCCAGCTACAGTGCTATTAAGATCTTCATACTTATTCAAATTTAAGCAAATGACTTGTCCATTGAAATTTAAGCCTCTGTATAGTCTTTGTGGCAAGCTTATGCTGTTTTATCCAGTGTTCATTCAGTAAAACAAACTGAGATTATATAGTTCTGTGAAATGTAAATATTTTCTCACAGCAATATTTAAAGAACTTTAGGAACATAAGTACTGTAAACTGGAAAAAAAAAAAACAACAACAAAAACCAGACATTAAAGATAAAAGAATTCTTATTTCCATCAAAACTAGTCAGATTTTTTCAGCTCTTCAATGGGAGGAGACAGTGAACACAGCTGCAATTCAGAGGTGAAAGTTGTGCCCTTACAAAGAAGGGACTTAATTTTTATTTTGAATAATTTAAGTTGTTTCTTTCTTTTGAGGCAAAGATTGTAGAATAGAAACTCTTGCACAGTTTCAGCCATTAAAAAGAAACTTGGTGATCTCTTACCTTTTCTGTCCTTCATTACGTGTACATTTAAAATGCACTTTAGATATTAATGATACTTATAAATACATTTGCTATCCATAGTGATTTCAGTAGGTAAGGCTGAAATCTTTCATGGTAATGGGGTTCTAACAAAGTATTAGTTATTAGATACTTAAGATCTGACTTATTCCAAATGGAATGCTTCATCTGGATCCTAACCATTTGTGATAGATAATGATCCCAAACCACCTTTTGAAAAAGCAAATAAATTACTCCTGGCATTCTAGTTGAATCAAATCATTGCTTTACACCTTGCATAGAAGCTTTGCCAGGCTATTGTCACCTTCTGCAGGTTGCAAACCTTAATCATTGTGCTCTAGCATTGCACAGAAACCTTCCAGCAGAGAGGGAGGTTTCAGCTGTAGCCTTGAAGTTTACCAGAGCATTTTTGAGGTGCACAGAAATGATGTAGAAAATACAGCATGCTGCAGTAGATGCTAGTAAGAAGTGGGAGTTTGTAAGAAGCTGTCCCTGTCAGAGTTGGAACTGTTGAAAAACAAAACAGAATGACCAACAGATTTCACTGCTCTTCACATCTTTTCATTATATTTCCTAAGTAAAACTCATCCTTCTGTGACAATTATTAAAACAAATCTCAATTCCTTAGGAAAAGTCATTAAAACAAGTCTCAACTCACTAGGAATTCCAATATACAGGCTGAAAACAGACAGGTGAGGACATTTAAAAAGAAAAATCAGTGAAAGCAGACTCCTCACGTAGCTGCTGAGTCTTATTTGCACTTATTTCCTAATCTACCAGCTGAATTCTAGTTTGAATGTATTTGTTGGTTTTATATGAGCTGATAAGAGCCATCCTAACACACCGTTCCCATAGCTGGTATTTTGTGCCACTGTCTGGAAGAGAACCACACAAGTGTTGAGTCAAGTCAGGCCAAAATCTTACTGTGTAGATGTAATTCCATAATGTAGAAGCTTAGAAGCTGCACGTGTATTTGCTATTATAGATGAAGCCTTCACTTTTTTTTTTTTTCAAAAAAGATACTAATAAATTATTTGCTTTTTTACAATGATTAGCCTTGAAAGTGAACTGATAATTTAGGGGTACCTTCAAGTAAAGCTTTTATGAAATCAAATTCTTCACTTTAAATATTATTACATCAAAATTCCCAAGTGTCTTTTAGATTCTCTAGATCAAAATCTTGTCTGAAATATAATGTTCAGAATCATTGCACATTAAGTTTACCTTCACCTCATATGGACTTGGAACTGTTGGCTATTGTTCTGCTCTTTAGATTAAAAAAAGGAAATCGGTCAATGGGAGATGAAATCAGTGGCTCAGCTGAATGAGAATTACCCATGCATAACTGTGGGCAAAGCAAGAACCATTTATGCTTAATTAAATGTAGTGGTCTTAGTGCAAAGCAGATCTAATCTTTATTTAGTACAATGTAGGAATGAGAAACCTAGTTAAGCAGCAGAATAACCGTTCTTTGGGGGATCTAAGGAGCCAGAGGCATTGTTAGATGCATAATGCTAGAGCTTCATTTACACTGGAAATAAATTATATGGATGGCTTTAATTAATGATGCATTGTAGATTCTTGTACCAATGAATTTCAAAAATTAATAAAACAATATCGTGGAAAAGAATGGCTCTGGATAAAAAGGCATCAGTCAAAGACAGAATGCTTTTGTATTAGCTCATTTTGAGATAAGCATTTAAAACTCTACTAGATGTTCCTAAGGTTTTAAAAGCTTAGTATCTTTTTTTAATATCTATTTTAGTTTGTGGACAAGATGTTCTTTGAAACTCGCTGATTGCATATATGGCTTATACAAGCACATATACACTGCTTTTCTATTGACAGGGAATGTGTTGTCATCTTTTTCTTTTCCTTAAAAGTAATGATACTTTTAACCTAAATAATGCATTTTTTTTCAGTCAGTTCAAGGAAGAATTTTTTTTTCAGAATAAACACCAGCTTTGATTTTGAAGTCTCATAATCTGTAATCTGCATATCCCAAGAAAATAACATGAGGAGTATTTATTCATGCTGAGCTCAAAGAATATGGAAATTAATCTGCACCCTTAATGTTGTGGGTAATTCTTCCAGGTTTCCTCTAAGGAAACTTCGATAATATCCTATCAGTCAGATAATAAAAGACTGAAGTTTTTATCAGTGAAAGGTATTTAAGCAGTATTAAATTGTTGTTGTTGGTGGTGTTTTTTTAAGAGTTGCTAAAAAGCCACATTCTGCGGTTGGAAGCTTCCTATTCTACATTTGTGTGCAGTATGTTTAACAATGTACAATATACAGACAAAACCAAATGCAGTCCCAGTAGAGATGGTTTGTTATTAGGCCAGAGAACTGCCTTTAGTTGTTAGGCTATCATTTAATTTGCTGAACTCTATACCGTGTTTAATTTACTCAAGTAACTGGAGAAATCACTGTAAGTTTGGGGATTTTTGAAGGGGTGGGATATGGCTGCTTTTTTTTTTTCTCAGCCTCCTCTGGAATACATTTCACTTTAGTCTGTATTTCAGTTCTAAATTATAAAATCAGATGGTACAGGAGCTATAGCTATAAAACTGCCTTTGTCATGTTTAGTGAAAGGTAGACCTATCACTTCTACTAATTCTTGTTCTGGCTAGGTTCTGTGTTGACAACATAATCAAAGCTCCAGTTGATGTCCAATGTGCTTGAAATTTTGCACAAGTAATATTTGCTAAAATGATTCTACAACAAGGAAATACAAATGTATAATTTCATTTATAGTATTGAAATGGGTTTGAGGGCAAAAGAAAAGATACCAGAATATTGATTTTGCAGATTGTTTATGGTATAGAATGTTGTTTTAATGTCATACTTTACTTACCTGTACTTCTTGTTTTGTTTTGTTTTTCTTTTTTTTTTCTTTCTCTCTTTTTTTTGTTCTGTTTTGTTTGGTTTGGTTTTATAACCTACTGTCACTTGCACTCTGGAAACTAGTATCTTTTTTTTTTAAGTTGGAACTGAAGCAATGTGCTTGTGTTAAGATATTTTTTCAGTGTGTTCCAGTAAGCTCATGCTGTTTGAAGCCCAACAATATTGCTTTACATCTCAATTTTCTCACTGTTGTGAGCATTTTATTATAAACACATTAAAGAAAAAAAGTCTTGCATGGATTATATTACTAAGCAAGAAGAGAGTTGTGTTAAAATGTTCCTTTTAAAAGATTTTAGTATTGTTAGTACGCACTGGTGTGCAAGATCTCAAGAGAAGAAAAGTCATTTGCCAACACAGCAAAATATAAAAACCTCATTAGTTTTGCATAGGATTTTTAGGTGGTATTTAACACCGACAAAAATGTTATACTGGAAAAAAAAAGCTGCTTTCAGATGCTGTTTAGTGCCCTCTGTCCGGCCAATGAAAGTTGGTTGTTATGATGTAATGTCTTTAGCTTGCTTTCCTGCTTTCATGAGGATCTTGTGCATGTGTTTTCTGGTTGCTGAGTCCATCAGAAGAATTTTGATGGTAGAATTTCAGATGACCAGCTGTATAATCTAATGTTGCTCCAGAGAAAAATCTTGTCCTTTTCTCCAGGATTTTTTTTCCAGGCAGGGCAAAATATACTTAAGACATTCAAAGCCAAAAAGATGTTGAGCCATATAAGCAGATAGACAGTATCTCTGGAAAACTGTATTTTGTTGTTGTTTAGGATGTAAGATGGTGAAAGTTCTAGATGGGAAGACAGATGAGGAGTGGCTGAGGTCCCTTGGTGTGTTCAGCCTAGAGGAGACTGAGGGGAGGCCTCATGGCAGCCTGCAGCTCCCTCACGAAGGGAGTGGAGGGGCAGGCGCTGAGCTCTGCTCTCTGGGGACAGCGACAGGACCCGAGGGAATGGCATGGAGCTGGGACAGAGGCTGGTCAGGCTGGGTGTTAGGGAAAGGCTCTTCACTGTGAGGGTGGTCGGGCACTGGGACAAGAAAGTGTTCACAGCACCAAGCCGGTCGGAGTTCCAGAAGCATTTAGATGGCACTCACAGACACATAGGTTGACTTTTGGGTGGCCCTGGGTGGAGCCAGGAGTTAGAAATTGATGATACTTGAAGGTTGCTTCCAACTCACGATAGTCTACGATTCTATGTAACTAACATCTAATGTAAAGTTAATATTTCCAAATTTCTATATCTTTAAAATAGAAGTTTTATGTGTATTATGAGAAGATACATCACAAGAAGAAGTTTCTGTCTTTTTAGATGCCAAGGATACATATGCCTACACTGATAAAACTTCTTAGTATAAATTCTGCTTTTGTTCAGATATATGCAGTGCAGTGGAAACTTTTGAAGATTCATTTCAGTGACTGATAAAAATTGGCCTCTTTTTTCCCCTTCATGAAAGTAATGTAAAACATCATCTCTTGTGCAATAATCATAATTTCATATAAAAACACTAGCTCATATGGATATATTTGACTTTAGGGAATACCAACAAAGATTAACATCAGACAAGATAAATAAACCATTACTTTTTTCACTGTCAAATCTGTAATTGGGCAAGAAGCTTCATTTTCTTACTGAAACACTGCTTTTAAATTGGTATTGGTATAATATATTAAGGTATTTCTGCAGTATTGTAAAATTCAGTAAATGGAAAAAAAAAAAAAATGGTATTACCAGGGAACTTAATGTTACTTTAATGAAAATTAAAGTATATGCACAATGCCATGACCAATTGATAGTCTTTACTTTGGGCAAGCAAAAGTGAATGAAAGGTCCCAAGCTTTGTCATAAAATATATCCTGAGTCCCCAGTATCTGCTGCTTTTAATGTGACTGTTTTCAAGCAGTCTTCTTACTGCAAGTACATATCTGATCTTTACTCCAGACAGTAAAACCCTATTGAAGATGAGAATTAGCTTGTTTTCATATTGACTAGTTTTTGAAACCTGTTGTGATGACACTGGCCCCGGTTTCTGTTTTCAGACTTCTTATCCCAAGTGTGCTAGAAACCAGTGTACAGATACTGAAGATACAAATACCCATTTGTCCAGCTTCACTCTTCCAGCCCTGCCTCTCAGCTCCTCCTAATTTGGCCATGACACATAACTAAAATTTAAGATTGTATAGCAGGTATTTACATATATGTATGTTACAAATGCCCAGATTACACATTCAGGAAGCTGATGTATGTATCTGCAGAGTATGATGATGCTTGTGCATCAGTCCAGAATTTCTCAGTCGACATCCTGTCCTTTGAATGCGTTGTGTGTTTCAGAAAGTCAAATCTTTTTAACTGAACTGATGTTGTTAGAGCAGCATCTTGTTCTCTGTTCTGGTACTGCTCTGTTTATTCTGGTGTATATTTTCTTACAGGGGAGTGAGGTAAGCTGAACGAATACAGGTCATCTTCATAGAATCATTAAGGTTGGGAAAGACCTTCAAGATCACCTGGTCCAACCATTCCCCCTACCACCAATGTCACCCACTAAACCATGCCCCTAAGCACCACATCTACCCTTTCCTTAAACACCCTCAGGGACAGGGACTCCACCAACCTCCCTGGGAAACCCATTCCAATGTCTGACTGCTCTTTCTGAGATGAAATCTCTCTTAATTTCTGATGTGAACCTCCCCTCGGGCAACTTGAGGCCATTCTCTCTGGTCCTATCACTAGTTATCTATGAGAAGAGGCTGACCCCCAGCTCCTCACAACTTCCTTTCAGGTGGTTGTAGAGAGCAATAAGGTCTCCCCTGGGCCTCCTCTTCTCCAGACTAAACAACCCCAGCTCCCTCAGCTGCTCCTCACAGGACTTGTGTTCCAGGCCCTTCACCAGCTTCGTAGCCCTTCTCTGGACACGCTCCAGGGCCTTGATGTCCTTCTTGTAGTGAGGGGCCCAAAGCTGAACACAGCGCTCGAGGTGCGGCCTCACCAGAGCAGAGTACAGGGGGACGATCACCTCCCCGGTCCTGCTGGCTACCCTATTCCTGACACAAGCCAGGATGCTGTTGGCTTTGGCCACCTGAGCACACTGCTGGCTAATGTTCAGGCGAGCATCGACCAACACTCCCAGGTCCTTTTCCTCTGCACAGCTTTCCAGCCACTCTGCCCCAAGCCTGTAGCACTGCATGGGGTTGTTGTGGCCAAAGTGCAGGCCCCGGCACTTGGCCATGATGAACCTCATCCCATTGGCTTCTGCCCATGTCACTGGGTCCCCGGGGATTTACAGAGCCTGTCTGGGAGCATGGGGGTGGAAGTGATACACACACGTGCAACCCATGCTGTTGTCCTGGCAGAACTCCACAGTGACAGCAGCAGCAGTACTGGAGCTTTGGCCATGATGGTATTTGAAAGACCAATGCTGTGAAATTGCACCCCGTCTGTGGTGAAATTTGCAGTGAGGATTCCAGTGGTTAAAAGTGTTGTGACTGCAGAATTTCTTCCTGTTGCATTCATTTTATCATACACTGATATTTAAAATTTGTAACAGTGGTTACATTTAATCCCAATTTACAGATGTATATTGTCACAATTTACAAAGAATTCCAGTGATGGAGTTTTGCTTCAAACTTAACGTACTGGTTTTCGTGTTTCCAAATACTGCAAATGAAACCTTAAACTCTCTCTTCTCTGAGGTACAGTCTCAGTTCATGATAGGAGTCAGATTTAGAGCTGCTTTCCTTGCCAAATGATAGAATAGATTCCCAGAGAAGAAGAGTAAACAAATTGTACTGGGCAGCAACCATCTGTACAGGGTAGGGCTGCTAAATGTGTAGCACATGTTGAGGGATGTAGATGCTGTGGGCAAGTGGATGAGAGCAGTTGCAATAGCTGCCTTGCTGCAGTGCTGGAGACTCTGGGGGACAGCACAGCAGTATGTTGTAATGCAGCGGGCGTGCTGGCAGAGCTGTGGGAGTGGTCTCAGTGCTTTGCAAATCCTGACTCTATTGATGTGGACATACTGTTTCTTTTCTGTAAATATTTCTGTTATAATTATTTTAAATGACGAAAAAAATTACATTGTACAGATAAGGTAGCATTTCAGGAACTGCAGGTACTTTTGAAGTCAACAGTTCATCTTGCTCCCTTCCCCCAAATAAGATGAAGTTTTTTGTGTACACTCTTATGGAGTGTGTTTTTTAAAGCTTTGTCTGAAGGCAATTAATGCTTTGCATTTGCAGTAATGTCAGATTTCCGTGGTTTATTAATCTCACAGTATGCTGGAATTTAAACAGTTTTCTTACAGTATTCTCCTTTGTGTTGCCATGTAGTTCTTAATAGGAAGGGAGAAAGATACAAACTTTAATGCTGGAAAAGAAATGAGTATTGAATGTCTCTGTCATTTTTTAACAGACTCTTCAGCTACCCAAGTCCTACAAAAAGAAGAAAATAAAAAATACTGTAAGAGCTGGAGAAGTCCCATAGTTCAGTAGTGTTTTCATTATTGTCATTATTCACTTGAACTGTTTAAAATCCTTTTGTAGTTTAAGTGCAGTGTATCAACAAATGGAGAGACATTCAGAGTGAACAACTACCTGCTTTCTGTAGGTTTTATAAATACCTGTTTACAGTCTGTTCACATGATACTGCAAATTTTGTACAGTGATGTAAGTCATGAAACATCAGTTATGTGTCCGAGTTGCTGGTTGAGGCTACAGTTTTCTTCCTGCTCCTAACCTCATGTCACTTCATGGCACTGTCTGAATATCAGGAACTGCTTTGTCTCTGAACAGAAGATACACCTGTGAAATGCTCCTAAGAACACAAACTGAAAACCCTACAACGTGAGCAAAGAAGGGGAAAAGGTTTTTTAGAGACATACTTATAAAAGGATATTTTGGAGACAGTGCAGACTCAGTAACTTTCTATTTCTGCATGAATTAATGAGCAGCAATTAGACCAGCAGAAGTGCTACAGAGAACACTGACCTTCTCCACTGTGTTTTCAAATATATTTTATCCATACTGTTTACAACTATTCTGTGTTCACATTCAAAATTTCTGTACTGCTACATATAGATGAAGCTTGGAATGATGGTTCGTTAGTTAAATGTGCCTTTGGCTGTTTTGTCAGGATGAATGTGATACTTAAATAGTCCTTAAGGGGGCTTCCACTCTACTCCAATGCTGCTTTTGAAGGCGTGCTTTTCATGTATACTGTGATAAAGCAGAAAGTAAGTATTTTTGTATATGTTAATGAGGAGACAACATATTAAGATTTAGGAATATGCCCCATTCATTTAATTGCAAAGAGAATAATCAAAGCCTGAGGTCAGAGTGCAGCTGAGAGGTAAAAAGCTAAGTCAGTTTCCAATTTTGAGAGTTCAGTATGAAATATATTGTCATAATGCTTAGAGAAAATATACGGAAACTTCAAACCTGTCATGTCTGTAACTCTCACTATTGGCTGCTTTGATTAGAAAGGTTAATAAAACTTCTGGGGTTTTCAGAGAAATTTAGACAGACTTAAATTATAACGTGGATATTGCCTCCTTTCTTGCTGCTTCTTTGCAGAAGTAAATGTGATGTGTATTTTTTTTTAATGTTTCTAATTTAATGGTTCTGGTGCATTCTCAAACCTGTCTTCCATCAGAGAAATTGGTGGTATGAGAGACTCTTTTCAAACCTATTTGTAGTTGCTTACACAAAAAAAAATCTTCTTAATTGCCTCACTGCATGTGGACAAGAGCTTAAGAAGCAGTGAAATATAAAAGATTCAAAATATAAAGATTCAAAATACAAAAGAAGCAAGTTATAAAAGCATTATGACTTATCAAAAGAGTAAAGATAGGATCTAAAAGCAAAAAAAAAAAAGTAAAAAAAAAAAAAAAAAAGAAGCTTGAAACCTCTTTGTGTTTTCTCCAAGTTAGGAGGAAAACTTTGGAAATGACAGTAGCATTTCATTGTTTTCCATCTCTGTCACTGTTTTGGCTTAACCCAGCTGGCAGCTAAGCACCACACAGCCATTTGCTCACTTCACCCCAGTGGGATGGGAGAGAGAACTGGCAAAAAAGGTAAAGCTCATGGGTTGAGATAAAGACAGTTTAATAGGACAGGAAAGGAAAATAATAATAATATAAGAATATACAAAACAAGTGATGCACAATGCAGATGCTCACCACCTGCTGACTGATGCCTAGCCAGACCATGAGCAGTGCCCTCCCTGCCATGGCCAACTCCCCCCCATATTAATTGTTGAGCATGACACTACATGGAATGGAATCTTCCTTTGGCCAGTTTGGGTCAGACTTGTTATATGGCAAATGCAGGTGTTTATGCACCTAGTATAAAGGGACTTTGCAGACATCGATGTGCCATGTCTGCAGTAAATGGAATTATTCCTTCTGTTTATTTTTTTTGTTTTGCTTTTTTTTAACAAACACTCCCCTGATTCCAGAACACAAAAGAAACTGAGGTTTAGAATTAGTTTTGATGCTATCTCTTTGTAGCATTATAGTTTGTCTAATTTTCCTTTGTGTTATTTTAAGCAGATGAACGTGACTAGCATACTGATTATCTAGTTTCTCAATTTCCAGCAACATTCTTTCTTGCTGAAGACATGCCAAATTATTCAAGAGCAGAATAAAACATTTCCCATATAGTTTCAGAATCATATTTTGTATGTCAGATGGACTTTGTTGGCATTCATCAAAGAACATTTCTGTATTGTTGCTCTGAATCTGTAGAGTTTTTTGATGTACCTCTTAAAAATATTACGTCTTTGTAGTAATGGCTTGTGTCTTTCTGGGTGAATGGGTTTTGGTATGGAATAGAAATCCCGCTCTCTTGATATAGAAGCAACATATTTATAGGTTTCTTAGGTCTCTAGAAGTCAGCAATCTATATAATCCTTTCTAGTTTTCAGGTATATTTTTGTAATGCTTGTAAAGAGTATACTCTTGTAACAAGAGGCTGTAAGAGTATGTGTGCAACCTGAACTGAGGGAACACTTCTGCCATTCCTAAGTAGAATTTCCATTTTAGGGATACAATTCAAATGTGTTAGCCTTTAAAATGCTTTCTATGGTTAAGGTGTGGTGTGTTTCCTTCTCTCACAGCACTTCCCATGTTCTACCTCAAGCCTTAACTGAGCTTCCTGCATGCCTGGTGTGTGAGATTTCACTCACTGTGCCAGTCTTTTCTGTCTTCCCCAAATGGGTCACCACAAACTGTAAGCCTTCTTTCTGGCAAGGAGGAAGTTTTTAACCTTCTTTGTTGGGTTAAAAACTATCTGGGTGGCCAGGCCTAAAGGCTTGAGATGAATAGAATTAAATTCAGTTGGAGGCCAGTCAAAAATTTTGGGAATAAAATTCAGGCTTTGAATGGGAAGTGAGCTTAAGTCTTAACTTTACCTGCTTCACTGTTTGGCCATGATGCTATGGACCAGGAGTAAAATTTTTTTTGTATCTAACATTAATATTTCTGGCATGACTTTGTTTTTTTCAATATCATTAACATCTTCACATGGTACTGCTTTTACAAACACAGTGCTTTACTTAAAAAGACTTCAGCAAAACAGTAGATGAAAAATCTCCTATCTAATTGTATTCCTCAGTGAAACTCTTCAACTTTTGTTGCTATCACTTGGACCTTTCACCTCTGTCTCAAGCAGAAATAACTGCAAGTCTTCTGCAGTGACTTACGTGAAAAAGTCATTATTATTTCATTCAGATGTTTTGATGCCAGATTTTAGATGTTGTTTGAGGTGCTGACATGAGCACTTTTGGTGAACTGCAGCAGCTGTTGTGCAGTTACTGCTCCTTAGCTAATGCTTTGAGACCAGCAGATTCTTTATATTTCATTAACATTTAATTAGCCCACAGTACCTATGCCTTACTAATGACAGATGGATACTGTGAACATCAGGACTAGCTAGCTTCTTAAAATGTATTATTTTAAAAATGTTTTGCTGTCTTTCTTCTTGCTTTCCTTGTAATAATTTGACATTATGATAGCTTTTATTTTATTTTGTTCAGCCTTTGGATGCTTAAACATAAAGAGGCAACTAAGTATCTTTGGGACATTTGAAATCACAGAATGTTATAAGTGTTCAGAAATTGGTTCTTCTTTAACATATTGTTTCAAGAAGACCTTTCCCAACGGATTATGATATGAACCTGTGGTGAATCTTTGAAATAACAGGGAATGCAATGACTTAGCCAGCCATTTTAAATTTTTTTTCCAAACACAAGGTTATTCTTGAAGTACTAGAAGGCAAATCTGACCAAAGATTTGTTTGAAAGAGCATTTTAATTATGTCAGCAATCCTCTTACAGCATGAGTAACGTTCATGCTGCTGGAAGAGTGATTTTTGTTATTATTATTGTTATTTAAATTGACGCCATAACAAATAATAATGTTGTCCCTTTTGCTTCTTGTGGTATTGTGTTAAAATATGGAAAATTGCTATAGTATAGAATGTGGAAATCTTTCAGCCCCCTGAAAGGGGAAGGAATACATCTGAATATACTCCAAATTTTTTGTTTGTTTGCTTTTGCATGCAAAAATGGTATTTGTTTCTTTGTAAGACTCTGAGGTATTCTCTTACCTACTAAAATACCATTATGCGAACTGATGACTGCATACCCCTAGGGATATTGCAACATTAAAACTCTGTTTTTGTGAAATTAATCTCTGTAAAGTTGGATAGTAAACATAGGCAGCATAGCTGTTGAAGAAAATCTGTTGACTTCAGCAATTGCATATGCCATTTTGGTGCTGCCAAATATGATCGTAGCTCAAAGGTATTATTTACATATAAAAATATATGACTTCGTGCCAAAACCTCAACTAATTCCATATTTGTGTACATTCATTTTTGGTAACCACAGTTTGATGGGTCCACTATTTTTATTTGCAATTAGCAGATAAAATTGGATGGTGGAATTCATTTCTCATGGTTTGATTTGTAAATTTAAAAATAGTATAGTTTTAGGTGATGAAAAAAATATCAGCTTCTACTCTGTCAGTTACTGCCATCTGATTAATAGCATATGAGAATGTAGGAGTGAAACTAGACCAGCGAGCACAATTTTACTAGTCATTAGTATTGTGATACTAGGTGAAAATACAGGAATACTTGTGTCTCTGACAGAACCTTTGTTTTCAGGTACTCAGAATAAAAGGCATTATGCTAATGTGTGCAACATTACAAAACTTAATCAAACTATTTATATTCAAAGCTTTCTAAGATAATATCATATGTCACAACAAATTGGTGTCATTGGGCATGAACCAAAAAAATGATAGTACAATGCTTTTGAAACAACTACACAAAATTATACAACTCTCTTAAAAAGTAAAACACTTTTTTTCAGATATTTCTTTATCACCATATTAAATCTCCTTTCTGACAACTAAAAGGAAATTACCATGATTTAGGGAGTGAATCTTTATCAGTAGTTGACAGGCAGAAAAAAATGATAAGGCCATGTAAACAGTTATTTATAATAGTATTTAGCTGGAATGTGGCAATCACGCAGTATTTGATTTATGCAATTTTTCAGAGCAGTAGAAATACCTTCTGCAGTCCATCAGGCACTTTTTATGAGTCTGTTATTGAAGCATGAAAGTTTTCCTGCTCATTGCAGAAAGAACAAGATAAATGCAAAACTGGATACAGTTGCATAGGAGATAATGCAATTACAATTTCTTGTCCTGCTTATAGCTTATAAATGATAATTCCTTATAAAGTCAAACTGATATTTAACCATTCTGGCTTCCTTTTTTTTTTTTTTCTTTTTCTTCTTACCCCCTTCCTTTTTCCTAAAGTGCACACAGTGGCCAGACTGCCTGTAGAACTGAGTCTATTACAACAGATGGGAGCTTGGCACAGCTGTTGAAGATTTACCTGTTAGAAATGGAGTGGTGGAATTCTTTCTCTTTTCCTTCTTTTTTTGTTTTCCTACTGTCCCATTCCACTCAAGGAATTCCTCATCCTGACACTAGATGCTTTTATTTAACAGGTGTTTCATATAGAGAAAGGAATGTCCTATCCCTGTCATGTGTTATTGAGGAACATTTTTAATTTTTTTTTAAGTATGAAACTGCTCTGTGCCATGTTTTGTTGATTTCTGGCCAGGAAAAATTGAAAAGCCAAAATGCAAGAAGGGAGGTGGTTTTTTTTTTTTTTTTTTTCTGGTGTTTCTGGTGCTTACTGAGACAGAAAGCACCAGCATGAGTCTTAAAATAAAAAATCATCTTATGTTGGATTTTTTTTAGCTTTAAAAAGGTGTAAGTAAGCAGCTGAAGTTTTAGAAATTCAGCTGAACAATATGTGATGCTTTTGGATCTCTTATTTTCTCCTTCTTCCTAATTTTCAGTTGACCATACAAAACTAATGTTCTGACAGTGCTACTTTTTTTCAGCTAGTGTGTAAAAGTGATTCATTTAACAGTTATTCAGTCAAAAATGGGTGGAACATTAAAACCTTCAGCAACTCTGGGTGGCTGTGTTGGAGTCTGACCTCTGGCAGTGTTAGTCTGGAATGCCAGTGAATGCATTCCCTGGGGGGATTCTCTACCAGAAAAAATGTTTTGATATCAATAAAACATGCAAATTCAAATCCTATAACGATGTGACTATCCATGAGTTGAGGAGATGATACCAAGCTATTTTAGCTGAGGAGCTGTCCTGATCAGGATTCTTATAAATTATTTGCTGAATATTGAAGAGAAAGGTTGCTCATTCAATAATCATAGTCTAAGATGACTTATAATGAATTAGATTTCTTGTTGACAAACCTATGTTTTCTTTTTTTTTTTTCCCAGCAAGTTTACACCCTCTACCAACTCCTTTTGTCTGTGACCAATGCCTTACAAACTGATAGTGAATTAATAAAATGCTGCTCAAAAGTGCTCACTGAAAAGGACAGCCTTTGCTACAAGAATTGCATTCTTAAAAAAACTGGGGCCTTAGGTCAATATTATTGTGCCTTACAAGAAGCAATAGCATCCTAAAAAACAACTATTATTGTCACATGAAAGGTATAGGAGAATATTGTATTTGACCTTTGCTTCTGCATGCAGCTCTCTAGTAAGTGTGGTCACTCTTGCTGTGGGTTTCTTTTCTTTTCTCTCTCTCCCCCCTCTCTCCCCTCTCTTCTCTCTTTTCAAGATTTTGTCTTCTGTGCTAGTGCAGTTGATGATTTTACAGTGCCTTCCATAGCAAGCACCAGTTAATCATAAGGTGCTTAGATTTAGAGTCAGATTTTTATTATTATTTTTAAGTCTTTTAGTATAGAACTTTAATAGGAGTTTCAGTGCTTTAAGGAAGGAATGTTAACTAGCCTACTAGCTGAGCTTCCTCATTATATTGCCAATATACTTAGCTGCTCAGATGAAATGAATAATTTTTTGCTGTGGCTGGATTAGCTCTACAGAAGCACTGTAAGCATCCAGTTAGGTAATTCTGCCTGAACTGTTTTTAATACATCCGTTTCAATACCAGTTTAATGCGGTTTTCTATGATGTTGCCATCATACATAAAATGGCACATGTTTTAACAATTTTGTTTAAATTCATTCTGAGCTCGCTATGTGTTAGGTTGTATACGTATATGTAACCAATGATTCGTGGAGGTGTACTTCTCTGTTGCATGATATGCATCAGTTATTTGAATAATTAGGTAGAGGCACTGAATGTAGACTATGAAATAGAAATACTCAAGTGGAAATTCTAATCTGCCACAATAATTTAAAGAAAAGGGTCATCATCTCCTCCTATAAATCTTCAACAGTCTGTTATCTTGCAAAAACACAATAGCATAAAATTTAGCTCAGTTAAAATAGATGTGCTTTTCTAATATCCTGGATTTTATCTGCTATAGGAAAAGGCATTTCATAAATCTAAAACAAACAAACATTTAATAAAGGAGAGGAATTTCTGCAGCAAAGCATAGATTTTTAAGGGGGGGGGGGATGGGGGGGGTAAAAGAGATCTAGAAACTATGAAATGAGTTGAGAAGGTTCTAAATGCATTGGCATTACCAGTGGAGAACTCTTTAGTATGCATAAAGGTAACTAGAGAAAACTATAATAAATCTTCTTCTCTCCCCCCACCACAATGTGTTTCCTGCCTCTTGGCTCATCTGGGAGTCAGCAGTTTGAGATTTTTCTAGAGTTTTATATTTTTCTTTCAAGGCTCAATCACACATTTTGGCTTTAGCAGCCATAACTTAGAAAACAGAGCAATTTGGACCAGTGGAGCAAACTTATCCTATCTGAATAAAAATCCAGAACTCTCTTACATATTTTGGTTTGGTCCCCGTGTGGAGTTTCACTTCCATATTGGGTAAGAGCCCTGTGCTGGAGGAAATATCCCGGTGTTTGTCATCAACTATGAATTAAATCTGTAGCTGTATTTTTTCCTTTTTTTCCATATTTCTAGATTACATCTTGTGCCCTGTAATGTTAAAGGTCATATGGACTAAAGATAGAGGGAAGTGTTTGTCATTTCTTACATTTTAGCATATTATTGCCAATTTATCATGTCACTTGGCATCATATGACAGGATGATGAAGATCAAACACTACTTGTCAGAGTCATATGATAAACCAATGCTAAATTATTGAGTCTTGGTTGACAGTAGTGCAGAAAGTCTTTGAGTCACAAATTGCAAAACCTATGGGTGTTAAAAGAAGTCATTAGTTACCAAGCAAAACTGTGAAATAAATTGTTATAGCTACTCTGCTGGCTTATGTGACATGTTGATTTACTTTTCTGTTTGCCTTTTTTTTTTTTCCCTCTGTTTATTTAAAATAAAAATGTATTTCATTTGTCAGTATTTTACAATTCTCAGATGAGCATAGTTATCTTGCTAATAACAGCATGATTGCTTTTTAAGGTTCATATGGCTACAATTTCTGGCTAATGAGCAAGAGTCATGATATAAGGACCTAAGTTAATAAATTACAGCATTTACAGGTGTGAGGCAGAATCTAGGTTTGCCTTTCATTGACTTCACCATCATGAGCTAGGTAAGGTTTCCTGTGTCTGCTTGAGACTGCTAAGCAATGTCCATTTTAGACATGGATTTATGGATTTTTAGAGTTGTTTTTCTGGTACTTGGGTACTTGTTGCCATATAATGTGGTAAATTTTGCTTTCCGTGAGCTGCACTACTTATTCACTCTTTTTGTTGAGCATTCTTCCTATTAAATTCACTTGAAAGGAGATTTAGAAGCAAAGACTACATTGTGTGCAAAGAAAAGCAAAGGGAATCCCATTTTTCTTCTGTTTCTTTCTTTGTTTTTCTTTTTTTTCTCTTTTTTTTTTTTGTGTGTATGGTCATGGAAGATTTTACGATAATTCCCTAGCAGCAGTTCCTTGGAATCAGTGGTGGCTCTGTCCTTGATACCAGCGGGAGCATTAGTAAGCTTATTGCAAGAATTTCCAGCAAAACCTGGTCATTTTAAAACGTAATTTATATCCCCAAATATTTCAGGTCTAAGGCATGTCAGATATGTTTTTCAGTTCAGCCTGCTTTTTTTTTTTTGTCACTGTTCTGAAACTATGGATTCACTTGCAATTATTTTTGCAGTACTATGGCTTTATTATTTTCCTGTTGCTCACGTCAGAGGGAAACAGGACTATTTTTGCAACCAAGCAATATTTTGAGTGTATAAATGAATCAATTATTTGGCACTGAAATTATTGTCTTATTTTAGACAATTATATGGGATTATTGTGGTGTTTATATATGGTATATTTGTTCTTATTAACCAACATATTAATCAGTATATTTCAGTTAATATTCACTATCAGTAATCAGTACAGAATCATCTAGGTTGGAAGAGACCTCCAAGATCATCTAGTCCAACCTCTGACCTAACACTAACAAGTCCTCCACTAAACCATATCACTAAGCTCTAAATCTAAACATCTTTTAAAGACCTCCAGGGATGGTGATTGAACCACTTCCCTGGGCAGCCTATTCCAATGCCTCACAACCCTTTCAGTAAAGAAGTTCTTCCTAATATCCAACCTAAACCTCCCCTGGCACAACTTTAGCCCATTCCCCCTTGTCCTGTCACCAGGCACATGGGAGAATAGACCAACCCCCACCTCTCTACAGCCTCCTTTAAGGTACCTGTAGAGTGCGATAAGGTCTCCCCTGAGCCTCCTCTTCTCCAGGCTGAACAACCCCAGCTCCCTCAGCTGCTCCTCCTAAGACTTGTTCTCCAGACTCCTCACCAGCTTCGTTGCCCTTCTCTGGACTCTCTCGAGCACCTCCATGTCCTTCTTGTAGCAAGGGGCCCAAAACTGAACACAGTACTTGAGGTGTGGCCTCACCAGAGCTGAGTACAGGGGAACAATCACCTCCCTAGCCCTGCTGGCCACACTGCTTCTTATGCAAACCAGGATGCTGTTGACCTTCTTGGCCACCTGAGCACACTGCTGGCTCATATTCAGCCAACTATCAACCAATACTCCCAGGTCCTCCTCTGCCAGGCAGCTTTCTAACCACTCATCTCCCAGCCTGTAGCAGTGCTTGGAGTTGTTGTGCCCCAGGTGCAGGACCCGACACTTGGCCATGTTGAACTTCATACAGTTGGCCTCAGCCCATCGGTCCAGCCTGTCCAGATCCTCCTGCAGAGCCTTCCTACCCTCGAGCAGACTGACACATGCACCGAACTTGGTGTCATCTGCAAACTTACTGAGGGTGCACTCGATCCCCTCATCCAGATCATCAATAAAGATATTAAAGAGCAGCCAAGTTTCTTGAGGAGCAAGCCAAGAGCAGCCAGTTTCTTGAGGAGAATGCTGTGGGAAACAGTGTCAAAAGCCTTACTGAAGTCAAGGTAGTCCAATTCCACAGCCTTTCCCTCACCCACCAAGCGTGTTGCTTTGTCACAGAAGGAGATCAGGTTAGTTAAGCAGGACCTGCCTTTCATAAACCCATGTTTACTGGGCCTGATCGCCTGGTTGCCCTGTAAGTGCTGCATGATGCTACTCAAGATAATCTGCTCCATGAGCTTTCCTGGCACTGAGGTCAAACTGACAGGCCTATAGTTTCCTGGGTCTACCTGCTGGCCCTTCTTGTAGATGGGTGTCATGTTTGTTAGCCACCAGTTGACTGGGATGGCCAGGAAAGCCTGATAGCCAGGACTGCTGATAAATGATGGAAAGCAGCTTGGCCAGCTCTTCTGCCAGTTCTCTCAGCACCCTCAGGTGGATCCCATCTGGCCCCATCGACTTGCATACATCTAAGTGCTGTAGCAGGTTGCCAACCATTTTCTCGTGGATTGTGAGGGCCACATTCTGCTCCCCATCCCCTTCCACCAGCTCAGGTTACTGGGTATCTAGAGAACAACTGGTCTTGCTGCTGAAGACTAAGGCAAAGAAGGCATTAAGCACCTCAGCCTTTTCCTCATCTCTTGTCACTAAGTTTCCTGCCTGCATCCAGTAAAGGATGGAGATTCTCCTTAGTCCTCCTTTTTGTGTTAATGTATTTATAAAAAAAAATTTCTGTTATCTTTAACAGCAGTAGCCAGATTGAGCTCCAGATGAGCTTTGGCCTTTCTAATTTTGTCCCTACACATCCTTACAACATCCTTATAGTCCTCCTGAGTGGCCTGCCCTCTTTTCCAAAGATCATAAACCCTCTTTTTTTTCTTAAGCTCTAGCCATAACTCTCTGTTCAGCCAGGCCGGTGGTCTTCCACACTGGCTCATCTTTGGAATGTAAGGTAATGAATGGTTATCCCATAATTTTGATCTATTTTTATGTGCTTGGACTGTAGAAATTACGAGACACAAGGAAATAAGGAAGAAGAAAAGAGAGAAATGGCATGGTGAGCAGCATATGAATATTATATGAATATATGAACATAATCAGTATATGAATTATAATAACTAAGTGTACGAATAATTATCCCTGGGGTCAGTCATAGAACAATTTAGGTGGGAAGGGATCTCTGGAGCTCTGTACTCCAACCCTTTGCTCTGCGCAGGTCCAGTTGGAGCCTTGTCCATTTGAGTTGTGATTATCTCCAAAGATGGAGGTCTGACAGCCTGTCTAAGGCCCTCTTCTAGTGTTCGACCACTTCCACAAGACTTTTTCCATATCTAATTAGAATATTATCTTCTGCGTCTGCATGTTGCTATGTGTTCTGTATTCTCTGCACTTGGCATTAGGTAGTTTTAGAGAGTAATAAGACTCTATTTCTAAGGCTGAAGAAACCCTGTTCTCTCAGCTTCTCCTGATGAGGCCATCTAGTGCATTAATTTCAGTAGATCTATGTCTTTCTTACAGCAGCAGGCCAAAATTAGGCATAGTATCACAGTGGTGGTCTTACTAGTGCCAAACAGAGTTCGAATCATTTCCACCAACCTGCTGGCTGCACTATTTCAGCCTAGTATGTAGTTGGCCATCTTCATCGCCGCTGGGCATGATCTGACTCATGTTCACTTGCTGTCCACCAGGACCCTGAAGTCCCTTTCTGGAAAGCTGCTAGTCACTGCCCACTGTATTGGTACATAGCAAAATTGCATCAGGACAGGAAAACAGCTGTATTCTCATTTCCTTCTGCTGGCTTGCACTCATTTTTGCAAAATGAATGGTGAAGCATGTTCTACTGGTTTAGATGCTTAAATACAGTAAACAGAATATGAGTTGCAACTGTAGGCTGTAACTGTACTATAGTAGCTGTGGATTGTAGTCTAACGATTTTGTATGTCTCTGCCATCTGATTTAGTCACTATAAATGGAAAAGATTTGAGACGTTCTTCTGTGTTGAGGATTTCACATGGGTTACTTAGGGGTTCCTGTTCTGAGTCTGGTCTACTGTTAGGCAACTTCTTTTTCTCCACCCACTTTATAATAACTTCAGGTGCCCGAGGCCTGTGGTTTCTGCCCCAGGAGCTGGGTTCTCAGCATCTGTTACCACGTTCAGTGTCACAACCTTTAAGTGTCTTCTGGATCTCACCACAAGTGGCTGGATCACTCTGCATAATTTACTTGACACATTTAGCTTGTTTTTTCTTGCTTCATGTTTGTGAAGAGAGTACATCTTAAATGAGCTATCTGAAGAGCATCAAAGAATGGTTTTGTCAGGTGTTTTTAGAATCACAGGCTTAATTGTAGGAAATTAACACCCTGGGTTCAAAATGTGTGCTGTTTTGCCCAGTTGTCCTTACTCCTTTCATTGCTGCTTGTATTTCTTTTACTGCACTAATGTATCTTCTGTGCTTGCAGGTTGAAAACCACAAACTAGTACAGCATATTTTAAAGAGTAAATTATTTTTTTTCTCTCTAGTAAGACAGGTTAGTGCCCAAGCTCCTCACAAAAAAAATGTTTTAATGTCACCTCCTTGTTTCAAAATGTGGTCTGGATATTTCATCCTTTGCTCTTTATAGTTATGTCACTATGCAAGTGCATATGTATAGCTATCCAAGGAAAAAAAATATTCAAAAAACAGGTGTCATTGCTAGTGGAAAATAAGTCAGAGCTGACTGGCAGACTAATAACCTGATGTGACAAGAATTACTGTACTTTTTAGATACTGACAAACTATATTGAATCCCCACTTACATGAATAAACTTTGACTACCTTAGATGAGGTTTGCATTGTGTTTGTTTTTTTTTCTTAGATTCTTTTTACAGTTATGGTGTCTCATAATTTGTGTATAAATATACATACATATATAAAAGTTCCAAGGTTATAATTATAATGCGATAAAGTGAGATTTCATAGACTCCTTATTAAACCCTATAATTGGGGGGAAATTATAGTGTTTGCTATTAAATATTAAAATATTGAGTCTCAGATGATTTTTCATGGGGAGTCTTTTGTTTCTTTATTTTTGGTTTTGAATACAAGCACGATGTAATAACAGATCCATACCAGGAGCCAATTCATTTTCCATCACTAACGAGACATGAAATATAAGGGGATGTCCAAGATCCATTTGGGATGGGGGTTGGAAGAAAAAGCAGAGAGATTCTGTTGTATAAATGGAAAGGGAAGGTTGAGAAGAGGGTAGTGCTAAGGTAGTTTGTTTTTAAAAAAAAAAAAAAAAAATCAAAAAATGTATGAACAGTTACTGTTTCCTGTATCCTCCAAAACCTAACATAAGAATTTTGGAGAAAACCTGAATGGTAACCAGTCTGGATATAGTCACTATGTCAGCTACAGCATGTATTTGCTCAATTTTTATGATTTATTTCCATGTTTGATTGGAGATGAAATGTATCGCTGTGGGCAGTCTGAAAAAAAAATCTGTGCTTTGAAGAACTTAATTTAGTAGATCTGAAGATCTACTGCAGGCAAAATTTTAAGCTGGCAAATGGGCAAAATATCCAACCTCGTGGGAGGCTGAACTGTATTCAAATCAGCTTTCTCTGTTCAAAAAAACAGCTTGTATTTTGTGCTGTAGCTTTTCTAAAAAAAAAAAAAAAAAAGCTGTTTAATAATGCTATCTAACAGGTTTTTTAGGAACAACGGAATTTGTGAAGTTAATGTTATGCTGTGACAGCTCTTACCAGTACTTGGCGTTAAGTGAAATAGATCTTTGGAAGAGCAGCGTTTAAAAAGGGGTAGCTGTTGAGCATGTCTTGATGAACGAGTACTCTAGGTAACGCAGACTGTTTATGATAGTAAGGTTGCTTGTTATATAGTGTTAGTGAAAATGATATTTCATTCATAGATCTTTTTCTCGTTCATCTTAGTTTGGCTTCAGATGTACATTACATGCAGGTATTGTATGTGAAACCCTTGTTTGTTATTACTAGCCTAATTTTGTGTTCTTTGTATTTCGTAGCATTTTAGTATTTAGTAGCATTTTCTGGCAAAAAGAGAATCGCTTGCTTGCAAACTCAATTACAGACAATTCGAATGTAAAAATCTCTTTCAAAAAGTTGATGTAAAAATCGTATAGTTCCCTAAAATGATTTTAAAATAAATGATAAAGTATATTTTACAATTGCTAAAGGTAATGTTTTCAGAAATGCCTGAAAGTAAAAGAAACAACAAATTAGTCTACTTAAAATACTTGAGCTGTTTCATACCAGCTTTGGTTTCTTTGCACACGACAAAGTACACAGTGCAGACATATACTAGATCCTAAATCATTCTTATAGTTAAGTAAGACACTTTAGGGCATATGGTTAGAGTGCATACTTCATTGTATGTGTGTTACGGGGAATGGGAGGTTGCAAAAGCAGCCGAGCTTCTAGGTGTGAGTAAATGTCATCACTACTCTACTGAAGTACTTCTGGAAATGGCAGAATATACTCCCCATCTTCAAAGTTTTACAAGTTTGTCTGGTCATTCTTACTGAAATTTCATGGAATTTAGATCCATTAAAAAAGCATATTTTTAAAGATTAGCACTTTTAAAATACTGTCTTTTCTCAGTGTGAGCAAGGAGTTAGGATGACTTTTTGGATTTTGACCTTAGAGCAGTCTTCTTTAGGCACCAATGTATTTAAAAGTTTCCCCTATGCGTCAGGAGACTTAATCAGCTAGTCTCTCAACCACTTGTCAAATTGTTCTCTTGAATGGTATGTGTTTGCAGGTGTCTATCACTGTGCTCTACATTACTTGAAGTGCTTTTGTCTTGATTTGACAAATAAAAACGCGTAGGGTGGAAGGAAGGATGTATTCAGCAGAGCACTTTGGTTTATGAAATCATTCTCTCAGTGGACAGTTCATGGGAACAGGACTGCAGCAAGCTGTGGGTGTACATATTTGTGAGGCATTTTTGTTGAATGATTTGAGTGATTCTTTCATGTGACAGCAAGATGCCTGTATATAAGCCCTAAAGAAGGCTCAGTGCTTCAGAACTGTACAATGATTACCTGCTGCACCAGAAATCTGTCATTGCTAAAGGACAGGTTTCAGGAAAGATCATGATGCAAAGTAGATATTATTAAGCATTCTTTTCAGTGAATGCCTCTGTTATATATTAGATTTGAAAATAAGAAAAATTCCTGAAAAAAGGATAGGTAGTATAGTGTCTGGGCTTTTTTTTTTCCCTCTTTTATATGTAATGACACAATTGAAGACAAGCTGTCAGATCACAGTCGATTCTCTGAAATATTCTGTAGCTTAGACGAAAACAAGAGTCTTCACACAGCAGGAAGAAAGTGTGAAGTGCATTTACGCCCGTCAAGCTTATAGACATTGTACTTTCTTATACATTTTCTTCCTCTCCTCTCATCCTCGCCCCCAGCCCCCTCCACTTCTAACAATTGCATCAATGATAGGAAAGCTATCAAGTTAAGCTTCATGCTTCCATAATGAAGTTGTTTTGATGCAAATAGGGTCCAATTGCTTTAGTTTCTCATCTGTGACAATCTTTAGTAACAAACCTGATAAATCAAATTGAAGCTGGAAAGCAACTGTGTAAAGCAAGATAAAGAAGTTGATTTCCTTCTTCTGTAGTTACATTGAGGGATTTTTTTTCCCCATAATTAAAAGGAAAATTATAAAGTTTAGGGTAACATTTTTAGAGGAACAGCTTTCTGTAACTGTAACTCTCTGAAATGAAATCCGAAATGCTTCAGGATTGCCAGCTGTGCTCAGACCCTTTGAAAGAAGCACCGATGACTGGACAGACTCAGAATCACAGCCGGTTCAAGCCCCAGATAGCTCAGGACCATGGCTTTGGAAGATCTCCAAGAAGAGAGACTCTACAACCTCTCAGGACAAACTGTCCTAGTGCTTAGTCACCTGCACAGTGAAGAAGTGCTTCCTGAACAGCATTGTGATGAACAGTTTGTCACTCTGGATGGAAACTAAGTCCTAAATTGTGGTTCTAGCAAAATCAGTCAGTTGAGCCACAGAGAGAGGTGCAGCCTTGAGGGACAGTCTGGGAACATGGGGAAAATACCTGCTAGTTGGGACGATCAGATCCTTTACCAGTGGTATAACACTCACTTTCTAGAATAATTTTTGATGCACCTGTGGGATTATCATTCCTGAAAAAGATGGTTTTAACAACATCTAGAAAGGCAGTAAACTTCACCATAGGCATTCCTGCGTAACTGTTGGCACAGTTCTAACATGGAGCTTCCAAATGTTTCTCCTCCAGCACAAGACAGCTTCACACCTGTCTAAATCTATGCTTTCATTTTTCATAGTTGAGTTTGTGTAGTGTTTTGTTTTTACCCAGGAGACTGTAATGGGCTAAGGAGTATCATTTTACACTTTTTTTTTAGAGAATACAAATGTTGGCTTTTGTATATACAGGTCACCAGTGTTAATTTAATGCTGAATTGCTGGCTGACTCTTGGCAATTAGAAGTTTCAGGTAGAGAATAGGTGTGGAAAATCCAGTCATCAATGAAAATAAACATTTCAAGACCTTAGTGGGTGGCATTTCTTAATTAGGTTGAAGAAAAAGCCTGAGAATCCCAGAGTAAATAGGTTCTGTCACTTTATATCGCCAATCACACAATGTTAAAGTGTATGTCAGTAGCATTATGGACCTTCACACCACTAAATGAGTTTGTTTATTGAGCATGGAAGGAAATGTTCCTGTGCCTTGCCAGTGGTGTTCAAATTTATGCTTTTCAGCCTGCAGGATTCCCCACGCAGATGAAGAATTTTCACCAAAGTTGGTGTCATAACTGGGCACAGGCTGGCCCAATGCTTAGAGTTGTTTTCCAGTAAAAGGCTTTCCAACATTCGGAAAAGGGAGGAATCAGTTTTTCTTAAATCTTTGTCCCAATTAAATTCAAGAAACTTGGGATTTTACTTTCTCTCTGACAACATTAACATCATTTATTATTATTTAATCCTTACCAGTTCTTAAAGCAAAAACAACTGGATAAAGAACTTGGTAAAGACAGATGCAAAGGGGCTTGCATTATTATTGAGACTGAGTGTTGTAGATATAGAGCAGTGAACTGTCAGATTGTTAGGTCTTTTTCTGGATCTGCTCTATATTAAAAACAATAAATTTACTTTTGCTTTTTTTTTTTCTTTCATTGCATATACTTAAACTGAGAGTTCATAAATGAAGATTTCCTGCAAATAATAGTTTTATAACTTCCCTATTATGGGCTGATGTAGCCGTTCCTTACTTGAACAGTTGTATCAATGTTATTTACTGTGGAAAAATGTTGTTTTAAATACTTAAAGTATCTAACTCTCACCATTTTCCACAACACTCAACATAGCTTACAGCATTTGAATAAATGGTTCAGTAAGCTTGGGTATAACACAATTGCATAATTATGCTTTGGTTACTTGGCAATTTAAAACTATTTTCTTCCAATTTGGAATTACAGCTTTTATTGGCAGATTTGGAAAAGAGTAAGCTGCATGTCCTCAAAATATTTGCTTCTGTTTCAAGCTTTTAATGGTTTCTCGACTTAAAAATAAAAAGCAATTTTAGTAAGAAGAATTTTTTTTCCCATTTAAATTACTTTTTTTTTTTTTAATTATAAGAACAGGCTATTTCTAGTATTTTTTGGAAAGGAGAAATCCAATGAAATTGACTTAGTATTCCTGTCGTCCCCCCCCCCCCCCATTTATTTAATCTGTTTGCGTCCAAGTAAAATTAGTCGTTTTTTTTTTTCTCCATCTTTTCTGCTAAATGAAGACTGAGGAGATAAATTGAGTAACATTTTTATGCTTTCATTTTAATAGATTAAGAGTTACAAATCTGCAATAAAGAGCCAAATTCTTTGCTGCACGTTTAATACCTAGATTATATTTTCAAGATTGTAACACGTGTGTAGGCATATCCACATATGTAAGCTTATTTGATTAGGTCCTTCCTTTCTGGATAGTGTACTGGTTGCAGGAGATTCAACTTGAGTTTTTGTTGCCAGGGCAATACCCTTTCTCTTGTCCCATTACCCTGTTCAGTCAGATACATCTGCATGTTATATACAGATGTATAAGATCTAAAGGTCTAAGGCATAGCTCTCTCTTTCAGAAACAGTAGCCCTGTTTCTGCTGTTTCTTCAGTAGAGGCTGGAGTCTGTTTGGAGGCCCTATGTTGTCCCCCTAAATTTTTGTCTTAAGACAGCTCAGACGAGTTGGCAACTCGTATTGGCATGAGTTAGACATTAATCGTAGAATCACAGAATGGTTTGGGTTGGAAGGGACCTTAAAGATCACCTAATTCCAAGTCCCCTGCCAGGGGCAGGGACACCCTCCACTAGACCAGATTGCTCGAAGTCCCATCCAACCTGGCCTTAAACACTTCCAGGGATGGGGCATCCACAACTTCTCTGGGCAACCTGTTCCTGTGCCTCACCACCCTCATAGTAAAATGTCTTCTGAGTGTCTACTCTAAATCTACCTTTTACAGATAACACAGCAATATGAGTTGTGACCTTCCAGGATGAATCCCATGATATAATTCTGGATAATTCCAAGTTGATCACTTCTTATATTTTCTACTGTCATAGAGACTTTCTCTCTTCCCGATATACCTGGTGGCAGTTTCTCCCAGGTATCATTTAGTAAGCCTGTCAGCCATAATTGCTTCTCACTTGCATCTTTTGGGAACAAAAATTAATATTGCCCTTCTCTTTTTCCATTGCCATTCTTAAGAGAAAGACATTCAGGTGACATTTATAAGAACTAAGGTATAGTTACAGTAGTTTTAAGGTCTATGAGTCCTGTGAGATCAGCTCTATAAAGATGATAAGCCACAAACAGTTGCTTTGAACTATAAGGGGCTGCTAGATGAAATATGGTAGAAAAACAGTGAGATGATTTCACAGACTATATCAGAGTTCATGCACGTTTCTTCTTACCGTATTCAATGCTTTAGAGTTTTTATGACAGTCAATTTTCACTCCAGAATTCTGCTTTTCCTCCAACGTCATGTAGCTTCTGAAGGCTTACGCTCTCAGTTTCAATATGCCGTGTCTGTAGATGTGAAATGCTTGATATTAGCAAAATAGCTTGAAAACTTTAATTCACAGAACTTTCAGATCAAATTCAAATGTTTATTTTTGTCTTTATTAAGAAAGAAATAATCTAAGCATGGAAATACACGAAAACTAAGTTTAATTTACTTTATAGCACATAAATTTCTAAATGTCACAATCTTTCTCCCTGTATTTCTTTGACTTTCTTCAGATGCATTCCTGACCCAGCTCATCAGGAATTACATTTCTTTGCTGTACCAGTTAATTCATTGCTCTGAGATGTACACACGCTTTTATGACTTACCTTTTTGTTGGAGTTTCACAGGACCTCCATTCAGATGCATTTACACTGCCAGAAAGCTCTGTTACTGCAACTCCAGGGGGTGGTTTGACAGTGCTAAATTAAGAACAGTTGAGTATCACAGGAGGTACAAATACCTTTTTTGTGATCAGGTGTAGTTGCCTAATGTGATGGTAATTCCTTGACTCAAGACAGTAAAAAAAAAATCCCTTCTAACACCACTTTTGGCTGACTCAATATTTTCTCTTTATTGTAAGGTTTCTCTGCTGCCTGAATATTTTATTTTTTTTTATTAAACTATAAAATTATATTAACCTAAACAGTACATGACACAAGAAACTAAATTGGATTAATGTGTGAAGCCTATTAATAGCTCTGGACTGAGAGCAGACCCAGTGGTAATCAATTGCTTTGGGATAATATTAAGTTTGTTACTGACTCTAAATCATACCATGTGGTGTTTCAACTGCTGGAGCTAATGAAGTGGTGTTGAATATGGCATCCTGTACAGCAATGAAAGTGTGCAGCTTCTTTTGATGATTTCAACATGCTGTGACAATATATCAGAAGGCCCTAGTCAGGAGA
Organism: Cygnus olor; assembly: GCF_009769625.2. NCBI lineage: Eukaryota > Metazoa > Chordata > Aves > Anseriformes > Anatidae > Cygnus > Cygnus olor. Next base: position 11,021,389 of record NC_049172.1, on the reverse strand, counting down.
TGGTTTTTTTTTCAAGGTTTTGATATTCTTTTTCCCTATTTTATTTCTATTAATATTTGTCACTCCTAGTTTCTTACTGTTACCTTCTCTCTCTAGCGCAAATGATAATTTGATCTCATTTTCTCAGACAGGCTAGTTTTTAGGACTAGTTTGTAAGGGTTTATATGCAGCTTTCACAGACTTCTTCTGAACATGGATTGGACATGTTGATAAAATATAAACTTTAATTTTTTGTTTACAAAAGAAATATTGCATTTTATTTGATTTATACTTAGTTCTTGCAAGGTCAGAGAGATAATAGACTTAAAGAATTTAGTGTGTATAAGGAGGTAATTTTTCACAAGTTATGTGGAATTAATGACCAACTTACTGAATCTTTGTTGTTTACTCTGGAACTTTGCTTGCTCTTATTTTGCTTGTATGTATACCTAAGGTCTGTCACAAAATCTGTGAGCTTTAGGTAAGATTTTACTAATTAATGCATTCCATACTAGTATATTAAGTAAGAAAGAATTCATTTTTCTAAAAATGTGTTGGAGAAAGTATAGCTGTAATGTAATTTATTAAATGTAAAAACTAACAGTTATTACTTACACATTTAATTTTCACGTGCCTCTATTGGCATAAATTTCATCTGTTTTTTTGTAACTATCTGATAAATACTAATAATTCTAAAATTTTGATTAAAATTAATATTTACTGCTTTTTATATTTAACTCATAGCTTCTCTGTTTAACAAATGATGATTAACAGTAGTTCAACTTCTGAAAAAGAAAATTTGAGAGCCTCCTGTCTCTTAGCATTCCATCATCCATCTTCCATAGTTGCATACCCATGCCCTCCCTATCTTGCTCTTTGATTTCTTCTAAACCACAGTTTGTGGGTATCTGTGATGTGGGTTACTTAGGAGTAATTATTATTATTATTATTATTTTCAAGTATTTGTATTTTTAAAGGAGCTCAGTAGTGTTATATGCAAGTATAATATATCATGGGTGTGTCTGCGTTGTGTGGTATCTATATCTTATTTGTTTTGCTATTTGATAAGTGTTGGAAGACACACAGACGTGGAAGATTTCACAGCTTTGCTCAGACTGTAGTTGCCAAAATATACTTTACAAAACTATATTGTCTACCCCTAAATTCTATTGGGTAGTATAGGAGGACATAGCTCGTCCTATATAAGTGTAAGTATTGTAACTCTTCTGTGTTCTGGGTGATTTATTTTTGTCAAAAGTCCAGAAATTCTCTTCATGTTCCCTTTTTCACCCAATCTTTTCTATCACCTACAAATACAATTTTCAGTAGGAAAAAAAAAGGGGGGGGGGGGGGTCTATGTGTCTGGTCAAGATGGGTTCATGTAAAATGTACAAAATGGAACAAAAAAAACTTATTTGATGTTTTTTTTTTCCTTCCCTAGTACTCTTTCCCTTTGAAACCAGAATAATTTGTGCACGGTTTTGTGTAATAAAGTAAAATGAGCCTTTAAGTCATTACTAATGGCCGTGAGACACTGCTGGGTTAATCTTATATTCTCGAAGTTTTCTAATGAGCATAAAAAGCACATTTTTTGAGAGACTGTTTGCCTAATAAAGATTAATGGCTTTGGTAAGGAGTACAATACATTGTCTGCTTTTGCAATCAACCATAGCATGACGTTATGCCAATCAGACAGCTGGTTTGAATATACATGACGTAACATATTCTTGAGAATTCAGAAACAACCCCAATCTGCAACTCATGGGAATATGAATTCAGTAATCAGTACCTCATATGAAGAGGTTTTGAAATAGACCATTGCGTTCATTGTATCTTAAAACTGTATTCCAGTTTAACAATATTGTTGTTCTCTTGCTTGTTGAAAATAAAAGCAAAATTCAGGGGAATGTTAATGTAATAGTTATCAGACACTGTAAAAAAAAAAAAAGAATATTTTAATATGGTGGGGTTTTTTAAGAGGTACAATAACACAACACGAAGTTTAATTTATTTATTTATTTTTCTCTGTAAATCTCACTGTAAGTCAAAGAATGCACAGGAGAACTCCCATGAGCCTCCTGTGCTTGTTGAGTTATTTCATCTTATACCTCTTCAGTTTGTTCATATACTATGCCAAATTCTACCCTTTTCTTGTATGCCAGCAGATTAAATGTTAGGTCATGAGACAAGAAAATTTCTTAACTCCTCCCTTTGGGGGCAAGTATCCCTGAGTGAGCGTTTGCTAACTCAGCTCATGCTCTCTGCAGTATAAACTCCAGTTTTAAGATCTGGGGATGGCCAAGTTGATCGTTATGCAATTCACTGAATTCAACCAGATTTCATAGTATAGTTACTTGGAAGTTAGCCTAGTCTTCAATAGCTCTGAAGACTCCAGTTCTGAATTAAAAAAAAACAGGGAGGTTATCAGGGGCAGGAATGTTCATTTGGTGGCTGATCCTTGTCAGGAATTGTGACTGAAGGCAGATGATCTCTGTTCATTCACTCTAAGGGATTTCCTACCTTCTCTAATTTTCTTGCTCCCAAGCCTAGCAGGATTTCTTCTCTTAAAACGTCTTCAAAACTTCGGGCTAATAAAAGTTCTAAAAAAAATCCTAATAAAAGTCTTCAGACTAATAAAAGATTAGTCTGTGCCTCAAAACTGAAGTGCAAAAGGAAGACCAAGAGAAGCGATGCTATACTTTTAATCTAATTTCTAACTGATGAGGTGAATTAAATTAAAACTCAGCATCTCTTGTATGTGATCGGTTTGTTATAGGCTATGAAGGTTAAAAATATTAGGCACTCATAAAGAGCCTGTGCTAGAAATCTTCGAGGAAGTTTCACAAGTCTGCGTACAGACTTCTCTGTCATCTTATATATTTGAGATGAAATACATGTTTGATAAATTAGGAAATAGATTTTTTTTTTGTAAACAATAAAAAGATTGTAATTGCTAAGGAAAAGAGTAAGAACAAAAAGGGGAAAGACAATCACAGCAGCAAACACACAGAAAATACAGGACAGAAGTGAAAGAAAGTAGCAAAAAGCGTATGAAAGTAATTTTTACATTTCCTAGAGATGTTTCTCTTGTCATTTGAAGCTTAAAACTCATGAAACAAGAGGTGTGAAAGTTACACTCTGTAGGATAGCAGTACAAAACATATATTGGAGTGGAAGTCTCTTTCACAAAGAGATTTACTTACAAACCGGATAGTGAGCTGCCCTGGTATGCAGAGTGGTATTTTAGGTTATCTGGGTAAATCCTGCACTAGGACAATATTAATATAGTGTCTCGCTGTTCAAATATACCTTCTGGCACTGATCCTGTGAACTCTGTGCCTTGTGTTCAATAACACATACATTAACTATTTCATTGAATTACGACTTTGTCTAGGTTTAATTTAAGTCTATACATACAGTTTGAAATAGGAAATCCGTGAACATTATGATGAAAGCCTTAATTAGAAACACAGAGGGAAGTATGGTATTTATTAAATATCTGTTGGGTGCATCCTTAATTCAGGAGAGATAATGGCAAAGTCTTACTGTGTTCAGTAGGGCCAGGCTTCTAAAAACATTTGAGTTAAATTATTGGCTTGTGTTCAATGAAATGGATTTTTGTGTGTCTGTTTGAGTTTATGCATGTATATAATCTATATTTATTAACTGATATATGCAAAGTGCATATGAATTTCTGTTATAGCATCTTTTAGTGTCACAGAAATGTATTTTGATCCTTTCCATAAATCTGTTTCCTGGATTTCTTGGATACCTACCACTGTTCCTGAAACAAGAGCCTAGTGCCAGGCCAACAGACAGCCGGGAGAATTTGCATGAGAATTATTCCCACAAAAGTGATGTTGCTTAATCCACTAGACATAAACTACTGTCAGAAAATCCCTCCACCTGTATGCACAAAAAAAAAAAGGAAAAAAAAAGACCAAATTAGCAACTTTTTTTTTCCTTTTTTTTTTTTTCCTCCAAGGTTGGAATTATTATTATTATATTTCATTTATTATTACAGAAGATACTGCAGTCTCCCTGCAGTACCTTGCAGGTACTGTCTTTGTGTGTGCAGTGGTCAGCCACACCAGCCTTTTACTTGACACACTGCCAACATGGCTTTATGAATTAAGCCATCTTTTCAATGTAGTATTTGTACTATTCAATGGTATTACACCTGAGTACATTACTGTTGAAATTGATTAAGAAGCAAATTTGAGGGGGAAAAAAATTGAGAGGCTGTATGGTCTGAACCTAGAAGAAGTTTAAACTATATCACTGAGAGAACATTTTACTAAAAACGTACAAGTAATATCTCCTGGGGAGGACTTGTTGGCATATGTAAGTACAGATGGTGATTTGGGATCTCCCCCTGGCCCTTGCCACAAGTCTTTGGTTAGCTGCTGTTAAAATGAGATTTAAAGAATTTGCAGTTTGCTAAAAAAAAAAAAAAATATATATATATATATAAAGAAAGGGGAAAAAAAAAAGAAATATTTACCTTTGTCAATTAGTTGACCTAGGCAAATGCTATTTCATAAAGAAATTTTTTATTACTTTTATGTTAAGGGTAGGGTTGCAATTAAATTCGTTGGAAGGTTTTTTTTTTTCACTGTTCGTTCATCTGTCATATGAAGGAAATAAATATTAAGAGATGTAAGATGTATTGGGCTACAATAGCATAGAGTAATATATTGTGCCCTTTTTAAATTTTAGAGGCTTTTTGGGCCTTGGTGCTTCACAGGTTAATATTGAACAAAAAGATGAACATTCAAATGAGAAGCTAATCTGGATGCGAATGAGTATGACTTCAGTACCCCTTTAAAGGTGGTGGGAAATAAGTGATTCTTTAGTAATATTGAAGTTACCCACACAGAAAAACAAAACACAATATGAAAGTGAAATAGAAGCAAGAAAACTCATTATGACCAACTAGTAAAAGAGATGGGAAAAATATTTGGAAGTAATGGCATGCAGAATAGAGCTTATTCTGACATATCATATTAAACAGTGCTTTGCCTGAAGTAGAAATGATAAATCATCCCCTATTTATGAAATAATAGTAGATGTGCTTGAAATGGCTAGAAAGAGTGGGAGGTTTAAATAGACTTTGTGCTGCTTGTGCTGAGGAAAGTTCAATGCTGTAATGGATTATGTAAATAAAGTAATATAGATAGTGTTTCAATAGGGAGGTGACAAAGTCTAATAATTGTAAAATGTTGTCAATTTTCTTTGCAAAAAGACAAGTTTGCAAAGTAATTCTACTTTGTTTCATAAATATACTGGGTCTTGAGGTGAGACAGTTGTGCGGATTGTGCTTATATCAACTGAGGTGCAAAGAAGCAGTAACATTCATACCCTCATTTTTATTTTAGCAGTATACATTAACACTATCAAGATTTTAGTCCTTATGGAAGAAATATTTACAAAAGTAATATTTGTAAAAATATTACAAAAATATTTGTAAATGCAAGGAGTGAAGAAATTATTATTGTATATTAATAAATTGAGACCGATTACCTCATCAAAATAGTATTTTTAGACAAATCAATTTTCACTTAACAGCTCTCAGAGAATTGTTATTACATGTCTGCTTACTGAGCAGTCTTGTGCAATGTGAGCAAATCTGCATTCTTGTGCAGCACTCTTCTCAAAAATATGATACAGATCTTGTTTTTTGCTCCAGTGAATGAGCCAGACCAGGTCAATGTTGATGGTCAATGTTAAACTTGTGTTTATTAAGTTGTGTCAGAGCACAGCTTTGCATGCATGCAGGGAAACCATGCATCTCTGTGGAATGGTTACATACGTTTATCTTTAGTGTAGTTTTGTACCTGTGAGATACGTATGTGTGTGGAGAAGCCCTGGAAAGTGCACGGTACTTAATCCCAACATTCCCTAAATGATGAAGTCTTTTGGGTTCCTATTTGCTTGCCACAGTTTTCAAAATCCATGTAACACCCTAGGCTGCTGAGGGCTTAATGATCTCCTGCTACTTGTGCTATTAGGCAGTTTCCAGCCGGATTCATTTGCAGATTCCAGTACTCTTTGCTGAGGAGTAAGCCCTGGGGGCTTTAGTTGCACTCCAAGAAATTAAAGCTATGGTTTTGTAGTTGTGCTCATCAGTTTGTTTTCTTTTATCTAAATAGTCAGAGTCAGACCACAAGTACAGACTAGAACAGAAACTTCCCAATTTATTTGGGTGAGGCCAAATAGAAATTCGAGTCAGTGGCTTGAAGGGAATTTGCCAAAATTGCAAATGAGATCTGTTATAAACTATTGAAGTCATTGCTGTTGAAAAGGTCTGTAGCCTTTTGCAGAGGTCAGTGAGGGCTACAAGCACTGAACGCATTTGGATTCGATCAAAATTTCTTAACAAATATGTCACAGAGAGAAGGAAAATGTGAGAAGAAAGAATTTCCCTATTTTCTTCTTGAAAATATCCATCTAACTAAACATCAGTAGGATGACACACCTACTGTATATATTTCTACTTCTTATCTAGAAATAAGGTCATATTCTTATGAAACATGAGAGGGATTTAGTCATATAAATAAATCAAAGCACATAAATAATTTTCATTGAAAAGTCTTAGCTATAGCTTGTAAGTTAAGAAATAGTTTTCCTGTTTCTTTTTAATACTTTCTCTACTTCATGAAAACAAAATAGAAAAGTCTTTCATAAATTAAACCATTTGGAGACTTTTTTCCTGTGTACGTACAAGGTTACTGAATATTGATGAAATTTTATATTAGAGGTTACAACCTCAAAATACAGCACAATTTCCTTCTAGATCAAAAACCTGACAACCAATCTGCTTTTCTTCCAGTTTACAGATTATTGTTTTATTTTGTTTCTACTCATGCTGATATAAAACCCTGATGTGTTGATTTTCACTCTTACTGTATTTTACAAAATAAGGCAAGGCCAACCGTACAAATAATGAAAATGTCTATTCTGGTCATATAGTAATGATATTTAATAATTCATAGATTTTCCTAGCAGGCTGGGATCAGCAGGTCATGATGTCTGACCTCTTCCGAAAAATAAGCACAAGAATTTCATTCAGGAAGTCTTTCTCTAGGAATATTACAGCTATGAAATAATATGTCACTCATAATATAATATACGATTTTGCTACTTCAACCCAGATGGATCAGATCACTTTTCTTTATGTAATGAAGCCTTATGTGAAATAGGTAAAAATTTATTCCAAGTATTAGGAAGCTTGGACCTTATCTGGGGTAAAATGCGTGCTGTGAAGGGCTTGAGGATACTTAGCAATATAATTAGCATACTAAGGGAGAAAGCGCTAGGAGAGGTTGCAGATCACTAGTAATGGTGTCAAGGGTTAAAATTTTTCAAGCACTTTTTAGTAACAATCCTAGTTTCAGGAGTATCTTACACACCTTCTAATTCTCTCTCATCATCTAATTGTTTTAAATTATAGAATATAGTACTTAATTACTTAGGACACCTTCTAAAGTTTACCTGCCATTTCTTAGACTATTCTCTAGGAGTTTTGAAGATTACAGGTGGTCAGATCCTATATTTTGTGTGCTTCTAAAAGAAAAGGATACAGAACAAAAGTGCTTTTTGTAATAATTTTACTATTTTTTTTACTAATACTTTACTAATTTACTAATTTACTTTACTTTTACTAATATTTTACTAATTTTACTAGCACAGGAGATTGCCCTCTCCCCTCCTTTTCACCATTTCATGGAGCAAGACACTCTTCCAACTTTTTTTCATTTAGATAGACCACCAGAAAAAAATAGTTAGAAAGATATTTATTTATTTATTTATGAATACTGTGAATAGCGCAACCTCAATGCATACAGAGCTTTATTATTATTACTTTTTCTGGGCTGTGCCTTATACATTTAGCATATGTTCTCTCATGCTATGTATTCCTGTCTCATCTGAGCCTTGCTTTATCCCATTTCCCACCTATGCCAAAGCAAAGGCTGCGGAACACACTTTTTGGAGTTCTGTGGCTGAATGTCTGCTGTGGATCAAGTGTTCTTTGAATTTGAATCTGAGGTGGACTATCTAATCTAATCTTGGGGGTATCACATAACTATTGGTTCATAAAAAATATTCTACTTAACTTTCAGCATGAGTTTCAGCTGCACACATGTAATTTGCATGTAGTAATGTGTTTGAAACCTTAAGACGACTAAAATAATATTTCCTTGTTTAGAGTATTACAAATATACAAGAAAGAGATGGATTTCTGATGAATTTCTAGTTTTGCTTGTGTTAGGAAGATAACTTCAGGCTTCACAATACTATAAATGTTTTTGTGACTGATAAATGTGTGAGGTGTTGCAAGAAGAAAATTAATTACCTAAAAATATAGCACTATATGCTTGTTTTTGGACTGTTTGGTCTCTGTTGATGTCAGTATAACCTCTATTCAAGTTTTGAACTTTTTCCCTAAGAAGCACTGTTTGGACCTTGATACTAAGATCCTAAACATATAGATGTTATTTTTTGTAGGTGATTAAATCCAAAGAAAACATGAATTTCTAGAAAATAAAAAATAAACAAGAGAAGCAAACAAAAAGCACTTTTGTCTATATTTCTGTAATTACTTCCCGGATTCTGTCATTCTGTGAATGTAGTACTGAATCAGTTACCTGCTTTGGTTGCCTCATTGCGTACGCATACTTTAGAAAATTCTTGGCTACTCTCATTTACTCTTTCTTTTCCCTTTGTCTCTAAAACCAAGGACTTTGCAGCATAGACTCCCTCCCACCTGTGTCAGTGACTGAATTTTGAAACAACTCTTTCATGCTCATGTTTTTTTAAAAATGCTGCTACCAGCTAGAACTTACTCACTGATATGCTGATACATGTCTTGGAAATATGGGAAATAGCAAGAACAGTTGAGGTATGCTTCCAGTCAAGTCTGGAAACTAGTTTTGCATTATATGATTATTGACAGGTATTTTAGAGGCAGTAAGGGGATTAGGCATTTGGCTCCAAATGAAAACAGCAGAAGCTGGCACAGAATCCTGGAATATCAGAGCCTGTGTGAATTCTACTTTGTTAGCCAGTTTTGAGTTGCTATTGTCAGTCAGACTGTTATCTTACTCTATCGTCTTCTTCATCTTAACAATTTTTCTTCAATTATTTATGAAATTACTATTTTCATACCTGTTGCTGTTCTCCAATACATTGTATTCCTGTCTTTTTAAACTTCAGCTAATTTCTACCTCTTCTAGTCTGTATTTGTGACAAATAACATGGTTGAATTTATGTACTGCAAACATAAAAGTGCAAAAATGTACTTAAATAAATATCTTAGAACAGGGGCTTAGCTTTTACCGGGAATGATCTTATAAGTAGCCTGTACTTTTCTTGATGGGTGCTAGGTTTCACGTTGGGATATGATTATATGAACAAGATAACCAATTGTCTCACATAAAAGCAAACATTCACTTTAAAATATACGTATTTACCTGAAATCTGTTTGAGGCTTTTTCCTGAAGAGAACTGGAATACATAACAAAGTAGTGATGTGTTCATGCATTTGAGTAGCCTTATCTTCTCTAGCGTCAAGTACTTTTTCCTTGCTGTTATTCCTCTGGTGGTATACATGCACTGAACTGTAATCTCATTGATTCAACAACTATTTTTTTTTTTACCTTTATGGTTCCATGTACACTTTTGTGTATTAAAAGCCATGTAAGCCTAAAAGTACAGAAGTAATACAATCTGTTCTGCCACACTGGTTTTAAAAGGGATAACATTACACTGCCTGTCGCCTGTCACCTTTGTGAAGTATTGTTCTGCCAGTAGCCATTGATTTTTGTGAATCATTTGGGGGCTTATGGAGAGTAGTGAGTTGGAAAATGTCAAGACACCAATCATAAAGTGTTATGTTGTAGTTTTGTTCACAACTAGTAATCATTTTTACCAATAAAACATTTTTACTGTGTACTCTTATACTGCTGTCAACTGTTGAAAGGCCTGACTGTAGAACATAGACTGGGCACGCTGTATCAACAAGTCTACGTCTGTTTTCAACTAGCCCATGTAGCCAAAGAAATGTTTGTGATTTTCCTTTTTGAAAGGACTTAGGCTATAAATATGCATTTAAACATGCTGATGAAAATCTGGAAGCATGTGAGGGAAAAAAAATGGAAAAAGTAAGGGATTTCAATGGGTAACACAAATTTGAATTCTGGTGGTATTGTTACTACTTATATCCCAGCAATGAGAGTTTTCAGAGTATAGTGCTGAAGCATCATTAGTTCAGAAAAAAAGAAACCAAGAAACCACAATAGTAATGTAAATGGCGATAATTTTTAGGGAGAGATAAGGGAATCTAGTTTGGGTTTTCATGTTAACTATCGTACATTTTTCTTTTTATCTTTTTTTTTTTTGCTTGTTATGTCTATCATGTAAACAGAGTGATAGTTAAAACAGTATTTTAGGTATTTTAGGCCACTTCTCAATGCTTTTTCCCTCTGTAAGGGCTTTAGTATCAAGTAGTAGTATCAAGTTGTATCAAGTTATTAGGCTTGAGTCCTTAATGAGACAATGTTCCAGTGGCAAAATCCCTGCAGCAAGACCGAACTGTATCTCACTTAACTGTAGTTACCTCATCAACTTTTATAGAGTTGCAAAAGGAGATTGGTCCGTTTATCTTCATAGATCTCTAGACACCATTAAATTGGGCATGATTGTTATTTTTTTGAATGAATGTAGTGGTAAGTAGAAACTCAGATATTTTTTTTTTTTTCAGAATCCTTCAGCTAGTAAGTTCTAAGAAGCGTCTGTATTGGCAATCCTAATGATGTGTAGTGTCATACTCTGTATTTGATAGGAAATGCTACTATAATTTCTAATTTCACTGTTTCCAAAAGACAAAAAGCAAGGACTCAGAAGAGTAGAAGAGTAGTGAGTTTAATAAAATAAGATTACTCAAATTAATATTAGCTTTGTAGTTTGTATGTGTTTAAGACCATACAATAGAGAAAGTAATAATGATAAAAAGCATATAAGTTGTTTGTTATCATTAATTCTTTTAAACGTTTATTTTAAGCCTGTTGTTATTAGTCTGTAGTTGAGGAAGATGTATTGTTCCGTCTTTGATAACAAGGACTTGGTGTCTAAAGGTACTGTGAACGTGAAGAAGACAAGAGGGAGAGGTGTTTGGCAATTCATTCAGAAGGGAGATGGAATACATCTGTGATGGAAAGAATTAGTTGATGGTAAGGGTTTTCTAAATGCTGGAAATAACTCTTTTACAAGCATTACTCTTTTACAGTATTTTCTGAATGTATTTGAAAATCTTTTTTGGAACATGTCAACTCATTTAGTAGATGTCATTTTTAAGGTTCAAAAAGCTTGGCATATAAAATTCAGCTTGGACTGGAAAATCTAGAGCAGCTTTTCTGGCAGATACTCCCAGCAACATCACAGAAAACTTCCATACTATAGGTGATGAGGTTTTAACACAGTTGTCTTAGTGCTAGATTTATTTGTAGACACTATCACCTAGTCATTTGGCATTAGTGCAAGTTGAGAAAGAAGGAATTAAGTTCATGTGAACAAGTATATACATTTTGACAAAAGGATCTAAGTTTGAGCAGATACAGCATGAACCTACTTACCTACTTTTGCAGCAGCAATCTAGGCTGTTTTCTTGACAAGGACATAGAGCTCTATTTTATTTATTTATTTATTTATTTATTTTACATTGTGAAAGCCTTGAGAGAAGACTATGCATTAACCATTGAATCAGTGATAATGTTCAGGTTAAATGTGCTGTTTGGTTTTCATGGAGAGTTCCTGCCAGTAGTGGAAACAGAAGGCAAAGGTTATGTACCTCATTCTCAAACCAGATTTCTCAGAGACTATGGACAAGCCAGTTCTTCTGTACACACATTCTTCAGGAATGTTAGGAAGAATGAAAATACCTGCTCATGGTCTTTAAAAGAAAAATGCTTATTTAATAAGATATTTAGGTTTCACTTCACCTTTCCCACTGATTTCTGGAGTCCTTAATTGTTAATATCACGATAGTATACCGTTTGTCTTAATGCTGTTATCTGTCACATAATAATGTTTATCAAGTGGAAGCCTTTTTTTGCCTAGGATGTAACTTCTTGAAGATTTACTCTTTGACTTTTTCTATGCTCCTGGAAAGCAAATACGTGATCTCTGCAACTGCTGCCATTTGGAAATGATGACTTGTAATTCTTTCAGTCTGAGGACATTTTTTTTTTTTGTTCTTTTACTATAACGGGTCATTCACAGAGCTCCTTATCAGAGATTACAACCTAGCTGTGCTAGTATGAAATAAGTGTAAAAGATTAAGATAGAGCACTTCATCTAAAGAGTTTGCAAAGAGGAGGATATATGCTGGGACTGTAGCTTGGGCAGGTGTTCCTGGGCTAGCTGCAAACCACTCACTCAGCTCAGTGACCTGTCTGGCTACCACACCTGGGGTCTCACACTGGGAGTAGGAAATATACCTCCCATATTATCTCCACCTGGTGTTGTGTGCATGGTCCATTTTCTTTTTAACACTGATTTCTCCAGTTCATTCTGTTAAAGATAGTTCCCTTGGTATTTACTCAGTTTTGGTGTTTTGCAGCCTGTGCTAAGCTCTGTATTTACCTAGTCTAAAACTTGACATACATATACATAACCAAGATTTTGTTTCTGTGAAGTAGTTTCCTGTTAAAACCTTTGTGTTAGTTGCATAGTTTTACTGTCATGTATTAATGCCGTGTTGCTTCTAAGACAAGTAGTTTTTTCAGACTAGTGTGAAATGAATGGATTTGTTTTAAGTCGGCGTGCATGACAAAGGATACAAAATGAATTGCAGTCTCTTTTGGTTTTGAACTGTGAAGTCTAGAGATGTTTGAACAGTATTTGTTAAACATTTTAGGAAAAACGTTGCATACTCTATTGCAAATATATTGCTGATATTTTTCAGAGTTTAAGGATATTTAACACCACTTACATTTGGGTGCATACTATTTTGTAGAGTCATGTAGAACACAGAAGAAAGCTATTGCTTTTCTACAGAATTGACAAACCACCCACAGACCTGAATAAATTGGATTTATGTAATAAATAGCAGGAATAGTATTTATGATACCAGAGTTGGAAAAAAAAAAATGTATAGGAAGAAATCCACTCTGTTAATCAAATTCAGACAGTGACTGGGGAGATGTACGTACCTGAATATTTTTACAGAATGTAAATAGGACTTTCAGGCACTTCTAGCGTTCACAAAATCTTTGTTAAATTTGTGGTGCTCAAGTTTATGCCTCTGGGCATGCTCAAAACCAGTTAGTTTTGACAGGAATTGCTCTACATCTGGCTTGTTTTTCATTTCCTTTGAGGTTCACTGAATTGACATTGCCCTGACCTCTTTACCTGTGGAACCAGCTGTTACGAAGATGCTAGATGTGTTCTTTCAGAGAGTCACTGACGAAATACTAAGGAGCAGTTTCATTTGATTCTTTCTTACTACCATCTCTTTAAACTTGACAGATGTATTTCTAACAGTTTCTTTATTCAGTGTTCTGGTAGTCAGATAATATTCCTCCATTTGTACACATCTGTTTTCTGCTGGACAAAAGGCCATAACTGACCTGACAGAAAACTTTGGAAAAGATGAATCACGGGCTTCTGCTCTGTCCAGGCAGTCAATGCTCTGGAAGCTAGCCTAGGAAACCTCCATTTCAGTCCTTCTGGCATAGTGAACATGAAACCTGACATCCAAGGAGAACTCCTTGACTTAAGTCAGTATTGTGAGAATATTTCATTCCCATCTGTTCAAGCTCTTCTGTTTAAAATGGTCAGAAAATCAGTGTAGCATTCAACACTTCCTGAAAGATTCCCTGTAGCTTTGTGGTTGAATCATGAAGAAGAGTAAAAACATGTACGTCAAAACTGTCAGGCTGTGGAGGGATGGCAGAGGGACTTCAAAATGTTCTATGTAAGTTCTTACAATGAGGCTTTGGAACAGAGGCATAGCACCTCATGGATTACTCTGTCAGCTGATATGTACAAGTATTTCATGTTCCTCTAATGATTTAAAGTGTGTTCTACCTTAGCATGAATTTCACAAAAGAAGCTATCTAAATGAGTGTCTTCCAAATAGGAAGAGCTGATTTTTGTTGTTACCGTGATATGTGCAGCTTAGGATCACCATCTGTACTCTTTTGCTACCTCACATAAATTATCAGTTGTTTAATTTAGCATTTTTCTCAGGTCACTTATTTCCACATACGGAGGTAGCAGCTTTACCAGTAGATAATAGAAAGTTATTAACTTGTTTCACCTTACATTCCCACAACCACATGCTACTATTTCTTACAATAACCTTGACTCCAGTAATGTGTCCCTTTGTGGGATCTTTGTAGTATGTTGTGTAATTATCCTGTGACTACGAAATGAATGTAGGCTGGCATTGCATTATCCTGCTAATCTAATGTGGTGATTGGAGTGTTGTTTGTATGATACCTTCCCACATTTCTCATCTGATATGATTCAGTTTAAAATTAACTATTTCCTTTTTCTACAACGCTGATGGATTCTGCTCCACTACACAGCCAGTGTAGGAGTAGGGAAATGTCTGCAAAAGTGCTAAAACATGAGTGTTAAAATGGAAGGAAACAGCATTAACTTCAAGGCGTTAAGGAAATACTATGAGCAGCAGAGTCAACAAAAATCTAAATATTCTTGGGGTTTCATTTCAGTGGTTTTAATATGGCAGTTCAAAATAATAATTTTTTCTGAAATGTTTTAACATAATATGACTACAGGTCATATTTTAAAGGCACTTTTTCAGGTCATTTTTAAAGCTACTGAAAAAAAAAAGACAAAAGAAACCCCAGCAAACAGGTTTATTTTATTTTTAATTATGCATTTGTTTCACATTTGCTGTATTCTGAATACTACAGCCTTTTTTTGTAAATTCCAAAGTAAATTAAATGTAGCATAGATCATTCAAAAAAAAAAAAAAGAAAAAAAAAGAAAAGGAGGCTGAAAACTAAAATGTAAAACTAAAAAACATATCCACCATGGGCATTTAAATTCTTGTTGGTGTTTGGGGCTTCTTTCAAGATTATTCCCCTAATAGGGTATCTGCAAGAAGATGGCAGAAAACACAATTTGTCATCCATGGGAAAATTTTGTGGCAACACTCCTGTATATAGATCTTTTTCATGTGTTGTGTTTTGAAGTAAATGTCCAAATTTTTGGTAATGCAAATCAGCCTCTTGAAATCAAAATTTATGGAGTTTAGCTGATAAAACCATTTGAGAGTCTGATGTTGCTTTTCAAGATGTTCCTCATTATTCATTAAAAGATTCAGTCATAATTGTTAAGACAGAGATTTTTAGTGATTGTTAAAAATACAATAGTTTCTGGAAGATGGAAAGATGAGAAAAGATAAGACGGTACCATTAACAGATGGAAATCTATACGTAGATAAAACTTTCTGATAACTGAAGTGGAATAGAGGTAATATATGCCCCTACTATTTTCCCATATTTAACAGTAGTGATTACAAATTCTTTGGTGTGTCTTGGAAAAGGTCAGCATGTAGCTTATCTTTTGTTGCACTGAGACACACATTTCATACCATGAGAATGGTGTTCAATCTGTCTTCTCTTATGGTGCTCTGAAGAACTTCAATAAAATGAAGATTGTATCTGTCAGAGATGAAAGGAATGCTTTTATGGATCAGTGTAATCAAATGCATTGGTTTATGAACCCAAAGTCCTTTAGATGGTGCCACAAATATTTATGATGTCCTTGAGCATTTGATTTTACACTGGATCTGTAAATTAGCAGAAAGATGTGTAAAAATTCATACAGTCAGACAGTTCCCTCCTGGCTACACACACACAGTAGCTCAGGAGCATAAACTGTTCCTGCTGAGGTCAATCATAATTTATGCTATTTTGCCTCTGCATCTGCTGTTCTGAGGAAGAATATAAAGAACATTTACATTTGAAGAATATTTTCCCTCTCATCATATCAAACTTCATTCACTTTGGGAAACCTGTTGCTATAAATGATAATCTGAAGAACTTCAGCTGAAATTGGCAGGTCACAGAGGAAAAATGCTTCAGCTGGTGTTTTTGAAAAAGCTGAAAAAAATGACCACAGCCTTGACAAGTGAACCTTAGAGATCCGCAGAGGTGTTGTTGTTGAGGATTTTTTCTGTGGATTTCACTGTGTAAAAATGTAAAGCAAAAATACATGATGTCAAAAGATTATTTTTTGTTTTTCCAGTGCCACACTAAAAATGTAGAGACAAAAATTGCAAAACAAAACACCTAAATTACGGTTTCTAGAGCAACTTGAGTACAATTCTGTTGCATTAAAAATTTCCCATTGATAGCTGAGTGGAGTTAAAAGACCTGCTTATGACTTTGAGAGTTTTAAGTGGAGTTGAGACCCTCCTCCATTTGCATTTGATAGTTCTTGAATTGGGTTTTGCTCTTTGAAAAAGCTAGGTAGCTTTTGGCAGAGAAGCCATTTAATGATATCATTATTCTGAAGGCTTTTTACTGTTCTTTGGGCTGTAATATTCTGGATTTAGTGAAGGTCCATGTAATTTGCGAACACCACCTACTTGGTGTGTTTCATTGAAATGATAACATACTTCCCATTTTCAATGATGTGGTATAAAGTTTAATGACAGAATTGCTAAAAAAAAAAAAAAACCAAACAACTTATTACTATGATTCTGCTGAGTAATTGTTGTTCAAAGGTACTGAATAGTCTAGGCATCTTTTTATTCTACCTAAATATTGTTAAAAATGAAGTGAATGACATTTTCTGCAGCAACATGCCTGGTGTTGAATTTCTCTTTGGTGTAGTCAAGGAGCCTGTACAAAGGATGTGTTTTGTACTCACTTCATAAGGAGACAGAGTACTGCAGAAGCACAGTTGCACTGCTGAAGTACACGTGGGAGTCCTGCTTCCGGAGATTAACCCCAGGAGAGGATGTGAGAGCAACAGAAAATTTCTATTCTTTGGAAGCCCTCGGACATTCCTTTACTGGGATGCCTGCTACTGAATCATGTGTACTGTACCAATCTACAATGCCACAATCAGAAAGTTTTTGAGTCTTTTTATTTACATTCATGGAAATCCATTTTATCAAGTATTTCTATCTAATAGTTTTAGGTTTACTACCATCCCTGACAGTATGAGCAACTCTAAGCAGCTCAAGTAACATTACTTGGAACAGGAATGACAGTAGAAACTGAGCATCCAAATTCTTTTCTAGTATAAATTTATTGGGCTGAGACATCATTAATTTCTGTAGGCTACATCATTAGATCATCAAGGTCTTAAGTGATTTTTTTTGTCATTTTCAGGAACTCGAAATATAACTGTTCAGACAAAATGTCTTCATTTTGTCTTCAAAATGTCTGCTTTTATATCTTCAAAGTGTATTATAAGTGAATGGACAAGGCTAGTTAATGTTTGTAAACAGAGACCAAGGTGTCAGCAGTCTCTATGACTGTAAGTACATAAGAATTTCTTTTCTTTCCCTAGAAGCGACTGATAAGTGATACATCCTGAAATAATACAGTGAATCTAAAATATAATGAAAACAAAAACAAACAAACAAAAAAACAAAGATAAAACAAAAAAAGCTCACAGAATGAGTATTTATGTTTGAAACTGATAGGTAACTTTTAGCAGATAGCTACAAGAGGACTGATGGCTAAAAGTATGAAAGGATGTGATGTTTTGATGTCTGTATCCCATGGCCTTTTAACACATCAAGGACTAAGTTCCCTTAAGCTGTAGTCAGTGCCACACACGCTTAAAAACAGACACGGACCTATATGTTAATTTTTATACAAGCCATTAGGATGAATTTTTGCAAAGTGCCAGGAGGTGTAGTCTGAAAAGTCTAATTTAAAACAGCTAGGACTAGCTAATGCTGATTTAAACTAACTAAAATCCTGACAGTGTACTGCCAGGAGAAAGAAGCATGTACAAAAATCCTAGGTTTATATTCCAATCTTATTCCTTCATATGCTGAGGAATTAATTCTGCGATAGTTAATCTCTCAGGAATTTCTTTTTTTTCCAATATATGATTGTAAAAGCAGAATAATCATTAGAAAAAAAAAAAATCCAAGTCAACTCAACCTTTATAAGACATAGGGGAAAACTGAAATTCATAACATTGAAAAGATGTATTTTGGTGCTAGAAATTGCTTCTGATCTTGGTGACAATGAACACATTCTACGGCTTCTCTTTTGTGTAGTTGTAACATTTTAAGTATGTTTTTTAAGCTGATTAGAGTCATCATGGGGCACTTGCAGGGCAACCAGGCGATCAGGCCCAGTCCGCATGGGTTTATGAAAGGCAGGTCCTGCTTAACTAACCTGATCTCCTTCTGTGACAAAACAATGCGCTTGGTGGGTGAGGGAAAGGCTGTGGAAGTGGACTACCTTGACTTCAGTAAGGCTTTTGACACTGTTTCCCACAGCATTCTTCTCAAGAAACTGGCTGCTCTTGGCTTGCTCCTCAAGAAACTTGGCTGCTCTTTAATATCTTTATTGATGATCTGGATGAGGGGATCGAGTGCACCCTCAGTAAGTTTGCAGATGACACCAAGTTAGGTGCATGTGTCAGTCTGCTCGAGGGTAGGAAGGCTCTGCAGGAGGATCTGGACAGGCTGGACCGATGGGCTGAGGCCAACTGTATGAAGTTCAACATGGCCAAGTGCCAGGTCCTGCACCTGGGGCGCAACAACTCCAAGCAGAGCTACAGGCTGGGAGATGAGTGGTTCGAAAGCTGCCTGGCAGAGGAGGACCTGGGAGTATTGGTTGATAGTCGGCTGAATATGAGCCAGCAGTGTGCTCAGGTGGCCAAGAAGGTCAACAGCATCCTGGTTTGCATAAGAAGCAGTGTGGCCAGCAGGGCTAGGGAGGTGATTGTTCCCCTGTACTCGGCTCTGGTGAGGCCACACCTCGAGTACTGTGTTCAGTTTTAGGCCCCTCGCTAAAAGAAGGACACGGAGGTGCTCGAGAGAGTCCAGAGAAGGGCAACGAAGCTGGTGTGGGGTCTGGAGAACAAGTCTTAGGAGGAGCAGCTGAGGGAGCTGGGGTTGTTCAGCCTGGAGAAGAGGAGGCTCAGGGGAGACCTTATCGCTCTCTACAGGTACCTTAAAGGAAGCTGTAGAGAGGTGGGGGTTGGTCTATTCTCCCATGTGCCTGGTGACAGGACAAGGGGGAATGGGCTAAAGTTGTGCCAGGAGAGGTTTAGGTTGGATATTAGGAAGAACTTCTTTACTGAAAGGGTTGTGAGGCATTGGAATAGGCTGCCCAGGGAAGTGGTTCAATCACCATCCCTGGAGGTCTTTAAAAGATGTTTAGATGTGGAGCTTAGTGATATGGTTTAGTGGAGGACTTGTTAGTGTTAGGTCTAATAACTCAAAAAACAGGATTGGTTTAAGCTTTTTTTTATTAATTTCAACTCTTCCTGATATTTATCACTAAATAAAGATTGTCTGTGCAACCATTACGAGGAAAAGAAACTCATTTTTCTTTATATCACTTCCAAACTAAAGATTTGCGTGTGACCAAAGTGGCCAATTTAGAAAAATGTTAAAAGTTGTTTTAAAATTCACATTTGTAGTCTTATCTCCAGTCTCCTTCTTTTTTTTTTGTTTCTTGTTTGTTTCTAAAGAACAGGAAGAAAAAAATTATCAGTTTAAATTATTAAAATTCACCTTTTTGATACACAGTATGACTGGTGGTTTGTATTAGCAATGGGCTTTGTTCATTTGAATTCAATGAAGAACACATTTCCTCGTTAAATTTTTATTTTAATATCTAGCTCCCAAAGCTTATTTAATGTCAACCTACAAAGAAAAAAAAAGAAAAGAGAAAGAGGCAATTAGCTTTTCTTGTCTCTCTTTTGCTTTAGCCTGGTTTTTATTGTCTAGTTAGTTCTCCTAGGCGGCATACGCCATACTTTATTCTAAAAACTATTTTATAGCAAGCTTTTCTCTTTTTTTTTTTTTTTTTTTTTTTTTAAGCAAGTTTATTTGGCAGCAAAATGAATAGTGAAGATTTCTTTCGTATTTATTTTGCTATGTTGATGTGCTATCTCAGGGCAAGGAATGTTAGCAGTAGAAAATATGAAGTGTTGGAAGTGTATGAGGATGCCGAAGTTGTCATTATGTTTAATGAACAGGAATGAATGTTGGTCATTTTACTTTTACATATAAATTGTTTCATATTAATACTTATAATCAGGAAACTGTGCTTAATCTCCCTTTATGAAGAAGTTAGGCAGCCTGACATCAATGTTGTGAAGTGCTCAACAACTCCAAGAAATACTGAACTCTTTAAGCTGTGGAAACAAGAGTCTTTGTGATATAAGTATCATTTCTGTACAAACTCTAATGAAGAGAGACATAATATATATATATATATATTTATAAACTTCTATTTTATTTTTAAAAGGCAGTTTGTCTGAAGAAGTGCCATTTACTGCAGAATGCCAAAACAAAAGAATGCAAATTATACCGGAGTTTACCATTTTCAGCATGAATGTTGTTATTGCTTATAGAATGAAAATTTTGCTATTTGCACTCATTTTTACATTTGTGATGTTCAGCATTTTTTTAATTTCATTGTCTTTATAAATAATAAACAAAACAACGTGCTTTCTATTCTGTACTCTAATTGAGTATAGCATATAATAGCATCTATTATAATACATTATGTGAATTCATTACATGAATTGCTCCAAATGTTATATACTATATTCCACTATTTCAAGAGGTTCACTGGAACAAAAAATGTATATTTTACTAGCTTTAGGCTCTCTTTGGGAAGAAGAAGAAGAAATAATTATGCATTTGAGTATTGTGGCCTGGAATCATTTTTAATTTTTTCTTGGACCTAGAAAAGAAAACTTAATTCACAAGCATAAATTGTTGCTTCTTTTTACTACAATTCCTTAAACCTGAGTTCTAAATATCATTTTTTATGCTCTTCTTGCTACGTTCAGCCCTTAATGTTCGGTCTCTGTCTGTATAACATCTAGGTACTTAGCATTTTGAATCTCAATAGAAATGAAGTGCTAAAGACAAATGTCTTTAGATTATTTTTATTTACAAGGTTAATAAAAATCTTTACCAAACCTTAACCACATATTAAAAAATAATTGTTTGTTTGTTTGTTTGTTTACAAACTCTGTAAGGCTTACAAAAGTCAAAAGAGTAGCAGAAAAATTTGGGGCTCTCTCAGAATAATGCACAATAGCTTTGCTATTTTATACAAGACACACCTTTTCACAAAAAGAAAACTCTTTTATTCTTTTTAACAATTCATGTACTTAAAATTTTTTGTTTGTTTGTTGTTTTTAAACCAGGAATGCCAAAATCCATATGGTGCTTTCCAGGCTGCTCATCCTTCTGACTTGGAAAGTAAAATGTGTCCTCTTTCAGTTCACCCCTGGACAGATGGAACAGGGTGATCCCAGCTTTGCAAAGCCATCATTATTTATCATTCCTTTGAGAGCTTGTGCCTTTGGTACTTTCCTAAAGCAATGATTTTACTAATAGCAAATCAAAATTGCGGTATAATTTTAGCATTACGTTTTCTGACCTTTTTTGGTGATCACACAGGAATTGTAGCGCCATGTCTTTTGCAGAGTAGATTATGGCATTACTGCCTGTATTATTCATCTTTTCTAATATCATTTCTCTTCTGGTCATTGCTGTCACAGAAAAAAATTCCTGAAGCATTGGGGCTGAAAGCTGCCATGACATGTCTCGTAGTCTTGCACCTATAGATCAGGTGAAACCTGTCTAGTTCCTGAAGCTGCACTGACAGAGCTGAAAAGTACCAGAGGAGTAGCTGGAGGGGGGAAGAGTGTAAATTGGCTTCTGGAGAGTTGTCCTGCTGTGTGGAGGAGACCTCAGTGGTGTGATGCTGTCCATGTAGCTGATGGCACCATCACCCTTCCCACCGCACAGAAAAGGAACAAAGCATCAACTCCAGACATGGAGAACCAAGTGTTGAGTCACTTGAGCAGTAAAAGCTCTTCTCTTCCATTTGTTCTGCCGGATGCTTCAGATACGTGTTACTATACTGTTCAATTTTGATAAGTCGCTTTTTTTTGCCTCACTGTACCTTAGTAACAGCACACAAATTTTGTGAGAGCACACAAGTGAACAAAAAGGTGGATAAATAAATAGTCTCCACAATATTCAAAATGCTAACCTGTAACTGCTCCTGGAGTACTTATGGGGGCGCCAATGTGGGTGCCAGGACAGCAAATAAAAGTTTTTGAGCTAAAGAAAGTTATTGATTGTCCAAAAGCTAGCAAAAGACTGATTTGCATGGTTCATAATAGGAGGGGGAGGGGCAGATGGACATTAAAAAGGAAAGGAGATCACCATTTTATACACAGTTAACATGACTGTAGCCTTTTACTGTGCTAATAAAAATGATATGCCACCATAGATTTCTAGCTGTGAAACATTTGGCTTTATATCACCATTTACGTGAAGATTTTTTAAAATGAAAATGAATCATGATTCAGCCATTTGGCTTAATTAGTGTTGTTTGTGTAAGATTATGAAAAAATTAGTCTAAATTAGATGGGCATTAAGCTTGCATTTTGAAGGGTCTTTGTTTTTGTTGTCATACAGGCATGAGTCAGAAATAGTGTCAGGCAATTTAATTCAAAGTTTTATTACTTCCTGATAAGCAGCTGAAGAACTTAAACTATTCTATAATATTGGTTCTTATGTTACTATTCAGTGCTATTTTCTCATGGACTGTTGATGAAATTCACACGGTGCTTCTTTTAGGATTGCTTGCTGTTTAATTCCATTATAGAAAGGCACTTGATGCTGTTTAAGAAATAGCAGAAGAGCACTTATTGTACCGTATGGCACTTAAAATCAAAAGTGAGCTCTGTAAGAAGTGCAAGACCCTTTCTGGCTTTAATCTCATTTGTTTCCTCTGCCAGTTTTAATGTCATGAATTTTCTGTAGTTGAATTTTATTCTCTGTGCTAGTGGCTAGTAAATCTTTTCCATTCACTATAAATAGGTTGGTAAGTAGACAGTCAATGTTTGAACCTACTTTTTCCCCCTTTTCACACATGACAAAAGACAGCAACTCCTTGCAGCCGTAATCAGTGTAAGATAAAATTAAAACAATCTCCTTTTGTACTGGGTCTGGCTGAGATGTTAACTTTCCCTGCAGCAGCCCATACAGTACTGTGCTCTGCACTTGTAGCTAGAACAGCAGTGGTATCACACCAGTGTTGTGTCTGCTGCCGAGCAGTGCTGGCACAGCATCAGGACTCTCTCTAACCCTCCTAGGGGGTGGGCAAAAAAGTGAGAAAGAAACATCACCAGGGTAGCTGACCTAAACCAACCAAAGAGATATTCCATACCATATGGTGTCACACTCAGCAATAAAAGGTGGAAAAAGGAAGAGGGGAGGGGTGGGCTCTCATTGCAAAAACGTCTGTCCTCCCAAACACCAGCTATGTGAGTTGAGGCCCTGCTTCAAGGACATGGTCAAGCATCGCCCATTTGTTGTGGGAAGTAGAGAGTAATTTCTTTCCTCTGCACTTCCACATAGCCTTTACTTGTTTTGTTTTGTTTTGTCCCTTTCCCCCTCCCTTTTCCTCTTTCCCTTTTTCCCTTTAGTTAAATTGTTTAATTAATAATAATCTTTCCTTAATAATTATTTTTCCCTTTAATTAAATTATCGTTATCTCAACTCGTGAGTTGTTCTGTCCTTTACTTCTTCCCCTCCTCTTCTAACGAGGGGGAGTAAGAGAGCGGTTGTGGTGTTCAGCTGCCTAGCACGGTAAAACCACCACACCTTTCTAGAGCTTCTAAACGTTGCATACCACACCTAGGTGTGTTGAATGATTTGCATTATATACCATACTTAACATTGTTGTTGGAAGCATTGCCCAGCTTGGCAAGGGTACGTGGCCATGTCAGTTGACATAAGAGTGCTCTGCAGAAAATAAGTACGTGGCCTTCATTCTAGGCTATAGACTTTGACAAACTACATTACATATGCAAAACTAAATATTGTCTGCATGTCATTTGGTGAAAACCCAGTCTCTTGACCAGTGACAGAAAGGGAACAGATTGTGTTGATAATTTGTAATAGAAGTTTTCTGTGCCTTTCAACCAATGAGTGAAAGGTAATGTTAAGAGAATGCACTGTGCCACATCAGTAGTCACAGCCCAGTTGAGTACTAGGGAACCCAGCACAGCAAGACTTTAATTGCACCTAGTGGTTGTTAAAAGTCTGCCTTTACCCCATACTTACTGCAGCTGTTTTTTGTTCATTGTTTGAATTGCCAGTTATAGCAGAGACTTGAACTCAGTAACTGTTGTGTTACTACCATGTCTGATTTTTCTGTATAAGGAGTCTTAATAGAATTTACAAGAAGTGAAATCATTACATTGTTTTGTTTGTGGGTCCATGTGTGCTGCAATTTTGAAAAGCCACAACTATGTGATGAAATCTGTAAGATGTATATTACTGGCATATGACATAATATCTATCCAACTAAACTTCAGTGGAATTACTTCTGACTGAATTTCATGCAATATTAGACACGATTGTGAGTTAGCCACAATACAAAAGAGTGAAACAACTAATCTCACGTGAACAGATTAATAAAAACAACTGGAAGGCCAGAGCAGGTCGATTAGGTTTATAATAATGAGGTTACAGTCTGTGGTTGTGTGTTTTAAGAGCCATCTTTCTAATTCGTTATAGCTGTTTCAAATCAACAGCAAGAAATTCCTTCTGTTCAGAATTACAGATCATAGAATTAGTTAGAAAAGACCTCCAAGATCATCTGGTTCAACCATTCCCCCTACCACCTCTGTCACCCACTAAACCATGTCCCTAAGCTCCATGTCCAACCCTTCCTCAAACGCCCCCAGGGGACAGGGACTCCACCACTTCTATGGGTAACCCATTCCAATGCCTGACTGCTCTTTATGAGAGGAAATTTCTCCTAATTTCCAGCCTGAACCTCCCCTGGCACAAACTGAGGCCATTCCCTCTAGTCCTATCACTGGTTATCTGTGAGAAGAGGCCGACCCCAGCTCCCCACACCTTCCTTTCAGGTAGCTGTAGAGAGCAATAAGGTGTCCCCTGAGCCTCCTCTTCTCCAGACTAAACAACCCCAGCTCCCTCAGCTGCTCCTCACAGGACTTGTGTTCCAGGCCCTTCACCAGTTTCGTAGCCCTTCTCGGGACATGCTCCAGGGCCTTTATGTTCTTGTACTGAGATGCCCAAAACAGTACTTGAGTTGTGGCCTCACCAGAGCAGGGTACAGGGGGTTGATCACCTCCCTGGTTCTGCTGGCTACAACATTTCTGACACAAGCCAGGATGCTGTTGGCCTTCTTGGCCACCTGAGCACACTGCAGGCTCATGTTCAGGTGAGCATTGACAAACATCCCCAGATCCTTTTCCTCTGCACAGCTTGAGAAATAGTGGTTTGTCATTTACAAAGTAAAGCAAAAATAAATAATTGTTTTGCACTACTTCATTAGTCCTTTTACAGGGATTTACAGTTTTACACATTGACATCTAAAAGAAATCTTTAAAGGCGTTTACATAACTCATTTACATTTTTAATAAAAATTAGTTGTAGCCTTTGCAAATCATCCCCTCTTGCATTAACAGTAAGTTAAGAGGGAAATACACTGATAGCTGAGCTTTAGAAGAAGTTTTTATAACTGTGGTGTCCCAGATGCTTTGGCTTTATTAACAATAATTATCACCCTTCTTTTCTATTTTTATTCTGGTTCACCTAGAAGCGTCTGTTTTCTGCTGAAGACTAATGGCAATCAGATTGGATGCTAGATCATAGCATCCTAATTTGCCCACATCATCTCATGGAGTCTGCCTTTTGGTGCACTCTCATGTGTTTATCCTGAGTAACCCTTAAAAGGGTGCAGGATTTATAAGTGATAGTGAATGTTATACTGAGAAAAAACAAAAAAAAGGTCAAGTTAAAATCAAAGAAGCTATCTGTTTGATAAGTCAGGTTGAATCAAGAAAGATCAATTGATATTACTTACGACTAAGAGACTACGTTTTTTTTTTGTATGTATACAATACCTCCCTAAATGGGCTCCTGCCTGCAGCTCACAACTCACTGAGCTGCCCTAGAAGAAATAGTAAATATTAATGAAATGAAAAAAAAATATATATGTATTACTTAGGAGAAAAATTCTGATAATGCTAGGGCAAAACTGTTTCACTTACAGAGTTTATTTACTGGCTATGATTCATAATCCTCTAGCTGGTGGTGGAGAAAATATTAACCATCCATGACACGCCATTCAAGAAAAAAAAAAAGAAACAAAGGTCAAAAATCAGAAAAGAATCCTTAGTGAATAGCTAATTGAATTCTGCTGTTGGACCATAGTCCTGTTGGAACATAGCCTGGAATTTAATTCAGTCTTCTGTTTGGTGGTGTAAACCTTCTTGGAAAGAAGGAGTGTTAATGAGGGGTCTTTTGTTTGTTTGTTTGTTTGTTTTGTTTTGCTTTCCTGACTTACAGTATTACTACAAATCTGACCTCCAGCAATATATGTTTTTGTTGTTGTTTTGTCTTTATTCCTTGTTTCCACCATGTACCCATTGCTTAATTACACAAAAGTTTCTATTTCAAGACAGGTCATTTAAAACTTTTAACTGAACAACAGGAGAATATTTTTTCTCCTGGGAAGGGAGTAGTTGTGTAAATTTTAACTCTTATTAATGCATTAACAATACACGTATAATCAACAACAGTAGATGTATTTAAAATACAAGTAGGAAAAACCTGTTGAAACTTCTGCTATTTTAATGCATATAGAAACCTACTTCTGATCTTTTTTTTATTTGTATTTTTTCAGAAATTGTATTATTGTAGGCATCTCTTTATAAATTGACGTGTAGGTTTCTTTGTTTAGTTTTTCTTTTCTATTTCAAGATAAATTGCTGAACTTTCTGAAATGTGAAATTGCAAGGTAATGTTAGAAAGCACTTTTTATTGAAGCTCTGTAAAATCTCTCCTCTGTGACATTATAGATACTAATATATAAACCAGAAAAGTAAGAGGACTTGATCAACAAACAGCTAGAAGCTAAAGATTAGTTAAATGTTGCAGTAAATATCACTGTTAGAATTTTGAACTGGCATCAGACCAAAATGAGTGGTCTTTCTTTTTTATCTGAAAACATCTCACTGGGGAACACTGGTTACACGACAGTCACAAATCAGTCTTAAATTGATGCTCTTTCTCAGTGCAGTTGTAAAAATTTGCTACTGATAAAGTAATTATTTAAAATTAATATAGAACTGTTCATCTAAATTGATCATAAAACATTTATGTCCCTGAGGAATCCTGCTGGCCAGAGCTCCCAGGTTGAAAGATACTTCTATTTATCTGGGCACATGTCTCCAGGCTTGAAAGCTGTGCACATTTTGGTATTTAGGGAAAAAAAAATGTGGAAGACAGCTTCTTGTGATGAATATAGCTGTCATCTGGGAAAAAAAAATATAAAAAAAGATCTGTCTGATACAGAAGCCTTGGGTAAGGGGAATTTGGTAGAATGAAAGAGGGTGAGGTAGTTAGGAGGTAGAATGGAGATGTTGGTCAGGTGTTCCACTGCCAAGCCTGGGTCTCTAACAGGCATGGAGAAGAGCTTTTACTATACTATGTAGTAAATGGTAAGCCATCAAGAGAGAGGTCATATTAAATGATATACATTCCTTTTAAAATATGGAATACCATAGCCTGTGTGGTGGCTGAAGGAGAAAAAGTAAATTAGGACTGTATGGTAAGGTAACCAGAGCTTATTTACATGTAGAACAGGGCAGACACTTTAGAGCTGGTGTCTAAGCAGGAGGGTATGACACTTGTTGGAGTGGGTGCAAGATGAAAGGAGAGGATTCAAACTAGAATTAAAAGGCATCTGTGCACTTTAAAACAGAAAGCTGTAGGTATGAGAAGTGTAGCAGCTGGAGGTGAAATGAAAGGTCATAAAAATGATAGGTGTTGTAGACACAGTCTGGCCTAGGATAATGTCAGAGACCTGGTAGCACATCTGGAAGACCAGTGCCTTTCTAATGGCAGGCATTTAGGCTGCTGTATGTTTTTTCTTGAAAGACATCAGATGGCACAAGATAAAGACAGGTAATATAAGGGATGATGCAAAGTATGATTAGGTAGAACTAGGAAAGTGAAATGAAGGAAGAAATCAAAAGGATATAGATGAAAGTAGAGAGCATAGAATTAGAAGAAGGAGAAGAAAATAAAGCTAAAGGGAAAAAAAAGGCAAAAATGCTTTAAAGAAGAGGTGATTAATTAAAAACTATGGAACTAAGACTAGAAATGAATTTGAAAAGATAAGGCTAAGGGTTAACTTCTTCTCTGGCACAAATTCGTTTTCTTTCGTTCCTTCCTCAGAAGTGTCAAAATGGTAAACAGGATGTGAGTGATTTGCTGTCTCTCATTGGAGTTCTTTCAGCTACATCCTTCCTATGATCTCTTTCAAACCAGGGTCTAACAAGCTCCTTGGAAAAATGAAACTAAATTTACAGGAAAAAGAGATGTAGTAACTTTGAAGCTGTCATTATGGCTTGTTAAAAACAAATCGATTCCAAACTTCTCATTGGAACAATTGCATCTTAATTCATACACATAGAAGAAACTTTTTAAAATTATTTTTTAAGTAACTTCAAAAAAAAAACCAACACCCTACTTTTTTAATTTTTATTTTTTTAAAGATTACTGCCAACAAATGATACTCCTCAAGAGAGCTATGAATGTAGTATGGACTTGAAAAATTAGTTTTTGCTTTCTGGTCTTCTCTGCATTTCTTTTCCTGCACTGAATCAAGCTTTAAAAATATTCTCATATGACAAAAAAAGAATAAAAAATGCTTGCAGTCTGCAGAACTTACATGCAGAGTACACTTATACATATAATAGGCTCCTGTATAGGAAAAACAGTTCAAACATCCACAATCTTAATGAGTCATCTTTCTTTTCTCTTAGAATTATAGAATCATAGAATCATTTAGGTTGGAAAATTCCTCTAAGATCATCAAGTCCAAATGTTAACCTACCACTGCTAAATCTACCACTAAACCATGTCCCTAAGCACCACATCTACACGTCTTTTGAATACCTCCAGGGATGGTGACTCAACTACCTCTCTGAGCAGCCTGTTCCAATGCTTCACAACCCTTTCAGTGAAGAAGTGTTTCCTAATATCCAACATAAATCTCCCGTAGTTCTACGTGAGGCCATTCCCTCTTGTCCTGTCACTTGTTTTTTGGGCAAAGAAACTGACCTCCACCTTGCTACAACCTCCTTTGAGGTAGATGTAGAGAGTGATATGGTCTCCCCGGAACCTCCTTTTCTCTTGGCTAAATAAGCCCAATTCCCTCAGCCATTGCTCGCAAGACTTGTTCTCTAGGCCCTTCACCAGCTTTGTTGCCCTTCTTTGGACATACTCCAGCACCTCTTGGATATATTTTATATGTTTCTGTCTGTGTTTGAGTAAATGCTCAATTGCTTACTTTTTCATTGTTAGAAATTTGAGCAAATTGCTCCTGATATATAGTATAAATGGATCCTTTTTATTTTTATTCTTGGAGAATTACGCATCATTTCACACCAAACCAGCTGCACGGAAATTTTGTAAAAAATGTATTAAAAATTCTAATTTAATGGTTCATTTCCTGAAATTATTATGTCTCTCAGAGGAAATAATAATCACTGATGTATGCATTTATCTATTCAGAAATAAGACAGGGGACATCTGAAGACGAGGGTTAATCTAGAACTCAAATACATAAACTCAATCATAATGAAAAAGTATTAGGACTGGCATTCTTGCTCTAGGCAAAATATGTTTAGATTTGAAAATCAACCACTGTATTCACAGTTTTTACACAGATAAAGCTTGGGTAGAAGTTTGCTTCTTGCGTTATAAAATTTGATTTTATTGTGTGTCCAGAGGTGTGTGATATGCATGAAGTGGCTTTATAAGAGTTCTTACTTAAAAGAAAATTACATTTTACTGTACAGCACAGAGGGTTCAATTATTCATTTCTCATGTATACGATAAACAGCCACACAGTTTGGAGTGTGGATTCACACTGTTGAAGAAGTGGGGAGAGGATGTGAAGGTTTTTGCCTTTCACTCCCCTCTCTCTCTCTCTCTCTTTTTTTTTTTTTTTGAGAAATATTAAGTACTAGCAAGCTGTTTTCTTGAGTGAAAAAATATCATGAGGGTTTATTCAGTGAATTCTGTGAGCAATTACAATTTTAGCCATGCCTTTCCATGCAAAAATGTCTTCAATTTTATAGTACACAAAGCTAGCCTGTGTGGCCTGTGCCTATTGCTCAGAGTTCATTTATTTTTCCTAATTTTGTTTCACTCCTTAATGAATAAACTACCTGCTGAAAGCAAAACACAAATCCTGCTGATACAGACTCTGTTCTGACCAACTTGTTTCCTTCTTCTCGGTTGTTCTTCTATGTGTTTTTCATACATGATGACAATTACTTAATGAAAAAAAAAAAAAGTTAAATAAGTTCATTCTTGCAAATATGCTAGATATTTTTGTAAAATATTTTTTTTTAAGGTACTCCAATTTATACCTGATACATGTGGAACATTCCTGAGAGTTGTGAGACAAAGATCAGCAGATTTTAAAGTACTCCAGCTAAACACTTGAATGACTGTGTTTCAGCTAGGATTTATGTGTCATATAAGTAATATCCATGCCATTAACAAAAATGTCAGCCTGGTAGGGGTAAAGCCCCTCAAAAATGCTTCTACGGTCAAGGAGACCTTTCAATTTAGGAAATGCCAGCATTCTCATCCAGGAAAGAAAACAACATGTCTCTTTTTGCAAGGAACATGACAGAAAGCTGAGCAAGGAGTTGAGAGCTCTGAAGAGGTTTCTTTGCTTGCTCCTGTGGCCTTACGTTAGTCTAAAGTGGAAATTTGTTTCAGTCAAACTGTGGTTACAGTACCTTCTGTCGCAAGGGCAATGATGACAACAGAGAATACCGGACTGTCAGATCTGCTGTAGCTATCAAAACTGGAAATTTCCATTCATGAATCACCTTGATTTTTTAAATATATGTGTTTTTTTTTTTCCAATTAAATAGTAAATTTTATTTATTTGGTTTGTTGCTTGTTTGTTTGTTTTAGAAGATAAAATGGGCATTTTTCTCAACTACCGTCCCTTCCTTAAATATTAAGTTTCATTTTTTATTTTGCTAAACCCTTTTAAGCTCAAACTGTCATGCAGATTTGGGAGAAATATGTCCCATCAGAATGGGTTCTGGTGGAAATATTTCATACAAAGATAGTTGACCATGTTTGTTCATGGAGTATTTCTGAAGGAGGCAAGGAGATTAGCAGGAGGCAGCCATTTCTTGTATTCTGCCAGCAAATAAGCATAGTTATTGTCCTGTGAGCCTCACTTTGGGAGAATAGCAGCAATTTTGCCAAGCTTTCCCCAGCTCCATGGACACTTGCCATTTCTGATAGCTGCTGCAGTAGCTTATGCAGTTGAGTGTTTTATCAGTTTTCACATTTTAAATGTATTCTATACATTTTAGAGCACAACACCAAATTCACATCCCACTTCCTGCTGTTTCTTTTTCCTCCTGACTGCTTTCCTTTTGGCATTACAAGCCCTTCTGGCACACAATACTGAGCAGGCAATTTACATTCAGGAGAAAAAAGATTTCACAATTTGAATTTCTCAGCTATGTACTTTATACAGAAGAGCATGTTTAGCACATTTTCCATAGGGAGTGAACCAAAGCCTGCTGTCTGCTGTACATTACTATAATGGGAAATGTGCCTTTATGTGATCTTTAATATTTATTTTATAAACCAACATTAGGAAGGCTGAAACTCTGTCATTGCTATTTATACTGTATTTGTGCTTTGGGATAAAAAGGAAAAGCATCTGCGTAGAAAAGGCTTATGGGAACTGTTCACTGAAATTTTTCATCTTAGGGGTATGAAACATATTATATAGAAAGCATCAAGAAATCTTAATCCTGTTTATGCTTCAGAAGTTCCCTCTGGGGTTTAAATTTTTCTGACTGTGGAGACTGAAGTCTTTATGAAAACATTAACAGTTAGGAAGGATTTTCACATTAAGTGAAATAAAATGATTGTATTTTGTTCAGAATGAGATTGTCTAGAGTAGCTCATATTATTGCTTTTATCCAACTATCTTCTCTACAAGGATTTAAAAGACAGGTGTAAATGTCATTTCTGGGTCTCTAATGTCAGACACTGGTCTGCCATTAATTTCTTCAGGAAATGAAGATATTTTAATGATAATGCAATTAGAACTGCCATAGGAATTAGCTACTTACTGAATTTTCTAAGGTTATTACTCTCTATATTTCTTCTCCCTATATTATTTCTATTTCAAAAAAATTCTCTGTACTTAATTGGCTATTTCTACCAATTTGCCCATGCAGAATAGATGTGCAACTTGTATTCCATCTTTTGTTGTTGTTTTTGTTTGTTTGATTGATTGTTTTTACTATACAGGAATGTATTTAAAGAAAATAAATATATAATTGAGTTTTTCTAGATATGTGTTAAAATATCACAGCATATCTAGAAGATTAATGCAATGGCTGTAATAAGAAAAACGACAACAAAGAAAGGATAGGGAAGGTACTATGCATGATAAATATTGAGTCAGTAGTATACTTTTAATGTGTCAAATGTTTTGTTTCTTGAATTGAGAACATTGTAAGAGTTGCATACGTACTATTATTTATACTGTGCAAGTAGCAAGTTATTATGCAGGTCACTGGGGAAAGAATGAGTCTGAGAGACTGCGTTTTAATAAACTTCACAGGCAGAAGGATGAACTTAGTATTTGCATTCTTATAAATACTTAGACGGAAGCATAATTTTTTTTTACTAAAAATTAATTAGCATGAAGGGTGAGAGTTTCAGTCTGTGATTCCAGGACCCATTTTTAAACACTGTAGCCCAGGTAAGGTGCTTAAGGCTAGACTGAAGTAAAATTTATCCTTTCCCAAAGGCTGCTTCCTCAAGGAAGCATCATAGTGGTCCTTACCTGGAGAAGAGATGTCTTAGAAAAACCTTAGCTGACAGCTTAGCAAAGGGACTAATTCCTATTGTAGTTCAGATCTCCATTTTGAAAGGTTGGACTAGATGATCTTAGAGGTCTTTTCCAGCCTGAATGATTCTATGATTTACCTATATCATGCTTTTATTTTTATTTTTTTTAATATCGTACCCAATTGTGTTTTTAATGACTTTTTGTTAAGACTAGTACTTATTAATTTTGGAAAATGTGTAGGATTTATAATGAACTCAAGTAAAGCTAAGAATAATAGTTTTGCAAAAGCAATGAGTCCAGATAAATCAGTGCTGATAAAAACTATTCTTCCTTTTTCTGTCTTTTCTTTCCTGAATGGATGAAAAGGTGTGTGTGTGTGTGTATATATATATATATATATAATATATATATATGTACACACAAGTTAAACTCTCCCCTTGTTGCTTTCAAGTACAAGGACAAATGAGCACAAATAATTCTGTGAACCAATTTTCAGTAATTAACCCGATTGTCTTATTGAAATGCCTTGGTTTCATTTTCAAGTCTGACACCAAGCCTCAAATGAACTTTGATGAGAAACATGATCAGTCTATGTCTGATCCATCAGTATGCAGGTGACAGTGCTTCAGCATCCAAGCACACTGCTTATCTTTCTCTCCTGTTTCGGTTCGTCGGCTATCAGTCAGGACTTGCCTGCAGCTGTGTACTTGCACTGCAGTTCCTCTCACTTGGGCTTCTTGGGTTTACTGTAAAACCGAGATGGTGCTAAACTGAAGCCGAGCTCCAAATACTTACGTTTAGTCTGCTTTATCCTGCCACATACATGTGCTTGAACTACACGGTCTGGACATGCAACTTGTAAAGCAGAATCATCATTCTTTCTTCGTGGATTTTAGGTGATCATGTGTGAATAGATAAAGCATAAACATGAATGTCTGTCCAGCTGCCTCACATCACTGGGTACTTGATATACTGTAAATATTTACAATTTCTTTTTGTTGATCTTCAGGCCTGTCATTCTGTAAATTAGACTCAAATTGCTTGTACTGTAAATTTCACATTTCAGCTATTGATTTTCTTTTCCATGAATTGTTCATCATGTATTTATTTATTTTTTAGTGCTTAAGTGAAGGTGTTTGTTTCAACTTCTATGCTCCACTTCTTTATGACATGCCTGTCTTGAAGTTTGTTTGTCTTTCCAGTCCTTATTTCAACTAGGAAACAGTTGTAAGTAGTGAACTGGTGATATGGTGTGGCTCTTGGGTTTTGGCACTTGGTAGGATTTTCAGAGCAATAACAAGTCTTGTCATCACAGGTCTGGAAAGAATATTAAAATGGAAGAAGAACAGGCTTTAATGTTCCCCTTTGTTTCCAAGTGGCTCTGCCTAAAGAGCAGGAGAAAAGGTCACTAACATCTTTGAACAATATTTATACTTCCTTATGACTCTACTGCCCCAGGGATTTCTAATGCAGAAACCTCTTCCCATCCCTTTTGTCTATTTGCAAGATTTCATCTTTTGAAAACAAGTCCAATGGAGGCAGCATACAAAAATGAAAACAGTAGAAAAGTAAAGAGTTCTTGAAATGTCTTTGAAAGGATCAAGGAAACAAATGAATAAGGCTTTTAGCCAGCAAGTGTTCACCTAGAACCACTGGAATCACTCCTTGCCATCTGTTTGGCGTTACTGGAATGTATTTGGAAGGGTAGTTTGGGGGATTTGCAGCGCAAAACAAGGTCATAACTTCTCTTCTGTATCTTCTGCCTTCACATACAAGTCCTTGAGGAAAGGAGTATTTTTTGATGCTATGCCTATTCACCAGTTCTGCATGTTTTTGGCTGATTCGTTGCATTGTTCCTGGAAGTGGCTCAGAGCTTCCTACTGTTTTCAACCACCTAACTGCAATTTATACATGTACAGGATTGGTCAAAAAGCAGTGTTAATTACCTCATGTAATGAATACCAATTGTTGAGATGTTGCAGAAGGATGAGATAAAACCCATACCTTTAAGGAAAATGAACATTGATTTTCCCCCTAAAAGTTCCCTTCATCAGTAGTAACTTTCATCACACCAGATAGATCCCAGTGCTCTGCTACATGAAGCTCTTTCTGTTATGCATCTAAATGTTTATCACAATTTCTGTAACCATTGGATAGAGGGAGACAATGAAAACATTTAGCAGGAACACTCCTCTAGAGCTTCAGAATATCTGTTCAAAAATATGTCAGAATTAATTCAGTCCTAGAGCCCAGGGAACTCATATGTTTTTTAGCTGGGATGGATTCACCCTTTCTCTACCTTCCCCTGCCCTGAGGCCACTGTGCAGGCACAGCATATTTCTGGTTCAGGTGTGCTCTGGTGTTGAGTTTGGTGATGGCACATCTCCTGGGGCTGTCTGCCTTTTACACAAGAGGAAAACAATTCAGAAATCCTTGACTGAGCTGTCCCACTAACATACTGGTAGGGATGGACCCCAGTGCTGCTGCTACTCCTCAGTTTTTTTTAGTAGAAGAAGGTAGCTCTTTTTTCAAGTCTCCTGCTTTGACTCTGCTTTGTAACCTTCAAATACTTAAGGAAAGCTAACTGAAAATCGAATTTTTTCCACTTAGATATTAAAATTCGAAATTCAATGGAGAGAGTCAGGAGAGATCGCAGTTGAAGTTACACGGGTACTGTGATAAGCTCTGAAATGCCTCAGCAGAATATGAAATTGCTTTTGATCTGCTGCTGAGTTGGAACATGAATGAATGTGCACAGAGATAGACTGCTGGAACACAGGTGAAATAGTGTCCCCCATGCTGGGATGATGACAACCTTCAACAGTACTTCCATATAATTTTATCCTTCGTTATTTCACATCCTCTCTAAAAACTTCTCAGGATATATTTTATGTGTTATGACCAACATTTGGATGTATAACTGCCATGAACGTTACTGCTTCTGTAGGCAGTAGTGTTAATGAGAGGATCAGTACTTTTCACATTTCAATATTTTAGTGTAAGGATAAAATATCCCATCTTAAACTGGGATGTAAAGTAGAATTCTTGCCTTTACTAAGTTATTAGAAGTTCAGATACTTCTCATTTTTGAGCAGTAGCCCCAGCTATTATTTGCAATCGATAAGTATGTGTCTAAATTTCTTCTTTTAAGTGAGGCAATGTAGCGTTCAAAAACTTAAAGATTTTTTTTTCTAGTCTAGAAAGAGAAATTGGTATTTCAACAGCAAGTAGGTTTATGCATTTTGTTTAACTTGTGTACTGTAGTAAACGGTGAACCTGTCCAAGGCTCCAGTTGTTTTCAGTGACAAAATCAAGCATAAAAGAGGGAGTATGTACCAGATATTCACAGAATGACAAAACCACCAGCTGCCATGCATCTCTAATATTCATTTTGAAAAAAAATATTTAATTGCATGCTGCCAGATTTCGCTGGCAAGCATTGTGTTTTGCTGTATGGCCCTGGCCAAGCTGAAAAGTTAGTTCAGCAAAAGATAGACAGTGGTCCTGTTGGGAAGGAGAAATGCCTGCAGGTTGTGCTTTGAGTTCTGTTGACACCTTCATACCAATGACAAAGGTATGGAGTCAAAGGTTCTTCTAGATCAGCCTGTTTTCAGTTTAGCTTAACTATACTTGGTTACACCTGTTTATTGTACTGGCTGCATAAATTATTCCAGGAGAAGAAAGTTAGTATCTTGGGTGATAATAAAGGGAGATAATCACCTTCCTTTGTGGAAACACCTGTAGTTTTGACAGGTTGCTGCCAGGAGTTAGAGTGGAGGACACAGGTATGCAGAATGCTGGAGGAGGGATGCTATGAGATCAAAGAAGACATGGAATCAAAAAGACCAAAGAGAGATGTCCCATCCATTTCTTTATTGCATTGTAGAGTATTCGTAACAGTATGGAATTGTCTGTAGCAAACTAAAAAAATTTATACTTGACAGGTCCAGTCATGCAATTTTATGAGTGGGACTGATAGTCTCCTTTTGCCTTCAGGAGGGTGATTTAGGCAGGTTCTCCTTTCTGTGTTGTCATTCCACAGAAATATTTCCCAAACTATGGATACGTTGCACAATATACCATTGAAGTACCATTGAGTAAAGATTTTGAGGGTGATGTTTTCTGTAGACTTAATATGAAATCGTATGGTTCCATCTAACTTAAAGGAGTAGATCCATTTACTACCTAGCACAACACATCACACTACCCATTCAGACATTCGAAATTTTAGTTCAAGTAATTTCAATTGGTCAAATTTCTTAAGAAAAAAACAAAACAAAACAAAAAAAACCTTGTTATTTGACATTTGAGAGATGAAATGAAACTGAAAAGTGATACCTAAACATTCAAGGTACCAGGGATCTGTAACTGAACTAAGGTCATCCGTAGATGAATCAGATCTGGGCACTGTGAGGTTTGGTTTCACTGTGTTGAAAAATAATGAAGCTAAGCAAAAGGAATGTAAACAATTCCTGGCTACTCCAAGGAACAAGTAACAATACAAACTGTGCATGTGACAAGTCCTTTGTGCCCTCTTGTCTGCCTGGAGCTTTGACCAGTATTTGCATCAGCTTGATATTTTATCCGATAAAAGAGCTTTTTAGTTAGGTGGCATAAAAGTTCCTTAAATGGCTAGATGCAGACCTGAAGGAACAGTATTTCCATTTGAGGGGCCTAAGTATTGTGGGTTTAAAATGAATGGTACTAGCTTCCCTAGGGTTTTGTAGCATCAAGATTTTTTAAGAGTAAATTTGTTATCTGCCTCATTTTTCACTATCAACTCCCACAAAACAGGTGAAAAACAGCATTATAGTATTTGTCGGTCTTGTCAGAAAAAATGAACTTTTCCCTTTTTGACCAATGCTCTTCACTGTATTCACCAGCATGAGTTTGTATCTCTTGGGAGATGTCACAGCAGTGAGGAAAACTTACAGCATTTTTCTTCTTTGGACATAGCAGTCATTTGCATTCATGGCTTTGTTTCAAAGACAATTGAACGAAGATAGTGATCGGTGTTTATGTAGCTTAGAGTGAATAGAAACCTTCCGCTTTGCTACCAGCCAGTGTTATCTGGTTTTAAATGTCAAGCACCCTTCAGTGTGCACAAAAGAGAAGATGAGATAACATTCCCATTGGCCCATGCTAGAAACAGAGCTATGGGCTCCAGGAGCTACATATTGACACCTTCTATGCAATCCTTCGAAGGACACCCACCCAAATGCCACACAGTGCACTTCTGAACACCGTATGTTCTGACGCAGGTTGTACTGAAGTTGTGACGTTAGTCACATTTTTCTGTTTCATCTGCCTCTGGCTTCAATTTGCCGAGTTTTCAGTTTTGCCTTGGCATAACTGGTCACATTATGGAGGAAAGGAGGGAAGGAAATTTTTTTTCTTTTTTTTTCTTTTTTTTTCTTTTTTTTTTCTGTAAGAGTGCAGTACAGAAATGCTACTGCATTGTTTTAGTTCAGTTAAACTAAATATTCTGTTTGTTTTTTTTTTGAATGAGTTATTTACAATCAAAAAGAAAAACATCAAAGACCATGCTAAACAAAATCTGAGAAGTCTCCTGTAGGTGGGATAGTTTCACCTCATGGTAAACTAACATGTTTCTGTTGTGGCACTATGTGATTCATTACATCATGTAAGAACAAAGCAATTAGGTTAATTTACACATTAATTAGTTTATTGCTTTCTTTTTGTTTTGTCTCTAATGTCTTTCTTAAAAAAAAAAAATACAATTGAGCATGTGCTTTTAGAGGGGTTTAATTTCCCTAATTAAAATCCAAGTGCACACACTGCAACACCTGCCTTCTAAGTGAAACCTGCCTGAATGGATACAAACCCTCTAGTAGTGTGAGACACTCACAAGGAAATAATGTCTGAGAGGTCCCACAATTTACAAGCTTTCATTCCCACATACAGCTGGGAATTTGTTCTCAATTTACCAGCCTCTATGCCAGTGGTATTTTGCAAGTCAATGTGTTGAGCTGTGTAGTGTTCAGGGGAGAAAAGGAGGATTTGGAAGACGTGGTTCCTAGTACCTCTGTGCTGCAGAAGCTCCCTGTCTCTTGCATATGTTTTAAGGTAACGTATACCTGGATAGGAACTATTTAACTTCACCTTTCTGAGCTGGTACTCTTCACAGACAAGATCCAAATAACAGTTTAGCTCCAAGTGCTGGAAGTACAGATCTCAGATAGCTTATAGGCAGTTACTCTAAAAGGAAGTTTCTTTATTTCTTGTGTTCTATACACTTAATTTAGTTTTGATTTGAATCCAGAAATTTAATCTTATTTAACTGTGGGACACTCTGGGACACTGTAGTGTCTTACTCTGTCAGAAGCTGTTAATCATGAAAAAACGTTTCACATCAGTAAATAGACTAAAGGAGATTTCTTTATAATTTCTCACTTGAAAACAATGTTCTTCATTAGATGTTCAACAACTTTGTGATAATGTAAAACAAGCAAATATATGGACATGCATGCATAGCTGTGTTAATAATTACTTATTATTTTGGGGACTATGTGAAAACAAAGAGCTAATAATGAAGTTCAGGACTGCTAGTTGGAATTTCCTGAACTCACACAGATTTGTACCTACCTAATCGTCATACCAGGAATTCCTTAAGTCTAACAGCTAAGGTCCCCTCTTGGTCCTCCTAGTCCCCAGCACTCAGCTGTGATTCAGTCCTCCAGGCATATGCATTTTTCTAGTAGAGGAACGTGTGACTATAGCATGATAATCTATAGCATGACTATGACCTCTATCTGTTTGCAAGTCCTGGCATACTCTGAAGCTAGGGCAATTCAGTAACTGGACCCAGTCCAGGAAGAATTGCCTGAATCACCTGCTCACTATGAAGGCACCTCTGAAGGGGCTGGGATGTGAGGAAAGCAAGCAGAATGCTAAAAGTATACTGAAATACTTGGGTTATTTTAGTAAATATTAATTACACCCTTAAAACTGACTGTTATACATCTCAGGTGAACCTTTCAACCAACTCAAGGTATAATGAATTGCCTGCTTACTTCACAAAAGTGCTCTTAATGCTTAATAGCTTCATCGAAAAATAGCATCTTGGTTTACACAATAGTAATGTGCTTAGGTGCTTCCCAAACACTTGAAAACCAAGTTAAACAGGACTTGAAGAAAATGGCTTCTTTCTAAAGTATATGCATTTTCTGCTTAATTTTCTGGTTTCATTGGAAGTCTGTGTTACCTGTCTGACTCACGTATGTGAATTCAGCCTGGCACTAAACAAACATTTGTTGTAAACCCTGCTGCGCTTTTGTCTTTTAGTAGATTTAACCTGTTACCATACTTGTCTCCACACTGAAATCTCTATTAATGATACCATATCTTTCTACAGAGCACAAAAATATTTTTTTTTCGTGTTTGAAATATACACCACTTTAATAAGAATTTTGAAATACCTTGGTAGCAAAACTACCTATCTGTAGTAGGAAGTAGGAAGTAATCAACTTTTATTTATTTATTATCATTATTATTATTATTATTTTGGATTAAGAGAAACTACTTTGGTAACTGAATAAATAGTGATTTCTTGTTCTTCTTGGAAAGCAGTCATCAAATCCAACATCCATTGTAATTAACCATCTTTTTTTTTTTTTTTTTTTAATATGTATTTTTGGCCTCCTCAGGACTTTAAAGTTTTATGTTACATTTGCATGGTTTCTCAAAGCAGATCCAAAGCATTTAGAGCAGAGAGCAAAGATGAGGAGAAACATTTTCATCAAAGGGTGGCAATGGCAGAACAGATGTACTTTTCTCCTTCTCTCCAATATTGTAGAAATTTGCCTGGCACACCTGTAAACTTCTTTCATATATTGTGTCATTCTAGTCCCAGGTCAACTGAGTAGGTCAACTATGTGGAGCACATTTGGAGTGAGATTTGGAGAAGACACCAAGTGCCTTTAGCTTTAGCTATGCTGAGAGTGTCTAGTCAGAAGTATGTAATGTTTACAAACTCTGTAAAGACTGCAGATAGATTTATCCTTAGTCAGATAAAAGGTAAACTTGTTTTGCTTATATGCCAGTGAAAGATGTAATACAAGTTACTGCTTGCTTTTGTAAGCTAGCTGCACTTTTTATTATGTAGACCAGTGGTAAAATAGCTCAAATAATGATCACCTGCTGAACTGTTAAAAATAAAAATAAAAAGACTCGAACTCTGCAGAA
This sequence comes from Cygnus olor, assembly GCF_009769625.2. NCBI lineage: Eukaryota > Metazoa > Chordata > Aves > Anseriformes > Anatidae > Cygnus > Cygnus olor. Next base: position 10,980,035 of record NC_049172.1, on the reverse strand, counting down.
CTGTCAGTGCAGAGATACACTCATTTATTTTATTTTTTTATTTGTTGTAATGCTCTATTTACTACTGCACTCCTACCACTTGAAATTAAGTAAGTCCCACTGGTCTTTTCCAAGTAGCCATTTGTTTGGACATTATCTGATTACTGTATTGTATTACATTATCTTATTTGTATCATATTTAAATTTTCATAATAGATTCCAGAAGGAAGAAGAGGACCAAAATCTCAAGTGTTATGTTTTTGTGTGCTAAAGATCAGGGAATATAAACAGAGCTCTTGACTCCTGTAGAGAAAGAAAAGAAATGCTTGATGTGCCCTTATGAGCTGTACTTTTAGCAGCAGCTGAAAATGGAAGTCCCCCCCACACACTTTCTTTTTTTTTTTTTTTTTTTTTTTTAAATTTTATTCTGTATTTCACGATTGCTGAGTTCTAGCCCAAAGGAAATCTTTATGGCTGTGATATAAACCTTTGAAAGGAAAGGGATTGTAATAGAAAAGTCTGACAGTCTGTTAACTTATAGCAGCACTAGCCATTACAGTTTGTGTGCACATATGTGTGGGTGCATAGTTTGATAATGACAGATGCTGAACATCATTTTTCCAAAAGGCTGACCTTGAAAAATCATCATATCAGAGTACCAGTAAATGATACATTGTTCTAAAAGATGTAAAATGACAAACAACGTGTACCTTATGACATGGTGCAGTTTAATTTTCTCAGATGTCATCCCTATAAGTTTTGAAGCAACAGAACTTTTTGAAGAACAGATATAACATTGAGAAATTGGGTGAGGAGGCTAGACAGAGGGAGGTATAAAGACTTGATGCCAAAGAATGCTAATATATGTAATTAGCCAAATATTTCTGTTCTGGTTGTTGTCAAACTCCTTGACCCGAGTTTGAGAATATTTTGGCCCCTAAGAGTAAATTATTTGATATGCCTATTGGAATATTTAGACATATGCCTTTAAAAATCCGTGCCTTGGTTCTGCTAAATATGGGGGAGGGCCTTTCCTTTTTCTAAAAATGAATCTATACATTTCAGTTGTTAAGTGTTTGGGATAGAGCACATCTCTTACTAAGTGAGATTAGTAAGAGATTACTCAGAGATTAAGATTCAGGCTGTGGTGACTGTAGGACTTGAAAGCAATGTACATCATTGTAAGAGTGCCAGAGAGTGCCTTGAACTCAGTTTTGGAAGTGATTGAGGTAGGCAGATTTTTCTTTAAAAGTCAAATATAATTGTTCTTATTTGTCTTACCTGATTCAGCTAAGGGACCTTTCTCATTAGTGATTTTTCTAAGAGGATACCTTACTTCTCATTGGTGAAAAAAAAAGAATGGATAGGAGAAAAAGTGTGGTTGGAAGACTATTCTTATCTGTATGAAGAAGAAAAAAAAAGGATAATTTCTGATGTAATCTGTGAATCAAGCTGATGGCATCTTTCTAGTATAAAAGAATAAATGTTTTCTGATGGGCCAAATTATGAACAAATAAGTGAGGTGGGTGTTTTTGTTTGTGTTTTTCTGAAATATTCATGAAGATTGAATGAAGTGTGATGAATGAAGTATAAATTTTATAACTATACACCTTATATAAGTACATCATATGTATATATACATGAATATTTGCTGTTGCACACCCGAAACTGAAAAATAAATTATTTAGGGCTTTCTCTAAGTAGCTACTTTTGAAGATATGCTCTCAGGGAGGAGAGAAGGTATGTTCAGTTCTTCCAATAGAGGCTGAGGTTTTTTGCTTGGCTTGTAGAGCCTTCCTCACACCCACAGAGCTACATGTTCTCTCTTCTGTTAAGCTGGTATCAAGAAGCGCAGACTCTGTGGGACCAATTGTATTAGTTTAGGCTAATTCTGCAGTAGCAACATCTTGAGCACTGCTGATGAAAACTAAGAAGATTAAATTCCACATAATCTGGGGATCTTTATGTAAGTGAAGTTCAAATTACCATAAGCTCTTCAAATCATTGATTTGTGGACCAGTAAGAAGGGAAAAATAACTCAAACTAGCTTAAGTTGCAAATCTGCTTGTCTTTTCCTTTTACAGTAAAAAACCTTTAGAGATGCTTTAGAATAAGAAATTTCTTCTTGTTTTACCTTCGTAAGGGAAAGAAGTTTTGAAAGGGGCTGCACAATTGTACCTCTTCCTCAGTTAACGTGCAGTTACACTGGATTTATGGAGGCTATTTAAATGCTAAGGATCACTGATTAATTATTTTAGTGCTCTCACTATTTCAATAAAGATTGCTTTTCAAATAGAACTGCTTTGTTTTAGTGACATTGCCATTTTACTAAATATGGATATTGTAGCTTCTGATTTTTTTTATGTATTCAAAATGAAAAAAATATATTCATGGTATTCAGTGGGTGTGTCCAGATAAAATAGAAACAAGCCAATAGGCCCCAAATGCCACCTAGTTTCATAGGTTTTCACCCTTTTTTATATTTACAAAATTGAAAAGTCAGAAAAAAGTTGTTATAGACCATATAATGACATTTATTCTACTGACACTAAGCTTACTTTTCTCAGTTATCAGTTGTCGTTCCCTTAGATATAACATGCAGCTGTATAGTATTCCACAGGCTTCAGGTTTACCCTGCTTGTGCAATTTGAATTACCCTATTATCCTATGACATTGATCTAAAGGACTGGGCAGAGTTTTTAGTATGCCATCTGTCAGGCTTCATCTGATCATTATCAGAGCATGAGAATCATTTGTTAGCACCTGTTAGGGGAAGTGAAGTCTATAACACCTGGAAGGAAATTAAGAGCAGCTTCCTACCACTCTTCTCAGTTGAGATTTGCCACTCCCTCCACAGTTTATATCAGACTTCTCTGAAGAAGGCTGTCTCTTCTCTTGCCTAGGAGTCTTTCTGGGTTTCACGCCTCAAGGCAATGAGCTCCACAGCCATGCTCAGGGATTTAAGGAAATGTCTGCATGGTCTTCAGTGCACATCTGCACCACTAACATCCTCCAGAATGGAGTGCCTCCTTCCAAAGTAACTTTATTGGCAACCAAACCATGGCAGGGAGTCATTTGAAAGAGTGATATTTGGGTTGGGTCAAGCCATTTCAGAAGTGTTTTAACAGTGACAGGACTGTTGACTTTGAGTGCCCAGGAACGTTTTCTGGTACAGTTTCATTAACTAGTAAAGGCATAACCTAAATGTGTATGACAGGCAAGTTTAGAGCTCAGATAGGGGCATTGTATTCAATAGTGACAAAATTAACTGTTGTGAAATGTTTTATTTAAAAAATATTATAGAAATAATACTGTCATTTAAATGAAATGCATTGTCTTCAGTCATGAAGAAAGAGCTTCTAAGGTTTTTCATCCACAGTCTAGAAGTTTGTAACAGATAACATCTACCTGAGATGTTTTTAATACAATAAACACTTTTTTTGGAAGGCAGAGGGGATTGACAATCTGTAAATAGTTGCTCTGCTGCTGGTCAAGGATCTGGTCACTTTTTCAGCTTCAGAGGCATAGGAGTTTTACTTGTAAGGGGAAAATTCTAATTTTAGTAAGAACTTCTTTTTACTGGTAAATCTCTGCTGCTGCTTTGAGATGAATTGCAGTGGATTACTATAATAATACTGTAATAGACCACCTGGACATTGTTAATAATGGACTTGATGAAATATCAGTTATAGAATGAATTGAAAATTAGCTTTTTCCTGCAGCAAGTATAGGAATTATATCAGACTGTGAAGAGTTTTTCTGTCAAAGATCAGATATATTCTATTCAGGTAGTTAAGAGTTCAGAGTTACCATGCAATGCAAGCACTTACTGTATGCTGACTCTGAGTAGCAATTTGCCAGTAGCAACTGAGTTAGATTTTAAACTCTTATGGTTGTGAGTGTAATGTGTTACTATGGTGCTTTTCATACTTTAGTACAATGTTCTGTATTTGAAAAGACAGTGATTTTGTGTGTTGAGCGCTTTGATGTCAACATACAACTCAGTGAAGTTGAAATTAAGATTTATACTACATCTTTTCCACATAGCGGAGGATGGTAGTTCTCTAAGAGTATTGTTGGTTTATCTAGTCACAGAGGGAGTTGGGTATTGCCGTTGATGCCAGATTCTTTTCCCTTCCATGATGACATTATGTAGCTGTAGAAGACTCCTTCTGGGAGGCTTTACCTCTCAGCTGGTCCTTTCTCAGTTTCAGAGTGTTATCCACATAAGATGCCCCTTCAGGAGCATGATGCCAAAATTTTGGTGGGACTCACAAAGTGATGCAGAATATTATAAGCAATATTTAATCTCCCAGACAGCGAGCACTGGGCCAGAAAAAAAAAAAAAAGAGGAAAAAAAAAAGAAAAAAGAGGACCTTCTTATTTTGTCTTGCTCAAATTAAATAATGAGATTTTCTAGCTACATAAATCTTACTCCAGTGTAGCTTCCAATAGATTGAATGTGGCTTCTTTTTTATGAACCTTTAAAGGTGCCCTATGTTCTGAAACTTTGGTTAAGAGTTGATTTCTGTTTGCATAATTTATACCTGTGTCTTCTTTAATAAAAGCTATGAATCAGTAATGGCTTAATATCCTCCAGTCAAATGTGTCTTTACCATCCGCTTCAGACTATTACTTTAAAAGGCAAAATATTCCACTCAAAGTTGTTTCAATGTATTTTTAAAATTAAAATAGTGTAATTTAATTCTTTTATTAGTCTTGAGAAGCCTAGATTTAAAAACTTTATTTCCATTGGCCATCAGGACCACCTGTCCATATCCATAATCTTGGGTGTATTTCCGCATCTAACACATTGTCCCTACTGCACATTACATAGCTTGCAAAATACAAAAATAAACCATCCATTAAAAGATAGCTCTAGTAGCATCATTTCACATTTGTTGTATGGCATTGGGAATTGTTTGTTCTGAGAAATCATGTTAATCTCTTTTTGCACATGGTTATAATGAAACCCGCAGTAAACTTTAAAGAAAATCACACTTGGAAAAATATCTTAGTTCTTCAAAAATATGCAAGTACTTAAAATTCAGAATCAGTTCTGTGTTACATGGAAATTCAAATGGAACAGAAAATTGGAACTATATGTTAAATTAATAATAGCTGTCTTTTTCTTTACCACATATGCTAAAATTTTTAATTATAGTGAATTAATTTAGTATGAATATAGGTGTCATGCATTGCTATTATAACCCTTTTGTAATTTAGTAGCAATTAATATAACATTATTGCACAATGCAGCAATATTCTCAGATTTATTTTCCTTTCAGATTTGTACTTTTCCTACTGGTTGAAAGTAAAATTGGTGCAACGTTGTAGCTGTGGTTGATTTCATGCCAGAAAAAAAAAAAAAAAAAAACCTTTAGTGATTTTCCCTTATTGGATGGAACATTCTATTCCATCAAAATGCCAAATAATCTCTTTTAAAATTATTTTGCTACTGTACTGTTAAACTTCTAGCTAATTGTGACTGATTTGGGCTGATTGAATCTGTGACCCCCCTTTGGAAGGCTGAACAGCCTCTACTCATGTGTTGTATGCTCCAGTTCCCTCAGCATCTTGTTGGTCTCTGCTAGACTTGCTCCAGCATGGCAAATTCTTACAGATATTAAAGGATGATTGTATGTATGCAGAACAGGATTTCAGGTGCAAAAAGCAAAATACTGTTATTCCTTTACCTCTAAATCTTTCAGAGTCTTTCTGTTGTCTTCAGTGGATTCTCAACCACAATTAACGTTGTTTTATTTCATGGTCAGTTTAATTAGCTTCAATGGTAACTAAACTTCAGAGTGTGTACAGAATAATTATGTTTCAAATTCCAGTTTACATGATAACGTGTTCATCTTATACCACTGGGCAGCCTAGAAAAGAGTATTTTCTTTGGTGTTTTTTTTTTTTTTTCCTTGGTTTGGTATGAAAGAATGTGATTTATGCTTTTCAAAGTGCATACAGATTACGTGATTATTTTTTTGTAAAGGAGAACTGAAATATAATAGAGCCATGGTCTTGCCCATAGGATATTTTGTTTCAAGAAAATGCCTTTCTTCTGAAGGGCATAGAATAGAGCATGATTTCAATTCCTGTAGAAAACGGTAAATTTCTAAATGCATATTTTATTGCTAACACCATATGGCCATATGTATATTATAAAAGCTATTCATGCTAGCAGGCTCAAAAAGTGAGGGTGTAATATGTCCTTATTCTCAAAGGAAGGAAAAGCTGAAAACTGTAAGTTTTTCTTTTTCACCATTCGCATTTCAGTGTTGATCTTTCTGTTTTCTCTTGTAAGGAACCTATCTCTGAAGCTGTCGAAGGAGGTAGACCAAGGAGAAGCCAGGTACCCACGCGTTAGCCAGCTGGCTGGCAGCCCATCCGTGGAGTGGCCTTTTACTGGTCTGGAAGAAGGTGGAGGCATTGAATCTTTGCCCTTCAGACTGATGCTTCAAGATTGCACAGCTGTAAAGACATTGCTACTGAAAATGAAGAGAGTTCTTCAGGAGGTAAACACCCACTCATTTGATAAATTAATAGCTTTCAGTGTTAATGAGCCAGGTAGCAGAAGAGGGTCAGAAAAGTTTATGAACTTGATGTCTTCTAATATGTCTTGAATTTATGGAATTGATGCAGAAATGTAGTCCTGCCCCAACACGGCTAAGGTCAGAAAGTTTATACCATAGCAGAGTTTAACTGATACTGCCATCTTGGTGTGCAGAGAAAAAAGCTGGTTTTGAGCTTTCACTAAAAAGGGGGTGGGGGAGATGGACTGCTTTAGGTCAAAATAATTTGTGTTGTTTTCCCCTACTATTTTGTGGCCTTTTTTTTTTTTTTTTTTACATTTGTCAAATAGTATGAAGTCACATGCAATTTATTCAGCGGAGAGATGCAAAAGGAAAAAGAGACCTAACTAGGAGTATTAAAATTAAAGGTTTCACTCTTGGGTTTGTAAATGATGGATGAAGTCAGATTTCTTAGTCCATTATAACAATTTTAAGAGTGCTTTTCCTGTCCTGCTATATTGTTCTGCCTCTCCTATAGACTGCTGGTGTTGCTTTGAATTTTTTTTGACAGTTTCCAGCTATGGAACTATGACTCAGATAAATTTATGAAAAGCTTTCATCTTGGTGTCAGTACACTAGAGCATGCTTGTTCTTTGAGATCTACAAGAATTATTTCTGTTGTTGTTGTTTTTGCTTTTATCTATATAGTTCATAGAATTGTAGAATAATTTAGGTTCAGAGGACTCTCTGGAGGTTTAGCCCCTCTGCTCAAAGCAAGGCCAATTTAGAACAGGTTGTTCAGGGCCTTCCTCGTCCACTTAAGTTTTCAGTATCTTACTGGGAGGGCTTTAATGGAACTTCTCTTGGGGCATCCAGGCCAATATTTAACTATATTGTTGCAGTGTTTTTTTCCCTAAGATATAATCAGAATTTCCCTTGTTGTAACTTCATCCTATGGTAAAATGCCATTTAATTAACTGAGATATTTAAATAAGGCCTTAGCAAGTTTTCTTTTTTTTTTTTTTACTGCTCATTTCTTGATCGTCTGTATATAAGGTCAACCAACTGTAGTCCTGTCTGAGAAAGTTTATTAAGGGTTTAGCCATGATAGTTGTCCATTAGTCCTCCAAAACAACATGTTTTTTTACCTTCCAGTTTGCTTCACGTGGAGCTTTACGCTATTATGCTTCCTAATGGCCTTCTGTTTTGCTGAACACAGAACTGAAATAATTAATTCTCCATCACTTCCTGCTTATGTGATGTCAGGAGAGTGGATTTAGAAGTTCTTGTACACTGAGCAGGATTTGTAATTGCATTAAAAATGCAAATAAATACTAAGGATTATAATATTACATGACACATCAGTTGCACTTAAGCATTGGAAGCATGCTCTGTTGCTTCTAGTTTGACTACTTCTATGTTTTGCTCAAAACCATTCTTTTTTTACCATAAAGGTAAGGATAAACATTTCTTTTTTTAACTTAGAAGTTCCATTACACTTTTGTATGACTCTACTATGATTTTCTGTATGGTGATATATTGTACGTTATAGGACTTTGTGTTTAAATGCATTCACCAGTTGATTTCCACAAAAGGAATGCAAGGTATTTAATATGACCCGGTTACTAACACCTTCTTAAGTAACTCATATTGATTTTATTTTTTCTTCTTATACATTACATTAGTCTCACTTCTTCCTTAGTACCATATAATTTCCGTCTCCCCATCTGACTGTAACAGTATAATTCTGTCCCTTTCGTTTTCTTTTTGTGTTGCCTTCCTTATGAAATCAAAACAACCTTTTTTTTTAAAATTCTAACAGTTGGGTATTATGTGCTGTGCATATATAGTAAATACGTGCTGCAATTTAGCTCCCTGTTTTTTCAGCACTTTTGAGGTAGAATATCCCACTAGTAGCAGACATTATTCCAAAGCTGAACCAAAGTCTTATTTGGTTAGAAATAAATGACCAATCTGATGATTATTTAAAACTCATTTTGCTGCCTTGAGTAGTTTTTTTAAGTGAGTGACATGCATAATAGCAATGATAGAAAATATTTGGAAAATGCTGTAAAATGCTGCGGGTATGTAATTCTAGTAGCTCTAAATGAGAAGTGATTCTTGATTTTTACAGCAGTATTCCAGCTCTGCTAATAAAACCACATACTAATTCTTAAAAGAAAAAATAATTTTTCAAGTTTGTTCCTTAACTACTCAGACTTCATATCTATATGAAGGAGTTAGGAAACCTGTCCACAGTGGGCTTCATCCATGGTATAGATGCAGGAGTTTGAAAGAGCAGTAACAAGAAAATATTCTCAAACAGTTTTTTTAAACACATTGAAATACCAGGAATTAAACCAAAAATGGGATATTATTCAAAAGAACATAAGTAACGTAATACTGAATCAGGGAGTAGCGTGGCAGTTTTCAGGGCAATTAATGTGGGAGGGCACAAGCTTGGCCAGCTCAACCAGGGAGCAATGGTATCCACCCAGCAGAAGGCCGTGGCCTCGCAGCTCTGCACCCACCACAATTGATGGAGCAGCTCAGACAGAGCTCCAGGGGGAATGTGCTGCTACACAGGCATCAGGTTGCAGGGTGTGCCCTACTCTTATTCTTACTCTTGCTGTGTTTCTCACAGCATTCTTCTGGAGAAACTGAATGCTCGTGGCTTGGACAGGCTTATGCTTCGCTGGGTGAAGAACTGGCTGGGCAGTCAGGCCCAAAGAGTTGTGGTGAATGGAGTTAAATCCACTTGAAGGCCAGTTACAAGAGGTGCTCCCCAGGGCTCAGTACTGGGGCCAGTTCTCTTTAATATCTTTATCAATGATCTGGATGAGGGGAGTAAGTACACCCTCAGTAAGTTTGCAGATGACACCAAGTTTGGCAAGAAGGTTGGTCTGCTCAAGGGTAGGAGGCTTCTGCTGAGGGATCTGGATAGGCTGGGTTGATGGGCTGAGGTCAGCTGTATGAGGTTCAACAAGGTGAAGTGCTGGCTCCTACACTTGGGGCACAACAATGTCATGCAACACTACAGACTGTGGGAAGAGTGGCTGGAAAGCTGTCTGGAGGAAAGAGACCTGGGGGGTATTGGTTGATAGCTGGCGGAATATGAGCCAGCAGTGTGCTCAGGTGGCCAAGAAGGCCAAGAGCATCCTAGTTTGTATCAGAAATAGTGTGGCCAGCAGAACCAGGGACGTGATTGTTCCCCTGTACTTGGCTCTGGTGAGGCTGCACCTTGAATGCTGTGTTGTACTTGCTACAGCACAGACATCGAGGTGCTGGAGCATGCCCAAAGAAGGGCAACAAAGCTGGTGAAGTGTCTAGAAAACTCCTCTTATGAGGAGCGGCTGAGGGAGCTGAGGTTGTTTAGGCTACAGAAAAGGAGGCTCAGGGGAGACCTTATCTTGCTCTACAACTGCCTCAAAGGAGGCTGTAGAGAGGTGGGGGTTGGTCTCTTCTCCCAGCAACAAACAACAGGCCAAGAGGAAATGGCCCCGATTTGCACCAGGGTATGTTTAGGTTGGATATTAGGGGAAAAAAAATAAATAACTGAAAGGGTTGTGAGGCATTGGAACAGACTGTACAGGGAAGTAGTTGAGTCACCATCCATGGAGCTATTCAGAAGATGTGTAGATGTGGTGCTTAGGGATGCAGTTTAGTGGTAGACTTGGCAGCACTTTGTTAACATTTGGGCTTGATGATCTTGGAGGTCTTTTCTAACCTAAATGATTCTAAGTAGCCTAGTTTGAATGGTGTGAACAAAGAGAAGACGACCTTGAAAAGTATTAAAAATTTGGTAATTGAGTGAAATGATTATCTTCAGAAGTATGGACGTTTATACATTTGTCACTTTTAAATTTTGAGTGAAAAACTCTAGGAAAATATAATTCCATAAAATTGAAATATTTTCTGAAGAATCTGATAAATAATTGATCTGAGCATATTTGGCAGGCAGTTTCCATGGAGAAAGTACCCTATTTCTATTGTAACTAGACGTAATTTCTTTTTATAAGGAATTCCACTTCTGCCCTGACCAATATTATATGTAAATCAAACACAGCTGTATGGAATTAAAACACATAAAAGAAAAATATGTTCCTTACTGTTGAACTCTCTTGTATTTGTAGACTATGTCAAACATAGTCTCTGGCAGATTTATGTGGTATAGAAATGAAATATTTTATGCGTATAACAGTATAAAATAACTATAATGGTTTTTAAAATTAATAGGATGTCACATGTTTTCATCCACTTTTAAGAATATAGAGAGCATACAATCTACATGGGGAAAATTATACAAGTGATTGGAAAAAAAAAGCTGCACTTTCTCTGTTTTATAGCTGATGTTATCCATAGAAGAACAAATTGGAGTAGTGTATACCTCTTTATAGAACAATAACACGTTAATTGAGTTAAAATACTAGCCCTGCTATTCAAAATAATCCTTGTTTTAAAGCACTACACACCACTTCTAAGGAACAACTTAATTATGATCTGCCAAAATATAATACTAGGTAGAGTGATATGTAATTTTTTGTTGTTGTTGCAGTTGCTTGTAATTGAGGAATCTATATGGAAAAACTGAATGCAGTGTATGTTGTACCGTGCTGCAGATTTATTAAGCTGTGAATTTAGCTTGTTTTTAGCCTTATCATGAAAAGGGAAATTGAAGACATGACAGTAACTTGCAAGATTGAGAATGTTATTAGGTAATGTATTTAGTAAAAGACTAATGAATGATTGTTCAATTAAAAGAATTAATTATCATTTCACTTTTACTGAAAAAGCCTTGAAATTGTCTAGTTTTGGTTATTAATAGCTTTGACCATACAAGTCTCATACGACAGATTGTCCCCTAATGTTTTGAGAACCTCAGTGAACAGAGTTGAAGGCAGTCTGGAGGACCCTAGCACATGGGAAACTCAGTGATCCACCAGAAATCAGTTCAGAAAATAGTTTTGAATCTGTTCTGCAGCTTTGTCCCATGTATGTTCTATTTCTGACAGAATTTTGCAATAAATGGGCCAGCCAAGACCTATGACCTGCAAAGTTAGGGAAGATTTTTGAAAAAAACACTACCAGAGATTAGCGTGACAGGCAGCTTGATTAAAAAATGCTTCAGTATATAAGACAATATAGGCTGTCGTGCAGCCCACTTGTGAATTACAGGAAGATCTTGGTCTCCTTTTTCTCTTCACCTCGCTTATGTTTATTGAACTGTATTTTTTTTTCCTTTAGATCTATGTGGTTTTGGACTTCATTAAGTAATAGTTTCATTCAGAAAACAAAAAAAATCAGACAAGAAAGATGGGGAATTGTATACATGAAATTGGTAGATTTGTCCTCTCCTAGGGAATGATTTCTTTACTTTCTGACCTCAAATGAGCTTCTCTGCTCTGAACTCGCCTCCGACACAGAATCTGCGTCATTGTCTTTTCCATATGCTGTGCTATACTTCCTATGTTTTATTACATTTCTGGCCATTAATTGATTGATTGCATATAACCAATGAGCCTGTCAAAATAAGAGCATAGGTTCTTCCTCAGTTATTGCTGTCAACAATAATGAATATATGATGCCTCTTTCCCAAACAATATATGGGTTTTCCTGTACTCTTCCAGGTAAGACTGAAGTTATATCTGTCTGTTAACTTTTTAATGGTTTGAGATATAGCTAGCAGAGAGATTGTCAGATGCTGGCTAATTGAGAGAACATTTAAGGGCTTCGCCTTTGTCGAAGTCATTCGTAGAACATTTTAGGCAGAGACACATAAAGAGAGCTATTTTGGGCTTGTGCCTGGCAAGAGAGGGTCTGTATGCTGAAATAAACATAGTGGAAAAAATACAGCTATTTTGGGAAGGAATCCATTTAGTCAGTGGTAATGGGTTGCTGTTCAAAGTTTAGATGTTGAGCTTGTTGATCAATTTGGGCTGAAACTGAATGTCCTAGCATAAAGAAAATCTTGTCTACATTTAAGCTTTTTTTCCACACGTCCTTAAATTCTTTACGAATTATATAGATTATCACTATATAATTCTACTTCTATATATTTTTATGAGGCTATCAAAAGTGATTGCTGCTAATCTAGAAAATTGAGATGTGTTGTCAATCTGTTTGTGTAATTTGGAGAATAAATTGTTCAGTGCAGTACCCATGCGTTTTTCACAGCTCTGTAAAACACCATGGAGGTAGTGGCGCTTTAGAAATTGAAGCTAATTGCTACAATTAACAACAGGAATAAGTCACTCTGGACATATATTGCATCTTGTGTTTTACTAATTAATCATTTATTTTACTAAGGGAAATTGCAGCTGTCTGTGACTGTCATTAAAACTTAATGCATCCAATACGGTGTTTTTAGATTGTGTTTGAAAAAAATGAGAACTCTGGAAAATTATGTCAGAATCATTGTGAGACAGGCCATGACAGTTGCCTGAGACAGGGGACAGAGTCAGACCACTCAGTCTGCAATTAGCTTGTCAGATATCACTGGCTACATTACTTCTCCCCATACATCTTTCACCTTGTCGGTAAAATAAGCATAATTATAGAGTTCTCTTCTGTGCTGCACTTGCAATCTACAAATGGAAAACACTAAAAGATAGCTAAGTGTGGTTTGCAATATTTTGCAACCCAATTACCAAGCAATATTGGATAGGCCTTGCACTATGTTTTTTAAAGACACTGAAATATTTCCTGCAGTCCACTGTGAAATGCATTGTTTGCTAATATTGTTTGTTAGCGACTTAGGAAGCAATTGCAAGCCTAATACGCTTTAAAATACTTCAGGTTTTCTTCCTTTAGATAAGTTTGTAATTAACCAGTGTAGCATTACTGATTTGTTCAACATCTGCATTCAGTGCAGTCCCCTTTATCAAGTAATTCATGCTGGAAGTTGGTAATTCCTTCATTTCATGGTATGTTGACATTACATATACCCATAGATTTAAATAACTAATAACAAAAATGTACCAGATTTAGTAGTAGGATTTAACTTCATCAAATTAAATTGCTTTTTAACTTGGAAATATCCTTTGACACCCTTGCCCAGCTGCTTGCGAAGAGAGAGCAGAATACCCTAGTACAAATACATAGCCAGTATTGGTTACTTTGCTAAACATTCTTAATGTACAAGAAAACAGATACTTTTTTTTTGCCCTTATAATTTTAAGGCAAGTTATGTAGAGCAAATACTATATTCAGCATTGACGTGTGCTGTATCCAACATATATAGTACTTTGAAATAGTACTGTAATTGCAGTCCCAATCGTATTGCGTATGTTTCTTAGCCGAATAAGCCTTAGTTCAAATAATAAAAAAATGTGCTAGAGGACCATTAGACTATTTAAGTGCAAACAATACAGGTTTCATTGTGTGCAAAGTTGAAAATTTCTCAAAATTATTAACTATTGTTTGATGGTACTTGGAATAAACATTTACCTCACAAATCAAGGCATGCTTACTCATTTAGAAGGCCTCATGTGGTTGAAGTTGAGCAATTTGGGGAATTAATTTAAAGATGAAGGGTTAAGAAGACTGTTCTATATGCCTGTACCTTTGTACTTTACAGCAGGTGCTGTAAAGTACAGCAGATTGTGTTCATTTGCTGACACTCTGAGTGTGAGGTTACGGGCTGGGACTGGCAAACAGCTCTGGGATTCTGCAGAGTCACACTAGCCTCAGCTCAATGAAAAGCTATTCTGAAATAATCCAGCTCAGTTACCAGTTAATGCCATTGCTCACACTCACTACGAAGTCCTTTTGCAGGCCACATTCAGAGTGCTTTTGAGCCGTGTTTCAGACCAGTTTCAAATAAAATACACTTGATCTTTAATACTGAAAATTCCTCTTCCCCCTTTATATTCTGTTTCTTCCACTGATGACCTAGTGGCTTAATCTTTGTAGACTACTTTTGTCTATGTTCCAGAGATTTATTAAAGCCAGAAAGTAATTTACCATGAAATACCTTGTCTTCCTACACTTACAGATCATGTTGGTGTGTACGTATCTACTCCATGTATTCAGCAGGCAAGTGATTAGCTTCTTTCTTGGGTTTTGACGTTAAACGTCTCCAGTGATTCCCTGAATGAAACATTTTCATATGGCATGTTGGTGGACTCCAGTTTGGCATGGATCTGCATAGTGTTCTGACACAGCCTCCTCAACAGGCAAATACTAGCAGCACCTTGCAGAGAAGCATGAAAAATAGCAACACCATAATGTCCCAACATCAGCAGTTCTGTGCAATTGTCTGTGATGAAATTGTGGCTGAAGGCCATAAAATTATAAACCTACAAAAAAGAATCCATTTTCGCTTTTAGTACTTGGTTTTGATCAAGTTGTTGCAGGTCAGTCAGCTAAATCCCACCTGACCCTCCATGGCAATGGAGTTGATAACACCAGTTATGTTTTCTGATACATCTGCAAATACTGAAAAGTGCAATGCTAAATAATGAGCAAGCAACAGAAAAAAAATCAGAATGTGTGTAGAATAAATTGATAATACTCTGTTCTTAAAAATAGCTCATGAGTAATTTTGAGCTAAATGACACATTTAGTACAGGTGGTAGATGGAAGGGTTTCTGATAAGAAAACAAGTAGTACTCCCAAATCTAACAACATTCCCAATGAATTAACCAGTTTCACTCAGGGTGCACTATAATTTAATTTCCTACACAAATTTACTAGGGTTGAAGATATGGAAATACTAATTTGTTAAACAACTTTTACAAAGAAGCATTTACTATGAGACTTATAGATGGTGCCGTTACCTTGAAGTACAGTTGGTTAAAATCAGAAAGATTTATCTTAGTTGAAATAGTTTGACAACTTCTGAACTTTCACAATTCCTGATATTCTAAGATTGTCTTATTCACAGTAGGTTTCAGAGACCTGCTGGTACAGAGAAATTACTGATAATATAGACAAGGCAGTAAAATTGACAGTATGCAACTGTTGCCATAAATGGATGTACAAGAATAAAAATGTGATAGGGGAAAATGAAGGTCTAGTTTTCAGGTAATGGAGTATACATGTAATACATGTAGTTACCCATTTAAATATTTGTGCTTGTATATAAGCGTAAAGATGTTTTTCCAGAATTTAAATTTAGTCTCTTAATTATCCTTTAACTTTGATCTGCCAGCATTTATGGATCAAGTCCTAGTGTAATCAGAAGAGAAATTCTCACAGTTCACAACATGGATCTTGACATATCTTTGTGTTGCAGATGTATTTAATGTTTTCTGTACACAGTGTATACCATTACTTTTTAGCCCAGCCTATCAGAACAGTGCTGATTGTTTTCATAGTGGAAGAAACAAAAGACACAAAAAAAGTTACTGCACTTTTATATATTCATTATTTAGGCCATAGCAATAGTGATGATTCCTTGTGGTCGGGCTCTGCTTTATTTCATGAATTGAGTGCATCCTTGGTAAGTTTACAGATGACAGCAAGCTGAGGGGAAGTGTCAATCCGCTGGAGGGTAGGAAGGCCCTGCAGAGGGACCTGGACAGGTTGGATCGATGGGCAGAGGCCAATGGGATGAGGTTCAATATGGCTAAGTGCTGGGGCCTCCGCTTTGGCCAAAACAAAAGCTGTGCAGAAGAAAAGAATTTGGGGGTGTTGGTCGATGCTCTGCTGAACACGAGCCATGAAGGCCAACGGCATCCTGGCTTGTATCAGGAATAGGGTAGCCAGCAGAACCAGGGAGGAGATCATCCCCTTTTACTCTGCTCTGGTGAGGCCGCACCTCGAGCACTGTGTTCAGCTTTGGGCCCCTCACTACAAGAAGGACATCGAGGCCCTGGAGCGTGTCCAGAGAAGGGCTACGAAGTTGATGAAGGGCCTGGAACACAAGTCCTGTGAGGAGCAGCTGAGGGAAGTGAGGTTGTTTAGTCTGGAGAAGAGGAGGCTCAGGGTACACCTTATTGCTCTCTACAACTGCCTGAAAGGAAGGTGTGGGGAGCTGGGGGTTGGCTTCTTCTCACAGGTAACTAGTGATAGGACTAGAGGAAGTGGCCTCAAGTTGCACCAGGGGAGGTTCAGGTTGGAAATGAGGAGACATTTCTTCTCAGAAAGAGTGGTTAGGCTTTGGAATAGGTTGCCCAAGAAGGTGGTGGAGTAACCATCCCTGGGGGTGTTTAAGGAAGGGTTGGACGTGGTGCTTAGGGACATGGTTTAGTGGGTGACATAGGTGGTAGGGGGAATGGTTGAACCAGATGATCTTGGAGGTCTTTTCTAACCTTAATGATTCTATGATTCATCTTTCTTCTTAGGTTTTCATGGTCACCATGAGTTCTCCTTTACAGAAAATATCATCCATGAGACTGAATGCTCACTGATAAAGAATGTAAAGTTAATTTATGCTTAGAATTATTATTGCTATTATTAAATTGAAAATTTTCCTGTGGTTTTACTGCTGGCCTCAATAAAATTATTTGGGAAGCCATCAGGTAAAAGCATACATGAGCTTAAAAGAGAGGATTCTTCTGTTTATCAGCAGTTTGTATTTCAAATGTATGTGAAGATAACATATCTAGGAACAAGGATTTGCTCAGAAAGAGCTCACATTGGCTCAGTAGAAACAGCATGTCACAAACTGGCTAAACGAAGATACATACAGGTTGACGACCACTTCTCTTATGCCTTTTAAGCAGGGTTGAGATAACTAGAATTAATGGGTGGCGGAGGATCACTTGTATTCTATGATTTTTATTTCTCCTATGTGGCTCTATTTCTACTGTCCGTATTTTTCAAATCATTGATTTTTATTTTTATTTCTTTATATGAGGAAAACAGCTCTCAGGTCACAGCTACAAAATGTTGCTGTGGAAAAAAGAGGGCCAGGTTTTTGTTACTTGCCACCCATGCAAAATGTCTTCTAAACTTGTTCTTCACTTTTGATGTAACCTATCTTAAGAGTTTACCTCAGTGATGAAATAAATGCCTAAATCTTCAGCGTATAGCCTTGCTGGCCCTGGTTGTCTATGAAGACCTTTCCTTCTATTAAACTTCTGGCAATAGCACAGATTGTGAGCAGTTTTGGGGTCCATCCTTTTGATGTGAGAATGTTCATTTTTTCTTTTCTCCAGTCCCTTTTTTTCCCTGATTAGGAGACCTAGAAACCTTTTCTTCCATTTTCTATACTTCATGATGCAGCATTGGATCAGACAATATTCTTAAGCTTGTACTTGTAGCCTATCTGATACTTAATTTCTCATAAGGAGTGCTATGGAACAACAAAAGCTTTCAAAATAAGATTAGCATGGGGTATGTAGAAAGAGACGGTTTAGTGTGCCTAGCATTTATAGATAAATAGTTTACCTGCTTGGAGTTTAACTATGTGGTAGTACTTACGGGATAGTACTCGCTCCATCAGAAGGAAGAATTTTGTATTACATAGTATGGGAAACTAAACCGGAAGAACTGGAGATTTGTGTGTGATCACAAGGCTATGATCTCACTACTATCACAGAGACATGGTGGGATAGCTCACATGACTGGAATGCTGTCATGGAAGGGTACATGCTTTTTAGAAAAGACTAGCCAGGAAGGTGAGGTGGTGGAGTCGCTCTTTATGTGAGCGAGCAACTGAAATGCATGGAGCTCTGCTTAGGGGTGGATGAAGAGCGAGTTGAGAGCTTATGGATAAGGACTAAAGGACAGGCTACCATGGCTGATACTGTTGTGGGTGTTTGCTTCAGGCCACTTGATCAGGAAGTAGAATCATAGAATATCCAAAGTTGGAAAGGACCCACAAGGATCATCGAGTCCAACTCCTGGCACCACACAGGACCACCCAAAGATCAGACCATACATCTGAGAGCATTGTCCAAACACTTCTTGAACTCTGGCAGACTCAGGGCATTGACCACTGCCAATGGTGTGTGTGTGGGGGGTGGTGGGGGGTGGTGGGGGGTGCCAATTGGGGGAGGGGGGGGGAGGGGGCTGTTCCAGTGCCTGACCACCCTCTGGGTGCAGAACCTTTCCCTAACACCCAGCCTGACCTTTCCCTGTCCCAGCTCTATGCCATTCCCTTAAGTCTTCCCTTAGAGGCTGACCCTCCAGCCCACACCTTCCTTTCAGGTAGTTATAGAGAGCAATAAGGTCTCCCCGAGCCTCCTCTTCTCCAGACTAAACAACCCCAGCTCCCTCAGCTGCTCCTCACAGGACTTGTGCCCCAGGCCCTTCACCAGCTTCGTAGCCCTTCTCTGGACATGCTCCAGGGCCTCGATGTCCTTCTTGTAGTGAGGGGCCCAAAGCTGAACACAGTACCCGAGGTGCGGCCTCACCAGAGCAGAGTACAGGGGGACGATCACCTCCCCGGTCCTGCTGGCTACCCTATTCCTGATACAAGCCACGATGCTGTTGGCGTTCTTGGCCACCTGAGCACGCTGCTGGCTCATGTTCAGGTGAGCATCAACCAACACTCCCAGGTCCTTTTCCTCTGCACAGCTTTCCAGCCACTCTGCCCCAAGCCTATAGCACTGCATGGGGTTGTTGTGGCCAAAGTGCAGGATCAGGCACTTAGCCATGTTGTCCCTGTTAGACAGGGAGGCCTTCCAGTACATAAAGCGGGCCTACAGCAAAGCTGGGGTGGGACTCTTCTTTGTCAGGGAGTGTAATGATAGGACAAGGAGTAATGGCTTTAAACTAAAAGCGGGTAGTTTTAAATTAGATCTTAGGAAGAAATCCTTTACTGTGAGTGTGGTGAGGCACTGGAACAGGTTGTCCAGAGAAGTTGTGGATGCCTCATCCCTGGAAGTGTTAAGGCCGAGTTGGATGGGGCTTGGAGCAACCTGGTCTGATGGGAGGTGTCCCTGCCCATGGCAGGGGGTTGGAATTAGATGATCTTTAAGGTCCCTTCCAAACCAAACCATTCTATGATTTTATGGTTTCTATGATTTGGAGTATTCAAACTGAACATTCAAGGTAAAATTTAAGATAACCCTGGATTAAAGTATTGCTAATCATATCAAGCTTTGAAAAAACAGTCTAATATTATAAGTGTATTCTGGCGGCTACTTTTCTTCATTTAAGATCTCTTTCAAATCTCACTGATGTAGTGGAGAGCTCTGTATTGGTGTTAATGTGCTCTGGATAACTCCCTATGAATAACACAGGGACGTGAATTTGTATTCATAGTTTATGATTGTATACAGTTGCAATTATAACTTGCATACAAATTGTGGTGCCAGACTTACTTTTTTCATTGTGATTGGGGGGAGGGGGATATAAATGTGGTATATAGCTGTAATTTTTTAATATATTTTTATAAAAATTAAATTAGTTGTAGAGACACAAGTGCCATTGTAATATGTATGTGAACATACAGTTCTTACAGATATACCTAAAATAAGCCCACTGTCTCTTGATAATTACACCAATAAGGGTAAAAAAAAAAATAAATAAAATCTTTTTAATTTTTTTAAATACAGAATTTTGCTTCTAAAAACTGTTACCACGCTAAAATTATATTATTCCAAATAGAAAATGTTTTTAAAATCTGTGTTTCTTAGCAGGTTGTTTAGATACTGATCTTTCCTACTCTATGTCATTTTGTCTGTCATTGGACTGTTTTTTTTCTCAATTGTTTTTTCTAATTAATATGGACTTTTATATATTATTTTCTTATTCATGTGATTGATATGTTTCTTAGTTATGTCTCTTTTTTTGAGATGCTGTTATATTATGACAGCGCTGGCTTCATAAGTATATCTTGAGCAATTTATTTGGGCAATGTATTAAATCTAAATATAATTATTTAATATTTATATCCCAAGTTTTCTCAAATTTTACGTGGTATTATTTGGATAGATTATTTTTCTCATATTCACTTCACTTTTCTCATATACACTTTGGGACTTGCACTATGTATCACTTAACTGGACAGAATTAGTAAGAATTAGTGTACAATTATATGTTAGTGTTGGAATTAGTATACAATATTCTTATTATTTTGATGTTGTTCAGTTTCCTTCCCCCATATTTGTTTTACATATATCTCCACAGGAATATTTTAGAGGATCTTAGAGAAGCATTTTTTAATATCTTAACAAGCTTTTAGAGATAGAAATAATCAAGTTGTTTAAATTGTATCCTTAAGCAAACTTGTAGTACGTTTGGTCCTATAATATTATCATAACATAATTATGTATTCTCCATAGTATTTAAAATGGCATGTTCATGTGTACAGATACCTAAAATATAGCATGGTCTTATGGATGCTACTGGAAAACAGTTGAGATTTTGGTAGTTTGATGGCTTAAGAGTCTCATAGAATATTTTTCCATCAGAATTGGAGAAGTCACCTTGCCCTTGTAATATGGTGGCAGAATCATCCCAAGTCTTTAAAGTCAAAGCTTATCTGCATTTTTCTCATTTGTTCTTTTAACAGAACCATTATATAAATATATGTATCACTATACATCTATTCATCTATTCTAATGTTCAAGAACATATAATTCTCGTGATGAATTTTTTAAGATTTTTAAGATTTTAGTTTTGCCTGTGCCACGTTAACAATTTAGAGTTTTGTTCCATTTTCTATAGAATAAAGATATAAATGATCCTTTTTGAAATGCCTGCAACTGAAAATATGTATTATTCTAAAGCTGTTTCAACATGTCAGAATAATCAAAAGCTTCATAGTCATAAACGTATTTGTCACTCATATCTGCTTTTGGGAAAATGCAGTACCAACAGTGATTAATAGCTTTATTCATATATGTTATTTAGAAAGTCATTGTTTGCGAGTTACACCTAAAAGACCCTTCAATGCATCCATCTTTGTTTTAATGTAAAATTTCAAATTCTTGTCATGCTCTGACATATGGTTGCACAAAGGAAGCAAAGACACAAAAATGGGAACAGGAGAAAAGCCATGAATTAAGAACTCAATATGGGCAATATAAATGCTTCTCTGGAAGGGCTGTTGTTTGAGCTAGCCTGGCACTGACAGGCCTGCTTCTCTATTTGCTGTTTGCTGAAGAAAGTAATTTATCCTGACAGTAACTTTGCCAGTGCTACAAGAATCCCATTTCAGTAAGATTAAGAACTTCTCCCTTCTTTCTAAGAACAGATACGCTTTATTACTTGTTTCTGGATCATCTTGTCATCTCTCTTACTGCTCTTACTGTGTTTTGTGTGTGCATGTTTTAGCAATTCTTTTTATGAACTCCTGTAATAAGATCTATTAGCTGAGCTTTTTATCTTTCTTACTTTTTTTTTTTTTTTGTCACAAGGCAACATTGCATCTTGTAAGAGTTGAACCTCTGCTTTGCTGCCCTAATTACTCCCAATGTTTAGCCTTCTATTTGTTTAACATGTTGAGAACTATTTTTTTTTCCTCCTCAATGCTATCTTCTGATGTAAAAATGTGAGCTCCAGCTGTAACAGAAAGCAGAACAAAAGCCTGGGATAACCACTGTTCCAGGCAGCTTTTGGAGCAAACACTTGAAGTATTTATGTACCGACTGCTGAAATTCTCAAATAATCTCCTGTAAAATACTGAGTTTCAGTGAGGTGTGTGCTGATGTAACAAGGTCAGCAATATACAGTGTATAATTTGTCCAGTTTATCCTCAGGTTTGCAGTTAATGTGCAAGAGTTTTCCTCAAGCCGTTGAGTAATCAAAATCTGCAGTACTCAAATGCAGTGCAAGTTTGCCTGCCGTGTACCTTGTCCCAGGTGTGCCAAGGCACTTAGGAAAATAAACCAAGAAACCCCAAAGCAAGCAAAACAATTACACAGCTTGCCTTGAAAATCTGCCTTTATTCAGATTAGCAGGAATTTTACACTAATGTTCTCAATTCTAGTAGTAAAAAGCCATTGTGACACCTGGGACTTTTACTATGGTCTTCATGTCAGATTGGCTGCATAATACCGAAAATGAATTAAAAATGAAGTAAATAGCACAGGAGACAGTGTACAGTGGGAATTCTGAAAGTGTGCTTTGGCCCATGATATTATTCATGTCTTTCTTGTTCCCAACCACTAAAGCAACAAATTGACTCAACTGTTTGAAGGAAAAATATTTTAGAAGAAGTGTGGGGGTGGGGTGGGGGGTGGGGGATAAAAAAAATATGTAACATACAGGTTTTATTATAAGTTAGGAGTGTGCTGGTAGTAAAATCATGAGAACTAACATAGAGCAAGATTATTATTATTTTTTTCTTCCTATATTAGGTTTTAAGGCAGAGCTGTATTTAGCCAGCAGAGTGCATTGATAGCTTGTAACATTGGCAGATAGAGAAATGCATGTTATATACCAGTGCCTATGAGCAGAAAGGCTGTTTGTGCCAAAGAAGTGTTTAGTTTCATATTGTGATTGGCGAAGTACAGCTGAAGTTAAAATTACATTAATGAAAACTGGATTCATTATTTTAATAAGACAAAGGAAGCAACTTTTTTTTTTTCCTGATTTTACATGGACTCATTTAAAAAAAAAATCTTAATTTTCACTGAAAACAAGAAGTCAGCATTATTCTCAGCTTCAAACAGCAGTCTGCTTCATGTCATGGTCTTACAGCATGTGTAATCAAATAATCACTAGCACAGTTTTTGTCTTGAATGTCTGACTTCCCATTTTCTGCTGAAGTCCAATATGTAGCAGCTCCATTGTAGCATGATGTACAGGCCTTCTTGGACAGAGCTTGAAGGCAGTCTGACAACTTGAACTTGTAAGTTGTAAAGTAATGAGTGCACCGCATATGGAGGCCCTCCCTGTGCACTGACCATCTAGAAGGCCTAGAGAGCCCACTTGGATCAACCATCCAAGCCGGACCATGACATGAAATAACTGGGGTGCCCGCTTCCATTCTTGTATCTAAAGCAAATACACAGTGACAGTTCCTGTAACAGCGGCTTTTCTCCACGTAGAGTGTCTAGAAGAGAATATTTTTGAATCAACTTGGATTTCAGTAACATCTAATGAACTTAAGACAGTTACTGTGGTGCTTTAACTTCTGCTGCAGTAGACTGAAAGAAAATCATGACTATTAATTTACAATTATAGTCATTTAGCTACTAAATGCTTTCTCTCCCCTCCTGAAAACTACTTTTAAAAAGCACTGAAGTTTAAATTTTGCAATAGTTCAAATTTTGAGAGTAAGGCATCTCAACAGCTTGACACACACAAGGCTGTTATGGGCAACGAGAATCTTCTGTGTCCCTGCACGGTACTGTTTGTTTGTAACTTCATTCTTTGCATGCTAACAGTGAATAGTGCAGTCATTAGTTTTATTTTGAAAGTCTGCCTGTTGCAATTGTCTTGTCTTTGAGTAGACTATAAAAAGATCCTCGGCTGTGAAAATTAAAAAAGCTTTGTTGTTACTGCGACTGTGTAGCACAGAATTGGTACAATACAAGTTAGCTCAAGCTAGTACTATTTACCAAAATAATTTTTAACTATATCTAGAATAACTATTGTCAAGCTTTAATGTAATTTTAAGACTTTCTCAAGCCAGATTAATCCCTGAAGTTACATTTGTTCAAAAGGTCTCTCACTCACCTGTACTTTTAGTGCACCCTTGTATTCCAGATACCACTTTGGATAAAAGACACATTAAGTCTGTTTTCAAAAGTATGGATGGTGTTGTTCCTGATCTGCATCTTACATTTGTGCTTTAAACATTCCTCTTTTTTTTTTTTTTTTTTCCATGAATGGTGCTAGATGTGAAAATTTGGGAATATTTTGTGAACACTGCAAGATACTGGTATTTTGCTTTTTATTTGCTTCATGCAGAGGTGAATTAATTTGTCAAAATTAATGCTGCTGTATACCACTGGCCTCTTGCTCTGCATATGCATATTACTTTTTGTAATGTCCATCTTTTTCAGACTGTCCGATACATAAAAGGTCAGTTCAAGTCTTTCCATTAACCTTATTAGGCACCAATTGAGAGAAGACTCCAAAAGAGTCTTTCATCTCCTGTTTAATAAATGTTATAGAGTTTAATGTAGAATGATAAACCTTTGTTAGGCTGTTTTGGTTTATCTGCCAAAAATAAATAGAATACTCTACAGGAACTGCATAACTTTTTTATGATTCGGAAGACCTGTTAAAAACTTAGCGTTTACTGGGGAACCCTGTGCACTGGTTTTGTTGTATTTTCAACTTCACTGATTGTTAAAAGTCAAAAACAGATCAGTCTCTAAGGACATACGGCTCTGTGCTCAGGACAAGTGCATGTTTGTATGCCTAACAATATTGCACCCTATAAAATCTTTACAATTTTAGGTTTTGCAAGTCATATTCCTAAAATATTCATATTTTTTTATAATACAAATTACCATATTAATTGCTTCTGAAGACAAAAAGTGTAATTTTAAAAACAGCTAGTGTGTGCATACATGTAAAATGATTTTTGGAAATAGAAAGAAGGTTGTCTTAAGTTCCAGTAAAAGTGAGATAAGGGTTGGTGTATATGTTCTGACTTAATTTACAGCTTCAGATGAAAACATGCCTTTAGGCCCAATCTACAGGAATTTTAGCACTATCTGAAAAATTTGCAGTTGTTTATTTGTCTTTTTGTACTGTTAGTTTTTCAGCAGGGTGGTTTAATCAGATGCTGATTAGAAGTAATAGATCTGAGAAGAAAAGACAAACAGCTTGGGAAACAAGAAAAAAAAAATAGGCTTCTGAGATTACTTCTGAGCTGATTTCTTGGTGGGAATAGACTTTTTTTATGAAATATGTTTGTGTGGGAGTTGAGCAAGTTGTGTAAAGCTTCCAAGAAGCATTTTTAAGTAGACAGGTTTACCTGCTTAACAGCTGTTAAACTATGTTCAGTATAAAATGTCTTCAGGGAGTAGAAGCTGTTGTTTTAGAAACAATATACAAGATGGCAAGAGCTTGATGATTTCTTCCACTGAGCTGCTGCTTCTTCCTGTTTCAAAAATTCTGACAAATGTTTCCTGTAGCTTTAGTTTTTCACTCTGAAAAGTATGATAGAAACCCAGGAGATTTAAATCTGGTGCTTTCTCATTCTCTCATATAAAATATATTTTGCTGTATACTCAGACTATGGAAGATCAGTTGGGATAGTCAAAATTTCAGCACATGTCAACATGAGCAGCTGGTAACTGCTTCTCTTAGAGGAAGTCTAAGGAAGAAATGATATCTTGTTTCCTGCTTTACTCTCCTTTTGGTCTAGGGAAGGTCAGGGAAGAGAAGGAAAACTACTCCAGTTCTTCATAGAGAGAATCTCATTTCCCATCTTGTGCCTGTTCTGCTGCTCTGACTTCAAGTCGGTAAAACTAAAGTTCTGCCTTCTTTTGATATATAGCTTCAACGTCTCTTTGGCAGGAAGGGAGAATTCACTGGGCAGCCACCAAGGGAGTCATTAGATCAGAACACTTTCTGGGTAGGACGAGTAAGGTTGTAGGAGGAAATAATGTATTCTTCTACATGGCTGAGAGTGCACCAGCAAAATCTGACTTCCTTCTGAGGATTCCATGTACAACCTGCCTTTAAGTTCAAATTAGGCAGCACTTACTAGCATGCAGGTCACTTGCAAACACGTACACGATGAAAGTCTGCTTTTTTGAATTTACCTGTGAATGTATAATATAAATATACTTGTGAGTTTTTACAGTGCCTCTGTGAATGATAATCTGAGATTTGTCATGTGTGCATTTAGCTTTAAATATTGAAGACTACATGAGCTAAAACAGACAACCAACTAGACAGTTCTTCCTAAAAAGAGGACTAGAATTTATGAATTACATACAGAATCACAGAATCGTCTAGGTTGGAAGAGACCTCCAAGATCATCTAGTCCAACCTCTGTCCTAACACTAACAAGACCTCCACTAAACCGTATCACTAAGGACTACATCTAAACATCTTTTAAAGACCTCCAGGGATGGCGAACCAACCACTTCCCTGGGCAGCCCATTCCAATGCCTAACGACCCTTTCAGTAAAGAAGTTCTTCCTAATATCCAACCTAAACCTCCCCTGGCACAACTTGAGCCCATTCCCCCTCGTCCTGTCACCAGGCACGTGGGAGAATAGACCAACCCCCACCTCTCTACAGCCTCCTTTAAGGTACCTATAGAGAGCGATGAGGTCTCCCCTGAGCCTCCTCTTCTCCAGGCTAAACAACCCCATCTCCCTCAGCCGCTCCTCCTAAGACTTGTTCTCCAGACCCCACACCAGCTTCGTTGCCCTTCTCTGGACTCTCTCGAGCACCTCCATGTCCTTCTTGTAACGAGGGGCCCAAAGCTGAACACAGTACTCGAGGTGTGGCCTCACCAGAGCTGAGTACAGGGGGACAATCACCTCCCTAGCCCTGCTGACCACGCTGCTTCTTATACAAGCCAGGATGCTGTTGGCCTTCTTGGCCACCTGAGCACACTGCTGGCTCATATTCAGCCAACTATCAACCAGTACTCCCAGGTCCTTCTTGGCCAGGCAGCTTTCCAACCAGTACATTGGTTCCAACCAATACATCCTACTTATATTTCCAAATGACGAGCCCTTTTGAATGGTGAACATGTTTCCTGCTTGATGCTTGTATAGACTTTTTTTGTTACTTAGAAGTGCGTTTGCAGATTGCAGAGCCAAGGAAATTTCACATCATGAGAGACCAAACTAAACACTGTTGCTGAACATAGGGGAAGATTAAATTATCTTTTTAAAAATTTGTCAGTCATTACACATGATGGAAATCTTAAACTTTAAATTGAAACTTAGTGGAATAAAAATAGCTGGGAATAAAATTAAAACAATATAGTGAAGCTAACCTCTTTGAATGGAATACCACTTTTAAAAAGTTCTAATAAAAGATCTAGAGGACGCAAAATACATCTTTTTCAGTCTGGGGAAAGATTGATAGCCTTAAAATGTGTCTCATCTTGCCAAAATAATCTTTATGCTAATGGACATTCCTTATAATATTGCCTATAGGTAATTAGAAATTATGAAAGAGGGCAGGAGACCTTGAGTTCACATTAATAAAGTAGTACAGTGAGGGAGGATAGGGAATAGCTAATGTGTACTGCTGTCTGGCAGACAATAGGAGAGATTATTGAAAGGATATTTAATTTTGATACTAAATCAAAATTGTGCTAGGAAATGGAATGCAAACTTTTTTTTTTTTAAAGGTTACAATTAGATCTTCTTTGGCTGTTTTTAATGATAAGTTCAAGAATAGTAAATGATTTTCTTATAGCTACTTCCTCTACTGAGAAGAACCTTCCAAAGATGTGGGGACCTTTGGGTTTGCTTTTCAATATGATAAACTGTAGTTTCCATCTATTGGAGAAAATGGAGAGGAAAATGCTCAAATGTATGTGAGGGGGAAACAAATGTTACAGATGGTGGATAGGAGTATAAGCTGTGGAAAATGGAAAATTAAATATATCCATCAGTATCTGCCTATAAGTAATAAGAGCCATCCTTCCTGAGGTGGTTTCCTACTATGTGCAGGGGAAGGAAATAAGAATACAAGAGCTGAAAGATTTTTCAAAGAAGTATTAAGGTGTAAGAGGAACTTATAATTAAAGGACTTCAGTGGAATGGTTTGTTTATATTCAGACAAAATATATTTGAATATATTATATTCATGAGTTCTGAGAAACACAATGTTAGGGATGGTGTTGTGCTTCCTCAAGATTTCTAATTTGAGTTCAAGAAGTAAAAGATGTCATACAGAACTGAGTGACAGAGGCAGTTTGACTTTATTCATCTCTGAGAAATGCTGTACTGGTACTGATTGAACTGGTTCTAGCTACTGCTAGAACTCTGAAAGTTTTGGGTGGAATTAACCCTGGTTTGCTGTAGCCATGATTATATAAAGTTGAGCAAACACTTTGTTGGTTCAGCACGTTCAATTTCTTCTAGAAATCATAGAATTGTTAAGGTTAGAAAAGACCTCCAAGATCATCTGGTTCAACCATTCCCCCTACCACCTATGTCACCCACTAAGCCATGTCCCTAAGCACCACGTCCAACCCTTCCTTAAACACCCCCAGGGATGGTTACTCCACCACCTTCTTGGGCAACCTATTCCAAAGCCTAACCACTCTTTCTGAGAAGAAATGTCTCCTCATTTCCAACCTGAACCTCCCCTGGTGCAACTTGAGGCCACTTCCTCTAGTCCTATCACTAGTTACCTGTGAGAAGAAGCCAACCCCCAGCTCCCCACACCTTCCTTTCAGGCAGTTGTAGAGAGCAGTAAGGTGTCCCCTGAGCCTCCTCTTCTCCGGACTAAACAACCCCACTTCCCTCAGCTATTCCTCACAGGACTTGTGCTCCAGGCCCTTCATCAGCTTCGTAGCCCTTCTCTGGATATGCTCCAGGGCCTCGATGTCCTTCTTGTAGTGAGGGGCCCAAAGCTGAACACAGCGCTCGAGGTGCGGCCTCACCAGAGCAGAGTACAGGGGGACGATCACCTCCCTGCTCCTGTTGGCCACACCATTATATTGTATTATAACCTAAATGCAGGCCCCAGCACTTAGCCATGCTGAACCTCATTCTATTGGCTTCTGCCCATTGATCCATCCTGTGCAGGTGCCTCTGCAGGGCCTTCCTACCCTCCTGCAGATCGACACTTTCCCCGAGCTTGGTGTTGTCTGCAGACTTACAGAGGGTGCACTCAATTTGCTCATCCAAATCATCAATAAAGATACTAAAGAGGATGGGCCCCAAAATCAACCCCTGGGGAGCACCACTTGTGACTGGTGTCCAGCTGGATTTCACTCCGTTCACCACCACTCTCTGGACCCGGCCATCCAGCCAGTTTGGCCGCACCTCGAGTACTGTGTTCAGTTTTGGGCCCCTCGCTACAGGAAGGACATGGACGTGCTCGAGCGAGTCCAGAGAAGGGCGACCAAGCTGGTGAGGGGTCTGGAGAACAAGTCTTACAAGGAGCGGCTGAGGGAGCTGGGCTTGTTCAGCCTGGAGAAGAGGAGGCTCAGGGGCGACCTTATCGCTCTCTACAGGTACCTTAAAGGAGGCTGTAGTGAGGTGGGGATTGGTCTATTCTCCCACATGCCTGGTGACAGGACGAGGGGGAATGGGCGAAAGTTGCGACAGGGGAGTTTTAGGTTGGATGTTAGGAAGTACTTCTTTACCGAAAGGGTTATTAAGCATTGGAACGGGCTGCCCAGGGAGGTGGTGGAGTCACCATCCCTGGAGGTCTTTAAAAGATGTTTAGATGTAGAGCTTAGCGATATGGTTTAGTGGAGTGCTTAGTGTTAGGTCGGAGGTTGGACTCGATGATCTTGAGGTCTCTTCCAACCTAGAAATCTGTGTCTGTGTCTGTTTTTAACCCAGCAAAGAGAGTACCTGTCCTAGCCATGGGCTGCCAGCTTCTCCAAGAGAACACTGTGGGAGACCGTGTCAAAGGCTTTACTGAAGTCTAGGTTGACTACGTCAACAGCCCTTCCCTCATCCAGCAGGTGGGTCACCCGGTCATAGAAGGAGATAAGGCTGGTATGGTGGTTTTACTCAAGTGGGCAGCCAAGCTCCACCACAGTTGCACTCTCACTCCACCTCCTCAAAGGAAAAGGGGAAGAAAATACGATGAAAAGGGCTCAAGGTTTGAGATGAGGACAGGGAGATCACTCAACAATTATTGTCACAGGCAAAACAGACTCAACGTAAGAAGACTAGTAAAATTTATTGCCTATTACTAATAAGCTAGAGAAGTGAGAAATGAAGGTGAGAAACTAAAAACAACTTCCTCCAACCATCCTCTTCCACCTCCTCCGCCTGAGCGGCACAATGGAATGGGGAAATGGGGGCTGCAGTCAGTCTCTAGTGTTTCTCCTCCACCGTTCCTTCTCAGTCACTCTCTGTTTCTGCTCCAATGTGGGGTCCTTCCCATGGGATGCTGTCCTTCCCAAACTGATCCTGTGTGGGCTTCCCACCGGCAGCAGCTCTTCAGGAACTGCTCCAAATACGGGTCCATACCCCTGCTGTTGTTCAGCATATTTTTTTCCCTTTCTTAAATCTGCTCTCACAGAGGCTCAAACAACATCACTTATTGGCTTAGCTCAGGGCAGCAGCAGGTCCCTTTGGAGCCATCTGAAACTGGCCTTTATCTAACCTGGGGAAGCTGCTAGACTCTTTTCACAGTGGGCAACCCTGCAGCCCTTCACTACAAAAACCTTGCCGTGTATACCCAGTACAGGTTGGTCAGGCAGGACTTTCCTTTCATGAACCCATGCTGGGCCTGGTCTCCAGGTTGTCTTCAACATGCTTTGTGATTGCACTCAGAATGACCTGTTCTATCACCTTTCCTGGCACCAAGGTCAGGCTGAGAGGCCTGTAGTTTCTTGGGTCCTCCTTATGACCCTTCTTATAGATGGGTGTCACATTAGCAAGTCTTCAGTCATCTGGGGCCTCTCCAGATGAAAATAACTGCTGATTGATGAGGGAAAGTGGCCCAGCAATCACATCCACCAACACCCCCAGCACCCTCAGGTGGATCCCATCTGGCCACATGGACTTGTGACAGTCCAGCTGGAGCAGAAGGTCTCTAACTGTTTCCACCTGAACTGTGGGGGGATTTCTTCTGCTCCCTGTCCCAGACTTCCAGGTCAGGAGGCTGAGCACCCCGAGGATAAGCGGTCTGACTAATAAAGACAGATGCAAATAAGGCATTATGAACCTCAGCTTTTTTCTTGTCCTCAGTAGTCATGTTCCCCCCGTGTCCAGTAAAGGATGGAAATTCTCTTTGGCCCTCCTCTTGCCATTAATATATTTGTAAAAATGTTTTTTGTTATCTTTTACCATAGCAGCCAGATTGAGCTCGTGCTGGGCTTTGGCCTTACTGATTTTCTCTGCCACCAGGCTAATCAGATCCCCCACCTGCTCACACCTCACACAGGTGGTATCTCTGTCACCCTTCATTGGCAGCAACAGGTTCAGGCACTCCCTGCAGCTGGCCATCTGAACAGATGCATTTTGGGATAGGCAGTTGGTCTGGATTGCCATAGTTCTTTTGGTGAGAGCTTTCTGCCTGGTGGAGACCATGGCTGGGTTTGCTGTCTAGGAGGCAGATGTTAGGTGAGCTGCTCTCCTGATCAGGGACAGGTACTCTGCCATTCCTGCGTGCGCGGATGTGTGACTTCCTGAGTGATGCACCATGCTCTCCAGGGGTTGCCTTTGTATGGCAGAGGGGGGCACTCCTGGCTCTGCCCATGCTTTGTCAGCCACCCTCACAAGGTATGCTGAGTCCTGGTGCCTCTCTCAGCTGCCTCGAGGGCCCTTGAAGTAGGGAACTCCCTGCACGATGTCATCCCCTGGTCTGCTGCAGAACGTGTCTACCCTGGAGCTGATCCTTTTGTCTTCCAGTGGCTTCTGGAGCGTAAAATGGGCCCTGCGTGTCTGCATATAAGGAATGAAGAGAGAGTGTGCGTAAGATAAAATTTTGTACTCAGTTTTCATAATTCTCTACACAGCAAGAAGAAAAAAAAGAGATAAAGACAAAGACATGATGAATAATGTAATATAAGACTTTGTAAGGATTATTCTTTTTGATTAACTATTCTTAAGATTTCTCTTAAAGTTCAGCAGTGTCATAGTTTCCCACGTTGTTTCAGTTTTGATGAGACCTTCTTTGATGCACCTTCTGAGGTGGCAAAGCCTCCCTCCAAGTGCAGGGAGTCATAGGTGAAGAACACCTCCTTCCTACAAAGGTTCTTGCAAATTTTCGCCATATCAGAAAGTACACTGTTCAAAGTTATGTACACTAACAAGGTATAAAATAAGTATTTTTAAAAACTGATAAGGCTTGATTTAGTTGCATTACTGTAGATGTTGAATGTCACTTAATATGTGTTATAGTACTCTCACATCTATAGGTATATATATTATATATTTAGGCAGCCCCAGAATCTCAAACCTGAGACCAAATAGGTCAAGACAACTGCAACCTAACCATGATTCAATTTTTGTAGTACTGTAGAGAGTGACAGAATATTAAGCTGGCATAACACTTGTTCTAAGTATTTCTGCTGTTGTAAGGCTGATAATGTGGAAGTATATATCCTGTTTTCTTGCGTGAAAATGAGAAGAGATAATTGTTTTCTCTTTTGCTACCATCATTGTTGTTTTCCTTCTAAATCTGGAATAGACTTAAAAAATCAAAATCTAGTTTATGTGCAAGTATCCCTGCCTAAAAGCTTAAATCACCATTTTTCAGCATTGTTAAGCTTGCAGTAAAATAATGCAGTTACAAGACTTAATGCCAGTATCAAGCCTACACAGCTTGGCTGTATTTTTCAGAAGAAACTTTTCATGTGAGGCAAGAATGACACCAAAATAGTACATCAGCACCATCAGTGCTTTTCTGCTAGGTTTAATCTCTGAAGTTGTGGGCTTTTGCTTTTGAAGCTCAAATTTTAACAGGAGTGTATATTAGATTTAGTGAGCTGTTTGATTTCATTACAAGGCATAGGTTTGCGGCATTTTTCTGACTGTACAATCCACCTGCCTTTGCAGAGAGTACTCCTACAGGAATAAGAGTGTTCATACTATGATGAAAAATTAAACCTTCCATTTGATGCTCCTTTTATTGAGGCTCTGCAAGCGGATGTTGAAATACTTCCTGTGTAATAGACAGCTGAAGTAAAGCATTATCCATCAGCGTGGACATAATGATTTCTGTGAATACATATTTATCACTGAACCTGGTGATGAGATCCAGTGAGGCTTGGAGTGTTCCTGGTGGTTACCCAAGGAAGGTCATTCCTGTTAGAATTCCATGCATTTTTTTGCCTAATACAAGCTTCTTTCAGTTTCTCTGTATGCCAAGTGAAGGAGCACTGCTTTCAGCCAGTTAATCTTCCCTTCTGCGTAGGCAGCACAACCTCCTCATGGCAGCTCTCTCCGCACAAAAAAACTACAAACCCATCTACAAGAGCTGTCGACATTAAACTGGAAAGGAACAGACATGGGATATATCTTCAGCGCAGTGACTGCAGCTTGTATAGATGCAACGGACCTTGTTCTAAACTTGAAGTATCTTGTAACATAGCTGCCACACCATTAAACACAGCATGAGCTTCAAAAGCTGCTTGAGACTTTGAAGAGGTTCAGAGGTGGCTTTAGCACCAATGTGAAGTTCAGGCTGCTCCAGGTGCCACACAGGCACTGCCCAGGTGAGCTCACCATGAGCTGGGGGCTGAGCAAGAGTGATTTCAGTGCAGTCAAAGGGTTGTAATGCTATATTCTCTTAAGGAACTTCCCTTCTCATTTTTTTTGAAAAGAAAGATAAAAGTGAATTGTAAGAACTCATCGCAGGTGTTTCGATTCAGTTGTATTTATCTGGGATGGATGGTGTTATTCAGAAGGCACAGGTGTTCTCCACCTCATGTTGGTCTACACTTCTGCAGAATGCAAGCAGTGTGTGTTACTGATTCCCCCTCTCCAAGACTTCTACATTTTTTTGGCAAAGGACATTGTTGAACTTGAAATTTCATAGGCTTAGACTCCTATTAACAATCTCCTATGTATGGGTACCAAGATCTTTTTAATGTTCTTGTTTATAAACTCTTTAGCCTCTAAAGCTATTAACTCCATAATGAGCAAATTGTCTCATCATTTCCTTCTGAGGAAACAATATTGTCCCAGCTGTGTGATCTTTTCAGGATATCACAAAAAAAAAAAAAAAAAGGCAACAAGATCAAAAACTATCCAGGATTTCCCATTAGCAATTACCTTCATCATATGCAGCTCTCTGGTGGCCTCTTGGCATCGCTAATTGCCTGTAGTGCAAAGTAACTTTGTGTCTAAAATAGCTTACATTTCTCTGGCTTGGGTAAAGGCCAGAAACCGGGCCAAAAGTTACAGCTGATAAATCGGAACAAAATCCATGTAGAAGTAAATTGGCTTGTACCATTCTCTGCTTATCACCTCTGAAACGTGTCTTTCTTCCTTTCTTTGTTTTTTAAGTGAGTTAGTGGTTTTAAGCCAGCCAGTTGCATTTTGTGAAGGTTCATAGTTTCCCAGCTGTCTGTGAGCTGGAATGGGTTTGTATTCCTGACCATTGGTGCTATCCAGAGTGAGTCTGAGGCAGCTTTTCCTCCTCTGGACACCCCAGCTTGGCAAGCGTATTGGGTTTATGTGGCAAGGTCTTGGTAGCAGAGGGGCTGCAGGGGTGGCCTTTGTGAGAAGAGTCCAGAAGCTGCCTCCTTACGGAAGGAGACCATGCTGGAGCAAGGTAAGAGAGTTAAGATGAAAGAGTGGCGGAGACAAAGCGTTACGGACTGACCACAGCCCCCATTCCCTGTTCCTCTGTGCTATGCAGAGAGAGGGTTTAGAAGAGGGCGGCTGAGGGGGGAAGGTGTTTTTAGTTTTAATTTCTTGGTGCTCTAGTCTTTTGTTAGTAATAGGCAATAAATTACATTTATCTCCCTGTGCTGAGTCTGTTTTGCCTGTGATGTTAATTGGTGAGTGATCTGCCTGTCCTTATCTCAAACCATAAGTCTTTTTTCATCGTATTTTGTCCACCTGTCCTTTTGAGGAGGCAGAGTCAGAAAGTGTTGTAGTGGAGCTTCGCTAGTCATCGGTGTAAAACCGCCACGGCAAGAAAACATCATACCATGATGTAAGACGTGTTAATGTGTTATTTTTAAGAGTCTGAATACTGGTACATTTGCTGGCAAATTTCTCTTATTCAAAATGCTCTCTTTCAATGAGTAAATCTGTATTCATGCCATACAAATAAGTTATTAGGGAAGAATTAATAGCCTGAGGGGGGTAGTGCTTCCTGTAGTGATACAGATTATGAGTTTTACCTTTATTCAGGTCAATTCCCAAAGTGGTTTTGTTGTTTTGTTTTCTTTTAAACTAGATCTCTCACAACTCATGCTATCCATGTAAGCAAGATGGATATCTCGAGCAATTTGTTTCTGAATATTTCAGGGTAGTGACTCCTGGAAGATAATTGAGTGTTTAGCCATAAGTCAAGTCAAACTTGAAGCATTCAGCAATGATGTTTCCCTGTGTATCTGTATAGAAAAGCTTTTTTTATCCTCCATCCTGATGATATGGGTATAAATTACTTTAAATTAGAAGATGGTGTGTTTCTGTGATGGCATCTTTTATTCTCGATCCTGAAAAATAAGTATCATTTTCATTCATTTTTAGTGTTATGCTAGGATAGCACATCTTCTTTACTAAACAGAGCTTGCCTGTTGAAATGAAGGATGTGTTTTATGTTCAGCTTTCCAGAATGCCCTTTGCTATCATTCAGTGTGGCATAATAATAGGTTAGATGTCTTTTGCTTAGCATACACCTTTGCAGTTTGGAAAAATTATGAAATCATGGTTTTAGTGTTGCTTGTCAAGAAGTCCTGAAACTGTCTCTTGTTGTATACCTTCACTTTTCATCTTGTGAACAACAGAGGCCTTGTGTATTCATTTCAGATTGCTAAAAGAGTGAAAACGTTTTATATTTTTGAGTGAAAGTGTGGCATTAAATAGCATCTAGAAGAAAGCCAAAAAATTATTTTTCAACAGAAAAGAAGTCTAAAATAACAGGTAAGGTTTTCATGCTAGAAAAGCTTTCCATGTGTGTTGTCTTGTTAATGATAATTTGTCCTGCCATATAGAGGTCTAAAATTTGGATTCTGAAAGGGCAAACATAGTTCATACATGTTTTATATCCAAACATATATCCAAAAGGAAACACTTTTTGCTAGTTTTATGGGATGTGTAGGTCTAGATTCTCAGCAGCTGTCCATGAACTCACGTTCTCTGCCTCACTCTCTTTGTCTTTTAAATCTCTGTGCTTTCGTAGTCTGTCTAAATACTGCACACGATTGTCATTTGATTAAAATAGTTTTATGGAAAAAATTCAATATTGAGTTATTTTGAGGATCTCTCATGATTATTTATCTATGAGTAATATAAAGCAAAATAGTTGCACTTGTGCAAATACTTTATTTAAATTTATTCTGAGAAATTAATCGAAACCAGTCTCCTAAATCCAATCTTGAATTATGCAGTAGCTTGGATGTTGATCTGAAAATTGTACCTAATTCAGCCTCTCTGAGTATACGTTCCAACTCTGAAGTCAAAGCCTGTCTCTTCCATGGAAGAGTGAGTGGGCGTAGAGCTTGGATCAGGCTCTGCACCTCATGATGCCAGCTCACCTTGTCTGCTTGTTAAGAAAACAGCAGTGCTCTCCTCTAACCTCTATTAGCAGCCAGGTGGCATTGGCTGATTGGAATAAGTGTATATACTATTAACACTGGGTAGTATGACAACAGTCAGTTCAAGCCAGACCATCAAATTGTTCAGAGGGAAAATATTTCAGTAGTTCATCTGAATAATGTGAATGTGTAGTTGTTTCTAATCTTATCTACTTCTGTTGTCCTTTTTATTTCTGATCTAATAGCTCACCTTCCTGCATTATACATGTGACAGAAAGGCAGGAACTTGCTTTTTAATTTCTGTTTTTCTGTTGAAAGTAAAATCTGTTTAATACAGAATTAAGCTTTTCCTTAGATCCCCCAAAATGCTTTTTTTAAATTGCTGCTAGCCAAAGCAGAGTGTTATACTGAATTTAACTTCAGTCTGTTTCTCTGTCTTTTTGAGATGGGAAGATGTAAGGTCAAAACAACGGTAATAGTGAGCAGACTTGCAATCACTACTCAAACCCTTGTTTATTTTCAGATTTCTTCTGTGGAATTCACAGAGTCGTTTAGATCATCATTTATAACACCACTGAGGTAAATTAAATGTCCTGTGCCAGCTTCATGGCTCCATGCATGTTCCATGCAATTCTGGAAAATAGCTTTGTTCGAAGTAGTGTGTAAGTACGTTTTAAAGTCTTTTGGAAGTCAACAGGTTACAAACATTGGCTTAGATTTAATTTCTTTGTCTAAGAAGGAGTGATATTAGTAATTATTTTTCTACTATTCTTGAACAGCAACCTCAGTTTATGAATTCAGACAGGAAAGGTCTGCCCACTTACCAGGAATCTCTTTATATGAACATTAGTAGTATAAGCGTCTTGTTTTAACTTCAGCCAGTAAGAATTAATGTAATACAGCAAAAGAAGGAAGGGGAGCTTATCAATGTAATTATCTGTCTAGAGTTTTATATTTTCTTTTACTCACATTCCTTCTTTAGCACGGTTTAGAAATGTCAGTAGTGAAATCTTTTTTAGGAAAAAAATGTCTGAAATTAAGAGGAATATATTAGCGCAGGCAAATCTACCCATCTCTCAAAAATGCAGAGTGCTTTCTGCAGATGTCAAAATATGACAACGCTGCAATCACAGCAGTGACTGCACTTTAGTATTAAGTATTTGTTAGTATTGCATATTTGTGAAGTACTGACACTGAATTGATGGTTATTTACCTGGAACTGAAGGGAGTTACATGTGGGTTGTGAAACCCACCAGCGAATCAGGAAAAATTTATCCTAGCCTGTCTCTGTTTATAGTAGTATATACAAGGAAGAAGCCAAACTCCATCTTGTCTATCTTGAGGTTTATTTTTGAAGGTAGTGGAAAACATTCTTTAATGTGATGCTAATCTTTCTGGTAGAAGTAGCTCTTCCTTTTGTAGAAATACTGAAATGTTTCTCATTTCTTTCTGAAATAACTATTACTTATTTCAGGAATTATAAAGTGTTATACAAGTGCCCTGCAAAAAAAGGCAGGTAGATTTGGAGGTCTTTCTCTTTTGCCAGGCATTGTATAAAAGTGATTTTTGCAGTCTTGTATTCTGTGGAGCCTAATGATTCGGTCTATTCATCAAGCTTGGAAAATGCCTCAGGCTTGTCCCAGGCTTCCCTGGTGCCTGGAGGAGTGCTTGATTCCTGCTGAACTGACCTGCCAAAATAGCAACAATTCTAGAAATTTGGGTTTACAAGCCAACGTAGGTTTGCAACGCTGAGCAAACAGGGCTCCATATTCTGCTGGTGCCGTGTGATGTCATGGAGAAGACTCTGCCTCAGCATGCCCCTCCAGGATTGTGAGATACTGTGTTGAAGTTGTTTTTTGCCGTGGCATATGCAAATGATATGAATATGATGTAGTAATCAGCTATTTTTAGAAAGAAGATTTATCTTCATTTCCTGTTTTGTTTTTAAAGAGTATAGGATTAAGACCTATCACAGCTATCGCTGACCATGCAACAAAAGGGTGCGATCAAAATGTGTCTGTATTAAAACAAACAGAAATTTGATGCAGGTCTGTAAGCAGATACTTATTTTACCCATCAACTGGCCCTTCAATAAATTATTTTAATATAAATTTCATTAGGTTGAATCAAAAATCCAAAGCACAAATTTAATTTATTTTGAGTTATAATTGGATGACTTAAAAGCAGTGTAATATGTAACTGTTGTTGACCAGCTTCATTTAAGCTTATCATATTTAATTTCAAAACCAAGAAACAGTTCAAGTTTGTAAATTAAGATAGACTAAAGGAACACTAATTTTTGGCTTATTTGTGTTGTGTATTTCAAGGATATGAAATACGTATTTGAAACTTGAGTATGTGCATCTCTGTGTGTATATGTATATACTATATATGTATATAATATGTGTACCAGCATGCAAGTGTGTGTTTGCGTATGTGCGCATGCATGCAAAGTTACTCATGCTCTTATAAAATCTGCTACAGGACAGGATTTACACTGTTTCCTGCATTGCGGGTGTATTAGAAAATCTCTGTTAAAGTTATCCATTTTAAGTGGGTAACTTTGTAGCTGGGAATATTACTAAACTGCTCTTTTTATCACATATTTGAGTTTGGATTATATAGGCATATTTTGAACTAAGCATGTGCCCTGCCAAATGGCTAGAACAGTTTACTAGTCAAGTGGAAAAGCAAAAATCTTTGTTTGGTTAGGCACTGACATATTTACATATGTATTTCACCATTTGCAGATATATTCATATAGTTGTAAGCACTTCTGTTTTTGTAAATCTAGATCTTACTGATCTTGCAGAACTGTTAACATGTTATGGGGTTGCCAGAATGCTTGTGCAAGGACATCTCAAGGTTGAAACATTAAGCCCATGCTCATCTAACTATACTCAAGGGTCTGTCTCATAGATGTTTCTTGTGGTCACATTTACCAAACAACAATAACCTTGGTCACCACAACAAACCCACTAATGATCTTTTTAGTAAACAACCAGGGAAAATTTTAGCAGTAGTGCCCTTCTTCATGCAACAGGAAAGTGGGAGGGGTGCTTGAGGCCTACAATCACTACTTTCAGTACCCAGTGAAATTCAGACCCGCTTCTTGCAATTAAGGAAGAGGTTCGTGAAGGTTCTCTATTCTTCCCTTCAACATTGTTCATTTGTTCAAAAAAATAGCCAAGATTCTAGTGGAATCACAGAACAGTTTGGGTTGGAAGGGACCCTCAAGGATCAACTAGTTCCAGCACCCCTCCCGTGGACAGGGATACCTTCCATTAGACCAGGTTGCTCAAAGCTCCATCCAGCCTGGCCTTGAAAACTTCCAGGGATGGGGCATCCACAACTTCTCTGGGCAACCTGTTCCAGTGCCTCACAACCCTCATAGTAAAGAATTTCTTCCTTATACCTAGGAATATTTTAGTTCAGAGAGAGAGGGAAAACCCACCAAGCAGTGTGTGAGTAACAGTGAGCATGATTTTGCATTTATCATTGTTCAGCACTTGTCTAAGAAAAAAAAAAAAAAAACAAAAACAAACTTTGATTTTCTTTCTGGATCCAGAAACCATCTCTTTATTTAATGCAGTGTTTTTTTATGTGAATTATGTTCTTAGGAATGACTAATTTAACAAGAAATGCTACCATAAAAATATGAAGTCATTTGATGCATTGCAGAGAGGGTTTTGTTTCACTGTGCTAGACTAATGTAGAAAACAGCAAGCTCAAAGTAAAAAGTTAATATATCATCACTGGGAGTTAATAAACATTTTTCTTTTTTAGAGTTTTAGAGAGATTAATAATTATAAAACTTCTAAGAACTGGATTTTTAAGAGCAATTGTAAGAGTTTCTTGTTTCCTAAACAGGGATACTAGAAAAATAAAATTAAAAAAAAAAAAAAGTCAGCTTCACCTTCTGTTTTTCCCTTGACGCTTAGGAAACTGCAGGTTATGTATTATGAATGTAGTCTAATACTTAAGTCAGGATCTTGACTTCATTATCTTCCACCTAAGGACTGATGCCTCAAGCTGATATGTTCATTCATTTGTCAGTTTCATCAGTTCCAGGAGAATTACTGCCTCTTCTAGTCTGAAGCACTACCTTGGTCACTGAAATAGAATTTCAGGTTCCTAAAGAAGTGAAAAATACTTCACAATGTGCATTTTCCACACTAACCAGCAGAGATTTGGTCATGGGCTTTATTTTTGATGTAGTGGTAGTGCACATGTTTTAAGAAACGGACAACCCAAAGGACTGAATAGTTCATCCAGAATTTAGTTGACTGGGAGGAGGAAGATAAAGTAATATATGCATATAAATCTACTGACAAAAGTACTCAGTTTGTCCCATAACCTATAGGCATTCACATGCCTGATACACAGTGTTCCCCACTTCTGTCTATTTTTGTATTATGTTACTGGTCATGGTCAGCCTCCTTCACCAAAGATTGGCATGAAAATAAACACTGTTGGATGTCCACTGGAAAAGACTTCTGTTGCTGAAAGAAAGAAAAATCCACTTTGCTGTCTTGGAAAACTCTGCCTTTTCTCCAAATGAGAGTTCTGGTGAACGTAAGGTATTTTTATAAAGCAAGTTAAAGAATGTCAGGGGCATTTGCACAGTCAGAGTTATACTGCTACACAATTTGAGCATATTTGGATTCTTTTCTTAAAGTAAAAATAAGTAGTCTAACTATAATTATATCATTCACTCCACATACTTCTTTCCAGAACAATATAATGCTTTACTTTTCACAGTTCAAGAGTGAAAGGAAATGAGAGCTGACCTGCCTAGGAACTGGGGTCTACTTCTATAAATAGTAAAATATGGGAAGTATTCTGACTGTATTGTATTTGAACAGAACAACTAAAAATTATAACCATAAGCTATATATACTAGAATATGCAATGTGTAGCAGAAGTATGGCATTAACAGATTTATAGGTAAAAGATTATAAATGCAACATGAATGTACTTATGTAAGAGAAAAATTGAACTAGAATGTTCATTTTTCTTTTGAGTCAGAGTCAAGGCAATGTCACATTATACATTAGCTTCTTCCCGTTATTCTTTGGATATATGCGTTGTGGAAGTTGCATAACATAAAATTCCATGTTGTCATGCAATAAAAGTGCATGCTGTCTTGCATTTTGATAATGTATTTTTGTAATGATTGTATGTATTATATCCTATAAATTGTGTGTAGACTGCAGTTGTTTGAAAACACAGATCCTGGGCTTGTACCTGTAAAATTAACTAAAATTTAAGTGCTAATATTTGCTAGTATAGTTGTGATGGAAAAGGTAGGAGGATTATTTTGCTCTTTATCAAAAAAATAAAAAAATTAAAATGAAGACCAGGATTTAAAGGAACCATTCTTGTTCCATCTTTGTGCATTCAAGTTTATGGCTGAATTCTGTACATCCTGATCTCTTCTTTCTACTTTTATAGACCTCTTATAATAACGTGGTCTGTTACACAGTCCGTAGTGCTTTTCCAATGCATATAACAATAGAACCTTGTCAAAATGCATTTGAGGCCCTTACTCTTTAAAATTATGTAAGAACTGATGTCTTCAAGTATCCTGGTGAAGATGAGTCTGATTCAGTTGATGACATCTACTTTTTTGCACTTTGATTTTCTAAACTTTATGACTTTAACATTCCGTTTTCACATATTATGTTATGCTCCTTAAATAGTGCCTTTAATTTTTTTTTAATTTAATGAGGAACAGCATTTTATGTCTTTTGGAATTTTATATATATGATTTTTATGCTCCTCTTCATAGCTTCACATTGACAGTCCATTTCACTTACGTACAATTGGCCATCTGTCTAGATACTCTCCCTTGGAATGATGCTCGGCATTGCGTCCACTTTGGGCATCCACTTTGGGCATAGTTCCTTCCAAATCTTATTTTGTTGCTATCTACTGGCAGTGTGCACTTGCAGTCCAGAAAGCCAACTATATCCTGGGCTGTATTAAAAGAAGCGTGACAGCAGGTCAAGGGAGGTGATTCTCCCACTCTACTTCTGAGATCCCACCTGGAGTGCTGTGTTCAGCTCCAGGGTTCCCAGCATAAGACAGACAAAGAGTTGTTAGGGTGGGTCCGCAGAGGAGGGCTACGAAGATGATCAGAGGGCTGGAGGGATCAGAGGGCTCACCTTTCCTATGAAGACAGGTTAAGAGAGTTGGAGTTATTTAGCCTGGAGAAGAGAAGGCTCTGGAGAGACCCTTGTAGCACCCTTCCAGTACTTAAAGGAGGCCTACAGGAAAGCTGGGACTCTTTGTCAGGGAGTGTAGTGACAGAACAAGGAGTAATGGTTTTAAACTAGAAGAGGGAAAATTCAGATTAGATATCTAAATCCATGTTGGATGGGGATTTGGGCAACCTGATCTAGTGGAAAGTGTCCTGGCTCATGGCAGGGGGGTTGGAGCTAGATGGTCTTTAAGGTCCCCTCCTACCCAAACTGTTCTGTGATTCCATGTTAAATGGTGAAAGCAGACACCTGCCATGTGGAGCTTTGTGAAATATCTGTCCAAATAAAGAGGGCCTATTGCAATCTCTCCATAGCACAGAACAAATAAGAATTTATTCTTCTCTGTAAGTTCTTAAAACTGATATTTTTCTGGAACTTCCTTCTTTATTTTAATTCCTTCTGGAATTTCCTTCTTTATTTTCCTTTCCTTCTTATAATTCTACCTGTCTCTCTGTCTCTTCCCCTTCTGTAAGAACGTATTGTTAAATTTTGTATTTAGAGATTCCAGTCAGGCTGGGAGTGAAACAGCAAGATGTAGACATCCTGTTGTGCTCTTTCTAGGTAGAATCCATGGAAGACCAAACTCATTATTATTATTGTTATATATATATATATATATATATATATATTTTTTTTTTTAAAGACCCACTTTT
Organism: Cygnus olor; assembly: GCF_009769625.2. NCBI lineage: Eukaryota > Metazoa > Chordata > Aves > Anseriformes > Anatidae > Cygnus > Cygnus olor. The sequence continues at coordinate 10,936,504 of NC_049172.1, read as the reverse complement.
CCTCAGTGTTTCAAACAGCATTGTGGTTGCATGAGCATGTCAGCCATTGGCGATGCTCATCTTGTATAGTGTTCTGTGGTCACAGGGGCCATTTGTATGACAGGGGAAAAGACATTGCTCTTGATCTTGTACCAAGAGTATCCCTAAACTGGAGACAATGATAGAATGGCTTGTGTAGAGCCCTAGATTAAAGACTCACAAGAATGGGTTTCTGTTTAATTTGATATGGCACTTTCTGTGCATGCATGTTTGCTGAATTGCACTGCATTTAGTTCTACAATTAGTGCCAGCTGTTTACTGGGGTGTTTTGATGAAAGGGAAGTTTCTCAATGGGTTTGACATCACGGGGAAAGGAGTTTTTTTCAAATAAATTTTTCACAAAAGCTCTGACTAAAAGCATCACTTCTAAGTAAAATATTTGTGCTTTTGATTTGTGTCAAAGGCACTTGAAACCCAAATACATATTCTTCTCAGGCCATCCTTGAAATTCACAATTTTAATATATCCCTAAGAACAGCATCAACAATTGAAAGCAGTGGAGAGACAGGCTCTAGAGCATCAGAATTTCCCATAACATAACGTATTTGCATTTTTCATTTTGTGTCAGTACTTGGTTTTGAGACCTAATTGCATCAAGTCAAGAAGTCAAAAGAATTCATAGTTTTTATGTGATGCTATGTATTTGTATACTATGTTTTTAATTGGCCTGTTTGAGTATCACAGAATCATCTAGGTTGGAAGAGACCTCCAAGATCACCGAATCCAACCTCTGACCTAACACTAACAAGTCCTCCACTAAACCATATCGCTAAGCTCTAAATCTAAACGTCTTTTAAAGACCTCCAGGGATGGTGATTGAACCACTTCCCTGGGCAGCCTATTCCAATGCCTCACAACCCTTTCAGTAAAGAAGTTCTTCCTAATATCCTACCTAAACCTCCCCTGGCACAACTTTAGCCCATTCCCCCTCGTCCTGTCACCAGGCACATGGGAGAATAGACCAACCCCCACCTCGCTACAGCTTCCTTTAAGGTACCTGTAGAGTGCGATAAGGTCTCCCCTGAGCCTCCTCTTCTCCAGGCTAAACAACCCTAGCTCCCTCAGCCGCTCCTCCTAAGACTTGTTCTCCAGACCCCTCACCAGCTTCGTTGCCCTTCTCTAGACTCTCTCGAGCACCTCCATGTCCTTCTTTTAGCGAGGGGCCTAAAACTGAACACAGTACTCGAGGTGTGGCCTCACCAGAGGTGAGTACAGGGGGACAATCACTTCCCTAGCCCTGCTGGCCACACTGCTTCTTATGCAAGCCAGGATGCTGTTGGCCTTCTTGGCCACCTGAGCACACTGCTGGCTCATATTCAGCCAACTATCAACCAGTACTCCCAGGTCCTTCTCTGCCAGGCAGCTTTCCAACCACTCATCTCCCAGCCTGTAGCTCTGCTTGGGGTTGTTGCGCCCCAGGTGCAGGACCCAGCACTTGGCCTTGTTGAACCTCAGTTGGCTCCAGCCCATCGGTCCAGCCTATCCAGATCCTCCTGCAGAGCCTTCCTACCCTCGAGCAGATCGACACCTAACTTGGTGTCATCTGCAAACTTACTGAGGGTGCACTCGATCCCCCCATCCAGATCATCAATAAAGATATTAAAGAGAATGGGCCCCAGTAGGTTCTGCTCCAATGGTTTAGTGCTGTTAATGTTTAAATGAGGAAGTATATCTTAAAAAAAATAAAACTGAATGAGAGTGAGAAAGAAAGGCTCTGCTGCCTTGGTGAGCCAAAATGGTTGGAACATAGCTCTGACTGCCTCAGGAGAAAAGAGCAGGAGTTTTACAATTTACATGAAACAAGTGCTGGAGGAAAGACTTCCAAACTCTGGGAAGAACCATGCAGAATGTCATGCCAAAGCCTGAGAAAATTAGTGTGATTGTGATGTTATGCATTATTAATTTTAAAAGAGCTTAAGCTAACTAATTACCCTTTACAAGTTAGAGGCTGCACACTTCATGATAACTCTATGAGTGCGTACATTTGCTGAGATGAACATCAGCATGGTCCTTATTTACTGCTCTGAGGTTATGTCTTTGAGTTTGGGATCTCAAAATTTATCTGTCCATAAAACTTCTCCGCTGTGTATGGTGCAGAAAAATGCAGTGTATCATTAACTTTTCCTAGCAACTTATCTATCAAAATGGTTTGTGACCTGATCAAGAGGTGAAGGGGATGTAGACCTTTATAATCCCCATCTCCTTGGTTCCATTTTCTCCTTGGCAGTTCTGGAGTAGATATCTCAGTGACTTGTGTTTTCTACTCAGAGAGCACCAACAATTACTTTAGTTATTACATTAAAATTTTTGAAATTCAGTACAAAACATCCCAGTCAGAAAACCTCTGATAGAGGTAATAGGACGTGAAAGTATATCATTGTGGTACCTGTGTAGCTGGTGTTTACTACTGCTATGTTTCCCATTTTCTCCACTCAGACTCTTATTTTTTGCTTTAATTCTCCTTAATTGTTTTATTGTTTCCTACTTTAGCCTGTAACCTCTGTCAAATATATATATATATTATTTTTCAAGGAGAAAGTGTTTATACTACAGCAGTGTGCTTGCATTGCTCTTATTGTGTTTTTTTTTTTTTTTCTTTGTAAGCTCTGTTTATGGTCTGTGAGCAAGTGATTGAAGTAGGTAAGAGTGAGAAAAGATTGTGTGGGTGAAGCTCAGATTTTAAATACTGGCAAATAGGAGATTAGTGCCTGGATCAGCCATGAAGTCTTTAACTTTTGGACCATCTATTTACTATTTGCATCTTAGTGTCATAGATTGTTATGAAAATGAATTAATTGGTCTTAGGCTTAAATATCTCTTTTCTTTTTGTACCTCAGATAGCCCTGTCTTAATCAGTCAGCGAGTAGTATAAGGGTTATAGGTTTTTACTTTCTCAAATGTTTACAGACGAGAACCAATAAGTGCCAGTAAGCTAAGAAGCAGTCTGAAGGCGTTGGCTGAATTCAGTTTTGGCATAAGCAGCTGTTATTCAGTTTATTTGAGTGATCTTCATTGATTAGGATAGTAGTGCATCTGGCATACTCTCTTCATTTCCCTAGCACTCAGCCAAGAGTGCTTGAATCTACAGTATGTAATTGATACTTGAGCCTAAATCTTCCTTTAGCAGATCTGAAGAGCTGCTCAAACATGCTATAGGAATTAGTCAAAACAGTTGGCTTCCGTTTGTTTCTTACTTACCCACTTTCAGATTCATCTTTGCTCCTCACAAACCCTGTGGGGCAAAAACAGTAGAGCACCAAAACCTCTTCCAAAATCTATGACTTGTGCTGGTTCACTTGAGACTCCTTGCTATGAAGACTTACTGGATTAACTTTGTTTGTTTTGTTTTTTTGTTTTCCCCTTGGCTTCTTTTGGTTCTGAATAAAGCCATATAACTTCTGGGTAGCCTTCTAGAAAAAAAAAAATGCAGGAAAAATTCTATGTATGCTTTAATATTGATTGCAGCCTGCTAGCAATGCTTTCCAAGTGTCTTTTATTCCCTGTTACTACCACTTGAGGAGGCAGTTCCTCTTGGATACTTTTTGATGAAGTACAATAGTCATTGCAAGGCAGTTAAATACAAACCATACCAAAATAAATCTGTATTTGTCCTCCACATTTGTTATACGTACCAGTTCAAAGAGACATTTGTACTTAAGTATACGTATGCAACACCATGCGTAAATGGAATATTTTCTTGCTCATTCTTTGTGGAGATACTAAAGATACTGTAGTAAATGTCTCCAGGGAAAGAAGGGAGAGACAGAAGAGTGTTTTTGGGAGGAAATAAAAGGTTTATATGCAAGCTATAAAGCAACATTATATTGTATCCTGATTTACTTTATGTTGCTATTTGCTTTTCAGCAAAGCATTTCTACAGTTTTGCATTCATGTATTTGCTGGTGCGTATCTGATTTTGGAGGAGAATGCCAATACAACCTCTGAGAAGAGGTGCTGCATTTTGAACGTGAGAATTAGATTCACTATTACTATATTTTACCACCTGCATACATTGTGAAGGGAAGGCAACTTTTGTTTATGCTTTAAAAAAAGAAAGCACAAGTATAGTGTTTTTACCATGCTACATAGAGGTTTTGGGTTGTTCTTTATATATACATATATGTGTGTATATATATATTCACTATGAGTGGTGCCATACTGCTGTTTGTAGCAGAAGGAAAGTTAATGTTGAGGAGGGTGGTCTGGGTAGGCAACATGCAGTATTAATTACAAAAAAAAATATATATTATTCCCATGACTAGATTGGTATGAATAACTCTTTCTAGCCCCTTCTGCTACATATTGAAACCATGGTATATATGAAACCATGCCCCTAGCAAGTAGATTTCATTGCTAAGTTGGAAGCTAAGTCTGTCTGTGTAAACAAGGCTGCAAGCCACCTTGAGCTGGGGTCTGTCTACAACAACCTCCATCAGTCTCGATCACTCCCCTGGTGACCTTTCTGTCCCCTGGTATCTCACCCTGTCCTCAAGGATGCTTCCAGAAAGCTTGTCACTTGGGAGCCAAAAATAATGTGAACAGGTAAAGCTTTCCAGCCGGCACAGACCTGAGAGCCTGAGCTTGCAATATCACCATCTGGATTCAGATCAGCAGAGAAGGCTTGATAGTAACCAATTTCATCCTGAAACAGTAATGAAATAACCAACCTGTTTCAGGTATTATAAGACCAAGTGATGAACATTTATAGTGCAGAATAAATGAGCCTGTTAATGGCTTTGCTGAATAATGTTAAACTATAATAACAGAGCAGTATGGTTGTTTTCTATGTATTTGTAACACTTGTCTATCTCTTGTGAGATCTCTCAGGCCTAGTCTTAATTGTTTCACCAGAATTTTGACACTGAAGGAACCTTGTCAGTTAGTTGAGGTGTAACTTTCAAGTGTGTGTGTGTAATGGTGTCTTTGTGTAAAAAGAGTAGGGGTGGGACAGAAATGTTGTTTGCTGCTCTTGATCTGAGAGTCACCACTATTGAGGCACAGGGGAATTTCAGTGTACTGCTGCCTTTTTTTTTCCAGTGCTGCCTTTCAAACTACAGTCTGTAGTTCAAGGCAGCATTGATATGTCCCCATACCAACTGATGATGAACTGCAGTAGCATTCATCTTCAGAGAATTGCTTCCTAAATTCCTAGATGTGCATAAGAAAAGGCATTATATATCCTGTCTCATAAGGACAAATAACTGCTGGCAGATAAATTGGGGCACTTTTGCTTTTATAATCTTGTTGTACATGTTGTGTGTGATTCTCATATATTTCCTGGATCTCCTGTCTGCTCTCTCACGGAGGTGTCCACGTTTGTAACTAACAGTCAGCTACATCAGCAGTCAGCATGCACAGTTAGGGCCTGAACGGTTATGCTTTTTAACACAGAACAACTGTCCTGAATATTTTCCTTATAAGTATGTGCTGTATCTGGTGTGTGCTGCTATGGTTCTAGGTAACACAGGTTACATGCCAGTCCATATCTTCTAGGTATGGTATCTTTGGTGCAGTTACAGTTTAAGGACTTTTCTCCTGCTTCCAGGAATTTATCTATATAGTTCTGTTCAGGTGAAAAAATCTTTATTTCCTGCTATAAATTGTATCACTGCTTCACATGGTTAAGCAAATTAGATTATCATTCCACTGATAGAATAAATTTTAGATGAAACAGAAAACTGTCTTCCTACTATTCATTAGCATGTCAGCATATACATTGGACTGTACAGAAATTGAAATTGTAGCCAGAGTGTATGTAGAAGCTTGCATTGTTTGTTTTAAAATCATTGTTGCCTCCCAGGAGATGCTTTTTAAAATGAGGACCTTGGGAATACCTTGGGAATGACGCTTTTTTTTTTTTTTTTCATATCTTAACAGAAATCTCAATAAAGTATTTTTTCCACATTGGAAAGTGGAAAATTGGAAAGTATTGTGCATAAAAGAAAAAAGCCTAAAAAGTAACAGTATTAGTTTAAAAACAAATCCACACTTCATGTTCCATTGGGGTGATCCTAAAAGCAGATGCTGCTTTTGTAGTACTTAGCCCCTGTACAGAGAGGTATATAATTGAGGTAGGAGGTGTACATGGTGCTTGTGTATATATGCATAGGGACATGCATGCAATATTTTACATAGATTTTCTCAGAACTTCTAAAAATATTTATAATTTTAAAAATCATGGCAGTGATCATAGCAGTGCTGGCGATACATGCAGATATTCTGAAAGCAAGGAAAAAAGGGTAAGGGTCTTCATACAACAAACTGACAAGTTCTTCTTGCTGGCAGCTCACAGCTATTCTCTTGTGGAGTTAGTAGCACCCAACAGTACTTTAGCAGTACTCTGGGCTAAGTAATTTGCTTTTCTGTTTTTTATGGGTTACTGTTTTAGGTAGACTGCTGACATTTTTCCAAGAAATGAGAAGAAGTGTAGCGAAATCGTACTTTTAAATGCTTTTTTACTTCAGCAAGATTTCTTGAGACGAAGAAAAGTCACTTCTTCAGTTCAAGGCTGTTTTCTGCACTAAATATAAAAGACCTGCAGAGAAGAGGGTGTGTGTGAAAGCTTTGAAGAAAAGGTCACGGGAATTCTTTATAATGAAAAACATTAAGCAGGCTGCCTGTAGGTGTCATTACAAGCTGCATTGTGTGTACCTAGAGGCCTAATCCTGCAAACAATTAAGTGCAGATATGTGAGTAACTTTAATTGTGTACCTGCCAAATCACTAAGACAATTTTAAATCTCTCAGCATTTGTAAGATCTTTAGTTTACAGGTTTTCCTTCAGCTGTTAGAACAAAACCATGTAAATTAAATGTTGAGAACTTGTCTAATATAGGTTTGGTATTATATTGCAAGATATCAAAGAGCTCATTTACATAATACGTGTACTTTTTAGTTTTATGCTCTGAGTTGGGTAATTTTGCTAAGCACATCAGTACCTGTACAAATAATTATCATGGCTTGTGTTTTCTGTTATGATCTTGGATACTCCTTGGTCTCAAACTGTGACTTCATTTGCTTTTTGGTCTTTCAGAAAATATTTTCTTTCATGTTGAGATTTATTATAAACTAGATGGTTTACAAACAATATGAATGCATTCGGCTTCCTGATTTCTCATCCTCTCCAGTAAAATAACTTAGTTCTCAGTTCTTCTGAGTGATTCTTCATTGCAGGGCACATTCACAGCAAACAGTTCAGGCATCATCTCAACTGATGGCATAATAGAGACTGTCTCATTAATATGTATATATAGGAATCTATTAATTCTTCTTTCTTAAAATAAAATATACAATATCTACAGAACTACTAATCAAAATCAGGTACCAAAACTGTTGTTGATGATACACCACAAAGACTTTAGTTATACTTAATCTTACTCTGAATTTATACATAGTTATAGAATTGAATAGCTAGTGAATTAAACAGTGTGTTATTGTTCCAAATAAGTGTTTTTAGACTTTCACCCATTTTGTAATTATGTATATGAGTTTTTGCTAGGTATCAATGGCAACGTGCACCTTGTAATGTCCACAGGGATATGACAATTGTTGAAAAAGGCATAACAAACCAAATGTAAACAAACCAAAAGTATCTCACCTTACATCGGGATTGTAGCTCACCACAGAATCACTGAAGAAGACAGAAAGACTCATCGACATATCTGTGACAGAAATTCCTGCCAACACCATTTTTTAGATGCAATGATGATTCACTATGTGAAAATCGTGTAGAACGATCTTCTGTATCCCTTGGCAACCAGCAACAAAATATATCTGTTTTTGTCTGGTGGCCTTCAAGAATACCTCTGGAAAGATATTTGTTTTCACAAGACAGCCGTGCAACAATAGAAGCCAGCTCCCACCCATTCTTCATAAAGAATTCTTCATAAAACATGAACAAACCGTAGATCTTTAGAGTTAGCATTATTAATCAACTAGATATTCTAGCTCTTGATTGAATACAGAGCTGTAGAGCTGCTTTTTCTTTTTTTTTTTTTTTTTTTGAACGATGTAAGTTATTTAAGATTATACCTATGAATTTGTCAGGCATGAAAATTCATACTGTACTTTGTGTAAATTACTCTTAATATCCAATATACAATTGAAATCTGAGACGTGCATTTTTCAGATTCCTATAGCAACACAGGATCGTATTTTTTATTATTTGACATACTGTTAAATTTTATTCTTTAATCTACTTAGTACCAAGAAAATTGAGATGCCGTATTTCACAAAACATGTAAGAATATTTCCTTTAAACATCAAATGAGTGGTGTATCTTTGTGTAGGTAACTGAAATTTGGTAAGTCAAATGCTTAAAGGCTAGTGTCAAAATAAGCACAAAAGAGACATTCATTTTTGTCGTGCTTGTTTTTCAGCAATCATACCCTGTTCTCTCTCCTCTAAGCATCTAGCAATTGGTGCTATTTTTAGAAATTATTCTGATAACAATCACTCGGGAGGCTTTATGCTGAGTTGTTAAGAGTACAGTACTCTTAGCTGGAGAATTGCGTGATGATGGTTTTGACCTTTGAAATCTCCAGTTTTCCTATTTTTCTTTATAGAGAGTGAGAAAATCTAGAAGACGTTTACTTCACGGTAACAATTTGCATTTACCAAGCAATGGGTTTCCTTCAAAATAGTGTTTAGTTATATTCCACACGGGTGATTGGGGAAAGAGTAACAAGTCAGTCCAAAATGGGTTATTCACCATGTAAGTCCATGTCCTAACTTCCTGTGCAATAGCTCCCCTCACTGACAATCCACAAGAGAGAAGACAATTCAGTGCTGGAGGAACTGGATAACATTGGCTCATAGGTTAATTTCGAGTTTGTACAAATGCTTGAACTTTAAATTTGTGCAGCCCAAGCAGAGATTTAAAAGACAGGAAGAGGGAGAAGGCCCTGTTTCTCTTGAAAAGTATTAAAATGATCGTGACAATTGAAGTTTATTATTTTCCTACTAAAAACCATTAATCAACTTTAATTATAAATGTATTCAAATGAGATTGCTGAAGTGATCTTACTGCTCAAAATGGAAATTAAGTTATTAATGCTATTTTTATGCTCATGCATTTTTACATTTTTTTCGCCAACTTAATGTTTCTTCTGCTTTTTCCATTGGTGTTGATTCCATAGATTACAGTTTATGAATTGTGATTCTTCATATCTGTTCACCACTTCAGGCCCTAGTTATACATAACACTCAGTGCAGGCTGTTCACTTCATCTGATTGAAATGACTTGCAAAACAGGGGCATCAATCACTTAAATCTGTGACTGTTGAGTATAAATCACTGCTGTTGAAATCTGTTGAAGGTCCATGTTTGACTTTTTGAAGATTTGGAATTACATGGAAGCCTATGTTCAAGGAAAATCTTTTCTCACCAAAATTGTTTATGAATATTTAGACTGGAAATTATCAGTGGTTAGTAAGAGAATGTAGCCCCATGGCTACCTTTTTACATGCAACTTTACATAAACATAGATAAATACAAAGACCAGTCCTCCAAATTACCTAATTTGGCATAATACTCTGTATGAGCCTTTTGTATGAGCCCTTCTGTTGATTCTCATAATTTGACCTTAACAAATCTATTCAACATTTAGTGTAAGAGTTTTCTATTGAAACGTTTGGCTGTGATGTAAATGATGCTGCTGATTATGCAAACATCATATTTTTGAGTGCAAATATAACAGGTTATATATTGCAAGGCAACAAATGACCCTTTGGATACCTTTTCCATTTATTCTGCCATTATTGGTACTTAAGCTTAATAGGGTTATTCCTGTGATTGTATAGAGTTTCTTAATAATTGAATGTGCTTATTGAAAAAGCACATCACTTGGCTCTTCAAAAATTATAGATCAGACATAGAATTCATAAATCATAATTGTTAGTCACTGTAAATTAGCATCTGATTACCTTAGCGAGATTTTTGTTTTTGTTTTTAAGTCATGATCTACTTATCTGGCGGGCAACAATACAAAGCAACAATAACAACAAAACCCTTATCTGCACGCATTTTGCTTGCCAGCTCTACTCGACTGTGGTTTATGGTTAATCTCAGGTATTGGTACTGATTACAGTATGTTAAAAGGTTCATAGCTTATCAGCTGTATTAAGTTTGCTTCATTGAAATTGACATTTGATCAATTAGGATTCAAATATTGTGTTACTTTTAAGAATTCTGCTTTATTTTAATGCAAATTGGTGAAATGTTTTATTTTCAGAATAAATAGGGAATTGGGTAATGAATTACTAGATTGCTTCTGTTGTTTTTCTTTAGACCTTGCAGTTAGAATAGCAACAAATAATGATACGGCTTCCCAGCACTCCTGATGCTGAACTGTCTCAGTTCATTATAGCTCTGGCTACAATGAGAGTTAAAACTGCTTCCAGGCACCTACCCATTGCCCTTCTGATACAGAAACCAATTAGACTTTATACCACTGAAGGAGAAGCATAACTGAGTGAAAGAAATGGAGTCATTATGCTAGAAAGAAATGAAACCTGACAGCAGAATTTTCTTCTGATCATCTGTGGTCAGCTTCCAGGCCCTTTGCAACATCCTGGTGTTGCAATATGAACGTGGTATGGTAAAATAAATAAAATATGAGAAGTTTTTAAAAGCCATCATCATGTCCACTGGCTGAGGCTGGACTTTTGGTTTAAAAATAAAAAAACGCATGTGGCCATTAATTAAAAAGTATAATAGATAGACATGGGTAATACTGATTTTAGCATTCCACCAGTATTGATTTCTCCTGTTGAAACCATAGCATATCACAAATATGTTTTTGCATGTGCATTGTATGTACTAAAAGTTTCTTATATTTGGTCAGTTTATTTCCTGAGTTATATTGCAAACTCACTCCAAAAAAAAATAAAATAAAATAAAATCTGTTCTCACTGCATGTAACATCCTTTCCAAGATTGTCCTTTGTGTACAAAATCTAACAAGGACTGTCCCAACTTTAAGAGGTGTGAAGAACCTGATGAAATTTTTATACAAACATAGCACCCCTGAAGTGTTGGGAGTAACAACGGGATAAGAGTCAAAGTACAAAAGGAATAACGTGAGCTAGGCTTTTCAGCCCAGCTCTGTTGATGGACATCACATCACTCATGTGTTTCTGTTACCTGCCTTGCCTGTGGTCCCTCTGGATATTGTTTTATATCCTTTTGGATATCAGCGTCCTTGGACTTCTTTAGGGTTTTAGGAAGATGTTGGAGAATTAACTTCTGCTTGTAACTCAGATGATAGCTCATGACTAGGACTACAAAGTCACATGTTGTTCACTCTTTGCAAGCTTGCCTCTGGAAGCAGCTGAGAGAGTGACAACCAAAAAGCCTCCCCGCAGCAGCCAAGGGGTGTTAGCACCTGCCATCACCTCTGTGGTGCTTAGGAGTGAAAGATGCAGCCATGATGCCAAGAAAACTTCTGTTTTTACCATCACTGAGCCTGCAGAAATTCTTGTAAGCAGTGGCAGCTGCTGAGAGCTAAAATCATGGTGGTGGAAGCAAGGGGATGGGAAAAGTAGCAGATGAAAGAAGCTCAATGGAGCCACCTAGAAAGATTGCCATCAGATAAACCAGGGTGACAATGGCTTTACACAATAACATGAATATGAATAAACTCCTATCTTGTAGCATGAACCTGGGAGTTTGCTGACATGTCTCCTTATTTGTTTTGACTCTTGCTGGTTTCTTTTTGTAACAGTTCTACCAGAGCTACTTCAAGGAATATTAATTTATCACATGTTGACTAAGACTGGTACCTTAAACTCATTTTGTAGAATTACCAAACTGGAAAATAAATAAGTATATACACAAAATAGTGGAGATGTAACAATGCTTTCAAAGAAAACAGACAGTATTTATTTTTAAAAAGTATTTTTCATCTGAAAAGCCATTTGTGTTTTATTGTAGTTAAATGAATGTGAAAGGTATGTTCAATTTTTCTCTCTGGTTTCCCTATTAATGTTGAAGGGTAGAAAGAAATTATACTCATTTGTATTCCTGGACATAATATAAATGAAAAAAGAATATTTTATTGCTAATAGCTTTATAAAATGCTATTCAGATATCCCAGCAAGTTTAATATATAATTCCATTGATAAACACAAAAATGAAAACAAAATACAGAGCTGAGGACTCTAAAAATAACACATTGCCTAAGTACTAGTACAGGCAACTTCAAATCCATCGTTCCTTAGCAAGTAGCATCAATTTCTTAAGCAATGTGCTGTAACCTCCCCAAAATGTACAGAGCTGGGGGCTGAGATGCTACGCCAAACAGAGGTTCACCTGACATTTTTCGGATGCGTGATATTTGACCAGCTTCATCATATCTCTTTTCTGTAGCAAACCAATTGTATGGCTGTTGCATCACAGCAACTACATAGAGATCCTTTCATTCAGTTTTTGCATGGGTGTACATATATGTATCAGCCTATATATATGGGTTGAAGGGTGTGGGCATAGGCCGAAGGAAAGGAGAAAGTAAAGAAGGTGGGAAGACTTTCTGGTTTGGATCAGAATAACAGGAGAAGTGGTAGTGATGGGATGTATGTGGGAGGGGGAATCACTGTAAACAGAAGATACTGTTCAGGAAGATACTGGTGGAAAGAGAAGCAGATACTTGACTAGAGAAGGGAAGAAGAGCAAGTAGAGCTAGAAAGACTGTGGAGACTCTGCAGAAGGGATGATTTCCATTGAAGCCTCTGCCAGGGTGGGAGTTGAATGTCATGTTGCGCCTTCCTCTTCTTAATCTTTCTCTTAAGAATTACAGCTGCTGTCAGAAGGTAGAAACTTGGTGTCCCACATATTTACAAAATCGAAGAGTATTTGTTCTGCTTTGCCAGACTCCACTTTGAAAGCTGCTTGCTGAACCAAAAGCCAGGCTCAGCATGCTTTGAAACTGTGTCAATGATAATCAGAAATTAATTTCAAGAGCAGAAAGATTGCCTCATATTACACAAAAGGATTCAACTTCCTGAAAACATTAAAGAACTTTACTGTTAAAGATGCTGTGAAGTAAATAACATGGCGAAACTTACTTAGTAAACATTTACTTTATATTTCTACAAAATCATACAGAAGAAGGATTGTATCCAGGGAAACCATACTTCAAATTGTTAAATGTCACTCACTTCTTTTCTTGCAGTGGAGAAAACCTGACTTTCTTGATTTAGCAGCAGACATATAGATGTTTAAGATGTTTCCTTTAAGTTGTTATTGGGGAATTCAAGACAGTTTTGAGAATGAAGCCTCTGCATCTAAATAAGTTAAAATACCCTGTCAAAAGTGGTTCCATACTAAAATTTTAAAAACCCTTTGGAGAACTGATGAAGAAGTGAGAATAATTGCAGTCATAACATTTAGAAAGTGCAAAGTGGCTTGTTTGAAATGAAATGCATAGCAATTCAAGGAATCTGAATCTTTTCTGAGAGAGACAGAAAAATTAAATATAACCTTGCGTTAGAGACACCAGTGCGAAAGTCTGGCAACATTGTTGTTGATGCTTGCAATGAAAACCAAAGGTGGAAAACAGACAATTGAGCAGCAAATTATTAATGAAAATCAAGCTGGCTTTATTTAAGTTCAGATTAAAAATATATATATATTTTTAATGTGTGGTGGTTTTACTCAACTGGCCATCTGAGCTCTACCATAACCACTGTCTCACTGCTCCTCCTCAAAGGCAAAGGGGGAGGAAATACGATGAAAAGGGCTCAAGGGTTGAGATAAGGACAGGGAGATCACTTGACAACTATTGTCACATCAAAACAAACACAGCATAGGGAAATTAATGTAAGTTATTACCTATTACTAACAAACTAGAGCAGTGAGAAACTAAAAAAGACAAAAAAAAAAAAAAACAAAAAAAAACCTTCCCCCACTTGACCCTCTTCTGTGTCATTGCCCCGAGCAGCACAGGGAAATAGGGGAATGGGGGTTGCAGTCAGTCTATAGCACTTTGTCTCCGCTGCTCCTTCTTGGTTGCTGATGATCTTTAAGGTCCCTTCCAATCCAAACCATTCTCTGAGTCTATAATGCTGTGATCCGTTCCTTATTGGCTCCACCTTGTATCTTTGTCCCAAACTGTTACGACATAGTAATGGTGCAAAACATGCATTGATATGTAATAGAAAGAAAAGGAAGAGGTGATTCTGTTATCAAATTTGATACTTCTCAGTTTGATTAGTTCTTTTCTAAGCATTTTTCACTTAGTGCAGAAAAAAAATACAGAAAAATGACAGGCCCGTATGCAGCAAGGTAGTCGGAATTTGAGAGAGCCCCATGTCATGTGAAACTTATCACAGTCTTGCCTGTTTCAGAGCCCTTCTAAGAGCTTTCACTGAAATAGCTTCACAAAGTTGAAAGTATTTGCAGTCCAACATTCGCCTGTTTGAGAGGCCTGCTAGGACTTTCACTGAGACAGTTTCACAAAGTTGAATGTATTTAATAAGGCGACAGATACAACTGATTCGGAATTGTTGTTGATAAATACATTACTGCAGTAATGTTAATATATGATAATAGTGCTAGCAAAATGCTATCTTGGGTATTCCTCACTAAAGGGTGAAGGCACAGAGCTTACCAAGAAGGCATCCCGATCTTGGTGGAGGAGAAAGAGCACAGCCTCTTCTAGGTTTCCAATTTCTTCGCTTCTTCCTCCCCCTACCTCTTCTTTTTTCCTCACTCTAGCTTCAGCTTCTTCTCTTTTTTTCTTCTTTTCCTTTTTTATATCCCAACCTTATCTGCTCCCTTTCTGGGGTGACATTTAGCATGATTTGGGTGAAGAGTTAAGTACTATAGGCATATATGTTTTGCATGTACTTCTGTAAGCTCATTATCATGTTCAAGGGTGTGAACTTTAATATCTGTTTTTACACATAATGAAGTAAAAGGTTTCAGTTGGACACCATGGCCTTCAAGACTCTGTTCTGCCACCAACACAAGACTCCCTCCTCCAGCAACCTCTGACACCAAGCTTGCAGACTTCCATCCACAAAGTTTGTGTAAGAGATAAACGTGAACAAGCTGCTCGATTTCCCTTTGCCCAAGGCTGGTGCAAGTGACACTAACAAGTCTGACTGTTCTCTACACCCCAGACAGACAAATTTTGCTGGCATGGTCTTCCACGACTGGATGCAGACTTCTTTCTTCCAGATCCAGACAATGGCTGTAGTATGGACTATCGGTTACTCTTAGGGCTGTGATGCAGGTTTTGGAGAAAGAAAATGTCTCTAGGACTGGAGTGAAAATAAAACATCACTAACACCATTATATGAAAGAACCTTCATATTTGCTGCAAAACTGAATGCAGTTTGAGCAAAAAAATGTTTGTGTATGAACCTGAAGGATCTCCTGCAAAGAAAGAAAGAAATTGAAATAGGCAGCCTGCAGATTAAAATCCCTGGAGAGTACTTGGCTCTCTCAATTGACTGCTGAAAGAGCAGAAAAAGCTGATGTTATGTGATATTATTAGGGAAGAATATACAATAACAAATGTCAAGGCTGGATAGTATAGTCAATGAAGTATGAAAGAAACAATAGAAGCTGGAGAGGGAGTAGAGTTTTGCTCAAAGAAATCAGTTCTCCACTGTGTTGTCAACAAAACATTTATGTCTGTGAAAGCAACCCTCTATTCACCCTATTCATTAGGATAAAAATATGACTTGAGTTGCATTTAATATAATGTCATAGTAACATTCCCAACTCATGCAGTGACAATCATTAATGATCCTGCAGCTCTCAATATAAAGAGATGTTAACCCTCAAATCATTGACCAAATTACTTTCAAAATTACATTCTGCCTGCAGATGGAACTGAACAGGAATTTTAGATATGAACTAGGAACAAATTTGATGTTTAGGTTGATGTTGAGGAAATATTTGCTATTTAGGGAATATGTTTTTCCTCTGTGAATTAATGAACATAAAATTGGATGCTACACCTAACGTCTAGGTTCCAAGAAGTTACCTGGCCAATGAAACCTGTGTTCCTGTTTATTAGGAGCATTGTGGAGGAAATAAAGACAATTGGGAGGGATGAGCAATGAAAAATCAAGGTGGAAATAAAGAGAACTAAGGAGGGGATATTTGTTAATATGTAACTGTGTTAGTTATATAGTGATATGTATTTTTTTTTCTTTTTTTTTTTTTTTTTTAATTAGGAAAAATTAGATGCATTTATAAAAACAGAGAGCTTTTTTCCCTGCATGTATTCAATTGTAAGCCAGCAACCTCCAATGCTTGACCTTCTATTTAGACACTTAGTTCAGCTTCCTACTCTGCAAATTTAAGTACATGTTTAAGAAGGTGTTTTCCTTGTGCCAGCTGCCAGATGTTTTAGATGTTAGGTATTTTCATTTCCTCTTTTAGCAACTGGAAATAATAATAGAAATTTGCTCCCAGTACTTTAGTGTTCTTATACCACTGCATTTAACGTAAGGAATGTGGATATACCTAACTAAGTAAATGTAAGTATTTTGAGTAAATTAAATATAAATTAAATAATGTGAAAATTTAATCTGAGTCTAAGATATTTCAACCACTGTAGCCTGTAGCCCTGCAACCATGGACTGGTTATCTACTATTTATGTTACTTGCTGGTATAATTAATTTAGCCTAATTAATAGGCTCAAAGCCTATTAGGTCTTTCCAGCTATATTTTTAATGTAGCAATAAATAGCAGTCAACAAAATATCTTTCATCCTACTCCCTCCTTGGTGAAGAAAATTAATGTGCAGAATATTATATTTAATGTCTTTGCCCAGAGTTCCTGGGAACTCTGGGTCTTCTAAAATAAACAGTACTAGACATACAAATTTTGTTAGGTGATAATTCAGCATCTTGTCTTAAAGGAGGGGAAATTTCCCAGTGGCACTTCACATCTTAGCTGATTAGCTTTGCTTAGGTTGTAAGAGGAATTGAGCCTAATCTGTGTGCCTGTATCCACAGTGCAGGTAGAGAATCACTACATAACTCAACCAATAAAAATTGTTTGTCTATCCACACCTTGCTTACTAGCATAAAAAGAGGTTGCAAAAAATGGTATCAGCTGTAGTTTATGATTCTCCCCAGGGATAGGAGCTAAGATAACATGGGACGGAGACACAAGACACTTGCAGCCTTCAAAGCTATGGGAGCAGCAAACAGCAGAGAACGTGCCAGATAAATACCTGAAAACAATAATCAAATATCTCAGTTGATAACTGCAAGTATTTGTAATCAGTAAGAATAATTAACTATACCTACTAACAAAAAACACATGAAATACAATTATAAATAACCACCTGGATTTTATTCAAATGTGTTAGGAAGTACATCTAACACATTTTTAGTAGGCATTTCCATTCTTTGTCAGTGAGTGAGGTAGGAAATGTGAGGGAAAATTAATCTAAGATGGTGGGAGATGGAAGTTGAAAGCTCATTTCATGTGTCTGATATTTTTTCTTACCAAAACCAATTTTGATTTTTCTGGCTTCGATGGTTTGAAGCAATTTTATTTGCAGGAGGTGTGTGTATCAAACAAACAAACAAAACCCATCTCTTCATGTTGTTAAATAATATAGAAACTACAGAAGTCACACCAGTCCAAAAGCATATAGGGAAACCCTGCACACTCTGGGTGAAGAACCAGAGTACTTGGACTTGTGAATTCTTGATTTCTACCTTTGTTTTTAACAGCCTTTTCTACCTTTGAGAAAATCACTTCCCCTTCTTTTTTCACTCTCCTTGGTATAACAGGGTAATAATATTTAAGCATAATATTTCATAAAGATATATTGTGCAGATCCAGTAATAAATCTATTTACAGCCCTTTGATTATCTTCAGTACATCAAAATGTCACTACTGAGCTTGCTTGCTGCACTTATTTAATTTCCTACTTGTACTCAACTTCTAGATTATAAAATTAAACTTTGTGGCATAACTCATATTACAACTAAAACTATCATTCCAAAAGTAAGATCTACACTCATCCACTACTCCTTAGCAAAAACTATAAAGTACACAGATTGTCTTTTCTTTTCGCATGTTATCATAAAGATTTATTTAGTCTCTAGCTGTAATATCCACTGAAGGTTTTCTCTGTCAGTATTAACTTCTTAGATCAATAAATTGCGATAGTGATCTCCAGAGAAGTCAATGCCTGCCAACTATCCTTGTGATGTTTACCCTTGTAGAAAAACACTTGTAGCAAATTAAATTGTCTTCTGTCTGTGAGTGATATACAGCGCATGGTCCATATTTTATGGTACAATTAACTAAGGTTGATACACAGGCCTCTTGCTAGAGAAGATCCGATTAAATACAAGGTTCTATAGTGAGAAGAAGTCACAGTTTATGTGGTGAGGTGAATCTGTTTTCATTTAAAGAACAGTTACTGAAGACTTAAGGATGACTATTGATTTTAAAAGAGCATGGTCTTAACAATATGCATTTGTATATTCTTGATCTACTGTATTGCTTGAAAAACATTGTCTGCATTCTCTTAGAGAACCAGTATACAGTATTATGAAAAGCTGTATTTTAAGACAGGTAAACACAAGTGGAAGAAAGCAAAACAATGCCAAGCTTGCAACTACTTTAAAGCAGATCCATAAAGAGCTTCTTTCATCTAGCTAAACTGGTGGGATTCTATCCTCAAGAGAATCCCAACCATCAGTCACCAAACAAGACACACACGTGGGAAATGTTTATTCTCATAGACCTTTTCTTCCTTTGTTTGCTTCATTCTCAAGAAATTTCCTGAGAGTTAATCACTTTTTTTGAATATTTCTCTCTGGAGATAAATGATTAACACAGCCTAGCAGTGACTCTGGGCTGCCTGTTCGCTTGCACAATGAGGATGATATATATTTACAGCTCTAGTAATAGGAAGAAAGCATGGGCATTGATCACTGAAAATGTGGAACAGTTATCAGCAAAATTCTGTTATCCATTTGCTGGATTTTAACACCCTGCTCCAAATAAAAAAAAAAAAAAAAACAAAAAATGTTGTAAAAACACTGAAGGATCATGAGACTGTTTTTGACACAGGCAAGACAGTTTTTTCTTAGCTGTTGTTCTGAGAAATAGCTAAATTGCTTGATATTCAGACATCTATCCATTAAAAATTTGAGTTTAGGTATTTAAAGCTTTGCAAAATTCCGTGCCATCCAGGATACTCAGGAGTTTCCAGCAGTAAATGGAAAAGGATGAGTCTGCAAAACCTGTGTGGTTACATAATGCATTTAAAGTATACATAAAGAATGTTATGGTTGCAGAGCAAAGTACTGCAAAATTAAAAAATGTCCTAATTTCCCTGATTTTGCCTAATACGTATAATTATGATACAAATGATGTTTAATATCTACTATGACTTAGAAGACATTACTATAGCCAAATGGTGTAGCATTTTCTTCTTAATTTATACTTAAAATATATCAAAATTAAGACAGGCTGCTTTTATGAGAACAGAATGGGCTTAGGAAATGTCATATAAAAGGTTTTCATTGGATGAATTCCTCACAGTTGTAGTTTTTTGGTTATGGGAAGCTTTAGATTGCAAAGTGTGGTTAAGAGAAATACCCCGTGGTCAACAAATTTAGGTGAGAGGTGTTATGTGGTTTGAAATGGTTAATGTTTCCCTTCGGGAGGGCAAGCTGACAACACCTCTCAAAGCAGTGATTATTTTGGAAGTGTGTTGTTTTGTTTTGTTTCATTTTAATAGCTCAAGAAACAACAACAATTTTGATGCTGTCTCACTCAATTCTCTGCTATAACAAACTGTGTTAACGCTGCTGGATTTAATTAATTTGCACTGAGAGAGAGGCTGTTCTGCATTCCTTAGAGAGGAAAATAACTGAAGTTGCTGGAGGGGTCACCGAGGGTATGTAAACGTGGACAGTTGCAGTCAGACACAGACTCTTCTGACAGTGCTCCAAACTGGCCAAACTCAAACGAGCTGCAGTTCCGGAGCTATGTAAGTCACTATGCCCATACTAATGTAACCTGCCTCATGGCAGCCCTGTTAGCCCAGGCATGGTGCCACATTAGCATGGTGTCCAGATCTGGGCTGGCTCGTGTCTAGTCAGCAGGAGGAGCCGACGTTCCCCTGAGGCCACCATGTGGACATGTCCTGAGAATTCTTGTCAAAGCCACCTTGGCATCCTTGGTGTTTTTTGACCTTGCTTAGATTCCAGCTATCGGTGAAGAATTTGCAGCTCGTGTAGAGTATGGGGACCAATCTGTTTTGCAGATTTTCATACTGAGACTGTTTCAATGTTTGAAAGATTGGACTGTCTTCCTGCTCACTTCTAATTGCAAATTAGTGTGCTTGATTTAGTTTGGAAAACAGCTACTTTTTTTTTTTTTCCCCCAATTCTGCGTGAATTAAAAGACAAGCTGTCCTTAGCTGAACTGTCTGTGTTTGAGACAGAACATTCTCAAGGAGGAGGTCTCTAGTTTTGACTGCAGTTTGAATTTAATCTAAAAGAGCCATGCTTCCTTTCTGTTTAGTAAATATTGTCAGTCATGTTCCTTGATGATCAAGGGCAGGAGTCTAGGTGTTAATATTTGTAACTTTACTGAAACCAAAGCGATAGATTCAGCAAAGATACTGGCTTTCTGTTATGTTATAACCTCCCTCATTCCCCAAAAACCTCTCTTGTGTTGCACAGGTTTTAAAGTGGCTGTCTCTCTCTTTCTTTTATGAATAATCACCATGTCACTGTCTTTCCTTCTTTACTTATACCCCTTTTATTCAACAACTGTTGTATTTTCTTTTAGGCATAGTATAACTGACGCAGACCTAATTAAACTCCATGATTTTCTCAATGGGTATTAACTTTGAAGTCTGTGCTTTCTATTTCAGATCTAACATAGGGATTTTGTATCCAATATTTTGTTAATTTTTCATCCTTTACCAGTTGGTTGAATAAAATACAGTATATCTGCATACAGTTTTTCTGATTCCTACACAGTTATAACTTCACAGGTGCAGCTGTATTCTTCACTTGCAGAATTTGTGCTTATCAAAAGAGTCCCATCATAGATTCATAGTGATGTGAAACTAGATACCTGATTAGCTAATTGCATAAGCTGAATTCATTAAATCATTGTGCCTTGCAAAGCCACATTGTGAAAAAATAGATATTCTTCTGGCTGCCTGTGGAAATGTGTTTTTTGTATTCTCTATTGCATTTTTTCTCTTTTTTCTCTCTTTTTTTTTATTTTGTTTCTTATTAGTTAGTTTTATTTTTTCCTTTCATTTTAGCAATCAAGAACTTGTTTCACAAGAAGTATTATATTCTAGTGTTCTCCAGAACGCTCTTGTATCATATGTGCATTTTCTTAAATTTAGATTTTGTTCTTCTATCATTATTACCATTCCAAATTCAAAAGAGTTTCCACAGTCACTTATTTTCACACCTGTCTCATCTATAAAAAATGATGACTATGTTAGCCAAGAGGTTACTAAAATATCACCCAAGTAAGACTGGGTTTTTACATCAGTCTTTTAGTCATTTTGCCTGGATACATCAATTGAGGTATAATGACTTATATTAGTTATTAACATTGCTGTTCACTGTTCCTTTTCATATATTAGTGCTCAGTTATAAGATATATTGACTCATGTGAAAGGGATCTTTTTTTTTAAAAAAAAAAAAAAGCACTGATCCAAATACTTTCCTGCAATATATTTTCATGTTAATTTTACCTTTAGTATCAGAGCATTGAATTAAATAAATAAAATATATTATATGTTGTAGTTTGTTTTGTATGAAAGCATTTTTTGTTCTCATTTATCATCTCATATTTTCTTTTGTAGATGCATTATGTTTGCATATTTGTGCATGTGGCTCAGTCTTTAAATGGAATGTTAATTCAAAATAAAATGCAAAGTACTTACCCATTTGTGAAATACTTAATCTTTTTACTAATTATTGATAAATATAGTACAGACAACAGTTACTTTGTCAATCTTGTTCTGTTGGATTTTCAGTGTTGTTTTTGAGCTCTTTTTTCTCCCAAATATAAAAAGGTGTCTCCAACATTCTACTGCAAATGTAAACTCATGTATGCTTTTCTTTCAGAGTACAGACATGAGTCCGGCTAGTAGCACCACCTCACTCCCTGTTAGCCCTCTTCCTGAGGAGCCGTTACTCTTCAAGGTACAGTAAATTCATTTTATAATAAATATTGTATTTGCACTTTGGCTGTCCATGCTATCTGATGCACTATAAAGTGCTATTACTACTGCTTCCTTTTCTTTAAATTATTGTGATGTCAGCAGATGTCAGGTCTTATGTATCACAATACCATGCAGATCTTAAGAAGTAACTAGAAGAAAATATTCTTGGTTTTGAGAGGATTATTCTTCCAGTAACAAAAGAGTCTATAGCTATTAACTATTATTTAAGAAAAAGACTATGTTTTTATACATCTCATCTGCTAGTGATTCATTCTGATATATGCATTTCTATATATGTGTGTATCTCATTTTGTTTAACACATTTCTCTTTTATATTGCATTTGAACTACATGTTTTAAAGAAACAACAATTACTGCAAAGATACAAGAGATGTTAAAGATACCTCAATGTACAGTTTCGGTGTAAATCCAGTGTAAACCACAGGCTTGTCATTTTAGTTAGTTTTAATAATAAATGAGGGGATAATATCCACAGCTTTGTAAGGTTTCAGATGTGAGGAAAAGGTGCCCTGCGTCATTTTTCCATTTCACTTCTTTGGTATCCAGCAGCCCAGGGACATGGAATGGCCTTAGACAGAGCCTAACTCTGTACAAGATCTTCTGAGGCTACCCATGTGTTCAGAGCAGTGCTGCTGCTGCAAGCCAAGTGGTCTCATTGTCAGTTTTTGACTGAGACAAGGAAGAGGGGACTTGGGTTTTCAGCACCATTGTCTCAAATGTGTGGCATACAATGGTCAAAGCTACATTTAAAAAAGCATCCCTTTCAAAATTTCCCCTTTCCCCAGTAAGTTTCTCCCTACTGGATAAGAGCAATTAGTAGCCTGAGCTGTGTTTACAATATCTTTGTGATGACACTGAATTAAGGCTGAGGAAGTTGAATTAATGAATTTTCATACTCTTGGATGTGTGTCTCTCCAGCACACATCTCCAGTGCAGGAAATACCAGCCTCCTCCCAGCCTGCCCAACCCCATTAAAAAAAAACACACCAGTTTTTCTCTTTTCTTATGACTTGTTTCACCTGCATTGTCCCCTTAATGTCTTACTTCCAGTTGCTATGCCCACTCAGTTTCCCATATCTCTTTTCCAGTTCCTCCCTTCCCCCGTTTTTCCCGTATTTTTTTGTGTTTTTGCAAGAGTTGTACCCTACTATTCATAACCAGCTAGCTAGTCAGCTGAATCCTGTTACTGGAAAGGTTAAGGACATGGCTTGCTCAGTGGTTTCATCAGTAGGTGTTCACATGGGGTCTTCGTGGTCAACTATCCACAGATTTTTCCTTCTTCTTCAAGTGTTTAATATTTTCAAGATCCCTACCTCTCAGTCAGATTTGGCTGAAATTGAGTCTCTTGTTGCCAAGGTACTAGAGTGCATACATTTTTTTTTTTCCTTTGAGAAATCGCATGAAATATGTATTGAAAAGTGCTGAACATTCTAAGGCAGATCCTGTAGTTACCATTTCTCCCTCTGCCTGGGAAATCGGTACGATACATCACAGACAGAGTAAGGGGCTGTTCAACTTATATAAAGCTGTAAGAGGTAAGAAAATCTAGACTGAAATAGTAAACTCTCATGTTTAAATTCTAGCTGAAGTAAGACAGCATTGGTCTGTTCGCATCAGGAGATCTCTGACAAATACACCATAGTGCCTTTATTTGTTTTTAGAGGAAATCATGCTTGTATAGCTGAAAATGGGTTGTAAATGGCTTCCTTGAAGTGGAAAAATTGTTCTAATAAAAAATACGGCATTTCTTCATATTAAAAGTCCCCTTCCATTTTTTACATTAGAAAATGGTACAAGAAACCAGAAAGGGAAAAAAAAAAAAAAAAAAAAGACGGAAAGCTTTATTTATTCTTTAATTTTCAGTCAATTTTCAAAATGGGATACATTTTCCTATGGAATTCAAGTGAATTGCAGGCCAGACTAGGAAAAAGTCAAATACATCTCAAAGCCAATGCCTTTAAATAGAGGCAAAAATAATATAAAATGTAACAGTTTCTGTTACTCCTTCCTGGCTCACTCCAAAAGAGAGCAATATTGCTCCAGTAGTAATGTGAATGACTGGTTTTACAAGCCATAAGCTTTTCCAAAAACTGTCAGTCTGTAATATTGGCCTTTGATGATAGGGTGATGCATTTCCCTTAGCAACATGTTAATAACCCTTCCCACCTTCTTGCTGTATGAAATGAAAAGATTAAAAAAAAAATCCATTCTGTGATTCTGAAAACACAGGTGTAATGAAGCAGGGCAGTATAAACTCTGCATATCTTTGGGCTAGTTGAAGATCTCTAAGCTAAAGAGCTTTTGTATTAGACTGTGAAAAGAATCCAAGCCCCTGTTCTCAATCATACTTGCTTTTATACCGAGAAAGAGAATTGTCCCTTCTTGGATTTTATCAAATTATCTTTGAAAGACTGCTTTTCTGTATAAAGGAAGAATGTAAATCCTGCCATCATACCCTTATTACATCCAACTTTACCAAAGCAGATGCTTATGATTTTTAAACCAACAGGATATATGCTCTATAAATATGAAGGAGGACCTAAGCTTCTTCAAAAACATTTTAAGATATTGAATTTAATCTTAGAAAAGTGGGAAGCATGATGCCCATGGGAGTGCTTGCATGTTGCAACTCAACTCTAGTGACAATGAACTCAGCTACTGTTTTCACATTACATTGTGCATGCTATGACATGCAGCACTGTCAGAAAGATCCAAACCATGTGAGACCATACTCTGAAATACTTAGAGGGAAGTCTTTTCCAGTACAGTAGCAGATGTTCCACCTGTATCCATTGTATACCATTAATTTTACAGAATAATTGTGTTCTATTCATGTTAAGTACCTATGGAGGAGTGTAAGTGATATATATCAAAAGGAATAGAAAGAATATGAGTAAGAAATAAAAGTAGCCAACCCCATCACTATTTAAACCTAACCCCCTGAGAAAATGAAAACATAAAAGTATTTTAAATGCCATCCAGCAGCCTTCACTCAGTAACTGTTGCAAATGGTGATATAGTAATGGAAGTTGGTTTTGCTTGAGGAAAGAGCAACTTTGCACAGTTGCCAAAGGTACAGCCAATTCTTCTTGTGGCTTCAGATTTACTTCGCCCTGTTTAGTCAGTGACACACTTGCATTTGGAGCAGCCTTCCATAGCTGTGCTCTTTAAAAGCTTAGAGAAAAATTCTGTTCAGACATGCATGCATACAGTGTGCTTTTGGAAAGCTTTTCTAAACCATTTTTTGATGAAACACTCGAAGTTACTTCTTTTCCGTGAGGGTTAGTTTGATGTCAAATTTCAGCTTTCAATCCTCTGCTGCCTTCTGTGGTTAAAGATATTAAAAAACAAAACAAAAACAAAAACCCACAATTCTTTTTCTATATTACGAGAAAAGTTTATTCTCTCACAAAAGAACATTTTTTTTGTTGGTGGTGGTTTTGTACTTAAACATCTTAGTAGGGAATTAACTTCCTTTGAACAGGGTTTTACCCTTCTGTTGCTCTATAATATTTCTTGAAGAATTAGAGCCTTACCTTGGGAAAAAAAGAAGTGATATCACAGTTGAAAAATTTCCAAGTTAAGAATCTGAAATACAGCAGAACAGAATGATATTTGTCATGCAACCTTAACTCAAGTGTTATTATTCTATGCTATAGCAACAATACTGTAGCTGGCTCAAATGTGAGAGACTTTTAATTATGACTACTTATATCTGTGCTCATAATCTGTAATTAAAAATAATGCTGCCTTTCATTTCGAAAACCAGTGAAGGAGGGGGGGTATTTCTGAAAGGTCAGCTTACAAAGCAATGTCTCATCCACTTTTTAGAACCCGTTCCTTTCTCCTAGTCACTATATCATGCTTTTTTATAATAGTATTTCATTATTTTAAAAATTATTCTGCAGTATAGTGACATGCACTTTTAAGAAGACAGCCCTTTAGTCCATAAGATATCTTATATTACCTTATTAAACATTATCTGTTATTATGAGCAACAGTCTCACTGGTTATTAGCCACAACCACATTGCAAATGCTAACTGTAATAATTATTATAGCAAAGTTTAATTGCATTTGGATTCCACAATTAATCTCAACCATGCTTTACTAATTGTCATTAAACATAAGAAAAAAAAAATATGTACTTTCCTTTCTGCTTTGAGGAAGCTGAGAATTTTCTTCAACATTTATTATCTTACAGCATTGTGACTTCTGTAATTAATATTCTTGAAGCTAATTTCCTGAGTAAGAAATGGAAGTGCCAACTTGAGTAGTAAAAGCTAACAATCCTTAGCAGTTACCATTGCTATAGATCTGGTAAGGTACAGGTTGATGTTAAATTAGGTCTATGCTATAATTCATCCATTCACCCCACAGCTCTAGAGGCTCTGTGACCCAGATCTTTGAAATAATGGGCACTACTCTTGCAGCCTGTGATATTTGTGTATACAACTTTATCAAGAGGTACAATTTACTTCCCGTCAGTTATCAGACTAATATTTTTAGTGCAGATGTTTGGAATAATCAGACAGTCACCATAATATTCACCGCTTATCCAAAGCAATTTATCTTTCAGAGTGTGACTTGTCTAGCTGTAGAATAAGGTCTTGTCCTAATCTGAAGTTAGTCAGGAAAGTTGACAACAAGTTGGGTTTATACTTCATAAGGCTATGCTAGTTGACACAGACCCCTTTAAGCACTCCGCCTTAAACGCAATTTCCAATATTTTTATTATTTGCTGGCACTTTGAAAAATACCATTTTAATGTATCGTTTCTTTTCATTTTCAAATCACACTTAGAAATAATCACATGGGCATTATGACTCATGAGCGGATACAAAACAGGTTTCAGTAACTCTTAGTCATGGGCTGGAGACTATAAGCTCTTGTCCCTCTTGTTCTACCCCCTCCCTAAGTTTCTGCCTCCATTGAGCAGCAATGGGAGCTTTAAAGCATCCAGGTATTTGCTTTTGCTTTTTGTTAGTTTGTTTATTTGTTTTGTTGTGTTTTTCTTCTGTTACAAAACTGTGTTCAGTATTTCTACTAAAGTAAAGAGAATTATAAAAGTGTGACTCACTCAATCCCACCTCCCCCAATCTGTAAGCCCTGATCTCCAGTTTATGTTAAACCAGTCTCTAATCTTCAGTGGATTAATTCCTCCTACTCTTTGCTTTCATTTCCTGTATCAGTGCTCCCTTTCTATAAGTCTCCTTATGTCTTAGTTGTGTAGCTCAGATTATCAAATGGCTTTTTGCCTTTGATGAAAGCCTCCAGTCGTAACTTACAATTTCTGAGTGTGGGGGGTTGACCTTGGCTGGTTGCCAGGTGTCCACCCAGCCGCTGTCTCAATTCCCTTCCTCAGCAGAACAGATGGAAAAAATGAGGTGAAAAACTTGTAGGTCAAGATAAGGTCAGGGAGATATCTTCAATTACTGTCTTGGACAAAACAAACTTGACCTGGGAGATATTTATTTAATTTATTACCAATCAACGTTAAAAGTAGACAAAGATATAGACAAAAACAAAACTAAAACACCTTCCCGCACACACTCCCCTTCTATCCCAGGCAACTTGAATGAAGGGCAGTGAAGGCACAACTTCACTCCTATCCCAGCTCTTACCTCTGCTGCCCTGCTCAGTGTAGGAGTTTGCAGTTTTTGAAAGGAGGGGGTATGGAAGGTAATGGAGCTACTGTATGATCTGAAGATACTGCAGTACAACTTTAGGAATACTCTATGTGATTTAATCATTCAACATTCATGCAACATAAGTAATTTCCTAGTGGCACCAATATAGTGACTGAAATAACTGTAAATGAGACTAGGAACTATACCTGTCATGCCAGATCTCTTTCCTCCTCCATCCCTCTATCTATGCCTTGATCATAACTGCCTTTCTTTCCCAAATTTTGTGAACATGCATTATTTTTTTCTTTTAGTACTTTTTCCTTAATTTATTGAAACTTTCTTCATAAAGTGTGGGTCAGTTCAAGATTTCAAAACATTGATAAACATTGGCTAAGTCAAAATTGATGCTCTTAATGCATCATCAATTATTTTCTCTGCCAGCCACATATAGAAATAGGATAAATGTATTTCTTACTAAAATCTCCAAAAGCTACCAGAAATGCAAATGATGATTTAACCACTAGAATGATACTTCAACCACAAGCATGCAGAATGATCATCATTACTTTTTTTTAGTTAACAGTATTTCCAGTAAACCATGAAAATGAATATGTTTAGTACTACAAGGGTAAATATTAGGTCAATTCAGGTTTATTCCTGTGGGTAGACATGCTATCGCACAATGAATTCTGATACATACCTACAGGGTAAGATTCCTGCTGAGTAAAAAGATTAGAAAGTCATAATATCTGTAATATTACAGGTTGCTGAAAACATGTTATCACTAACACAATGTAGAAAAAATTTCTTGAAGCTCCATGGGAGAATCCTGATAACCCCAGGAAGAGCACTTAAAGTTCTTCATACTAATCATCTCAATAGAGATAGTAAATCCTCCAAATTTCACTTGGCTATAGAATGATAGGCATAACTAAGTCTGGAGGAGCAAACTGGCATTCAGAAAATATCATAGAATATTCTGAGTTGGAAGGGAGCCTCAAGAATTATCAAGTCCAACTCCTGGCTCCACACAGGACCACCCAAAAATCAAACCATATATCTGAGAGCATTCTCCAAACACTTCTTCAATTCCAGCAGGCCTGGTGCTGTGACCACTTCCCCGGCGAGCCTGATCCAGTGCTCAACCATATAAGATGAACTTTTTTTAGTGAGGAGAACTATTCCAAGTGTTTTGGTATGAAATTCTGTTTAAATCAATGGCTTATAGCCCATTGACTACAATAAAGTGTCTTTGTTCCAAGGAAGAATGGTGAAAGTGTAAATAAGTACTGACCATTCCAACCCCATTAATAATTTTGGAGATGAAAATGTAAATCCACACTGACCATTCCAAACCAAAAATTTTTTGGAGTTGTATTGTCATCAATGAGAGAAAACTGGAGTGTTTCCATATATTTCCTTCACTGTAACTAAAATTTAGGACTATTGAAAATAGCAGAATACATTTAATAATAATAATAATTTACAGTTTCTGGTATGTGTTGGATTCAGCAGATATTTTCTCCCTAAAATAAATTAAACAAACTCGGGGACTTGAAAACAGGATTTGAACATCTCAGATGAGTATTTTCACAGTAGCAGGTGGTTTCTCCCTCTTTTCTTTTATTTTCCTTTTTTTATTATTATTTTTTTTTCCTGGCTACTGATTGCATTTTCCATTCCTAAAACCTCTGTAAGAGACTTGCGTGGAAACCAACATGTTTCTGAGAAAAGTTATGGCTTTGTCAAATAAATTTCCTAATGAAGAACATCCGGTAAAAACTTCTTTTATTGTTCTATTAAAATGGGTATAAACAACTTTCCCAGAATCTAAATTAGTAACAATAATGACCCACTGACAAGTTTTCAAACATAAACATAATTCTTTACTGGGGGAATTACAGGGCTGTCATTTTGAAATTCTTATCAAGTTGGATGTCTGAAAAGTACAACACTAAAAATAAATGACTGATGTTGAAAATGCTCTCCTAGAGCTTAAAAAGACAGATATTTTGGTAGGCAATTTAGACAGCCATTACAGAGAGTGGGATATATTCTGTTAATTTTAATCACCTGAAATTAAGGGCAAATTTAAATTGCTGAAATATAAACACCTTGTGCTGCTTAAGAAACCCAGCTATATTCTGGCTTTCCTCCAGCTGCCTCCCTGGTAGAGCAGGCAAAATACTGCAATGTGATGAATGTTTTTTTGTTTTGTTTGTTTTTTCCCTCTCCCTTTTCTTTTGTATGTTTATGTTGCTGTTTTTGTTGTTGTTGTTGTTGTTGTTTTTCCTTCTCTTTTTTGGGTCTGTTCCCTTGGTTGTTCTGTATCTCTTCATAATCTCTAATCTTGCTTTTGAGTCTAGTGTTTATGTTGGGACATTTTATTTTCCTGAGGAAACTATATAGGAGAATTTTATCATGTGGTACAACTGAACCATGTGACTTGCAATTTTTGGTTGGGACTTTTCCAAGTACTCTTTGCTTCCCCACCAACCCTGTGCATGGTTGAGTGGTGTTAGTACTGGTTCGGTACTAGTGTTAAAAAAAATAAAAATATATATTTAAATATTGGAAATATAACATGGTTATAGTATAATTGGGGTAAGTTTCTTGTTTCTGAAATGTGAGATGTACCCTGATTTTAAACTATATTATCTTCATTCCATTTATTCTATGCCCTTCTCCTTGTTTCCAGTACAGTGCAGTATGTTGATAATTATCTGTAAATGAAATAAATGTCATTGACCTTTTCATACCTCAAGTTTCCTTTTGTCCCTAAATCCTAAAAGCATAGGATAAGTAAAAGAATATTCTTTAGTAATTTCTTGAAGAGTTCTTAAATGTGTTGGAATGAACCGGATTATACTAGTAGTCTAGGAAAATTATACCTCATGACATACGTAGGATAAGAAAACTATTCAGGCTTCTTTATTTATAAGACATTAATGGGACTGCTGAAAGGTATTGGGGATGGAGACAGTGGAGAGTGATTGTCATTTATTTCTTTTTACAATGTCAAAAGGCTGTACCCTTTAGGCTGTTGGCGTGTTGCATTACCAATGCGGGAAATAGAGAATCATAAACAGTCCTGCATTGGAAGGGACCCACAAGGATCACAGAGAAGTCCAACTCCTGGCTTCGTGCAGGACTACCCAAAAATTAGACCACGTGTCTGAGAGTGTTACACAAATGCTTCTTGAACTCCAGCGGAATTGATACCTTGACTACTTCCATGGGCAGCCTGTTCCAGTGCCAAGCCACCCTTTCAGTGGAGAATCTTTTCCTGATATCCAACCTGAATCTTCCCTGATGCTTCATGATGATTCATGACTTTCCCTCAGGTCCTGTTGCTGTCACCAGAGAGCAGAGCTCAGCACCTCCTGTTCTGCTCCCCCTCATGAGGAAACTGTAGGCTGCCATGAGGTCTCCCCTAAGTCTCCTCTTCTCTAAGACAAACAAACCAAGTAACTTCAGACCCTCCTCATACTTCTTGCCCTCTAGACCCTTCCCCATCTTTGTAGAAGGTCATCCCAGCTCAGCCAAACTGGCCTTCTGCCCTGCCTGCTCAACTTGTGGCATTTCGGAATAGCCTGCTCCTGTGCTCTTAAGAGGAGCAAGCATTTAAAAAGTGACCAG
Organism: Cygnus olor; assembly: GCF_009769625.2. Classification (NCBI taxonomy): domain Eukaryota; kingdom Metazoa; phylum Chordata; class Aves; order Anseriformes; family Anatidae; genus Cygnus; species Cygnus olor. The sequence goes on along the minus strand of NC_049172.1, from coordinate 10,904,990 downwards.
CACTGATGTACCCTAAGACCTTCAAAAGCAGAATCCCAAGGGACTTCACTAACTAGTTCCCTCAGCAGCCTGAATTGTGCTATCCCCAAATCCAGAGCTGAAGTTTTGGTGGCAGTTTTCTACCTATTACCAAAGATTTTAAACTCGATTACTTCATGGCCACTGTGGCCAGGATGACCACTAATCACCACTGCACCCACAAGACCTTCTCTGTTTACAAGCAACAAATCTAGGATGGCACCTTTCCTAGTCAGCTCTCATAGTACCTGTACCAAGAAGCTATCGTTAACGTGCCTCAGGAATTTCCTGGACCTGTTTTTATCAACTGTGTGGTATTCCCAGTTAACTATCCTACCTCTCCCTTACATACAGCACCGCCCTGCTCGTCCCTTCTGAAGGGCCTAGAACCATCCATCACAGCACACCGCTCACAGGACTTCCCACCAAGTTTTGCTTATGCCAGTCATGTCATGGCTCTAGGATTGAGCTGAAGCGTCTAGCTCCTTTTGCTTATTCCTCATGCTGTGTGCATTGGTGTAGAAGCATTTCAAATGTGCTCCACTGTATCCATCACATCATGGAGCAGATTGAAGGACCATGCTGGCATATTGTCTGTTGAACATTGGCATGCCATCCCATGGCTTATCGTTAGCAAGCCTGATGTTATCCCTTTCGCCCTTCAGATCTACTTTAAAGCTTTTTCACTCAACCCTTCTAACTTTTGAGCAAAAAATCAGGTTTCCCCTTTGTGAAAGAGGAAAATGGCATTCCTACTTCGTGTACATTACTGATAACTGACACTTTTAACAAGTATTTTAATTTTTAGATGCTATAAACACTTGAAACTTATAAATTACAGTTAAAAAAAAAAAAGTCACCAAAAATAGTGCCTTCATGGATGAAGGAGTTGGTAGTGGGAGGACTAAAAAGCCCTTATGCAGACTTAGTAATTTGATTCTGACCAAATGAAAAATGAACAGAACAGTCAGTAGATCATCTGTCAGAAATTCAAGGGTAGTTAATGAAAAGAGGAACAGAAAGTTGTCTTACCTCTTAGAAATGACAACTTCAGACCAAGATTAATTCTATAAATGAGAATGAGGAACACACTTTTGTTTTGCATAATGTTTTTGAAGTATTTTAAATTTACATCGCTCTGAAGTGAACAACTGTACACTGTTATGTGTAGTCTTATAACAGATTTTAGAATTAGAAATAGGAGTTCTAAAAGATTAAATTAAGTCTAATGAGTGCACAGTGAAAAAAAGTTCTCTTAGGTGTATGATGGATAGTGGGTTTGTCTTATTCCATATCTGCATCTGTGAAACTCAGTGTTTGTTTGCTCTCAGAAAAGGCAGCTTTGCATGCGATTAAATCATAATTTCACTTAATTAGATCCAGTTTTGCAGTTAATTCCTGACACTTTTGATCTTGGGGAAAAGCACAGTATGAGCAGAGGACAATGAACATTGACATCAAATAATCCTAAATTTTGATAGGATTAAGATTAACAAGGGCATTGCAGATCCAGATATACGAACAATGCCTTGATAGGTATCCTTAAGTACAGAACTGAGGATTTAAGGGAGCTGGGAGAAATCCTTTTTCATTGATGCTGAGTAGTTCAGTTCAATTCCTAGACAGCAGGTAATTAAGTTCATCACTGTCAGCAGCATGATTCCTGTGGTTCCTGATTAAGAATCAGGAATAACAGAAACCTCCTGTACCTCCAAGACAGTTCTTTACTCTTGTAGGCAGCAGTGTTGTATAGGCCCAATCATCATAATTTTATTAATTTCACTTTAGAACAGTGTTTTCATCCTCTAATGGTTCTGTTCCAGTGGTGTCTGACTATCTCTCTTGCTTGAAATCAACATTACTGTTCGCTAGAATTGTTTCGTTTCTGGATGTCTTCAGAAAGCAAGAAAGGAATGAGCAAGCATGGTTGATTTTTTTCCTCCACATTGCAGGATCCTTCCAAAACAGAGACAAATTTCATATTTATGTGAAAAGGAGAAGCACATAATCCCCCACATACAGACTGAATCTTGGTTTCTGGTGCTTCTAACAAGATGCCTAAATATCCAGCTGACCTAAATAAATCAGGTTTACTTCAGTGCCTGGTAAAATTATGGAGAAGATTATACTGGGAGTTATTGAAAAAACACCTGAAGGACAATGTGGTCATTGGTCATAGCTGACATGGGCTCACAAGGGAAAAATCCTGCTTAACAAACTGTATTTCCTTTTATGACAAGGTCACCCATCTAGTTGACCAAGGGAAGCCAGTTGATGTTATTCTACGATGTTTTTCTGTGATTCTATGATCTTCTCTCATGTAGTAAATAGCAGTAAGGTTTAGGAAAAAAAAAGTCATTGTATCTAAAACTGAACAAAGGGAAGATTGGATTTGAAGAATAAAGAGTTGGTTTCAAAGTCAATTAAATGACGAGCTTTCAGAAGCAATATTGAACAAATTCTGTTGCTGAAGTTTGTTTTTTTTTTAGTTTTGTGTTGTTCTGCTTTTTTTTTTTTCCCTTTATCTTTCACTAAAGTACTGAAAGCCACAACTCTTTCATAGACTGCCATGACTGCATTAAATTTAAAATTCCTGGGAAACCTGCACTGAACAAAAATCCACCAAATATAATTATGTATCTTCTGAAAAAACACAGACACAATAAAAATATGAGAAAGGGAAATAGGAAGAAAACTGGTGGCATTAAATCTTTAATTTAGAAAGATACTAGAACATTAGTGAGCTAATCTGAAATGTAAAAGAATCTATGAGTTTGACAAAAAAAAAAACCTGTTAATTCCTTTTTTTTTTTTTTTTTTTTTTTTAACCAGAACGAGGAAAAACTGAAGGTACTGAATGTTGTTTTCATGCTTGTGTTGCGACTGGAAAGCGGGATGTGGTTATGGTAGTATTTGACGGGAAAAATATGACTTGCTTAAGTCTGTGCATGGATAAAAGAATTTTCATACTAGTTTCTGAGTGTCGAGTTTGGCACTAGTGAAAGATGAACTCTGTAAAAAAGTAGTCTGAAGTAATTGGGCCTAATTCTTTCTACTCCCAATATTGATTTCAATGTGCACATTGAATACTTGCTGTAAAACAAGATTACTTTCATGTAATGTTAGCTTGTTACCGATTGTGTGTGATTATTTGGCTTGTTCGTAGGTCAGTTTTCTTTGCTTGATCAACTTTTCTATCTCTTCGTACAGACAGTAAATGTTCCTGTATATGCAAGCTCAGTAGGACAGCATCTTTCTATACACAATTCTGGGCATGCATTTGCTGCTCTGCACATACTGTGCTCTGCTGATGGAGCAGCACACTACCAGCAAGGGTTTTGTGGATAAGAAAGCAGTGTGTTGAACTAGAACACTTGGGTTCCGTTTATCAAATCAATACAGAGTTAAATTTGGATGAGAAATGCTTTTTCTGTCCATGGAAATTTCAAGTATTTCAGATGTTCTCCTGTTCTTCACAGGCAGGAAACAAGCAGATCATAAGCCATATAACTTGCCTGCCGCTAATAATAAGCAGCAAAGAGTTTTAGCTGTGATAGTAGGTATGTGTCATAATTACAAGTGACCAGAATGGTACTTGTGTCTTCTTGGTGCCATCATTATTTTGCTTTGTGCTGTGGTATATTTTTCAGGACACTCCTACATTACAAGTTTGTATATTTTATGTTTGTTGCCATACTTTTTGAATTAATAATATATACAGGCCTTTAAGTTACTAATCCTTTAAGCCTTCTGCTTTACTTTCTTCTGAATGTTTTTTCACCCTCCACAACTTCAAAATGGTTCATTCCACTAGCCTTCATTTGATTTCTATAAGTATTCTTGGTGATGCATGAGGATGCATGCAAAATTGATAGCAAAATGATAATTCATTATCATGACAAGAAAAAAAAAAAAGAAAAAAGCAAACAATGTCCATAAATTAAAACAACATTATTATTGTTTAATGCATTTTATGAAGCAGTATTTACCTCTAAGACAGAAAAAGGTCCTTTGAGTAAATGAAATTAATTGGAAAAAAATAGCAAATGTTATGAAGCTGTCAATTTTTTGTATCACAGGCATATAAATGCTACACACATATTGTCCAGGCATGTTTCAAAATGTAAATTTGAGGGGACTGATCGTCATAAATATTAATTTGTTCTGAGGTGCTGATGATCTTCCAAACACTAATCCTCACAGCACTCCCATACAATTCCTATAGGCATTATTATTCTATTTCTTTTATTGAGAGTTTCCATTGTATTTCTGATATTACCCACTGTCTTGGTCTCAGGGTGGGGAAGAGATTCTGTATTTCCTGCATTCAAGTTCCAGCTGTAAGTTATTCCTGTGCTTTACTCAAAGGGCTGTTCAGAAAGATTCTGCAGCTCCTTTGCTGGCCAAACCAGGGAGCGAAGCTGCCTGTGCCAACAGATCTCCCTGGTTACAAGCACGTGGGAAATTGTAATTTTAGTTTAAATAGAAAAGTGGTACCTAAGGACTATTTATTATATTTTAAGATAACTTTCCATTCAATACAGTATTAAACAGAGAATTGATTGGTACTGTGATGGGTACTGACCATCTCTGTATAGTACTACAAATTATTCATTTATAGGGATGGAAAGATAACTCTAAAAATGTTTATTTCAAGCCTACATCATGTTATTTGATAGGAAATGTAAAGTGGTTAATATTCCTTTGTACAGTTATTTATTATTTTCTCTCTACATAGTCCTTCCCATGTCATATGGAGATGTTTCACCTTTTTCCACTGTAAGTTGTTTCTCTTCTGTGTCTGTACACAAAAAGCTAAAAAAAAATAGTGAGTGAGGAAATAACTTGCAGACACTTGCTAAAAAAAAATTAGTCACTTAGATGTATAAATGAACTTAGAAGTATAAGAGCACAATTCTACTCAACTCTGTTTCTCTGATATTTTCATATGCTTTTTTTTTTTTTTTTTCTTTTTGGTTTATGGAAATCATAATCACTCACCTGCTCACAAGAATGTCTAGCACCCCCATGAATCATTCAACACAACAGCACAGGCAATCTTCATGATGCAGTTAACTTAAAAGTGTATTCCCATAAGGGTCCAAAAAGGCAAAACTAACTGAATTTAAGCAAGCACATGCCTCACCAGGGAACAGATTAAGTTAAATTGGCTTATGATTATGATTTAAAGTGGATGAAATGTTCTTTTGTGATGTATCTAAAGAGGTTGCTGTTTAACTGTCCAATTGCAGCAGCTTCATCCCTTCAGGCTGTATTGGCAGGGTGAAAAAATATAACTAAACATGATGTTGTGAACTGGAGTGCAGCCGATCGCTTTGTCAGGTACTTGTATTCTCTGACTGTAGGAGGTTTGTCAGGAAAAAAGAAAGATAGGAGTGCAAACAAAGGTAGTATTGAATGTCAGTGCAAGCCTAATGGTAGAGAAACAAATAGTCAAGAAAGAGTGATGTGACAAGTCAAACACAAGATGAGAGGCAAATGAAGTGCCTGCTTTATTATGAGAGCTTGGAATGGTGATTCTGTAGGCTCTTACAGCCTAGAGGTTTGGGGCTTGTTATTTCAAACAGCAAGAGTGAAAGGAAGCCTGAGACCTGCAGTTCCAGCATTTCTGAGCTGTCAGTAATCCTAAAGGTGTCCACTTCTCATGGCTGGAGGGGGGGAGGGACAGATGAACAGAAGGATGGATAATGTCAGATGGACTACTCAGTTCTGTCCTGTGTGATGAAGGAGTGATGCTTCCTCAGATCCCTTTCAAAGCATAAATGTGCACTTTGGGGCACCACTGACCTACAGTTTGGAACAGTGTCTGAAGTATTAATTAAAATGACCATCCTAATCAAGGTGACTGATATTCTACTTTGTACCTGCATTAAATTATATTGAAGGCAGATTAATATAGAAGAGAGACTTTTAACCTGACTTTTCTACATTACAAAATTTACAGAGCGCTGCCACGAAATTCATCAAAGCATTCAGCTCAAAAAGATATCCCTGCAGATATACAATAACATAAGCTGCACTGCATACTTTTCAGCCATACCAACCTGTTATGCTCATTTTTTTTAATTTATTTGTTTATTTTACAGTTTAGATGTAGTTTTCATAAGATCAACTTAGGTAACTTCCTTTAATCATCTCAAGCCTATGAATCCTTTGGGTTAGGAAAGTACATTTTCTTTAAATGATTCAAGTAACATCTTCATTCCTTGGTACGTGGGTGTTGTGGGGGTAAAAAAAAATGATTCTGCCTTACTGTGAATAATGGAGCATTGTACTTTTCAGCAGAACCAAGCATTTGGCAGCATAACCAAAATGTTTACAATCAAAATGCTTAGTGGAATTTGCCAATTGTTAGGTTAAATCAACAGAAGCCATATTTTCTTTGCCCTGTATGAGTTCAGTTTATCAGTTGGCTCTTTCCATCTGTTTTTTTCCTGTGTAGTCTTAAATAACAGCATGTTCATCTTATCACTCTCTTGACTCAGTTTTGCCTCTGTGATATTAACTTGTACAGAACAAAATTATTGCACATAGAAATATGACATGGCTAACACCAGCAAATCTCTCCTCTATAAATATTATACCTACAAAAGGACTTAAATATTGTCTGCAGTGTGACAGTTGATGTTAATCCCACTTTTAAATTAAAATGTTTATACGGTATATGATGTGAGATGAACACTGCTAATATGAAGAGAGCTGTTGCAAAAGAATGTCAAGAAAAATATGAGCATCAGACAAGATTTTACTGTCATATCAGCTTCTTGTTGATTGGCTCTTATTCCTTTCCAGTTTTTTCAGTAACTGAATTTTTAAAAGTAAGAGCTTGGGAGGCTTTTTTGTTTTGTTTTGCTTTGTTTTGCTTTGTTTGTTTTCAGGAGAGCTGATTGTATTTGGGACTTTGATTCTTTTGGCCACGGAGAAACCAGTGTTGTTCTAGGAATCTCCTGCAGATATGGTTGAACTTTGCTCAGCAAAGAAGAACACACTTAATTTTCTTGACAAATTGTCATAGCTGTTTCTGATATTAAACCCCTTTGGCATGAAAATTAATATTTACAGTTATAATGGTGGATAAGCAACACAGAAGGGATGCAACATACTTCAAAGAAACACCTTACAGAACTTACATTTAAGATGCATCTTTAGCTGTGAAAATATTTAAAAGCACTGAATAAAAGTCTGATGGATAAGATGACCCCAAAAGAGCTGTGGTAGTACAAAAGCCAAGTTAGTTCCTTAGGGATGACAGTGTTGCAGCTCTAGTAAAATGTATGTACCCAGAAGAATGATAGACTTGTAAAGATAATATACGTATGGCATATACATATGTATGTATTTGTGTAACCGCTATCATCTCACTATGAAGAGTCAGCTGAGGATGCCTACTGACATTTTAAAATTCAATTTAAAAGGACATGTTGCAAATTGTTTCATACCTCATCTTAAAAAAAGATACAGAAAGCATAACAAATCTGCATAAAGTCTGGTGTATTTTTTTTAAAGTATCATCTGTTTTTATATGCCAGGTGGGATTGTTATAAGAACAAGCATATAAGCCAAGAGAAGCTAATGGACATATCAGATGGGATGAGTATACGGTCGCTAGGAGAAAAGACATACTGTCGAGTTATATTAGCTAACATGATACTGAACAGGTGTTACATAAAAGTTCATTTCTGTCATTTCCAATTTTTCTTTTGTATGCTGTATAGTCCCATTTAGTTTAACTTGCTGTCTTACTTTCCTTGTCGGGGGACTGTATTTAATGAATTGCCAATGAATGAGAATTATTCAGGAAAAGTAAAAATACATAACTTATAGCAACAGAGTTCTTGCATACCTGAACCAAAAAAAATTCATACCATGTAGTTCTGGAATTTTTATTTCAATAGTTATTAGGTTAAAACTTTTTAAAAATATTATTAGGTTAGATTTACTATACTTGAAGTCAATTTTTATTTTTTTTTTAATCTTCATGCACTTAACAGATTTAGGCACACTGTGTGATATTCCATGCTGTGTGATTCTCTGATGAGCTCTGTTCAACAGTGGATGTTTGGTATGTAAGCAAGGATCCCTAGTTTTGTAAAAGACCTGTGCTGTTTTCCCACAGAAATGGAATAGGGCAGCTTTCTTCATTGTATTTTTGAGCTGCGTGAAAAACACTGTGAAAACATAAGTAAATGTGAAGATCATGGATTGATACCATTAATTCTAATTTGTACTGAAAAGATTTGATAATTTGGAATAGAATTTGATAATCCAAAATGACCTTGTTTTAACAAAAAAAAAAAAAGTTGTTCTGAGTGGGAATGTAAAATACTTGTGTAGCAGATGACCTGCAGAGTGAATCTTATGCTTGTCAATCTTTATTACATGTGTGAAATTCTTAAGAGTATTTTAAAAGAAAAAGTCACTGTAACAATGTATATACAGTACAGATTGGCAAGGCTATGCTGTGGTACACAGGCATGGAATTGTTGAGTGGATTTCTCAAGGTCATAAACCAACCAGTAAGTGTGAGCTGCCCTAGTTCTTTTTGTTAACAAGTAAACTATTCTTCTTCAATTAAAAAAAAAAAAAAAAAAAAAAAGTTTCAAAAATTTCCAATGTAAAGTAACAGAACAAAAGAGAAAATTTCAGCAGAGAGCTCTCTGTGACTTAAAGAAGGTGTCAGTGACAGAGAGAAAATCCACATCTCAGGATCCTCCACTTTACAACTCGGTGTTTCTTTAGCTGAAGTTTAATCTTTTTTGAATTTGGTACAATCACAAGATGCCAGAAGAAGCAGTCACATTTCCAGTCTCACTTCTCTTCTGCCATCCCACTTCATTTTGGTTTGACTCAGCTAGCTTGCATACAGGTGAGAAACAAGAGTTGGGGCAGAGGAAGGGCCAAGACTTTTTGATGCAGGACCTGCTCATCCCAGTAAATTGTTAATTGAACATTAATTCCAAGACAACTTGTGCATAATGTATAGTAAGTACAGTAAAGTACGTTTTTAGTCAAAACTTCTTTTTCTTTGTGTAAAAGCAAGAGCAAACTTATCTGAATGATATGGCTTTCAGTAAGCCTATGTGTGACAATGTTCTGGTCTGGTCAAGAACATGTAAGCATCCAGCTTAAACTAGAATATGATGCCCTAGCCTTCTAACCAAAAGAGATCAGAGATGCCAGCAATGAGTACATAGTTTCTCAGATAATGTGATTTCAGTACATAAAGAGAAGCTTCAGAAGATTTACCTGAGAAGTGTCACGGATGGCAGGACTGGAGTAGAAAGAGTTCAGCTTTTCACCGCTGTCACAAAGTAAATACAATTTAATCATGCAGTGTAGGAGAGAGTGTTGTGTGAGGTGATTGATGCTTTTCTGCTGGAGCAAGTAGAACAAGTTCTACCAAAGTCCTTATAAACAAACTTCTTCCTTCCTTTTGGAGGGTTTCTCCTGTTGAGAAGTAACCATCCTGGAGACAAGGGGAGATTACCACTGCCTTTGGGAGAGCTAGCAAGCCCGCACCAGGGCAAGGCGGTTCAGGCAGGGGAGGAGGATGCAGGGACCTGGAGACTAAGTGGAGGACTTATTAATGGAGCAGCTGCTGTGGTGAGGGCAGGCAGCTGGACCCCTCAGGTACCCAAAGAGAGTCCTGTGTCCCCTGACCCTGGGACAGAGCTCTCTGTGAGGAAAGGCTGAAGCCAGACCAGCAAAGTTCAGTGTACAGGGATAGCTGGGTGGTGACTGCAATTTTCTTCAGTCTTTGCTGGAAAACTCTAGAAAAATAGAGTTTTCTCTATTTAAAAAGTCGTCTCCTTCTTCTTCTCTCTTTTTTTTTTTTTTAATAATAAATTTATTTATTTATTTATTATCATAACAGCTTTGGGATTTGTGAGGCAGACCTTCTTATGGAGTTTACAGAGAGCTTAATATAGAGTTTATTTTACTACCAAGTTTACTAGCAAGCTCACTTGAGAACTGATTTTGCCCTGATATATATATCTACACAGAAATGCAGGTACATATTTCTTACAGAAATACTTACTGTAAACATACTTTTTTTCTTTTTTGTTTAATTTACACCTGCTCTTATTCAGAGCTGCATTTGTGTAGGTCTCGATGCCATCAGCCTACTCATCCTTCCCTTGTCCTTTATTTCTGAAGAGAAAAGGTCAATAAAGGAAAGGGAGAAAAAAAATAGCAAATGTCAATCAAAGGTTCTTAACAAGTGAAGAAAGGTGGCAGAGCAAGGCACTGCTTTTACCTGTGATTTTTTTTTTTTTCAAAAGTAGTTTTTTTTTTTTTTTTTTTTTTTTTTTTTGTTTTTTTGTTTTTTTTTTACCTATTTCTTGGTGGACAAAAGAGAGCAGATTTCAGGGGTGGGAATTTCCATTTGTGGTTCATAATGATGTGTTTAAATTGAAAATAGTTGTTGCCATGTGCTTTTTCAGTAGTTTCTTTATTGGGAGAGATGGCCTTGGGTTTAAGGGAGGAAAGTGGATATCAGAGAATACAGACTTCTGTCCCAGAATCTGCATACTTTTCCTAGGAGAAATAATGTAGGTGATTTGAATTCTATCTGGAGAACTGCCACAGTACATTTATTATTTTAGTGGTATAGTGAGACTAATTTTATTAATCCTTTGAAGTGCTTTGCACATTCTCAGTAGGCAGCTGTGGTAGATGTGCAAAATATTAATACTTGCAAATGCTCTAGATGCTAAAATACATAAGAATAAGGCAGTGAACATGATACTGCAGGCTACGTACCAAAAACCATGGGAGTGCTAATTGGGAATAAAACTGTTAATCCACATCGAGTAATCCACACTGACATCTGACTCACTGTTATGAATGTTATGATGTAATTTCTACTTTTAGGCAGGTCTGAGGATATTCCATCAAATTGGTAAGATTAGATCTGGTATGCATGAAGGGGATGGGTGATGTCCTGCCTAATACAGCTATGTCTTAATTAGTCTTCATTCCCTGTCATGAGTATAACAGAGCTTCAGAAGGATGGACACCTTACATTACAGGAAACATGATGGAACCATCTTGTTCTAGTTCTTCTTTAATCTCATGCATATGATGACATGCCTGTTTGACAGCTTCAATTAAAATTAGGTTCCTCTGTGAATAGCATTGTCCCCTAGCGATTAAGTTTGGATCAAGAGTGCTGCTGTAAATAACATAAGATTAATCAATTTTGAAAAGGCTGCCAATCTTAAAATTTTGTATATTAATCTATTAGTAGTCATCTAGTACATTATGTACATAAAGCCTGAAAGTTTAGGACTAGTCTTTGTTGTTTAGTATGTTGAATTCAAAGCCACATTTCATTAGCAGTTTTCCTCTCTTTCCAAGTCTCTTCACCTCACCTCATATTACAAGAGGAAACCAACAGTAACTTCTTGATTAGCAGATAATGAAATTGAAATAATAATGAAAATGTCATTTACGACATTAAGAAAATTGCTGTTTTCAGACTTCCATTTTTCTGCCACCCAAATTGATGAGAGGCTAGGAACATATGGCAGACTGACACAGTGGGATAAAAAAGTAGTAATATGATAGTAAGGATGACATATGGTTTCATCTCTCCAATTATTTCATTTTAAAAACCCCAAGCCCTTAGTAAGACTTAGTCCTATTTTGGACATTTTCAGTAGAAAATAAGCCTAGAGCTGATAATTCACTTGAAAGTTAGAGGAAGATCAGTTATAATTCCTGTATGAAAAACAAGAATAGAACATGACTAGACAGTTAGATGAAACTGCCTGTGAAGATGGCTAGATCCCCATTCTAACTCTGTTAAAGCAACACTAATTTCTTGCTCCTAAATATATCCATGAGATTTCTGTAGCTATTAGAGCATGATAACAATGTTTCAGTTAATCAGCCAAAATTAAATTTTCATAAAGCAACGAGGAAGTTGGAGAGAAAAAGAAAACTTTAAATGTGTTGTAATGGAAAGCTTACCGGTATGATATCATGATACACCTCACAAGTCAAACATTTTTCTGAGAAAGGCAGATAGCTAATAAGTTGCAGAAAAGCCACGTGGCAAAGAGTAGCAGAATATATCTAAATTAGAAATAGTCACCCAAGAGCAGGTAAGCCACACATATGCAAGAAAGTATGAATGGGGATAGAAGAAGAGAGGCTGTGAGTTTGCTGCTTCTCTAGCCAGTTTGCCAATCTGAATGGAAATGGCATGGTCTAGCTGCTTAATAACAAACACTAGTTTAACATATATCTGGTGGACTCTCAGGAGCAAGATTACTTTTCTGATATAAAATTTAGGCCTTACTGGAAACTAACAGGCTTTCTATTGCTAAATTCCCTTCTCCCAGCTCTGTTGTATAGTGTCTGGAAGATGCTGAGCTGGGCTGGGCTAGAACCCCTTCAGGCAGCAAGGACTAGATTTGGAGAAGCTTAGTGCCCTTATGTTGTGGCCATGTGTGCTACTGTTATGTGGATGGGAAGGATGGGCTGGGAATTGCTTGGCTATGATGCTTCTCTGCATGGTGGAAGAATGGGTTGTGCTAGCCTGTGTTAAGAATGTTTTTGAGGAGGGGGCTAGTAAGAGACTGCTGAGTGGGTTGAACGACAGTATCCCTTACAGGGGTCATGTGGAGGCAGTGTTACTCTGGTAATTTTTTTTGTGGAAAAGGTCTTGACTACATTGGAGATGCTCCTGCACTAGGAACAGGATTGTTCCAGCTGATTGTGCTATCATGAGGAAAACACTCCTAGGCAGAGTTTTGAATAGGGTCCATGTGACCTCCCTGAGTTGCAGGTTCTCTCGCTGATGGGTTCCATACCTAACAGTATTTTCCCAATTAGTTGGGATATGCCACCTATTCACTTTCACTTTGGGAAGTGACAGGTTGCTCAACATTCACCTGAACAGAATGTCAGTTCCAGAACCAATGGCTAACCCTGATCTAAACGATCAACTTAAAGGACAAAAATTACTTCAAGTGAGGGTTTTGGCTAACTGCTGAGCTTTTCGTGGCTAGATTACTGCGTGTTTTCAGCTGCCTTTTTCAATTCTTTTTTTGTGGTGATGTTAGGGGAGGAAAAATTGTGTCTTTCCATTATAGTAGCAACGCCCTTGCATTTACTAAATCTTGCTGATGAAGAGTGACTTCAAATAATATCTCCTCTGCTCTTTGTCCAATCAAAGTAAAACATTGGTGGTATTTTGTCTATAATAGGAAGGTAACGATTTTTCTTTGTGTCTCTTATTTAATTCGTCAGAAAATCAAGTTAATTTAGTGTTCCTTTCAGGAGCTTTTACAGTAAGCTTCTGAAGGAACATTCATTTTCTCTTGGTCTTGGGAAAACATTGCACTTGAACTGTGAAATTCTGCATATGAGAAAAAAGATGCACCAACAGTGTCTAAAAAAAAGTATTCTGTCTAATCAAATGAAAATCACCAAATTATTTTCTAACCTGACAATGTAATTCTCCATCATTGGGTTTTCCATGGGGGAAGAAAGGGGCTGAGGGACAGAGGATTAAAAAAATGCTTAGAGTCAAGCATGTCATTCAATGTGAAGATTAATCATGAGCGTATAGCTGAAACTGAAGTTTCAGGCTTGTTGGAAGTGAAAGAAATGGTTGGTTTTTCAATTCATCACCACCACCCATTTCTGAGTGTCTGTAATGTGGAAGCATGTAGACAGAAGGAGTTTGCTGATTTCAGGAAGGAGATATTTTTTTTTCTTAAACATAGCTTTTCCAGATGTAGTGAATACATGTTATTTAAAATCGTCTGTTCTTAGCTACAGTTCTCAAAAGTGCCTATTGATTTAAGTATTTCATTTTTTTCCTATTTTGCGTAGGATATGAAAAAGAGTGATATTTTGAGCGTAAAACATCAACACTTTCTTCAGCTCGGGTCTTTTAAGAATTGATGGTACCTCAAATCAAAGTTTACTTAAAAGCCACTGTAAGCATTTCCTGTACAAAATAGAAATGCTTCTCTTCAGAACAATTAGTGTTTGCTCTGGTATATAATGAAGCTTTGTACAGGAATTTAATGTTTGAAAATAAGAAATCAAGCTAGGGTGCTGAAGATTAAAATGTCAAGAGTTATTAAATTTTAGTTGGTATATGCCTTTTTGTTCATGGGCAGGTCTGCAAACATATTGTCAAGTGCTTCCAAAGTATATGTAATATTTACTGCAAAACTCATTACTGATCTATTTGTGCAGAATTGCTTAGTATCACTTTAAAGTGTTCATTGTGCCATGTCATAAATGATAATTAAAATAGAAGAAAACTGACTGTAGTTATGATAGGTATTTTATATAAGGTGAGTTTATATTAGAAAAAGTAGTCACACAATTTACACAACACAGTGGTGAAAAAGGTTTGTCAAAAGAAAGAATTTAACTATTATCCACTGCTTGTAAAGTGTACAACCAAATATATATTCAAGGATGTATACAAGGTGGCTACTTATTTTAAGACATTAAATAGATTTCTAAAGTAGTACTGTAATAAAACTCACTCTTCTGTTTGGAAAACTTGTTTAAGCCCATCTTAGCGCTAGTTCATACATATATTTTCTGGTTTTGTAAAGCCACCACAATATGTAAAACATTTTCAACTTTTTACCGTATAAATTTATCAATACAAGAAATACAAGAGGTTGCTAGAAATGTCCATACAACCTTGATGTTTTCATCAAAATAGTGATTTTTATAGTAGTTTTCCCGAATGTATAAATCAAGTATCCTTTAATTTTCATGAAAGTTGACTTCTATACTTTTGATGTTTTGCTTGAAAGGATAAGGGTTTTTTTGCACAAAGTCTTTGAAGGCACCATGACATACTACACTTTTTGAATTAATACATATTTTGAAAAATGTTACTTCAACTGCAACAACTTCCTTTTACGGTCTTAAAATGTAGGTCTAATGTAAGCATGTGCCTATCTTTGTACATGTGCTTGGGTTGAGCAATACTTTTCAGTGTTGGAGAAATAGAATCCAAGTGTGCCCTTGAAAATGAAAGCCATACTGAACAAGGGTCCCTTCTAGTGGAAGGGTCCTAAGGGACCATAAAAGTAGAATTCACTAGCAATTGTACAATTTGGCAACTGAAAAAGTTTTGCATTTATTATAACAGCAATATTCTGATTGTAAGGAATTACTTCCTTAAAAAACAGTGATTATCTAGCATTTCTTCATCATACTATCATGCCCAATTGAGAAGAAATTGTGGCTAATCATACATGATAGCGTAAAGGGTACAAACAGTATAAAAACATATATCTAGGATACAAACTATTAAAAAAAAAAAAGAAGAAGCTGAAGTGGGATCATGTATTCAGATATATAAGGAAATCGTTTTAACAAACTTGATATTTCAAAATGTATAGCCATAACGTGGCAACTAGACAGTTCCTATATTGTACATCTGCCAAGCAAGTGTGCAGTTATGAATAGCTGCTAAAAGAAAGCACACACCTATGATCCCCAAAGGAATATTTGATAAATATCAAGACCATCCTATTTGTACATGCAAGACATTTATTTAACCTTTATGATAGGAGTATAGCTGCAACCTAATATTTCAAAAAAGATACATACTTTTTTTAATTAGTGAAAAATAATGTAATTAGTCTTTTTGGGGATATGATATTATTTAACTTGAGTGATGTATGACATGTATTTTACACACTGGGAACATAGTTATACAGATAAAAGATCTGCCAAATCATGATTAATTTCAAAAGATTTCCCAAACTAAACATTAGATTCAGAAAGTGCTTGACTTGTCAGTCTAAATGAGCATAAATTGTCTTCATTTCATCCTGATTAGTCAGGTAACTTTTACTAAGAAAATCTTTTTTTTTTTTTAACCAAACTTTTTTCAAAAATATATCAAATCTGCATTTGTTTACTCATGCCATACTGACATCCTTCTATTTCACTCTTGCATTTATTATGGCTTTATTAGCTAAGGTTTTATTCATTAATGTTTTTTGGAATGTTGAAATTCTATATACATATATTTAATTTAGAGTGTTTTATTACACAGCTGATTTATTTATTTATTTTACATGCACTTTTAAAAACATTTTAGCTGTAGTTCAAATAATGGAAAACCAAATTTTTTGTCTGACCATGAGCTTGTAGCTTTTAAAAATTAGTTGTCATATTTCCTGTCTGATCATAGTAGGGTGTAATCCAGAGTACCCTTCACTGTGACATGTTACTCCACTCAGTCTGCATAATATCTTCCGTGAAGGCTTATGAAAACACACTCCACCCTCAGCATGGTTTAGTCCCTGAATCCTCCTCACACTCTGGCAAAGGATACCTTGAGAGTCACAAGTTAAAAGCCACATTTTCCCTCCTATGTCCATGGTGAAACATCAGAAGTTTTGTTGTCCTCCCTCTTTCTGCAGACAAATTCAAGATATTTGTAAATCTCTTATCCTTTTCACTACAGTAAAAGTGACTGCATTTTTTTGTTTGACTGGAACCTGGAAGCTGTACCTACCTCTTGTGGGCTTAGAGATCTGGAAACCCTCAATAGAAAGGCATGTAGCATCCCCAACTTACCATTTTCTGGGTTATTTCTGGTTTTTGAAACTTGGATTCACATTGCTTTTTTTTTTTTTTTTTTCCTGGACAGAGTAATAATAGTCTTCCCTTTTAGTACTGGGTTATGAGCTACCTAGCTAGTCCTCTTCTGAAGGAGGAAGCCACCCTTTGAATTAATGTCTTCTTCCACCTCTCCATCCTCTGCTCTTACAAAAACATACCTGTATGTTTTTCATGGCTGTGCTCCATTTCATCACCCTCCCTGGAGGTTCTGCTCTGGAGACAGCATTACCTCACCTGGCTCTCCAGTCCCCCCAGAAAGTTCCCAATGGGCTTTGTTGTCATATCATTCTCAGCTCTAGAATATATAATTTGACTTTTCCAGCCCATAAATGCTATCAGAATAATCCCACCATACTCCCCAGCAGCCTGAATAAAAGCCAGTTCCCCAAAGATAAGATGAATATTTTGCATTTTTGTTGCATCTAAGTGTTTTAGTTTCTTTGTATAAATTACAAACAGTGCTTTGCAGAATTAGTTGTCCTCTAACTTTTTTCCTTCTACAAAATATAAACTTAAGCTATTGATTGACCTAACTAGGAAACATCTTTAATGAACAGATTTTTACCATTGAAAATGTAATATGTCAATTGTTTTGTCCTGTGGTTTTAAAAATGTCTAGATTATATCAAAATGTTGGTGAGTAATTGAAAAACTGAAATAGAAAGGAACACCTTACAGTTTAAAACTATTTTGAATGGTGGGAGAGGAGAAGGTATGATTTCTGCCTACTGATATAATGACATAGCTGCGTACAGTGGTGAGAATAAGCCATGCCATCCTGAGACTGTGATTTGACTTTGAGCAGTAGAAAGCTTGAGAAGTGAATAAAATGAGGTGTGATTCCTTTTTTGGTTCTTAGGTTTGGAATCTCAGCACTTCTGTGATTAGCAACATGGCTCTTTGGGCATTCTGTCTTAAAAATAAGCCAAATCCATTCTTACAATAGTTTAACCTGCATTAAAAGGAAAAAAAAAAATGTAATCAATATCTTAATTTATTTTCAATCATGAAGATTATTATTGTGTCATGAAGCACAGGCAGAATGTTTTTGTCAGTACAAAAGTAATACCATCTGGTATTTCATTTCAATTATTATACGAAGCTTAGAGTAGATTTATATTATTTTCTGCCAAATCTGTCTCAAGATATACATATCCCTCCATTAAATCACATTCATTATGTGATTCATTATCATTCTGTTGATACTAAAGTACAACGTAAAGTTATAAAACATTTATGAAATCTTCACTAAGGAGGCTGATATGAAATGGTGATCCATCCTTTCTGTCTTAGAAGAACGAGTACAATGCATGGCTATTTTAAGACGTGGGTTGAACTGAAGAGCCATAGGTGAAGAAGTGCCTTGCCAGTCATGTGTGGGCTTTTATCTGAATCTGGAGACTGAATGTGATACAGAAATAATGTATAGTGATCATAGTATTGTCTAGGAAAAAAAAAAAAAAAGAATAGAAAGCATTAGGCATATCTGCCCTTCTGTCAAACCCCACACTTTTCATTCAGCATCCAGAAGTTTGGCCTCCTCACCTCCTCATGCTGCCTCATTAGTTCTGGCCCATTGTTCTCCCTATCTGTAATTTTCTGCTTCCCCCCATGCAAAATGATGCTTAGGTTATATTCCTGACCAGACACCAGGTCCAGATCTTTTTTTTTTTTTTTTTCCCCATTAAAGTCTCATCTCTTATGATCTGTAACATCAAAATTCTCTTTCCTTTGCTGACTTTTCACTGATTTGAGTATTTTTTTTCCTGCTGGAACAGCAGCTTTCTGCTGGGGTTGCCTCTTTAAAAATTATCGAATACTCAGAATTTTCCAGCCGTGGGCACTTCTTGATGACTGACTTCATTCCTTAGGCCATTATTTATTCTAGATGATTTCCACAGGATTGCCTTTCTTTTCAAGGCAAGAATGAAAGATTAATATTGCAGCCAGTCTTTCGGCAAATTACTTGCCCATCAAAAGTTTGGACATTTGATAAAACATTCATTTTCATAGAATCATAGAATTTTAGGTTCTTGTACAAGAAAATTACATTCTATTTATATATAATATGTCATTATTTATATCACTGTATCTGTTTTGGTATTGTTTATTACAAGTTGTATGTGACCAAAGTAAGTTCAGATTTTCTATGGCATTTAGTCTTTCTCTTATTTTTTTCTATGAGCTGTATTTTATTTCAAAAACTGCTATTTTTTCTTACATTATTTTCAATAACTCCCTCCAACTTAATTTTTCTTTCATGGCTTTCCTTATATGTGTTCTATCACATCATCTTATTTCCTGCTTTATTTAATCCACTCTTCTATTACAAATTTACCCTTCTTTCATGTCATCTTCTCACGTCGTATGGTCATGGGTGTATGAGGTTATTCGTGTCACTTCATATACAAGTCCAGGCACTCTATCAGGCTTTTTAGAGAGCCAGGTTTGATAAGCAGGACAGAAAGAAACACTTCTGAAATAATCTGAACCCTTTTATTCTCAGCCCAGTTTGTACAGAGTGACCTGAAATTCCTCTATTAAAAAAAAAAAAAAAAGACATGTAGACATTATGAGTTTAATGGAGATATTACTGGGAAAAGGAGCTTGGTCCAGTGCTACACAGAAGGCCAAGCTCCGTGATCAGAAAGCCTGTATTTACGCATTTCTGATACTGTCAGCCATTCTCCCTTCCTCTTTCGCCTGCTGTTGGCCATCTCCTGCCTTCTGTGGAATGTAATAATTTAATCCTTTTGTTGACATGTTTGGTTGCATACCAGGAATTTAGAAAGTAAAAGTAAAGAGAGTAAAAATAAATAAATAAACAAACAAACAAACAAACAAACAAACTTATTGGGCAATAAAATGCCTAGCAGAACACACATTGGTCTTGTAGAGAGCAAAAGAGGGGTTGCCCAAATTGATCTTTATAGCACCATATACCATTGTGTTTCTTTCATAAGTTGCTTCTTTCTATTGAATCAAGAAAATCTGTTTCATCTCTGTTTTAATGGAGAAGTTCTGCTCTAGGGTTTTCAGTCTATTTGACATCTCTCTAAATTCAGTCTGGCTTTTTCTGTTCTCTGAAGTCTAATCTCATCTCTCTGCAGGGTATAAAAAAATTACTACTCACTCCCAAAGGTGTTTAACACAGGCTTACCAGTTTGCATAGTCCCATTAATTTTCATAACGCTGTAGTAAGTACTAAGCCTGTCTTTCCTCGTGCAGACTCTCAGTGACTGTGAAGTCAAAAACAGCTCCTGGGAAAATGCGTAGGTCAAATCCCACAGCTGTGGAGGCATATAGAGGATGAGTATCTAGTTCCAGAGGTATTGCGGCAACTGTTTTTTAATAGCAGAGGATAAATGTTCTGTTAAAATAATTATTTTCTTTTGTAAGTGATAATGCATGCAGTAGTGTTCACCTGCACAGGATCAGCCTCAGCATAGATGGAAGGAAGGCTGTGCTGCTCTGTATTGGGTGAAGCTGTATCTGTTAAACATACAGGCAAACTTGTCTAGCTTTGAAAGTTGTAAAGTTTGCAACAACAAAAGGATGGAGTCCGTGACCTTTGCTTGGTTCTGTATTACTTACTGAAGTGACAGTAAATTTTCTAATGTTTTGCAATTTGGTTTAGAGTAGGGGGAGATAACTGTCCTTTTGGTTACAGACTACAGATTTGTTGTAATGTTGTTCATCGTATTTTCCATGAGTTCTTATAATATATTTGGCAGACAAAAGAAACAAGGCAGTGTGTCTCCATAGCATACAGAAGATAATCTTTGGAAGCGGCTTTTAATATGATGAAAACTTGCTGTGGAAATGAGTCATTCAGTGAACAATGACAGTAAATTGTGAAGTTTGCTTGAAAGTTTTAACCCATGAAATGGAGTGCTTAATACCATTTTTAAAGATCAGGACCTCATTAAGGCAGGTGTTTAATCATATAGATAGATATGGAAGTCATCTCTGTCCCAAGTTTATAGCCTTAATTAAGCTCCTCATCCACAATCTGAAGGACAGGGTCTCCAGGACTACATAATTTTTTGTGACATTCTATACTTGTACTTATGAAAAACCTATTTCACGTGCCTAAATTTCCTGGGGAGAGGATGGGGGAAATCAGATGTAATCATCTGTATTTCCACAGCAGTCTCACACTCATCTGATTTTTTTCTACTAATTTTAGTAGATATTTTTTATTATTGTTATTATTTTCATTTTTATTTTTTACTTCTGCTCATTTATTGCAAAATCAGCCATTTTGTATTTTCAGGAAATAGCATCTGACTTTTATAGGACATAGTGAATGCCAAGGGTGCATAAATATAGCAGCAGCTGACAAAGAACACTTAGGTCTAAATTCTGCTTGCCTTTCTGTCAGGCTAAAGATCTTTGAATGACAAGTGTTTGAAGCATTGACAACAGCAGATACATTCTCAGGAAGTGTATCAGTACTTAGTGTCAGTCAGCTGGTGTTAGCCCTGGGATCTATCATCTCCCTTTAGGTTTTAATTTAAGCTCCAATTGAAAAACTTAACTGAGAAGGAAATACTTGTTTTTCAGTTTCAAACTTGCTGACATAAGGTAGTTGTTGTATGAAATTTGAATTGAGCGAGAAGAGAAATAACTTTTTAAGTATGAAAGCACATAATTAACTGTACAAGTGTGAGTGTAGTCACCGCTAACAGTTTTTAAACGTTTATGTGCCAGCAAAGTTAGGGTCCATAGTAGTAGTGCTTTTTATTTAAAATACATAAATAAATGTTTTTTAATATTTCAGGCTTTTTTTTTTTTTTTTTCTGATTGATTTTCATTGATTTCCTTAGTTTAATTCCTCTCTTGTTGCTCTTCAGGAAGGACCTGTTGCTTATTTTTCACTTTTTTTTTTTTTTTTCTAATGTATGTAGAAAGAGTAGGAAGTAGGAAGAGTATGATAGAAAGAACATCTTTCCTTTAAATAAAAGTAAATGGCTAAGGTCTTGCCTATCTTTTGAAGTGGGAGCCTCAAAGGCTAAATTTGACACAGATTGGTACAGATAAGAGGTATTATTTGGATAACTAAGGAGTCATTTGCCATGAACAGGTTATACTGATGAAAAATGTAGGTTTCATTTTCAGGAGAGGAGAACAATATGGTTGATAACCTATTTTCTAATATAGATTTCAAAAGAACATGCTTGAGAAAATATAATAAAATCGACCACAGTGAATGAAGTGCTAATAACATACTGAAAGATTCTATTACCATATTTAAAAATCATTGCAGTTGGGTATTAAAGCTTAATAAAACTTGAGATACAGGAAAATTTGCTTTGTGATTTCACATATAATTTGTTTTAAATGAAGTGGATTGTGTTTCTTCAAACAAATAAACAAAAATATATATTTTACAGAATAATAGGCTTGATTGATACAATTTGTCTAAACACAGCAAAAGATGTCATAACTTTAGCTGACTCCTGCTTACTCACATTGTGCGGGGGGTAGGAAGGCTGGTTATGAGTGTTTTCTCTAGACTGGAACCCTGCTTGGATTTTCATGTAAGGTACCCTAGAACTGAAGGAACCAAAATTGTAAGTTTATTTTGAAAGTGTAGCTTATATGGTTCTGTATGTATATGATAGTATAATTCTGAATATCTGAAGAATCCTACTGCTATTCATTTTTAAGAAAGAAAAAAAATAGTTTATTTGGCCAAGTACTTCATCAACAGCTTTTGTCGTTAGTACTAACAGCTGACAGTGAGTGATAGAAGTGTGACTGTAAGGGGGCGGCGGTAGCCCAGCGGCCAGAGGCGCTCACCCGCCCTCCGCCCTAATCGGCGAGAAGTCGCCAGGGCCGTGGGTTCGAGACGCGGCCTGGGAAGGCTTACGCCGGTCTCTTTTTTTGCGGCTTGTGCTTAGCAAGAAAAAGAGGGTTTATAATCTTTGGAAAAAAGGGCAGGCCACTGAGGAGGACTACAAGGATGTAGCGAGGCTGTGCAGGGAGAAAATTAGAAAGGCCAAAGCTCATCTGGAGCTCAACCTGGCTACTGCCATTAAAGACAACAAAAAATCCTTTTACAAATATATCAATGCGAAACGGAGGACTAAGGAGAATCTCCATCCTTTACTGGATGCGAGGGGAAACCTGGTTACTAAGGATGAGGAAAAGGCTGAGGTGCTTAATGCCGCCTTTGCCTCAGTCTTTAGCGGCAATACCGGTTGTTCTCTGGATACCCAGTGCCCTGAGCTGGCGGAAGGGGATGGGGAGCAGGATGTGGCCTTCGCTATTCATGAGGAAATGGTTGGCGACCTGCTACGGAGCTTGGATGTGCGCGAGTCGATGGGGCCGGATGGGATGCACCCGAGGGTACTGAAAGAACTGGCAGAGGAGCTGGCCGAGCCGCTTTCCATCATTTATCGGCAGTCCTGGCTATCGGGGGAGGTCCCAGTTGACTGGCGGCTAGCCAATGTGACACCCATCTATAAGAAGGGCCGGAGGGCAGACCCGGGGAACTATAGGCCTGTCAGTTTGACCTCAGTGCCAGGAAAGCTCATGGAGCAGATTATCTTGAGGGTCATCACGCGGCACTTGCAGGGCAAGCAGGCGATCAGGCCCAGTCAGCACGGGTTTATGAAAGGCAGGTCCTGCTTGACGAACCTGATCTCCTTCTATGACAAAGTGGCGCGCTTGATGGATGAGGGAAGGGCTGTGGATGTGGTTTACCTTGACCTCAGTAAGGCTTTTGACACCGTTCCCCACAACATTCTCCTCAAGAAACTGGCTGTGCGGGGCTTGGACTGGCGTACGCTTCGCTGGGTTAGAAACTGGCTGGATAGCCGGGCCCAGAGAGTTGTGGTGAATGGAGTCAAATCTGGTTGGAGGCTGGTCACAAGTGGTGTCCCCCAGGGCTCGGTACTGGGGCCGGTCCTCTTTAATATCTTTATCGATGATCTGGATGAGGGCGTCCAGTGCACCCTCAGTAAGTTTGCAGATGACACCAAGCTAAGTGCGTGTGTCGATCTGCTTGAGGGCAGGAAGGCTCTGCAGGAGGATCTGGATAGGCTGGACCGATGGGCTGAGGTCAACTGTATGAAGTTCAACAAGGCCAAGTGCCGGGTCCTGCACCTGGGGCGCAACAACCCCAAGCAGAGCTACAGGCTGGGAGATGAGTGGTTGGAAAGCTGCCTGGCAGAGAAGGACCTGGGAGTATTGGTTGATAGTTGGCTGAATATGAGCCAGCAGTGTGCTCAGGTGGCCAAGAAGGCCAACAGCATCCTGGCCTGTATAAGAAGCAGTGTGGCCAGCAGGTCTAGGGAGGTGATTGTCCCCCTGTACTCGGCTCTGGTGAGGCCACACCTCGAGTACTGTGTTCAGTTTTGGGCCCCTCGCTACAGGAAGGACATGGAGGTGCTCGAGAGAGTCCAGAGAAGGGCGACCAAGCTGGTGAGGGGTCTGGAGAACAAGTCTTACGAGGAGCGGCTGAGGGAGCTGGGCTTGTTCAGCCTGGAGAAGAGGAGGCTCAGGGGCGACCTTATCGCTCTCTACAGTTACCTTAAAGGAGGCTGTAGTGAGGTGGGGATTGGTCTGTTCTCCCACGTGCCTGGTGACAGGACGAGGGGGAATGGGCGAAA
Source organism: Cygnus olor (assembly GCF_009769625.2). Taxonomy (NCBI): domain Eukaryota; kingdom Metazoa; phylum Chordata; class Aves; order Anseriformes; family Anatidae; genus Cygnus; species Cygnus olor. The sequence continues at coordinate 10,880,706 of NC_049172.1, read as the reverse complement.
GTTGCGACGGGAGTTTTAGGTTGGATGTTAGGAAGAACTTCTTTACCGAAAGGGTTATTAAGCATTGGAACGGGCTGCCCAGGGAGGTGGTGGAGTCACCATCCCTGGAGGTCTTTAAAAGACGTTTAGATGTAGAGCTTAGCGATATGGTTTAGTGGAGTGCTTAGTGTTAGGTCAGAGGTTGGACTCGATGATCTTGAGGTCTCTTACAACCTAGAAATCTGTGTCTGTGTCTGTGTCTGTCTCTGTATTTTTTCTACAGCCAAACTGATACAAACATTCAGTGACGACAGGGAACAGCATTAGCGTCATGTACAGAGTCAAAGATCAGTTCAACGGGGATTTTAAAATGATTCCCTTCACAAATAAACAAATTATTTTCCTACTATTTCTTTGTTGTGTACATCATAGTAATTTACAAAACATCTAAACAAAAAAGGTAAAATAATAGTGAATCTGCATGGAGAGAAATGGAAATTAGCTTAACAGCGCTGTTCAATCTTCAAGAGTCCCACCAAAGAAAGGATTACATTCTGGGATCCTTTTTTTTTTTTTTTTTAAACATTAAAAGGCTTAGCACATGTTCACATTGAAGATGTCTTAGCCGTTACTAAAATGGTTTACAGTTTGATCTCTGTATTTCAATTTAAAACATCATGACTACCTTATTTTAATTATACCGTCTTGTTCTAAGCAGCAGTAAATCACCCTAAATGCTGCATTCCTGATTAGTTGTTGTATGTTGAATATATTGTTCAGTATTATCAGGCTCTGTGGCTTATCAGCAATTAGGTATTTGTTTTAAAATGAATCTTAGGGGAATATATATTCTTTACTGAAAGGGTTGTTAGGCATTGGAATAGGCTGCCCAGGGAAGTGGTTCAATCACCATCCCTGGAGGTCTTTAAAAGATGTTTAGATGTAGAGCTTAGTGATATGGTTTAGTGGAGGACTTGTTAGCGTGAGGTCAGAGGTTGGACTCGGTGATCTTGGAGGTCTCTTCCAACCTAGATGATTCTGTGAAATGCACCTATCCTATTCATGTAAAATGAAAGTGTTGGGACTATAAACTGGTCAGTGATAAGGCCATGGATGATCATTAATATGACATACTATTGAGAAATTTGAAGCATGGCAAATTATGACAGCATATGGCAAATTATGACTGTGCATATCTTTAGTGATAGGAATATTTTTCATTGTAAGGTAATTTTCAGGTGTTTTAGAGCAGCATGATGTGATAATTCTTTCTTTGTCCTTTGCCCCCTATTCCCCCCCAGTATATGCTGCAATTAAAAAATGTAAAATAACAGCTGCTTCTAAAGTTATCTCAGTTCTCAAGCACATTACATTTTTGTGCCTTGTGGTATTCAGCCACTCCAAATACACACTACCTCAAAGCTGTTCTTTCTCCTCAAATGTTTGCAAGCAAATCCTTGGTTACACGTGAATTTTCTAGTGTGAAAGAGAGTTTCATTCTGATTACACAGTAGAGCAACTGTTCATTGTTATTTTGAGGTTGGTGAAAAAATAGATGTCATTAGCCCCTACTGACCCCTTACTTCTTTATATGAATTTTGCACTATTCCCCTTGGCAAGCAGCCAAACTGGTTCTTAGTTGAGTATGACATTGTCAAACATGACTTAGGGCAGCAGAATCTGGCTGATTTATTAGTAATTTTTTTCTTCTTCTTCCTGTCATCAATGTGATACATGTAAATATTACTAATGAAGAGTTAACAAAAAGAAACAGAAAGAGAGCCAACACATGTAGCTTTATCAGATGTCTTCTGTGAAAGTCCTGTTTGCTGTTACCTTAAAGGTATTCCTTGCCACTGCACTGTGGACCACGGTACTAAAACAAATCTTACAGAATCATCTGACATATGGTGTTGTTATGATCTTACAGAAGCAGTAGTTGAACACAAAAGAGAAAGAAAAATCTCAGAATAAAACCTGGAAGTTTTTATCTTCCATTTGTTGCCATAACCAGTCTCTTTTGCTTGTTACTGGGTCACTCTCACACCTCATGATCCCCCTTATCCTTGCATTACCCCTAGGTCAGGCATAATTAAGAGCTGCATAGTTTTCCCTAGCTACTGGTTCTAAGCCTAGGATTTCATATTCCTAAAAGCTTTCTAATTACATAAGAGTCGATAGGGTGAGCCAATATTGCCAAAAGTGAAAATATTCACATATAAGATGACTGCATCTACTTTCAGTCATTGAAACAGAGAAATTTTTGGGTGTTTTTTCAGGCATGATTAGTACTAACATTTCCAATTAAGTTAGTATTTCCATGTTTTTTTCTCTTTTGTATTATTATCTTTTTGAGACAAAACAGTATCCTTATCAACTGAACTGGAGTACCTAGTCCAGCTTGTGAACTGGGATCATTTTATATTTTAGTAGTCCTATATAAGGAGAAAGATTTTCTACAGCTTAAGTTGTGAAATAATAAAAAGAGAAAACAAAACAAAACACACACACACCTTCAGATATGGATGGGAGGATCTGACCAGATTTGGTCATAGCTGTCTGACGACTGTACATTGTGGGTTTATGAGAGCTGAAGAAAAAAAAAAAAAAAAAAAAGTAGTTTCAACAATGAAAGATACAAAAGAAAAAATCTGTTCAAGTAAAATTTGCTCAGCATTGCAATTATTTATGTATATAGGATAAAGCTAGCTGCAGCTTAGCTAATCCATGCAGACTGATCATTCTGCACATTTTGGAGACTGCCAAATTACTGTCATCTCACCTTGTTCTCACTTGTATCACATACTTATTTGCAGTTTTCTGGGAGCTGTGGAGTAGAACTGGCATTAAGAATCAAATATCAAATAAGGCAGTAGCATAAAAGAGATGTGTCAGAGGAGCTCTGTCTTGCTACTTTGAATTGATTTTTCTCTGAACTTGAAGTATAATTGCATTTGATAACACAAAATTAATGTAAAAGCTATTTTATATTTGTTTGCTTGAAAAGTTTATTCAATGTATTAAAAAGTTATTTCTGCCCCAGAGTAAGACCTAATTGGTTTGATTTCATGGTTTTGTTTAGCAAGGGAATTATCTTGCCTTTTAACTCAAAGCCTTATCATTTATTAGAATAAATCTCTGTGTTTGTCAGGGTGGGGTAGGGAGCAAAAAGAATTCTTATGTTTGGGAATTTTAATTTCTTTTTAGAGAGAAATGAGGTAGGAAAATACTGTATGCCAGTAGGCACATTTCTTCTTCTTCTTTTTTTTTTTTTTCTTTCTATCTGCATTAGTGTTCAAATTCTCTGAAAAGCTTCATTCTCTTTACTAAGTATGCTTTATTTATTGGCAGTTGTTACATAATATTAGTTTAACACCATTTTAAAGTTTTTTTTTTCCCTGAGATATTTTAAAAGACTGATTTGTGTGCTTGCAGTTTTCTTTCATAAGGCTACAAAACACAGTACATTTATACAGTTAATGCTTAAACTTTTTAGTGCTTTTAAATTTGTGTGTCTTTTTGCAACTTCCGATTGTCAAGAAATACATAGAAATGCATTTGTTAATTTTGGGGATGATTGGGAAAAGAGGATAGTTCTGTAGAAATTCCAGTTACCGATTAACATTTTCATTAAAATATTTGAGTCATAGTTAATTTGCACTAGGATTTATTATCTGAGTAAACCTGACCCATTAATCCTTCTAGGTCTAATACTGTCAGCTAATGTCATGATTACAGGAAGAGTACACGATGTGCTATAGCAACACAGCTGTTCTACCAAATTTTTAACTTAAGATTGCCATTGTGCTGTTTATCAGACATGATAAATTATTTCATGCTAGCCACTCTCATGTCCACCTTTTTAATACCTTCCTTGTCATTATATGTGCCCTTAGCCTTACAGGCTAATGAAAAGTTCTTGTATCAAGTCTGATTACTAGTCTAATGTTTTCCAGGCATGCTTGGTGATGAGCTTGGCATATGAAACAATTTCCTACAGTAATAAAACTAATTAAAGTGGGTAGTCATCCCCACATCACTCTTTAATGAATTATAATGAGCTCATTAATCTCTCTCGTCTCACTTGCCACATATGTTGGCTAGGCTTCTCTGTGGGTATGTTGGGAAAGAACTCTTGCCCAGAAGAAATGGACGCTGAAAAAAAGCACCCATTTTCCCTTGTTTGGAAAAAAAAAAAAAAAAAGGCAACACCCCCCCCCCAAAAAAAAAAAAAAAGTGGAATATGCTTTTTAACCTACCTAATATGCTTTTTAACCTTACCTAAATGGGGCCTACAGGAAAGCTGGAGAGGGACTCTTGGTAGGGAATGTAGTGATAGGACAAGGAATAATGGCTTTAAACTAACAGGGGGGAAGATTTAGATTAGATATAAGGAAGAAATTCTTTACTGTGAGGGTGGTGAGGCACTGGAACAGGTTGCCCAGAGAAGCTGTGGATGCCCCATCCCTGGAGGTGTTCAAAACCAGGTTGGATGGGGCTTGTAGCGACCTAGTGTACTGGTAGGTGTCCCTGCCCATGGCAGGGGAGTTGGAACTTGATAATCTTTAAGGTCCCTTCCAATCCAAACCATTCTATGATTAATAGTACAGGCAAGGCTCCTGGTGAATTAATTAAGTACATGGACATTGCTCCCAAACTCTGTTTATTGTGAAGTTTGTGACTTTGATTCTAGGTTTGTGAAGGGGTGCACAACTGATTTTTTTTTTCCCCTTTCTACAGAAAATATAGAAGACAAGGATTTTCTATATATCTGGTCCCTTAAGATTTACTCAGAAGAATTATTTGGAAAGGAACATGAAACAAAATAGAAAATGCAATTGTGTGGATGGATGTGTTTACCCCCTGCTTGAGTGCTACATGTGATTCAGATTACCTAGGTCTAGTGAATCATACAGTATAACTAGAAAAGGTGGATCACAGTTTTTGATCAGAGGTACAGGGTGGCTGTTATAAGAAGTGAGGTTATATAGACAGCAATTCCTGAGCTTGAAAGAGATGACAGAAGTTGTGCAGTTAACATGTAGTCGTATAAAACCAAGGGATACATGGGGAACATGAATAAGAAATACTTATTTATTTTCTTATGATGGAAACAATGACATTGTTCAGCAGCAGGTTTGAAACCAAAGGAAAGCTTGGGGTTTGGGTTTTCTTATTATGGTTTGTCTGTTTTCTTTTCATGAATGTATGATTTATTTGGAGTGTATCACCAAAAGAGGCATGGTACCGTGAATATAAATTCTAGCTCAGGAAGAGCCAGAAGGAGAGAGTAAATGGAGTGGTTATATCAGGAAAAATACATTAAATGCAGTTATACATTTCCACTCCTGGCTGCTGTTCATGATTTCTGGTGGTTGGATGCATCTTGAGCTTGACCTGGTATGATCATTCAGTTTTATGTTTTGCAGTTTATTAATCAAATTGCATTCCTTTAAACTCCATGCTGTTTATTTTCACTGCTGCAGAGAGCAAAATTCAGCTGAAGCAAAAATAGCATTAATTTGCTCAATCTGTAATTCACAGTTCACTGACAATTGGATCACTGTGAAGAAAACATTGTTTATTTAGCTCCATATTCATAGATGTCTGAGGTTAAAGTAGCGTAGCCTGCATAGTCTTTTTAAGTGTTACCTTCATAGTAAAATACCAATTCAATTCTAGTATTCAAATGAATGTATATGCCCTAAATTCTTCCAGTAAAATATTTGATCACATATTCTTAGTAACTGTACTTAAGTAGAATATAATATAGAATCATAGAATAGAATCATAGAATATCCCGAGTTGGAAGGGACCCATAAGGATCATCAAGTCCAACTCCTGGCACCGCACAGGTCTACCCAGAAGTTTAGACCATGTGACTAAGTGCACAGTCCAGTCTCTTCTTAAATTCAGACAGATTTGGTGCAGTGACTACTTCCCTGGGGAGCCTGTTCCAGTGTGCAACCACCCTCTCAGTGAAGAACGTCTTCCTGATGTCCAGCCTAAACTTCCCCTGCCTCAGCTTAACACCATTCCTGTGGGTCCTATCACTGGTGTTTACGGAGAATAGGTCCCCTGCCCCTCCACTCCCCCTCGCAAGGAAGTTGTAGACTGTGATGAGGTCCCCCATCAGCCTCCTCTTCTCCAGGCTGAGCAGGCCAAGTGACCTCAGCTGCTCCTCATATGTCTTCCCCTCTAGGCCCTTCACCATCTTCATCACCCTCCTCTGGACACTCTCCAACAGTTTTACATCCTTTTTGTGCTGTGGTGCCCAGAACTGCACACAGTACTCAAGGTGAGGCCGCACCAGCGCAGAGTAGAGGGGGACAATCACTTCCCTTGACCTACAAGCAATGCCGTGCTTGATGCATCCCAGGATACAGTTGGCCCTCCTGGCTGCCAGGGCACACTGTTGGCTCATATTCAGCTTGCTGTCAACCACAACTCCCTGATCCCTCTCTGCAGGGCTGCTCTCCAGCGTCTCGTCGCCCGGTCTGTACGTATAGCCAGGGTTGCCCCATCCCAGGTGCAGGACCCGGCACTTGCTTTTGTTAAATTCATGTGGCTGGTGATCACCCAGCTCTCCAATCTGTCCAGATCTCTCTGCAAGGCCTTTCCACCCTCATCCGAGTCCACAACTCCTCCAAGTTTGGTGTCGTCGGCAAATTTGCTTAGAAAACCTTCTAGTCCTACATCCAAATCATTTATAAAAACATTGAAGAGGACTGGCCCTACAGTGGAGCCTTGAGGGACCCCACTAGTGACCGTCCGCCAGCCAGATGCAGCCCTATTTACCACAACCCTTTGAGCCGTGCCCGTCAGCCAATTGCTCACCCATCGTACGATATTTTTGTTTAGTTGTATGCTGGACGTTTTGTTCAGTGGGATCCTATGAGAAACCGTGTCAAAAGCTTTGCTGAAATCCAAAAAGATCACATCAGCTGGTTTCCCTTGATCGACTAGATGGGTGATCTTATCATAAAAGGAAATCAAATTTGTTAGGCAGGACCTACCCCTCGTGAACGCACGTTGGCTGGGACCAATGACTGCATTGTCCCCTAGGTGCGCTTCAATAACTTCAAGGATCATCCTCTCCATAATTTTACCAGGCACTGATGTGAGACTGACAGGCCTGTAATTGCTAGGGTCTTCTTTCGTACCCTTCTTGAAAATTGGCACAACATTTGCCAGCTTCCAGTCTACTGGGACCTCTCCAGATTCCCAAGATCATTGAAAAATAATTGAGAGAGGTCCTGCGATGACGTCAGCCAGCTCTTTAAGCACCCTGGGATGAATCCCATCCGGACTCATGGACTTGTATGGATCCAGGTGGAGCAGCAAATCCCGCACACGTTCAGGGTCAGTTGGGAGTTTATTATTCCCACCATTATGGTCCTCCAGCTCAGGGCACCCTGGGTCCTGAAGCCCATCAACAGTGTTGAAGACAGAGGCGAAGAAGGCATTAAACGTCTCTGCTTTGCCTATGTCATTGTCTGTGAGCAGACCTTCCCCATCTAGTAGCGGAACTATGTTTTCTCTGGTTCTCCTTTTCCTGTTCACATATCTAAAAAAGCCTTTTTTATTGTCTCCCACAGACATGGCCAGCTTCAACTCTAGTTGGGCTTTGGCCACACGAATTTTCTCCCTACAAACACGAACAGCATCCCTGTATTCCTTCCTTGTTGCCTGACCCTCCTTCCAGCAGCTGTACACTTTCTTTTTTCGCCTAAGCTCCAGTAGAAGATCCCTGGTCAGCCAGGCCGGCCTTCTGCCCCACCTGCCTGACTTCTGATATTTTGGAATTGCCTGATCTTGTGCTTTTAAGAGGCAGTGCTTAAAGGTTGACCAGCACTGATGGAAGCCAATGCCATCAAAAGCAGTTTCCCAGGGGACCTTGCTGACTAGTTCCCTGAGCAGCCTGAAGTCTGCTTTCCCCATATCCAGGGCTGAAGTTTTGGTGGCAGTTTTCCCTCTGTCACCATAAATTCTAAACTCAACCACTTCATGGTCACTATGACCGAGATGGCTGCCAATTGCCACATCCCCCACAAGACCCTCTCTGTTCTCCAGCAACAGATCTAGGAGGGCACCTTTCCTAGTTGGCTCCCTTAGTACCTGCACCAAGAAGTTATCATCTAGGTGCTTTATGAACCTCCTGGACTTGCCCGTGTGAGATGTGTGGTGATCCCAGTTGATGTCTGGCAAGTTGAAATCCCCCATAAGGACAAGGTGAGTTGATCTCAAGTTGATCTAATAATGAATCACAGAAGGCTTTATGATTGTTAATTCATCATTTTAGGGTGCACCTCAAACTCCGTTTGACTTCATGATCAGTAAATGAAATGTAGAGCTGCTTATATAGAAGAGTCATTTGAACGCTGTAGTTGCATTAAAAGATGACGTACATAACAACGTCTGTTTCTGATACGATCACATCATCCAAATGTTTTCATTCCAAAACTTCTGAAATGATTTTTTTTTTTCTCCCCTCCTGGACAAGGAAAGATACACCATAGTGAGACTGCTGGTATTCAGCCAGGGTGGCCTCAGAGGATCACTTCAAGTTGTTGTGTTCTGCTTTAACGGGGATTCCTGAGGTGTGGACTTGCCTTTAGCCTTTTGCTGTGCCTGAGCAACAGCTGGTACAGCCATGTGAAGAGAGAAACAGGAGAGTAAGTACGGCCATGGCCTGAAATGAGTTGTCAGGACTCCTGCCAAGGCTAACTGCCCTGGCACTGAGTGCCAAAAAAAAAACAACAAAGAAGCAAGTTCAATGTGCTTTGCATATGTGAAGAATTGCAGCCAGACAATTCATTCTTCTCTTAGAGGGACTGAAAGGAATTGATATGACAGATATAAATTGATACAATACATAGAGCTAGAATGAATTAGAAAGGAAAAAATAAAATAACACTGGAAAGTGAACTGTGTATGTACATAGATATCATGATATAAATACACTCTGGTGTAAATATATGCAGGGGCCATCTCGAAGGTGGACCTGTGACTTCATTTTGAAATGTCTTCAACAAATAATGCAGTCTCAGGTTCTCTGCTTCATGATACTCTTAAATAATCTTAAAAAAACAAACAAACAAACATTAACAACAACAACAATAAACAAAAAAACAATAAACAGTAGCAACCAATAAAACAATTACCTGAGGGGATGGGACAGGACTTTTTTGAAACCACAAACTGTAATATCCAGAACTCTACTTACATGACTAATCTCAAAAAGCAGTTTTTTTTCCTGTTAATAAAACTGCATGTTGACATGCTACTTTTTAAAACAAGCAGGATCTCAGTTTCTAAACACAACATGGTGCTTTTCTACAAATTTCATGTAAGATCTTCAAAAGTAATTGCTGCTTTTCAGATGCAAAGTGGTATAAAGTTAACCATAAAAGACATCCCTAGCCCTGTACATAATCTAGACTCCTATATTGCTGTCATAAAAATCCTGTTGATGTTAAAGTAACCAGTGTTTTCTCTGAATGGTCTTGATAGCTATTCAGAAACACCGAATTTGCTGTATGAGTCTGCTACATAACTTAGAAGACTTCAATTGTCACAGCCTTTATGTAGCTCTCTGGACCTGGCATTCAGTTCTAAATTTCTTAGTTTGGGTTGTTCCACTTAGGATGATATTTTTTAAGAAACTACAAACTAAGTAATTGCTGATTTTTTGTATTACCCTAAGTTGGTTAAGTTTCTGCTTAGCTGAAATTTAGCACATTTATCAGATGAGTTTTATAATATTTTAATTTTATGGTGCTATTTTGGCAGCATATTCATTTTGGTATCAAAGTCAGATTGCCTTACATTTATCTTCCATACTACTTGTTTAGTTCTGTTTATAGCACTTTGTGATTTCCGCAAGTACAATATGCCTATTGGCTTCTAGGAATGAAGAGGTATAGTTTTCAAAATGGAAATGATTATGCTTTTTGGCACTTACATATAACCTACTGCAGCTGTCTTCACATGTGCAGTACAGTTTGTCATCCTGTGACCTGATCTGATGAGAAACAAGTTTGCTATTATGTTTAGCAGTTTCCCAGATGGACAGAATTAAACTAAAATAGGAAAATGCTAGCACTGAGATATATCAATTGCTGTCATAAAGTGAGACTGAAAATAATTGAAAGGCTGATAATCTGAAGAGGTAAAAAGATGATGATTTGAAGAGCATCCTGACCATAATCACATACAATAACAACCGTAAATCCATACTGAATATAAACTAAATCCTGGATTTATTTTTTATGTTTTTTAACAGTATCAGAGAATGTAATCAAAGAAAATACGACTGATGCTCTTCAGAGCTGATTTTGCTATTCTTTTATGAAGTATACTTGGAATCCAATTCTGTAAGAGCTGAGAAGCTGGGAGTTGAAATTTAGACTAAAAACTTTTTTTTTCTTTCTTTGATTACCTTAATTTAACAAAAGAAAATAGTTTGAAGACAAAGCACTTTATTTACAGAGCATGCTGTGTCCCCTACAGTCTAACAGTTCTTTTTAAGAACCAGCTGTTAGTTGACTTCTCTTTTTATCACATATTTGCAGTTTTGGAAAAGTCTCTGTTATGAACATGCTTACTATAAGGGAGAGCAGATATCTTATCCTTTTTTTTTTTTTTTCTTCAAAATAATATGAAGAAAAACATTTATAAAAGTAATGAGAATAAGATTACAGTATGTAATACTGTTTTTAACATGTAGTACATAATTTATTAAACTCAATAGAATACCCTCAAAAGCTAAAATGTATTGAGATGGTTTATGAACACATGCATGGAATATATGATTAAATTATTTGGAATGGTAACTAATATTTTCATGGCATCCACATTCTCATTGGTCTGGGATTCTTGATAAAATATACAGTTATAAATTCTTTTTGCAGAAAGGTAAGGAACCACAGTGTCCAGGGATGTTGATATAGTAAACGGTAAGAAATGGTAGATGTTACTTAGCAGAATTTTAAATGTTTGATCTCTTAATTGATTCTGGTTGGCACTTGAACTCAGGTATACTTATAGTCAAATCTGTTATTCTCTTAGGCTCTATAAATACTATAAGGGATGCTACGAGGTGAGAAATATTTTGCATACATTATCATAATCAACATTATAATAACCAGCATTATAGGCAAGATTATTTTTCTAAACATAGGAATACATGGACCAAGAATCTTGTATAAAGTCTGAATGATATAGCCCTAGAGTATTCATTCTTTTTATTTATTTTTTTTATTATTTTTTTAATACCCTACTGTATTGGGGGAGATACTTATTTTGACTCCATAATTACAGCGTAGACTGATAATGCAGCAGTTGCACTCTCTGCTAACAACAGACGATCCTTTTCAAGTCCATTCCTCTTTAATGTCTGCTTTTGTGACAATTCTTTAGAAGGGTACTCTGGTTCTTAGGTAGTTTAATTTTCACTATAAATTCCCATCAGAGTGTGTCTTTTATTCCTCATTCACTTTGAGAAGCTTTCCTCAACAAATGTGTTGGCCTTTCCTTGACTGCCTTCTAATGCACTACAGTTTCACATTGGATAATGAAATATTACCACAGAGTAAAGGTGATCTGTTTCCAAATTCACACAATTTGATATGCATTGCTGCTTGCCCTCTAGACTAATAAATAATGCAGCATTCTACCAGATTCTCATGCCCCCAAATGTTGCAACTACAAGTTATTTTGTTGGTATCCTCCATACAATCCTTCACTGAAATATTTTATGGTCCTTACACAGGATGTGATTGTGGAGCCTTCCCTCCTTTTCTAGCTCTCAAAAGTTACTTTCTGGAAGAACTGTATTCACTGTCTTGGCAACAGATAGTTGGTTCCATTGTGTTCTGTTCTTCTGTTACTAATACATTCAGACAGATATATGGGATACTGAAATTACCCAAGCCTTTCTGCAGTCTGCTCTACTTTTTTCTCTTTTACTCCTGGATGATACTGTGTTTCTTCTATTCCTGTTGTCAGTTGGTATTATAGTAGGAATGTCCTCAAAATATAATAGATATATAGAAGCACCAAGCAGCATTTCTCTTCTCTTTTGTCTTACATTTTGAGAACAAATGATGCCTACAAAAGTACCGTGCAGCCAAATAGGACTACAAAATCCTGATTCTACACTCTGTTCTACGAGAGAAAACTCTTAGCTTCTTGCAAACCCTGTGCGGTGTGGATTGTTTATTAGTACTTCTTTTACTAAACAATGACATAAAAATCTGGGAATTGCTAGCACTTGCCTTTTACTAGCCAGTTCTCGGTAACTTGCATACACATTGATCTGACTGTACAGCAAATTGCAAGGAATTCTTTTCTGAGATGCTTGGGTGGCAGATGAAGTATCCTTTTTGCTGACAATGATTCTGCAGTTAAGATGTTTGTGGTCAGGGATCTGGGTACAAAACACGGTTAAGTGGTATTTTTTAGATCAATATATATTTGCTCTTCAGTTGTCAAGAAGCAATGTATGTTAGAATTTCCCTAACCTCACTTGACACAGGGATCACCAGCCAGACATGTCATGCCATATATATATATATATATATTCCCATTAAGCCTGCTCTTTATTGAGAACTAATAATGAGACAACTCTTTTGTTTGTTACCATTTTTGTGTTTATTGTGTGCTCTTGACAATATTATGCACTTAAACTGGAGTATTCTTAAACTAAGGACAAAACTGTGGTGTATATATATATGTGTGTGTGTGTGTTAATATATTCTCAGAAGTTTTCTTTGGTTTGTGGCTTGCTTTTGTTTCGTTTTGCTTTGACAAAAATAATAGAAACCAGCAAATTTCATAAATGTTTTAAATAAGTCTCTGTACTAGAAAGATATAAGGATGCAGTTCTCCATTTATAGTTATAAGACCAATTAAATTATTATTTTTTTTGGACTGGTTAGTTTGTTGGGTTTTTAGACTTCATCACTTCAGAAATTTAATTTGGGTTTCTCCTCTTGGGTGTTTACTAGAACAACACACAAAAATGTGATTGACGTTTCTTCTCCAAAGGTGTTTAGATTTGCATGAATTCTCAAAATTGTCTGGAGATTTTTTGCAGACCGCAAAAACTGCAGACTGCAATGGAATTGTTTGCAGACTGGCTCGTGGATCTGAATTTGGCTACAGTTTAGCTACTAGGTTCATTTTCATGCACATCAAATTGAGTTATTGTCAGGGGTTATGTCACTAAGTAATAAGTGGTAAATGTTTTCTTTCCTCTGCTCATCTAATATCATAATTGCTGCTCTTTTGATTGATGTGGGGGAAAAAAAGAGGTATGCATGAGAAGGGTGCTTTACTTTTCCTGTGAATGTCTGTTGTAATTTCTTTTTTGCCTCTCCAAGATCATAAGCTCCACAATAATGCTTCAAAAATGATACTTCTTTAATGTTCTTTTGTATGAGAATAATTATGACATTTTGTAGATATTGCTTAACTGAAAGGGAATGACCTGATGGGATCTTAAATAAAAAGGGCTTAGAAGAATCAGAAAATAATGAAATGGACTTCTGTGCAGAGAACTATTCACATTTTTGTGTAATGTCTTTGGATGCATTAATTTGTTTATGCTACAACTTTAGAATGTGTTATTGAAAATACAACAGATGACAAAAGAGAATTGAGTTTCATTACGTGAATGTAATCATCTCACACTATGTGAATCATCTCAGCCTTTTCTTGTCAAGACCAAGTAAAAGCATTAAACCTATTATAACATCTCTTTTAATATTTTTGTAGGATGGAATAAAAGATGAATGCTCGGTGCTGAAGTTGCAGCTGAAGGAGAGAGACGAACTCATAGCCCAACTTCGCGAGGAGCTGGTAAGTGGGAGAAGCATTATTTTTTTTTAAGTTCATTTGCCTGATAATGTTATTCAAGACCAGAAACTAAAGAAATACAATTTCACACCAGCTGCAGAATAACTAGCCTAAGGCTATGTTAACTATTCAGATCAACGCTGTGAGAGTACTGACTGAATGGTTTTAGGGGCTTGACAGCCTCTGAATTGGCTACTATCTAGATGCACTGCTAGTAGAAGTTTCTTTTAAAAGATTATATGGACAGTTGTCTTACAGTATCATAGAGAGTATTAAAGTAGTCTTACAGTATTAGTGGCAGAGAAGTAGCACAGTACTGTATGCATATGCCAGAAATCTTGAAGGGTCTATCACATTTCCTGGTAAATTGTGAATACTACTTACGGAAGCATGAGCTGTTTCATGTCTACAACACTGTCCAGTAGTTTTTTTTTTTTTTTTTTCCTGCTTAAATAGATGTATTTTTAATTTAAATAAAATAATGAATATTCTTATGCTTGCTGATCTTATATGAGCTACCAAGTCTTGAGTACTACCACTTTAAGATGAGGCAGAATACTCTCAAGTGGCTGAGCGAGGTAAAACAGAAGCCACCCCTATGGCCCTCCGCTACCAAAACCTTGCCACATAAACCCACTACACAATGTCAGGGTCAGACGAGAGATCAGAAACTCTAGCCGTGTGACCGTGGCAAAGTACCACTGCATCTTTTATATACTAACAAAAAATAATTATATGTTTTTACATCAGCACAAACAACTAAGTTTAGCATGGAGTAATATAATGCTGCTGAAGAATGAAAGACTCCTTTGTTATAGTAAGATCTGCAAAATAAATACAGGTCATCAATATTCTTTGTTTCATATTTGGCTACATTAAAAAATGATGTATTATGCAATTATTGTCTAAAATTAAATGACAAAATGGGACATTGGAAACATCAAGCTTCTGCACAATCCTGGAGCATTAATTTTATATCAGCCTCAAAACATATGCTATTAACTGGTCAACAACTTTGTCAGTGTTAAATTGTCCCGTGTTGATACAGTGAGCTGTAGTTATCTGTTGCTGTTATCTGTTGTCAAAGTTCATCTGTGTATATTGCCAGTTGTGGAAAAAAGGCCCATAGGGACTTCAGTTCTTCTGAAGGCATAAGAGGCAGAAAAGTTTGTCTTCCTAGTGTCATGAAATAAGTATTTCCATGAATAAAAGTGAATATGATGTATTTAATCCGTGTTTAACTGACTTCAGTTTTGACACTTTAGGATTTAAAAAATAAAAGAAAACAAACAAACAACAACAACAAAAAAAAACGGAGAGTACAAGTGAGAGTCTTGAGACCACATTTATTGTTTTAAAATTTAATTTTGAAAGGATTCAACATGTCTCATTCACTGCTATTAAATAAAGCATGATTGGGAGATTAAGCTACATTTAAGGTTTATACCCTACTTTAAAAAAAATAAAACAGTGTAGGAGGTGTCCAGAGAATTGGTGGGAGAAAGGGATTTTTTTTGCATCAGGTGAATAATCATGGAGTCAGGATCTTGGCTTTGGCCGTCTGTTTATTTATTTATTTACTTTCAATTTCTCCTGCAATACTACATATCTACAAAAGGTTGGGGGTTTTGTTTGTGAAGGCATGTGTTGTTTTTTTTTTTTTTTTTTTTTTTTGTGTCCCCTCTTACCAGTTGTAAGAGCTGCCAGAATATTGTAGAGCAGCTAAAATGTAAATGACAGACTAGTAGAAGAGCTCACTAAAAACACACTTAGAACTTGTGCCAAAACTGAACATTTTTGGCAGTCTTCTGGAAACAAAGTGACTATTGCTTTGTCAGCATCTGTGGAATCACTACACTAAAGTCTACTTACTTATTGAAGGACTTCAGCAGTCAAACAGGGGAGGCACCCAGTCAGCTTAGGCTTCTTTAATGCTAAGCAGTTCTGGAGCAGCTCTTTCCAACATAGTTTTGATCTTAAGCATCCAAAAAGTCTCACTATACTTATAGTTATTCCCGGGTGTGTCCCTGGTCATAGAATCATAAAGGTTGGAAAAGACCTTCACGATCAACCTTCAAGGTCCATCCATCACGCTACTACCAATGTCACCTGCTAAACCATGTCCCTAAGCAAACCTGTATGAGGCTAAGAATGCGTCTTGAAGTCCTCTGAAAAACAACAGAGGACTTCAAGGACTTTGGTTTGCTTTGGGGGCTTTTTGTGGGGCCGGGTAGGGTAATCCCCAGCTGCTCATCCCAGATTCACCCTCCACCCTGTGGCACACCTGCATGGCTCAATAACCCACTTTGGGCATCATATGGTTGTCAGAATCCCCTTCTTGCATTTCTCTGCTTTCCCAAGAGGAGCCTTCTGCAGTTTGCTCCTTGTTACTGAGGTGCCTGAAGCAGCCCGTGTACTAGATTATTCACTGCATGAATAAAATATTAAAAATATTTCCTTTGCTTATATAAAATTTGCCAAAAGATGATGCAAAACATGCTGTAATGTTCTGTAAATCCCACGGTGATTTATGTGTTTGTAAAATGGTCAGTATTAATATGTCTAGATAAAAAATGTAGAATGGAAATTATTGGCTGATAAAATTGTACATCTTTTCATTTGTCTACAGTATGTTCAGTATGTTGCTGACATGGCAACTGGTGGTTAACTACCATTTTTGTCCTTGTATTTAGAGCAGTCCATGTTCAGAACACTGTCATTCTGAATATGAAAATTTAAAAGTTGTAAAAACAACAACCTGCTGTACTAGATAGGTAGTAGTTCCTCACCAATTGTTTTGTTTGTTCTTTTAAGGATAATTTTGCACTGTAGCCCTTATTAACCAAAAGTGTCTTTCTGTCTGATGAAATAAATATACGTAGGCAGAGCAGTGGAATTGCTTCCTCTGTTCTCTTATTCTGTCCTTAAAAATACTTGCTTCAGGAGCTGGAGGAGAGTGGCCTCCAAGATATCTGGCACCCAAAACTGCTCTAAAGCTCCTGGAAGATGGTGAACTTAAAATTTGGGTTCAGAGCTTTGGCTTTCTCTCAGTGCTGTACTCATTGGTTAAAATGACCTCTTATCCA
Source organism: Cygnus olor (assembly GCF_009769625.2). NCBI lineage: Eukaryota > Metazoa > Chordata > Aves > Anseriformes > Anatidae > Cygnus > Cygnus olor. The sequence continues at coordinate 10,863,781 of NC_049172.1, read as the reverse complement.
GAAGATCACAAAACTTAAGTGAGTTCATTATGCAGGTTCTGCTAAAAGGAGTCATTTGCTTGCACTTTTTTTTTTTCTTTTACCTAAAATATGCAAACCAAATGGAAGTCTCTGTTTCCATTGGGCACAGGAAGATGTGTGAAACATCAGCTGTTTCCCATTCATCTTTACATTGAATATCCATCTATATGTATATATTTTTAAAAAATCAATCTTTTTTTCCCAGTGTGGTTTGATAACTTAGAACTACTTTAAATAGAAAATATTTTCATGGTATAGTGACAAAAATAACTGAGTGCTGCCTACAGTAATATTTATTTTACTGCTGTCATTGGTACAGAAGCATTAACACTGAAAAATGACTGCTAACATCATTATCCTTTCACCCTTAATGTCCTTGTGTAACTTGAGTCATGCATGTTGTCCCATTGAAATAAAAAATGTAGTGGGGCAGTTTGGGTGAATTCTGAGTAGAACATGAGGCAAAGTTAAGACAGGTAATGAATCTTTGTTATAGCCCAGCAGTTGGAGGTAGTTTTCTGCTGTGGAGTGGCCTCTTTATCAAATGTTTCTATTTCTTTTTGGCCTCCTTATCAAACGTAAAAAGGAATTTTTACGTTTATGGACTAGCTAGGCACATTGATAGCTAACTGAGCTTTACCTTAAGCTGTAGAAATTAATGCTTTAGTTCCGCATACAGTAGAAGCAGCTTATCAAAACATAACCTCTATTTTTTTCTTTTGTTTTTGCAAATTGTAAATGAGTTTAACCTTCATGTTCAAAATCTATGTTAAGGCATGTGTATGTTTTTTCGAATCATGGAATCATAGATTTTGTTTGTTTTGTTCTATGTCTTTGTGTGTATGTGTTTTTTTTGTTTGTTTGTTGATTTGTTTTGCTTTTTCTAAATATAACTTGTATAATCCTGAAGTGCAGAATGATGGCAAGCTTAGTTCTTTTCTGTGGGCTGATTTCAATAATGGGCAGTTAGCCAGTTGCTGTAGTTTTGAAGGATCGAAATATGAGTTATCCAAGTTTGAAGTGTTACAGAAAGCCTGAGATGCACTTGAATACTCTTGACAAATGGTTTCTGAAGGACACTTCATTTAAGCATAAAAATCACTTCAAAATATAGTTCTGCCGATATAGATGCATTGGAATGTACAGTACTGGAATCACAACTTGTTTTGACAGGCCGAGAATGTGATTTGGCAAAATTAATGGAAATTAATTTTCAAAGAAATAATGAACTCATGGTGAATACAATTTTTGGAATTGTTAGCAAAAAGGAGAAATTTTGATTAGTCCAATCTATTTTATAAACTTAAAAATATAGTCCTCAAATTTTAAAGAAGTGAGATAATCTAATTTGAAAACAATAATTGTCCTTATGTATTAAAAAAAAAAGGTGAAATTCTAGGTTCATCTTTATACTGATTACCCACTCACTTTATGTTCTACTGTTTTGTAGCATTATTTCATGTTGGCTGTTTTCTGATGGGCTATTACACACCCATGGGTGATATACGTAAGAACAGACAGTTGTTAAGTACTTTCAAATCTTCTTTCTTCCTCATATTTAGGAAATACTAGGAGCAGAACAGAAAGAGATTAGATGTATTTAAACATTATTAAAGTGTCAGGCTTCTTTCCCCCTTTTTACAAGAGAATTAATTGTGTATATTCCGGAAAAGACTTATCTCTGATGTAATTACTCTCAGAATCAGTTCTACAAGGCAGACGCAGAGTGTGAAAGTGGCAATATCCTATGACACACAATGGGGATTAGCCTCCGATTCCTTGTCTATGGCAGTCCCTTCGATGTGAAGCTTCTAGTAAGATCTTTAATATTCCTTGGCACTTGAGAAGGTGATTCTGCATATTATTTTAAATCCTTATCACTAACCATTGTCATATTGTGGTGTTTGGCAGAAATAAATGATTATGTTGTTTGTGTAGAGTAGTGTCTTCCAGATATTGCTGAAATGCTGCTCCCAAAGTCATAAAAAGGATGTTGTAGAAATGAGCAAATCCGAAATACAAAAAGTTGTCCTAAGGTCTCCCTTGAGACACAAAGCTTTATGTTCCTTTAATAATAATGCACCACATATGCTTGTCTTTGACACAAGTGTCACGTGTAGACTGACAGCTTTCAGACATGCAGCATTTTACTGACAGATCTTTTAGTAAAAGCAGGCAAATATGACTTGACTTTACTCTGAGATCTCTGAGATCTTCAGTTTTGGGTTTGTATAGGACAAAAAGTAGGTCTCAGTTTCACTTCCTTTTTTCACTTTTTTTTTTTTTTTTTTTTTTTTTTTTTTACCAATTCACATGAACCAGCTATCAAGAAAATATCAAGATATATCGCAATACATAGCTACAGGTTAATTTTAGGACAAATTGAAATGGCAGCTTCTTGGAGATGTGATGCTTCATATGTTGCAATCCATCAGCTTTATGTATTATGGCCAAGAGGAATATGTTATGTGCTTTTAACTGACATATTTTTAGAGATTCAAATTTCACCGTGAATGAATGGTGAATATTAGATTATATTTCCTATGTAGCAACATGTTACTTTGTGCTTGTCTTATTCCATGACTATGTCACATTTGAAGTAGAGTGTTATCTGGTGTCCAAGCTCTGTGGGCTGAGCAGCGGTATCTCACCTGGGGAGCTGGCTGGAGCATTCCTCACCTAAGATTTGCAAAGGGAGTTTTGGTCATGCAAAACAGGATTTGTACCAATACTTAGTGGGTAATTGAAGTAAAGCTAAATCAATGTAGCATTGTAAATACTAGCAATAAAAGATATGAGGAAGGCAGCAAAGCACCAGTGTCATTTTTGTATAGTTTTGATCACTTAATCAAAATGTATGTGGGGGCACACACACATGTACTGTCTCTATTATTCAGTATGTTTCTTGGTAGTTACTTTCCACTCCAGAATAACTAATATTTTGATGCCAGAGCTGCTAAAAACACAGAAATTTCCCGTTGCTCGAAATGGCCATATATTCCTGATATTAGATACATTCTCAAAGCATTACTTATTCCAGTTTACATGAATGTGTCTACAAGATATGGTTTTCTGTTGGTATCATCCACTGACATGCTATTAAGTTATTTGTATTTATAGGAGTGAAAAGAGAAGTAATGTTGCTTAAAAACAAATACATGTATGCTGGAAAGCTTGTTTTGCTTAAGATCAGCAGTTAAATTTGTATGTTAACCGCTTCTGTATGTTGCTAAAGGCATCTGTGTGACACATTCTTACTGCAGCCATCTGATGTGGATGAGTTTCAGATTAATACATGCTTTATTCTCAGTGTTGCACAGAAACGCTTAATGAATCAGCTGGTACTGCTGCTTCTTTCAGTAACTAATTTTCTGTTTGAGAAAATATTTTTGCTTTTGAAGATGTAGGGGTGTCTGTCTGTGCAATTCACTAGAGACCTAATATAAGAAAAATGGTTTGCTTCTTTTTCAGTTATAAATTAGTGTCTTGTCCAGTTTTCCTTGCTGTGCTGGGCATGATTCATGGAAATGTCTGAGCATACAAATAGGTATAGCAAACATCACAAATGAAGAATCGTCTGTTTTTTAACAGCAAAAATATCACTTTGGTTAAAGTTCTAGTGAAGTTCTGTAAGGGAACTACGCTGTTTTCATCCTCAATTTTTCTATAAATTAGCTGAATATTTTTTCCTTCACTCACAGTATATTCATGCATTTTAAGACTTTACATATTTTAATAGATATATAAATGTCCGTTACATAATTTTATGTCCATAAATGGGCACCCCTCTTCAGGTGCTCTGTTTTCTTTGAGACAAAATCTGCAATGATTTTAAGTGGCGTTAGAGCTGTAATATGTGTTTGGAGTTTTACTGTAACTTTCACAGAAGGATATTGTTACTGCTGCTTACCCGATCGATCCATGTGAAGTATTAACTATGAAATTAGGAATAAATTTATGTTTTTTCTTCCAGTTTTTGGATAGCAAAACTGTTCTTTCCTGGCTGCTTTAGGTTGATTTGGTTTAGAGACCAGGAAGGATAGCAGGCAAGAGATGAAATTTTCCCATGACATTTTCCAATGCTTGGGAGACGTGAATGAATGGAATAAAGTATTGGTGGTCTCCTGGATTTGAGCAGCTAATCAACACCTTGGATGTCCTGTGTTATTTTTGCTAGGATGTAAGAGAAGGACGCTGATGTTACATATCTCCTGGAAATGGTGCTATTTCTTTAGCAGATTTTATATAAAATGTGATTTTCTTGTGCACAGTAGAAATCTGACGGTTTTTGTATCAGAAGGAGATAGGCTTTGGCCACAGTCCCAAGTCTCTTTCTTCCATCCAGCTCCTCTACGTTTGTGTTCTACATTTGCAGTTTTAGGTCTTGCTTCTTCTGTTTTGATTTCCTTCATCTTTCTTTGTCTTTTGAAATATTGTTCCCTCTTCCTTTCTATAAAAAACAATGCACAATGTACATTTATTTTGGTGTCCCATGCATGTTTCATCCACAGTTTAAGATTGTGGACTTGATGCCTGTTTCCAGTTTCTGGTTCTATTATTTTCAGGCTCAGTATTCTGGCCAATGTTCAGCTGCAATGCCTTTGACACTGTCCCAATATAACTAGAAGGGAATGGATTCTGTGGCAAAGCATTTAAACTGGAGTTTTGGTGAGACAGACAGTGGTCTATCCAAATGCTTTGGATGCCCCATCCCTGAAGGTGTTCAAGACCAGGCTGGATGGGGCCTTGGCCAACCTGATCTAGCCTATGGCAGGGGGGTTGGACTTAAATGATCTTTGGGGTCCCTTCCAACCCGAGCCATTCAATGATTCATCACCCTTCAGGAAGGAAGCATATTACAAGACTATACACAAAAACCTGACTAGACTTATACCAGAAAGTTAGTTTACAAATTGTACTTTCATTGATAAATTATTTTTAAAATATATTACTTAAGTAATCTCCTTTCATATTTTAGCTTCTTTCATCATTTAACTGGATGAGTTGTTATACTCCTCTATACCTCAATTTAGAAGAAAATAAGGTAATATATGGTCATCATCAGAAAATCAAATTAAAGAACATCAGAAAATCAAATCAAAGACAATGATCTCACTGGCGTTTAACCACATACTACATTTAAATCACAAGGAAAAGAAAATAAGTTACTGGTTAATACTAAATGAAATTAATCTCACACATTATACTTTTTTTTTCTTTTTTTTTTTTTCCTGGGGTGTTAAATTCTGAGTATCTTCTCAGTAGGTTGCTTTGGATAGCTAATACAATAAAAAGCAATAAACTGTTGCTTACCAGTCTTTGTTCAGCACAGAATATAGATTGAAAATATTTCTTTTCTTCCTTTTTTTTTTTTTTTTTTTTTTTTTTTTTCCCGGAGCTATTGTTTATGAATTATTCAATATGTTTGAAATGTACTTAACATATTTCAGAGTTTTCTGGCAATAATGCACGACATTTGTCTTACGTTTTCCAATTTGACTTACAGATTATATTGTTTTTCTCAAAGGGAGCTCTCATGATTTACCAGAAGAGTAATAGAGTTAGCAGGCTGTATTATTTATCAGAATTCACTGGTTATCAACACAGGCCTTTATAAGCCAGACTTTCTCAGTGCGTTATTTGTGCTTCAGCTTACAAATGAGTGTTTCACCAAACATTGCTAGTTGTGCAGTAGTGTTCTGTCTCATTACAGTTTTGGAAAGAACAAGTGTATCTATTGTACTAATCGTGATGGTGATGAGAAGGAATAAATATACTGTCATATTGTGAACTTGTACCAGCGTATTTGCTGTGCTTCTGGAAGAGTTCAGGTTAATAGGCTGGAAAAATAAAAAATGGTGCAATTAAAGGATGATCTAAAGCAGTGGGAGAGCTCATTGTTGCTCAGCTGAGATGCATATTTATTATACTACTTGCAAAAGCAGAGTTATAGATTTTGAAGGAAGGGTTACATAAAGAGGATGGGGGATTTTTTAGATTGTCACTAGGCCTACCTTCTAAGGCCACTGCAAATGTAGGTATACTCAGCTTATAGAACTTGCTATGCAAATGATCCTTACTAGCCAGTGTGAATAAGCAAGATTAGATCAGTTTCTGGCATTTTGTGGAATTTATTTTGTTGCATCTTCTTCAATTTATGGAAATGGAATTCAGTTCCTAAGGGACAGCGATCTTTGCTTTTTATCTCCCTTCAGTTCAGAATCACTGGAATGATGCCTTTCTCTCTATCCTGCAGTAGCTTATTGAGACATCTTCACTAGTACTATTTGATCTTTAATTGTCAAATCGGAGTTAGTAGCATGTGTGTGTTTCTTTTGACTTTTCGGCTCTTAAAACGTGGACCATTTTGCTTAGCCAGAAAAATTTAAGTAGTATCCAGCTAGAGGGCTTTTTTTTTTTTTCACATACATTGTTATTACTGAACTTTTTTTTTTTTTTTTCTTCTGCAAAATCAAATAAGAGAGAGAGGAAAGGAATGAGATCCTAACTAGTAAGGTGATGATAAACTGGGAAATGCAAAATATACATAACTTGTAGGGAATCAGGAAAGTGCATGTTACATGCACATCATATTATCTGTCTTCACAGAAAGGAAGAACCCTGACAGAGTGGCAAAAGGTTATGTCTTTAAAAATTTCTAGAATCTATAGATTCTAGGAAAATGTTTCTTAAATCTTTCTGATTTAAGTGTCTGAACATAAATCATAGTTTTTTATTATTTATTAACATTTTCATATTTTAAGCAGCGTTGTGCTTATTAAAAACACAATTCTTCTCTCATATGTGTGTTGCCCAAAAAATCTAGTTAGTTATCAGACTCCTAGCACGTCTTCTAATTATATCTGATGTCAAACTGTTATTTAGGAACTTATAGAAAATAAGAACTTATAAGAATATATAACTTATAAGAAAATAGGAACTTATAAGAAATTTTAAAATCTGGATTTAGGCCAGGATAAGGAATCGAGACCATGTGGAATACGTTGCTGAATAATATTTTCACATTAGTGGATAAGATGCAAATAACGCTTTATCACCTGGGAAAGATGCCAACAATCCAGGTTAATGTTAAATTCTGAGACTGAGGCACTAACATCTATTAGAAACTACCATCACAAACAACATATTTTCTACCAGATACTATAGTGTTTCCTTCTCTAGATAGATTTACATATTTAAAATAAACAACAGAAAAAGGAAGGCTCAGGACAGACCTCTATTCTCCTATATCTACTGCTTTGCCTGTAAGTAAAATGGAATAAAGCTCATATATAAATATATATATATAATATATATATATATATATATCAGGGATAGCCTGAGTAAGTACAGTATACAATGTTGAAATAGGATATATCTTTAAGGAAATAAGACATAATTTTAAGAATAGGACTCTTAAGGAAAAAAAAATGTTTGTACAAATATTTTTCGTGTAAAGGGCATGTGACAGTAAAAAAAATGAAAGTAGATGAAATGATACAAAAATGAGAAAGAGGAAGTGGAAGATGTACCAGTGTAGGTTTTTCAGCATTCTATGAGTGATTCCAGCTCAGAATTTTGGCACTGCATGGGATCATGTAACACGTTGAGGTGAGAAGAGGCGGCCTAAGTTTCTCCATGGTGCACCAACTGGATGTTTCTGTGCCTTGTAACAATGAAACAATCACTCTTTAAAATAAGACTTATTGGATCCCTCTTCAGATCCTTTTTCAGGTTTTTCTCACTTCTTTTCCACCGCTTTGACTAACCCAAATTTTGAAATTCGTAGGTTCTTTGTGACATAACTTTTTTTTTTTTTTTTTAATAACCATTGTATTCAGTATGCATAGAGAGGCAAAATGGTTATGTCCTGCTGTTATAATTCTAGTGATCAGTATGGGCGATCCATTTGCACAGAATGCTATGTAGTTTAATCATCTTTGGACTTAGCATAAAAGATAATTAACAGAAAGGACATCTCAGGCTAATGAAGTTTATCAGAAATAAGTTTGTTTAGAAAGATAAGGAAGTTATTAACCTTTCCCAGGAGAGTAGCTGCCTCCTGCCCCTCTGGCTACTAGTATACAGGGAGAGGACTTTTATGTATGCTTTCTTAATATGCTTACACTAGTGCACACTAAAAGCATCAAATAAAATGTTAATAAAAGTTAGCTCATTTAGTTAGCTGAACATTTCTACATAACTATATTGTACCATATGTCTAACCTATGGAACAACATCTTTCAAAGGGGTCTTAATAAAGGGCCTTACACTTGCAGGCTACACGAGTTTAGCTTTGTGAATGCCTAGCATTTCTTGATCAGTTTTCTTGTTAATGACTTCAGGCTGTATAATTACAAATGTTTATTGGTGAAGAATATTAAGGAAGTGTCCACCCCAGTTACTTTACATTTTGTTACGATTTTCTCATCTGTTTTTCATAGTTCTGTTAATTGTTGCCATCTCTTTTGTGTTTTGTAGTGCTAGAGTCTTTGTACTTGTATACACTGACATGAGTAAGTACAACATAGAATAATAACGTTCCATAACCCTGTAGGCACTCAATGAAATGTAGTAGTTCCTGCATTGTACTATAACTTTTAACTTCATTCTTCTCTTCAAATTACCGTTAACAAATATCCTCTCCATGGCAAAGCAAAAACCTGTGAATTTTTCAGTGCAAGACTGAATATATTTGAGACTGAAATCAGAGTTGATATACCCTTTTTCTGTGCAAAACTGTGTGAAATGAGAAGAGGAAGGAAAGCTCTCATTTCCTCTCATGATTTACCTGTCAATAAGACCTATGTCTTTAGCTGATGCACAAAAGTGTAGCTACTTGATGTGCTGATGAGCCTTTCTGATTTACAGCATGTCCTGTCATGGAATGCCTAGAGGGGAAGAGTGTAAGTATCCATTTTGTAGAATAATAGAATGCTTCATTTACTTAATAACATGCTTTAATAGACAGGTATATTAGTGTAATACTTGACATATAAAGATTGTTTGCAGCTTACTTTATTGTTTGTTAGATCAGATTGTGCACTTTAATTTAAGGAAGATTTGTGTACTGCACTGTAAACAGAGCAGTGCAAAAAAGGCTAATGTTACCTAAGTTGCATGTCTCCCTATGATTAGTGCTGTGAACTCCTGAAACAAATAAGCAAAAGAAAGATGTACTTCTGACAGCAGCCTGGAAAAAACAAACAAACAAAAGTCTGACAATGGCACCTGCCATCTTACATGCACAACTCCCCCCACCTTTATTTGTGTAGAAAATTTAAAAACAATCATTCTGAAGTGAAATAACAACAGTGTTCACATGGTAAAAATTAAGAAGAAAATAGTATTATTTGGAAGGTTAGTAATCCTTCTTTTCTGTGAAACTTTTTTGATTTATGGTAACTGAAGTACACAATAGAAGCTATGAAAGGACAGTCACAAAATCAACGAGAATGATAGATGGCCTTTAGGGAAGATTTGAAAAAAATGTGCTTGAATCCTAGAGAAACTTTAATTTCTGTTCACAAAGTCATCTGTTGGAGGTGATTATTACTGCCCCTTTCACTGAAAGTGCTGTGAATCCTGTAATATTGTTGTCACCCAGAGGAATCAGAAATGCATTAAAAAACATTTAAGCTCCAGCGAAACTTAGGTTGGAAATGACTTTGAGTGGTGTTTAGGCACTTGCATCAGCTTGCAGGTATGTTTCTGTTGTTCTGAAAAAATGTTTTATCAAGTCAGAATATGTGACTTTTGACAGAGGAGTTAGCAAAAACCTGAGTATAGTAGGTAATTTGTTTGTGAGAAAAGTAATTGGAGACCCCTTTTATTGCTGACTCTCTTGATGATGGGATATTATAGTTGTATATATACTTCCATATTATGTCTACCCAGGCATAGGGGAGAGAATGAGAATGAAAGAAAAAAAAAAGGGTTTATGCTCTGTTGTATCTCTCACTTTCCATGGTCATCCAAAGGAGTCTCACCCTGCCAAAACTGTATCATTATATTTATGAATTTGGTAGTCTACAATTTTACTGTCAAGAAAAGAAAGAAATATATGTATTTCCTCTTGGGGCAGAGACAGTTAAAACACCAAGAGCAAAGTGCAATTTTATACTTTAATAGACAGGGTGTTTTGTGTATATATACAGAATATATTGTAATGAGTATCCAGAGAGATATAAAGCTAGCTCAGTATAGAGAGATGTGCAACATGGTGTCACAGGGGTTTAAAACAGTACATTACCCTTTAAGCTTTAGAAGACAGAGTTCCAAATGATCATCTGAGACGCCCCTGCAGTCTATTTAACACAATTTTTTTATTCATTTTTGTAAAAAAAGAGTACAGTTGAATATACCATGTCATTCAGACCATTCTTTTAAAATATCATTAAATATAGTGGTAAACTCCACTTAAACCACTGTATGGACTTCTTCAATAGGGGTGAAAGCTTGGCAATACTAGGCTTTTCGTGTGCAGTCCCACAAGGGTTTAGTACTTTTCTACAGCTGACTTCTAGAAGTGAAATTGATAAGTTTTATCTCCCTGTTGTCAAGATACATAGATTCTAAAAAATTTCTGTGCAACCCTTTATGTAGCAAATAATATTTATTGAAAAATATTGTTGTTTTTGTTTATTGGGTTTTTGGAAGAGCTCATTTTCATTTCAAGTAGGACTAGGAAGAACTGGTGGAGTATTGAGATTCTTCTGTAAGGCCATCCATTACACAACAAGCAATTTTTTTCTTAAATTAACTTTTCTTTTAGAGCATCTGTGAGAGCAAGGCTAGCTTTTGAATTTGCTCAGATGAAAATCCAGAAGAGCACCTCCAGGTCAGCAATGCAGGTCTAGTGGTTTTAAGAACCTTTTATTTCACTTTTATGACTAAATTAACACACAGTTAACTTTATGTTAAAATTGTCCTGAAGGTCTCAAAAAGGGAAATATGTAGATTCAAACTTGCCTTGTTTCAGGACAGAAATAATTTATCAGTCAGAAATGGGGTTAAATTCAAAATCGAAGTCAAAAAAATCTGTTATTTCAGTTTAAAGTTCTTTGAAACTTTCAGAATTAACTTCAACATCACTGTTTATTTATTTTTATTTTTTTTTTCTCAGAGTCTGTGCTAGTTCATTGATTAACAGCAAAATTCTTTGTTATTAGAACAGTGATCTGTAGCCTAAGTTGTCTGTACTGCTTATGGCATGAGTCTCTAAATGTTTGTTTCTGTACTATCAAGTAGCATTTACCAGCGTCAGTAGGAATGGATCTAAAGTTTGTTAACAGTTGGTTCTGTTGATCCCGTATCCATCTGCAGTGTCCAGAGGGTTTACTCCTAAATCTCATCCTCTGGACTGGGCCCTCATTAAGAGTTGAAGAGCACCGAGTGTGTTCCTCAAAAACATATTTTAATTCAGTTTTATCTGACAGGAGCTGAGTTCATATGCTAATGGGCCATTAACTGGTATGAACCACATTGGGAATTCTCATTTAATTGGGAATTTTCATTTTGAAACCCTGTCTGAACTCAAATGTCCATGTGCATATACCCTTGGCTGGTTCAGATTTTGGTGACTTGTTTTGTGAACTGAATGGTATGGGTATGGTCTTACATTTGGAAGCATGTATCATAGAATAAAGTGAAAGTGAACTTCTTCGGTCAAAAGACTAAAAGGAGATGATCTTTTTCTCTTGGGGCTATGATACGAATTGGATGTACTCAAATGCTTCTTAGATGAGCCACTTAGATATAGTCCCATATATGGTTGGTTTTAGTTTTTAAGGTGAACTGAAATGGGTTGTTTGCATAACTTTATCACATGATGTATAACTTCAGTAAGCACTGAAAGTGTTTTTCTCTTCAATATTTGAAGAAATAAAGGTTATGAAATGCTCTGTTGGTGTTCCAAAGTTTCCTTCTTTCTGTAAGAGGTGATTGAAATTAACTCCATGTTTTGCTGCTTTTCAGTGACTGTAAATCCCTGAAAGAAATAAAGAAAAAAAAAATCCTTCCTTACAGCATCTAATCAGTTTATAAAAATCCAGCTAGTCACATTATTCTCACATTTATGCTATTGTGATATCATCAGTGTAGATCTAAAGAGAGAATGGGACTTTGAATATGGGGTGATAGCGTAAAATTTTGCTGTTAATCAATGAACTAGCACAGAATTCATTCAGTTCTCTCTGATTATTTCTGAATGATTCATCATATTAAAAACCTCAGTAGTTCTACAGTTTCCAACAGGCAGATACCAGTCACTTCTAGAAGTTGATGACAAAAATTCTGTTTGATTAGGTCATATTTTTCCTGTGTGATTACAGATACAAAGAAGAGAAATTTGCTGTGGAAAAGATTTATACTGCTATTTTGTGGTAATGATGGGGCTCTGCTCCCATTTAAACTCCATTTCATTCAAATAGCTCTGCCTTCTATCTCTATCAATGTTGTTTCTCATTGTGCATTTCCTCTGTGTACATTGATTAAATAGATCTTTTGTATCTTTGTTCTGTTTACATTTCTCAAAAATTTGGAGCCAAAATCTGATTTCTGTGTTTATACTGATTGATGCTTAATTCCAAAAGTGATGCTGTGTGTAGAATAAGTTGCTGTTTAGCATAAATTGGGGAATACATGTGTTCAGATCTTAAGCAGAAAAAATAAATCAAACCAAGACCTTGAATAACCAAGCATTGCTTAGTTTTGATTGGGGATACTTATATTACGGATTGGGACATCCAAGTGTAAATGTCTGTCTTCAGTCTTTGAGTTACTAACTGAACAATCTCTTTAAGACCTGGATATACTGGGGGTTATATACTGGATATACTGGTTCAACAGAGGGTCACCAATATGGTTAATGGATTAGAGCACATCTCCTATGAAAAGAGCCTGAGAGAGCTGGGACTATTCAGCCTGGAGAAGAGAAAGCTCAGGGAGGATCTTATCAATGTGTATAAATTCCTGAAGGGGCAGGGGGCGAAGAAGACAGAGCCAGGCACTTTTCAGTGGTGCCCTGTGCCAGGACAAGAGGCAATAGGCACAAACTGGAACACAAGAGGTTCCGTTTGAACATCAGGCAGCACTTCTTTACTGTACGTTTGACAGAAAACTAGCAGAGGTTGCCCAGAGAGGTGGTGCAGTCTCCTCACTTGGAGATCTTCAAAAGCCACCTGGACATGGTCCTGGGCAATCTGCACTAGGTATCACTGCTTGAGCAGGGAGGTTGGACCACATGACTTCCAGAGGTCCCTTCCAACCTCAACCATTCCGTGATAAAACAATTTTAAGGAATTCACTGAGCTTCTCACACCTGCAACATGCTTTATGTTTACTAGAACTTGGGGGAAATTAGGCATCAGGCAGTTTGGTTTATTTCATTTGGGTAACTTGAACTGAATCTCCAAGCACCTAAAGAACTGTGTTGAAAGTTTTGGTCTTACTGCATTATTCACAGCTCTGAAATGGGAGGTTATGCTCTGGAGCATGGTCAAGGATTTAGCTTAACATTTCTCAAACATTAGAAACATTCGATTATGAAGAAAGTGAAATAACTTGTGTCTTAGGACACAGTTGTTCTGTTCATTACAAAATGCTGTGTCACTGAAAGACCTACGTATATTTTTTACACATAGACGTTAGTGGTAGTCTTAGGAGGACGTGTTTTGGGAAAGGCTTCAAAACACAGTCATTTCATTTCTTATGTGCTTTAAGAACACAGAAATACATTTGAAATACACATATGAGAATTCATATTAACCTTTATAAAATTAAATGAAATAGTTTCAATCTTCAAACTGTCATTTTGCTAAGATATTGTTATCATTTAAAGGTGATGGTGCTGGTGTGCTCATGTAGTTGTGAGTTATTTCTTTTTACAAAAGGTTAAGGAAAAAATAAAGTTTTCTCTCTGTTCCCCATGTGTTGGATGCTGTTTACTCAATGGTATGTTTTCTCAATATTTCATTTTTCTTGAAACTGGCTACTTTAAAAATATTTAAATTATGCAAGGTTGAGTAAGCTGAACATATAGTACCTGGAAAGAATTGCAGATTTTCCAGCTTTTTTCTTACCTATGGCATGGGTTGTTAGTGCAAGCTGGCTCTGCGTCTTAAACACTAAAAAGGAAAAATGTATTCTTATTTTACAAGTAGAGAAAGAGAAATCTACTGAATTCTAGTGCTTTTATGCAGGGGGCTAGGGGTGGACAAGTAGTTGAAGAGTGTGGTTCTGTGGTGGAATTTGCTGAAGACTGGCAAGGGAACCAGATAAAATATTAAGTAATTGTTATAGGATTTATTTATTTATTTATTTATTTTTGCTGTTATACAGGATTGCTAATTGCCAGCTCTCAAACTAGAAATATAGTTACAGAGGCATTATCACTATATATTGCTTTTCTCAGTCCTGTCCTTTGAAGCTGTTTTTTCAAATAGTATTTCACTGAAATAAAAAAACGTGAATGAAATCATGAATAGACTCTATGTTTTACTGAGAGGTTGAAAAAGCTATCTGTGTAGCATATAATACCTAGCATTAAGTACTATCACAAGCAGGAAACTTGTGATTTTTCAACTGACATTAAATGGGATATTGTTAATGACAATTTATATTAAATATATACAGTGGTACTGTATTACTGCAAAATGAGTTAGTGGGATAGAAAATTGTCTTCCCATTAAGTGATATTTTCCATTTAGCCACTTGTTACTAAGCAGAGCTGACTATCCTCACACTGTTCCAACAGTTAATTTAATGTATAAAACATTAGAGTCTTATTTTTGAGATAATTTCATAAATGTTTGCTTTAATGCTCACAAATGCATTTCTTTTTCTTTATTAGTGTAGAAAGCATTATAAAGAAATATTATTAAACTATACCCATATCTGAAGATTACTGGAGATATTTATGACCAAACTCCACAAGTCAAAAGACCATGATTATGGAGTTAAAGAATAAAAACTGCATTAGACTGCAACCTTTGACTTCATGCTTGTACAGGTCTACTCATCTAGTACAGTGAATTAAAGTCCAAATTGGTGTACCGTTAAACCCTTTGAGATGTGTTTTGCAATTCATAGGGTATTGTTGCTTTGAAACTTTGTTGTGCTCCTACAGTTTCTCTTCTCTGTAAAATTATTAAACTTAATTTTATATAACAGAAATTCTAATTTGGATCCATTTACCTTCAGTCAAAATCTCTTATGCCAGCAGAGCTTGCTCTTTGAGCGGAATGGTGTTCACGGCAGAGTTTTTATTGCACCATGAGTGTGCAGAAGTCTCTAAAGGATAAGTTGGATAGCTGGATCTGCTGAGTGCAGCTGACTTCTACCTACAGCAGCAAACTAATATATGATGTAAAATTAACTGATGTTACTTTACATTCCATGTATGCATAAGATGCATAGGTGCAGGTTCTGTCAGCAAGGGCTGACTGCTTCTCTCATGATGCTGTGAGCTGTATCAATGTTAACCACCCAAACTAACCAGCTGGCTTATTTATCAGCGTAAATGCAGTCATAGCAAAGGCCATGATGCACAGTATGCAGGTCCATCCGCTTCGGTAAGAAACTGCTTTCTTAACTAAAACACAATCTCTGAGGAACAGGTTAGTTAGTTGCTACTGAAAAGCTGCTGAACTCTTCACACTGTGTCTTGGATCTTCTATGTTGCTACCTCCAGACGGCAAATGGGATTTCAGGGGGAGCTGATAACTAACAAAGCAAGCAAAAGAAGTAGAACGTTTTTAAATTGGTTCTTTTCCCAGTAATGTTACTGTTTTTTCTGTGTATGAAGAGAAATTTCCTTGTTACAAGAAATTAGTCTGACTATAGCACAGAATACAGGGTGCTTATAGGAATTAAATTCTTTCAGTGGCTATTTGCTGCTAGTTCAAAGACGAAGAGCATTTAATAGCACTGGAAAAAAAGACATTTTTAAGGACAGTTTTTGTGATAAAGTATCATAGCAGTTTAAGACCTTTTCATATACTCTGCACAAAAAACTAGTGGGGAAGAACTATGCATGGCAACTAATTTAGTTCAATTACAGTCAAATAAGGGAAAAAATATATTGGAAATTAAGGTATAGTTGATCAGTTGTTCAGATGTTTCTGTTTTATGGTTCTGAAGATGATATGTTTCATTCAAGGTACGCAACTTGTATTAGTGTCTTTTGGTATCAGCAAAAATATTTTGGGTTATTCTGTGACAGTTAAGTATTTAATGCTATGAGGATCATTCTTGACTGTGGTTTACAAAGATGAATGCATTTTTTTTCCTTGTTTCAGCTCTTGGGAAACAAATTCTGAAATGAAAGTCTATATTATGAAACTATACATTTTCTTATTTACTGAACAGTATGAATAGCTCTTTTTAATCAAAATAAGCCCATTAAAATATATATTTTTTTTCAGAAATGTTTAGAGTGGTTATACAAGCACCTGTTGTTACTTCTGCTATTTTTTCCACAGAAGACTTGATTATTATTTATTTACCTTACTTCAATAGAGAGGGACTATCTGTGAGTAGACTACCTGTATTAGAGTGTGGATGTGCAGTAATCAACAGCCTCTATTTTGAGGAGCTGAAACATCAGAATTCAAAGTATTTTGGTCAAGGTGTGCTATATCTCTTTCACTTACCATATTAAAGACTTATCTAATTTTGGAAGTTTAATAAATTACCAAATAGTATCTGTAGCAAGCAATTAAATGTGATCAAACTGATTTTGCTAGGGAGGTATTAAAACATGTCCTTATTATCTTATACGGATAACAAGGTTACTGCAATGTGGGGAAGGGTAGTTTACAAAATTATGAATGAGACAGCAAATATATTTTGCCACTAAGAGATAAGTAGAGAAACACAAGGAAGTTATCTAACAGGCGTGTTTCTGGATACTTAAATTTCTTACATCTCTGCAACTTTCATACTTTCTTGTAACCTAAAAAGAAATAACATTTTGACATTTTAGGTCTCGTATTCCACATGGAGAAAGCAAAATAGCCTGCTTTGTGACATACAACAAAAAAACAAACATTTTGTTTTACTGGCTTATTTCTCTTCCAAAAAGGAAGTACCTGCTTCCAAACACATTTGTCATGGAATGAAAATAAGACTTTTTCATATTATAAGCTACATATAAAATACTGTCTTCCAGATGAATAACTCAACATTATTTGTACAATGACATCTGTGAAATGACTATGTTAACCATATTCAACCAAAATAATGTATTTCATATTCTCATTTAATGACATTAGTGCTCTCTCCTTTATCAGAGAAATGTCAGAAATTATTGGAGTTTATTTTCAAAAAGCATTACTGATATTGTAAGTATGTTAAAGCAACATCCAATGTCTAAGACAATGACAGAGTCAATCGTATGCAAAAACTCTTCTTTATAATAAACCAGATGTTAAGCTAAAACTGAAAACTAAGGAAGCTTATGAGCAGTCCCATACCTTCCTCTGTGTCATTTGCTACTACAGCAAAGCACTTGAGCATTTCAAGTGATTTAAATATGTACTGTGCTTTTCTTCTAATAATTTTAATTATGCATAACCTTCAAATTAAACATATGTTTAAGTTCTTGCTCAGAAATAGACTTTAGTTTCCCTGAAATTTCATTGTAAGGTATAGTGCCTGCTCCCTTCTAATGCTTGCACCTTTCTCAGTCAGATCATAAAACGAAAAGGATATAAGAACAATAACTTATAAAAATCTGAGAACAGTCATCATTTGGTTCAACTGAAAGGTTTGTCTCATACAGTGTCCTGTCTCCACTAGCAGTCAGTAGCAGATACCTTGGGAAAGATGGTAAGAAAGGACAAATACCACACTGTTGGTTTTCGCAGTGTAGCTTTGCATTTTGCAGTAATTTGGTGTTTGGGAACTTTCTGAGTTGAAGTTTTATCTTTGTTATTTGTAAACACTGAGATTCTTTTTTTCTTTGCCAAATCTACCAAATGAATTTTTGAACCCATCTATGCTTTCTACATTCACAGTATCCTCTGTCAATGAGTGGTATTATTTAACAGCATGTGTATGTGTAGAAATCCCTCTTTTATGTTCTGCTTACCACTTGAGCATTCCTCACAATTTGTGAATGGTAGGAAACACCAGAGGGTGAAAGCTAGCAGCTGAATAATATCTCGGTCTTCACACATGTGGTTGGTTGCTGTAGGTATTACACTTTTGTCAATCAATTTTACTGAATCTGACTGCAGAATCTGCTTCTGGGAAGGAAGGCTTTTTCCCACTTTCCTTCTTCCTGTCTAATTTAAGGGGTAATGACTGAACAGCGTCAACGTGAGTATAATGGAAAACTGATACAACAGTAGTAAATACTGTGTGCTCTTGTATCAAAGAGCTGATCTAGCTCATTGTGTGGCCACATAAGTGCTAGATGGGATGTTAGAGATGCAGTGTAAATGAACAGCCATACATTGGGGGTTTGGGAGAGAAGAGTAAGGACAGACAAGGATGCCTCATAGGGTGATGTGAAACTCATCCATCAGTCCAACGTAAACATCAGATTTCTAAGTAGTAATAAACTGTCTCTTCTCACTGATATGCAGAGCAGTGCTACTCTTTTATATCAGTATGACACAGACATTTATAGGTTGCCAGTCTTTCTAAAGTTCATATTCAGACAAGTCATATATCGAGATGCTTCTCCTATAGTTAAGAGAAGTCTTCAAGTTACAGAGTTTCTTTAACACTCTGCATACTGAAGAAACCATCTGTTCATTGAGGTCACCTTTCAAGGTTTCCAGTATTGTCTGAGATGAACTGGTTATTTTTTTGATTCATCAGTTTTTTTTTCCAGATGTATTCCTAAGTGCTTGGAGATCGTTTCCCTATTCTCTCAATTTCACGTGTTCGTAAACATCTGGACTTTCTTCACTGTAGGCATTATCTGAAATGGTACTATGTGTTGTATTTTGGCTTCAGAAAGTCTCATTGCAGAGTGCAATTACAAAGACTGGTTTTGCTGTACCCCACTCCATATCTGTCCAGCAAGTCTGTAAAGACATGGCATTAGCAAAGTCACTGGGTATTTAGAGATGTCAGTGGTTTAGTTAAACACACTGATCTTCATAGAGGCCAAATAAGAGAAAAGCAAAGCTGTGCTCTGTCTAGCAGACTGAACTACAAAACAAATTCGTCTGGTATTTTCACTGTTTGTTTATTATATACAAGACAAAAAGAAAAAAACAGTAGACTTATATTGACTGTAGATAATCTATTTCTAGATCTTGAGCATAATAGAATTAAATATGAACAAAGTAAATTTCCTAAAATATTGCAGTTATCCATATTTTATAAACTGTAAAAAAATCTGATTAGTTCATTCATTTTTAATCCCTTTTTTTAATATACTGTTAACCTAGATACAGATATTTATTTATTTATATACATATGCAAATGCTTTAAATATCACTTTATATTCCTACCCAAAAGGCCATCAATATTCAGCATGACTAATTTTTGTCGCTTTCCATTTCCTTGCTTCTATTAATATGGAATTAAGAAATTAACACTGACTCTACGGGTAATGATATGTACTAACATGTCTCATAAGTATTCATATGTTCTCCCAATATATTTTTAATCTTCCTCCAGATCTGCAGATGAGAATGAAGTATCAGTATTAGCAATTCACTGTGATATGTCTCTTATAGGCTGATGATGCTGTGCATTTAAATTAGGCTTAGAAATGTTTATTATATTTTGCAATGACGATGTTGTATATGCAAAACAATATTGCTCGTATCAGGTGCTTCCTTTACGCTCTTCCCAAGAAGACCATACGGAAGACCGTATCAGGTCTTCCTTTACGCTCTTCCCAAGAAGCCCACTGGAAGTCTCCCAGGTGGTCCCTAATGGAGCAAGGAGCTGTTTCTCACTTCTTCCCAGTGCTTTCTTGCTCTCCTTGAACTACAGAAAGAGCGAGTGAGAAAGGCTGGCCAATAGAGTGTACTGAAGTCTTCAAATCCTTTTTCTTATGAAGGATAGGTGTTTTATATGTTTGGCCATGTGCTTTTGTTTGGCAAACCACTTTGCAGTGGCTTGTAAATGACTTTGAAAGGGGTTTTTTAAATGTTAAAACAAAACTTGCAGTGATGACAACACTTCTCTTCAAAAAAAAATTCCATACTCACAGAACAGTAGTCTTTCTTGTAATTAAAAAGTAGTTTAATCATCTCTTGAACAGAAGTAGAAGTCTAATGACAAGCAGAGCTTGTATTTTGAAAGCGAGAAGGATCCATATTTCCATGGGACTTGATTTCTTATTGAATGTGCAAACTGCTTCAGTACTTCAGCACTTGGCAGTGTCCTGAAACTGTATGATAAGAAAGGAGTTTCCTTACAGGAATTTGTTCTGCGCAGTACAGTTCTAAAGCTGTACATCTGTGTGTGTAAGTATGTGTGTGTTTAGAAAGCCTGTTGGCCAGTTTTACATTATTAGGAATTACTTGTTTCTTGAGATTTATGGAAAAACATAACTGTATAGAAAGTAAGACTTCTTAAAACATAGCACTAATGTGTTTTAGAAAGAAATTCCATTAATTATGAGTACAAGTCATTTTAGTCCTGAGTATAGTATAGCCCATGGTGAAACATGATGAAACATTTTTCACTTTGGTTTACTCTGAAATCTTTGTTTATGCAATTCTTAGTATTACCAGAACTTGTATTTTCCTGAAACATCCCTGCCATTTCATATTAAAAAAGATATGATTAGAGATCTGATAAAACAGATATGATTTTCCTCTAATCAGTTTTTTTCACCTCTACCACCTTCTTTCTCCTGCTTCATTCCACTCCAAAAAGGGGAGGTCAAATCTTAAGTGGTATTATTTAATAATTATCAAAACAAAATACAAGGAATTTTATTCAAATTGATTTGTGAAAAATGGAAACTAGTAGAAAAAAAAAAGTTACACACACACACTTAGTGAACATAAACTTGTAGGAAATTCTTTAAATTATGAAAACCATTGTCCTTCTAGAAAGTAAAAGTGAAATAGAAGGTGGAAAAGTACAGAATTTATGTATTACAGGATAGCATTCAGAAAACCTCTAGTCAGCAAGCTGCTTTAGTGCTGAATTCAGAATATGACAATTATTTGTTAGAAGCTAGGTAATGCTTTAAAGTATTATAGAAGAAGTTGCAGAAGATGCACTTTTCCAGAAAACTTTCTTGTTTCGTATTTATTGTAGTTGTTCTTATTGGTTTTGTTCCACAAGAGAAAATAGAAAATAAATTATCACAGTAGTTCTGGACATATACCAAGACCCTTGAAGGCCTATGTTTGCCCAGAGAGTCTGTGGATTCCCTGTCCCTGCAAGTGTTTAAGGCCTAGTTGGATGGAGCTTAGAGCAACCTGGTTTAGTGCAAGTGTCCCTGCCCATGGCAGGGGAATTGAAATTAGATGATCGTTAAGGTCCCTTCCAACCCAAATCATTCTGTGAATCTATGATTCTATATATTCCATGTCATCATCCAGTCTTTTGTATGTCTTTTGCTTCTGATAGAAAATACTATTTTACACACTATACCATCCTTGTAAAATGCATCTTCAAATGCTATTTAAAGTCCACCAAAAAAAAAGTGTTTTTAATGAAAACTTCTGATGTTACGTGCTACATGTATAATTTTTATACGAGAAAGAGAGTTTTCCATTTTAAAATGCTTATCCCTTCAAGTTCCACCAGGCTTGGTGCTCAGTGTAGATTGGGAAAAGATGAGGTCAACTTGAAAAGGAAGTTTAAGATTCTGGTATATATCCATTGTTCAACATGGGCTTTATTACTTTGCTAACCTGGAATAATAAAGAAATAATACTTGTAGAAACTCAATTGTACTCAGACAAGCATCTCAGAGGTTATATTCATGGATTGGAAGCCACTAACTGAAAGAATACTTTCTATTCCTAGTAGCAGGGGTTCAGCTCTATAAACAGCAATCTTGCACATCTGAAGTACCAGCATGGAATAAAGTAAGCTGTTTTCTCAGTATACTTACATTTACCTTTTTATTATTATTTTTATTCTGGTGTCTTTGGAGGAAAATGCTAGAAAAATTATTGAATTTTCAGCAGTCTGAAATCATTCTTGGTGATCTGTGGAAAATGCTATGGTTGAATTTTAAAGACTTCAGTGTCTTTAAGAAGTCTCAGGGAAAGTCTCAGAGTTCTTAGGGAAAAAAAATAAAATTGAGTTATTTCAGTACTTTTTGCTGGTATTTACATCAAGCAAAGTGTTACTGGAAATGAAATGCTAATCATTAACTAGTTAAAAGAAGAAGAAAAGTAACTCAATTCACATTTGCATGGAATAAATTACTTTTTTTTTTTTTCCCTTGCAAACCTTAAATAATAGATTCCTTTTCTGCTTTTTGGGACTCTTGATGTTGTGATTTCTTGTAACAGAATTTAAAGCCTACTTTTACAGGCACTTGATCTAATTCACTGTTACCAGAGTGACGTAAAATTCTGGCTTCAGTATTTGGCAGGCAAACAAAGAAGGAATTCTGTCAAGGATTTTGTGTTTAAGTACAATTATCATGGATCTTTATTTTGTAGTTTTTTTGGGGTTTTTTTTTGTTCCTGTCTGGGTTGTAACTAGTGTCTGGTTGAAAGAAAGACTGTAGCCAGTTGAAGATTTTAGGTATTAGGGCTATGCCTTCAAAGGTCTTCCATCCACATAGTACTTTGTTATTTCACAATTTCTATTCTTTACTGCAGAATTAAAGTGTGTGCTTGAAATTGTACAGATAATATATGGTTTACATAAACTTTTATACAAGTGTTTAAGTGATTGTCATTTCATTATCATGTTATTGAAGATCAAGACAAGTACTCAGCACAAAGTTTTCACTTTGAAGTTGTTTTTGTTATTGTAGTTGTTTTAAGGTTGTTTTTGTTTGCTGTTGTTGATTTTGTTTTTCCTGTTAAGTCTGAAAGATTTTGAAATGTAATATTGTAGAAAACATAAATGTATGTGGTATCAGGTAATCTCCAGTTTTCCAATGTCAGTATAGCTCATCTGATTACATGAGTATCAAAATGCAGTTGAAAGCAGCTGATTCTGGACTTGCTTTCATCCTTCTCTAGATCTTTATAGTTTTTATCACAAAAGTAGTAGTAGTCACCTTTCAAATAGCATGGCTTTCTCCGTTCTTTGACTGATGAAATTGCCAACAGCAATCATGAATGATTGAAATATGATAGGAAAGGAGACTGATGATTAAAATGATGAGAGATTTTGTTGTAGTAGAATTATTCTACTTTCCAATAAGGGAAGATGCACTAAGAGAAGTAGAATAGAACTACAAAATCCTTGATTTAATAAAGTTCATTTTTCAATAGCAGCCTCCTTCATGTAGATCCTGTGCTACAAATATGGAGGGCTTCATTTTACCCTTGTGGTGGAGCTTTGTCCCTTATGGCACAGCCTTTTACTGGAATCTCTCTGCCCGTAACATTGCTTGTGACTGGAAGGTTTGCAGTAAGCACAAAGATTTCATCTACTGTTTTGCTGATGTTGTGTGGGTGTTTTGGCTCTTACGGAGGATAAATTTAGGTGTAACCAAGAAAATTTAAAGACTTCTCCTCGAACAGCTTGGTATCAGTGAAAATCAGCTTTCTAATTTACTGGAGGCACAGACTAAGTAAGAGTTATTGATGCATCCTACAAGTTGGAATATATGTTTTATGTATTCTTTTCATATAAACCTGTATCTTGCATCTGTAGCTTGCACTTTTTAGAATAACAGTTGTCCATTCATGAACATAGTATTCTGCTAGTTAATATGGACAATGTTTTTTTGCCATGTATCAGTAGTCTTGCTGACTTTGTTCCAGATTGTTCCTATTCTAGACCTGTAACCTGAAGTTTCAACTTCCATTACTTTAGTTTTCATACTTGTTGCATCTGATGTATAGCCATATCTTAGTTTTTTTCTCTTCTATATTCTCTTCTCAGAACATTCCAAAGGCATCATTAGGCAATCATCCATAACGTATTATATCTTTCTACTGTTACACATTACCTTTGTCAAGACCAGTATAATGGTTTAGACATTGTTGGAGGGAAATTTCCTTTAAGACTGTTTGGTAGTTAAAGAAAATTCCTTGTTTGGTTGGTTTTGTTCCAATTATTACTTAATTCTATGTACCATATCTGTGAAAATTGTTTTTGTTTTTGTTCCAATTATTATTCAGCTCTACGTACCATATCTATTTGGACAAAATATCTGCTAAAAATGGTGCATTATGGCAAAAAAATCTAATGACTTTTTCTAATTCTGGCTTTCACACAAATGGAGAAACTCCATTACACATAATGAAGGCTAAAATATAGGAACAGTCTAATAGCACATTAGACCAGAAGGCTTCAGATCTGTTCATTCAGAGAAGGGTAGAACTGGTTGTTCATTTGTTCTCTATAATATACATTTTTGACTGAATGCTTGTGCTCTTTAAAGACCCAAAGCTTAAATGACTAAATATGTTCCAAGTAAAATGTGGGGAACTTTGTAATCATTTTGTTATTTTATTATTTTTTTTAACTCAATTTAGTTTAGTAACATGAAATATCAGTTATTCCCTAAGGTATTGTGTATTTGTAGATCATAAACTTTTAGCTTAAATTAAACATCACAGCTGGTTGCCTTAATTTAATGCAGTATAGCACAAATGTTTCAACAGCTTGACTAAAATGAACCATACTGCAAATTCAAAGGAAGAGCGAAGGTCAGTGCACATGGTGCCTAGTGGTTTGCAAATTTTCTTTATTTGATATATTAAATATATTCTGTGGTACTTTGTTTAGTGGAATGGAATTTGACAGAATAGAACAGATTAGCAAAAGATGTTGAATCAGTTTGGTTTAAAAATAATCTGGTATAATAAGGAAGTCCAAAACAACATAGCTGTCTTGAATTTTCAGAAAGAAATTAAATACTGAATATCTTCTGGATAACCAGATCTTTTGGATTCTTTCATATACATATATAAAATGAATTTCATGTAATTTATAATCTGTATCTGTAGTCAGTTTATCCTATTAAATATTTTTTTTCTTAAGAACATTTTATTCAGTATGGCTATCTCATCCACATATAGGGGATTTCTTAGTCAAACAAGAGAAACGTAGAGATATCTAGTCTGTAGCTGTATTTCAAGTTGACTGAGAAAGTGCATCTTTTCTATTCAAGAAGATCTGCAACTCAAATAGGTTGTTGCTGATTCCTATCTATTCAGTATAAGTAGAGTGTTCAAAATTCTTAATTATGTAATAGAAAACTTTGAACTCGAATTTGGAGTTCTCTGTGTGGTGGTTTTACTCAGGTGGGCAGCCAAGCTCCACCTCAGCCACTCTCTCACTCCCCCTCCTCAAAGGGAAAGGGGGAGGAAATACAATGCAAAGGGCTCAAGGTTGAGATAAGGATGGGGAGACTGCTCAACAGTTATCGTGACGGGCAAAACAGACTCAGATAGGGAGATAAAAAAAACAACAACAACAAAAAATTATTGCCTATTACTAACAGGCCTGAGAAGTGAGAAATAAAGGAAAGAAACCAAAAACACCTTCCCCTCATCCACCCTCTTCCACCTCCTCCCACCAAGCGGTGCAGGGGAAAAGGGGAATGGGGGTTGCGGTCAGTCTATAGCACTTCTCGGTCACTCTCTTTCCCTGCTCCATGTGGGGTCCCTCCCACGGGATGCCGTCCTTCCCGAACTTATCCTACATGGTCTTCCCACAGGCAGCAGCTCTTCAAGAACTGCTCCAGATATGGCTCTGTACCACAGGGTCCATCCATCAGGAGCAATCTGCTCTAACCTGGGTCCCCCACAGGCAGCAGCTCATGCCAGGTCACCTGCTCCTGCGTGGGCTCCTCTCCACGGGCTGCAGCTCTGGCCCAGAGTCTGGTCTGGCAGGGGTCCTCCACAGGCTGCAGCCTCCTGCAGGGCAGGTCCACCTGCTCCACCAGGGGCTCCTCCATGGGCTGCAGCATGGAAACCTGCTCCACGGTGATACTCCATGGGCTGCAGGGGGACAACCTGCTTCACCATGGTCCTCACCACAGGCCGCAGTGGAACTTCTGCTCTGGCACCTGGAGCACCTCCTGCCCTCCTTCTTCACTGACCTTGGTGTCTGCAAGGCTGTTTCTCACTCCTCTCTCTCTCCCAGCTGCTGTAGTGCAGCATTTTTTTTCCCCTTTCTTAAATCTACTCTCACAGAGTGCAAACAGCATCTCTTTTTGGCCCAGCTCTGGCCGCTGGTGGGGCCCTTATCTAATGTGGGGCAACTTCTGGATTCTTCTCACAGAAGCCACCTCTATGGCCCCCTGCTACCAAAACCTTGCCACGTAAACCAACTACACTCTGTAGGTTGTTGTTGTTGATTTTGGTTTGGTTTGGTTTGTGTTTTTTTATTTCCATATGCACCCAAAATCCACATAGCTGGTTATTTGTCTGCAACTGTACTTTGTATTCATATCTCTATACAGAGCTGAAAAACATGGCCCTCACTTGCTCACTCCCTTGAGCAGTAGGTAATTCTAATGTCTATGTGCTTCAGGAGTTTGATCTGATTTATACCTATCAGAATGAGAAGGAATAAGCTTTATGGAGTCTTTAGATTGAAGAAAAACTTGCAGAAATCTATTGGTTCAGTTTGCTTGCTTATATTGTTTTGTTTTTTTTTCTTCTGTTTTGTTTAATTACTACATTGCTTGTCTGAGACAAAAATGGGTGCTGGCATTCGTGTTGCAGATTTTCTGTTTCTTGTAGATGTGTATTCATTCAGATTTTTTAAAATCTTCACCAAACCTCAAGATTTTAATCATGCCTTTTTTATCATATGGTCTTCTGATCAAAGTTGCCAGTGGTCTTGGATCTGTAGTACCTCTACTGATCTATGCAAATATCACGGTTCATAGAGCAGCTCTTTATTACAAAGCATCGTCCATAGAAATACTGTTGCTAATAGCCTTTCTGCTGTTAGCAGGTAGTGATATTGGTAGAATATCCTTATATGTTCAGTTATTAAGCAATGGCTATATATGCTCCTTTACCATCTTCCGTGGTTCCTTGAATTTCCAGATACTTATTTTAGTCATTCATTTTAGTTTTTATTCCTGTAACATTAAAACTGCATTTTGCTTTGTTAATTCTATACTTGATTTCTGTTTGCCTATTTCTTTGTCCTTGAAAAACTAAGTGTGGTTTCTGTTTTTCCCCAAATATACGCAATTCTATAAAGATCTTAAGAAACATTAAAATTAAAACATTAATTAAACATTAAAATGTGATTAGATTATTAACAGTGGGTACTTACGCATAGCAGCAATAATTATTGAGAGACTAAGGCCCTCTGATTATAAAATAAGGCCTTTCTTATTGCAAATACATGCAAATTTGTCCTTTCACATTAATATTGATGTGGAGTTAGGAACATGATTCTTGAAATACTTTGTCACCTGTGTGAAAATAAGTGTTGCTTTTTCTGTGTTTCGCCTGAAAATCCAATGATGTTGTAGTGATTTCATTTGATAACTTCTGGATTCACATTGTGATACCCAAGATGAAATACGGTGCTAATTCAGTGTTGGATGTATCATAAGATTGGCTTCAACCTTTGTAGATTCAAGACTTTCTGCTGTAATAGGAATTAATAATCTAAGGCAGTACTGCATTAAAACATTTTCTTTCTACCATTTTAATTATGGAGAACTTAATTGAAAGTTACTGTGTTAATAAGAAATAAAAGGTATGTTCATTAACTTAAGTAATTACTTGATTGACTTCAGTCCATAAAAGAAAAGTTATGTATCTGTAATAATATCTGCTAAATATTTACCTAAATAAAAATAAACAGGCTGTTATGTTCACTGGAATTAGTTTTTTTCACAAAGCACCTGTTCTCAAATCTCCATGATACAACTTTCATAATATTTTCAAAAATATCCTTCACTTCCTACAACTAAATTTCTCATATTCATGTTTGTTTTTTTGAATGCCTCTACGTCTGTGCTAATGCAAGTTTTCATTTAATTTAATTTTACTAGACAAGTTGACAGCAACAATTGTTGCTCATTGGCTTTTGAAAACTTAATTCAGTTGGTGACAGTATGTTTCTGCTGCAAATATGTCAATGTTATTTTAATCTGATGCTATAGAAAGTAAAGTACTTAACTCGCATTTCTCCTCTGTTTTGGTTTAAAGGCGTGAATTTATCATAGAGCCAAGTTTTGGAGACTCAGTGTTAGCTTTTTTATTTTTTTATTTTTTCTTATTAGGGTTAGGCTTCTAGTTTCTTACCTGGAAAACTGTACGAGTCTTCAAATACAATCAAAATTTGGTTTTCTCACAGAAGTTAATACAAATCACTGGGTACTTGCAGCATTTGAAAAATGGGTTGTTTACGGGCTTAGTAACTTATCTCCAGAACTGCATTCTATTAAAAATAAATCAATAAATACATTTGTAAGAACGTATCGTCTACTCAATGAAATGTTTTAAAAAATTTGGTGCAGCCATGGATACTTCGGAAAAAAATAGTGCCAGGCATCCCATTCAAGAAAATAGTTTAGCTGACAGTACTTCATAAGAAATTATTTTTAATTCTTTAAAAATCCGTCTCTTAGTCTGCGCATAAGAAATTTCTGTTAGCCATAGGGAAGTATGATTGAGAACAGCCTTGATTCAGCGATAGAAAATGCAGTCAGCAAAAAAAAAAAAGTTTGTATTTAAAAGATTGACACCATTATGGGATGAAGTTCAGCAAAACCAAGTGCCAGGTCCTGCAGTTTGATCACAGCAACCTCATGCAGCACTACAGGCTTGGGGCAGCGTGGCTGGAAAGCTTTGCAGAGGAAGAGGATCTGGGGGTGTTGGTCGATGCTCACCTGAACAAGAGCCAGCAGTGTGCCCAGGTGGCCAAGAAGGCCAACAGCATCCTGGCCTGTGTCAGGAATAGTGTAGCCAGCAGGACCAGTGAGGTGATCTGTACTCTGCTCTGGTGAGGCTGCACCTCGAGTACTGTGTTCAGCTTTGGGCCCCTCACTACAAGAAGGACATCGAGGCCCTGGAGCGTGTCCAGAGAAGGGCTGCGAAGCTGGTGAAGGGCCTGGGGCACAAGTCCTGTGAGGAGCAGGAGTCTGGAGAAGAGGAGGCTCAGGGGAGACTTCATTGCTCTCTACAGCTACCTGAAAGGAAGTTGTGGGGAGCTGGGGTCAGCCTCTTCTCACAGATAACTAGTGATAGGACAAGAGGGAACGGCCTAAAGTTGTGCCAGAGGAGGTTCAGGTTGGAAATGAGGAGAAATTTCTTCTCAGAAGGAGTGGTTAGGCTTTGGAATAGGTTGCCCAGGGAGGTGGTGGAGTCACCGTCCCTGGGGGTGTTTAAGGAAAGGGTAGATGTGGTGCTTAGGGACATGGTTTAGTGCGCAATATTGGTGGAAGATGGACAGTTGGACTAGATGATCTTGGAGGTCTTTTCCAACCTTAATGATTCTGTGATTCTATATTATGCAGTCTTTGAATTGAACTGCAAGTTAATCGACCAGATAGATGAATTTCAATTTTAAATCATCACTTTACAGTGAAGACTACTGTGTTGTTTGAGAAGCTCTATCCCAAGGATATATAAAAGTTAGGGTATGAGTGGCTGGACAGAATCTTAGCAGAAAGGAATCTGGGGATGCTGGTTGACCATAGGCTCTAAAAGAGTCAGCCGTGTGCCTCGGCAGACAAAAGAGCAAACCGTATTTTGGGATATGTTAAACACAGCATAGCCAGGTGGTCAAAAGAGGTGTTTCTTCCTTTGTATTTAGCACTGGTGCGGCCTTACCTTGAATACTGTGTGCAGTTCTGGGCTCCACAATATAAAAAGAATGCTAAGGTATTTGAAAGCATCTAGAGGAAGGCAACAAAGCCAGTAAATTAGCTGGAAGACAAGTCTTATGAGGAGAGGGTGAGGACACTTGGGTTGTCTAGTCTGGAAAAGAGAAGGCTAAGAATTGATCTTATTGCTTGCCACAGCTTTCTGAGAAGGGGAAGCAGAGAGGGATGTGCCAGTCTCTTGCTGGTAACAGATGACAAGATGTGCAGAAACGGCACAAAGCTGCGCAGAGGGTGTTCAGACTGGACATTAGGAAAAATTTCTTTACCGTGAGGGTAGTCAAACACTGGATCAAGCTTCCTAGCAAGATGGTTAACATCCCAAGCTTGTCAGTTTTTGAGAGACATTTGAATAATGCCCTCAATAATATGCTTTAACTTTTGGTTAGCCCTGAAGCGGTCAGGCACTTGGACTTGATGATCTTTGTAGGTCCCTTCCAGTTGAACTACTCTATTCTGTTCTATTCTACAAAAAAAATTCTGAAAGCAAGGATATCCTATTACCACTTAGTTTTGCCGCTGGGCAAAGCAAGCTGTTACCATTGAGAAGCGAATATTCAGATCTCTTCTTTTTAGGGGATAGAATTAGAGAGAAATACCTAAATCATAATATTGTTTATGTGACTAAATTATGGAAATATAATTTCAAAATCTTGAAGGAAAATGTAGGCTGCAAAATAAATCACTCCTGTTGAAATTACTGTAGTAATTACTTAATTTCTGCTTGTATTCCTGCTGGCAGTGATAGTGTTTCCAGTGACATGAACCTCCTTCCCGCATCCTCCCTCCCCACCCCAGTCCTCAAAAGAGGGAGGAATTAATCTTCTGATGAGATTTTATTGCTTTTAATTTAGCCATTGTTTGTGCACGATTCAGATTTTGTTTCCTTTTTTCAGTCAGACACAAAATGTATTTCTTCCTGAGCTAAATGTGGTGATACGTTCTTGGAATAGCTTGTCTACCCCTTAGAAATTTCCACCTTCCTACCAGAAGTCACTGCTGAAAGGATGGAGACCTTAGAAATAAAGAAAAAAAAGTGTATTTTATATGGATTAATTTTTGATAACACTTTAAGCATTTTTTAAAAAAAAAGTTCCAGAACAAAATATCTGGTAAGAAATATGCTACTGAGAAGCTATTACCAAGGGAAAGCACAACTCAGAGAGACAATTATTTATAAGATAGTGTTCAGTTAAAAAGCAAACTAGATTTAAAAACAGTGATCTCTATCTATAATAATGGAAAAATTCTATCACATACAAAATTAGTCTTCCGACAACTTTGTATAATATGAATGAACTGTATTTTATTATTTCTTCTTTGGGACCTGATTTACTGTGACATTGCGTGTGAACTATTGGCTGGCTGTGCATGATTTTCCACGTCCCAGAGTATTTTTAAGGCATATGTTTCTGCTACCACATCGGTATGAAAGAGTTTCATAGTACTTTACGAAGTCTAGACAACCAATTTTGTGGAATTATGAATTGCATAAGTAATATTATTTGTTCAAACAGACAGGGAGATGTTAATGTTTTTCTATGGATTTTCTACAGATATTTATTATTTAATATGAAGTATTATGAAGTATTATAATGAAGTATAATGAAGTATTCCATTGACTGTGCTTATGACTAAAATGCAGTGAAATTTCTGTTCATTGTTCACATCTGTAAAATAAGTCTAAAAGGGTGATTTTGAAGCATCCTTTCTAGACAAGGAATGAAGTGATAAGTTGGATATGCAAACCTAGCAGATTGGAATGTACACTTGGGGAAATCAGAATTATTGTTCTTTGAAAAGTAGCATCCTGATACTACACTCAGTAACTGTAGGGAACAGAGGTTCAGAGATGGATTAAGTAACCATCTGTGTAAAGCAGTCAGTTGAAACCGAAGAGCAGACAGAACAGAGGGGAGTATATAAACTATGTGACCTGTACTGCAAGGCAATTTGGTAAGAATCATTGGTATAGAACACTGAATTTCTGGTGACTTCCTTTTTGATCTGCAAAATGAATGAAAATACAAGAGGAAAGGGTGCATGAGAGAAGTGCGGTACAGCATGACTCTCCTTCTCCCTTTTGACCTTGAATCTCTTATTATGTCCAATTTAAAGATTCCCCTGGAAAGAGAGAATCAAGTCATGAAATGTGATTCAGAACTTTTTTTTTTTTTTTAAACTGATATCTTATTACTAAAATTGTGTGTTAAATTACATACAAAATCCTTGGGCTTTTTGTAGAGTGAAAAGAGATACTTATGTTATACCAGATATAACTTACGTAGTTGAGACTGTTGTGATATTGACTGTTGCATTCACATATGCTTCTTCTGTCTCTTTGGACCCTGCAACTAAATTTTCCAAATTTCCTGCATCTACCAGTAAAAGCACAGTGCAGCAATACATTTTTGTCCTACTTATACACTCAAAATTTCACTCCACTTGTCCAGGAGCACTTGAACTGCAGAGTGCATCTCTTGCTGGCTCACCTTAGCTGAGTAATTAGTGACCAAAAATTAAAATAATAATAATTTTAAAAAAGCATCATGTGAGAAGGCTGCAAAACTTACAAAGGTAGTCATCTTGCAGAGCACAGCAATGCGTGTGCAACTGTATTCTCTAACAATGCCTTTGTAGTTAAAACTGATTTGGACTGGAATTTCAGGAATGTTTTTCTCTTTAAGTGGGATTATACCAAGAGCAACAGGAAGGAAGTAGCCCACCATCAGAGGGAGGAACTTTTTCACATATGTAAACATATACATATATAAATATGTATATATAATTAGTGATTTTTTCTTAAGGAATTAGTTCTTTCCTATTCTTTTCCGGTTCTGTTTGAACTGCTTTGCTGAGTTCAGAGGTGTTCTGGGGGCATAAGAAAGTAGGGTGAAGACTGATAGAATGTAGTAGAGGCTATCCTGCTCTGCTGTGAATGTGACTGGGGAGTTCTGTATTCTTGGTGATTTTGTGGAGTCCTGGGTACAGAAAAAGATCTAGTTGCAGCTGGGTTGTTGGTTGCAGTGTAGCTGCCTGGAGTTCTGCCAGATGGAAGAGCTCTGTGTTCACCATGACTTGGTTGGTTGGAAGTGGCTGGAAGATCAAGCAGAAACTGAGGGGCATCACCTCACCCTCTGGAGGACTGCTGGTCTTGACTTAAAAATCCAGATGTACTTTTAGGATATGATATAAAGCAAATGTATACAGTCAACAAGCTGTTCTGTGATCGAGAAAACAGGTGCTCCATCGCTTTGGGAAAAACATGGTAAAGAGAATTACCAAGATTCTATGTGTATCTTGTATGCCTGTATTCCCATGTGTCAGGATGTTCTAAGGCCATAGAAGTTTCAGTTCAGAGATAATTTTTGTAGTGAATTGAGTTCCATTTTTGTTCTTCCTGTGATATCTTTACTACTTCAGTAAGAACCCTGAAGAGGTTACCCAGCCTGGCACTTTGGCAGCCAGTTTGTTGTGACTGACTCTGAAGCTGAAACTCCTGTAATGAGGAGGGACCTTGGATTTAAGTCCTATATATTAGAAGCTGAAGTTTAAAGGGAAAAGCAAAGTATCTCGCTAACAGAGAAAAATGAAAGTTCTTAGTCATTTTATAGCAGGAAAAGAAAGGTTCACAGAAAGGTACAAATAAGGAAAGAATAGGTATACATAGCAGCAGTATGGTGTAGAGACACAGGTTGTTACTCTACCTGAAGGTCTCACAACTAAACTCTAAAATACTTTTGCCATTAGCTTTTGAATGAACTTCAGAGGCTCTTGTGGGCTCATCTTTCTTCAACATTAATAAGACACTTGTTTCTTTAGCATGTTGTATAACTTCAATTATCTTCTTTGAAATTTTAAAAATTGATTGAGAGCTGACATATGGAACCCAATTGAGGGTAAAGTGTTACAGGTTAAAAGAAGTTGGTAGGTTTTTTTTGTTTGTTTGTTTGTTTGTTTCATTTTTTAAAGTGTTTCTTGTGTCTTAAAAATTCTAACCAGTGCTTAGTCCCTGGACAATGCTGTACAGCTACTAAATATTTGTAACTAAAGGTCAAACCATCCAATGAGCTAACTGATAATGTGTTTTTTTTTTTTGTGGAGGCATTTTAAAATATGACATCATTGTGCCTTGGTAACATCAGCCATGGACTGTAACATTGACTTAGTACCTTTCTTGTACACTCTCCGTTAATTTTGGTTACTGAAGTATACTTCCCCTCTACACCCTGTCACTTAATCATATAAATCATAGAATCATACAGGTTGGAAAAGACGTATAAGATTATATTACCGTTCTCTGCCACATTAGTCTTTGTTGATTTTTTTTTTTTTAATATACCTTTAAGTATTTCTGATTTAAACTCTGGATCTTGGATCTTTAAAGAACAGTCAGGTTTGGATTTACACGTGAAAAATGTACACGAGGCTTATTTTTCAAAGTGGTTACCACTATGTAGACTTTTAGTATAATACCCAGTTTGAAAATACGTACTATTGTTAGACCACATGGGCAAATGTTACTGTAATGTGTAATCACAGAGAACAGTATTTTGTTTGAGCTTGCTTTAATTAGTTATAAAGTTCTCCCTAGGATGTGCCATTTAGTAGCTTTTGCTCATTTTTATTTTATTCTTAGCTCCTAGTACTACAAGCTTCACTGAAGAAAGGAGGAAAAATCTACACAAAGTATCTTTTCTTTATTAAGAAATGAGAAGTAACTGGAGCAAAAGTAAAGGCAACCAGTTTTCTTGTTGGTTGAAAACTGTATGAGCTATGCACTTGGGAGGTTGATACTGCTGTTCTGCAAAGTGGAGTGGGCTTGTTTTAGTCTTTAGGATATGAAGCTAGAAAAGCTGTGCTGGTGCATTGCAAGCCCTTCAGCTGTGTGTCTTCAGTGGTGGCCACAAGCAGCTGCTTAGGGAAAAGCTGGCACCGTGAAAGCATGTGATATTGTCCTCAATGATCTCTCCAGTCTATTACTTTGCAGCTCAAGGGATGTCCCGAACTTCTTGTTGCCTGATTATTCGATAACCCTCGAAAGATCTCTACTGCTCGTTTGTCCAATCCCCCCTCAAACTTGTGAAATTTTGGGGTGTTTGTAGCTTTATGCCTTCATTTTCTACTTCAGCCATTCATTGCATCTTTTGGTGTGCCAACAGTTTGAAATCACTTGTCTACAGTTAAAGATCAGACGAAGTCCCTGGTCTTTGACCAGCAGATAGAATTCAAACCTCCTCTTCTGCATCTTCACAAGATACAATAGCATTTGCCATCTGTTGAGAAATGAGGCATCTTCCTAGGAAATGCTAACTTGTCTAAAGGCAGTGTTTGCAAACAAACCCTTTTCTTGATAGTAGGCATGCATTATGACCTAAGACAGCAGTGGGGCAAGACTGAAGTACACTAAAAAATTTTAACAAAACAGTTTTATCAACAATCGTGTATCCACAAGGTGATTATGAGCCAATAAAGAGGTTTATTTGGCACAATGAATTTATATTATGGTATAAACTGACTATTACTGTTTTTCAAGTGCCATAGGTTTCCCTTCATCTCTTTTTCACTTCTCATTTTCTGAGGCAAAATTAGAATTTATTTTGCTTTTGCCTGAAAAGCTCTATAAAATAGTATCAGGGTGTCTCTTCAGAATTGTGTAATGGAATTGTTGTGCTTTTATGAATAGATCATAATTTGAGTTGTTATATCTCCTCTTTGAGCAGTTTTATGTTGCAGCTGCTTATGGTCATGATTTTAAGTTGTCTTTGTGGTCCCATTACAGCAGTAATCTGGGGACCATTGCAACGTGTCTTGCTGATGATATATATCAGTATGAAATGGAGTTCTAGTCACTGTTTCCTTAAGTTACATTTTTAAAAGGAAGAAAAAATGAGAAATCTAGTTTCAATGCTCTTTCCTCAAGATCTTATAATACTTACAAAATAGTAAGGAAAAAATGTTTCAGATTCTTGGTGCTATTGCTTCTTTGTGCATGTTCATCATAACAAAAACTAGATTGTAATGGCTGCTTTCTATGTACAGTATAAGAATTCTTAGTATCTTTTGTAGAGGCTTGGAAAAGAAAAAAATTATGGTTATGAACCATAAATGGTTATGAAAATATTTTGCTATGCCTTTCATTACTTTCATCAACTGAAGTCAAAACTTCAGTGCTATAAATGCACAGCTTGGTTCCAGTATGACAATAATTTGCTGTAGAATTCATAAGTCTTAAAATTTCATGAAGTCAAACTCCAATCACTGGTAAAGTTTCTGAATGAATGTGTTGGGTCTGTCTGGGATGGAGTCACCTTTCCCTGCAGCAGCCCACACAGTGCTGTGCTCTGCACTCATAGCTGGAACAGCACTGGTATCACTCCAGTGTCGTGTCTATTGCTGCATAGTGCTGGCACAGCATCAGGACTCCCTCCAAGCCCCCAAGAGCCAGTCGGCTGGGGGTGGGCAAGTGATGGGGAAGGGGCATCACCAGGGCAGCTGGCCTAAACCAACCTAAGGGATATTCCATAACACCTGATGTCACACTCAGCAATAAAAAAGGGGGGGCTCCTGTGGGAGAGGGGCTGTCCTCCTGAACAACCGCTATGCGTTTTGAGGCCTTGCTTCCCAGGACGTGGCCGAACATCGCTCGTTGATGGGAAATAGAGAATAACTTTTTTTTCCTTTCTCTCTGTGCTTCTGCACAGCCTTTTTTTTTTTTTTTTGTTTCGTTTTCTCCCCATTCCCTTTCCCTTTAATTAAATCATTCTCATCTCAAACCTCGAGCTCTTTGTGTTGTATTTTCTCCCCCTTCCTCTTTGAGGAGGGGGGAGTGAGAGAGTGGTTGTGGTGGAGCTCGGCTGCTCACTCCAGTAAAACCACCACAATGAATTAAAGAAACGTTTGGGAAAAAAAGCAGACTTGATACGCTTCTCTTCCATCTTGTTCAGTAGTATTGCTATGTCAAAGTCTGACAAGTATTATTGAAAATACACAGGCTGCTTTGGAATGTTTTTGTATTGTAAAAGTGAAAACTGAAATCTTGTTGCCTGATCAAAACTGTTCTGCTTTGGCAGAGTAGCACAAAGCTGCTGAGCATTATTCTTGGGCCTTGGATAGATGTGGAAAAAAAGTATTTGGAATAATGGGATAATGCATATTAAAGTATGTTGGTTTTGTCTGGTCAATTTAAATATAATTTACTTTGCATTTAATTTTCCGTATCTCATTTGAGGTGAACAGTTGAGAGTGTTGGGCATTAGTGATGAACCTAAATTCACAATAAAAAGTGTCTATCTTAATAACATTCCAGTGTCAATTGCTGGCAAAATCCATGCTGTGGCTTCCCCTGACAGCAGGTTCACATAGAGTGAAAGTATCTTTTGGTACTTGCTTATGCAAATAATTGACTAGAAAAAAAAAAAAAGACTTTGCAGTGCATCTGAGAGTCTGGGTTTAGTGACTAAGGCTTTTTCAGTAGCAATACCTCTAGCTCAACAACTGTGTCTTCTGGCTGCCCATCTGGATGACCTTGCAGAAAGCCTGATTCTCATGATGAAGCCCCTTGCTGACTTTAGGTCCTTCACGTCTGTCCAGTAATTAAACTTAGAGAAAGTTTATTTCTTTAGCACCTCTGTTGCTTAGACAAGTTGGTATTGATCATTGTAATCAGAAAATTCTATTGAGGATGGCAGGCAGTGTGATCACTTCCAGTGCACACGTAATGGTCTGCATATGAGTGCAGGACAAAATCATGTCACATAGCAGAGGTAAAGCTAAGATCTGTGCAAACCAAGTTCTGTGCAAACTATTTGCTGAGATGTACAAATAAAACATTGAGTAATTGATATAGTGGCACAGAGGGAACAACTCCAAAACAGGCAGCTGTGGGTTGTTTTCGGTATTGCTGGATATATTTCTGGTGATATACAGGTCATACGTTTTTCATATCAATAAATAAAACTGAGGTCTTATTTATTGGAAATATTGGTATATGTTTTTCTTGATTTCCATGGTGACAGTAATTTATTTTTTTTTCTGTTCAGTTGACCAACAGTGGTCAAAATCTGCCCTGTGCAAAAGTCAGTGGAACTAATTGAAAATGATGCTTTGATATGTTTATAGTATACACTGTTAATGCTGCAGTCTTGAATTTCTTTACTTAGGACAGCAATCTGTAAAATTACTGTAAACACTTAGCTGTGTGAGGTTTAATTAATGCCAGAAGCCTTCGATATACATTAGATGCAATTTGTAATGTGCTGAGTTACTGATTTCTGCACTCTGACTAATGCACGTGCCATTAAATCTATGTGCTAAGTGACTGGCACTAACATCAATCACATCACACCGATATCCCAAGGGAAACAGGAAACACCAGAAATGTTTGATGAGCAACGTAATGAAATATCTCCACTTAGAGGTCTAAAGGACAAAGTGCATAACATTATTTAACATTGTAAGGAAGAAAAACATAAAGAAAAGTAAATGAGTGCTTTGATAATTAAAAAGTTAATAAAATAACTTCCCTAAGTAGTACTTCATATTAAATGTGTTGCACTTATTGCTACAGAATTTTCATACTGATGGTATTTTCTATTGTCCTTGTTTAACCACTGAGTTTTCTTTCAATGCCTGCCCCTGGTAACTAAAAAAAACATGAACAGGCTCTGAAATTCTATTCTTGTACCCATGCAGAACTTATCTTTAAGTTTATATCTTTATGTAAGGTTTAGGATACTATTTTGCTAACATGCAAATTTCTAAAAATCTTGAACACCAATTTGCTTGCCTTACAAGCAATGTAATTATTGTTGGCCCGTTTTTAATATTTTCCACTTTACATGCTTCTGTTTCATTTTCAGCTAGTAAACTTAGGACAAGTGTACCTTAAATGAGGTAAAACCATATTAGACTTGATGATCAAGTGCTTTACAACTGATACAATGAATGGCTGTGTGAAAGAACAGTAACCAATTTCACATCTTCAGTGATGGTTATTTAACTATATGCAGTTAAGTAAGTGAGATCTGTAATATCACTGCCCTGTGATGCCCATTTAGAAATATGTTGAAATATTATCACTCAAACGTCTGCAAGTTTGATCATTGAAACTGAATGTGATTTCAGGCTTTGCTCTAACCTTGCATGTAATGTTACTGAATACTGTTCACTGTCATGGACTTTTAGAAGATAAATGAACATAAAATTCATATCTAATACAAATGTTTTGAAGCTTTATGGGATCAAGAAGACTGATTTTGTGCATGGGATATAAGACTTGGAGCATGGAGCTATAAATCACTCCATAACTCTGCAGGTGGTTTTACACGTGACCTTGAAAACCTATTGACCTTGAAAACCTATTTTTCTTTAAATATGTGTAGGAAGATCAAATCAATAGCGCTAGATGGATGCTTAATATTTGTTTTGGTTTAGTGCTCTAAGGCTTAATGTCCCTGTATCATGATTTTTGAATTATAAAACTTGAGATAATGTTGTCTCCTTAGCTTGTTTGTTGGGTGTGTTTTGGGACAAAACTGTTTGTCTCAGTAGTACTAGTGGTGGTGTAGTTATGACAGTCTAAAGATATGGGCTGACAGAGAGCTCATTCTTTATTAGATGAGTTGGTATAGGACATGGGATATCTTCTCAGACATCTGGATGGAACTGTAAAACAAAATGAGACTAACAACGTTTATAAAAAAGTTCAAAACTTTAACTGCAGAGTTGATTTCTGCATGAATGACTGTACTTGATATATCCACCTTTTAGAGGTTTTTAACTGCATTACTGCTTGTTCTTTTTTTCCCTTCCAATAGTTTTCTCAGTTTTTGTTAAAGACTGGCATCACTTGTTGAGGCATCTTATTCATAGAATGTATAAATTTTTAATTATATTCAGTTATGCAAAGCATGCATGGACATGTCTGGGCCATATATGAATGTTTGATTTTTTTTTTCTCATTAATTTTAGAGATGTAATGACTAGAATAAGTTCTAATACTTCCAGGGCTGTGTGTGCATGAACTTAGCAGTACTGATTTCTTATGGGAAACGTAAGCAATAAGAAAATGAGTAATTGCTATACAACCTTACTGAATGAGAGAATAGTTGTTATACACAATAATTAGGTATCGCTTTAAAATATAAATTACAAATTATAATAACACCTAGAAATTGAGTCATTTACTTTATGATGATGCAACTGATAAAACAGGAAACAATTTATCAAGATACATTTTCTGTGTAAAAAAATAAAAAATAAAAAAATGATCCCCTGTTAAGAATGGCAATGCTTTTTTATTTTTTTTTAGCATAGCATAAACAAATAATCTGTCAGTATATGTAATGCTACATCTTAAAGCATCTTCAGAAGATGCTTTAAAAATATAAAGTTAAAAGCTCAGTGTTTGCAAAATACTTACCCTGAATTCTGTGGTAGTCTCATGTCCCTGCAAACATTTGCTTTTAATTTTGTAATATATATAGAAATGGTAAGGGTAATAATGTTTAGGATACAGTATGGTCCAGTCAAAGAAATGGGAGTTGGAAGATTCAGATTTTTACGTTCTATTTCTGTCCCTGGCATTCATCAGCTCAGTGGCATAATGTGTTCACGGTTTGTTTGTTTGTTTTTGATTGATTGTTTTCTGGTTTTGGTTAGATAGCCTGTGCTCTCAATGTGTGAAGTCCTGATTTTTTTGGTAAGGTTGTGCAGCACTCAGCAATACAAAGACGATTTTTCACTTGTAGAGCTTGGAGATGGAAAGTTTAAGAAAATACTTAGATTATGAGGGTTTCTAAACCTTTTAAAAAAAACAGCAGTAATAACCCTCTCCAGCTAGGATCTAGTAAACCTTAGCATTACTGTAAGACTAGCTAGCATTACTATAGTGAAGCCTATAATTCTATTAAGATTTGATATCTTCCTAAATGTCTTCATCTTTTAAAAATGTAGTTAACTTCGTAATAACTCTTTGAAGGTGCTCTCTTCATGAAATGTGTTCAGATTTTTTTTTTTTTTTGTCTCAGACTTTTCACTAATTATTAAAGTATGCTTGTCTTAGTGTTCCTTGATTCACACCTGGATACTATGTTTTGAAAGTTAAATGGACATCATATTTCATTCCAGAAAATGTACTTAACACATACATGGGACTTTGCATTTGTGTTTTACAAATAAAATAAAATAACCTAAAATAAAATAAAATTATGTTACAGTAACTGAAAAACTATTTTGGTTTGTGTAAGTGTCCTGTGTGAAAAATAATGTGTGTGAAAACTATGAAACATTCATTGAAATTCCATGTTGCTTTGGTAAAGACCATCTTTTTCATTGATTTGACAGAACTATAAGACGGCATGAAACCTCTATTTCTGCACGCTGGTATGCATTCCCACGAAGTTCTCCCTCATTTTTTTTCTCCTGGATGATGAGCTCGTGCCCTTGTGGATGATTGTACCCATCCACTGCTGTAACTCTAGAATAATGCCTCTATTTTTATTGTTTTTCAGCACCTTAGTTCGGTCGGTCTCTCCAAACGTTGTCTTTGTGTAGACTATTTGACCACACTTCCTCTAGACACTTTTTTTTGACTGTGCTTGAGAGATTGATGGGCTTCACAGAGCATTTTCAAGTGTGATGTGATTCATCTGTACCTCGGCTGATCACTAGAACAATGCTTTGTTTGTTATATTTTGTTCCAAACTTGAGACTCGAGCCCAAAGGGACTGAGTTTCTGTGGAAATAGCTATCATATAGTCAATTCTGTTGCTTATTGTAGTTTGTAAATTAAACAGAATAGATGTTGGAGAGCAGTTTTTTGTGCTGCTTGTTATCCCTTTGCTCTCACTGCCTTCCTGCTGCTGTTGATTAAGTTTAATCTCACAGCACATCAGAATTAAAAGACTGTGCATTTTGTAAGTCTTCTGAAGAAAGCTTTTGTCCCCAGATTCCCTGACAAACATAAGTTGTTATTCGCAGTGGGGTAAATGCCTGAAGCAATGGAGGCAATTGCATGTAAATTGTAAATCTGACTGCAATGCTGAAGCATTGGCTGTATGCTGAGGGTAAACGCAAATGAAGCATATTTGTCTTCATAAAGCAGTAAAATAATCTGTACAGGCTATAAGAGAAAGAGGTTGAGTCATCTGAGTATGAAGTGATTTGAATTCAAAATGGTTAATCATGGACTTTTATATATATATATATATATATTTAATCTGTGTAACAACAAAGGTGGAGCAGCTTTTAGAAAAAATATATTTGGTAAAATAAGTCATTTAGTATGTTACCAACTGGACAAAATAGCTTACTTATTGAGGAAAGCCACAGCTGTACGGATTAACAAACTTCTGATTCATCTAAAACAGATGGTATGGTAAATTGTGGTCTGTTCAAGGTAATTTTCATTTTGGAATTTGCAATTAAGCAAAACACCACAAGTGGTCACCATGCTTACACTGATATGGAATTGGATAAGAGAATTTTAACCCAGTCACAGTCAAAGCTATGAAAATTGTTTTAGCATTTTTCTGCTTGGAGGAGAAATGTTGTAAAAAGCTACTAATGTTTTGAGATGTATTAGCCTATACTGGCTCTCTAAATATAAATATTCTGCTAGTAACTCACTCTACTCTTTCTCAAGTACCTATCTTATAGTTGTGAAGGCTAAGCACATCTTTTACTCTGGAAGTTCCCATTCTAAACAATTGAAGTAGCCCCTAAATGCTGCTTTTCAATATCCCAGCTGACATTCCACTTTTGTTCATGTTTGGAATGCAAATTTGGCTGTGAAACTTCCACTGTTAGAAAAAAAAAAAAAAAAGTTTTGTTTCA
Organism: Cygnus olor; assembly: GCF_009769625.2. Lineage (NCBI taxonomy): Eukaryota > Metazoa > Chordata > Aves > Anseriformes > Anatidae > Cygnus > Cygnus olor. The sequence goes on along the minus strand of NC_049172.1, from coordinate 10,820,994 downwards.
CTATTCATTTAAGTTGAACAAATTTAAACCATCAATATTTACGTATTTACTCTCAATTAAGAGATATTGGCTAAACAACTTGGGGGAGGGGGAGAGGGTTCAGTGGTTCAAACAACACAGAATATTTGTCACTCCATGTAGATTTGTTGGGAATGTAGCTTTAAACCGGACCTGGGTAGTTTCTGTGGGTATGTAACATTTAAAGTACAGTTTGATGCAGATATTCCTCTGCTGTGGAATATTGACAAGAAAACATTAGCAATAAGAGTAGTTCCCCTAGTGTTTTACGCTACTTCACTTATATTGTAGCATGCAGGTTAAAATAGATAGATAGATAGATAGATAGATAGATAGACAGACAGACAGATAGATAAAAATCAAAGCCCAAACTGTAACAATAAAAAATGTAGTTCTTGTAGTGCCCAAGACAATTCTGGTATGTACAAACGTTAAAAAGATTTGACAGGCTTTGGTGTGTGCAGTTTTTACAGTTTCTTCCAAGGCATTGCTACTTCTAATGTCTATCATGTCATATTAGGAGGAAGTACTTGGTGAACTGATAGTTCAATTCACAATCATATTAGTAGAGAAGTGAGATAAGAGATGTCTGATGATACATGTTACTCATTGATCCTTTCAGTGTACGAGACTTCCCCAGGGTGCAAAACTTTTGCTGTTTATGCAGTTCCAGCTATTCACTTGGACTCCTGCAAGGACAGTATAGGCAGGGAGCTGCTTTGTTCGTGATTTTGTTGAAAGGAAGTTAAGTTTGTTGATTTATCCATGAATCCATTGCCCCCTATACTTCTTTGTATTAATTTTTATTTCTTTTTTTTCCCATTTTTAATTTTTCGTTACTTCATTTCTAAACACTGTTGGATTGTCAGCATCTGCAGAAAGTAGGAATTAGAAGATAGATAACTTGTATGAGTAACAAGATACAAGGCACTCTTCTTATTTCAAACCAGATCCTTGCAGTCTTAGCAGAGATTTCTTGGCACTTCATGTGACCTGTCAAATTGCTGGGTTTAGAAAGTGTGTTTGGTGGAGGTAGAAGAGGGATGTTGTTGAAAAACAGATAATTTTGAAAAACAGATTCCCAAACATAATTAAGCAGGTTTCCTGAAACTTCTTTCCTTCTGACGTACTATTTTATCTTAAGTGTCTGTCCTGTCATCATGAAGTAGAACATTTTTGTCAGCCAAAGGTTTTCATCTTATTGTGGCAAGCTATTATGCTTGGATAGCTGGGTGGTAGTAAGAAGTAAGGTAAGTGGTTAATTGAATACCTTGGCAGGGAAAGGGTGCCGGGCAGATGAAAGGTGGATTTTTGGTTTCCCGAGACAAGTGGTGCCCAGCAGGAGACTGGTTTTCATTATTGCCTTCTGGGGAGGGCGTGTGTCAGAAAAACTCTTGCTGGTCCTGTCTGCAGAACTTTTAATGTAGGTGCTGAGGTTTGTTTTGGGTAGGGTTTGTTTAGTTGTATTCTTTTCTATTTTTCTTCCAGTAGTGATAGCAGAGCAGGGTGATGAGTCCAAAAATTCTCAAGGTAGCTTTTGCTGACACGTTGTAAATCATACACATTTAGGGGATATATAAATCTTGAGAAACGCACTGGGTGACTTTGTTTTCCTTGTCTGTTTCTAATGCAAATGACAGTCTTTACCATCATTCTGACTGCAGTAGTCTCCTTTATTTGTTGTTTTTCTGGAACTAAACTTGTTTAGGTCAACACTTTCGCACCTTCACTTTGGCACCTTATTGCAATTCAAGGAATACTGCTGTTTTGTCTCTCTCTTTGCTTATATCCTTTTGTCTTCCTTCTTTTTTTTTTTTTTTCTTTTGCATAGAATGTTTTTACATGCTTGTGATCAGCTGATGCCTCTTATCTTCCTATTACAGCACTTCTCAGTAACTTACTGCAAACATAAAATAAGTATACAAGCACATACTCATGAGAGGGCATTTTTGTGATCAACCCTGATGGCGGTGTTGCGGAGTTGCTATGTGACTTCAAAATTGCCAACAGTTCTTGCCTATTTTAACTAATTAGGATGAACCCAGTGAATGAGAATTTTTTGTGCTGTTAGTCCTGTCACCAAACAAGTGTACTCTTAGTGCTACATATTTTAATAAGAAGGAAAGACAACATGCAGAATGGTTAAGGAAAGCTGTTTATTTATGCTCTATTTAAAAAATTCACCTACATGTAGTTTGTACAAACTATTAAGTCCCTTTGTGGTCTTTAGAGAGATGTCTTTCACTGGACCACTACGAAACGCAGTGCAGTGAAGTGTTTGGTCTGATTTTTACTCATTTATTTATTTAAAATTTTTTGAAGAGTTGAGATGCCAGAGATAGGACCATTTTGATGTTGTCTTCCTGCTGTTTACAAGCTTTGTGTGAAAATTCACTCAATTTAGTGGTGTGTATCTTGCCTTGAAATTAACAACATTTGATTTTAAAAATATATAGGTACTTTTGAAAAACAACAAAAATAGTAGCTGAAAATAGTAAGGTTTCTATATCTTTATTGAAGTAAAACCTGAGTTTCATTCAACTCAAGATTCATTTAACCTGAATTTCAATTTACATAAATTTAGTTTTACTATTATTACAGACACAACAGCATATGAAAACATATTTTTTGTAGATCTTGAGGAATTTGCATCTAAGATGAGTTAAGTATTTTTTATGGGTATAGCTGAAAAATAAAACTGATTTGGTAGATAAGAAAATATAAATCAGTGCACTAAAGGACTTTTAGCGTTCTGTGTTCATGAAACCTTACCCTCCTGTGTGCCTTTTCTTACCTTATTCTATGTATTTACAACTTTTCCATTGTATAATTTCCTTGAGAAAAAAAACTACAGTATATGTAAGGACTTAATGAGGATCAATATTTCTCATCAGGGATGAGTTTCAAATGAAGTCTCAAAATGCTTTTCTGTGAGGTGTAATTGTTTCAAAATGGCCAGATTTCTTTGCCTGAGTCTGTCACAGAATTTCCACGATACTTCAAAAAAATAATTGGGATGCAAAGGGAGAGGGCTGGGAGAAGCAGAAATCAGTACATAGCCAAGAAATGTTTAGGCATTTCTAGCCTGTTTTTATCGGGCAAGGTGGATGTTGTCCTGACATTATACTGTGGAGTTTGCATGTTACTTACTGTTTCTAAAACAAAAATAAATAGTGTTTTTGTCGTTGGAGTGGTGCTGATATTTCTAAGAGTTGTAACTGCTACCTTTCAAGGCTTGCATCTGCTTTGAATAAAGTATCGCACTTCCCATCCCACCGCAGTGGCATCATAGAATCATAGAATAGCTTGGGTTGGAAGGGACCTTAAAGATCATCTAACTCCAACCCCCCTGCCATAGGCAGGGATGCCACCCACTAGATCAGGCTAGCCAAGGCCCCATCCAGCCTGGCCTTGAGCACCTCCGTAGATGGGGCATCCACAGCTTCTCTGGGCAACCTGTTCCACTGCCTCACTAACCTTACAGTGAAGAATTTCCTCCTAATGTCTAATCTAAATCGATCCTCTTTTAGTTTAAGACCATTTCCCCTTGTCCTATCATTATCTACCCAAGTAAAGAGTCCTTCTCATTCCTTTTTGTAAGTCCCCTTTAAGTATTAAAAGGTGCAGTGAGGTCTCCCCAGAGCCTTCTCTTTTCCAGGATGAACATTGCCAGCTCTCTCAGCCTTTCTTCATAGGAGAGGTGCTCCAGCCCTCTGGTCATCTTTGTAGCCTTCCTCTGGACTCACTCTAACAGGTCCACATCTTTCTTGTGATGGGGGCCCCAAACCTGGATGCAGTACTCCAGGTGGGGTCTCACGAGGGCAGAGTAGACAGGGACAATCATCTCCCTTGACCTGCTGGTCACATCTCTTTTGATGCAGCCCAGGACACAGTTGCCTCCTGGGCTGCAAGCGCGCTGCTGACTCATGCTGAGCCTTTCATCCACCAGAACCGCCAAGTCTCTCTCCACAGGGTTGCTCTCAATGAGTTCTTCTCCCAGTCTGTACTCCTGTCTGGGATTACCCCAGCCCAGGTGCAGCACCTTGCACTTGGACTTGTTGAACCTCTTGCGGTTCACATGGGCCAATTCTCAAGCTTGTCTGGGTCCCTTTGAATGACATCTCTTCCTTCTCTTGTACCACTCAGCTTGGTGTCATCTGCAAACATGCTGAGGTTGTACTCAATCCCATTGCCTGTGTCATTGATGAAGATACTGAAAAGCACCGGTCCCAAGACACATGCCTCAGGGACACTGCTAGTCACTGACCTCCACCTGGACAAAAGGCCAGTAGAATCTGGATGTGACCATCGAGCCAATTCCTTATCCACTGGATGGTACACCCTTCAAATCCATATCTTTTCAATTTAGAGATTAGGAAGTCGTGTGGAACTGTGTCAAGCCTTACAGAAGTCCAAGTAGATGACATCGGTCGGTCTTCTCTTGTCAACTGATGCAGTCGGTCCATCATAGAAGGCCACCAGATTGGTCAGGCACGATTTGCCCTTGGTGAAGCCATGCTGGCTTTCCCAGATCACCTCCATGTCCTGCATGTGCCATTAACATTGCCTCCAAGAGGATTTGTTCCATGATCATTCCAGGCACAGAGGTGAGGCTCACTGATCTGTAGTTCCCCAGGTCTTCCTCTCTATGTTTTAAAAAAAATTGGAGTAATGTTTCCTTTTTTCCAGTCGCCGGGGACTTCACCTGACTGCAATAATTTTTCAAATATGATGAAGAGTGGCTTGGTGACTACCTCAGCCAATTCCCTCAGGACCCTGGGATGCGTGTCATGAGGGCCCATAGACTTGCAGTTGTAAAGTTGTGTCAGGAGGTCCTGAACTTACTCTTTGTTTGCAGTGGGAGGGACTCTGCTCCCCTGGCCACTGCCTGGAGGTTCGGGGACTAGGGAGGTGTGGGAAGCCTGACCACTAGTGAAGACCGAGGCAAAGAAGTTGTTAAGAACCTCTGCCTTCTCCACATCTGTTGTTACCAGTTCTCCATCTTCATTTGTCAGAGGTGATACATTCTCCTTAGTCTTTCTTTTGCAGCCAGTGTACCTTGAGAACCCCTTCTTGTTATTCTTTGCATCCCTTGACAAGTAGAGTTCTGTCAGTGCCTTCGCTTTCTCGATCCCATCCCTGTACATCCAGACGGCATTTCTGTACTATTCCCAGGGCACGTGGCCCTGTTTCCACTGTCTGTGCATTTCTTCTTTTGCCTAAGTTTGACGAGCAGGTCCTTGTTCAGCCATGCTGGTTTCCTACCTTCCCTGCTTGATTTATTACATATGGGAATAGAGAGCTCTTGTGCTCTAAGGAAAATATCCTTAAAAAGTTACCAGCTCTGATCAGATCCTCTGTCCCTAAGGACCATGTCCCATGGGATCTCATCCACTAATTCTCTGAATAGCTGGAAGTTGGCTCTTCTGAAGTTCAGGGTCCTGACTTTGCTCTTAGCTAGGCCCATACCCCTCAATATCACACGTTCAACCAGGGCATGGTCCCTGCAACCCGGACTTCCTCCAGTCTTAAACTCTTTAACAAGCTCTTCTACATTGGTGAGCACCAGGTCCAGTAACGCTTCTTCTCTGGTAGGTTTATCTAACACCTGGACGAGGAAGTTATTCTCAGTGGACTCCAGGAGTCTCCTGGATTGCTTACTGCCTGCCATGTGGCTTTCCCAGCAAACATCCAGGTGATTGAAATCTCCCAAGAGGATGAGAGCCTGTGAGTGAGAAGCTTCTTGTAGTTGGAGCAAGAAGGCCTCATCCACAGGCTCCCCCGATCAGGTGGCCTGTAGCAGACCCCAACCACAAGACATCCTTTGTTGGTCCAGTCCTTAATTTTTACCCGCAGGCTCTCAACTGACTCTTGGCTGTTTCTCAGGGGGAACTCTTCACAATCTATCAATTTCTTCTTCGTCCACATCCTTCCTGTGGATGCAGCTCTTCTGCAGAGTTGGACTTTCCTGTCTATTTAAGAGAAAGATAAATTGATGTAGGAAATAATAGTAAGGAAATAAACCTCACAGTCAGAATAGTATCACAGTAAAATTCATTTCTGAACAGCTGGCCGTGCATGAGTTTTGTACTTATTTGATAGCTGCAAGGCTCAGTGAGCAAAAAGATGACTCACCTGTGATATGTTATTTTGTTTTACAGGAAAAGGCTCAGTGTTTGCAGAAGGCTTTTGTTTCCCAAGCAGATAAATCCACGCAGACAGAACTTGTAGGCCATGATGTAAGTAGCTGTATTGAGCAGTCCTTTTTTCTTTTTCATCTTTATGGGTTTTCAAAGTTCTATCAACCTGTTTGCTTCTGCTGCTGTTGTGTCTGTGCATTGATTTAATGGGATTTACTGGAACATCATTCATCCTTTGCTCTTAAATGATTTTTAAATGACTTCTGCAACATGAGAAGGTAATTGCAGCTACCTGCCAGCATACCAATACCCTGTTAATTTTATGCTTTACAAACAGCACAGAATTAGCTTAAATGAATGCAGAGGATATGTATTAATGGATTGTAATTTTTTTTTCAGTGTCAACAGTCATTTACACACTTATTAACAAGTTAATTAGGTTATTATGTTTATAATCACCATATGCTATCCAAACAAAATTTGAATTTTGGAAGGTAATGGAATAGGTCTAATTATGACAAGTATTGTTAAAGTTATATTTCTTGAAGAGCATCACTCAAAATTTCTGCTGGAAAGTGAAATGATACTTTTTACCATCATGGAAGAACATAAGAACATAGTAGAAAACATTTTTGTCTGCTTTTTTTTTTTTTTAAATAAAAGATATCTTTTTTTTTTTTTGTGGGACATCAGTTGAATATATGTGAGAAAATTACTTGTTTATATGAGCCTTCTTAAATAATCTGTGATTAAAAATGCCAGAATGTTGTATATTTAGGACAGTTCTTTTGTTCTGTCATTTAAGCAGAATCTAACAGAGTACTTCTCACCAAAGACTGTTCTGCAAACTAAGGCTGTGTTTCTGCATTGATATATATCAACGTGCTGCTTCCAATTTATAAAAGAAACACTGGAATCAAAGCAGGTTTTGAAACCTTTCTTTCAGCATGTATTTTATCAGTGGAACATTAAAGTTTTTGTCTTCCAAGTCTTCAGGTAGTCTTGTGAAGATAAAAAAAGTAAAATTTTCACATTTTAATCAGAAAAGTTATTGAAGTCAAGTATGCTTTTCTTTTTTTTGTCTCTTTTTTTAAGTTGATTCAAACAAGAAGTATGACTTATTATTATTATTATTGTAAGTAAAATAGGTTGCACAAAAATATTTACCATATATGCCATTTACTAATAATTACTTTTTTTATGTATATTACTCTTAACACTTGTGGGCTTTTTGTTTTCTTTCTTCTAAGTATTTTTTCATTTAGGGCACGTGTCAGTATTTTACTTGATGTACCTACCTCCACTGATTTCTTGTGCATGGGTTGCAAAATATGAGCCTGTGTATTCTGCTGCATTCATGTATTCTGCTGTATTCATCTGTGAAATAGCAACAATGTCATCTGGGCATACTGAAACTGTGAGGTGTATCTACTGATGATGAAAATCCCATAATATTCACAAATACCTTTAAAACTGTTAATGGTACAATTCTGTACCTCTTTCTGCTGGGGCTAATTATCCTTAATAGCTACTTTACTAACAAGAGCTCAGATGTTAAGTAAAAGTCTTCGACTACAAATGACAGTGACCAATTTCTAGGATTTTTTTTTTTAACAGTTATGATTTATGCATTTGGTTGTTATCCCTACCCTGCCCTAAACCAAATATGTGGTATATGCTGCAGTGATTCATGCTGTTAACTGAGTTTTTCTTCTTTTTCCAGTCTTTTTTTTCCTATGGAGGGGGGGATTTTTGTGTTGGTAGAGGGTTGCTGATTCTGTGGTAAAATTAGATGCCCCACCCTCCCCCAAACAGATACAGTTTCCTAGATGAGGTCTGAGTATTAAAGATAACAACAATAACAATACAAATCCTTTTCTTTAGCAGTATTCTCTTCAACAGTAGTGAAACATTTTTCAACCTTCCCTGGTAAATTGTCTCTACCATGTCATGGTTGAAATCGTATGTTTTTTATATAGTACACAGTAACGGAAGAACAAAAGGATATGTGGAATATTTTTGTATCAAACAACACATCCACCTATACTTATCTTGTAGAGAATACTTGTAGAAATTGTGTTACAGGGAATAGATTACAGAGAAAGTTGAACCAGTCTACAGGAATGAGTCGTGCTTACTATGACCATCATGAAGGGAATTCAAGCCGTGTAAGAATGAAGAAGAATGTACAAATAAATAATTTTAACACTTTTCATATTAGTGTTATAAACTTTTGCTCATTCATTTATTAGATCATGCAGCTTTTCTCCAAAGGTTTTTTATTACAGGTAATTAGTTCAGCTGTGTTTACATTGTAGCCAAGTGGCAATTACATTGGTATTCTTTGCTTGTATATGAGATTTTCAAAACCAAAACGTAACCCTGGCAAATGGTATCCGTACATCATTTTGTCTAGGATTTGTGTACGTGTAACTACAAGAATACTGTGCTAATGTGAAATTAGATTAAATAGTCAAATGCAAAAGAGAATGCAAGAGAGAATCTTCAGCACATTGGTCACACATTCTGAGTGCAGCATACATTGAATACTAAAGATATGTAGTTTAACAGGTAAGCAGAAAAATTAAGTTCATTCCCTCATCACTACAGATTTGCTACTGTAAAGCAAAACAAGCAATCAAAAAAGTCAAATATTTTAACCCTTAATACAACTTCAAAAATGAGTGATAGATAAATGTATTATCAATAATAGCATTATTTCACTGATGTTGTAAACACAGAATATACTTCATACTGTAGTATTTCTGAAATCCTTAAGTTAGTGTTTAACATGTGCTTAATATGACCACTATGCTACTTGACTACATTGAAAGTAAAATATCAAGCTAGCTGCCATGTGTATCATGGAAAGACATTAGAAAATAATCCAGGTTTCATAGAAAGCTAATTGCTTTCTAGTGCAGAATGACAAGGAACTTCTACCTTATGATAGTCCTAAAATTAATCTTAAAGTATATGAACTAAGAATAATTTAAAACTTTTTGTGAGTCTTGCAGAAAGAGCCATGTGCACAACAGATTAATGTGGGAGACTGCAAAATGATGAAGTTTCTTAAATAGTCAATGCCAATTTAATCTTCTGCACCTTTCTCTGTCTGAATGGCCTTATTATATTGAGGAATCAACAACTAATTTCTTACATGCCAATCAGGTTACTATACAACTAACATTGTGACTGATTACAATAGCATGTTAACTGATACAATGCTAGTAAAGGAGATAAATAAATAGTCCTAAGTATCATGCTGGCATCACATCAGCACACAAGCATGTGCCATTGCAAATGAGTTTTCCTTAAAATGTGTCCTGAAAGCAGAATCAAACAACCACAGTACAGTTCTCTATTTCAGTCAGAAAAAGAATTCCAGCTCATCATCGGTCTATCAGGTTTTTGATGAAAATTATTTGTCCTTAATTTTGATATACCTGGAGTAGAAGTTTCTAGGGGTTGGCATGATTTCTAAAGTGCCTTTTCTATGTTTTCTTTGTTGCTGATATTACAGATTTCACAATCCTGAACTGCTGTTCTGTGCTTTGTCTCTCATACTGAGAGTGAAACTGATGTATACAGGTTTTGGACTGGTTCTTAACTCATTCCCCATTTATTGAGTATCCATTCCAGCTTAGTGATTACCTGACATTTTGTCTTGTGCTTCTAGAGTCTCAGACAACAAACTTGCAAGTTATTGCTACCAGTCTGCTTACTGTTTGATTTGCATATGTTTACAACAGTGCTGGCTGATACACAAACAAAAACTAACTCCAAAACCCTGTACTATCATGCAAAATCAAAATTAATAGGTGTCCATACTAATACATTTTCAGGGTATTTGTCTTGTAGCTTGTTCTACATTACCTTGGACAGCATTTCCCTCTCAAAGGTTGGGCACCTCTTTCTACAGAACCTCTTTGTTTCACTAGGAGGGAGTGGAAGATACAGACCTGGATGCTGTAACTGTTCCCCTCCACCTCCTACCAATCCTGCTTGTCTTCCCTGGCCGCCAGGCTTTATGGATACTGTGAGGAACTACAATGCACTATGTCTTCTCCTTTAGGAAGGGAAGAGAATACTAACATACTTAAATTTTCTAGTTTAATCTGAATATATCTAAATATGTATATACAGTCCACAGTATCATATAGTTTGTTACAGTGTGAAATGGATTGCATTATCCCACCTAAACCAGAAAATCATCGTGCTTCCACTTTTGCTTTTTTTTTTCTTTTTTCTTTTAGCCTGGGAAACTGATGTCCACCTGCTATTGTATGTTACTACTACATTTTCTCCACTTATTTCATCTCTTGGGGGTTGTTTTCTAAATTGTATGGTGAGATAATGCAAAATCCTGCCTAATATACCTCTAACACAATTCTTCAAAAAGTAAGTTCACTTAGAAATCAAATCAATGGTTAAGCATTTCAGTCTTTGCTTTGCTGGTACTCCTGCGTACCTATCCAAAAATGGATATCCAAGTTGTTCTTGGAGTGCATATTCATTTCCCACAACTTCCTCCATAAATCATTTTCTCTTCTTCTCGTGTCCAGTTTCCCCATTTTCAGTATGCCATTTCAAAACTTCTAGGCAAAATGTGTTCTAGGCTGTCCTACTCCTGCAAATTATTTCAAACTTTCCATCCAGTGATTGCAAAATATTTTGCTGAAACTTTTTTTTTTTGTTGTTCTTAATGATTGCTTCCCACCAAATCTTTCCAAACATACTGTCTAACCATCAAAGCCCAGGTTATTTGCTGTGTGAGTTCCAGTAAAGGTAGTCACATTTATTAGTTTAAAAGTAAACTGGGTTTGGGGGTAGAAACTGTGACTTGCAGCGTGGAAATCAGAGAGGCTTCCACTAACTAGTTTACTTTGCATTCTGTAGTGGTGCTCAGTAAGTGCAAATGCTCTTCATTTGTGATTTGTAGAATTCAACTTGGCTTCTGTACAAATAAGATCAGTTGTAATATCTGTAGTAAAATGTGGCTTGATATAGTAGTGGAGTCTCCTCGTAGACCAAAATTAGAATAATACTGCAGTGTCTGCATCTTTTAAAACATAGTCTTTCTGTAATACATCTGTAATAAGTGTAATAAGATATTCTTGACTTTTTACTTTTCCATCTTCCTACTTACTCTGTATTTCTCTGTCACAAGCTTCTTCTGTTACACTAATGAGATAAGTAGTAGGACACTAAAAAATGAGACCATTCAATAGTTTTTACTTGGTTAAAATTAAAAAAAGCCATCTTTGTCTCACTAAGTCATGCTTTACTGATTCTGTTCATGCACTACACTGAATACTATTAGTGTCCTATTTATAAGGCCGGAGAATGGTTTGGGAATATCTTACTAGCACTGAAAGCTTTTGAATTTTGTTCCTTTATAAATAATGACTAGTCAAAAGGAAAGGTAAAATGAGAAAGGAAAAGTTGATTTCAAAATTTAATAGTTTATCAAAAGTAAATGAATTCGGTATTTAGTAAAATGGATCAATTTAATGGAAATTCTCTAACATAGCAATGTTTTGAAATAGGTTTTGAGCATGTTTTCTTAAAAATATATTAAAATAAACAAAAGTAGACTCAGCTGGAAGAAAAGATCAATGAGCAAACTTCAGAAATTAACAATGGATAACCACAGTACTATAAAGCAATGTATTTTTAAGAATGTATGTTTTGTTTTATTTTATTTTGTTTTATTTTATTTTACTTTATTTTACTTTATTTTACTTTACATATTATTGAGTTTAAAATCAGTGGTTTTTAACACAGAATGATCTACTCACACAGTTCTATCATAATGTGGAAATATTTTCATGTTGTGTGCATGCCGCATATAGATCCCCTCTATTAGCATAAACTGTCTCATTCTGGAGACCTTTTTCCTGTACAAACATGGCATCTGTTGTAAATATTTTCTAACTAGAACTGTCATACACAAGCTGAAGAGTTGTATTTCCATTTTTGTATGCAATGTCATTTAACTCATTGTTATGTTGATCATTGGTATGAAAGAAGCTTTATTATTACATGCTGCCTGCATGCTGGCTTACAACAGAAATGAAAAAATTTCATATAACTTTGTGTTGCCATCAAACCATGCATCTTTAAGATTTCATTTCATTTTTCTTTTCTTTTTTCTTTTTCTTCTTTTTATTTTTTTTAAAGGCCCTGTGGAATTCTTCATGTTCTGAAGGCTTAGTTTACAAACCTATCAGCATCTCATTGGTTCCATCATTATTAAATTAAAAAAACAACATCTGGACACTCCACACTTACGGATTTAATTAAATACTGCTGTATATGAAATGAGCTGCAAGTTACCATTCTTGGCAAAATTGGATTACTTTGTATTTACATTATCAACAGCCAAACATCACTTTTGTCAGCAATATATTCATTATTAAATGTATCAATGAGTAAATTATTAGTAAGATATCATGAAGTTATTATCAGAAATAAAATTCATTTATTCTTATTGTACATACTTTAATCATCCATTGGTGATTCACAACAAGTAAGAAAATACTTCAGTGATGCTTCTCTCTGAGATTTGAATATACATCATCAAGATGTGGAAACCTAAGGAAACTATTAGTATTGCAACCTTACATTTTTGGCTTCCAGTAATAATAACTTTGCACTGTTTGTAAATACAGGGTCAGTGCCTTTCAGTATGTGCTCTGTTTGATGAATTCATATTTGTAATTTACATGTGAGATTCAAGAGACATTTCTGCAGGGTATTTCTTAACCTTTTATAAGGTTAGAATTCACTCAGCTTTATCCTAGGAAATGAAAGAGCTGATCCTAGTGTACACTGTGATTTTTGAATCCATTTGAATCACAGCTTTACTCTACTTTTTATGTGTTTTTTTTTTTGAGTACTTTGGCTTCTAAGAGATGTTGCTAAGACACCACCAATGCACGTGAGCAAAAAAAATATTGCGTTTCCTGGACATGAAGGTGCTACTTAGAGTAGTTAAAAAAAAAAAAAAAAAGAGAGAGAGAGAAAAAGTCATCGCTGGATTATGGCCTTATTAATCAAGAAATCAGAAGCAAAACGGAGGGTTCATCACAAACCCTGTCACCACTTCTTTCAGTGTTCCCTTACCCCGACTGACTTAATTCAGCTGAGGATGTACTTCATTCACCCACCTTTACCAGGTAAGATAAGAAGGCAACTGTGCCAGCAGTATGCTTAAACCTTTCCTGCTAATATGTTCTTCTACAAACAAGAGATAATATTTCAATCTTCTTACTGTGCCATTTTGATCAGGCCACGTAATGTATAGTAGGAACATTTATTCAACCTGAGCAACTGTTCAGCATCCTTGGCTTTAATTTCTGCGGCCATATTACTCTCATTTAAAAATAACATTTCACCGGTTATTCTGAAATGGATCTGAACTGAAAATAAAAGCAAATAACTAAAAAAGTCCTGTAACTCTTTAAAGTGAATGGACCTTCCTCACAGGTGATGTTTCATTATCTTGGCTTATTATGGTACCACTCAACATGGTGCTACTATTTACCAATCTTATTTCATCTTTTCTTCTTTTGTTTACAACAGCAGTCTTCAGCATCCTCTCATTCTTTCAGTCAGTCTTCCTGAGATTTTTTTGTGCATATAATTGCACAGTTTTTTCTGTTTGTCAGAAGTATCTTGAAAAAAACATATAAGTAGCAAATACTTTACAGAAACAACTGAAATAAGCATGTGCATATTACCCTTTTTGAACTTCGCCTTCCTTATTGACCTTTATCTGTTGCCATTCTTCCTTCTCTTCCTTGGTACTTGAGAATCCTTTTAATAATCTTTCAGCATAGAATTGCCTACCTTTTGCTGTTTGTCATGCTTTCTTTTTTTTCATCACCATCTTTATTATGCTAATATTTTCAGTCCATGTAGGATAACGTTATCTGGAAGAGGATAGGGAAAGCATTTTTCATTGTGGTGCTTTGGCACAGAGATTAGTATGCTGCTTAAAGAAATAGATCTAGGGAATGAAGAGAGTTGTGAAAAAAACTGCATAAGGCAGTGAAAGAAGAAAAGTAGAAGAAAAAAAATAATTTCAGGATTCAGATGAGAAGGAAAAACTAGTTTTGCTTCCTAAATGATCAGTCTTTGTACCTGTTTCTCCTGAGTCTTTATAAAAGTGTATGTAAAATACTAGCTATTTCTAAAACTTTCTTGTGGTAGAGGTGTTGCTAGCAGCTGTCACTTCATTGCAAAACTGAGCACAGACTTTGGGGGTAATGAGCATAAGAGTTGGGATTTTAACTTTTCCAGGAAATTACTCATAATTTCCAATACCCTTTTCCTAATTTGTTTTAGTTTTATGATTATTTTTTTTCCTAACCTTAACCATATGAACAAATAAAAAATTACTCGGGGTTGGTTTTTTGCTCACATGGCATTCCAATGGTCTGGAAAAAAGTCATGATAGATAAGTAGATATTTAGACTTCAGGGAGACACAATCAAAGTATCTATTAAGGTCATAAACATACAAAAGTCACTTGTTTTATAAATTACTGTGAATGGAGAACTTATTAGAATATCTCTATACAGTGGATTTTCTCTTTACTTGGCAGCAGTTAGCAGTACAGAAGTAGTATTCAGATTTTATGCTTATGATGAGGACCAAAAAATAGTTGACAAGACAGTTATTCTAGTATGAAAACATAAAACAGTCTAATAAGTCTTAATTGCTCTACCAATTAGTCCTTTTGAATGTATAGTAGTGAGGAAAACAACTATTTTAGCAAGTGCTGTAATAATACTGAATATGGACAATATGCAGTTAATCCACTGATGATTTTTGCCACCTTGCAGAGTAGTTTGTAAGAGTTCACACCAGGCTGTTACACTCAAAATCTTTTCATGAGCAAAACCCACACTTTATATGCATGGACAAGAACTTCGTTAGTCTAATTAAATTCTTAACAATTTAATCAAATATTTTTTATTTTTATTATTACAGTTACAATGATACTAGCATGTCCATTTCAAATTATAAACAGACAAAATTAAATATACACAAAAATCCTAGTACCTACAACTTTCTTGTAATGCTCACTATTGCACAACTTCTCTTGATACAAAGGTCAATAGCTCCGGGTCAGTCATGGAAGTGGTACCATTACAGCAAATCTGGTATCACAGCTCCTTGTCAGGAGTCTGATGTTAACATTGATTTCTTTCCTTCTCCTCTTTTTGGAGGTCCGCTTGGGATCTCTCTTATATGTTTGCTAACATGTTCTACACCTTGCTCTTTCTCATTGATCTGCAAGTCCACATGACGTCTCTGTTATCTTTGCAACCGGTTTTACTGTGCTCCAAAGGTGTTTCCTTCCTTTGATGGTGAGTAACTACTGCTGCTGAGTTGTTCATAGCCCTGGGGCATCTGGTATCATCCAGTGTCTGTGCTTTTAATGCATTAGCTGTCACCCATGCCTATACATGTTTTAGTTTCCTTTTTGTTTAAAGATCATTCTTCCCAGAAAAAGTGTTTGTTATTGGTATCTGCAAGGTGTAAATGTACATTTGTGTGGCATAACATCTACTATTAGTTACAAAGATAAACAATTGATTATGAAAAAAAAAATAATAACCTGCTCATCAGATAATTGCTCTTAGGAGCTAAAGCAAATCTTTAGGAGGGCCAGACGAAAAAAATAAAAGTAAATAAAAAGACTGTGTCTTGTTACAAGCAGTGGCAACTGGGTGTTTATAGATATACAATGTTAAAATCATGTTGGCAAAATAATTTATTCTCATATTGAGCATTGACATTAACAAGTCACACCTTCTTTTTCCAATTAATGTTTTGCAAGAGGTATCAAATAACCTGAATTTAGTTTCTGCACTTTTCTCAAGGGATTTCCAAAGGTCTGTGTGTAGCGCTGTTTGCAAGGGTGATAAAAGTGGAAATTGAGTCACTGGATGTAAAAACTAACCAAAACAAACAAAACACAGGTGCGGAAATGATACAGCTTGAGCAAATATTCTGTGGTAGATGTTGAGAATTTGAGAAGGACCAAGAGTAATTTTAAGAGTGACAAGCAGTTAGAGACAGACAAGTCTCCAAAAACCTGGGGTGAGATACAGATGAGGAAAGGATATGTACTGCTTAAACTGAAGAGAGATTGTTTCATTTGTCAGTGTGTGTGGTTGTTCATTTTTTGTGGTGTTTTTTTGTTTGGTTGGTTGGTTGGTTTGTTTGTCATTTAAACAAAACCACCTAATCTTCTGAAGCAGTTAAACATGGAAACCTGAAGAACAGTGTAAATGCTGGCACATAAATTATTCTACTGTAACTCAATACGCATTTGTGCCAATAAAAAAAAGTGTACAACAGGTCTATTAAGAAACGTAATCATTGGGACTGTTTGAAAACATAGGTAGTTAGGTAGTATGTGCATAGTGGCAGGGTTGGAAAGTCTGCTTTCTTAAGTAGTTAGGATGCCTGTGGTTTATCTTCTGGAGCTGAATTTATCCAGTGCTAACTTTTTAGGTATGTGTATATGATTTGGTCATTTATATTATAGTTTAAATTCTTCAGTATGATTTAGATCTTTATATAAACTTCAAAGCTGAAAGAGCTTAGAAGGATAACCTTAGCATACAATGTATGACCTATGTTACGCACCAATAACAGAAACAGAAAATGTCATGTATATCACTGCTCTATTACTAGTACTTTCTCAACAGAAATGCAGTGAGAACTGCAACCAGGCTGTGTACTATGCCTTTATTTCAATACAGTGGTTTTCTAGTTCATTTCATTCATTTATTCATTTTTAGTAATGGAAATTTCTACTTTTTAAGAGTAAAATATTAGCATTAATAATAAAGCAGCAAGAAGGAGCATGATGACGGGAAAGGATGAGAAATGAGATTTGGGGAACAATAACATTTCTTTTGTAGTGTACAAAAAGGTATTAAATTGAAAACAGAATATGGGTAACACTAATAAAAGAAAAAAGTTTTTTTGTTTTTTTTTTTGTTAGCAAATGCACTGCCTAAAAAACTTGCAAAGATGTATTTTGTGTCTGCACAAAATGATGCTGAAGTTGCAAGTGCATAAATCATGTTACAACCTTGTGTTTAGTACCAGCTTCGTTACTTTCAGGGAGATTTTTATTCATCTAAAAATGTTCAGAAGAAACTTGGTAGTGCTGCTAATGTTGACTATCACAATGAAATTAAGTTATAGCTTTGTGTCTGATACTAAAATAAGAGGATTAGATCTACATTGTGTAATAATGCATACATACTAACCTATATTTGGGGAGAAATGCCAACACCTTCACTGACAAAATATTATGGTTTTAAGTGAACAAGAGCAAAGCACAACTGGATAAGAGGAGTGGATGATGAACACACAGAGGCAGTAGGATCTTCACACCTAAAATATATGAAACAATTTTAAGTTCAGACATCAGAGATATGAGTTTACCAATGTGCAATTATTTAAAAGTGCACATCTGAATACATTTGTGTATCTTGTGTACATCTGTACTTCTTCTTCCAGTCGTTTAAATGATTGAGAAGAAAAGATTAATGTCAGGCCAAATTGAAAGACAAAATGAAGAAAGACAAGTTTCCCCCATTAGAGTGCAAGTTTGCAAAAGGACCAGTTCGATAGGAAAGTGGAGCCTCTCTGGCTCCAGTGGAGTTGACTTTTAAGATTCTGTGTATTTTGCAAGCATCCAAATACCCTGAAAAAAACTTATATAATTGCAGAAAGTGAACAAAAATCCTGATACTAACATGAACTGTTCAGAGTTTGTCCTGTATTTGCTCATACTCCTGCTTTCACAAGGTTTTTTGAAGGCTTGTGAGACTATCCCCAGAAGCCAGGAGGTGCTTACTAGAGAAACAGTAGCTAACATGTTAGTTGTGTACCTAAGATTGTTTAGATAGTTTTGCATAACAAAATAATTCCAGGAATTTCTAATCATTGTAGTAAATAGAAGTGAGCACATTGTTTTTATGCAAGAAGCTTTCTGAATTGCGAAACTGAATATAAGAGCTGAAGCCACAGGTAATACTGTTAATGGGACTCTGCAACTATTGAGAGCATATCAGTGAACTCAAGGCAGGGCTATGAAGTCAGGGTCATTAGAGCTTTCCTGTTCTTTAGTTGGGCTCTAAAATGGAGGGGCTGACTGTGCTTCTTCAGAGAATGTAGTGGTGTCTGAGCAAACTGCTAGGTGGCTGTTGTCATGTACAAAGGCTGTCTTTGGCAATTGCCAAAGAACAAGTCACAAGAAACATTTAATACTGCTAGTGTGGAAAAGCTTTGATGAAGTGGTGTACCACATTTATTTATTTATTTATTTATTTTACATTTACGTGGTGAATATATGGTGGTGGCGCATGCCGAACAGTTCCTAGGGAGTAGGACATGATATTTTTTTCTTTTCCTATAGTTGAGAATGATGCTAGCTGCTATGATGAAAACCTGCAAAAAGAAAATAAAGCCATTGTGAATTCTATGAATTCATATATGAATTCACATATGTGAATTCTATACACATGTCTAGAAATTTGTATTGTTTTATTTTGTTTTGTATCAATTAAGAAATTTGCAAACTTCAGTTTTCTTGAACTATTCATAATAGATTCTGATTGGCAAATATCAAGAGAGCTTTACTGTATGCTGTCAACATGGATCTTGGACTGCCTACGAAACAGCTATTTTCAGTTGACAATGCAGATGTAAGATTTAATTAAAATACTTATAAATTGTTTTGGGCATCTACAGAAAACTTTAGTCTGCCACAAAGCTTACTTTTCAGTAGTGTTTTGCATTATGTTATATTTCATAATATAATGAATTTCAGTAGGTCTTGCCGCTTTTCTAGCTAAACACAGAATGTTTTTTTGTGTGTGTTTTTCATATCACACATTGGTGAAAGATCATAGCACGCAAATGTGCAGAGAGGTCATTGACATGATGTATTCCACTGTCATACTAGTTTGCACACTTTAGTGCAAATAATCCTTGTTATTGCAGGCAAATATGCATACAATTCTTAAAATTGACTTCTAAAACTCTAGGTGAATTACTGTTTGTTGTGGTTTAGCCCGGCTGGCGGTCAAACACCACACAGCTGTTCGCTCACCCTCCCCCCTCCCTCTCTGGGATGGGGGAGAGAAATGGGAAAGTGAAGTCTGTGAGTTGAGATAAAGACAGTTTATTAAGACAGGGAAAAGAATAACAATAATAATAATAATAATAATAATATTAATAGTAATAATGTGTACGAAATAAGTGCGAAATAAGTACGAAATAAGCACCCCGGCTAGCCACCCCTATATATTGTTCAGCATGACGTCAGATGCTATGGAATACCCCTTTGGCCAGTTTGGGTCAGCTGTCCTGGGTCTGTCCCCTCCCAGCTCCTGCTGCATCCCTAGCCTGCTCGCTAGCAGGACAGAGAGAGGCTGAAAAGTCCTTGGCTTGGTGTAAGCACTGCTCTAGAACAATTAAAACATCAGCATGTTATCAGCGCTCTTCTCATTCTAATCCAAAACATAGCACCCTGCCAGCTACTAGGAGGAAAATTAACTCTGTCCTAACTGAAACCAGGACACTGTTAGAATAAAGTTTTAATATTTTGATGATGTTGGACAGCTTTCCTTCTACTAAAGACACTCATTTCAGCATTGTTTCTGTCCTGTATTGTTCCAACTGTTGCTTACCATGGTAAGCTTACTTTGGTTGTAAGTAATGATTTTAATGCTCTGCTTTACCCTTGATAAATTTAATTAATCTATTATTATTACCAGTATTTCTGCATGAGCATAAAAAACATTTTCAGAGACTTGAGGTCATGAGCTTGTGAAATACACAGCTTGTTCTTGAATTAATTTGTGTAGACCACTGGCAAGATGAAATAAAAACATTATTGAATAAACCTGAAAAAGCATACTAACTGAAGATTTTGCGTGGCAGGATTTCTCCCCCTTTTCACATAAGGCTTTTTTTTTTTTTAAAGGTCAGTATCTTAAGGTTAGAGAAATCACTATCTATTCTTTTGTCTATAGAATTCTTGCCCAGGGACAGCATGTTGCTTCTTTAGATTTTCTTATCCAGCAGACTCAGAGAAAACTTCTACAGAAATATTTACAGCGTACAGCTCAATATCTATAGCCAGAGGAAGCTCTCTTTTGATTGAAAAACAAAGAAATGTGAACAACCTGATACAACCTCCATGTTCAATTTCGAATGCCAGAATGTTGTATTGAACTATCCTGAAGGCATTAGGGTGAGCCCATTAGAACACAATATCTCTTCTGCACATTTTCTTAGTATTTAGGTTCTCTTTCACACATAATGATTTAATTTATTTGTTTGTTTGCTTGTTGCTAGAGCACATTGCCATAACTTATTAAATAAAAACACAAACGGAAATGTGACATTATTTTGTAACCCATACTTACATAGATATGCTCTACAATGTGTATGTGCAAGAATGATGTTTCAGATAGGTAGTGGGGAAACATCCCCTAGCATATGACAATTATTCACCCTTCTACCTTTCCCAAGGCACAAGTCTAGATCATCACTGGGGATGTTCAGCCTGAAGAAGAGAAGGCTTCAGGGCGACTTCACTGCAGCCTTTCTGTACTTAAAGGGCGCTTATAAAAAAGGAGGAGAGCAACTTTTTGCTCAGGCAGATAATGACAGACAATGACAGTTATAAACTAAAACAGGAGAGATTTAGATTAGATGTTAGGAGGAAATACTTCACTCAGAATGTGGTAAGGCACTGGAGCAGGTTGCCCAGAGAAGTTGTGGATGCCACATGCTTGGAAATGTCGAAGACCAGGCTGGATGAGGCCCTGGACAACCTGATCTAGTGGGTGGCATCCCTGCCCATTGGAGGGGAGTTGGAACTAGATGATCTTTAAAGTCCCTTCCAACCCAAGCTATTCAATGATTCTTTGATTCTTTATGTAGAAGGATTATAATTTCATCACTAGCTGTAAATGGCAACAGAACTCAAATCACAGCATAGAATACCAAAGGACCACAAATGCTAGTATAATGCTAACGTGGTATCCCAGGTGCTTATTTACATATGTGTTAATAATAATACATTTTCAAAAGGGTTGAGTTACTTGTTGCAACAAACATTAACTTCAGTAGCTTAATATCTTACTGCAGTGTTCTTGTTTGAAAATAATTAGCTTTCTCCAATCAAATCAAAGGTTGCACTAAATGAATACTTAAGATCTGGGGCCTCTGTTCAACAACTCAAACAAACAAAAAGTCTTTAACAGCATCTTCAAAAGTAATAAAACTGGTTTCTAAAAACAATCAGCACTGACGTTTGTTGGTGAGCAGTGTTAAATCGGTACAGGAATCCTAATCTTCACTGAAGAGTTT
The DNA here is from genome assembly GCF_009769625.2 of Cygnus olor. Classification (NCBI taxonomy): domain Eukaryota; kingdom Metazoa; phylum Chordata; class Aves; order Anseriformes; family Anatidae; genus Cygnus; species Cygnus olor. The sequence goes on along the minus strand of NC_049172.1, from coordinate 10,799,416 downwards.
GCAGAAACCTGGAACCTACTCAGAGACTCCTTGTATGTTAATTTTTGTACCACATCAGTCCAAATACAGAGAAGTATTTAAGTTCCAGACGCAGTCAACATCCTCCAAAAACCTAAATATATTTTTTTAGATTTGGATCACGGTCACTGTTGGAATTTTAAATATCTTCTTAATGTAAATGCCCCAGTCACAACTTCTGATGCAAATATGAGACCTAAGGATTTGTAGAAGAAATAATAATAATTACAGTGTTGTGGGTTGTTTGTTTTTTGTTTGTTTGTTTGTTTTTAATAGCGCTCTTTTTCAACTGTGATTTTTTTTTTCATCATTGTATTTTCAGTTAGCATAATGGAGGTTTCCAGTGTGAACTTAATTATACTTAAATATGGTGAAAATTGTATCGTGCTAGTTAGTATTTATTGCTGTGTCACTTTGTATGAATGCGTGAAATTGTTATGTCCTGGTAAGTATTTTCTGCTGTATTTGCCTGTAAGAGGTTTTTACCATTGCTTAAATAGAAATCTGCTTTGCCTTTGAAAGGTGCAAATAGGTTGCTGTGAAGTGTGTCAGAGTCGAGGACCTATCCATTTTTTTTTTTGTAATGGAATTCAGAATGGAATTCTGAAATTGAATATTTTGTTCATTTATTTGTATGGCCTACACAGGATAGCATGATTTTATTATTATTATTATTATTATTATTTATTTATTTTTTTTGCACAGTTCATAAGAACATATACATCAAGATTGAAAAAAAAAACAAAACTGTTTACAAATTCTGAGAACTAGGGGGACAGCAATTGCTTCCTCTTTCATTGGTTTAACTATCCAAATTCAAAAATTACCGGAGTTATGCCTTGTTACACTTCCTGGGATTTAAAGGAATCTAAATAATCTATATCAGTCTGTATCCAAAGAATTTAGGAAGCGATAGATAGGTATTATTTATTTGTATTATTATTAATATTCCTTGTATGGTGACTGGAGAGAGCAGGGGACTCTGAATATTCAGCGTTTAGAAAATCTTATTTCCTTTGTAAAATGAAACTGTTTTTTTCTGTCTTCAAGGTGCTTGATGAAGACAATAAAATTTTAAGTCTACGTATAGTACAATATGGTACAATATGGTACAATAGTACAATACAACTTTATCAGAAAGTAGTTTTCTCCTGCTATTTGGCTTTGTATGACATTTGCAGTATAATTAGTTAGATTCTGATCACATCCATTTTTTTACAGAACTGTGCATTATGTAAAAGACCACACTGTGGGCATTTATCATTTTTGAGGCAGAAAAGATGTAAATATTCTGTCTCCTTTTCTTGTTTGTCTCATGTTTTAGCACATTGAACTCTGGGATCCTGATCTGTGCATACCAATAGCACTACACCAAAGGAAGCAGGTCCATCAAAGCAATATTTGCAGTGTCTTTTACATGGGCATGATCTATGTCTTTGTATATTTTCATTTACTACAAAAGTTTCAAAAATTATGTTGAAGTACAGCTCTCTTGTTATCATTCCCCTTCTCCCCCCAGATAAAAGTTATGCTGATTTAATTTATTCAATTACTTGAGCAAGTGTTATTCACAGTTAATCTCCACTTTCATATGCTATTACAAACACTAATTAATCATATTTGCAAAGACAAATTATGATTAATACATATCCTTAAAATTTACACCTAATTACACAGAATATAATCTCTAAATTTGTATAAATAGAAGTTAGAATTTTAAACATACATTTGCATATACTAATTAAGGACTGCTTCATTGTATTTATGTTTGCAAACAGGTTTTGTTCTTATTACTTAACTTAATGGTCTGTGAACAGAGAGGGAAAAAATGCACAATTTCTGGCACAGGTTCCAAATACACATCTTAAAACAGATTCTGAATCTAGATTCATCTTTTGAAGTTATAAATTAGTCAGTGGTGTCTTTTTTAACTATCACATTTAGTTTAAGTAAGTTTACGTGCAGATACAAGACAGGGAGATTCTGGATTTTATTTTATTTTATTTTATTTTATTTTATTTTGATAAATACTTTTTTCTTCTTAGCAAGCTTAACATCTGTAAAGTTGATCATGGTGTACAAATAATATGTGGCTTAATTATCAATATGAGAAATTTGTTGTGTAATAACAAGTATCTCAAGATATGCAGTGAAATATATTTCTTTTGCACTTTGATATCTGGGCAATCTAAAATTCTGAAAGAGAAGAAATTTTCTGGGATGCCAACTCAATTATTATTTTTCAGGTTATAGCAAGTTTTACACCTTCCCCTGAATCAAAATTTATATGCACCAGTTTAATGGACAGATTTCTTTCTGTAGATTTATCATTTATTTATAAATTCCATGACAAAAGCCTCTGGGAAGATCTTCTGAGAGGTTTTAGTTTTCAAGTGAGTCTTCAGATGTTAAACAATATAATTCTTATTTCGTAAACATAAGAATTTACTAGAGAACAGCAAAAGCTCATATGTGTTTATTTACTGAGATTTACCTGATATTTCCAGGTTTGATTTCTTAATAGTGCTTCATCCAACTGTGACTGTTGAGACACTTTAATATTTTGTCTTTGTACTTCTTAAAATTTTTTATATAATGCATTTTGGGGCCAGGAGAAAGTTTCTGTTAATCCTTACTAAACTTCTGTGCAACTGAAAAATTACTGAAACTGAAGCAGCAAGAGAAAGTTCTGTCAAACGATTTAAAGGAACTATTTTGCTACAAAAACGCATTACTGTTACACTAACAGAATATGAGAATTGACTCATTTTTCTCAAAAAAAAAAGAAAAGTATGGGAATACTATTCTATTATAGGTGACTTACACAAGTAAGTTACACTCCACTATCCATTTCAAGGACAAGTGAGAACAGTAAATTTCTTCTAATTGACCCAGGAAAACTACAGCTGATTTACAAGCTGATTTAAGGTAATTCTGGTTTTAACAGCTTACTTCTTAAAAAGCACATTGTCACAACTATACTGACAAAATAATTGAATTTTTTAAATAGCATTTATTTCAGAAAACTTGAACCGATCCACTGCTTGCAAGTTTTCATTACTAGCTGTTATTAGCTACATCTTTTTATGTTCCATAGGCTGTTTCTTCCCTCATTTTATGTTCTGTGAAATTAAGTCCTTTGCTTCTTCACCTGATATTAATTCTCCAGGTCTACTGAAAGCATGTTAATCCAAACTCACATGTTGTGGTACTATCGTATCACTGAAATTTCTGCATTTCTTCTGTGCAGTTGCCTACCTCACATATAATATATAATTTCCTCAAAGTCCTAGCTTGGAAATAGCCCAAGAGATTATTATTCATTCTTATTTATTCTTCTTCTTACGTTAATTTATTCTTATTCATATGTGGAAATATGATTTTAAGTACTGAACAATTATTACTCTAAAATTAGTGTATTTTTGTCTGCTTAAAGGCTTTCTGGAAAAAGATCTTCAAAATCAAAATGTATCATATGGTAAATACAACACCCTCCATTTCACTGGGATTCACTTTAAATAAATTACAGTTCTTCATTAGGTCCTTATTTATCCTTTATTTTAAAAATTTAAACAATGTAATTTGTGTAATGTTTTTCTTAAAATAATGTTGGTGTTAAACTTCCAAAACTGTCCACAAGATGTGATCTAATGGTAATATATGTACTGATGTCTGCCAGGGCCTTAAGAGAGCCAGAAGCAATCACTGGTAAGGCATTTTGAGTCTCCCTCTATGTCCTCATTTGGGATATTCACTAGACTTGCCATAATCCCTTGAATGTCACATTTAAATGCTTTGTCTTTTTCAAGGCCGTAAGAAAGCAGAATTATTGTAGTAGCAATATGAGTTATCTGCAGGGAGGGAATTATTGCCAGAACCTGGATTGCTACATTTTCCACTCCCATTGTTCCTTGCTCCTTTTGAAAGTTCAGATACAATCATGATGGCTGCATGTACTGGATTAATTTCAGTAAGAAATCGCCTTAGTTTGTATATATATACACACAGGTGAATCAGAAGTTTATTGGCAAAGCACACAAAATAATCCTTATTATCCATTTAATAGTGGTATGATCTCCTGAGTGTGCTGCAGTGTTTTGGGGACTGCATTTCAAGACCAGAGATAAATCAATCTGTAAAACTTTAAAGGAAGCAGGGGGGGTGGGGTGGGGAAGGAACAAAGCAAAACATGAAATTCATTCGCTATTTCCCATTGTCAGGCAGATGTTTCTTTCAGGAAAGCAGGGCTCACTACGCCTAACAGTTTCTTGGGAAGACCAATGCCATCACTTCAAACATTTCCCTCTTCCTCCTTCTTTACCTCAGCTTTTATTGCTAAGCATGATGATATCTTATGGTGTGGAATATCTCCTTAGTGAGTCTGGGTCAGCTATTCTGGCTGTGTCCCCTCCCAGCTTCTTGTGCACCCCCCAGCCTCCTTGCTGGTGGAACAGCATGAGAAGTAGGAAAGTCTTTGACTGTGTAAGCACTTCTCTGCAACAACTAAAGACATTGGTGTGTCACCACTGTTCTCTTAAAAAATCCAAAATACAGCACTATACAAGCCCCTATGAAGAAAATTAACTCTTATCCCAGCCATAAATAAAAACAAACCATGGCACTGCCTAACATTTTAAATCCTTAAATAATCAACCTCAGAGTTGCACAGTGTAGTTAGTTGATAGACTTGCTTTTAGAAATAAAGCAACACTACTAATTTTGTGAACTGTGTTTTTAACTGGATTATTAAAAATAGTTCAGTTACTATATGTACCATAGTGCTGAAACCCTGAAGATATTGAAAGAGGTAGTTTAATGTTTGCTAGGAAAACTCATTACTATTAGTGTAAGACTGGCAAGAGATAGATGCATCTACTCATCAATATTTAATTCAGACAAATTTATCTTAATATTTTCAGAAGCACCCATCCTTAAATTTATTCCCTAAACTCAACTGAAGTGTCTTTGAGCTCCATCCTTAATCTAACATCCTGCAAACCCAAGAGTATAGGAGTAAGATGTTTATATAGTATGTAGCTCCAAATGTTCATTTCTCTCTTTTGTTGACAGCTATTCAGTCAACTGTTACTAGATCTTATGGGATGATGGTTTAATAAATGTGGGAAGCAAGGATTAATGCATCAATACAACTTGCAAATATTTTTTATGCCTGTACAGTGACAGTAATATCTGGTTTTCTGTGTTTGGAATTGGGAATTGGTTAATCAAGGTGTTTTGTATGTCAATAACACAGATATCAGCATCACTGCTGAATTTAAAGAGTATCTCTAAATGGATCTGAAGTCTTCTATGGACATAGCTTCAGCCTTAGCCTTTGCTGTGCCAGGGTGTAAGATACCATATCCTGGTCATTATGGTACAAGACGAAAATTTTAAAATATCTGGAAAGTGTTACATTTGCAGTAAGGGATTTTTTTATTTTATTTTCCTAAAAACCTAGTGTGGCTGTTAAATTATAGTACTGGCAGATTCAAGGTTTGGATCCCCTTGTAACGTATATGCCTCACTTTTTTTTTTTTTTTTAATTCCTCTTTGTAGTATACAATTCATGATGACAGCATAGTTTCAGCTAAGAGGTGACTTATCAAGGTGATATATGGATTATATATGGATTTATGGATTATATATGGATTATATATGGATTATATATGGATATATGGATTATATATTATATATAATTATGGATTGTATATATGGACTCTTTAATGAAATGTCATGACGCATTGAGGATTTCCATTAAAGTGAATATATTGAAGCCTTGTTTTCCTAAGTATAGGTAGATAAATAGATAAATGCATGATGTAACCTTCTGCTGTTACTTCAGGTAACAGTAGATGAAAAGATGCATCTTTTCAGTTGATGCATCCTGCGTGCTCAAAGTGAGCAACCAATACCGTGTTATCTTAATAAGCCAGAAGACCTTTAGAAGATTCAATGGTAAATATATTTATCTCTGCTTCCATTTGCTTCTATGACTCTTGGAGAGTACAGGAATTTCATCATGTTTTCACAGGTGACTAGCACAAGGCACATAAATCTAGTGTTGGTGTGCTATGCAAGTTTAGCTTTGGCTGTAACTTAAAGTAACCTGAAATAAACTAACCTACAGTAGCCTAAAGCCACGAAAAACATTAAAGAGGTAAGAGGTGGTGAAAAGAGAAATATGGATTGAAGTATTCATATCCGACTTCTGTGTGTGTGACTTGCACACACAAGAGACAGGTGGAGATAGGTCCCAGTGGAGAAACATTGAGAAACTGAAGTCCCCTTCCTAAGGTTGTCTAGCCTGGTACAAGATTTTTGAACACCTGGTCCATTGATGTTTGCTTGCCAAGTAATCTATGCAGTGGAGTTGCAATGTATAAAATGATCCTTAGAGAATATTGTGCATTGCTCTCTAAATTAGTTATTATTACCTGTATGTTACAAGCTCTTGATTGAGACCAGACATGTGGTGGCTGTGGTTACTACTTTGATATTTTTATCAAACAGATTTGTTAAAAACAGGTTATACCTTCTCCCTTGTTCTGTGTATAGAGTTTGTCTGATGTTGTAGCAAGGTTATTCATCTCACTAGGCCGCCTGAGCTCAGGTGAGCAGTAATGATTCTGTGAAGGGCTTGGGACCTTCATCACGTATCAAATTCTAAACACTTCTAATGTGAAGTTTTCCAGGTGGTTAATCATAAGCAGAATTCTTTCATCTGTGGCACGTCTTGGAGAAACATGTTGGTATACCTAGAGTGGTCGGAGAATTTGTTTCGTGCTGCTACAGATCTGCCTTGACAGAAAATGTTGCAATTTGCTCGCTCCTAGAGAGCCATGCTGCAAATGGTGAGCAGTTGACACACTAGCAATTAATGGCCCACATTCTTGATGATGATGTAATAAATGATGTAAATACCTTCAGGAAGATTCCTTGTCTGGTTTTGGACAACTCTAGAAGGTACGGTATGATGGCCTGATATTTCTAAGACATGCAAACATTAAAAGTTATTCTCTGAGAAATTTGATGCTTAAAAACAATCCTTGCACACCACTATCAATTAAAAAACAAACAAACAAACAAAATAAGGTAAAAAATAAAGCCATGTACAGCATGATCAGAAGGAGGAGAAACTGTTACAGGGATAGTGCAATTGAAGCTCAGTCTTATAAAGAGAATTTCACTTCATCTCAAAAAGATACAGAAGTCTATATTAGCATATACAAAAAGAAATAGTCCACGCCTGCTTTGTAAGTCCTATTACCAAAACACCATGTATATGAACATTTTTGGTTTACTGTCTTCACAGAATTACCACCCGAATCAGTTTATAGCTTTTGGAAAAATGTAGTAGTTCTACATGTTAATTAGGTACTTGTCGAAGATAAAATGCTGTCATAAATTTTATGATGCTGAAGGGAGCAATATATCAATGATATCTTAATACTGGTATTTTTGCTTTTTCATTGTCATTGCCATCTTGTTCTATATATGTAGCTGTAATGTCACTTAGTGTATTGAGAATTATTCTGGCATTTCCTTTACATTTTTGTACTTGCATTTGTCTCACCAGCATTGTTTGCAGCAAAGCTTCTGAATTTGTTGGCAGAAAACCTGTTTTCTGACTCTATGGTGCTGCTGCTGCATGATATCACATATGCTATTTTTCCTTTTGTACCTCAGTTTCCTCATTTGCCATTTTCTGAAGTGCTTTGAATTTTTTAATGTCAAGATTTATTCTTTATTAGAAAATGGTACCAGCTTTTGTTATTTGCATAAAATTTGTGGTGCTGCATTATTGGTTGATATATGTTCAGTAGAGGTAAAAAGTGTGATGGCTTGATGTCCGTATTTTACATAAAAAGGAGTGTTTATAATATTGTGGTGGTTTTACCTTGCTAGGCAGCTGAACTCCACCACAACCACTCTCTCACTCCTCCTCCTCAGAAGAGGAGGGGAAGAAGAAAAGGAAAGAAACAACCCATGGGTTGAGATAAGGATAATTTAATTTAAGGAAAAATAATTATTAGGGGAAAATTATTATTAATCATATAATTTAACTAAAGGAAAAAGAGAAAGGGGGAGAGGGAAAAACAAACAAACAAAAAACAAACAAGCAAAGGCTGTGTGGAAGCGTAGAGGAAAGAAATTACTCTCTACTTCGCACCAGCGAGCAATGCTTGACCACGTCCTTGAAGCAGGGCCTCAATGCGCATACCCGGTGTTCGGCAGACAGACATTTTCACAATGAGAGCCCACCCCTCCCCTCTTCTTCCTTTTTCCACCTTTTATTGCTGAGTGTGACACCATATGGCATGGAATACCCTTTGGTTGGTTTAGGTCAGCTGCCCTGGTGATGTTCCTTCCTCACCTCTTGCCCATCCCCAGCCTGCTGGCTTGGGGGGGTGGGGGTGGGTGTGGGGCGGTTAGAGAGAGTCCTGATTCTGTGCCAGCACTGCTCAGCAGCAGACACAACACTGGTGTGATACCACTGCTGTTCTAGCTCCAAGTGCAGAGCACAGCACTGTATGGGCTGCTGCAGAGAAAGTTAACTCCATCCCAGCCAGACCCAGTACAAATATGAAAGCCATTAGCTAATCAGATTGTTATTAGCATCTAAGGGTTTTTAAATTACCTATTTAAACTGTTATTTTGATTAAAGCATCACAAAATATGGAGCAGCTGGACAGCAACTTACCCTATGAGCCTTATGATGTTTCCAAATTAATCATTCTTGGTATGTGCTGTATCTCATTTTCCCTGTGGCTTGACATAATCTACTACTACATAGCAAGGTTGAGCTAACATATCAGGCTTTAAGGAAAAAAAATATATAGAGAGAAAGATAACTCAAAATATAGAAATACATCTCAAAAAGACAGGACTTACTTGTAACCAGTGAGTCCTGCTGTATTTTTGTTGTGGATGATCAATCCATTGGATTGCACTTTTACATTCTTGTCCTTTTGAATTTGATTTAAGGGTGTACCATTTTGTTTTTGTAAAGTATCAATTGGCATTGTGTGTCAATCGAGTACTTTCTGGTTGCAGATAGACACTATTTTGGGTTACCTAGTAAAGATATCAAGACACTGTCTTTAATTTTCCAAGTGAGCCATCTGGCTGTTTTGCGGGGTTATTTGGGGTTTCTTTTTTCCATTTGAAGTGTAGAAGGATTCATTATCTTCAGACATGCCCAACTCAGATCACAGCTTCCTTGACTAGTTTGTACTACTATTGCACCAGTCAAATATAAGCATTGTAAACCTAAAGCCTGCATGCACTTCTTATTGCCTTGTTCCTTTCAAGAAGACATGATATAGAGATCAGAAGAGGATTTGGTTCCAAGGAAAGCATGGTTTCCTATCAGAAAGATAAATACTTACATCTGTGTGTTTCAAACAAATATTTTGTTGTAGTGCATATCTTAATGTAACAGCCAGTATAATGAGAAGTGTAGCTTTATATTAAGTGTATATTAAGTGTATATATTAATAGTAGCATACAAAAAGAAATGTCCTGTTTCATCAGGAAAAGCAGTGACTCCAAAGCTGACCTCTGCAACAATATTTTTGGGACATGAAAAAAAAAAAAAAATATGAAAAAAATGCTGTGTAAGGCAATAACCTCATATTTCATTTTCTTTGCTTGTTTTTTCATTGTTTACTGTTACCTTTGCAATGACCTCTACTTTTTCAGATTGATTCTGATCAGATGGTGGAGAACATGAGCTACATTGGGAATGTGAGCCTGTGAGCTGCCAGCAAAACATTTTGCTGGGGCAGCAGGTTGCTAAATTGAGAGAGATGTGCTGAATGATAGATAACAGGAATTATCTTAATAAGTGTCCCCTATTGACAGTGCTAGAAATTATGATATCCAAAACCAGCTTGTGCTGCTTTTACATATCTTGTGTCTCTCCTGCTGTGCTCAGTGGTGGAGGACTGGTAAGTAATGTACTAGTTAGTCCTTTGGGTAGCTGATTGAGTCTGAGGTTTCAATTTTAATTTAATTGCTAAAGTTGTCTTCTGCGAAAGTTGTTTTTCTTTTTTTTTGATAAAGAATTACCATCTTATGTCAGTGCCTATCAAAAGTCCAGTTATGTTATTGAAAGATAAGAAAGAATTAGTGTGACAACATGAGTGCAAGCCTCAACATAACTGTACACAACTGATTTCTGTATACTTGTTACAGAAGTATTAATTTCTTTAAAGTATTTTCAGTTACTTTTTTTCTGCTGATTTACAGGGTTACTAGAATTCTCTAAAAATAAAAGTAGAAATTCGGGGTGGGGGGGTAGTTATTTGAAATGACAATATAAAATAGTAGCAGTTAACTGTATATTGACAGTATGAAATTTGTATTGCAAAAAAAGTAGATCAATTTCATAGCTACCTTCAGGTTAGTACATCTAAAAATGCACTCTAAATTTATGCCAGGATACTGCATCATTAATATTTAATGGAGAAATAAATCTAGGTATCATCAGAATAGCAATGCTATAATCTTTGGAGTAATGTGTCTCATGTGGGTGGGCATGAATGGCAAGTAAGATAGGATGAAATATGCAGCTTTATGTGAGGCACTGTGGGGGATTGGTGAAGATCTGGTTGCTATTCCTGAAACACGGGATGGTAATGTCCTATAAAATCAGACTTGCACCATAAAAGAGAAAGAAACATTAACATAAAATAAAAGCTAAGAAATGTTCTATACTGTTACTTTCATGACAGTGAAACTCCACCATAAACAGACAACAAATACTTAGAAATTACTGTTAGAATTATTTTCCATCTTGCAGTAATTTGTTTACCTAATTCCAGTAACTTGTTTTCTGTAAATAACAAAAATAAACTTTTAAGTAAGAAAGATTAACCATATGAAAGACAGCAATTTTGGCTCATTTGTTGGCATTGGGTCTGTGGATTGAGTCTCTACTTGTCCATATAGCTCATTCCTTAAAGGAAATACTAGGAGAATCCTAGTCAAGAGCATAGCCCAAGCAGCAGCAGGATTTTTATTGAAGCTTCATTAGCTAATGATAGATTTCATCTATCGAGCACTTAGCTGTCTTCAAACATATTGCATCTTTTGCAGGTTTAATTAATGATTTCTTCAATTTAAGACTACTTTTAGAACTCTGCTGAAATTTTAACATTCTTTCAGACACTGCTAGAATTGGCTTCTCATCAACACAGGATGAAATTCTAGTATGATCACTATTACTTATGGTTTGTCACTGGTTGTGACTCATCTAGTGATACTCTCAAGCCACGTTAGTTTAATTTTTTCATAAAGCTTTCTGACATGATTTACCAGTTAGACTGTATTGCTTATTCAGTGTAATAAAATATCTCAAATAAAGAGCATCAGTAATTCAGAGTTTTTACATCTTTTTAAGTGACTCATGAAAATTAAACATTTTAGAAGCACCTAGGTAGAAAACAATTAAAAAAAAATCAAAATTTATCCCAATTTATCCTGTTTAAATGTACCATTGATAAAGACAATGTTGTTTTCAAAGTAATACTAGGAAAAAAAAAAAGCACATAAGATTCCTGACCATCTCTATGAAGGCTTTATATATTTATAAATTATATTTACATACATGTACATTTTAAGCTCTTTACTTTTCCCATTAACTCAAAAAAATCAAGTGATAAGACTCAATAGCCTAAACTACTCTATTTTTTATTTTATGCATAAAGAGATTACATGCAATTAATTACCATAATAGATAAGTCGGCTGTTGTTTCTGCAGATAAAACAGTCATGTGCAATTATTTTTTGAGTCTGTGGCATTGGCTTTTGTTTGTTTCTTTTTTTTTCTTTTTTTTCTTTTTTTTTTTTTTTCCCATCTTAACAGTAATAAACCAAGTATTTACCTAAGAAAATACAGGAAGCTGAAGAACCTCACTCAAAAGCTCATTTTCTCTGTAAGTATGGTACATCTTACCAATAAAATTCCCAGAATTTGTTGCACCTTTTTTGCCCCTGAATAGAGTAAATCCAAGTCATGTAAACAAGTAGGTCCCCTCTGTCCTGCATCTATGCATAAATCCTTTATTTACTTTTTATTAAAAGGTTTTCCCTTGTCTGCTGTTTTTAGCAGCTGCATCTTACTATAGTTGTAACTGTTAACTATTTCTCCCTCTTGTAGCTATATTTTAAATGTATTTATTTCTCGAAGGTATTTGATTATTTAGTTACATATTAACAAAAACTTAAATGAGTTGAGAGCATACACATATTCTTGATCATTAAGCCAGGTCCATAAGAAGCCCATAGAGGTAGGAGAAGTCTCAGAGAAACAGAGACTGTAATTCAATGACTTATTTAATATTTGTAAGCTTTGTTAATGTACTAGAAACAGAAGTCAAACAGAAGCACCCGTAGTCTTTGGAGTTTTGTTGGGTTGGATTGGAGATGCTAGACTGTCCATCCTATGACAAGAGAGGAAATTTATAGCAGAGCTAGAGATGTAACCAAAATACTTTAAAATGTTACTCAGCTCCTAAGAGAGAAGCAACTGCTTTCCCATTTACTTTATTTGACAATTAATCAAGGTGTACTACCCAAAGAAGGGAAAAAGATCTGTATTTTACTTTCTTTCATGCACCACCTTTTTTTTACCTTCTAATTTCATACTGTGAGCTTCTGTCCACAAAACGTAGTTGGAGTTGAAATATGTAGCTTTGACCATAGCTTGTAGATTTGCACCAACAGTAGATTATTTGGTATTTATCAATAAAGAAATTTAATGAATTACAAATGCTTTTCTCACTGCACATTTGGGACAGTAATAGCTGGTTACATGCTCACTGTATAACCACTGTGTTCCCTCGTTCTTATAGTCCAAGAAGACTTGCAGTATGTATGTGTAAAACACTGCTAGAATGTTAGCCTGGGTGTACAGTGCTGAAAATTTTATATGTGACTTTTTAAAAAATTCCAGTCATGAAAAAAAAAACAACAACAAATATAATGACTGGTCAATTTTTTAAATTGTGCTTCAGTTATATCTGACTTTGTCAGAATTTTAAAACTTTGTAAGTACTTTCTAAGTTAATACCTATCATAAAGTTTTAAAGGCTATTAAACAGATTTAAGCTCTCCTACTTCAAGTGAGAAGCCATGTTTTTGCACACCATTTAGCTAGAAGCTATATGTAATAAAAAGTAGAGTTTATTGGGCAATAATGACGAAAATAGAAGATATTTATTTTAATTTCTTGGAAAATATGTTCATGTGTGTGTTTGGCTTGTAGCTGGAGTCCAGCATGTATGAACCTGAATCCTGCTCAGGGTCCCTTTCCAGTAATAATATTGTTTCCATGATTTCCTTGTCACATCTTTTCCTTGGAGAGGGGTGGCCTAGGTTTGTCACCACAGTACATCTGTCAAAACCAAGGTCTTGTTACAATTCTCAACATCACCTTGTATGGGACTACCAAGCCTCCTGTGATACAGAGTAAGAAACAGATGCATCTTGCATCCAGAGATCTCTCCCTTTTACAATAATAAGGATAATGACCATCATCATCATCCCTATAATTACATGTCCAAATCTGTCCTTTCATTGTATTGTTAAATATGCTTTCAGTGTTGTGTCGAGAACAAAAATTTATCAAAGTAGCTTTCCTTCAGTGTGTTATTGGAAACGGGTCTTTATTTCATTATGTTTCATCCCATCTCATGAATTGATTTCAAAGAATAAAACAGAATGAAATACAAAATTACCACTAGAGAAGGGTTGGTAATGAACTACAACTGTAGCAACTATGAAATATACAAAATTTACCACACACAAACGCTGTTTATAGATATCAGTTATTTATTTAAATTATTTCTACTACAGAAGCCACATTTGGTAGTATGATAGTGTAAAATCTTTTTTTTTTTTTTTTCCTCCATGCAAGTCAACAGTTCTCTGTGCATAGAAAATGAAGACAGTAGTCTCTGATCTTGGTGAATGTAATGTGCATTGTCTCTCAAAAGACCTGAAAATGATGTTATTAGCTCTGGGAAGATGGAGTTTGATCTAGGACAAATGCTTTTAAAGTATTACAACAAACCATTTAAGCATCTAAGAGTCTTTAATACACATTATTAATGTGATAGAAATAATTATTAGCAGTAGGTAGAAGTTAAAGATCCAGACACCACAGTAACTAAGAGCAAGGCTTACTTTACAATTACTGTAAATCATAAATAAATAAATAAATAAATACTATGTTTTTAAAAGCAGGGAGAGTTCATCACTTGACTAGTATGCCAGTAACCAAAGGAAATGACCAGCTGATTCATAAGCTTTGTGGGAAGGCTGAGCATTTTTTGCGTTACTCGTTTAATACGGAAATTATTGATAAATGGAATTTAAATAGCTACTTATTCTTTCCCTTCAGTTTCTCCAGATTCATTTTGCTTCAGATCATATTGTGCTAGCAGATGAAAACCCTCAGTGCTCCTTCTCACCCTATTATACATACTGCAAAGTTGGTATGATTCCGTGTGGTTTTTGGTTGGCAGAATGTTTATGATATTTATGCTTGAGCTGTAAACATGGGAAAATAATGTACAGGCAATGGAGATGGAGAAGGACTGATTTTTGAAAATTTTGTGAGCATGGGGGCTGATGATTAAAACTGTGAAGAGGGAAAAGAACTGAAGAGCGGGAGGTCAGATATAAATCTCTGCATTGCTCTGTCAGTTGCAGCCTCTGCCAGCTAACGTTCAGTTGCTGACTGTAAGGGAAGAACAAGGACAGGAGACTGTGAAGATCCATAAAACTGTCTTTCACTTCATGGGATGTGAAGGAATTTCCTTTCTTTTCAAGAGACTTTCCAATATGAGATTTTTAGCCTGTCCTTCTTGCTCATATTTGGTCTATCACCCGGTTTCAGCTTGTTTCTGTTAAGGGCGTGCTTGCATGCATGCACCTGTCCTATTGGGAGGGAGGTGTATCTGCAAGAAATTTTGTTCATAAGCACATGCATATTCCTTGCATCACAAACACTCTGTGTTTATAAAGGACTGCATCATGCAAAGTTGAAAATGGAAGTGTAGTCAGTAAAATAGTCAATTCTTTCATTTTAGACGTGTTTCAAAATTAATTCATGTATACTAGTTGTAAGCTGGGAAACATTATTATTATTATTCAAGATTTTTTACAACAGGGTAATAAGGAAAGGAGCACTTCACAGGCTAGCAATTCAAAGTAGTTCTGTTTTGAAGATGGCAATGTAAACTGTTGTGTAAACACTGTTATTTGCAAACCACATAACACTTTTGCTTTTTATTCATCCCCATTTGAGGATTAAAGCCTAAAATACATATGCATGATAGGTGCGATCTAATTATTTTCATTTATTTTGATTAATTAATAATATATTTACATGATAAATTATGTGGCATGTCATTGGATTGAACTAATGCTTGATTAATTTATGTAAAGGAAACTGAAAAAAAACAGAGGTAGTTGCTGCTCTCCAAAGTTTGTAACCAAGGTATCACAGTTCAGAAAAGTATTAAAGTATTGATTTTGGTGACTTAACATATGCTTTCCTAATCCAATTTGATGATACATTTAGCTGGGGAAAAGATTTGATGCATTTATATTTTTTAACCAGTATTTTTAAGATATGTTGTCAATTTGGGGATTTTATTTACCCTGAGGAGGAAATCACTTGTAAAAATGAAGCATGTGTTGCACTTGAATACAAGTGCTTCACTTGTATTGTGAAGCAAAACATGGAAGGGATTTCCAGAACTAAGAGTTAGTTGAAAAAAAAAAAAATTGTTAATATGAAACAGACAAACATTGTAACAGGTGGCTAAATAGTGGCAGAGAGAAAATAGTCATCCAAGATCAGTGACAGATGAAGAGGGTACAGTAGCCTTCATTTCTTATAAATTCTTTTCTCTAGCCTACACATTGTGTGATGTTTTCTGGTTTTCGTCCTATAATCAAACTAGTCTTTCATAATCATGTAACAGATGCTTAATGAAAGTTACATCAAGTTCACTTAATCTGATGGAGAAAATTGAATTCTTACCAAAAAAAAAAACGAAACAAAAAAACCTAATGAGACTGGCGGTGAGTCACATCACTACTTAAAGAACACAGATCCATACTGAGAGCTTTAAAAAAGTGTGAAAAAAGCCATGTCTAGCTGTCTGTGAAACAAAGATTATGCTACTATAATTCTAGTGACTTCCATGCTTGCTTTGATTTTCTTCGCTGACATACGCTTAAGCTTCTCATGAATGACTATCCATAGCATGACTATATCCTTTCTAATTGATGTTCCTTTTTTTTTTTTTCCTTGTTAAAAATACAAGATATGTTGTGCCAAACTAAATAATGACTGGCACATATCAGAAAGCATTCCAAATAAAACAAAAATAACGGTGTCTTTTTTTTTTTCCCTTTATTCAGATTTCAGCTGTGCAGATGAGGATAACCCCATCTGTGTTACTCAATCTTCATATTTGCAGATAAATCTCGTCACATCGTGAATCTATTCATGAGCCATGGGTATTTTTAGTGTAGAATGTTGCACTCTATACATTTCTTTTTTGTTTTAAATTAAAATGCTGCCGTAATTTAACCAAACACCATCTCTTGTACCACTCTGCCACAGGAAATTTTGCTACTTAAAAATAGCATTGATATGAAGCAACTCTGGAGGATGTTGGATTAATAATTAAATATTAGTCAAAGCAGCCTGTTAAGGAAAGACCGATTGTTTGCCATGTGTTTGTGATCTTGTGGAGAAGGGAAGAAACCCTTTCTTACTTCTGCTATATTGGCTTTCCTCAGAAAACACATTACAGGGTGATACAGACAACAAAACACTCTACAAAACGTAAGTTTTCTCCATCTGTCTGCACCTGGGGGTTGTACTTAGACCAAGAGAAAATGTCAAAACCATTTGTATGTCAAAGTATACAAATCCTACTTGTTGGTACCCCAACCCAAGTAGGGTTCCTGATTTATTAATGGAGTACGATAAGGTTCCTTGGAGGCAGTGTTTAAACAAGTAAGAAAGGAATATGTTTTTGGTCTTTAAACATTTAATGCTTGAGATAAATGATTAATTCTGTGCAGTAATGGTGATGGAAGGAAGTTTCACTTCATCCTCTTATGGTTAGCTTTATTTTTCTGTATGCACAGTATAACCCAAAGCGTAGTCTCAATGTGAGATCCTTCAGAGGTGAAGAACAGTAGCCAAATTTTTCACCTTCTGAATGGAAGATTTTATTTATTTAGTTAGTTAGTTAGTTATTTTCAGTGTTCATGCAATAACGTTAAGTTGGGTAGTTCACTTAAGGGTTGGTAGAGGTTTTGTTTGTTTTTAATTACTTCTGGTAAAATAATACAGAATAATAAGGAAGGTTAAATTGCCTGACTTTTTTTGCCAGGGAGTCAGGTGAATGTTGCTTTTGTGCCTGAAGAGATGTTTTGAGGAGGGAGTGTGGTTATAGTACTGAGAAATGAGTTAGGAGAAGCAGTATTTCATATTGTGTATTGCATTTTGGATTAAGAAAGTCATACGTACTGGAGCGAGGAGGGAAGAGCAGATACATTTATTCTGTTACGTTGCATTAACATCAGATCAAGAAAACACTGGAGGGAACGTGCTGGTGATATGTCAGAGAACACTGAAATGAAGAGGAACTCTCTAGGTTGGTAAAGTAAATGTATCCTGGGTGGAATAACAAAAGAAAAAAAGGAGGGAGATAAAGAGTAAAATCATAACATTGAGAATCCAGGAAATGAAGAATGAAGAGACTAACATGAGGCATACTGTTGAACTCTTGAACGTCACTCACTTGTGCACTTGTGGTAGCCTAATTCTGGGGAAATTCACTTGCATTTGCTGACCAGGAAAATTTTTTTTTTTTTTTTTTTTTGGGGGGGGGAAGTGTTTTTTTGAGGCAAGAAGTTATAGGTAGGAATATGTTCTAAAATAGTTTTTGAAAGCTTTGTAAACAGAAAAATTAAGAGATGAGACAAACTTTTTTTTCAAGAGTTGCAAACGTCTGGCTTAATAGAATGATTATTTTTTATTATTATTACACTTGTTACTGGATGAAAATCCCAGAATATAATAGTAGTGAAATAATTGCCTAGTATTTATGTAAATTATGAGCAACAGTCTCTATAACAAAGCTCTTAAGCTCTTGAGGTAGAAGGCTAGAACTGAAGAGTTATCATGTCATTATGCAAGAAGTCCCTAGGTATGGAGGGTGCCATGGGCTGAAATACATGATTTTGACATGACAGCTACCAGGTGTTCCCTTTCCATTTGTTTTCACACACACAAAAAATCTGAGGGTCTATCACAAATGAAGCAGAACTGATGCTGCCAGCATAAAATTTCTGTTTAGAAAAGTAAATCCCAGCTGCTGTGTAGCTAGGGGTTAGATAATTTGTTTCAATGCAGAGGAAACGTAACATAGTTGAACATAGTTAAAACTTTTTTTTTTTTTAAATAAATGTTGCATATGCTCAATAACAACAGAAATTCAACTAAATTCCTGGAAGTGATTTACTTAATTTAAAAAAAAAAAAATTAATAAAAAGCTTAGAATGTACTTGAGATAAAAATACATTATGTTCATGAAATAAATGTCTAATGTTGTCTTTTAAGTATGTAAGATGTGCACTTTTTTTTCCCCAGCGTCAAACTTGGTGTGCTTCCTAAAACAGATAAACAATTTAAAATGTCTTTTGTTCCCCAGTTTTGCTGCAAATGCACAGGCAGAGATCTTACTGTTTTTTCATAAGCTTCATGCATAGAAAAGCTCTCGTACACTGGTACTTATTTTTACATGCTTACAACAAAATGAATACTAAAATATAACTGATTATTTAATATCTCATTATAGTACAATGTCAGACTTGCATGCATATTTCTAGCTATAATATTTTTTCATGTATGTAGGAGAGGAGAAATTGGATTACCTTATTTGAAACTCAACTCACTATATTAGTATCTTGTTTTAAAATTACCTGCTTTCTGCAAACTGCATAGTATAGTTCTTCTATAGTATATTTAATGGCTTGCATTATTTTCTCTTTGGAAACCATACACACCTACACAGATATTTCTCATAAAATCGTGTCTGTCAGTTGATAAGGTTGTGATTATAAAACTTCCTCAAGGCTTTTGGCTTTTAGCTGCATAAACTCCAGGTTGTTTGCTATCCTGTGCTTTGCTTTTAGCATGCAAAGTAGGCTGTTTCTGCTGGAGAATTTCTGCAATGCTAATGCAAGCTGCTGCAAACTTCTCCCCACCCTCCTCCTGCAGACTGGTGGACATGAAGTTTCTTTGTGGTTCCAGCTTCTAAAACGATGCTCCAGAGCATCTTAAATTCTTGGATTACTGAATTTAAAAAGGGAAACACAGGAGCATCATTCTCTGTTCCTTTACACCAGAGCCATGTTATTGTGACTTGGTTAACTATGGTGGAAACATACCAGCTTACAGCTGTTACCTCAATCTATTGTTGTTTTGTTTTGTTTTGTTTTAAAGGGTGTTATACATAATACAGTATATTAATGGTTTATGATGCAGAAATCTTGGAATTTGTATTTAAATATGAGGTTATGAAACTGGGATGCATGGGAAACAAAGCAGACTCAAATCAAAATGCGTGTGTAAATTACACGTAAGTGTATTTGTGATCTCTGGAAGAACACGGTACAGACCTGCCAAGCTCTGCTTATATTGACCCTTGGAATAACTGCTGTTTGGTTCCATTTCTGTAGAACAGAATCTACCAAAACTGAACTCTCCCAGTACCAACACTAAACAACTACCATAAAGCTGACAAAATTTAATCCCTGGCCTATCAGCTATTTTAGTAAAGGAATACTTTTCTTTGCAAACAGCTTCTTTTTATGTCTGTGGGAATGGCTGCATAAATATGATTTTATGCATTTGGATGAGACCTCTGTGTGGAGCTGTACCAGAAGCCTATGTTACCCTGACTTGTGTAGCCCTGTGTAAGCCTACTCTTATTTAACATTGCTGTAAGTAAATTACCATCTTTAAAGCAAGATTGAATCACAAATCCATGAACAGATCTGTTGTTTTGCTCATGCTGGAGCAATAGCCTGGAGAAAAGGAGGCTCAGGAGAGACCTTATTGCACTCTACAATTACCTTAAAGGAGGTTGTAGCAAGGTGGGGATCGGCTTTTCTCCCAAGCACCAAGTGATACAGCAAGAGGAAACGACCTTGAGCTGCACCAGGGGAGGTTTAGGTTGGATACTAGGAAAAAATTCTTCACTGAAAGAGTTTTGAAATATTGAAACAGGCTGCCCAGGGAAGTAGTTGAGTCACCATCCCTTGAGGTCTTCAAAAAACTTGTAGAGCTTAGGGACATGGTGTAATGGTGGACTTGGCAGTGCTAGCTAATGGTTGAACTAGATGATCTTAGGGGTCTTTTCCAACCTAAATGATTCTATGATACTGTGAATAAATGAGATATTTGCTATCAAAGGAAGAGTTGCTTAAAGTTATACTTTCCAGTTATAAATTTTTGTCGCTGATATGGGCCCGGAGAGTTTCTGGTTGTAATACTGCTTCTGTTTCCAATATGTAACTAGAATGTAATTATGACTGTAACATCCTGAAAGACTGCAGAGTATAGCAAGAATCTTACATGCTTTAAACTCCACTCTGTCTCCAAACAAACAAACAAAAACCAGACAAAATCTGGCAGGTTTTACCCATGAATGGACTTACTGATAAGTTACCTCTGGTTGAACACTGGACTTTGGAAGCAAATTGATATTTTGAATACAAGTTACTGATCATTTTAGAAGATAAGTAAATTAGTCTTTTGAATTTGCCATTGCATAAGTCACCTTTTAATTGTTATCTTATAATACAGGAGAACATTAGCACTGAGCTGTCTTTACTCCTTCCCTATCTCTTAGGCTCTTCTATGACTTTTGTTGTTGTTGTTGTTGTGTGTTTTAACAGAGATGATATAAATGGGCATAAAGCAAATAAAGCTGTTGTAGAGAATTGCAGTGGGGCTGGTAGTCTCACAGGCCTTACAGGGTAGCAAAGGCAATGTGTAATTATCAGAAGACTTGTCCCTGCCCATTGAGGGACAAGAGATAACCCAACCCAATGATCTTGTTGGCTTTGAACAGGGCTGTGGAGCAGGAGCTGGCTCTTTCCTGGTCACTGTCAGCATGTGCAGCTCTCTCCTGGAAAACTTCTACAGAGAGGCAGGCTTTGCTCCTGTGTCTGTCTCCCTTTACTCTGATTTTCATGGACTCAAACTGTTTCCACCATGAGCAATTGGCAGATTGTTGGTTGTTAATAATTTTCTGACTCTAACAAAAAAAAAGAAAATGCTGATTAGAATTATGATCCCCAATACAATTTGTATTTAAATGTATTATAACAATTACCACATTGTTAATAAAATGTTAGTGCATTCATTGAAATCACCATTCTGCTATCATACAGTATGGAGTTAAATACAGTAAGTGCTTCTAATTGGTAACTGAATAACATGCATTAATTTTAATTACATCACCTGCAGAAAGTTTTAGTATAGTTAGCTATTAGCTACTATGAAATATATGGGAAGGGTTGTTATATAATTATCATAATTCAGGCATTGTATAGAAAAGACTTTGACAAACTGTTTCAAATGGACAAAATCCTCCTGTACTATATTTTGCCCATATTAGAACTATTCCAGGATGGACTCTTCTAAAGATAAGTTACAAAGGTAATTATTTTTTAGATGATAATCACTTGAGCTGCATGTGAAAAATTTGTTGCTAAATTGAGTTTCACTTCAAAAAGCTGTTTTTAAAGTAGACTAAAGCTACAAAAAGTAGATACTGGATGGATTTGTATATGCGCAGGTATACAGGAATGTTTGTAAGCGTATTGGCACACACTGAACTGAGATGCACACAATGAAGAGCATGTGATATGACCTTAAATATTTTTCTCCACTCTGTTCTTATGATTTTCTTTTGTGATTATTAAAACAAAAATATATTCAACATTTTTAAACATAAGACTTTCCAGAACAATTTTTATTTTATTTTTTTTTCTTTTTCCTATGGCTAGATGCATTTCTGATCCACTGACATCCTCCTGTTGTATACAAATACCACAAATGTGTAAACAACTGCTTTGTAGCTATGTAGATAAGCAAAATCAGATCTCTATAGAGTTCCTTGTGATTTCCTAGATACTTTTTAAAATCTTTTAGTTGTAGCTGATTTTACAAAATATTGAAAATACATTTTTTTGATTTGAACATCCCAAATTCATCGGTTTGAAGATGTTCTCTAACTTCATACATCATGAGAAATAGTGACTCTCACTAATTCCCAAACTCAAATAACTCAAATTGCCTAACCTAAAATTCAAAATTTTAATGCCCAAAATAGCTATTCTGTATTTTTCAAAAGACACGTTTATAGTTCTGATTTCTCAAGTTTCTCAACGCTGTGGTGATTTACACTTGAGAAACAGCAGGAAAGAGTATCTTCAGACTATTTGTCCTTTCACCTTCTTCCATTATTTTATACATAAAATAGAAAGATTAGGACACCTGGTTGATGTGAGAATCCTGTTTCCAATTTCTAATTTGGTGATGAATCAAGGCAGTAAATTCTATCTTATTAGCTCTTATTTTTCACTTAAATAAGCAAATACTTCAAGAATATTTTAAAAGGCAAATATTAGACAAAAAGAAATAATATATTTTACTAGTACCTAACTTTTTACTTTATAGATTTTGTGACATTTATACTTTCTGGAGATTAAAAAGGGGAATAAAAACAATGGAGAGAAGAGAAGGGAATTGGATATGAATTACCTAGTTTGAAAAAGTTAAAATAAAATTTGGTAATTTACTGGGGATGTCCAGGAATGGAAAGAGGCCATTCTCTTTTGTTTAGTGCCAGTTTTAATTGCTGTGACTGGGGGGGAGTGATTTTATGGTGGTTTTTTTGTTGTTGTTGTTTTTTTTTCCTTTGTACACATCCCAGTTCTGAAAGGTTTTTCCATCTCTTGTCCTGCTTTTAATTGGAATAAAAGGATACATAGAGATGCAAACTTACTTGACAAAGTTCTCTTCAAGTGTTTCTAAGTGGGACACATTGCAGAAGTGTGATTTGGCTGGGTTTCTTTGTTTGTTTGTCTGGTTGGTTGGTTATAGTCTTCCATATTATGTTCTTCCTGCTATCTCCACCTATCTTAGCAAAAAATAATTATTTGAAGGTTTATAGACTGCTGCTGCCAAATGGTCTCACAGTTAGTGACTGAGTATTGAAATGAAACAGAGCACTAAACCTTGGGGATTCACCTGGCCTCCTTTGCAAGCCAGGTTGGTTCCTACAGTGACAAATAACAATTAAAGGAATTGAGGTTTGAAGGTGACTCTTTAGAGGTCAAACTACAAAACAAGTTTCAATTTCTAAGTGCCATAACTTAGCATAGAAGCAGAGAAAAAAAAAAAAAAAAGAAAAAAAAAAACACAGCAGAAACAGTAGTACATGGGATAATGTTTAAAAGTTTTCATCATCATATACAAGATATTTACTTACTTCTTAAGAGCTTTGTTAGCTGTTAATACCCAATTGTTACAGTTTCCCTGGGGCCATCATCATAAAGTCGTGTGTGAGTGCTTACATTCATATTTATCAGAAGGGCTCCAACATGAGAACTTTTCCACTTTTGTAAACATGATATATATATTTATTCTCATTAAGCACATTTGCATTTATGCATTAATATAATGAACACAAGTATTTCCTTTTATCTTCTATTGAAAAATCTCAAATCGCTCCATACACTTGATTAATCAACCCTTAACTGAAAATTTCAGAGGTTCATATCCTTATGTATCAACTATTTGCACTGTTGAGTCCTGTGCCACAGTAGTCAGATAGACAGATGCTTAACGTGAGCCACTTGAGACTTAGGAGACCAGAACAGAGATCCACAAAAGGTGCTTCTTTGGACAATTGGAGTCCAAACATACCTGTTTAGCTGTTGTATTTTTCTTCAGGTACATACATTCCTGAATCTAGGTACTGTGGGATGCACTCCTGAGCAGCTTGGTGCTTATCTCATTCTTGCTTTTGTTCATGATCCGTGAATTAGGTGCTGCTTGTCTGTCTTTCTTGCAACAACCGCTGTTGTAGTCAATCTTAGAGCATATGCATTGGATCAGAGCCCTTCTTTTTCACTGGCTGTTGCTACCTTTCCAATGAAGTAGAGCTGTCATGTATCACTGATGTTCCCAGCCTCTCCCTGTGTGGAAACTGTTGCATTTTTCATAGTAGTTTAAAGACTTATTGACTAGTATGGAGAATTTGTGGAATATAGCTGTTGAGACACATGCCTGAGAGTTTTCGTTCTGGTCTATGCTTCAATGAATTTTAGGTGTATTGAGCATTTAGGTGTATTGGAGGAACTTTCTCTTTGCAAATGCCATCTGCAATGCTGAACTGCAACACTGCAGCTACAGCATTTCTGTTCCCTGCAAAGTATAATAGCTTCAGTGGGAGAGATCAAAGCTTTCCATTCCGCAATAGGTATCAGTTTGGTAGTCAGAGAACCCTACTGGAAGAATCAAATATCCTGATGCTAAGCAGGGAAATCAAACTGCTTTTTCACATTCAGGGTGAATGTTTTAACAACTAATCTTTTGGTTATGAATTCTTGGGGCTTAGGCTAAGGCCTCCCTCTTTCTGCTATCTTGTTAGGGAAACTTTTTTCTCTGCACACTGCCTTTTCTAGATTCCATTCTGATGTCCCTCTCACTTTACACCCTCTACAAAAAGCCTATATGTAGGTTGCTCACAACCACATACAACATCCTGAAAGACCCTTTTCAGCACTTAGGACCCATGATTTTACTGGGAGAAAAGTACAAAGACATTTTCAGAAGTGTGGCCTTGTTACATGAAAGGTGAGATTGATTTCAAATGGCTGACCTTGTCCATCCTGTGCAGTCCATTACTGCAGTTTGCAAAGGTTCTCCAAGTAGTCTGAAGACATTCTCCAAGGTGTTCTCCTTAATCTAGAATGTCACATTACTCTTTCTTTACCCTTACTTTGCTCCAATTTTTAACACTCCATAGATCTCACCTTCTTTGTCAAACAATGAAGGGAGGAGTAATTTCATAGGAGTAATTAAATTTAAGTCCAGACTCGATTTGTGGTATATGAGTTTTGGGAAGTAAGTTTTACACTTTAACATAACTTGTTTAATGTATATTCTAAGCATTGCAATGATTTATTTTATTTTATTTTATTTTATTTTATTTTATTTTATTTTATTTTATTTTATTTTATTTCATGGAATAAATACATTCCAGCAAATAAATTCTAAACACCCATAGAATGAGATGCGTCTGGTCCTGGAAGGACTCCATTTAGGATTGGGCCTGAGATATATGCAGGGTGAATTAGGTTATTGCACAAAATTGTCTTTAAGCACATATTGTGGCCAAAATTGTCTTTAAGCAGTGCATGTTATCAAAGTTGGTCTTCTGCCTTGCCTACATATTAAGAACTTCTCCTAATGAATTTAGACATAAAAGTTCAACATACAGAAAGGAGAAATCATCAGGCTTGAGAGACCTGACACCTGGAGTGGAAAAGGTTATCCTTTTAAGGTTTCTGTTGTTTATCTGACAAAAGCTGGCTGGCATGCAGTCTAATGTCTGAATTGAGAAATGAACCTTAACATTTGGTGTAGGTGAAGCCATGCTAGTTCTTAAATCTTCTCCATGTACAAGGAAAAATTATGCAAGATATTTTACAGTATATACATTTCCATAATGCTATGATTACCTGCCACCAAAATAAATAGGTATTATTTTAAAGTGAACAAATACCCATTTTCACAAATAATGTTTAGGTTTTAGTTCTATAATTTTGTAACATATTTTCCACCAGAGTGAGGTCACCTTGGCTGATGTTTGTCTGTGCACCTGCATTGCTCTATCCATGTATCTGCACATCAGAACACACATGAAATTATTTTAAAACAGGCTGCTATAATCTATGTACGCTATTGATGCACATACACAGCACAAAGCCAAAGGTGTGTGCTTTTGAAAAAAAGAGATTGGAATTACAAGTCTAATGCTACTGTTCACTGCATCATATATAGTTCAGTGGACAGTATAAATTGCTTACAATTGTGGAAAGCTTCTCATTTCCTGTCAGGTGTATTGTATTAGCTAAAGTAAGCTAATGAGTGGGATCCCTAACCCTGAATGCAATGAGAGCTCTGAACTTGTCAGTTGAAAGGTTGCTTGTATGAAAAAGTGCATTTTTGGAAAAGGAAATTCCTGCTCAGGGTAAGTGTCTTATTCATTGACAAATCTTCCCGATTGTCTGGTAGGTGTGGGCAAGGCAACAAGTAGGAGTTGGACTGGATATTGTTAAAGGAAACCAACAATAAACCCAGGTATTCCGTAGTCCATTTAATCCCAAATGGTGAATTGTGGTTCATTAGAAAATGAGGTTGCATGTCCAAAACTGTTGGCTGCGCTCATGGAAGTCATATGGCTGGCATTTCAAGTTAATGACAATATATATCCTACTCAAAGCTCATGTACTGCAGTTCATTTAGAAGACCAGCAGTTCATAGTTCATATTTTTGGGAGGACAGTGTTGGTTTTTTTTATTGTTGCTGCTGTTTCAAAAGTAAATGCTAGTAAGAACATATTTAGAGGTCCAGGAAAAAAATGTCAGGGCATGAACATGTACATAATACATTTCTTATACCACTTTATTTTCCAGAATGATTCAGTAAGTGATAACTTAAAACCTCAGCAAACATGGTTTCTAACAAAATCTTCTGAAGAGGATCACAGTCTCATTTAGCAATGCTGTGATATGGCTTGCAGGAAAACAATAAAGATCCTTTAATTTTAAGATACCATATTGTGATGGCCCTTAAGTGCTTCTAGGGAATGGTATTGGTGTTTTGTTCCTGGTGCTCCACAATTGCAGTTCTCTGTTCAAAGTATATCATCACACAATTTGTACGTAAATAGAAACAAAGTAGAGGGAGAATTAGGGATATCAAAACTGAGTTGGATTTGTGGAAAAGGAAATGGTCAGCCTGGAGAATAGCTATGGCAGTGATTTTAAAAGAAAGTATTAGCCTTAGTTGTGATATAATAAATCATTACCCTATTGTATTGTAGGAATCTTTTCAGAAACTAATGAACTAATTGAGATATTAGTTTATCAACTAATTTATTGTATATTTATTTATCAAAAATACTTAATGATGTAACATCAGTGTTTAATGTTTGTGGATAATTTGGCTCTCTGAGGGTATGTCTAGCTTGTAGGACAGATGCACATTGCCAGGACATCATAGTCCTGGTTTCCCTAAGTGGATAACCTCTTACAGTGAATGGTAGCTCTCTTGCAGCCTGGATGCCCTATTGTCCTCCTATGGAAATCGTCTGTTAGAGAGATGGTATGTTTCTAATCCTGTTCTACATGACCCAGAGTAAATATGTGCTTCAGGCTGTTGCAGCTGTATGTTAAACTAATAAAAATATGTTGCCCCCACCCCACCCTGCCACCCTCCTCACCACTCACCTCCCCCCCCCCCCCCAAAAAAAAAAAAAAAAAAAAAAAAAACACCTTCCTGATTTTCTTACTGTCTTGTGAAAAAGGGCACAGGAGTTTATCTGACTGAGCAAAAGCATATATGAGTCCATCCTGGTTTTATACAGTAGCTGTAATGTTGGTTTATAATCTGTGTTTTTGACAATGATTGGATTGCTCACTTTTATACCAAAAATATGAACATTGCTATTTTAACACTTTATATCACAAAATGACAACTAATATATAGACATTATTCCCCTCAGAAAATACTAAGCCTTGCCAGAGAGAGAAAAAGCTAATAATTAGATCCACTCTAACGTCAAACAAAAAATATTCATTTGTTTGTTTTTCCTCTTTTGGGTATTTCTCTGAATTATGGGTGGTGTAGAAAAAGGGCAGAATTAGTAAATTAATTACAGGATATATGAACAGGGGAGGGAAGAAAGGAGAGAGATGAAGAGAAGGAGAACTCCTGCTGAAGGGAATAGTGATGACGTGGTGATTTTTTGGTTGAAAAGTGTAAAGGAGGCCAGATAATAATGTTTAATGGAAACGTTATTCATCACGCCATACGTGATTTAAGAGTTCCCAGTTGCTCCACAAATCTGATTAATGGGAATAAGTGGTTGAATTTAAATTTTAAATTACTGTGGTCAGCTGTCCTATTTGCAGACAAATTTGGGTGTTCCTTAGAAAATAAATTCTTTGTAATGTTATGCTAGTGTGAAAGTATTGGACATAAATAAGGATAGAGGTCAATATGCTCAAAAGACAGTAGCTTAAGGGCAAACGAGATCACCTTTAATAGAATTCAGAGTCTGCTATGTTAAAGATTGCTGCAAATTAAGCATCCACAGAATCCCTAGGGGGAAGAAAACAAAAAAAAATACAAATAACAAAAAACACCACAGGTTTTCTAACTTTTTCATACCTAAATATAGAATTTTTGCTTGGAGGCCAAAGAAGTAGGACTCATTACAGTTACTACTGTAGTACTGTACTACTGACTCATTACAGTTACTACTACAGGACTCATTACAGTTACTACTCTTTACTCATTGATGCGATGGAATTTATTTATGCAATGGGAAGAAGTAAGAACAGCTGATCAACATATGATTCAAACCTTCATTCAAACTTAATATGTTATTTTGCCTTTAGCTATGATAACCGTAGACAAACCCTATGAAACATTCTTTGTGCCTGTAGAGTACCATTAATTTTCTTTTAATTTTTCTCTGCCCCAGGAAACGTTTCAATTGAATTTTGCTCTTCATGCAAGGAATCAAGAGCACTTACAGCTAAGCTCATTTCCTTTCATTTTCCCTTTATTTCCATATTTTTAATAGATTCATAACCCATGGTGCTAATACTGGAGTTACAGTAAGAACATGTTAAATTAAAAATATATATTGTGTTCATGTGCTAAATTGCCAACATCTTTCTAGAGTTTTGGAATTTCCTAACATCAAATCTCAGTTTTACAGTTTGGTCTAGCAGCATTTTCCTGTAGTAGACAATTTTTTTCATTCTGTCCTTCTCATTGCCTCTTTCTTTGATTGTTATACTCATCCTGTCAGGCTTCCTTGAACTCCTGCATTGCTCTGCCCATTTTTATTGGCCGAGAACTGTCTCCTGTTTTCCTTTTAACTCTATCAAGTTGTTTTAACCTTCTCTACAGCTTTGTCCATTATAGATGTTTTGTTATGCAGGCACCTTTCATCCTTTTCCCTATTCCATTAGTTACTCCCCTTTTATTATTATTATTAATCATTATTATTATTATTAAATTTATTATTATTAAATTTATTATTATTTACTTTAATCTGCACTCCAGGTTGAGGAAAACTGGAGTTCAGTGGCATTACAAGAACTTGCAGAAATTTGGGAATAGTTTGTAAGAGAATTTGGGAGAGTATATTTTACACAATGACAAATAGTAAGTAGTTCTTCATTTAATACCCTGTTTCACTGTTGTATATTCAGCATTTTGGTAACATCTTTCTCTTAAATAGATTGAAGCAGTTGTTTGACACAGAGTAATGCCACAACACAGCTTAACAACTTTTTCTTTAAAGTAGGTTTTGGATTGGTATAAAATCAGGATCTCTGCTGAAAGATAACACCTCTAGCAATGTCAACCCTGAATACTGGTTCAGAATTAACTCAGAGGGAAGTGTACCATCTGTTGCTAAAACCTAACACTAACAGCTCAAGCAATTTCTAGCTTAAAGGAAAAATGTGGACCTGAACTTAGCCAATTAAGAGAAGCAGGGAGAGGGATGGAAGACAAACTTAAAAATAGCTTCTGGTCCTTCGCTTATGCCTGGTGCTCACTGCCAGTACAGGCAGCAGAGAGAATTGACACTGCAGAGAAAACAAACTGCACAGAAAGTACTGTCAAATGTCCAAAATAAACAAATGGGAAAGTACAAATATTGTTTCTTTGATATTTGATTTAGAATAACTGTACTATGGGATGCAAAGTCTTGCATATGGTTTTTAAATAGTTACTGCTTCTTTAATGCTTGATAATCAGGACTACTTTCTGTGCCAAAAATGTATCTTTAGGTAACTAGTTTATTTCAAGTCTGGTAATCCACCAAGCCTAGCAAAAGAGTCAAAATTTGTTGTACATGATTTTTTTTTTTAATCTCTAATTTTTTATTTGAATGTCTTTGGTGATACAAGCAAACAAACAAAAAAACACATCAACCACATATCAACCACATCAAAAAAGTTCTAGCAAGCCTTGTTTTCAGTTCTGCTCAGATGAGAGAAAAAAAAGGAAAAAAAAAAAAAAAAAAAACACTGCAAAAAAGGCAAAATAGAAGCTGGAGGCCACAACTGCTTGAGATGAAATAGAATGCTCCAGCTCGCTTGCCCATGCCATATCTACAGATATTGCAGTGATAAATCTGCAATAACTGTGTGACCTGGATAAATGCAGATCTGACCTTTTGTTTACAGGGTATCAAGGGAAATCTTTATGAGACCACAGAAGTGTTTCAAAAGGTTTTAGAAACATTATGAGATGGTAAAATGTGTCCTCTGTGAATAACTTTGACAGTGCAGATCTGACACTATTTCTCAATGAGCAGTGCCCTTTCTATAGAGATTTGAACAAGATATTTGGAATAATGTTTGAGAAGCGCTTTTGGTAACCTAATTCAGGAAAAAAAAAAAAAAAAAAAAAAAACAGCAAACAACTCAACAGTGCTATTTTAATTGATCAGGATTTTAATGTTATTAAAATATTGACTTGAAAATGTACGTACAGATGTTGACACTGGTGCAATGCAAGATGCAATCCTGATATATCTGCTCACTTGCACATGGAAACGTATTTCTTCTCTCACTTGCATAGGGAAATATATCTAAAGTTTTATTTTACCTTTTTTTTTTTAATAAAGATATTTGATCATATTCCATTCTTACCTATGTAGTCATTATAAACATTACAATTCAAATATATATATATTTTCTTCTGCATGTCTCTTATGAACCTATTAGAATTTACTAAAGCTTTAACCCTATTATTGTGCTTTATGCTCACAGTACTATGTTGGTATGTGTTTTCATCCCTGTCTTATACATGTGAATATTCCACTTTAAATATATATGTACATACGTAAATGCAGACAGAGAATATGGTTTCAGAAGTACATATGCATGCATATGCCTGAGTGTGTAAGCCTATGCAATCATCTCTTGAATATTGTGATCAGTGGGAGACACCGAGAAAACTCAAATTAAAACAAACAAACAAAGAACATAAAAAGAACCTCCATATGCAAATTGAAGAAGAGAGAAGGAGAACTGTGTCAGTATCATAGTATTGTAGTAACATAGCGCAGTATCCAAAGTCATGATTTGTAAGGAGGAACTGCTTTAGATGGCCTTTTTTTATGTAAGTTTACCAACCTTGAGAAATGCTTAGAAAATTATTGTAATTTTAGTGGCTAATAAGTGAAGGATATATTATTTATGATCTGAATTATACTAATGCCAGTCACCAGAACATGCTAGAGTTTTACTGCAGTTATTTTATTAATGTACAAATTAAGACTGTACTTCATTATCTGAAAATTGTTCTAGTCAATACTTAAATATTCAAACCTAGCATTGGAAATATGCAATAAATATGACATAATCAAGGTCATTGAAAACCTGGCTGCAAAAGAGCATGTAGGTGCCAAAAGAATTGAAAACAAATCACTGAGGTGATAAGCCCATGCCTGATGGATTCAGGACTACATTTTGTAGTGGGGGGAAAAACATCAGAAATGAATAGGCTGGACTTATACCGACTACCATTTATGCAGGGTCTTCTGATATTCTTGCCTGTAATAAGAGACTCATTCTTGGTGGATTTAAGTACTTCAGTTAAATACTCCGTCCGGCAGTGCTGCAGCCAGATTTGTTCTGTAATTTCAACTTTGTTGTCCTGGAACTGTTTTGTGTTGTGTGCAATGTACAGCATGGTCGGTCGCTTTGGCATTGTGGCTGTTACAATTGGTTGCTACAGCAACAGGCTTCTGCAGGGAGAAGATTATCTGGCAAACATTACTATGCACGTATGCTGTAGATCTGTGTAAACACAAGTTAATAAACTTTTAACATTGCAAATAAGACAGCATCTAGGGTTGCTGTCTCTGTCATCCTGTATAGGACCAGCCAAGCATCCATCTCTAGCTTAAACAAAGGGCAAATGTCACTAGTTGTAATTCTCATTTCACAATATATATATATATGTATGTATGTATATAAACAACTGCTGATTTCTGGTGCTAGAGTCTGACATTTAGTTCAGTAATAGTCTAAAGTTCCCAGTCCTCTATTATATAAACTCTGATTCTTAAGCTTTTGCCAGCAAAATCCCTTGGTACAAAATTGGCTTAGAAGACAGGTTGAGAGCTGCTGCTATCCTGATAGTTCTTCTGATTAGTGGCAGTGCAGGACATTGTGTTGTTTTGCTGCTGTACCAAAGCCATAAGAGAAATGGGATTCAGTGGAACCCAATGGAACTGGGTTGTTCCATTTTTGTCAATTTTCCATTGAGTTTCTGAAGCCAAAATAGTTTTAACTCATGGCCACTGTATTTTATAAAATGGGAATAAAATATATATTCCCCTGTCATTAACATGCTTTTGAACTGGTTATCCAGTTTTCTGGGCTTTGAGCATATAAAATCACAGCCCAGGTTTGGTAGCTTTGTTTGTGGGTGTTGTTGTGTTTTGACACAACCTTATTTGTTAGTTGTCTCAGGCCATTAAATAGTTATCTTAAAATATTACAAATATAAATGTAACTACAACAAAATGTGTAATCCCTCCATATTAATTAAAAGCAAGCAACTAGTGTAAGACACATGCCATGTGCCACATGCCTTTGCTCTAGCCTATGATCACAGAAACTAGATTGTCTGGAAATTAAGCAGATGGAAGCACCTTTAGACTATGTGGGTGTTGATATAGGAGGGAGAGTGGCACAGCCAAAGGCACCTTCCAGGGTGAGCAATGCTACTTTAACAGTTACCTTGTCTATAAGTTGAAATCTGCTGCTGATAGCAGCATCAGCCTTACAAATAAATTCGCTGTGATACACCAGCAAACAGTGTGGCTGTGTAAGGATAGAGAGAAGAATGAGAGAGTCAATAAATATGATCTCAATATATTGGTCTCACGCACCAGCCAATATTGATTCATTCCTAGACAAAGCAACCTGCATCATGCTGTTCCCATGTTCTATAATGTAAGCAACATACGGAAAGGATTTCTACCTGCCATCTCTCTTCCCCCGCCCCCCCCCCCCCCCCCCCAGGAATGTGAGCTGAAGCTTGGGAATGCTTCACACTATTAAAAACAAAGAAGTATTTCTATTAAGAAATACATATATATATATATATATATGTATTTAAAGAACTGCATTTGTAATAAGTGAAACTAAAACACTGAAAGGATACAGAAAAGCTCATCTATACAATAGTGTGTTTCTTTGAGAATTGTATTCTCCATACTTACCTAAAAAATTGTTTTTACATATAGAAGAATTTAATATAGCAGTAATAAAGATAAAAATCAGTCTTGTTATATATTTCATGAGTGGAATCAAAACTTGTATTTATCCAGTCACACATTGCATTCATTGTCTGATTGTTTTTTGGTTTAGTTTAGTTTGTATGTGTTAGGTTTTTTTTTTTGTTGTTTGTTTGTTTTTTGGTTCATCCATTATCCACATAGGTGTTTGCCTATTTAATGTTGACAGCAAAAAATGCAAGTTAAAAGCTAGGTTTGCTTTGCATATATATATATATATATTTAAACACTGCCATTTCACTGCCATTTTCAAAATTGCTGAATCTGCTCATATAACTGACATGTGGAAAGTTTGATATTGATTGCAGAAGGAGTTGTAGAGTAAGCTATAGATGAACTCTCTGATTCCTTTGTTGTTGTGGTGGTGAAGAAAGATAAAAAGGATTTCGTTTTCAAGATAAAGTGGGAGGAGAAACAAAGAACATCTCAGTACCTTGTCAGTTCATCTAGGTAATATTTCTGTCTCAGAATTATCAGAACTGGTCTTGCTTGCAGACAAGACCTATAAGTCATCGTCTATTCATGAAAAATTAAAGCATATGCAAACAGTGGTTTGAAGCTTTCATCATGAGGATGTAAGTGTTGCACTTAGTGAATTACAAAAGTCAGTCTGTTGTATTTTCATTTTCACACTGTGACATCAAATTTTTACTTTTTTAGAGGAAAAGATATTGTAAGGAACAAAAGAAAAAATAATTTTTAAATTCGATATTCAAATGTATATACTTCTGAGCTGTTGTAAATTCGTAACACTTGCAAAAATTTGGCAGAAGTTAACATTCTTCTCTTTTACCTACTGACTAACAAATATGAGTAGTTCTTTCTGTCTGCCTGTTTAAACAGAAAGTTAACAAGATCATTTTGGACAGGGTGAATATATATATATATATATATTTCAAACCTAGAGTCATTTAATAGAACCCTTTCCTGAACAGGTTCTAGCTGTGATCAGTTACAGTGAAAATAGTGTTTTCCTGAAACAGGTGTTTTTAAAACAAAAAGAAATCAAGTATTCAAGCAAAGCAGGGTAAGCAATATCTAAAATACTGTACAGGCTGAACAATTTAGTATACCAACCTAGGGTCTGATATATCTGTGGTAACATCTGAGATTTGCTGTGGGCTTGCTGTGTGACATTGGTCAATGATTTAGTATTTCTGGGCCTCATTGTCTAAATTGCTGAAAATGATATGTTAATGATTCCTTCTTCCATTATTTGGATTTCTTGTTTATCTTCTGTAATTTGCTTTGATGAGGTGTGATATTTTTATGTGGGCTGAGTGTGATAGTGTAATGAAAAATTACACTGCAATCTGAAATTGCACAGAAGTGAAACAATCTATGTTATTTAATTGTTGCGCAAAAGATTTTTGTTTTATTGGCAAACTTATTTGTTTTTGAAATGATTTTGAAATACAGTATTGTATGTAACATCTAGACACTGTAACTTAATATGCAGTGTAATGTGAATCCTCCTTAGGTTATTCTTAGTGGAACTTCTCCATACACAGACATACACACGCACAAAATAAAAATAATAAAAAAAATCACACCAATCAGTTCAGTAACATTTTTTAAAAATTGGTGCTTCCTGAGCTTAGATTGTTTAAAGTTGTTCTAGTTCATCTTAAAATAGCTGTGAAAAATTCTACATTTCCTTTCTTTTTCTTTCTTTTTTATTTTTTAGGTATTGTAGTAGAAATTAAAAATGAATCATAATTGTCTTCATTTTTTATTTTTTTATTTTATTTATTTATTTTTATGTATAGTCCATTTGCTTTAAATATGACACTGGAAGAAATGGGTAATGTCATAGTCTATGTTTCATAAACATAGACCGATTAAATTATGCCCCAGTTTATGTGATGGACCAGACAGCTCTGATTGATATATTTGGAGCAGTGAGAACACGGGAACTGACATTATAGCATTCTTCACTGTAATGGGAGTGCTATCATTAAGCTATGCATGTGCTGCTTGTCATGACTTTTTTTCTGATAAATTTCCTCAAGTGCCTTGAAGGTGAGGTGGAGGTGTTTCTGGGGAAAGAACTTCAATAGCTTTAGGGGAGGCAGGTAAATTCTCAATATGGATTTGAAACTCTCTTGAATAGGCTTGTGACACTTACTGGATTATGTTTTCACAGTTGAAATGCTATTAAAAGATGAACTGACATTGTTTTGTTGGAGGTTAGTTACAGCCTCTTGTTCAAAGTGTTTCAGTTACAAAATTCACTTCAAAATATAATATAGATTTAACAAGCTATTATTAACATGCTTCCTCTCCCTGGTCTGACCATCTTTTTTTTTTGCTATTAGTGAAGGATACAAATATATGTGGTTCATATCTCGGCAACTACATAAATGTAGCTGTACAGGTAACTCAAAATATCATTGGAAGAAAGGCCATAAATAGTTCAGGACAGAATTTTTTTAAAATAATATGTAAAAGTCATGTGCACAGGCCTCTCTGAAATTTTAATTAGGTCCAACTTTCAGAGCGAAGGAATACTCTCCACTACTAATGTAGGTATAAAGGAAATGATTGTCATAGGGGTGGTTTTTAGTGAACATAAAATCATAGAATCGTTTAGAAAAGACTCAAGATCATCAAGTCCAGCCATCACAGTAAAGACATATCACAACATGAGAACAAAACACGTGAGACTAGTACATAAATGTGTTTTGTAGTGTTTGTTTTTTTTTAGCCAAAACTGTCTTACAAAAAATATCACAAATGTGTGTTTCTATTTTGATTAAAATTTCCTTTGATATTATCCATAATGTCCTCATGACTTGTAATTGTTTCAGAGTGATTTTTTAATTAGATTGGGAAAATAAATTAATGAAAGAATTTCACCTGTGAATACATCTTTCCATGACTTACCCTATTGCTTAATTTCTATTTAAAATGACAGAATACAGGAGAATAGAACAAAGACATGAAGGTCTAGTTCATTCTGTACAGGGGAGACAAAAGATTAGAATTCCTGCAATGTTTCCTTTTATCATTGCACTTTTAAAACTTATTTCTAAACACATCCCTGTTCTGACAATGCAATCAGGAATTTGCTGACAGTTCTGCTGACTTTCTTTCCTAAACTTCTGAGCAGAAGTGCAACATGTCTGATGACAGCCAGCCTTTGACAAGGTGGTCATAATTGAATGTGAATGCTTCCATATCTCCAAGGTCTTGGCTCTTCATCATTGTTTCCAACAACTGATGCTATCTTAGCATGGAACATTGAGGTTACCCAGTCTTGTCAGAGGAGGAGGGAGGGTCCTTCCCTTTCCCAAATTTGTTTGGATAGGATTTCAAGATCCTTGCATGTTTACCTAGGATTTCTGTTCTGGCTAGACTGTTAGATATACAGAAATCCTACAGGTTTCACAACTCTTATGCAATGAATAAGATCCTTTAGGAAGTATCTGTGAGACTTTCTAATTTCAAGATATATAGCTCACCTGTGCTTGTGCAGAAAGCCTTAGGAATCCTGACAGTGTAAGACTTGTACCACATTTAGACCACCTTTATGTTGTGTGTATTATATTGATGCTTTTCACAAGACTCAGACTCATGTATGCTCTACAGAGTCATATCTTTATCTGGAAAAAACAAGGCAGTAAAATGGCAATGCCTCCCAAGCCAGACATGTTTTGCTACTCACAAAGATTAGTTTCTCCATTTTAATTTAGAGCTGTCATGTTTAAAGGTCTGTTAAAAAGAAGTCTGCAAAATGAAAGGTGCTAAAATAATTTGTGAAGTCTGACACTGGAACACTAACTCTGATGAAGATATGAGACTCAGTTATAGGAAATTGAAGCTCATCCAGGAATGACCATCAGTCAGATGTAGCTTACTGATAACATAAACCAGCCGTAATTCATAATTCTGGTCGCTGGCAGTGTGACTCTTAATGCCTATGCACAGAGGGTGGCATTGTAGGCCTGATATCCAAAAGATGGATTAACTGGGGACAAGTCTACATGGGAAGCCTTAGTTTCTCATGTTCTGATGTATGCAAGATCTACCAATAGATTTCCTTTCAGGACACTGGCTGAGCTATACATCAAGTTGGTTTGTAGCTTGCCATCTAGATGTGCTCCAGGTGCAAGCCTGCTAGAAGTCTTGAGCTGAACAGCATATGACTCTGGCCTGACACTTGGGCAAGCTATCACATCATAGATTTTAAGCTTTAAACTCAGAGTTTTTTTGCAATAATTGCCTATTATATTGCACTGATTTACCTAGTTCAAAATCCAGCTATTTCCTATTGGATAGGAATAGGTATATTCCTAAGTATCTATTACCAGATGTTTAGAAGGTAATTGCTGGCTGTGTCACTGCAAAGAGAAGTTATGTTTGCTTAGTGGAGGAAATGACAACAGCTGAGGTATGCCTGAAAATAAAAGCAGGCAATAATATGATATTTAACTAACTGGTTAACATGCCAACAGATTGGCAGCTAGATTACTAGACCGCATATCAAACTTTGAACATAGCATGCTGAGTACAAATGTAAATTAAGAAGAAAAGATTAAAATATAATTTAATTTATTTTAAAAGTGGCATTGACTTGTTACTGTATCAATTTTAATAACATTAAATGATGCTTTCAATATTCCTTGCCTTATAACTTCTAAGTATGAAGATATATCCATATAAAGTATTACCAATAATGTCTTAAGTATTTGAGAGGAATTCTGTTATTAGTCATTATACCTTTAAATGTAATTTGTTAAAATTGTGTCGTTCATATAGTGATATAACTTACCTGTTTCATTACCATAAACCTGAGTGCCTTATTAGACTGCTGAATGTAGTCCCTGTGAGATACTGATTTTTCTTTTATAAGCCTATATAAAGACTATATAGACTATAGGTAGTCCAGAGAAAATGAAAATATATCCTGTGCTTAAATTTGCAATCTATACAAGGGAAAATATAAATTTATGTTCAGACTAAATGCAAGTAGCTTGCACAGAAAATATATGGATAAATCAGGAAGTCAATTCCAGTGTGTTCCCTTGCTTATCACAGCACTGTTTCTCTTATGAGAACTCAGCTTCATTGAATGGTGCAAACTGCATATATAGAAAATTAGACAATGTTTTTCCAAAGAGATTAAACTAATATTTTCCTTAAGAAGCTGTAAAAATTAACAGGAATTATGGTGTCCAAATCCATAGAAAGCTTTTAAAATCTCAACTGCAAGATAGTTTTCTTCTACTACTGCCTTTGTTAAACCTTTCTCTCATACTCTCTTCATGCCAGAAGCTTTCCATGGCCTCAGGAGATTAAATGGATCTGTTACAAGTGAGTAAATCAGAGACAAACTCCAGTCTTGGGAAGAAGAAAGGCTAATAACTTGAAACTGGTACTGCTTTTTACAGTAGTCACTTATAAAGCAGGAGATCAAGATTCAGCTCTCTGTTCTAATGAATATTCATTTGCATATACAATGATCTCTCAGGAGAAACTGGGATTTGCCTCTGAGTATCCTGTAGCTGTGTCCCAGAAGATTACTCTGTAGTGTGGGTGGTGTCTATCTCAATAGAGCAGATTGGAGCTGTTCTTTTTTCCAGGGAAGTTTTGAGTCCTCAGCTTTGCCTACCCAGATTAAGCTACTTCTGCTTTTTTTTTATTATTATTATTTTTTTCCCTTCATTAAGAGGTTCTCAGCTGACTTAAAACAAAAATTGACATAAAGGAAAAATTCTGTTGGTGCTTTGTTACTGAGATAGTAAGTTGAGTAGTATGATAGTTTGATTAGGCTGAGTTGTAGAGTATCAGCAGCAGACTTGGGCTAGGTACATTCTTGAATAATTTGTGTATTACTCCAATCACAGAAGACCTGCAGCAATGTCTATTATTAGATTACTTTGAAAGTGAGTAACTTGGCCATTTAGTTTGTTGAGATGCTAGAACCCCCCGTAGCTACTGCCTGCAAAGAACAGAAAAAGTAGATCAAACTTTTCTGCATAGCACCTGTATGTGTCTGTGATTTTTATTATTCTTTTAATTTTTTTTTTTTGCATGTAGTTTGTCAAAATAGCAGAGATTTATGTACCAGCATGTGTCAATTTGTTCAAGTATCTTTAGAAGAGAGTATTCTGAAGCCAGGATAGACAAAACTTAAAATCTAAAGCAAATATTTATTGGCTAACACAGATACAAAAAATCTAGCATTCAGTGAGCTTTTAATTTCACCACTGCTAGTAAAGCACCCAAAGAGTTTTTCCTGGCCAGGAGGCATCAGGCAGGGAGGGAAGTCTGAGCTTGCTCAGCTGTCTGGATTGCATCTTCAGGTTGTTGAGTTGCCCTATCCCACCAGCTCCACTGGCACAGATAAACAGATCTGACATTTCCCGACTAGGAAAGCTAAACAAGCTAAACATGACTACCTTGTTTGTTTGTTTGTTTTTTCTCCTTAGGATTTTATACCTTTTGTGGCAAGTTGACCCTTGCTACTGCCCACCCAGCCTCTTGCTCACTCCCCTCTCCTGTGGGACTGGGAGAAAATAGGAGGAAAGTGAGACAATCAAGATCATAACAGGTTGACAGGGAAAGGGAAAGATGTACACACATGCAAAGCAAGAAGAATTTATCATCTTGGCAGGCAGATGTCCAGCCACTTTCCTGGGAAGCAGGGCCTCAGGACATGTAACTATTGCTTGGGATGACAGATGCCACAACCACAAACTTCCTCCGTACACTGAGCTTCTATTGCAAGGTATGCTGTCATATGGAATATATCCCTTTGGTCAGTTTGGGTCAGCTGCCTTGGCCGTGTCCCCTGCTAGCTTCCTGTGCACCCTCAGCCTCCTTGATGGGATGGGAGTGGAGAGAAAGCCTTGCCACTACTCAAAATAGCCCAAACACTGGTGTAATATCAACACTGTTGTGACTGTCACAAATACAAAGTGCAGTTCTGTATGGGTTCCATCCCAGCCAGACCCAGCTCCTCTGGGGAGCTGCTGTTTTGCCTCTTGAAACACAAAGCCACTAACAATCCCATCTCAACAAGCCTGCCCTCAGGCTGTATTTTTACTTTTCTACAGATTTTATGACAGCTCTGTTGTGGCTCTCTGAGACAAGGTTATGTAGGTGGGCCTCATCAGAGCTCTGGTCCTTGTTATGAAGGCTGTTAAACCCCTGGGATGGATGTGTGTGGGGACGGAGCTTCCAGCAGGGTTACAAAGAGAGGGGAGCAAATAGGTTTATGAAGTTAACCTTGTTGCAAATCACTCTGCCACCCATTCTCTCCTAAGGTTTAAAAAAATAATCAAGACAGGGTTAAATCATCCCTAGTCTTAACAGCTGGGTGCTTCATTCATAATAGCACACATCAACTTTCTTTCCCTTGGGAAAAATGCCACACTTTCTATAATGACAAGTTTGTAGTTATAAAATGTATCTCAATTTCAATTCTCTAAATAAAACATTAGTTATTATATGAAAAATCAGTGTTTACAAATATGTTTATCCATTGTGCAAGCATGCAAAAAGCCTTCACAGCTGGAGCATCTTGGGTATAAGGGATATCTCTGGGCTCCTGTTTCTGCTCTGTGGGGCCAGAAATCAATGGGCAGACTGTGAAACTCCATAGACATTTCCAGTGTTAGTTCCTATAGCCAGCTGCCCTTCTGCTGAAGTCCGTCCAGATAAGAGATGAAAAAAATGCATCTGATCCAGGGATTCTCTAAGAGTGAGCAGGAATATTATTCTCCACTCTCCTTCTTATGTGGATGTAGCAGGAGTCTGTGTTCTGCACTTGATGTGTGCAGTGAGATGTGTCACGTTTGTAGAAGCTTTAGTTCTGTTCTTCTGCTCAGGCAGTGCACCTTTATTCTCTCTTCAGCCCAGTACAGGTTTCTGAATACTTCTCCTTTCATATTTAGAATTTCAGTATACGTCAAGATTCAATATTAAGCAGTTTTGTTTTTAGGCAGAACAATAGAGGAAATACAGGGTAAAATCTATGCTAGAGTTGTCAAAACAAAGTAAAGTAATAGTAGAAAACTGATACACCAAGCACTATTGAGTTGAGTACTGGGGAATGATTGACCATGTAATAATCTGGGTTACAGTATCCTTCACAAACTCCATAGAGTGTACAATCTGCACATTACCTGACACACAGGCATCAGTACAGTTCTGCCAGGTGAGCCAGAACAAAGCCTGCCTCTGGCTAAACCAGCAGGGATGCTGCTAAGCTTGTTTCAACTTGGAAGTTATTATGCATATCTTAGAGTAAACACAGAGGGATAATTTAGAGAAGAAAATTAATGCAGACATAAAAAATGATAGATGAGAATGCAAACCTTTGGTGAGTGGAGAGTAACTTAAAAAAAAAAATCAGAAAAATGAATTCTTAGGATTTTATCTTTTTAATCCTTTAAGATACGATTTGGCAGTACTTGGGTTTTCCAAGAGAAGTGATGATTGCAAGCAAATGTAATATATTGAGATATTCAATGTAATAAGTTTTTTATTATTTATTTTATTAACTATTATTTGTTTATTAATAATTAATTTATTATCATTAAATAAACGATATATTAATATATCTTGTTCAGAATAATAATATTGATATTTAAGCAGTCATGCTTTCTTTGAAACTCATACCTTTCTCTGGTAATCGACAGGATATAAGCCCAATGTTTTTGCTCAGAAAATTCTATTCAGGTCCATTGTACTTAACACTCTGACTTTTTTTTCAGTGAGGGCAATATGACTAATTCTCAGTGGTGTGCCAAAGTTAAATATCCACTTTAAGCCACAGTGTGTTTCCTGCTGCCAGAGATGGAGCAGCACTTAATGCATGAGAGCGCATACCCTACACTCTAGGTAAATAGCTAATCAAAGCTAAAGTCAGCATGGCCGTTCTTTTATTGCTGTGCATATACAAGCCAGGTAAGGGAATGGTAGTTTGGACATATCTAGAACTTGTTCTTGCTCTTCTGATTTCAGGGTTTACATAGTTTCTCTTTTGCTAATGACACATTCAGATGGGTTAAGCTGAAAATTTCCTTTGAAGCCTGTAGACTCTGGCCTAAAGATATCTTTGAAGTATCACCTGTAAGTTACAGTGCATGATAATTCAGTCCAGCCAAAGGAATACCCTTTTAGTCTTTAGACACAGATTTCAAAGTTAAAACCAACACCCATCCCCATTCAGTAAGGGGAGCAGACATGTATCAATGTGGTCCTGAGAGCTGATGCAAAAGAGAAATTCTCTGTGTTCCTTTCCAGTGGTGGAAAAAAAAAAATAAATAAATAAAAAAATTGGCTGGTATGTGTGCTTTAAAGAGATATTTCACAGTAAAAAAGACTTGCATGAACTATTTAACTATTTGCAAAACATTTGGTGTCCCTCCAGTAAGAATAACCAAATTCAAAATATATTTTGGTTTGGGATTATCCATTGTTTTTATAATCATTTTTTGCTTTATCAAATCAAGCTAAATATGATTGGAAAAAAAAAAAAAAGATATAACTACTTTATGTTCTAGATAGCTGATCCTCTACTCTGTAATGGAAAATGATATACTTTAAAAATAAGTACAGCTTTAAATAGTAAAATATTTCAAACTTAGGGAAAAGTAACATATTTATTTTTAAGGAAAAAAAAAGAAAAGATTATGACAAAAATAATAAAAGTGCAAGCTCACAATATTGCATGGACCTTTCTTTAGCTAATGTAGTGTTTGCCATGATTAAAACACTGTGGCAATTACAGAAATTGGGCAGATTCCTGGGACATTAAAATATAGAAAAGGTAATAAAGTTTTGTGGCCCAATTGGTACTTTTACATGGCTTTCTGTCACTGCTCAGCTTAGTATTCCTATGTTTATCTGCTTTAGGATTTTAGCACATAATTATACTATACTGACATTATAGGTTATACCCCATGTTTCATAGGTAGTTTGGAAGGTGACAGCATTGCATCCACCGTCAGTGCTTTGTCCCTTATGGTTAGAATGGAAGATTTCAGAAGTGAGAAAGGACATTGAAATTACATGCCCAGGAGCACCCTTTTGGAACAGATTATTTTTCTTCATTTGGGATGAAAGCAGAGGAAATACAAAAGGAAGCATGGGGATTGGAGTATCCTTGCTTCTTTTGTGGTAAAAGCAGCTGTGTGCACCCTAGTGGCTGTTAAAAAGAGAATATATATGTGAAGAAGAGCACAGTGTATGTTTCTTATTTAAAAGAGAGAGCAGAAAATTCACTTGTATATGATTGCGTATCACTCTAAGTATCATATGTATTGCTTTGACCTTTAACAAGCAGTGGACATGGGAGAAATATACAGTAGGATTACCAGCCTCAGAGCCAAAACCAAAATAGTCACATGTGAACCAGATCATAGTAATGCACACATTTCAGCACCTATCATCACTGTCACAGACTGAAGTAGGGGCACATGTATTGGTGCATGAGTACGTAACACTTGAATTTGTTTCCTCTGTACAATATATATAGCACTGTGAAAAAGGAAAATACAATTTCTGTTTACATCCTCCTAGTCATTTTCCTTTGTATTGTTTATTATATACATGGTCTTTACCTTGGTTAACTGCTTTGGAGTGCTGTGACTTTCCATGCCAATACAGTCATTGATACAGTGAGTTATTCTCCTAACAACA
Source organism: Cygnus olor (assembly GCF_009769625.2). Classification (NCBI taxonomy): domain Eukaryota; kingdom Metazoa; phylum Chordata; class Aves; order Anseriformes; family Anatidae; genus Cygnus; species Cygnus olor. Next base: position 10,754,999 of record NC_049172.1, on the reverse strand, counting down.
ACATGATTTTAACGTTTTTATTTTTGTCAGTTGAAACTGATTCACAGCCATCAAATTTTAAACCAATTTTTCTGTAGCTGATATCTCCTTTTCGGAGGTATAACTCACCACCATGCCTTTGTGCTGTTCTTTTCCTGGTCTTGTGCCCATTAGTCCTGCTCTCTGGTGGTAGTACCCTCCCTCTTCTCTTCCACTCAGAAAATACTTTCTCTTACATCAAGCACAAACTTTGATGAGCTGTGGTCAACTAAAGCAGACTTCTGTCCAGTCTTGAAAAGAGGCTACTGGATCACATAAGGTTTGCTCTTCAAGGCAGATGATTTTAGAGATGTGAATTACTGCCTCAGATCAAACTTAAAAGAACTCTGATCTTGTAATGCCAAGAAGTTAGGCATTTTTATAACTAGATAATAATTCATTTTAACTATATTGTGACATTTTGTTGTCATCCTACAGTTTTAAGTATTAATGTTTTATGCATGTCTTTGGTTTTCTTTCCCAGCACCTTAAGCGGAGTGTGATTGAAATTCAAGATGAATTTACTAGTTTGTTGAAAAATAGTACTAAAAAAAACACAATTTATACATTATATATTACATATTACATATTGTATATTGTATTATATATTATTACAATAATATATATATATATAATATTATATATAATGTATATTATATATATTAGTATAATTTGCAATTTGATGTGGTTGTAAAAAGTGGGAAAAAATGATTATTTTCATTGAGCACTATGTTCAAAATTGAAAGTTTTCTGGTAGGATTTGTAGAAAAACTATGGATTTAACAGTCATTCATATAACGTTAACCATTAGAGCTGGATGGTTTTTTATGTTGCTTCATTAGTTATTTCTCCTTGTCTTTTTTTCCTTCTCTTGCCCATCTGCAGTTAAACATATATTCCATCTTCATCTTCCTTCACTAGGACAGTGAGAAAATTCATTATTTTCCAGTTCTTGTTCACAGGCAGGTGACATTCTACATAGGCAGAGTAATAAACTTATGCTGTGAACCTCTGACATTTTATAATTAATCAGTGACATGTGATATGTTTTAAACTCTTGAGTTATTTGCCCTTCTAGATAGTTCTTGGAGAATATAGACAGTTTTTGATGCTGCTGCCACAAAAGGCAATTTGAAAATCAGTTTATGACAGCTAGAACAGCTATTAGTTGTATTGTCATTTTGTTCTTTAGCATAAATTGCAGATGGATGTATGATATAATTCTTGATCACTTTTTGGAAAGACACAAGTAAATGAAAATTTCATTATTTTTCTTTGATACATATCAGTGTTAAGATGGATCTCTTCTCTTTTTTTCTCACATAAATAGAAATCATATGTTTTTGTGCATACATAATCTCACTAAATTTCTAATCAGATTATGATGGCTTTTTTCTCTCCTAAACAGTCCTGAAAGTGTGCTGGTTTTCATGAAACTCGAGATTTCCCCCCCCAAAAAACAATCCCTTCATTTCCATTCTGAGGCCTCAGAAGCAAACTATTCAGTGCTTTGAAAATCTTAGCTAGAAATATGCCATATACGTTCAGAAACCTGGTACAAGTGGAATGAATTGTTGTTGTTTCATGATGGTAAACTGGTTGTATTTTTGTTTGTTTGTTTTGTTTGTTTGTTAGGTACTAGCTTAAATTCTTGTCTGTAGATACTAGTGATGGAATATAATGATGATTGTATTAGGGCACATTATTAGAATATGCAAGTATATCTAATTAATATGCCTGGGTTAAAAAGGCTAATGGCACATTATTATGTTTACTGTGTTAATGTGCTCAGAAATTGCATTTCAGCAGCTGTATTGAAAGATTATTACAGATTCAAATTTAGTTAGAACAGGTAAGAGTTCTTGCAGCCTTAACTCAGTCCTATAATGCTATTTTGTAGTAAGTGCACCCCAAAATAATGGCTTTATCACAACAATCCTGTATGCCTGTTTCACATTTAGAGGACAGAGGCAAATGCATGCTAACACTTCAAATTGTGAAAAATGCATGTTTTGTATGCAAACATTTTTTGGCGTATTTTTTTCTTTGTTTTAAAGTTTCCAAAGCATGGACCCAACTGACTTAATTTGCAATTCTGAACATTCTGAAGTTTATCATATCAAACCCTAAATGCCTCAACTAATCCTGAAAATGTAGAATATACAATCTAGTGGATATCTGTGAAAACTTCAGGGTGTGTTGGCATCACTGCACTTAATTAGAAACTTGATGGTGGAAGCAAGGATAAGATTTTCTATAGCTACTCTTCAGTAAGTTATACTAGCTTTTCTGTTCTTGCAGTTCTTTGTCTCATTCCTTTCACATCTTCCAGTTTCTGCTTATCAAATATATATCTAGATAGAAGGTTAATGTATTATATGGATGTGATAATTCACTGAGAAGTATCTACCCTGGCCAATGAATGAAACAGAAGCTATAAGGAAAGATGCATGCTTATCAGGTTCTGCATTAATTTTCACCCAGTTGTGCTGTACATTCAGGCTACGCCAAGAACCTGAAATTCAGTGTCTCCTCTCTCCATGTTTGCCTTTGTAACTTCAGTGATTTCTGGTAAAACTTTTTATTTCACCAACGAACAAAGATCTGTGGGGAATAAGGAAATTTCACAGGTGATTGCTGACACTAAAGAAAGTCTTCTTTGTCCCAGAATAGGGAATAGAATAGTTGTAGGCTCTTCTTTTCATCTTCTTTTCATCTTTGTGGCTTTAGTCTGCATCTGATTTCTTTGATTTCTTTCATCCTTATCTACTGTGTCTGCACATTTATTTCCGTTTTTTGTTTGTTTGTTTGTTTGTTTTGTTTGCTTGTTGTTTTTTTGTTTGTTTGTTGTTTTTTCTTGCTGTTTCTCTGTGTTTCTGTTTTCTGACTCTGGGTCCTGTGGCCTGTCTTCTGGTATTCCCTTCAATTCCTAGTCTTTAAATGAAATACTTTTTGCTTTCCCCACTGTGTGAGCATCTGCAGAATAAGAGGATAATTGTTGGGGGGAATGTTGGCAGCACATTAAGAACTGCAGAAAGAAGCCTGGACATCTGGTGGGAAGAATAAGTGCCAGTGATGTCCTGCTCGGTTGCCTGTGGCAATGGAGTCATATCTGGGACATGAGAAGGTAGGGGTTATTTTGTGCTTATAAATAAATGTAGAGGCCAAATATCAATGTTTCTCCCATGAAGCTGCATGAAGATGGCTTGCAATTTGCCCAAGTTAGGGCAAATTTCCATGAGAATAGGCAAAGGATGTATCCAAGAAACCAAGAGGACTTTCTTAAGTCCTAACTGTGAGGCCCTAAAACTTTGAAATGAGTGATTTTGATTTGGGAACTCTAACCTAGAGATTTTTGCTTTGATGCCATTCTCAAATTTAGCCAACTTATTTTAACTTAAACTTTTTAACAAATCAGCTTGAGACCTGGGAAATATAAGCCCAGGTAGTTTAAAACTTAGTACTTGAAAAAGCTTTTATGTAGGGAAGTGTTCAGCAACTAGAGCAATATATAGAGCTATAAAATCAACCTATAATATGTTTTATCCTATGCATTAGCATATGTTACTAAAAAAGATTTTTCCGAAGAATAGAAAATAAAAATAAAAATTCTGCCCAGTAACTATTTAGTTGTAGTCATTCCAGAAGAGATCCAGCAAAAATACTTCCAGGTTTCTTTTCTGTTATTATCAAGGCCTTTAGGATGGATATTCCCATGCAAGATAGGTGGCTTGAACTGAGTCTCTCTTTTTCACTACAATAATGCCTGCAGCATACCAACTTGTTCCTCAGTTACCACATAGGTGACCCAGTTTAAACCACTAACATTATGGTGGCCCACTTGCTGCTTTCTCCTCTTTTAGCTTTTGATTGATGCTTTACTTGTGATTGGAGCTGGGCTTTGTTTTTTTCTGAGCTCTTCTAAAGAAGTATACATGATCTCAGAGATCCACGTGGTTCTTCCTATATTTATGTCAGTGACAGCTTGAGAATGACTTTGAGGTCGCAGACCTTCATGTGAAACATGTTGACATCTGCATCTACCTCCCTGTGTTCTGGATCAGGTCGTGCATTACAAAACTGTAGGTGAACTCAGTTCAAGTTTGTGGGCTCCTGATGCCCCCAAATCTGTCCGTACTTGACGTTGGTCTGATAGTTCAGTGTTTCACTCTTCCACAATGTTGTTGCTGTTCCTCAGTTGGACGGATGTTTAAGAAAGATAACAATAACTAGGCAAAGCAGGGCTTTTTTAATAAAAGAAAAATTGATTCTTTACGCCTAAAGGCTATTTGGTATTAATAGATAATATTCAACATCTCTTTGTGCACATAGATATCAGTGGCAATGTTTTTGGCAATTTAACTGCTTTCTTTGACTCTTCCTAATACTGGATATCAGGAGTACTCTCAAGTACTCAGTACAAGGAAAATGTCAAACACAGGAGAGAGAGGTTACCATATAAAAGCCAGACAGTTATGTTTGAGTAGGGAGCCATGATCTTCTATTTCACATATATATTTCACAGCCTTAAAGACCATCAACCCAAAGAGAAGGTGACTCATTCTCCAGTAGACCAGTAGATGCTTTTGGCCAAAGAAGGTTAAGAACCGTACTAGTGCAAGTCAGGAGGGTCCATGATAGAGCACATTTTCACTCAGACTTGCTAGTCAAGAGGTGAATACGTTCAAAGGATAAAATGCACAATTACCTGGGCTAATTTCAACTATATGCATAATTTGTAATTCAGAAGAACACTTTCTGACTTTACTGCAGTAGTAGATTGGCTTCTTTCTACCGCTAATGAGGCCATTTCAGCTCCTCTGCACAGACACCTAGTTAGATCAGTAGTAGGGAGAACAACTCATTATTAACCTAGTGATAAGGATGTAAAAACTGAATCAAAGCACTTTGAATCAAACCTGTTGACTTTCACATATGTCTAAACCTGCAACCTAATCATTAAAGAGAAACTTATTTTGGTTCAAACCCTTTACATTTACACACTGGGCCATCTGAGCTCACAGAGCTCATTCAGAGGAAGCAACTCAGAAAAAAATGCTTTTTTAAAAAAACATTTATTTATTTTTAGAGTTCTGCATGGTCAATTAAACACACACATTTATGCTGAATTCTCTATTTATTGAATAAATACTCACTGTAAACAAGGTACATTCTCTGTTATAATTTCTTATTTCAGAAATAATTGACAAGCTGAGCTGAAGTAGTAAATCTCAGTTTCAGATCCATGCCCCTGTTGTGCCACTGGACTTTCTCCTGTTCTTTTTTGCAGCTGGCTCAGTTTCTCTCTAAAAGTGTGCTTGTGAATAACCAACTAACCAACTAACTCCCAAATGCAGAGATTATTTTTTTTTTTGCAGTTTGTTTGGAAGCACGCTTTCCCATAAGGAAAAAATAAATAAATTAATAAGGTGTCATGAAACAAATGCATCTTTTGCTCTTGTCAGGCTGTGACTAATTGCTGTGACTTCTAGCACTTTTGCCACAGTATTCTGCTGGGACCAAGTGAGGGATATGACCACCTGCAGCCAATAATTAGGGAAAAGCAAGATAGCAAGTGCTGCACTTCTGCTGTACTGTATTCAAACCACATTCACTTAATACACCTTGATATTGCAAGTAAAGAAAAAAGTAGGAAATGTAAATAAAAAGAATAATGCCAACAGAAAGCTATATTGAACACTGAATATGCACAGTGATGTGTGAAATCATATTCTGCATTAACAACAAAGCTATTGTTCTTACTCTCAGGGGTATGTATGGTTTTAGATATATTTTACTGTATAACAGCATACAGAATTCAGTGCAGGTGCTGCTTAAACATATTCAAGTAACAGTCTCACCTGAAACGGACATTTATCATATAGTCAGTTCAAAGCTGTTTTTCATTGCTTCGGATGGTAGTCAGGTAGTTCTCATGAAATTATGTCATCAGAATTTGCCCAATATAGGAGGCAGGGATTTTTTTTTAATTTTTTATTTTTCCCCCTTCTGTAGTGCTCTTTGTAAGGTAGATCACACTAAAATTATCTAGTGAGCCATCTTGGCTTGTACTTGCTCAAGAGAGCTCTGTAAGTGTCTAAGTGTGTGTGCTTTGCCTGTGCCTTTTAAATTACAAGCATTAAGCGTAATCACTTGCTGTTTCAAGTCATTTGCAATCATCTGCTTTTTTAATATTTATGCTTTCTTTATGCGTGCTGTGGAAAGATTGTTTTCTCTCATATATAATTATATTTAAATGATATGATGGTTATGACACAAATCAGAAAACAGCAACTTGTTTGGGGGAAGTATAAAAATGGGGTAGGCAGGTCAAACTGTCATTGAGACATCTCTGACAAGCTATCCCTTTAATTAGTCATTAGCAGACTTTCCCATATAGTGCCTCAGCCACGATTTTGTAAATAGTGTTGTAGGAGAAGGCATTGTGTGGCAAAAAGGAAAATCTAGCCAATGGTGTCAATCAGAGCTGTTTTTAAATGGATGATTTACCGTCTCATGTCTCTTGTCAGGTTCTTAAGCTATTTTTTCTCCCCTTTGGCTAAGACTTTTTCCCTTAGCAACAAATTAGTGAGCTGCATTGTTATATGCTTGTTGCTTCTTGATTATTATTTTTTTTTACTATGCAAATAAAAATGTTTTAATAGCATTTGTTGTGATACAAAAAATGCAAAACTCACTATCAAAATTGACCTATGTAATCATTATCTCAGCTTCTTCACTGTCTCAGTTTTTCATTTATGTGTATTGTCCTGGTCTAGAAAAATATATACACGTGTTTCTGTATACCTATGTGTAATGTAATTTTAAGAATGCTGGTGAACTATGCTAAATTACAGTCCTAAGCAATGTGATCTTCTGCTTTCTAAGACAAAAAATAATAATTATACAGGTACTTTGGGAGTAAGAAAGGCTTCTCTATGTCTTCATATTGTCTGTGAGCTGGTTGAATAGTGTCCTTCCTAGAAATGTGAAAGGCTTTCACCTTAGTACTTTAAGCCCTAAAACCAGTATCTCTATTTTCCATCCCATTTTGGTATGGATACTGAGTTTTATTTCAGTTCTGTTCTTCACACAAGCAAGAAGTTGGGGTTAACAGAAGAATTTCTTTAGTATAGTTGTACTTTTGTATCCTGGAGACTTACAAATAACTGCAGACTGGCACTGGCTTTCTACCTGTTTCATAGTGTAAACCACCCCTTCTCCCCGAAAACCTCTGTAAATGTGAAAGCCCTTCATAAATTCTGAGGTCTTTGTATCATTTTTGCTTTATATCTGCCACCACCTTTTACCAAGCTTCTGTTTTATTTTTCCATGGGTACTGAATAGTTCATTGATGGGTTACCATGATAGTATCTTAAATTTTGTCTTTAGATATTTTATTCTTTGTAGCATCAGATTCCAATAGATCTCTGATAAAAGCAAGCATAGCCTTCATGTTGATCATATCATACAATCATAGGAAAATAAATAAAAATCAACCCCCCCAAAATAAATAAAAATCAGATCACTTGTCATGAGAGCATTGTCCAAACACTTCTTGAAGGAGGCTCAGTGCCGTGACCACTTCCCTGGGAAGCCTGTTCCAGTGCCTGAACACCCTCTGGGTGAAGAACCTTTTCCTAACACCCAGCCTGAACCTCCCCTGTTGCAGCATCAAGCTGTTCCCTCAGGTCCTATCGCTGGTCACCACAGAGAAAAGATCAGCATGTGCCTCTCTGCTCCCCTCATGAGGGAACTGTAGGCTGCCATGAGGCCTCACCTCAGCCTGCTCTGCTCTAGTCTGAAATGTACAAGTGACTTCAGCCACTCCTCATATGGCTACCCCTCTAGACCCTTTACCATCTTTGTTGCCTTCCTTTGGACACTCTCTAACAGTTTTATATCTTTCTTACACTGTGGTGCCCAGAACTGCACACAGTACTCGAGGTGAGGCCACACCAGTGCAGAGCAGAGGGGACAATTGCTTCCCTTGACCGACTAGCAGTGCTGTACTTGATGTACCCCCGGGTACGGTTGGACCTCCTGGCTGCCAGGGCACACTGCTGGCTCGTGTTCAGCTTGCTGTTGATCAAAAACCCCAGATCCCTTTCTGAGGGTCTGCTCTCCTGCATCTCATTCCCCTATCTGTATGTATAACCAGGGTTGTCCCTTCCCAGGTGCAGAATCCAACACTTGCTCTTGTTAAACTTCAAGACATGTCAAGACTTGACATACCTATGTCAACCAGAGATGTATGTTTCAGGCTTGCTTAAATTCGCTGAAACTAATATGCTGTTTTGCACTCTCTGGTGGTTTACTTCTTTCTGCTACTACCAGAACAAATGCCTGTTCCTAACACTATAGAAACCAATAGATTTTCTTTGGAATGAATATAGTTTCTCATGAAATGTAATAGCTTTCTTTGTTCTTTGGTTGGTGTCATTTTTAAAAATATTGACATCTAATTGGTATGAACTTAGTTCTGCACACAACGGTTGTCTCACTGTGGGGAATACCTCTAGTTAAGTACAGAAATCATCAGATAAGAGCATGAGAAGTTAACTTAAATGATTTATTTTTCTTTGAAGCCATGTAAAAATAGTCAGTACTTTGACATATTTTCCAAGTGGAGCTAGCATTCAAATTGGCTTCCCTTTAATAATGCATTCTTCATGTAAGTACCATAATTTAGGGGGAAAATATCAACAGGATACTTGCATGTTTTCTCAGTCCAGTACATTTTATATCAGTTTGTATAGTAGCTGACAAAGATTTGTGAGGTTTACTGAAATTTCTAAGTCTAAATTAAAACGAATATATCCAAGTCAGTATTAAAATACTAATCTCTGTAACTGAATGTATAGAAATCATTAAATGCCCAAGTCAGTACATTTTGACTTTTTATGTTTACACAGAGACTCATCTTAATCCACAATATTCTCTCAATAAAAAGTGATTACTCTATAACTGAATGTAGAGGAATAATTAAGTGCCTCAGTCAGTACATTTTTACTTTATACACGTACATACTCATCTCAATCCAGAACATTCTCTCAATACAGTGATTTATTTTTACTACTTGTTACTTTTTATATAACATAGTAGAAAAATTTTTTTCTCGTTTTCATTTTTTTTTCTTTTTCATAAAATAAGGACTCTCATAGTATTTAATTCAGTATTTAAATCATAGTGTTTAATTCAGTATTTAAATGTATTACGTAGATAGTATATAATAGTATTTATATGCATATGGTAAGAATATGAGGTAAAAAAACAAATTTAAAATTTAGTTATTTTTCTCTTTTGCTGAAATATCAGAATATAGTCATCTAATACTCTGACTCTAATACTCATGGGTGCTGCTTTTCAGGCATAACCAAACTTCTGGAAAAAAAAAAAATCCCATTGTTTCTCATTATGCATGAGAAATCCTTTTGCATTTGGATATTTTGTACCTTATCTAATAGAAACGGTCAATTTTGGCAATAGCTATTCCTATCACAGTTACATTATTAAGCTTTTTCAAAGGTTTTTTCAAAGGTATTTTTCTTTATTTGAAGTAAAAATTTTTGTCTATTTAAGATCATGAAAAAGTTACTACACTGATGTTAGCTATGGATAAGTAATCATTAGATTTTCATTTTAACTTTATTATAATTTAATGTTTCTATCATCATTTATATGTAGAAAGTTTCTTTTTTCCATCTCCGCCTCCATGGTTAACTGCTGTAGTTTTCTTGTTTTCAGGTTCTTATCTTCAGTAGTGCAATTTTAGAGTTGTCTACTGCTGAAGACATGCTTCTTTAAGAGATTTTTTTCCCTTTGAATTCTATTAACGTCTCCCACAAATATGCGTGAGAGAGTTCTACATTCATTTACACTGATCTCACACAATAAAACAAATAAAATTTGCGACCAAAATAAGAGTGTCATTAGAAACTAGTCGTGGAAATTGTCAAATCAGTTTGCAATGGCAAACAAACTGAAAATTAAATACTCTGGAGTCTGAGTTTGTTGTGGAGCTTGAATAATGCATATGCAGAAAATGATGTCTGATGAGAGGTGACATACAGGAGGCAAGTATTATAATTTATTAATTAATGGTAACACAACTTACACTGCAGAGGAAACATGGTCCCTGTGGCTTAGCACTGGTTTCATTACTTTGTTTACTCTCTGCATATGTCTTGTAGCAGAAGTTTCCCATAACATTACATTTTAGAGCCAGATGTTTGTAGAGTTTTTCATCTCAGCTTAAGCGAGACAACCAGTGGATGAACAGTAGTCTGCATGGGCTCTTTTCCTACCAGCAGTTCCTGTGATGGCTGATTGCTTGTGTCTTAACTACTAACATAGACTAGTCACATCTTCAGGCTCCCTTGCCCCTGTATCCCACCATGGAAATACTGGTGGGAGGTGGGACAGAGTGATTAGGGGAAATGCTGTGTGATGCTGAAATAGGATAGACCTTGTGGTAATGCCAGCACAACTGCAGATCAGAAAGGAGGAAGAAAGCCATGAAGTAGTTCAGCCTCTTGGTGTCATCTCCATGTTATACGAAGAATGACATACAAAATATTTTCAAATCGATTATGTCTTGGAATTTTGAACTGAAGTTATTTTTTCTTCTCTTACATCATTTTCACTCCTTTACATTTCTGTTATACGTTGTTTTAAAAAAATGGTAAAACACAAGTGGAAGATTAAAATAGGCTCCTAGAGCTTCAGCTGTAGACAGTGTACAACTGCAATAGGATACCAACTTTAGTTTTTGGTTTGGGGGAAAATAGTTATTGTCAAAGCTGGTTCAAGACTTTCCAGCAATGTAGACAAAGCTGAGTTTGCTTCCTTAGGACTAGAACTGAAATCACTTTCTCACTGAGAAGATGTAACTGAAGTGAAGGGGGTCATGGCCCATTTCTACTAGGAGTGGCAAGGGTGAAGGCAGCTGTAGCATCTGGATAAAAAGAACAGGCAGCAGAGCTCTCTCTGCCTGTTACTCAGCTTGCAAGGTGGTTCAGGTAGTTTGTATCTGATCCGTGCAGGTTTAGGGTGTCTAGGGTAGCTCCTCTCCTGCTGTTTTCATTTCCTGTTAGATTGCTACCTGCTATGTCTATGTGAGAAGCTAGCCTTGACCTTAGGTAAGAATTTGCACAAAGCAAGTCATGAATAAGATAAGTTGCATGGCTTTGAGTAAACCCAAGTGCAGTAGGATCCAGTGTCAAAAAAAATAAAAAAAAATAGCTATATGTTTTTTAATGTGCATTTTCTAAATCTCACAGTAAACTTTTTTTTTCTTTTTTTTTTTTTTGACATTTTGAACTGAGATTAATGAACTAATTATCTTCAGTCATTATGTACAATGTGGAGTCCTGGGAGTCCTCAGATGAGCTGCTGCCTTAGATCCCTTTGAGTGTCTGTTCCACACATACTCCTGACAGCAGGAGTGGCCTTCTGCAGCTCTTTCAAAGTGGAAACCAAGTATTTAGCTCTTGTGGAGATGATTTCCCTTGAGTTTTCCAAGTATGTCCTAGTCATGCTGTATTCTTCCTTTCAAGACCCCTGAAAGTAGTTCAGCCCAAAATACAGACTAAATGGCACAAGGTAAAAAATTTTAGCCTTTTGGCCTTATTTCCTTTCAAGTCTGTAACAGACAGCTGTGTTTCTTGATCAACATCCAAGCAAGCATATTTTTCTCATTTTTTGAGATTTCATATTTCAGAGTCTGCAGCACCCTTAGCCCAATCCACTCATTTCTTCCCTCATCAGTGCCATAACTTGTATCCTCCTTATCCCTGGGGGTCACAAACTGTACCAGCCTGGAAGGAGCTGTATTTCTCTTACTGATATTTTCCTGCAAGTTCCTTATAGAATTATTCACTTTGCTGTTATAGAGTGCTACAAATGCTGTTTTTTTAATTTTTAAGTTAGTCTTTGGCATTTACTCCAATGCTTCAGCTTCTTTTCTCCTCTTAGCAGTAGAGTGCAGTTTAAACTAGTAAAGAGACAAGCCACAACAGTGCAAGAGACTGCTGCAGAGTGCTGAATTTCTATGTAGAATTTGTGTCAGAAAACAAACTATGCTTCATTTCTTGGCTTGTCCGCTTGGACCTGGTACATGAGTAATGCATAACAAAGTCCTTGGTTTTATGTTTTTTGTTACTTAAATTTCCAACCTTCCATCTGTATGCTTGAGGCGTCACCCCTGTACATACCTGCCTGACTTACTTCATTTTAGAACAAAGTGTCTTCGTTTTAGAACAAAGTGGATAGCGGGCACCTTAGCAGGCAAAGAGTTACAAACAGTATATTTTGAAGACTGACTGTTGCAACAAGGCAAGGAGACAATACATTTTTTTTTTTTTTCCTTTTTTCCTATCCTTCTTTTTTTCCCTCTTCCCTGTTGTACTGCTCTCAGTCTGCCTCAAGCCCAGAACTCAGATGTATAGCTGTTGACTAAGTGTAGAAGAACACAACAAGCACCAATCCATTCCTTCATACAGCATTTAATTTATAAAAGAAAAATTCATTTTGAATTGACAGTTTTCATTTACCTTATATTCCCACTGTTGTTAGGAGCCTTCATGTTCTGTGATAGAGGTAGCTAACAGACTTGAGACATTTGCCATATTGTCAGCAAGCATTTGGAAATGCATTTGTAACCATGTGGCCCTTACAGACTAACACATTGCATCTAACTTCTGCCCAGATGCTGAACTAAAACATTATTTAACAGGCATCTATTTGAGGAGTGGAAAAGTGTGCTGGTGAGCTGTTACTACAGCAAATGCAATCCAAGAAAGTTGCAGTGACTGTTTACAGACGTGTATTAAGTTGTTGTGTAGGTAAGAATTACCATGTCTGCATCTCATAATTGAACACGTTTCTAATCTGAGTGTTTTTCCAATAAAATCCCAAAAGTTAATGACAGTTAGCTTGGAAACCTAATTTTGAATGATTGACCAAGAAGTAATGAATTATTCATAGACTGTCAAAATATTTTTATGTCAGTCATATGCCATCCTCCCACCATGTTTCTTCTAATTGGAAGGGAGGGAGAAATTAAAAGGGATTTTTAGTTAAGAGCAGCAAAATAACAAAAATAAATGTGTTAAAAGTTATTAAAAATATGAACAAGCATTCAAGTTGACTGTCTAATTAGTTCTTGGAATTCACTGCTGAGGACTGTACAAAAATGTAAGGTGTAGTTAGAATATTAGATTATAAACCTAATAGGGCAGTATAATTCTGAAGTAATATATAATAGGAACTCAAGCCAATCAATTAATGCAGTGGTTCAGGTGGTAGAATTCTTGCGTAGCAGCCAGCTTCTCATATAACCTCAATTAGTTCTGTTCTTTTCCCCCAACTGTCTTTCTCCTGAGGATGATCAAACTATTTTTCTACTACTTATTTTATGAGGAGATTATAGTGAAACTGCAAAAGTTAGAGGACTTGAAAATCCAGTGCCATTCTGAAACAGATTCAAAACAATTCACGAGGCAAAGTAATATGTTAGTAAATAACGTAGATGAAGTAGAAGGCTTGAAATTAAACATTATGTTCTGCTAAGCAGTTTTTTTTTTTGTTTGTTTGTTTTTTCACAGTTATGTGGAGCGAATAGATAAACATATTTTGAAATATAGCCTTTTGAAGCCTTCATTGTTACATCTATGCTGTGGGTACAGATTCCTATGTATTGTTTTCCAGCCTAAAGGATTAATTCTCATGTTTGTGTGTGTGTTTGATTCTCGTGTGTGTGTGTGTGTGTATACCAAAAAGGTAGTGAGTGTTCTGCATATTCTACAGTGCTTATAAATTTACTACTATTTGGCATCAAAATGCAGGCAAGCTAGAAGTACTCTTACCTCTTAGTACTCCTTTAAACACTTTTTTTTTTTAAAGGAAGGACAGTAGAACACATTTGTATTTACTAAACGAGACATCCATAAAATTAATAATATATTCAGGAATTATTTCCAATTCAAGTCTGTTTTACTTTATATTGAATATGAATAGAATCACTGAGTCTAAAAATTTTCTTATTTGAGAAGCACTAGAGGGTGCTTCAGTTTGCTGTAATTACTTAAGAGAATAAGCCAGTGGTGAGGCAATTTAAGTTATCAGTTTATATTATAGCTAAATCCCAGTAACTTCCTCTGGGAGTTAGGATTTAGGAGCGGTTGTGGTAGTACGATTTAGGAACACTTTGTTTTTTTCTAGGTCTTCCTATGTGAATTTTAAACCTTTTGTTTAATACATAAACCTTCTGGTTTTCCCAGGCCAGCTATATATTTATTCATTACCTTAATGGATGCTTTAGTTAAAGAAACAAATACATATTCAAAGAAATCCTCAGAAAGAAAGAAATCCAAATTGCTACTTGAAGAATCTCGGTTCTGTGATTCTAGATTCTGCAATTCCAGATTCTGCTGCACTGCTGGTTATACTTACCCTCTTCCCCTGCCTGCCAGGGCTTTAGATTTCTTATAATATTGGCTATTCATTTCCTTTAATTATTGCTAAAGTAATTAAGAATTAAACCCTGATTGTAGTAGGAACTGCACTGTTAAATTGAGTTCAAATTTCATGAAAGATTTTTTTTTTTACCTTTAGATACTATGCAAGAATAAAATAAGCATCTATTTAAGAAATTCCTCAACGCTTTAATCTTTCTCAGACCCTCTTCAAATTATTAAGGGATTATTCCTTACTTCTCTGTAGCAAATAAATAAAACTAAAACTAGCAAAAACCTTTAATTTTCTAATAGGGCTTTTACATGTATTTGTATTTCTATCCAAGAGTGGGTAGAAACAGTCGCTTGAAACAATGAAGATCACTTAGTCACTGATCTTTTTTTTTTCCCTACTTCTTTTAGCAAATATATTTTGCCGTAGTAGTCATTATACGGAAATGCCTTTTTAGCAGGTCAAAGCAGTGGCCTGTATGTCAGTAAGACATGCCATAATATTTTCTTTTGCCTGTAAAACTACCTTGTGCTGATGCAATTTAACCTGAGGAAATGAGTTTAGGCAGTCCCATTATGGTTTAGTATTGTTGTGCATTTACATGGAAGACCTTATAAGAAAATAAGACAGGCATCATAAACAAAGAGCAAAGGAATATTTTTGCAAGAAACCAAACTGGAGGATTGCTTTAAAAATATATTATCAGCTGACAGTCCACCAGACACAAACAGGCCTATGAAAGGAATCAGAAGAAAAATGTAACACTAATGGAAGCCCCTTCAGGATGCAAATTCTCCAGTTAATTTCTACATGAAATTACATAGTCCTTTGTTCTGCAAGTGGTGCATTGAGGTACAATCTCTCAATTTATTTTTTTTATTTTTATTTATTTATTTTGTTTTACCTATGAAAGGGAAAGGAAGGGGAAAAAAAAAAAGGAAGATAAGTAACATCCTGTTGCAGTTGTCAAATGCATAGCAAGCTGTCCCACTCTAGGAGAAACTAAAAGCCTATCATGTACATAGTGCCTTCTGACAGAGTAAAAATTACGAATGTAATTAATAGAATACAATGTGTGTTTCTCTAAATGTTATCAGACTCTGACAGGTGAATTTTGAGATGAAGCCAAGATGTTTATTCTTGAAGCAGTTACAATCTGTTTTCAGAATCAAAGCTCACATCCTGTTAATGTTATCACTGTTCGAGCAAATATTAAGCTTTTAAAGCGTAGATTTCCTTTTCCCCAGAAGGTAGTTCAACCTGTCACTTAGATCACATACAAAATTCTTTGCGAATCCAATGTTCTTATTGTGACAGCACCAAAAATGTTTTCAGTTATGCACACACACACACTTTCTCTTCCTTAGAAGGCTTGCCATGTGATGGTAAATGTAAAATCTCACTACAGACAGTTAGTCAACTTTCTGTGGGTGCTGTTATCCTGTTCCTAATGCTACAGTATCCTAAAGAGCTGGTCCAAACTTTGCCATGTAAAATGAGATATTTATTTACATGTAAGAATTTTTTAAAGGCTGTTCCATGGTCTCACCTATTTGCTCAACTTCCAAATTTAGACTTCAAAATGAATGCATTTTCCCAGTTTCAATACTCATTCCTCACCCTTCCTAAAATCTGCTAGCACGATGTCACAGAAATAGTAAAAGATGAATGCCATGTAGATTAATAATTCTCCTCTTAAGAGTTGAGTTCAGTTTTGGAAATGAAGTTCTTTGATGTTTTGTCTCACATTACAGCTCGTGAAATACAGCTTCATATTTCTCAGCAACTCTCTTTTCTGTTGTTTTTCAAACAATAATAAAATACACAGAATTCTTGAAATGCAACAGTGTACTAATCCAGCATTTGTGATGAAAGAGTCTGTGTACATTATCCCTTGATTATTGTTTGAGTTGCCACCAGTCTTGACACCAAGAGGGTGAGCTGCTAAGCATATTATCACATTAGTAGCTTTTGATGGCCTCCTTCTTTCAAATAAACTCTATTCCTGATGAAGTACTATTGTAACCTGTTATTAACTAATCTAAATCTTATTTCAGTACATGCAGATGTGCCACAGAAAATCAGAAAAATCGTGTCAAGCAATAGTTAAATGCAGGTGATCTGGAAAATACAGTGCCAGTTAGAATGGGTGCAGTTCCACCATTTTGCAGAGCTAGACTTTTAGTTGAAGGGACCTTTAAAATCATTGCAGATGTAGAAAGCTCAAATGAAAAATGTATATAGTTAAATTCATCTGTTTAAAATGAGAAGAATAATTGGTGGTTGAAGATGGGATTATATCAGAGAAAGTTTCATGTAGGAATAAGTTTCAGGTGGAATAAGCTTCCAAAAAAAAAAAAAAGCCAGCTAGTTAGCCTGTTATAACAGGTTTTGTTTCATGGTTTTCATCAAACCCCAAATACTGTTTCCCCTAGGAAAGGCACTTTAAAATATTTTCCCAAGGCTAATATAAGGCTGTTGGGTTTCTCCAGCAATCACAACCTCACAAAGTATGGTACTGGAATGAGCATTCAGCTTCTGTAGACTTATTCAGACTAGTTTGATTCTTTTTTAGTGGTTAGTGTTTCTTATTTATTTACGTATTATCTGCACTCTTGTAATCTCCCAGGAGCAGGCAGATGTAGTTGACATATCTTCTGTCTGTGAAGTACCTTCCCTGTGGCTTCAGAAGACATTTTTCAGAACCTAGCAACTTAGCAAATGTTTCTTGTCTAGCATTATAAAATCAGATGAGTGGCTTTCTGCCCCTGACAGAATAAACTTCAATAGTTTATTAATAAATGCATTTTATGTTCTTCTCGCAACTGACTACTGCTGTTTGGATTCAAATCACTGGGTCCTGTTAGGAGGTAAATGACTCATATTTTTATGTGTTGGATGCTCTGTGGATGCCCTCTTACTCTGAGGAGGTAAATAGGTAACCAACCCAGGACCAAAGATGGTGGCAAAACTGGGAGGTGTAAGGCTACATCGCGCTAGTGCTCACAAATCTTCTTTAATCTTACTTCTTACTCTCACTTTCAGGAAATAGGAAACAAGAAAACCTAACAGCTCACACAGAAATGAGGTGGCTTGGAAAGCCCCCTACGCAGAGGACAGCTAGCAGAAGATAGTTATGATGAAGATAAGCATGTGCATATCTGGAAGGGGCAATAAAGTAAATAATGGAACTTCATAAAAGTGCATTTCTGGCACTTTTGTGGACATCCAAGTCTTCAGTTTCATTTTAAGCTACATTTAGGATGTTTATTGTAAAAAAACTTTCTGATGATTTGTAGAGTCGTTTCAGAAGGCCAGAAAGCAAGTAATATTTCGTGGACTAATTGCTTTATTTTATCTGTAAGATGTAAGATTTTTGTATTCCCATTAACTTTTACACTTGCTATTACACATTAAGATCCCTGATGCTTTCTGTCCCTATCATATAAATTCGGAGCTTAGCTCTTTCTGCACAAGGAGCTGGAACACCAAGGAGAAAGATCTGAAATAGTGTGAAACTACTGTTTATATAGCAGGTACTGAAGTTAGAGCTTGAACAAAAGGCAAAACAAGTAACTAATATTTCCTTTTTAATATGAAATCACCTTTCTGTTTCTTAAGTTTTTGTTTTTGTTTTTTTTGTTTTTTTTAATTTTGTCTTAAAATGACATATTTGAAACAAAATATCTTTTTAAAATATATATTTTGAAAAAATGTGAAGAAACACTTCAGTTCCAAAACTGTAAAACATTGAGTGATTTTTTTTTTTAAATATGAATCTTTCCAGATGTAAGCATACTTGCATGCTGTATATGATACCGTAAGGCTCAATGATTGTATAAAGTTCATCTTAACATTGCTCTGTAAACCAACATTGCTTTTATACTCCAGCATTATTCTGTTGTTTAGCAACAGTGGATTGTATAGATACCTAAAATATATCAGGCAGATATTTCTCTACTGTAACACAACATTGCCCCATTTCACTCACTAAAGCTACACTGTTTTATGAGTTGAAGGTCTGACCACACACAACTTAAAGTACATCTCTCTACCAGAATATTTTCTACATCATAAACCAAACACATTTTCACTTTTAATGCATATCTTGACAGGCTTTAAAAAAAAAAAAAAAAAAAAGCTGTGGGTCCTCCAAAGTGTTGACATTGGTAAAATGCCTCTCCATTCTACAGCAACCCTACATCATCCTAAGGGGAGGAAAGAATTAAGTTGGTGATCATTATGCAGCCAGATATTCAGCACAAGTTCAGGCTTCAAAGGAATTTCATTTCTGTGGTAGCTTGGATTTTGCCTAAGCAATTCGTCAAAGTGTATCATCTTCACTTTTGTCTCTACTTCTCTTACATATTTCACGTAGCTGCCCCTCAAAAAAACCTTCTGCTCCTACACTAGCGTACACCTTCCCTAGTATTTTTTTCCCTTCCATTATGTTCTATGCTGTAGTGCTAAGACATCACAGAGTATAAAAAGTATTACTGTGACAGTCAATTAGAAACCATGGATAGTGTTAAATGCTCCAAGGATGGAACATTAACTTAAAAAGAGGCCTCTCTTCTGAAAATCCTGTCAACATTCTGGAACTATGCATACTTCTGTTTATTTGTAGGTGGTAGAAAAAAAGAAACAGTAATTGAAATAATATTCATTTTTATCTTGGCTTAACCAAAAACTAACACTATTCATAAGGTAGCATTTAAAATAATAATAATAATCAAATCACTTCCAGGATTATATCATTCTCGGTGGATTTCAAAAATACTCTAGTGGACACTGAACCCATCTTGAGTGAACAAATCAGCAAGATATTTGTTCAGTTACCTTTCAGAACTATGATTTGTTTTAAACAAGTTTAAATTTCTCTGAATTCTATGAATCTATGAATAAAAAAATTAGTTACAGTTTCAGAGCAAGAACCTGTTTGTTTAGGTTATTGCATCTATAATGCTATATTTTTACTATCTCTTTAGTATCCAAAAGGTCATCAGAGTAAGTTTACTGTGCTTTGAAGTGTAATTCCCTCAAAATCCAAATTGTCCAAACAAAGAATAGAATTCCATTCAAAAAATTTGCATTTGTTCATTTATATTTATACCTCAATCTATATGGTAATGTCAGAAACCACATTTAGAGAGTATGAGAAGGTCTTTTCCAGAAATATGTAACATTTATTGCAAATGAAATGTCAAGCCGGATGACCAGCTTGTGGTACCAGGTCTGAGGTCAGTATCTATCATGCATATAGATCTCTTCCAGATGATTTAAAAAAAATGCATCTAGCTAGGAGATAAAATCCTACATGTAATTATTATGCCATTTAACTCTGCCTTGTTCAGGCCTCTTGCATCTAAGTCTGGTAAAGACCACCTGTTAAATGAACCATGCTTGCTATGATTAGTAGACTGATTACGTCAGAGGAAATACAGCCATATAATTTCATATTCTGTGATGCTGCTTAGAAAGCCCTGGGAAATGTAAATTTTGTTTCTCAACGTGAGGTTGGATGATCTTAGAAAAGCCATTTTTTCGTATTTATTGCTCCCAAGTATATATACGTATTTTTAAAACTCAATATAAATGTTAATATATATTTCAATAGCATGAAGTATTTCCATATGTATGTATAAAAACAGTTTGAAGTGTGGCTGAAATAGCTGCAGCTTTACAGCTGTAAAAGAGCTGTATGAAATATCTCCATGCTGAAGACTCTGTCTTTGCATTTGTTCCCACACGCTTCCAATTCAAAATAATGTGACCCCTCATTACTGAAACTTACTTACCAAGATATTACCAGTTATAGAAATTGAACTGAAATGGTTCTGTTCAAAAGCTTTTAGGTCATAATGATGTATAATTAGTTTAGACATATATAGAAATAATGTTAATAACAGCTAAAGATTTGAAGACAATCTGTCACTCATTTAGGTATGCCAAGATTTCAGGATGGATTTTATTTATTTATTTATTTATGAGAAGTAAATGATATCACAAATATTTACAAAAAGATTATGCTTGTCTACCACCTCTACTTTTTCAAGATAGTCCAAGGTAGTCCCATAGCCAGTGACAGTTCTGTGACTTTCCCAAATTAAAATATAATTTAAAGATGTAACTGACACAAATTTGGTATAGAGTTGATGAGTCTTCTAAGAAATTTCTGCTTGTCTACACTATCTGAGATCTGGCCCACTCTGAATTAGCAATAAAACATAAAGACATGCTGTCTGTCTATGTACATATTTCTATTTGTAATACCTATATATATATATATATATACTTTTGTAGTCTAGAGTGTATATATATAAATAGAAATACATGTAAAAATAATGTGAGGTATAATTGCATAGACAGAAAAAAATGTTTATTGGCAATCATCCTTATGTTTATAATGTGTGAATAAGCTGTAGATGTAAACCCATAGAAATACAAATGCAATGGTGTGAATCGTTTCTTCTTGTAGACAGTACAGACACAAAAATATTAGCTGCTCTGACAAGTGCTGGTATGGCACTTATATGGGCCCATTTGGGTGTGTTTATATTTATCTGTATATAAATACTTTCCAGTAATACTGACATTTCAAAGGTTGAATAACAAACCCTTAGTATTCTTAACTTGACCAATTTTCTGCTTAATATATCACTTACTTGGCAGACGTTGGAGGGTTCTCTAAAGTCTGTCATTAAATATACAGAATCTGTGTTGTTGCTGAGTAAATGAAATTCATCTTTTCAACTTTGGAATCTTAATATCATAATATTATGGCTTTTGTTCGGTCTTCTCAGTCTAAATTATGAGTAAGGGATTGAATTGTGTTCAGTAATATTTGCATAACTTAATGGTTAGGCCTCTTCAAGGTGAATGTAGGGCTGTGCCTGGATCAGTTTACTTTTATGATATTGCAGGTGTTAAGCTGGAGATAAAAAGGCCAATTATACTTTTTAATTGCTTTGTCTCCATTAGATGTTTTGCTCTGTAAAAAAATTAATAATTCATATGATACTAATAACAACAATAATAACAAAAACTTTCTGAATCATCAGGATTTTTATGTTAGGTCTTGTTTCACTTGGTCACACTTAATCCTTAATAGCATTGAGAATTACTGAATGCAACAACTTTTCAGACATGAAGGTCTGACCCTGGTTCCCCTGGAATTGGTTACAAAGTTTACACTGAATTCAGTGTGGCTGTTACAAAAATATCATGTCTTATTATAATAATTGCTATTTTTCATGTTCTAACATACATTTTTTCAGTTCTAACAGCACCGCTTAATATTCTAGCTTAGATAAATCACATATTTGTGTACTGTCACTGCAGCAACAGAATTATGCTTTTTCTTTCTCCTGAAAAGTAATTGGAATTTACTGAATATTGTGGGCTACAACAGAAGTTTTTGCCAAAAGTAATTATCTTGATAGCTGAAAATTTTATCGTTATCATCATTACTTCTTATTCCCAGTACTAAAAAAATGGGCATCAGACATGTGCACACAAACCAAATGTAGCGGTTTCATGGATGAACTCTTCCATATTTAAACTGTTCAGACTGATTCCAGTTTGGTTTGGGAGCGAAAATCTGTTTTTCAGAAAGGCTTGAGAGTTTTGTTTACTGAATGATGTTTTAGCCACAGATTTGGAATTCAGCGGAGGGTTTATTAATGCCCTTGGCCTGTTTCTGTACCATCACATAATTCCAGTTAAAGAATAGTAACATTTCAAAATCGTCGACACCTCCACCCCCACCCCTATTTTTTTTTTCAAAAACATTGTCAGTATATGAAAACAACTTGAAAAGATAATTTGAATATAATTATAAAGCTCAGACTACTGTCCTAGGGCTGAAATATGTGGAGAGATTTTAAAATGCAGTGTACCTCCCAAGATGTGTAGTAGTAATATTGCTCTATGATGAAAGAGTCCCTGAGTATATCTGACTATAGATAATGACTTGGTTTCTTTGTTGAAGTGATAATCCATTCAAATGCTTTTACAGTTAATTACCTCTAAATTACTTGTATTGTATTAGGTTATTCCTTGAAAAACAGGACATGCTAACAGATAAAACTAGGAGATAGAATCTCAGATTGGTTTATGATGGTCTGCGTAGCACAGCTTGGTAATATAGTCATTTTTCTTACCCTGCTTGACACAGATGCCATGTGATATACTTCTCAGAGTATCTTTTTTTCTTTTTACCTCTTCACCTTTCAAGTAAATCTTAATGGATTTTAATCCTAGTCAAATTTCTATCTGTGTATTTCCATTACCAAGACCTCTTGGTGGAAGACCTAAGATACTCTTATTCATTGACATTAAAATGTTTAGATTAGAAGTGAGAGCAGAACAATAAAAAAAAATAAAAATGGTGGTGGGTGGTGGGCTCAAAGGCCTTTTCACATATGAAACTAAGCATTTATGTTCTCAATGCAAAAACAATGTTTTTGCCTATTATTTTTTTTTCCTGTACAGGAAAAAAAGAGTACAAAGAGAAATAAGTAATTGCCTTGCTTATAGAATTGCTTTGTTCATTTGGCTAAGTAAAATTGGTTGTTTGAAACTTTTATAGAACTTGTACTTCTAAGAGTATCATTTTTCATTTCACCCTTTCTATTATCTCAAGTTGTGTCTGGTTTGTGTTGCCACATTTCGCTCTGTATATTCTTCAAACTATTCATTACCCAATATCCGTAGCTCTGCCAAATACCACAAAGGTATTCTTAAAAACAATACCAAAAAGACTAGCCATGTGCTATTAAAAAAAAAAAAAAAAAAGTAAATTAAAAAAACTTTTTTTTTTTCCTTCTAGCAGTTTAAAACTCTTCTGGTTACAGTTGCTTTTTTATTCTCTCTGCTGGAATAAATGTAATGCTCAGTGTTTTAACAACAGGGTATTGTGGGAATGATGGAATGCTCAGTAAAATTGTAAATTAACACGGGATGAAGCCCAGACCCTGATACAGACGAGGGATATTAGAAATGATTTGTTTAGTCTCTGTGGAGAGGTGCACCAGATGTCCCTCTGTTTAAACAGTCCCTGATGATTAACCAATGAAGCAGTATTCACTGTTGCTAATAGAGCTGCTTGCCTGCTCTCAGCACCAGCTTCTGCAGTGTGCAGTAACTTCTGGGGGATTGCTTCTAGAAATCTCCCCACAGAAGTCAATTTTCAACAAAATATATACAAAGTGCAAAAATGTCAGGTTAGGTGAATGGCATAGCCTCCTATGATTTGTGGTTTCTTACATCCAGACTATATAATGATGCAGTCCAAGGCAATCATGTAATGCAGTTTTACTGTACTCAGTCTGCTTTCCCTTGACTAAATGGCCAATTAAATCAAAACAGGTGTGGTTTACAAAAGGAAGGTGATTGAACACAATACAAGTTTTTCTATTGTGTCTTTAACTATAGTATAATTGATAAGTGTATACACATATATTCATACACACTGAATGTATGCAGCATTTTTCCAGAGTAGAAAAATTATCTAAAATTAACGCTGATATCGTGGATTGGTACCATAAAAGAATGGTATTGTCCTAATAAATGGCAAGGCACACTGCTGGCGTAAATTTGTATAGACCTAGTAATATCTGAAGATCTGCTAGCTTTAAGACTTGGCTTTAGTTTTGTCCTCCTCATCTGTATAACTTGGTGAGGACAGTAACTGCTGAAGACAATAACTGTTTAAAAGTGAACGCTTTTTTTTTTTTTAATGTAATAAATCGCCACTTTTTTAGCAGTTTGTGTATATGTGCTGAGTGAAGACCTTGCTTTCTTGTGTAATACTCTATTTTAACAACAATTTTATTTTTTTTTTAATACAATATAAGTGATTAGGGTGATAGAGTTAATAATGGCTGCACTATTTTGACTGGGCAAAAATCAGTAGCAGACAATATCACTGACTAGAGATGCTGTGGAGCTTGGTATATTCAGTGTGAGACCCACCTGCTCATCCCCAAGTTCAGATGTTGTCACTGGCCTCCTCTTCAGCACAATTGAGCAATTCCTGTTAAGTATTGTGTGTCTGCCCCTTCCTTGAAACTGTTATGTATATTATGTATTTTTAGTCAAGGTAGATGAGTTGACTGGCTTTAATTTGCTACAACTATAATGCAAAAGCTGCTACTGTGACAATTAACTGCATCCCAACAGGAATTAGGATCTCAAAGTGCCATTTTACGGGACAAGAACAAGCAGGCAGCCTTTGGGAGGTCACGAAGGCTTCTGCCCTGTAGCTTGCTTTCCCAAAGGGCTTGGATCGACACATCCCAGGGGAAGGTGTAAGTGTGTATATATTTTCTGCTTTGTGATAGTTGTTAGGATACCATGCCAACTGTTGATGTTTGGAGTCCCTCACATCACACAAGTATTCATTGTGGCCATTCCTGGAATCCCTCGCCCTGCACAAGTATTCATTATGACCATTTCAGAGACTGTGAGTGGCATTGACATGGGGCTAAGCTGGGTTCACATTTTGACTCAGATTTAGCTGATTAGGAAAATATTTCCATTTCAAATTTGGCATATGCTACCGTAGGCTCCCAGGAAAACTAAGGCACAGATTCCCAGAGGGTAGGGGTTTTGAATTGAATGTGTGTTTAAATGCATGCTTATGTAACCATGTAACTGCTAAATCACACACCCATTTGTCTGTTTGACTAATAAATAGTCAAAAAAAGACATTGCTCTTCAATTTTGTTTTTATGTCCCCTGCCAAACCTGAAAATTTCTTACAAATAAACTGTATTCAAGAAATGCCATAGTTGTGATTTTCCACGTGTAAAGCTCAATGCACTTAAAGACACAATAAAGTTTGCAAATTCTTTATGCCTAGTAAAGAGTGGAACTATGGCTTGTGTGAACCCTGTATAGCCCAGTAAGCATGAAGTTTCCCCAGCATCCTTGAGATTTGGCACTGAACAGCATGACTAAAGAATAGGGAAGTGCTTCCAAACAGAAGTTGTGCTCGGCCTTGCCAACGTTACTGCTGTATAAGAAAACGAACTTTGTGGATGGACACTAATGGTTTTCCTTGTAAAAAATTAACCTGGAGTGTGTTGTGGTCTTGTGTGTATGTGTAAGTCTATGTAGGAAGTTAGATGCCTGAAATGCTATTTACATTATAGTTCCTACTTGTTTGATGTAAATAATAGCTTAGTAGAAAGTAACTTTTAGCCAGCTGCTTCCTTACTTCTGTAAAGATTTCTCTGGAGGAGTTATGCATCACAAGTTGATACTGAAAACATGCTGAAACAAACAAACAAAGTCATGTTTATTACAGAATATAATCACTGAGTTGTTTAGCTCACTCCTACTTAAATGATTGCCAGCATAATTAATTATGCTAGTTACATAATATATAATAAATATGATATCCTAAAAAGCTACCATGAAAGAATTTAGTTATTTTTACATAATCTTTAACAATCAAATTATTTCTTTCATTTGAAAAAAGTAACATTTTAGTTGTTTATGTATTCAGAAGATGTAGGTGTGATGGTCTTGGAGGGAACAGGAAATAATTATGACAAGATTTGAATGTGGTGTGCTGTTTAAAATTAAACATCCCAATATTATTTTTTTTAAATGATTACATATACATCATAAAACTGTTGAACGTTAGAAAAAGAATTAAAACAAGGCACCTTTAATGATTTTTATTCATGATCTTTACTATCTAGATTTATCTTGTTTCCATAAAGATAAGTTTTCTATTCTTTCTAGTAATTCAGCAAGACTTAGATTTCATTATTTCAACATTAGTGTTTGGCTCAGTTTCCATAAGCCCGTTTGCATTTTTTTCAGTACTTATATACCCAGTCATCTATCTTGATTATATAATGCAGCAGTAGCTCTCCCAATATTTAAGGTTGAATCAAACTTTCCATTATATCAGTCTTTTTTTTTTTTTTTTAACCAGGCACCAAGATTCTCCAAGATGAAATAATCTCTGAAATTATAAATGAAACATCATGCCCAGGGTTTCATTTCTGGGAGAAATATATGTATGGAACAAGTTTTTGAAAAGGAATCCTGTTATGTGAGGGTGCCTGCTTTTTTTATACCAGATTTTGACTGTTGGTATCTTGAATGAAATCACTGGGGAAGACAAAGTTTAGCAGGTCTCTTCAAGATATATTTGATGAAAAGAGCAATCCTCATAGCTAGAACATGTCATGCCCCCCCCCCCCAATAAATAAATAAATAAATAAAGTTTACAAATTACCTTTATAATTGGTTGTGAACATTTTGAAATTTGTACTCCTGAAACACAAATCATTAAGGGTGAATGGGGTAGCCAGAAAAGTTGTCACTTAAATGAAGAGAAGCTTTATAGAGTACAAGGATACAGTCATCAGGGGTAAGAGAGCTCATTCAAAGGTGTAGCCCATTGTCTTGAATTTCACATCTACGAGTACATGTTTACTCTAGCAGTATCTACAGCATGCTCTTCCAGGAAGTTCATTCACCCCTCCCAGTGTTGTTAAATTTGCTGCCCCTGCCCAGTGACCCTATTACATGTACCTTTAAATCATGTAATTGCAGTAAATCAGCAATACTGTGCTGCACATCTTTGTGTTTCCTCCTTTACTAACCAGTTTGTTTACAGACAGGTTGACACTAATGGAATATCTTGCAAGCAGAGAAAGTCATTACCAGAGCTAAGAAGCTCTGGTGGGGTAAAAGGAATTGGTGAAAGGAATGCAGGCCAATGCAAGTGTCATTGCAAACATTGTGGATTGCTGTAGTTGGCTTTTCACATTTTTGAAGGAACTGTTCCCTTGTCCACTGGCAGTACTCTTTGTGCTTTGCCATTGGAGAATCACGTTCCTATTCCTCCTTCTTCTTCTTGTGCTCTACTGAGTGCCTTTGTGCCTGCTCTGCACTGATCCACCACTCACTCAACATCCTAGAGATTCTCTGAGACAAGGGGAGAGACACAGCAATGGACAAGAAAGCCATTATTCCAACCTAACAGTAAAATAACGTGTTTCATAAAATCATGGAATCATAGACTGGTTTGGGTTGGAAGGAACCTTAAATCCAGTTTTAACCCCCCTGCCAGAACTCCATCCAGCCTGGCCTTGAACACTTCCAGGGATGGGGTGTCCACAACTTCTTTGGGCAACCCGTTCCAGTGCCTCACCATCCTCATGGTGAAGAATGTCTTTCTTATATCTAAACCTACTCTTTTTTAGGTTAGAATCATCACTCCTTGCCCTGTCACTACAGCCCCTGATAAAGAGTCTCTCATCAGCTTTCCTGTAGGCCCCCTTTAAATACTGGAAGACTGCTATAAGGTATTTCTGGAGCTTACTCTTCTCTCGGCTAAATAATCCTAACTCTCTCAGCCTTTCTTCATAGGAGAGATGCTCCAGTCCTCTGATCATCTTCATGGCCCTCTTCTCCAGCTGGTCTATATCTTTCTTATGCTGTGGGCCTCAGAGATGAACGCATTACTCCAGGTGAGGTCTCCTGAATGGAGCAGAGGGGAAGAATCTCCTCCCTCAACCTGCTGGCCATGATTTGATGCAGCCCAGGATACAATTGGCTTTCTGGGCTGCAGCACACATTGCCAGACCATAGAGGGCTTTTCAACCAGCAGTACCCCCAAGTCCACAGGGCAATTTCTTTAAACTACTGAAACTATTTAAATTTCTGCATGAGCTGATTGTCTGTTCTTTGAAGTCCAAACTCTTGAATTATGCCTGATGAAAAAGTGTTTTTTGTTTGTTTGTTCCTTTTAAGCTTTTTTTCCTTTTTGTTTGAATCTCAAAAAGCTTTTACGGTATACTTCCCTGTCCAGTAGGTCCCAATATGCTTTCCTCTGTTCCAGCAAGATTGAAACTCGACATGATGCCTTGTGACCTGCAGAGCGTGTTAGAGAGTTTTAGAAACAGAAAGGAGGCATATTCTTCAGTCCTGGTATTACTGTATTTTTTTCAGTGCATGAGGAAACATTTGATTTAGATTTCTTTGCAAAACGGACAGTTATTTCTAATAGCTTCCCAGTACAGGGTGATCACTTGTGACTGCGATCATCTTTTTCCTATTTTTATACTAATGTGCTAGAAACTCCTTTGGAAAAAAATGCTGCCCAGATTAATTCATTTTTATTATGCTGATTTTTTGAAGATCTTATTTTTCCCCTGTCACTTACAATTAGAAAAGAAAAAAAAAAAAAAAGGTTAAATATAATCAGTAGTGCCAATAAGCTGGGGGGAAAAAACAAACAAACAAACAAACAAACAAACAAAATGTAACTGTAATCATTAGTGCTACACAAAGAAAGATCCTTCCTATCTTTGCTGTAGTACATTTCCCATATTTCATCATCCGAAGCTGGCCAGTTGCATTAAGCTAAGCACCATAACTCATGACAAAGTTGGCAACTTTTTCAAGAACTTTGTGGAGAAAGGGGAGTGCTTGTCTTTGACTTGATAGATGTCTTTTAACAGAAGTAGCTACCCAGTCCCCATACATCTAGATAGGTATCCAGATCAACTTTTCAGGAAGCCTGAAATGTCCTCAGATATGAGCAAGATTCCTTGTAGAAACTCAGCAATGCAGAAAGGATTCAGGGTGTGGATAAATCAGGCGGAAAAACAAACAAACAAAAAGGTTAGCAAGGAAGTTAATAGAAAAAATGAAGACTGGGAGAAAGAGAAAGCCAAGTCATTTATAGGTTTTGAAGCAGAGAGAATTTAAGAACAAGATCAAAGTTAGATTTTATAGTGGATGAGGAGAGGCTGCCCATCCTAGTCTTTCTGGTAGGGTAGAGGAGAGTGTTAAGTCTGCTTAAGGTATGTGAAGACTGAAAAAGAGGGAACTCTCAGTTCAGACAAGATCTGAGGGCTGAGGTTGAGGACAGAGGAGAAACTATTAATGCTGGTGACCTGGTGGTTGCAGAAAAACATAGGATGGACTAATGAGCATTTTTATCATGAATAGTGGTCTAGAGGTGAGAATGACTACACTGGGATATGTGTCTAGAGCTTAGCTTTATGTGAAGAGACTTCTCCACTTGAAATTTCATGGAATTTGAAAAGTTTTTGCTGGTCATTGTAGTTACACTTCTGTGTTTTGTTACTTTTAAAAGTTTTACTAATTTAATAATAACTTGCCTGTAAATAGCAGCTGTAATGAAAATACAAAATAACATAAACACAATTGGCATAAAAGCCAGCTAACCTCTTGGATTCCATTCTGAGAGGAAAAAAATACTGAGAAACTGCACTCATTTACATAAATCTAGTCTGTTTTCATTTTGTCTTTTAATGAGGTGGTTCGTAAGATATCTAAAGCAAGTGGGAAAACAGGGAGGAAAGTAAGATTAATAACCTATAGATTGGATCTGCTCCAAAGCCCACAGGAATTGGAGTTTCTACGGGAGTTTCTGTATCAACATTAATAAGCTCACCTTAAATGAGCAACGTAAGAAGAGAAAGAGAAATTGTCTACATGGTGCTCCCACTAGAACTTATTTGCTTGCAGGAGTTGCGTTCAATTTGGTGAGATGCATTTGGAAAGAGGTCTCAGAGCCTTGTTTCATCTTCCTTCTTGATGGGTTTCATAAAACTGGCTTTTAAAGTAATGTGTGAAATATATCATATTTATTCTCTTGGTTTTCTGTTTTATATAGAAGGAAGGAAGAATTGATTTATCAAAGGTATGTGAATTCCACCACCTTGCTACAAATTAAAGTCTGTATATACTCTATTCAGGAGAGCACTGATGCAGACTGATGTTCTGGAGCCTCATAAACACTTTTGTTTTACTATTATTCAGTCTTCCTCTCTTCAAGGAGTGTTTTTCTATTGATTATACACTGTACTTAAAATTCTGAAAGACTGAAAAAATGAAGAAAAACTGCAGGAAAGTTCTGAATGTAATATCCAGTGTTTTGAGTTTAGCACAGAGGCATGTTTTTGTTTTTATCAGTTAATTGTTAAAAGAAAATCTGACTTGTGCATCAGAATCTGAAGAAGAGGTAAAACCACAACCTCTAACTTGAAAGGTCAGCTGTTCAGCACACTAACCATCTCCAAACTTCTGTAACATGCCAGAAGTATTGTATAACCTAGTACAGTGAGCTCTCAAAACATAAAAGTGAGGAGAAAAGTTTTGTGGAGGTTTTTTTTTTTTTATTTTTTTTATTTTTTTTTTTATTCCATTGATTTATGTTTCAGTGTATGTTATGGACAGACAGTTTGTCTGACGCTAGATTTAGTATTTTTATTCCATGTTTGTTAAGTACAGTTACTCCTCTTTTCATTTGAAGAGGCCTTGGTCTGTACTTGACCAGAACAGACTTTAGCATCTGACTTCCTCCTCTAAGCATTGATTAGGGCAAATGGAAATACTGTATCTCAGTAAAAAGTTTAGAAGTGAGAATAAATTAGTAACTCCAACTAATTTACGTTACCGAGAACAATTGTCACTTTATATTCTCTTACTCTCAATTCTCTTACTCCAGTTTTTATGCAAACCAAAATAATATTTAGATAGTGTACAAAATGAGATATGCTTGCTCAGTTATTCAGGATAGAACCCTACATAAGACAGGGAGTACTGAAACCATCTGTTTCATCCCCCTGAAACTGTGAGGTTTATTATTCTTCATAGGATATATTTTTGAACGTATTCTTGTTTCTTATTCTGTGTGCGCATTGGTCCTGAGATTTAAAACCAAATCCATCTGACCTGTTTTTCTAAATAATGAATTTTTAATGACCCAGGTTGAGTCTTTGTGTTTCCTCTGGTAGTTTAACAGCACTAGCATTCAAATAGTTCCAGTTGGCCTTCAAAGTTAACTCCCTGTTTAATACAAAAGGCACAAGTTCCCAGCCGGGATGGGTTTTTCAACCAGTCTAGTCACAGACTGAGAAGAAGAGCAAGATGGTGAACATGCATTTCCTACACAGTCATAGTGACCAGAATGAGAAGCAGTAGACCAAGTTTTGGAGCGTTTTAGAACAAGTGTAACGAATTCAGAGCTCGTTGATTGATGCCTCTCACGTGATGTTAAATTGAAAGAAAAAATACTATTAAATGTTGGTGTAGAGGAACTCCTCTCACATGTTCTCTCCTGATTTTCAATAATCATATATGTCAGCTTTTCTGGTAAAAGTCATTTGTGATGAGTTGTGATGTTATATACAAACAAACGAGTTTCTGTCTTAGTATGGAAGATTTTTTTTTCTTTTGTTGAGCAGTATGTAAGTAAACTTGCACATTGGAAAAATACATGATCCAGGAGGCTAGAAAGTTATCCCTCTACTTTTTTTTTTTTTGTGTGTGTGTGTGGTTTCATATTACTATACCTTGTCCTTTGAAACAAATGTGTTTAGGAAGATGTGGTTTTCCTCTGTTTACAAGGGGTTTGAAAATACTAGATCTAAGTACATGTAGCTGCAGTGAATATTCACGACTATTATGGAAGACTACAAATCCTGTTCAGCTGAACAGAACAAATGTTCATCTGAAAGCCCCTAATCACTCCTTCAGATGCTGCCAGTCATGAATAAACACTGCCTGTATTTTCCATTTTGTCCATGAGGTGGCAAACACCGTTGATCATTGTCTCATCATAGAAAGGTATAATATGTCAACGTTGCTGTTAGTTTTTATGATCAATATGGTAGGTGCAGCAACCCTTCTGATGTTTTGCAGTAAATGTGTTTTGCATTTGCCAGTATGAAGCAGCATCAAGTTATGATTTCTTCTCTGAAAAAGCTGTTCTAAAATGTTATTATTCCTTGCTTTTTCTTCTGCTCCCTATCAAGTTATGTCTCAGCTTTCAGTGGCAATAGACACCCATGATTTAAATGATGTAGTGGGCATAGTGGTGACCTGGAACAGAGTGGAGATTGGAGTGAATTTCAGCAGACTTTAAAACTAATCTGTTGTTAGAACAATAATCCGTTGTAAAAATAATTACCATGTTGATTTATACCTTAGTTTCCATGAAAAGATACAAAAACATAGAAAAATCTGTTCATTATTTTTTCTCTTTTCCCTTTTAACAGTTGCTTTGGAAATCTCCAGTGGTTTACTCCATTCTCTACTGTTATTAATAACGACAGTCCCATGATGGAGAAGACCTGCTACCATTTTTTTTTCTTGTTAGCTGGCTATTAGGAGTCACTATCAGCAGTCTTCTACTCTTGTCAATAATGAACTTGTAGTTAAAGGATAGGTAGGTGACATGCCATATACAGTTTACGATAGCTCTATGAAGAATATCCTTGTCTGGTGATGTCACCAGAAGCCATAAAAGCAAGGCGATCTTGTGGACTAGATCACCCAGGTCCATGGCACAAAAACAAGCCCTTTTGTCAGCAGCTTCTGGTCATTGGGATGGGGTAGTGTAGAGAGATGCTGTGAGAGATTTGCCAGATATTTTAAGACTTCTGGAAAACATTTCACTGTGTAACAGAATCAATCAAAGAATCATAGAATGGCTCAGGTTGGAAGGGACCTTAAAGATCATTTAGTTCCCACTTGCCTGCTATAGGCAGGGATGCCACCCACTAGATCAGGTTTCTCAGGGCCTCAACTAACCTGGTCTCAAACACCTCCAGGGATGAGACATCCACAACCTCTCTGGGCAATCTGTTCCAGTGAGCTAAATATCTTTAAGAGCTAAGTATCTTTATTATTACTAATAAACAAATGAAAGAAAAGAACCACGGATGGTTTACAAATAAAAAATATGACAATTTATTATGGGCTGTGTTTTGCAGAATGGTGTTGTGGCTGCAAATACAGGAAATGTCTATACAGGCAGATCTCTGCACTGCACAGACATTATTTGGGCTTCTCTGTGGAGGTTTCCAGATTGCTGGTGACAAATAATTAGTTACTGAACTGTATTTGTTTTCAAGAGAAGCTCCAAAAGTTATTTGATATGTGCGGGAGGGTGCTTAGCTATTCTTTACAGTTCCCTGCAATATACTATGCGCTAAAAGAGCCTCATGCATTTTTTTTTTCTTTTATAGAATTTAGAAATCCATGGAGATTGTTCATTGAGATATACAATTAACTATGAACTCTCTTACATTGAGAATATGTTACTAAAAGAAAGGCTTCCTCTAAATATGTGTAAGCACTCAGGAGTCTCTGACATTTAGCCTTTCTTTCATTTTGTCCTTTAAATCAAGCCTGCTACTGGCATTTATATAAGGTCCATTTGTTCTTGTATTTGGTTTGTTAATTGCTTATGAAACTCCATACTTAATGAGCGTCAAATTAATAAAGTGATATGTACCCTATAAAAATCAATAATTATAAAAGTGGACAATCATCTTCCAGTTTCTCCTGCCTATTAGCATGGGACTACAACGTTCGTAATTTGTGGTTTGTGGTGTTGCCTTTTACAAGGCAAAATCAAGAACCGCAGTTATTCTATGGCAGTCTACATTAGCCATACTTATTAGACACGTTGCAAATGGTGAAATAGATAGCAGCTGTGTGGTTTGCTCAGTGTCATATGTGAAGTCCAGCAGGTTTGCATATTTTCTAACTTGACATGACACTGTTAGAACACTTTACCACCCTCTGGAGAAGTATGTGAAAACAATGCATTGGTCACACAGAAATAGAAATTTTGCTGTTGACAAAAAGTTTTGCTTATTTTTTTTTTCCCCAAATATTTCTGAAAATATTGTTTCTGAAAATATTTATGTGGCTTAAAATTAGATTCTTACCGGTGCCAAGTATATCACAGAATTAATGTTTTTTGTTGGGGAACAGAAGGGCAGACCTAGCCTCCTGTAACTGGGCTTGAGTACTATTAGATATGTTCCTATGGCTTTTATCAAGTCACGGGGACAAGTCTTTTTGCTTATCACCTCTCACATCACCTTTGACTAAAACCCTAATTACAGGAATTGGGTCTTGTGAAATTCCAAGCTTTACACAGAAACTCTTCTGCCCTGCAATTTCACAGAGGAACATTTTGTCTCTTAAACAGAAAAAAAATGCCATTGTTACTATTATTTTGTGGAATGGGCAATGTTTGATTAGGTCTTTCAGAAGACACTGGATCATGCTTTTTCTCCTTGGTAGGTGCATTCTTAATCAGCAATTTTGGTACTTGAGTTTGGGCCTATAATTATATCTTGCACGGATGAGTTCAATTTGTTGGGAATGGAACATTCCCCACTGTACTTTATGGCAATTTATGTCTAATATATAATAAAAAGTGTTGAAAAATGTTCTGAAAATTTATGATATGAGTTGGAAAGTCTAGTTCCCAGCTCCACAAATAATTTGCCCTCAATTACCTTTAAAATTATCATCAGTCGGAAATCGGAAATGGAACCACTTTTGTGACAGACTGATTAAAATGTTTATACAAATAAACATTTTATGCCTATAATATATCTGCATTAGTCCATAATTTCTATTTGCCATGCCCTGAAAAACAGTTCCTTTGGCATACTTATCAAAGAAAAAAAAAACAAAAAAAACACTGTGCAGTAAACACGTACCATCATTTAGATAATTATGTTTGATAGTTATATTTGTGTATTGGATGTGATTATGGTACCATTCTAATCTTAGATTACTGTCTCTAGGAGAGGTGTAAGGAAAGAAGAGAACTAGATGTTCTTCTGCTGAAAAAGAATTGTACACTTCATTGATTATTTTAGTTGTTTTAGAAAGCTGTTCTTTTTTAACTTTTTCATAAAGAAATATATTTTTTTGCATATTTTGCAATCTCTTATTAGAAAAATGCATAAAATGCATATTACAAAAGCACCAGTGTGTTTTTGAAATACTCTTACAACATTTCTTTTCCTGGCAATCAATTCATCGTTACCCTGAAATAACAGAGTATTTTACCTCCTGATGATTAGTACTGTAGCTAAATGTTCAAGGTCACTTTCACTTAGATGTATTTTATTTTTAACTTACATAGTATTTTCATTTAGCTAATCCATGATCAAGCAGCCTTCTTTTTCTTTTTGCCTTTCCTTTAGTTTCTTTGATAAAACTTGCCTGGGGATTCATTAAATCTTTATTCACAATACAAATCTTAACTCTGCTCATTCCCTGCAGTGTAGCCCATCATTGATTCTATGTAGATCTGCCCTTTTGTGAAGTAATTGCTATCTTCCACCTCCTCTAATTCTCATGCTAGCCTGGGCATTTCCAGAGACTGGGATTCATAACTGTCCCCCTGAAAGACTAAGAAGCTCAAAAGGACCAGAGAGAAATGTTATACTTCACTTTTTGTTTTGAATCATACACCATCATGTGAAACCATGTGCAGTCTGTTAAGCCTAATACCTAGAAGTGCAGCCCAGAAAAAAGTTTAGGAATATCCTTAATCACTTAATTTTCAAAACATGAATAATTTTATCAGTGTCAGTGAGATTACCAGTGCTTGTAAACAAGTTGTCATACATGTGCATATTGTGTGAAGATTCTGAAACTATTTCTGTTCTTTTATGACCAAAAATAATCTCATCAATACAATTATTTTTAAGCCTACTACAAGACTTGGATTGAAGGAGTTCTAGTGTTTCAAGTATACCTGTTCTCCTACAGGAGGAAGGCCTTCTACAAAAAGCTGGTCATAAACTCGAATTACAGTGTAGAGGATTCAGTTTGCTGTGTAACAAATAGGGAACAAATAGTGTGCTTTTGGTTAGTTGGCTGTTGTTGATTTTAATTTATATATATATATTTGGTGAAGGTGATTTTTTTTTGCCTTTTTTTTTTAATTTATATGTTCTTATGGCTTATAGAAAACCTAGGAAGAGGCTTCAGGATAAAAAAAGCAGTTTGGCAGAGGCTAAAATAAATAAATAAATAAATAAAAACATAGAGTAGATAAACTCGTACTGTATATAGGAACCCTTAATTTTCATCCAGATTATAAATTAAAAAGGAAACAATGTCTGCCTTTTCATTTCTATCTTTTTAAATGGAGCAAGAAAATTCTTAGAGGCTTTTCTTCAACCTCGATACAATTTTGTTTTCCTTTCAATGGGAGGATTTCCACTAGCTTCCATGGCATCTTATGTCTTAATATGATTTAAGCATATAAAGGAAGCCTATGGTTTTTTTTAAGCATTCAGAGTTTGGACATAGTTAATAAAGGACCTTTATCACAAACTATATTCTCTCAAATTGTATTTGTCACTGAGACATCACCTATCAGAGGTGAAGTGAAAGTGAATTACTTAATGAAATAGTAATTTTTGGATAAGTCCTTCTATCCTTTGGTGTTCAGGAATAATAACAGGGCAAGAACAGTGATTTTATATAAATGAATGAAGTTAAGACTGCAATGAAATTCTGAAGCACTAATACATAACTTAAAAAACTCTTTTGTAAGAAGTCAGCTGGGTAATTGCGTATTAAAACATTCGTATTTTCCCCCATTTACCTGTCTACTCTAGTAGACAGGTAAAATAAACTTCTGTTTATTTTTCCATGTCAAATATTTGAATTTTAAGTACTAAATTATTATTATTATTTTAAACACTAAAGAGCAACTTATCCTCTGTCAGTTAAAAATATCAATTATATATATATATATATATATATATATATATTTGGTGGTGGTGGTGGTCCAAAAGGATGGCATAACTCGTTTATAAATGTAAGTGCAGTGAGCAGTGTACATCACTAGAAGTGTAGATTTTTCTTTACCACTGTTCTGCTCTTTTTCTATTCAAATCAAAAAGCAATTCAAGACTCTGCTGTGTTATAAGCAACATAGTTTTTTTGAGTCATGTACTAAAATGTTTGTTAAAACTTACCTTGACTTTGTGAAACAACAGCATCTATTTGCTGCAGTTGCTGCTGTTGGTATTTCTGAAAGCACTGCTGGGCTTGACTATTTGGGAATTTGCTACATTTGTTCTGAAACCTGATGAACTGTTCATGTTCACTTCAATTAGGACTTTTGAAAAAGCCTACAACAGAAACCTTAGTTGTGATTTTAAGCTTTTACAAGCAGGGAACTAATGTATGACTGGTCTTTTACAACATGAATTAATATGCTGACCAATATAAAATGATCTCCTATTGTAAGATCATTTCATCAGAGAGAAGAAAAAGTGCAGAGTACACATTCTTTTCCCAACAACCTCATTGAAACCTGCTACAGCTTGATCATAGAGTTAATATTGTTTTTGATGTTTAAAAAACAGTCAGGGAACAGTTTTGTGTAGGAAATAATAAGAACACATACATTTCTCCTTTTTCCTCAATGGTTGCATGTTGTCCATACTTACATGTGTTTCAGAAATTATTTACAAACGTCAGTGTATTATGGCCATTTGTTTCCATTGCATTGTTCACATTATTCTAAATTCAGTGTGTATGAGAACGTATGTAGGAAGGTGATCACATATAAGTCTATGTAGTCAGATGGATCACATCAAAAATTGGCGAAAAGAAAGTAATATTTCAAAAATCAGCTTTTAGAAGTGCTGGAGAACTATATCGTGCTGCTACATGGGTGGGGGATAAGGGTAAGCATTTGAAATACAGGATATTTAAATACATGCAGACCGCTGGTGTTTTCCAAGAATGGAAATAAACATCAGCTGACTGACTTCAGATACTTTCCAATTTGTGGCTGGATAGTGGCTGCTCTGAGAGGGTGCTAAAAATGTTCTGGGTGGAATGCAAAGCAAATGTGAGTCCCATTTTCATTTCTGATTGGAGATGGACAGTAAAGATGTACTCAGAATTAGACACAAAAGTACATGTTCAAAAATCTAAACTTGCCTAGGGTAAATATGATCATTCATATCTTGCCTGATGTCATTGTAGCACTAATATGTGCTTTGTCTTTTCCTCTGTGAATTAGACCATTTGTATCCTCCAGGTGGTATTTCAATATTGTATTCATTTTACTGCTTTTCATCGTAACTAACTGCCATCTGGAATTTTTCTTGCCTAGGAATCTCTAAGCACAGAACAGTTAATGAATTTAAGACCTTGGGATACATTCGTTGGACTCTTTTAAAAATAAATAATACTTTATCTATTTGTATTACATTTGATAGCAGGAAAAATAGAACTGGCACCTTTTTTTCTTTCATTATCCTGGCAAATGTCAGTTAAAAAAACTTTAAAGTAAAGTTTGTTTCAGAGACCTCCAATCCAAGTGTATTTATGTGTTATGGCAGGTGTTTCAGCAATTATTACTAATTGGAAAATTAGATGCTGTTGCTATAGCAACATCTTTATTTGCTAATTGGTTTTGGCACATTTTAAGTAGCACTAGCTTAGCTAGACACAAAGCTATTTAAATGAGGCATGTGAAGATTTCTGTCAAAATGGTGAGCCTTTGTTGTGAGTCAGTACATTAACCTTCTACGTCTATGGCCCTGGGCATAAACCAGGTTCTTCCTGAGCGTGCATGCAGGACCTGAGTCTTGTGGCCTCACCCATGTTGCTCAATCACAAGAGAACAGGAAACAGGTGAAATTCTGAGCTATAGTCCTTCATTTTTCTTTCTTCATTTCTATTTTGACTGTGTGGGTTACAGCAGGGTCAAAAAAAATTATGCACTTTTCAGACTGTTTTGTAGCTGGATTCGTCTCCTTTCCAATTGTGAATGCTTTGTTGCTTATATGTGTGTGTGATGTGTTTCTTTTTGGATCTCCAAAACATTTGAAGTTGTTTTTCCTTGATGCATCTTGTGCTTTTTCCTTCATTTCCTGTAGGAAAATATTTATTGGGGCTTAGGTCAGCAAACTGCAATGCACTGTCCATGTACAATGTGACACTTATTTTCTGGGCGATTTAGGTTTTCCTTTGAGTGCCCCTTTGCATCTACTTCACAGTAGAATGAAGCTCCACTGTCATGCTGCATTCTGGAATATTTTTGAACTTTAAGCATCTAATTCACTTTTTGGACTTTGAAAGGTAGAGCTTGCTATGCAATTTTCATTTTCTTATTTCTCTGCCAAATCTGTTTTTCCAGAAGATTTTGAAGTCCTGGAGGCTATCAGACTTAGAAAATGAACAACAGTTTCAAATCTCTCTCTTTTTTTTTAACTTATTTATTTATTTATTTTCAATTCCCTTCTACACTTTTGGCAACACTGGTATTTAGGAATTGCATAGTTTGCCTTCAAAGCCTTCCCATCCATTCTTCCTTTTGTGGCTGTATGTACCATGTAAAGGGGAAAGAATGATTGCTCAGAAGTGACTGTGGTTCCTTGACAGGTGTTATCTTTTCAGTATCCATTCTCTGACGTTTCTTTATTAGAGTATTTCTGAGTTTCTGAAAAAGTAGCTGAAGAGTTTCCTGAAGCAAGGGTAGTGTGGAATATTTCTTTGCTCTGTGTCTAACTGAGGAAGACAGTGTGAGTGTACGCTATCTGTTCCGCTGGAGAAAAAAAAAATTAAGAATGCCAGTTTTGGGTACATAAGCAACACTGTGAACATATACAAGTGAAATATCTCAAAGACTTTAACTTACTTGGGAAGTACATTTAGAGCTGTACTTCTTTTCGCTGGAAGCTAATTATGTGGTTGTATGTCAGGATGCTAAAGTGGTGTGAGCCATAAAATTGCTAAAAGATTTTTATTCTCAATTATACATTTTGGTGGTGAAATAAACCATTTTGATCATATGGCTTTTACTTAAAAATATAAAATAAAAATAAAAATAAAAGTACTTTTATAAGGATGGGATCTTTATTTGGAGGTGTGTCGTTCAGGCAGTGGACAAACTATAAATGAGGTTTTGATTGTTGAATGTTATGTTTGTCATCATACCTTGAAAGCTTTTTTAATAGCTTTTACGTTTGTAATACTTACTTTTATTTATAACAGTTTAACTCCTGTTTTTAATGAGATGAGTACTCTGACAACAAATACTCAGACGTATGAGTTTTTTGGCAGGAACAGAAATACCCTCTTGGTGCTCATACAAGAACTTTTGAGTCATAATTCATAGAGCATTTTCAAAAGTAAAGGAGTTTAAATGTCAGTTTAAATGTTTGTCGAAATGAGAGACAGAAGTGCCCTCAATCCGTAGACAAGTTGCTGTATATAAACTTTATGCTCTTGGTAATACTTCCTTACTGTAGTAAATGTCCTCTAAGGGGAAAGGAGAAATATTTTCAAAAAACTGTGTTTGTCATTATTACAACAACTATCACTCTAGGTCAGTTTTGATTGCCATCAAGAGTTCTTAATAGCTGTTTTCCTGGTTTTTGACAGTAACTAAGTGTGTTAGCCTCCAGACTATGTAAAAAGAAAAAATCACAAAACTGAATAATAAAAAAAAATCATGGTGATTACCATCAATGATACAGTAAATAAGCAGATTTTACTGTCATTTTTGTCATACTTAACAAAACTTTGGTATGGTTTCAAATCCTTTGTGTAAGCTTGTGTGTAACTAATACTCCCCTCAGTAAAAGACCCATTGCAGTAACTTGCCTTGGCATACGTACTGTTTTACAGTAGATTTATATCTGTGATTTGAGAGGTTATGAAGTTTCAGTTAGAAGACTTAGACAAAGCTTGAATGTTTCTCCAGATGAACAAAGCTGGGTTAGATATTGCTGTAAATCAGTTCTAATCAGATGAGAATTTCAAAGATCCCAAAGCCTAAAACCAAAATTTATTCAGAGGCTTAGAGTTCAAAGTAGAAAAGTCACCTGACTTATTTTTAATCTAATTTGGAGCTGTGTATAAGAAGTCATTTCCACACACCTACTAAACTGGTACATACAGTGCAGCTGAGATTTTCTTGATCTTGGCATTGTTGATGATTCTAACAAGAGAAGCAGACATTTAGCCCATGAACTTTTACCCAAGTTTGTTTGTTTGTTTCATTTTAGTTTCCCTTGCCCCTATTTTTTCTTGTTTTATGCCTCATTGATGAAGCTACTTAGTAAAACACTTTTTATTTTTTTTTTCCTCATAGCCACTCAGTATAAAGTTGGAATTTATTATGGCATATACACTACTGGCAAATCTAATTATAGTAATAAATTTTAATGCACCAACTGGTTAAAAGGCTTCTTCTTTATGTTGGGTCTTTATAAAAATATTAGTTCTATTGCAGAGTATTGTAAGAAAGAAGTGTTTGGAAACAATTTAGGTTTTGCTATGCCACACACCCTTTCTGTGAGGCATGCAACATTGCGTTCTTAGGGAAATATCCATTAACAAGGTGTCATGGCATCTGCAAAGAACAAAGGTAAGGAACTGAGCTGCATTCAGAATGTTAATGTAGTTACAAGGCATTCACTTTTGTTCATATGATGATTTTACTCAGGTTGGCAGCCGAGCTCCACCACAACCTCTCTCTCACTCCCCCTCCTCAAAGGGAGAGGGGGAGAAAATACGAAGCAAAGGGCTCAAGGTTTGAGATATGGATGGGGAGATCACTCAACAGTTATCATGATGGGCAAAACAGACTCAGAGTAGGGAGACAGTAAGATTTATTGCCTATTACTAACAAGCTAGAGAAGTGAGAAACAAATGAAAGAAACCAAAAACACTGTCCCCCATCCACCCTCTTCCACCCCCTTGCCCCAGGCGGCACAGGGGAACAGGGGAAATGGGGTTTGCGGTCAGTCTATGGCACTTCATCTTCACTGCTCTTTCTCAGTCACTCTCTTTCCCTGTTCCAACATGGGATCCCTCCCACGGGATGCCGTCCTTCCTGAACTGATCCTGTGGGGGCTTCCCACAGGCAGCAGCTCTTCAAGAACTGCTCCAGATATGGGTCCCTACCACGGTGTCCATCCGTCAGGAGCAAACTGCTCCAACATGGGTCCCCCACGAGCAGGAGCTCCTGCCAGGTCACCTGCTCCTGCGTGGGCTCCTCTCCACGGGCTGCAGCATGGAACCCTGTTCCACCATGGTACTCCATGGGCTGCAGGGGGACAGCCTGCTTCACCATGGGCCTCACCACAGGCTGCAGGGGAACTTCTGCTCTGGTGCCTGGAGCACCTCTTCCCCCCTCCTTCTTCACTGACCTTGGTATCTGCAAGGCTGTTTCTCACTCCTCTCTCTCCCAGCTGCTGTTCTACA
Source organism: Cygnus olor (assembly GCF_009769625.2). Taxonomy (NCBI): domain Eukaryota; kingdom Metazoa; phylum Chordata; class Aves; order Anseriformes; family Anatidae; genus Cygnus; species Cygnus olor. The sequence goes on along the minus strand of NC_049172.1, from coordinate 10,712,450 downwards.
GCAGTGTTTTTTTGTTGTTGTTTGTTTGTTTGTCACTTAAAATCTGCTCTCACAGAGGTGCAAACAACATTGCTTATTGGCTCGCCTGTAGCCAGCAGTGGGGCTGCTATCTAACATGGGGCAGCCTCTGGATTCTTCTTGCAGAAGCCACCCCTTGGCCCCCTGCTACCAAAAGCTTGCCATTTAAACCCACTACAGTTCAACAGATTATTTGTAGGTGAATTTTGAGGAAGGGACGGAACTAAATGGAATAGAGAGACTATTTCTGGAAGGTGTGCCAGCACTCATGACTGAAGAAAATATAAAATCAAGTACAAACAGAAATACTCATTTAGTAACACCATTCAGGTTACTAACAGAGTGATTCCCTACAGCTATATATAAGGTTATGTTGTTCTTGTAGTAAATTCCTTCAACAGTTAAGATGCTATTTAAACACTATGCTGAAGGGCTACTGTGAAAAGATGATGTATTACATGCCAAAAGACCTCAAATGCTATTTCACTCTGGTGAGCATAAGTCAAATTAATACAAAACAAAAGAAAAAGTCAGCAAATCTAATAACAAGCTTCCGTGATAAACCATCTGTTCAACAAAGTATCATATTTTATTGCATAATTCCAAACTTAATTCTGAAAGAAGTGGATCAAACCACGAACACATCAACCAGATAATGGTTTAGAGATGGGAATCTCTAAAATGAAAATTTTGTGACATATGTTTTGTTTTCTTTTCTCTCCAATTTGTAAGGTTCAACTGTCATGACACATCTAACTATTCTAAAAATAAAAAATATTTTCTTTTGAAGGAAAAAGAATAGACAGCAAAGATAGCTGTCTTCAGGAGCAGAGAAAGTAAGAGATTTACAGCCAGATCATTTGAAGTTAAATTCTGAGAGCTAGTCACACTGACTGTAAAATAAAAATAAAAATAAATTAGGTTTATGCAGAATCACATCGTTTTCTTGTGTGGTGTGTGTTTTATGTGTATTTTAATTTGTTTTTGAAGCAAAGTTGAATCAACAGGATGAAAAGAAGTCTTCTGTCTGAAAGTGGTACAAATTAAAATAGACCTCAGCACTGAAATCTTTCTCAAACAAGTTTCCTTGTGGCTGACTTCGTGGGGGCAAGTAATATAGTGAGACTCCATAATGTATTTGAGTTTCCCAAAGAGAAAGAACTTTGGGATGTGAAAGATTTCCAGTGGCTTTTGGTCAGAACTATAATGTAATCACATCAAAACATGCAGTGTTAATTACCTTTACGGTGATTTGTACAAAAATATTAAAACTTCATATTCATCCCTTAAAAATAAGAAAAGGACTTTGTCTTGCTGGGATATTTCAGACGGGCACTACTACAGAAAACGCTTTACAGAATTGTAGAAGTATTTATTTAATATGGCAAAGCAAATGTTACAGGTCTGCACTTTCTATCTATGTGAATAAATTTGCGGTTTGCAATAGGGAGAAAAGTATGATTTTCACACTTTCATTGTTCATTGACATATATTTCTTTTTACCATTAATATTTTTTAAGAAAGGACTGGAGTGGGTTTTTTGTTTGTTTTTGGTTTTGTTTTTGTTTTGAGATAAATGAGCTCTAGTGGAAAGGTGGCCATAAATGCATGTTCTGGCTTTATGTTCCGACTCTAAATTAAAATTGGAATGTGATTCTCTGGTGATTCAGTTTCATTTTGTACAAATATTTACTGCAGCATTATATTCTGATCTAGATATAATCATCCAATGGTCTCTTTCTCAATATTGAATTTTTAATTTAAGGGTGGATTAAGTTAGAATTTGTTGCTGACCTGGCTTTGAGCAGGAGGGGGAACTAGGTGATCAGCTTAGGTCTCTTTCAAACGCAATGAATACTGATTCTGTGATATTCAATTGATAGGATGTGCGTACAACTACATATGCATCTTTTGAAGTGTTATGTGTATATTCTGAACACAATTAGCATATGCATGCATATTGTACATATGAAGACAGAGTTGTGTAGACAGAAAAAACAGCAGCTAAAAATGGAAAGCAAAAAGAACTACACAAACAGAATCATTTGCCTTTGTATGTCCCTTTGAGTCAAATGAAGAAGTTTTCCTATCATTGAAGCAGGAAGTAGACTTAGGGGTAAAAAAAAACACTGTATAGCCATAACTCAGAATCATTATATGTATGGTTGAACCTTATTGGCTTCACCCAAAGGGGTTGAGCCAAATGGTTCAGATCACAAATGATACCCACCCAACTTGCAAAGTTAACACACTCTGAGAGGTGGTGAGGTACCCATTACTCTTTAAGCCACCTTCAGTACTTAATTAAATGTAATAGCAGAAAGTATTTTTCAGACCTTAAATAAACTTCTATGGTTCTTTTTGTTTTTGTTTATCTGTGACATTTTTATTTTATTTTACGTACGTGACAATTTGCTACATAGTAGGTTTCTAACTGTCCTTAAACTATATGCCAAACTGACTTGCTTTATAATGCAATGGATTCTTTTCTTTGTTTTTTAATGGGATCTATCGTGTGCAAACAGTGGCTGAACATTGCTATTCAGAACTGGATAACATACTTAAAAAACACATACAAGTAGACAAAGAGTGACCATTCATAGAAAAATCACTGCAGGTAAGAGGACCTATATACGTTGTATCAGCTCAGATAAGACTGTCAGCCAAAGGGTGACTTTTGGCAAAAACAGGAGGTTGATGAGAACAAAAGAAGTAGTGGAAGTTGTCTAAGTACTGAGACTGTCCAACAGTTTCAGTCTGAATTTCTAGCACACAACCCCCAAATAGAAACACTTTTATTGCAGTTAGTACAGTTAATTTGCTATAAATAAAAGATATTGTAGGCAATAATGCCTAAGAGGCCTCTAAGATCAAGTTCATGAAAGCCTTAAATGTGCAAAGCAGGAAGGCTTTAAAACAACTTGTGCAAGTGTGGAGGCAGGGATAGCTAAATTCAAGTTTTCTTAAGCCCCTGAGAGGATAAAGAATCAGACACATCAGGTCATGCTGTGAATAAAAAAAAATAATGTAACATAATATCACTGGTGTGAATGAGATGTCGGCAAATGAATTACTATTTTTCTATTTAATTTCTTTTTTTATTATGTTTACAAAAGTGTTTTTTTTAAATCAGAAGAACAGTATTTCAGCAGATGTTGAAGCATGCAGGAATTCACAAATTATCCATAGGAAATTTCTACCTAAAAAATTAGAGCAGATTGTTGTTGTTGCTAGTGAGGTAGTTGCAGTAAAGCATCCAAATATAGCTAACTGTCCTGTAGCATTAGTTTGATTATTTATTTGAAACAATTAATGTATTGCTATCACATAAGGGACTGTAGGTACACAGAAAGACTGTGTTGTGGTTTAGCCCAGCTGGCAGTCAAACACCACACAGCCGTTCGCTCACCCTCCCCCCTCCCTCTCCGGGATGGGGGAGAGAAATGGGAAAGTGAAGTCTGAGTTGAGATAAAGACAGTTTATTAAGACAGGGAAAAGAATAACAACAATAATAATAATAATAATAGTATTAATAGTAATAATGTGTACGAAATAAGTGATGCACAATGCAATTGCTCACCACCCGTTGACCGATGCCCAGCCTATCCCCGAGCAGCCGGCCCCCTCCTCCACCCTGGCTAGCCACCCCCATATATTGTTCAGCATGATGTCAGATGGTATGGAATACCCCTTTGGCCAGTTTGGGTCAGCTGTCCTGGGTCTGTCCCCTCCCAGCTCCTGCTGCATCCCTAGCCTGCTCGCTAGCAGGACAGAGAGAGGCTGAAAAGTCCTTGGCTTGGTGTAAGCACTGCTCTACAACAATTAAAACATCAGCATGTTATCGGCTCTCTTCTCATTCTAATCCAAAACATAGCATCCTGCCAGCTACTAGGAGGAGAATTAACTCTGTCCTAACTGAAACCAGGACAGACTGTTACTACCTAGTCTGAGCATTGTATCTAGATCTAATATAGCATTAGTTTGGCCTTATGAGATTGCAATCCAAATTGTGGTGTTAAAGTATATTTTAGGATCTTTCACTTACATGTGGAAGCAGATTGCTGACAAGTGCATGTACATGTTGATTCAGAGTTGAAAATGTGCCAAGAGACTGCTAGTAAAATATTTACTGATAACTTTAAGATGGAAATATGTCTTCCTTATTGAGCTATAATTTAAGTTTGAAAAATGTTTGGAGGAGAAACATATTTATATTACTATATCTATAGACTATGGAGCAGCATTTGCTCTTGAGGCTTTTTCTTTTAGTAATTTTGTTCATGCCTGGCATAGCTTTCACTAAATAAAAAATAAGAAATAATTTATTTTATTTTATTATTATTATATGCTATCACCTTTAATTACACATAGCTGTAAATATTTTGGAGTTGTGTGAAGGCCATGTTGTATTTCAGCCCACTGTAGAACCAAAATATTTTTATAGTTTAAGTCAACACACATTACAATCTGAAATCTAATAAATGGAAAAGACACAAATGATAAGCAGATTTTCATCAGAAGGATTGAAAAAGACTGAATGTTGGCTGTTATTGAAGTTGGATAATGCTATAAAAGACATTGAGATGTAAACAATTGCATGTGAAAAGTATTTATTTAGCATTTTCTAATCTCTTTCTAAAAAGAATAAGAATTCTTCTTGTGTTTTGCTTTAACACCTCAGCCTTCCTCTTTAATATGACTGCTTTGAGTACCATTTTTCATGTACATTTATGCAGTTGATTATTCTTCCAAAAGTATCAGACTCCAGACCTCTGTGTATTCAACTGTTCATTTCTTTGACTTGTCAAAATGAGCCTGAAGTCTTATTTTGTCTATATAGTGGGGATGAGCTCTAAGTAGAAGTGGTGTCAGCACTTAAAATTTTATTTTAGAATTTGTTTAAATGAGAGACAGACTGAAAGCTAAAAGGCAGTATATTAATTATGGAAAATCAGGTAGAAAATTGGGCAGAGCAATCCTAACAAATGTAGTTGCACTGAATCAGCTTACACAAAAATAGGACACCTGACAAAGAGAAAGTTTTTCCATCAAAAATGTAAAAATCTGAAAGGCAAAATTGCTGAATTACCTTGTCCTGTGTGTTGGTTTTACACAGCTGGGAAGCTGAACTCCACCACAACTGCTCACTCACTCCCCTCCTCAAAGGAAAAGGGGGAGAAAATAGGATGGAAAGCTTCAGGGGTTGAGATAAGGACAGGGGGATTACTGAACAATTACAATCATGAGCAAAACAGATTCGGCATAGGGAGATTAATATAATTTATTATTTATTACTAACAGGCTAGAGCAGTGAGAAACTGCCTTCCCTTCCCTTTTTGTTTCCCTTTTTGTTTCCCTTTCTGTTTCCCGTTCCCTTCCCTTCCCTCTCCCCTCCTCTCCTTTTTTCCTCAGCTTTTCTCACATTTCCTTTCCTCACAATTTCCTTTCCCCACCTTTCCTTGTCTTTTCTTTTGCCATAAGGCATAAGGTGTAAGAAGTAGGCAGGAACCAAGTCCTGAGCAGGTGTATTTTCTCATCCCTCTGTGTTGACGTGCAAAGCAGTCCTTAAAAGTGTATTTCCCTCATTGCTCCGCTGAATAGACCAGGTGTTGTAAATGAGGCACCCTGAGAGATTCACTTTTAGTGGCTTCTGGATCTTGACTAATTCTTTCTTGGCTGCAGAGCTCTAACTTTTCAGATATTGATAACTGTATTCTCCTCACCTGCATTTTCAAAGGTGAAATGTAAAGGGTGTTTATATTTAAACCCTCCCTCCAGGAACTCTTTGATCACAAGCTTAACTTTCACTTCACTACACTGGCACATTAAATGGCTGATGAGGAACTGTAGCTTACTGTACTCATTAAACTATTTCAGTATTGTTGAAAGCATAATGTACTTAGCAATATCAAGAACACATTTTTAAAACTAATTCCATGTTAAAAAAACAAAACAAAACAGGACAGGAGGCAATGGGCACAAACTGGAACACAGTGGGTTCCATCTGAACATCAGGAAAAAATTAAATGTGTGGGTGCTGAAGCACTGGCACAGGTTGTCCAGAGGGGTGGTGGAGTCTTCCTCCTTGGAGATCTTCAAAAGCCACCTGGACATGGTCCTGGACAACCTGCTTGAGTAGCGGGGTTGGATGGGGTAGATGACCTCCAGAGGTCCCTTCCAACCTCAATTATTCTGTGATTCTGTGAAGTGAATCAGCAGAGACAGATATATTTTATATTTGTTAAGTGAAAAAGGTCTTCAGAACTAATTGGTTAGAAACAGTAGAAAATACAATAAAAATGATACAGTGAAAATTATTTCCCTTCTTCTCATTAGTGACAATATAGAATGGCTGGGGTTTTAACATTTAAAAATTAAATGGCCTTGAGCTGTTTTATAGTCAGTTTTCAACCAAAACAAATAAAATGTTTGCACAGAAATCCTGTGAACCTACACCTCTGTTCTGTGCATTTCCATAATAAAGATTATTAGAAAATGCCATTCATGTTTCATGTACACTTTAACTTAAAAGGATTTTAAATGTAAATGAGGTGTATATGTATTTAGAATGTATGGAAAAGCTTAACACACATCACTGTCCTCCTATTCAAGTGTGCAACAGTATTAAAAGATGATCCCAATCAGAATCCAAATTCAAATTTTGCAGTAAACTAAGAACTGTACTTTGACAAGTTTATTCTGTAAGTGATCTCTTAATTAAAATTAGGCAACAAAAAGGTAGGGAAAGTTCAGCTACTTAGAAACATTAAATGAGTGTACCAATTTTTATCGATTGTTAAATTAGTAACAAGGTAACTCATCTGCAGTGCCTCTACACTATTAATAACCTTATCTTGTCACTACTTAAGGTTCTGCATTTCTAGGAATCACAGGGGACTTGGAAAACTTCATATGGTATTTACCCCTAAAGTTATCATAGAAGCCTAGACACCTTTGGACTGAAAAAAAAGCATTAATGCACAGAGGATGGAAAAAGAAACTATACCTGTTTAAAACTGTTGAACTAGTAAGAGTGCCAGCAGAGTTTGGATTTTCCATGCAGAATGTCTTTAACTTGTCTTGGTTTCAAAAATGCACCTTATTGTGCCGGATTGTACTGAAGGACAACATTTATTTCTGAAGGAGGAAATGGGGAAAAAGATAAGCTCTGGTCTGGGCATTTTCCTCCTGGTCTTTCCCCCTGGAGAGCTATTTACTCTGGAAATCAGAAATATGCAAATGTAATGCACCCAAAATCATTGGCATTTTGCTTTTCAGGAGTATTATGTCATTAGAAATATGTTACTGTCTATTCTTCAAAGGTTCTGCTTTGCCTTAGATGAATCTGTTTTCTTAGCATGTATTTTCTTTCATAAAGACTATGGGGAGCACTGAAAACAAGGAAGCTAGAGTGCTTTTGCCTCACTATCACGAGTTGACCCCAGCTTGTCCCCTTGTTTTGATGACTTACCTCTTCCTAAAGTTGCAGGAAGGATTTAGTCACGGACTGACATATTCAGATTGTAGAGAGATAAATGGCTTCTGCAGAGCTACACAGCATTGCATACAGCCCTAAGCAGTTGTCTCAGTAGCACAGCCACAGCAGCTTAAATAATGAATAATTCTTGTGATTCTGGTTTTCATTAAATGACATGGCATGAGGAACACAGAAACAGATGGTTTCTTTGTGGGGCTTGCTAGATACACATATGTATGCTTCACTCTTCTCAGGTAAAGGAAAACACAATTTTACAAGACCTAAAAAATAAAGTGATCTTAAGAAACAAATGCCTAGCACTATCCAAATGCCTGGTAAATCACTTCTCAGCCTGGAATTCAGAAGGATGGTGGAAGTGAAATTATTTCAAAGGAAGTCACGCTCCACTCCAGTTTCATAAGGTGTATGCGTTTGATTTATTTTTAATTTTAATTTCTTAGGCAATAAGTGCAACCTAAATATTACTGTTACTATTCACCCTCAACTACTCAGTCCAAATCAGTGTCCACTTACACTGGGAGACGAGCATAGCCTTTGACACAAACTCAAAGCAAAGCCTTGACTCATGATCTAGATTCAGAATGAGACAACATTGTTTATCTTAATGCTGCTCTACAGTTGTTATACACTAGTTTCTTTTTCCCTAGTCCTTTTTACAGTCTCTTTGTCTACATTTTTTTTTTCTGGGCTTGTTTTATGGGGTTTTGGTGGGTAGGGGATCACAGGGGATAGAGGCTTACCTACACATCTCAACCAGTATGACTTGCTTGGCCTTCAATTTGTATTTTCTTCATGTGCACAGTTGGTATTTCAGAGCTATGTGGCAATTACTGGCATGATACAGAAAAGATAAATCTCTGTACTGAAAGAGCACACTGCAAATATTGATCAGGGATTTAATAAACCTGCTTCCTATCAACTGTCATCAAATGTGCCTAGTGAGTACTTGTTACATAATTATGGAGAGAATATGAGGAGGAAGTGACAGGAACCAAACTGCACTGCACTCTCTCTCCTACCTGTTTGAAACATATTTTACATTCAAACAGTGACAGTATCAGCTAAGACATTGGTGTAATAGTCTTCTTATTTTTGTAAAATAATCCATTTTAATATATACTCCATATGTTGTCCTCTCCATCAAAATTAATTACTGACAAGTGTGAGCATGCCTGTCTTATGCTGATACTTTTTTCTTATCTTCTCTCTTTCTCCCTCTCTCTTTTTTCTCTTTTTCTCTCTTATTGGCACACTGTGTCCACTGATGGGTGGATTACTAAAGAGCGTTCTCCACTATAATGTATGTTTATCTGAAAATAGGAACTGCAGTTCTTTAGTAATAACAAGCTCCTCTATCGAAACAATCTCTATTTTGTTTCGGTGCCTTCATTTTCTTTGTATGTCATGATTTTTCGCTGTTAAACTGACTGAAAAAAAAAAAAAAAAAAGGAAAGAAAGAAAAAGCCAAAAAATGTGTTTTATTTACAGGGCACAGCATTTGGAAGTGCTCCTGTACCTTCTCGCAGGCAATTATGTGAGTCTCTTAAATTCTGCAATTCTGCTCTGTGTTGTAAAGATGACTGTGTTCATGTGCTGTAGCATGGCATGCTGATATAGAGTTAATGCCCTAAGGTCAATATTCAACCATTGGCGTTGTATATTGCCTGTAATGTGTTTGTAGCTAACAGCTTATACTGACCACCCCCTTTTAATTTTTTTCTCTTTGTTTTGTCCAACACGTCATTAATTGTGACTGTGAAGTGCACTATAGAGTTGCAAGAAAGGAAGAAAATAGCATAATGGCTCAAAGTCTGGAGGGGAATATAAATAATATCCCCAGATTATGTCTTTGTAGAGTAGCATTGTTAAAACCAAAGGATATCTCTTTTCATTCTTCAGATTGATCTCTCAACTGTGTAAACAAATACAAAAGAAATCTGGATCTCAAAAAAATAAGAAATGGAAAATCAAGCAACATGGTGTAAGTCAGGTGTTAGTAAGACCAACTTTGTTTCTTATAAGACTTTTCTTCTAATTAATATGAAGAACAAGTCAGTCCCCAAAGCTGGGGACTTTTTTAGAGGGATTTCCTTCAATATTTCCTTAAATCCATTGAAAGTATTGACAATAGATAATAGTTATTTGAAAAAAATAAAAATAAAAAATCCCCTAGTTCCCCCCAAAAAAGCAACACAAGAAATCACAGATGTAATGTCTGTATCATTTTTCTTAAAAGGAAAATTTACATTCTAACTCAAGATGATCTCTCTGCTGGTTTAATAGTGTCTGTGTATGTTGAACACGCAGATGCTCACAATACCATCAGACTTTGAGATGAGGACTTTCCTTGAATTCCTTGAGTCTATTTCTGTCTCTCTCCTCCTAGCTTGAGTTAAATGTCCATCCTAAAGACGTTGATGTCTTCCATGTGCATATAATAAGCTACAGCCATGCACTGCATTATTATAATTATTATGCACTGTATCACACCACTGAATGTCAAATAGATTCATCATAATATAACATTACAGGCTTATTCATAAAATACAGTGCAGTTTGAATGATGCTTCATTGTTGGCAGTCTTGAAATGTGTTGCTTGCATAAATTCACCAATGCTGCTCTTGTGTATTCATAGAAAAACATACAATATTTGTCTATAAGTGTGGGTCTTGCAAAGGTAATGAAAAATATGATCTGTGTATTACTGTCCATTCTTCTGTGCAAATATCTAAGATGTTCCTATTCTACAGGATGTATATAAGGGGAGAAAAAAATAAATATCAAGTTGAAATACTGTTCATTAAATATAATTGTGCTCCTATTATGGTTACTTACGGTTACTTTCCACTTATGGTGGAAAAAATAAATATTCTCATTGAACGTAAATTTTTATCCTTCAGAAAAGCAATGCTGTAGTTATTGTTTGTATCCAACATTTACGACACTTACGTGTCTGACAAAAAGAAAATTTGAACTGCTGTCTGGCTTACTTTCATTTAGGCTAATTCACTATTGCTTTTCATGATTAACAAAATTGGTGAAGACTTTGGAAACACACCTACATGGTAGCATGCTTCAACATGCTTAGCTATAAATGCTAATGTGTGCGTTGTATCACAGTTGACAGCTTACTTCCTTGCATGTTATCCCTGTTAGAGCTTGAATGATGGAATGTCATAATGAAGTATCTGAGACTTGAACATAAGGGAAGATGTGGGAAGGGCAGAAAGTATTTTATCTCGCAAAGTCAGGGTAAAGGTTTGCATAGGAATAAAGACGTAGAACTACAAAGTAAATGAAGAGTAATGGATAATCTTTGGGTTAAATGTATGGTTAGATAGGTAGGAAAGAGTGATTAAAGTCTTATGAAATAAGATCAATATATGAAATAAGGGTAAAACTAACCGCCAAAATGGTGAGATGAAAGATGTAGATTTAGAACTGCTTATGTAGAATGTGATAGTAACTTGACTGGGAAGCAATTAGAAGCAAAAGAAGCACGTAAGTGAGAGAACCCATAACATCAGAGAAGAATAAATGTTATTTCAGATAGCTATTTTCTGCTTTTATGTTTAATAGAAGGCAATAATGATGCAGAACTTTGAATATATTGTGGCGAAACTCATCGTCAAGCCATTGGTGGCAGTTTTTTTCTGGTCTTTGCAAAGCATTGAACTTTGCTCCTTTCTACTTAGAAAAATGGGAAATGAGAATGTCTGAGAATACAGAGCAGAAATGCTACTGAAAAAATAGTGTGTTATCATGCAGAAATTTAAAAGTAGGCTATGTTTTGTTGTTCTTGTTGTTTTGTTTATTTCAATTGATGTTATGAATGATCTTTCAATTATTCCTCTGCAATAGAATAGGCAAGATTAATATGATACAAGATGTTTTAGACTGCCAGAGACTTGTAACTGCATCATCTCTCATGTAGATGACACACCACTCAGTGGTGATGTTGCAAGTCACTGGGAAGTCATGCACTTCTGGGTATCAGAAGATGTCAAAGACATCAAGTATCATTTGCAGTCGTGCTGTGTTATGACATTGCCTCTTGTAGCCTGCAATCCAAAGAAGCTGCTGGCGAAATGTGGCAAAGTAATGAGTGGTCGAAAATAAGATGCTGTTTAAATAGTATTTTCAAAAAACATGCTTTTTCTGATGGGATATTTCAACATTCTGGCACTCAGAGAGTAAAAAGATAACTAAAAAAAATCCAATGTGGGAGTTAAGACTCCTTACAAAAGATAAAACCTTACCATTTCAAATACTATGGATTGTGAGACACCAACATAAGTTGGAATAAAGGAATAATAAGGAATAAATACAGACCTTCTGAGACAGTTTAGATTGTATGTAGTAACAAAATAAGATGGAAAGACAGGATAAAGTGAATGGGGAGTCCAAAATGAATATAGATGTCATCAGAAGACCCTAATGATAACTATACGACTCACTATTGTTCATTTGAGAACCACTGACATAAAAGCAAAATACAGATTTACAAAATACAATTACAACTAAATAAAATGCTGTATCAAAACAAAATGAAGTTCCATATTTTGGGGCAAAAGACTGATTTAATTGCTCGACAAGAGAAAAGGTTTCATATTGTGTCCTGTCACTACATGTCTGTGGTGGTTTGAAATTGATGGCTAACTAACCTCTACCACACTGCGCTCTCAATCACCCTCCTCAAAGGAACAGGGGGGAGAACATATATTAAAAAGAAAAATAGCTCAAGGGTTGAGATAAAGAGACAAAAGGTTTAGATAAGTTTGGCATAAGGACAGGAGATCATGCACAGGCAAAACAGACTCAGTGTAGGGAGATTAATATAATTTATTGCCTATTACAAACAACAGACTAGTGCTGAGAGAAACTAAAAGCAAACTAAAAAAAATCCACTTCCTTCCCTGGTGTGGAACAGGGAATGGGGAATGGGGGTTGAGATCAGTCCATAACGTTCATCATCTGCTGCTTCTTCATCTTCACTCTCTTCCACTGCTCCAGTTTTAGGTCCCTCCAACAGGATGCTGTCCTTCCCAAGCTGCTTCCTACAGGCAGCAGCTCTTCAAAAGTTGTTCCAATATGGTTCCATACCATGGGATCCATCCCTCAGGAATGGACTGCTCCGGTATGGGTCCTCCATGGGTGGCAGCTCCATTAGGCCTACTGCTCCTGAGTGGGTTCCTCTCCACATGCTGCAGCTCTGGCCTGGAGTCTGCTGCCATGAGGGCTTTACATGGGCTGCGGCCTCCTCCAGGCCACATCCACCTGCTCCACCATGGGGTCTTCCACAGGCTGCAGCAAAGAGATCTGCTCTGATGTAGTATACCATGGGCTGCAGGGGCACAGCCTGCTCCACCATGGGCCTCTCCACAGGCCACAGGGGAACTTCTGCTCCAGTACCTGGAGCACCTCCTGCCCTCCTTCTGCGCTGACCTTGGTGTCTAATAGGCTCTTTCGCTCTCAGTTCCTCACTTCATTCTCCCAGTGCACAGAAGCTTTTTCCTTTCTTCAATGTGCTGTCACAGAGGCAACAATGGCAGCACATTTTAAGAAAATGTATTATAATTTACATGTAATTTGGGGAATGACAAATGTTTGCCAGCATTTGATTAGCACTACTTTGAAGAAGAAATCAGTGAGAAGGAATATCCAGTCATAGAGACAGCCTTGCTGTAATAGATGTTGCTGAAAGACAGTAGATCTCAACAAAAATCAATACTGTTATGTGGTACCTGACAATCAACTTTACAGACAGAACAAATTGGATCAGACACTTGAAATAGCCATATTGCATCCAAAGAATTTCATACCATCTAATGATAAGAGTGCCAAAACGTAACACAGTTAAACTAACCTTTAGGCAGGGGATTTCATACAAAGCAGAGTATCCTGTTAGAAAGCACTAACATAAAAACTAAAGGAAGAAAAATACTTTGCTACTTTATAAATAGCATTTTAATGTCCTAATCTCACAACTAAAGTTGAGTTAATTGGAGCAAACATAAATACTTCAGTGTTTTAAATTCACCTGTGGTGCATTTTTAAAGCATAAATTACAGCAGAAAATATGTAGAATAGAAAATACAAGAGTTAAATTCTTAGAACAGATCATCCAAGTTGTTAAACAATCTCAGAGATATACATGCCTACTGTCAAGATGTTTCAAAGACATTGATGATTTCTTTGGTCAGCCAGATGGAGAAAATGAGGAAGATAGATATGACGCTGAGAAGTTAACTGTTTTCTTGTATCATAGTGCATTGTGGAGGAAGAAACCTTTTTCGCGGGAGTGGTTTTCTAATACAGAGAACAACCTAAGTTGGTAATGATAAATGTAAAAGTTTCAGATTAAAAGATTTAAAACATCTTCTTGCAGAAACTTAACGGAGCTTAGAAATGAGCAAGTTAATCTACTAGTGAAAATAGATTCTCTTAGAAAAAGTACTGGCAGTCAGTTCTTGTACAGTGCATCAAAGTATGTGGATTCGAGAGGTGTAAGTAATAGGTCAAAGTAATGCCTAAAAAAGAGAATTTCTGATTTTCTAACATGTTTGTTTTATTACAAGATATGTCTAAATGTTTACAGGGTATGCAGAAACATGCACTTAAAACAAATTTCGTGAGGAAAAATGCAAAAATCTTTAATTGCTATAAAATATGTAGGTTCTTAATCCTATCAAAGTTTAGGTTTATGCCAGGGTGATGTCCACAGTTTCACTTACTGTATATCCGGAGTTATCTGAATAACTGTAAAAGATTTTCAATCATTCAACCCATTCTCTAAAAATTAATCGAGTAATAAAAATCAATTATGTAAATAGGAATATTCCTTAGCTTCTGTTGTTTTATATTTTTAGATCATAATTCATCATTGCAATATTTCTAAAAATGGTTTCTCCTGGCAGTCACCTGGTAAATTTAATTTAAAAATTCATTAGAAAGTTATCCATTTAACAGACTAGGCTTTTGATCAGATTTTTTAACTCAGTAATACATTCTTAGGTATTTAGGCCTATTCTATTGTAATCAGAAGTTATACTCCTGTTAACTTTACTGGATGTAAGATCACACTCCATTTTTCAAAAATGAGAAAATATATATTCTGACAATAGTTTTATTAATATATTATTATTTTTAAGTCTTTCATTTGTGGGAGAGAATTCTAGTTCTTTTAATGGCAGCTTCTGCTTTCAGTTCTGTTTCCATGGAAACAAACATTAGCACAGTGCAAGTTTTTAAAAAGTGATTATTTTAAAACATTAGGGACTGGAGAATTCATTTAGGCAAATTTGGAACCCACTCAAAAAAAAAAAAAAGAACATGGAGCTTGGAAATAAAAAGTTTTTATATTATAGATCAGCATGTGTTTTTTAATTGTCTTTGTTTCTTAATTCCATGATTAAAAAGAAGGAAGGATTTATCCTAAGAAAAAAAAAAGAGAGAATTTTTATTGCATTTAGATTGTACTAGTGCAAAACTCCCAAAGATGGGCATTACACAGTGGCATGTGTTTTTGTACCTAGGAGAACTGAGGAATTCAGAAAAACTGAGTTTTCAATTAGACTGGTATTTATAGTGATGCATTTAACATCTTGAAGAAGTTTAGTTTGCATACTGTACCTGAATGTGGAAAAAGAAATAAATATGCTGCTGCTATCTTAGCTACCTTATCCCTGAGCACAGAAAAAAAATAAAAAAAAAATCACAGAATGGCTGAGGTTGGAAGGAACCTCTGTAGATCATCTAGTCCAGCTCCCCTGCCAAGCAGGGTCATCTAGAGCATGTTGCACAGGATCACATCCAGGCAGGTTTAGAGTATCTCCAGAGAAGGAGACTCCACAGCCTCTCTGAGCAACCTGTTCCAGTGCTCTCTCACCATTACAGTAAAGAAATGTTTCCTCATATTCAGAAGGAACTTCCCGTGTTTCAGTTTGTGCCCATTGCCTCTTGTCTTTTTGCTGGGCACCACTGAAAAGAGTCCAGCCCCATCCTCTTGACACCCTCTCTTCAGATATTTGTACACACTGATCAGATCCCCTCTGTCTTCTATTCTCCAAGCTAAACAGGCCCAGCTCTCTCAGCCTCTCATATGAGAGGTGCTCTAGTCCCCTAATCATCTTTATAGCCCTCCTCTGACTCACTCCAGGAGCTCCATTTCCATCTTGTACTGGGGAGCCAGAACTGGACACAGTACTTCAGGTGAGGCCTCACCAGTGCTGAGTAGAGGGGCAGGATCAGATCCGTCAACCTGCTGGCAACACTCTTCCTAATGTACCCCAGGATCCCATTGGCCTTCTTGGCCACAAGGGCACATCGCTGATTCGTGGCTAACCTGCTGTCCACCATGACCCCCAGGTCCTTCTCCACAGGGCTGCTTTCCAGCGGGTCAGCCCACAACCTGTATAGGTGCATGGGGTTATTCCACCCTTGGTGCAGGACCCTGCATTTGCCTTTGCTGAACTTCATGAGGTTCCTCACTACCTAATGCTACAGCCTGTCGAGGTCCCTCTGAATGGCAGTACAGCCCTTTTGGGTGTCAGCCACTCCTCCCAATTTTGCATCATCTGCAAACTTGCTGATCTACAATCTTTCATCGTGGACATATGAAATCGCTGGAGCAGGGGGATCTCAGCATGTGAGGGGTTTTTCCTGCACCAAGGCCACTCGAGGCAGCCGAGGGGGCCGCCAGGGCCCGGCAGCCCTTGTGAAAGGGGCCAGCGGGGCACGGCCGGAGCCAGCAGCGGTGTCCGTTCCCTGCCTCCAGTACAAAGGCAGCCGCTAAAGAGTGCGAGTCACCCGGAGCACGGTGCCTCAGTCAGGGCAAGGTGGGGCAGTGAGCCCAGGCAGGGCTGAGCGTCCCTTCCCCCTCAGGGGAATAGCTCATCTACCGGCTGTCTACCTGTAGCTAAACCAGCCATGGTCTGCACTAGGCAGAAAGCTCTTTCCAGAAAGTCTGTGGCGACCCAGACTGACTGCCTGCTCAAAAATACGGCAGTTCAGGTCTCTGAATGCAGGGAGTGTCTGAGCCTGTTGCTGACACCTGAGGGTGGCAGAGACACTGTGTGTGTGAGGTGTGAGCACGTCAGCCTGGTGGCAAAGCTCGAGGAGGAGGTGGAGAGGTTAAGGGCTACCAGGGAGTGTGAGCAGGAGATAGACTGGTGGAGCAACTCTCTGCAAGGTCTGAAGGAAAGGCACCAGGGTGAGACATCCCAAATAGTGGTGGACCCCCTGCCCTGTCACACAGAGGGAGGGGACCTAGGAGATGAGGAGGAATGGAAACAGGTCCCTGCTCGGCAACACAGGAAACCCCCCTCCCTACCAGCCTCGCCTTCCCAGGGCCCTTACACAATAGTTTTGAGGCCTTGGAGCTTGAAAGACTGGTGGGTGAGGATGAGGTCGAAAGTCCCCCCAGGAGGTTGCCTAGGGTGAGGAAATCAACTCCACGCCTCAAGAGTACCTCCACCAAGAAAGAAAGAAGGGTAATCGTTGTAGGCAACTCCCTTCTCAGGGGAACAGAGGGCCCTATATGTCAGCCTGACCCTACCTGTAGGGAAGTCTGCTGCCTCCCTGGGGCCCAGGTCAGGGACATTGCCTGAAACCTTCCCAACCTGGCTCGCCCCTCTGATTACTATCCTCTTTTGACAGTCCAGACTGGCAGCGACGAAATTGCTGAGAGAAGCCTGAAGGGACTTCAGGGGACTGGGTTGGTTAGTAGATGGAGCGGAAGTACAGGTGTTTTCCTCTATCCCTTCAGTGGTAAGGAGGGGTACAGAGAAGACCCAGAAAGCCTACCTGATAAATACACGGCTCAGAGGCTGGTGCCAACACAGAAATTTTTTTTTTTTTTTTTTGACCACAGGGCACTTTACTTGGCCCCTAGCCTGATAGCTGCAGACAAGTCCCACCTATCTCTAAGGGGAAATGGATCCTAGCCCAGCAGCTGGCAGGGCTGATTGAGAGGGCTTTAAACTAGGTAAGAAGGGGGATAGGGATGAAATGAGGCTCGTTAGAGATGAGCCGGGGGGAACAATGTCAGAGCCGGGGGAGAAGGCAATGGCCCAACTGAAGTACGTCTACACTAATGCATGCAGCATGGGCAACAAACAGGAGGAGCTGGAAGCCATTGTGTGACAGGCAAGCTATGACTTGGTTGCCATCACTGAAACGTGGTGGGACCACTCCCATGACTGGAGTGCTACAATGAAAGGCTATAGGCTCTTCAGAAGGGACAGGCAGCACAGAAGGGGCGGCGGTGTGGCTCTCTATATTAGAGAGTGTTTTGATGTAGTAGAACTTAAGGCTGGGAATGATAAGGTTGAGTCCCTACGGGTTAGAATCAGCGGGAAGGCCAACAAGGCAGGCATCCTGGTGGGGGTTTGTTATAGACCGCCAAACCAGGATGAGGAGACGGATGAGGTATTCTACAAGCAGCTGGCAGAAGTCATGCAATTGCCAGCACTTGTTCTCATGGGGGACTTCAACTTCCCAGATATCTGCTGGAAATACAGTATGTCTCAGAGGAAGCAGTCTAGGAGGTTCCTGGGTTGTGTGGAAGATAGCTTCCTGATGCAGCTGGTTAGTGAGGCTACCAGTGGGGGTGCCCCGCTAGACCTGCTGTTCACAAACAGAGAAGGACTGGTGGGAGATGTGGTGGTTGGGAGCTGTCTTGGGCAGAGTGACCACAAAATGGTGGAGTTCTCTGTTCTTGGCCAGGTCGGGAGGGGGATCAGTAAAACTGCTATGTTGGACTTCCGGAGGGCAGACTTTGAGTTGTTCATGACACTGGTTGGCAGAGTCCCTTGGGAGGCAGTCCTGAAGGGCAGAGGAGTCCAGGAAGTCTGGGCACTCTTCAAGTAGGAAATCGTAAAGGCTCAGAAGCAGACCATCCCCATGTGCCCAAAGATGAGCCAGCATGGAAAAAGACTGGCCTGGCTGAACAGAGAGCTGTGGCTAGAGCTCAGGAAGAAAAAGAGGGTTTATGACCTTTGGAAAAGAGGGCAGGCCACTCAGGAGGACTATAAGGCTGTTGCGAGGCTGTGCAGGGACAAAATTAGAAAGGCCAAAGCTCATCTGGAGCTCAGTCTGGCTACTGCTGTTAAAGATAACAAAAAATGTGTTTTTTTGCTGTTAAAGATTAAAAAAAAAAAAAAAGGAGGACTAAGGAGAATCTCTATCCTTTACTGAATGTGGGGGGAACCTTAGTGACAAGAGATGAGGAAAAAGTTGAGGAGCTTAATGCCTTCTTTGCTGCAGTCTTTATCAGCAAGACTAGCTGTTCTCTGGGTACCCAGCCCCCTGAGCTGGTGGAAGGGGACGGGGAGCAAAATGTGGCCCTCATAATCCACGAGGAAATGGTTGGCAACCTGCTACAGCACTTAGACGTACGCAAGTCGATGGGGCCAGATTGGATCCACCCAAGGGTACTGGGGGTGGGGGATGGGCTAAAGTTGCGCCAGGGCAGGTTTAGGTTGGATGTTAGGAAGAACCCCTTTACTGAAAGGGTTGTTAGGCATTGGAATGGGCTGCCCAGGGAAGTGGTTCAGTCACCATCCCTGGAGGTCTTTAAGAGATGTTTAGATGTAGAGCTTAGTGACATGGTTTAGTGGAGGACTTGTTAGTGTTAGGTCAGAGGTTGGACTAGGTGATCTTGGAGGTCTCTTCCAACCTAAATGATTCTGTGATTCTGTGAAATAAATAGTTTATCAGGTTGAGATTCACCAAATTCACGTATAATCAGTTTGTCCTTTCCTGCTTTACATTCTTTGACTTGATCAAGGGAAGTAGAGTACAGAAGCCATAAGCTAAGAAATTGCTTGTGTTGTACTTGTACTACAAAATTTTAAAAAGAAAGTGTGCTTCTCTGAGCTTCTTGAACTACCTCAAATAATTTGAACTACTTCAAATAGCTGTAATTGTATATTTTTGGATATTCTGTCAAGTTTCTACAAAACATCTGTAAAATATAATTTATTATTATCAAAGTGTTTTAAAATAATTTCTGTATGAAATCAAGATGGCCTCCAGAGGAACCTTTCAGCTTCTGGAGCTCCTGGTTCTCTGATTCTGTAATTGGGGGGGGGGGGGGGGGGGGGGGGAATGGTGGGGGAAAATCTTAGTCCTCTGAAACTGTATTTTTCTTTAGAGTTTAATTTGTGCTTGCAAATTCATGTGCAGTAAATCTTCTGCTGAAGAAACTTCAGTTGCCACTACTGTCTGTTTTTTGTTTTGTTTTGTTTTGTTTTTTTTTAAGAAGTTAGAGATTGGTTTCAAGTTTTGCAAAAGAGATTGACTTTTCTTAAGATTGATGCATATTTTAACCTAAAAATAAGGTTAATGTGATAAATAATTCTTGAATTAAAGTAATATTTCATTTTAGGCTCAACAAAATATTTCTGATTGATCTTAATTTTTTTCATTCAGGGTTCAAACTGAAGCGTCCATTATTTACCTAACTCTATTTTGAGTACTGAAATTGAATCTCTGATAGCTCTCCATCAGAAGTTAACCCAGTAATTCATTTATTGTGAATAAATCACCTGTCAAAGTAATCTTATTTACTATTAGTGAATTATCTAAAAGATGACAGTGATACTTCTAAAATTATTTTTGGAACTGTAATGAATTGTCAGTATACGTGTGTATTAGTTTACGCTTTGTCTGCAGAGTAATCTCCCTCCTCCAGTACTTCTTCTTCTGAGCACTGTAATATTTCTTCTGTTCCTGGACTCTTTCCCAGGAAAAAGCTTCTCTTTCTCCAAGTGACCACCTACTCTGCTATAATTATAGCAGTACATATTTTCAAATTGCCCATTGTTAAATATTCGGGGGGGGGGCGGGCAGGGGGGGAGGGGGAGGGGAATCCTACTGACTACTGACTGCTTAGTTGTTTAGTTATTGTAAATATCCTGGTGACTGAATTGTTGTTAAGTGCTTATATATGGAAAGTGTCAGAAAAAGGAAGCAAAATGACTTGCAGAAAATTGATGCTTTAACTCATTAATGAATACAGTAGGGTAATAGATTATATTGCAGTTCAAGATAATCTTGAACTTAATCTTAATCTTCCAATGAAAGAAACTGCTATAGAGAAAGGTTGAATTATGTTGAGCATGAACAATGGATGTCATCTGCTGAAAGCATGTAAAACCTACAGCTAATACGTTCTTTGTCAGGACCTTTGAGTGTCAGAGATTTCATGACTTCAGATACTATTCCTCTTGTGGATGTTGGAACGAGTTTAAGCAAAGCAGTCTCAGGCAAAATTTAAACTAAATCAAACATTCAGCCATGCTCTCCAGTTTTATAATATGTGTAATCCTGTCATTTAACAATATAAGGAATGGCAACCTCATTTTATGATGAGGACTTACGGCCTATGCATGTGCATCGTAGTCACCTTTGGTGACATTCAGTGTTTCCAATCATGGAGGCTGTATTTGGTTTTAAATTCATCATCGTAATGGATATTGCTTTTATTTCAAGCACAGTTAAATCAAAAACTATTGCTTTTTTGTTTTGGTTGGTAGTCCTATCTTCAGGAGATTAATGTAATTTGGGACTGCTGAAGATGGTTATTTAAATTACTGAATGGCTTAATAGCCAAGTCAATAGTAATAATTTTTCAAGCCATTCCCATTAGAGTATGTAAAACAGTGGGGAAATTCTATGAAACTGCATTTATTGGCATTCTAGTGATTGTTGAATATATTACTAGAGATATCTTGAACATATTTTTCTTTGGCATTAGCTACAGATGTGGATAGGCTGATTTATGTACAATGCCATTTGACGTGTTTTCTTCTGATACGGGTATTAAACTATTAACAGTTTTCTGTACTGTGTTTAAATCCATAGGATAGACAAAAAAATGCTACTTTAAATTAACTCCCGCTGCAGAAGGCATGATTGTTCCCAGATATCCCTTCTAAGATTATGTGCAATTGCATTAAGCATTGCAATCACTTCTGCATTTTAACAACACAGGAAAAAGCATACTGATAGGCACTTTGTTTCAGATGATGGAAAAGAGTTAAAGGTTGAAATGAAAACCACATATGTGACACATAGGCTTGCACCTTTTGCCTTTATCCCTCATATAACACAATATGTATATTTATAGAGAGAAGCTAGACAAATGATTCATTCCGTCATTCCTTCTAATTTTCCATTTATGTTGTTCATTTAGTCATTGTCATATGAAATCTATGGATTTTATATGCTTCACAGAACACTATTTAGAATTACTTTTCTTTTTTTTTAATGTGACAAAGACATTGCTAATGCATGAATTATTCATGGATATTCATGGATATTTATCAAGTTCACCCATACGAACTACAAATACAAACAATGCAATATAGTTTATTAAAAAAACCACATTTGATATTACGCAATTTTAAATAGCAATATATATAATACTTTACATGAGTGTATCAGGTCAGTTTATTCAAGTTCATTCCTCTTTCAGTTATTTTCTAATTAGCTTTCCCTCCTTTTCATTCACTCTTTTCTAACATCTGGAAAATATATACTGCTTTACTCTTCTATAAATGTCAATTCATTGTTGTAATTTGGTCATACTACTGACACTCAAACACACAGAAAGAGAATGAGAGGTTTTTATGTACTTAGTTAGTCAACTGTTGTTGGGAGATAAATATGTGCTGAATGTTTTCTGCACATTTCAAGTGTTTGTTATAAGAAAATACAATAAAAGCAGCACTCGCTACAAGACCTTGTTCAGCTTTTCTATAAAAAAAGTCATTTTTACATCCTTTCTCTCCAAAATGCTAAGAATTGCCTTAGTTTTGTTGATAAAATAGTACATTATATAAAGTTTACTACTTTCAGAATTTTATTTTAAGAATGACTGGTTTTTGTTTGTTTGTTTGTTACATTTGCCTGCGTATCTCATCGCCTGGATTTTAAGAGTTTATACTTCCAAAGAAAATAAACATAAAAATTAATGCCGTAAAAATAAACTCTATCATATATAATAAATATATGCTAGGATTTTGTTACTCATTTTAGAATTACAGGTCTTGGCAATGAAAATCTTATCCTCTCTGCTAACAAGCTAGCTGAAGAAACTGAATAGTAATTCCCTAGTTGAAAGAATTTTTCTGTTTACCTTTTGGGGTCATGTGGTCAATGTTATTGTTCTACCACAGTCTTATGCCAGATCTCTTGAATTAATTCTAGAAGCTACTTCAGACTTGGATGGGAAAAACAGAAAGTAGAAATGCTAATATTGTGCAGGTAATTGAGTTTCCCTTTCCTTCTCTAATAAAACGGCACAATATTCCTCATTTTTAACAGTTAAAATTGTGTGAAAGGTTAACAGAGACTTTTATTTCTTAGAATAGTGACTGTATGCATAAATTCAGACTTACAGCAGCATTTAATATTTTTCTCATCAGATTATCATTGTTACCCCTGGAATTCTTTTGTTTTTCTATGTATATGTTTATACATTGAAATTAAGGGATCAGGCTCTTAAGCAACCTGAAACATGTCTCCCAATACAGTTGTGGAAACAATCAACTGAAGAAAAAATGTCATCATCCAGACAAACATAAGTGTATGGTAGACAAGCATAGACAGGAGTAAAAAGACACATAGTTCACTAGCTAGATACAGAAGCAATCCAGAGGTATAAATTCATATCTTTTGGTGTTCCTACCAGTAGGTCTGAGGCTAGATCAGCTTGCCCAAGTCATAGCTTTATGTACTGGACAGTCCACAGTACGTCAGCATTCTCATTCTTTCCTCTTCCTTTAATTCAGGTGTTCCTGCTTGTTGGTGGATTGTTCCTTGAAAGCAACCTGTCATGTCTGACTGTGTTAGATCTCTTCTAGCATTAATAATTATGTGAAAAGCCTTATTATTCTATTTAATTTATTCATAGTGTCTTTTAAAATATATATATATATCTGTGGATACTGAGAAAAGACATAATACTACTGGGAAATACTTGGTCTGTTCTTGTTACTAGCTAGTGTTTTAAAGTCTTACAGCTTAGCCATAATGGCATGAATTTCCACTCTAAGATCTTTGCTTTTACAGAGGTCTTCGCTTTTACAGAGATCTTCAGCATGTTATGATTTTTTTTTTTTTAATTTTATTTTTCCAGTGGGACTTGCAGAAATGTTTTAAAGTTTAAATTCATTGGAGTACTGGCTATCTTGGCCACGTGCAGGGTAGCTACTAACAAAGCTTCACCTACTTGCTTCTACCTAAATAAATTATAAACAACATAGTATGTACTAAGCCTTCATTAGAAAGGGTAAAGAAGTCTTCCTGTGAGGAGCACAGTTTGAGGCCAAACAAGCTGGATTTGTAAATGAAATAAGATGCATGGTGATGAACTGTGAGCTTTGGGTGATTCTGTATGGAGCAGGCTGTCCCCATGTGCTGTAAGATGAACCGGCAGGGAAGAAGACCGTCCTGGCTGAACAAAGAACTTTTGCTGAGTATCCAGGAGAAAAACAGTGTTTATGTCCAATGGAAGAAGTGACCAGCAACTTTGGGAGAGTACAAGGAAATTGCCAGCATATGCAGGGAGAAAAATCAGAAAGGCCAAAGCCAAACACAAGCTCAACCTGGCCACTATGGTAAAGGGAAAAAAAAAATGTTTTTACAAATATATTAACAGCAAGAGTAGGGCCAAGGAAAATCTCCATTCTTTACTGGACACATGGGGGAACATGACTACTGAGAATAAGGAAAAGGCTGAGTTTCGTAATGTCTTCTTTACATCTGTCTTTACTAGCCAGACCACTTACCCTTGGAGTACTCAGCCTTCTGACCTGGAAGTCTGGGACAGGCAGCAGCAGAAATCCCTCACAGCTCAGGTGGAAACAGTTAGAGGCCTGCTGTTCCACCTGGATTGTCACAAGTCCACGGGGCCATATGGCATCCACCTGAGTGTGCTGAGGGACCTAACAGATGTGATTGCTGAGCCACTTTCTACCATCTATCAGTGGTCATGGTCACCTGGAGAGGTCCCAGATGACTGGAGACTTGCTAATGTGATGCTCGTCTATAAGAAGGGTCCTAAGGAGGACCCAGGGAACTAAAGACCTCTCAGCCTGACCTTGGTGCCAGGAACGGTGATGGAACAGGTTGTCTTGAATACAACCACACAGCATGTGCGAGACAACCTGGTGATCAGGCCCAATCACCGTGGGCTCATGAAAGGCCTGCCTGACCAACCTCATCGCCTTCTATGACAGGGTGACCAGCCTGGTGGATGAGGGAAAGGCTATTGAGGTAGTCTGCCTAGACTTCTGCAAGGCCTTTGACACAGTCTCCAGTAGAATTCTCCTGGAGAAACTGTAAGCCCATGGCTTAGACAGGTACACTCTTTGCTGGGTTAAAAACTGGCTGGATGGCTGGGCCCGGAGAGTGGTGGTGAATGGGGCAAAATCCAGCTGGTGACCGGTCACCAGTGGTGTTCCCCAGGAGTTGGTGTTGGGGCCCATCCTCTGTAATATCTTTATTGATGATTTGGATGAGGGAATTGAGTGCACCTCAGTAAGTTTGCAGAAGACATCAAGTTGGGGGTAAGTGTCAATCTGATAGAGGGTAGGAAGGCCTTGCAGAGGGACCTGGACAGGTTGGGTCGATGGGCAGAGGCCAGTGGGATGAGGTTCAACATGGCTAAGTGCCGGGGCCTGCACTTTGGCCACAACAACCTCATGAAGTGCTACAAGCTTGGGAGAGAACAACTGGAAAGCTGTGCAGAGGAAAAGGATCTGAGAGTGTTTGTCAGTGCTCACCTGACCATGAGCTGGCAGTGTGCCCAGGTGGCCAAGAAGGCCAACAGCATCCTGGCTTGTGTCAGGAATAGTGCAGCCAGCAGGAGCAGGGAGGTGATTGTCCCCCTGTACTCTGCTCTGGTGAGGCCGCACCTCGAGCGCTGTGTTCAGCTTTGGGCCCCTCACTACAAGGACATCGAGGCCCTGGAGCATATCCAGAGAAGGGCTACGAAGCTGGTGAAGGGCCTGGAACACAAGTCCTGTGAGGAGTAGCTGAGGGAACTGGGGTTGTTTAGTCTGGAGAAGAGGAGGCTCAGGGGACACCTTATTGCTCTCTACAGCTACCTGAAAGGAAGGTGTGGGGAGCTGGGGGTTGGCCTCTTCTCACAGATAACTAGTGATAGGACAAGAGGGAATGTCCTCAAGTTGTGCCATGGGAGTTTTAGGTTGGAAATGAGGAGACATTTCTTCTCAGAAAGAGCAGGCAGGCATTGGAACAGTTTGCCCAGGGAGTTGGTGGATTCCCTGTCCCTGGGGGTGTTTAAGGAAAGGGTAGATGTGGTGCTTAGGGGCATGGTTTAGTGGGTGATATTGGTGGTAGGATGATGGTTGGACCAGATGATCTTGGAGGTCTTTTCCAACCTTAATGATTCTATGATTCGGTCCATGATTCTGTGAACCATATCTCCTGTCTGGTCCAATATGACAGTCCTCAACTATGGTGTGTGTGGTTGTTTCTGCACACCGGATAATATTCTTGTTTGCTGGTTTATGGCTGTAAGCAAAGTTACAGTCTAGTTGTACAGACTGTTGTACAGTCTTGTTGTCTTCGCTGACCATCTTGACCCTTTCCTGGGCAATGACATGGGGACATATATTGTGTTCAGTGAGAGAAAGCAGAGATAAAGAGTTCTGTTTGTCTTACTCACATTTGCCAGGAAATTTCAAAGAATAAAATAGAACTGTATTGTGGAAAAGATGGTAAAGATTTCTTTTGGCCATAACTTTCAACCAGGCAGGCACTAACTTGTGCTTAACTTCACAAGTGTGGTTGAACAAAATGACGCCATTCTTGTGTATGTTTAAATATATCTGGGTTTCTGAAGTGGAGGTAGGGGTGTGTCCATGCTGTGATGGATTTTGTGTTGTCTTGCCTTGTGGCCCACACAGCAGTAGTACCAGGGCTGGGAGTAGCTCCATGTCATTTAGGAGGACCTCCTGTGACAGGGAAGTTATTTTTTTATAAAATGCTTATAATCACTTGAAAGATCTCGCTTCCAGCTTTCAAACTTCCAAGTGACTGGTACATCCAAAGGATCCATTAGGAGCAATGGAGCCACTAATCACTGAAAATTTTATCAATATACAGTCATTTCAGTAAGATGCCCAGGTTGAATATGAAAGGAAATCTCAAGATCTGAAAAGTCATCACTCTATTCATCTTTGTGAAGTATCTAATCTGCCTTTGGTTGCAAACACAATCCCTTTTATTGTTTATTCAACACAATAATAAATATTATGTTATGGTAGTGTAAGTATCTCAAATATTTTTAAAGAGACTGACAAACAGCCACATACTAAAATGAGAATCACAGTTGACTTCAGCACTAAAATAAATGCACTTTATGCAATGTCATATGGCATAAAACAATAGAGTGAAAAATACCCTGCAGTTTTGATTCATTTTAGAAGGAAAACTACTGAGTCTGAGTACTTCAGTATATCAAATATATGTTTCATTGCCATAAGCATACTGTGTCTTGCTGCAGATTCTGCCTTTGCATTTGCATTGTGCTATAATGTACTAAAGGAACCATTGCGGAAAGCAAGATAGTAATGTGATTACCTGATGAACTTAGAATGTCGTGGAAACTACTTCTCTGAAAATAGTTAAATAATTACAGAATGAGGGACTATAGTGTTGTAGTTTTTCAAGTACACTATTTAAGCTGCTACTCTGTTTCCTAAATTAGGTGGAACACCCGGAAATGAAAACATGAAGTAATTTTTCATATTGAATATTTATTTTGTAACTAACTAATCAAAGACTGCTTTTCTTTTTTTCATTTGAAAAACAACAGGCAGAAAGCAATTTAAGTACTGTAATTTATTTTTGATGGATGGTATATTTGAAGTAACTGAAAGAAGTAATTTGAGCATGTAGCAATTAACATTCTGATCCCATTAAAGGATTCACATATGCTGACCTTCACCATCCAAACATGGCTCTTAGCAGGTATGAGGTCTAGTTTTAGTTTCAGTTGTGAAGAAGAGCTGTTATACTTCCCTGTACTGATTTGATATAAAATGCCAAGAGATTCTACAAAACTCCTTTTACCACATCCAGATTTTGGTGGCCAAATTTTCTCTTGCTAGAAAAGAACCTGAGAACTTCCCTCTGGGAGAGCCCAAAAAGCAATCATGACCCAGTGACCTGTCAAAACTTATCTTTAGCCTAAATAAGATGAGCTAGATATTATATGATTGATATAAATTATGTGATTGCTTATGTTGTGGAGTCCCACCCTAGGCACTTTCCCTCTTTTCCTATTGTGTTTTTTTGTTTAATGCTTGTTGGAGAAGAATCAATGACACCTCAGGGACTCTGCTGTGCTTAACTGATTTCGTCATTGGCAGTATGGCTCTAGTACAAGTGAATTTTGCCAAGTGTTTGGTGTGAAATAGCTACTCAGCTTCCCTGGAATCTGGATCAAAAAGTCAGGAAATGCAAAAGGCAGTGTGTCATCTTTTTGCCATGGGGTCCTGCAGCCGTGTAGTTATATTTTATGTTATGTTACAACTTGTTGAACAACACAGTCTTGCATCACTTCTTCACAGGTATCTCCTAGTGAGAGCTAGGTTGTGGAAGAAGTGTAGTTTAATGCCTGGTTACACTAAGTTATGAAGTACCTTTCCTTTTTTCTTCAAAAAAGAAAGTCTGGAGCCGGATGAGCAAAATCAGTGTGAAGTCTTCTGCTCGGATTTTAGGCAGTAGCTCTACCTTGGTTATGAACCAATAGATAAGCCATAGTTTGTGAGTGCATACTTCCAGGTGAAGCAGGTGAGGGGTGGGGTATAAAATTAGAAAAATTAAATAGCCAACTTGGAAAACGATAATTCCTTTTTTATATGGTCCATACAGATTTGGTCAGATTTTGAAAAGGACTTGCTTAGAGAACAATATGCTTCTTTTAGAGAATAATGAACCTTTTTAGGCTAGTCCCTTGATATTCTAGGCATGTTAATTCCTAAATGCCTATGTTCATTTGCTGATGTTATTTATAGATTTTAGACTAGTTTCAATTATATATATGGGGGAAACAAACAAACCTCTTCATATTATAAAGTAGTCCTATGCCTTTATTGCCAATAAAATAAATATACTGAACTCTAACTTTTGTTCTCGTTACAAAGCGTTACCTAACAAATAGCTGAATTGTTTTGATGTAGGAGGCTACCAACAGAATAAATACTGAAGTTACAAAGGGCTCATCACAGAATTGGGATCACCTTTCTAATGCTGATGAAACTTCCAAAGTTACAAGCTTCATTATGTTAGTAGTATCTCAGTAAGAACATATACCAGATGTCTTCCTCAAAACTCTGAACTTGTCATACTGAGATTACATGAAAAAAAACCTGCTTTGTACTGCTTAGCTTAATTCCGAACTATGTTTTGATCTGTTTCAGCCAATCAAGTTGATCTTGGTTGAGAAAAATATAGCATCTCTGAGTAAAGTAAAATTAGGAAAATGACATAAAAAATGTATATAAAACTAAGTGATATTTTCTGTCTATCTAAAGTTGAAATAGCAAATACTTGCAGTTTAGATACTTTCTTCTTTTCTTTCACCCTTTTATTTCTCTGGCTAAATCTTAAGTGAACAATGACCCCTTTCTGAAAGGGCACTGATGGCTATCTGGAGCCCTTTTAAAGCTATTATTGAAGAAAATATATTTACTTTGACATCATCGGCCGAAGTATGCTTAATAATTGCATTTAAAACTAACTTACAGCTTTGCCATCATGTTATTGAAGTCTTTTCTTGGTTCCTCAGTTAACTCATCAGGATTATGTAACAAAGAATAAAAGGATTTTTTAAACCTTTTCTCTCTATTGTGGTATTGAAATAAAAAAATAAAAATAAATAATCTAATAAGCTTTTTTGTATATATGGAAGCACTATTATGACAGTTAAAATAACTCGAAATGTGAGACTATTGTTTCTGGTACTTCTTAATGCGGTAGCAGAGCTTTTCATTTAGATTCGTAATATATATTTATGCGAGTCCTCAAAAGAGTTTTGTTTGGAGTAAAGCATCTATTTTGTGATAAAATATTCCCTTGAATTTAAATGAAAGAAGTCTGGAACAAAATACATATTAAAACTTACTGGAAGATGATTTTTGAAGTAGTTAAGTCTGAGCAGAAAATTGAGAAATATTGGGCCAATGACCTTACAAGAGGAAAAGGAAGGAAGATAAAAAATTAGAATGCAAAATATTCTTTGGGTAGTTTGACCATTTACTTCCCCCCTTTATCGCCCTTCTAGCCTTACCAAGTGCTTTCAAAATGACACAATTGCTGTTTTTACTCCCTTTCTGGTACACTTTGACATTAATGCATTCAAAGATATTGCATAGAATGTGCTAAACATTCTGTATCAATAGTGGAAATAAAGGTGAAAAATCAGAATGACATCAGTTTCTACAGTTTAAAAAGTGTACATGTTAGAGTATGTTTTGTTAAAGAAATAACTTTCCAAGTTCTCATTATCATTTGTGTTTCCTGATACAGTGAACGGTTTTAGGAAGCACTGAGAAGAAATGTAATTAATTAAAACAATGAGAAAAGTCATGAGGGAAGTTAATATCTATTTACTCTCATTCTCATAATCATGACAACCTCTATGGCTTCAGAAGAAAGACTTGCCCGTCTTGATAAGCTTACTTTTTACTATAAATTAATTTACATTTTCCATTTAAAAGACTAAAATAAGAGGTGGAACTGCTTTGCTATGATATTTCTTTTTGCTGATCTCTCAAAAACAACAGGTTTAGGCTCTTGGCATTAAGTTCATCTTGATTTATTTCAATGCACTGAACTATGGTAGGGTTTGCCCTTTTGGTTGGGTTGAAAGGGAAGAAAAGAGGAAAAATGCCACTTTTCATTCTCTTCAGTCAAGATCTGTGTGGATGTACTTTTGGATCCACAGCTGTCTTGTCCTCTAAAGTCAAATCCTCTGCCTTGTGGAAACAGCTGATGAGGTTATAAAGCAGGGCATCTGACCATTTTCCTTCAAAATAATAATAATAATAATAAAGTCCTTTTTTAACTTCATGCTGCAGTCAACTATCTGTCTCACTACATCTACCAAGATTTAAGCAAATTTGAGTTCTGCTCAAGTAGCTCAAGATGTGTGTCTATAGCTCATACAGTCAACCTGAAACCTACATACTGGGATGCAGGTACTGCAAGCATGAAGACAGGCGTTAGGATCACTTCTTATTCTTTTTTCATAGAAGTTCCCCTGAGAACTATTTTTTCATGTGAATGCTGACAACCATGTATATCATTGTTGCAGGAAATAAATCTGTATTTTTACATTTCAGTCTTCCACTTAAGATATTTTAGGGCCAAATTTATAAAGGGGATCTCCCCAGGTTTATGTAAAAATTGGATTATTTCACCTTATCACAACCTTTTTTTCTCCTTGATATCAGCCATGATAAACAAGTTCTCATAGGTAAACATAATTGCATGTAATCGGACCTTTGAAGGAAAACATGAAATACATCACGTGGTTCTCCATTATGAACTGAAATCAGTGGTACAAATGCAAATCTGTAAAACCAGAAAGATATATAATAATCATATTTCTGAGACACAATTTGCAGAGGCTTTGGGTGATTCACATTATAAAATTTTACATTATAATTTTACCCTGAGATCATGACATCAAATGTATTAAATGTGTCTTTGTGCTTCAGGAAATCTTTTTAACAGCTTTTTTTTTTACTTAACTTTTTTTTTTTCTTTTTTAGGTAGCCTCAGAGATTTTAATTTCGCTTTAAATATTATAAGCTCATTTTAGACTGAAGTGAATAGAAATATAAACTATAATTTTCTCAATGAGAAAGTTTGATTAGTTCTGTTGCCTTTTCTGGACACTGAAATGCTGGTCCGCCGATTAATAATGTTAGCGTTTCATCCACTGATATTAATGATTTTAGGTTTACCAGGGTTTTTTAATTTTTGGCAGTTATAATTTTACCTTGATTGTTTTCATTTGTGGGAGTCATTTTGTGATGCTTGACATTTATAAATACATACTTCATAGGTTTCAAATAACCTACATGGATGGGACCAACTGTGGTTCATAATAGTTATCATGATTAGACATTGTTATCTTTTTGTAAAGTTGGAATAGGCTTATCATTATATTTAAATTACAATTTATAGATTTGCTATTAATATGCAGTTTATTTAATGACTACTTTTAGCAAGGTCCTTTCTCTCTCTCTGAACAGCTAGATTGAAGGATAGATACTTTAAAAGTATTCTTATCCTTCTGATTTAGCTGGAAAGCTGCACAGATCTTACGCAAACTAGAGCTGTACTTTGTTTAAAGCATGAAAGGTAGCACATTTTATATAAAATAATTTCAGAGCAGTTATACATGAGGCTTAAAACCTTCACGTTGTGTTACTAGATTGTGCCCATCCCAAGGTGAGGCTGAAAAGTGAGTCTATGTTTTATGACTGTTCTTGAATGTCTGTCATCATGAGAAATAATTTAGGTACTTTCTAACTCCCTTATAAATCATTTGATGTAGTAGGATGCCATTAAACATACATTAACCTGTGGTCTTTTAACAGTATGAAAAGGGAGAAAAAAGATGAAAGACCATATTTCATATCCTCAGCGCAGATCTGTCTGAGATAACACAGCTCACATATGGTGTATGTATAAGCAGTAGACACATTGTATATGATGAAATCTTACATGATGCATTATAGATACACAGATTCTGTAAAGCAGACTTATAGCTTTGGTGGAAGTAATATTTCTGGTTGTCAGTGAAGTTCAACTAATTCACCTGAGGATTCAGTGTTTTTATAGTTTTCTTGATAAAATATAGAAACTTCCAAGCCAGGGTACTTTATATTCTCATGACAGATTTCCTTCTCGATGTGATGTATACCAAGACAAGATTTCCTTCATGCACGGTATTAAAGAATGAAGAATGGTAATATATGGAAAAATTAATGGATTCCTTTATTTCAGTGTAACTGAAGTGTGTCATCTTTGCACTACCTAAAGATTGGTTTGGATTTGAACCTTTAATGCATTTTAGAAACATTACATTCCTCTATAAATTTAACCTGTTTATTTCCTACAGTATCTTAGTTGGAGCTGTAATTAGGAAACTGGGCACTGCTGTGAGGGCTGTCTTCTGAGACCGTGACACCAGGCAGATATTAAGACCTTGAACAAGCATATATTTATGCTCATATACTACTGTTTGGACTGGTCTAGATGAGTGCTATCTCCTGCCTGTGAAGCTCTTCTGGTTCCTTAAGGCGAGTGTTAACTATTTGCTGACTAACTCCAATTCATCTGGTTACTTATAAGACTTGCAGGCTGGATCATAGTTTTACTATTTTTGCGCAACTGTACCAAACAAGACCTACTACAAAATAATTTTTTTCCTACCCTAAGTCATTGTGTTATGTCTGAGTGAGGCAAATGGTACAAAAGCACAGATAGTTCACCATGCTCTATTACATCCTAACTTCCATGTGTCTTCCTCTTTCAGGTTCTCTAAAGAGCAGGATTCTCAGTTTTAGGTTGCATTAGTTAATTTTAGGTTTACATTAGCAAATGTGCACCATTTCTTCCTCTACGCCCTTTGAAAAACAAGAAATTGAATAGATTGATAAATTCAGACATAATAGTCCTCAAAAGCCATAGTAAAACTTTTAGTCATTCACCTGTTCTCTTGTTTGCATTGTGTATTTGTGTCATGTTGAATTAAAGCAGAAACTCCTTAAGGCATGAACTCAAGTCCTATGATAGACTATATCTAGAATAGTCTGCCATGATGAATCCGTAAAGTTTTAAATTCCATTTATTGTAATAATTAACTAAACCTCTTGCAAAACCTTTGAGTGAAGTTCAAGTGACGTAGTGTCTCACAGAAGGTGATCCTGGAATAGTCTGTTTATTAAAAAGGAATCTGTTTGCACTCTTTATCATAAAAGATATAAATACAAGAGGAAATAGAATATAGGGAAAATGTTTAAAGTAGCATACTTTATTGTTTTTTAAGAACACAAAAGTATCTTTTTTTTTTTTAATATCGCTGCCTAAGAAGTAATTGTTTTATATTTAGAAAACCTCAGTGTCTGAGGAACAACATTGCATGTGATATATGAACTTCAATATAAGAAAATTGCAGGTTCTGATATAATACATTCATTAAGTTATATTCAGATAGCATTACTTAACTGCTCATAGGCTTCAAAGTCAATGCCAATCATTTGATCCTAGAGTGAACTTAGTTGAAAAATGGCTGTGTTCTTCATCTGTGGAAAGCAATACAGATTGCTGACAATATTGATTTTAATGCTGAAAAGCAGAAAGACAATCTCTCAGGGGAACTTGCCCTTTTAAATACCAGCCTAAGCATTACAATTACATCTTTACTTAATACTAGTTTTTGAAGGGAAACAGAGGTTGACATTTAGTCCCTGGTTGAATCAAGGTGGTATTGTATTCAACAACGGTGTTCTAAATCTATGGAAGGCTCCGCAGACACAGCAGATTTCAAAAATCAAAATATTTACTGAAACCAACTGATATGTTGGTTGTACATGTAGACATTTATCAGTTTGTGTGTAGAAAGGAAACTGGTATTTCCATGGTACAGGAGATGTTAGTAGCAGAAATGTAATAAGATGTAGCATCTAAGGAGAAGAGAGACAAAAAAATATTGTATGTCCCATTAACTATGGAGACAGGAAAATCATTATATTATGTATATCTGAGGATCTCCTGGGAGAAAAAGGAAGAGAAATGTCTGGGAAGTATTTACTGCAATGACTGTGGAAATGGGTCAACAAACTGTGCACATATAAGCAATCATGGCCTACCTATCTTTGAGGCGTGTTAGTCCTCACAGAAAATGCTGTTGATGATGAGCTTCGCAAGAATAGCGAGTTGCTTGAAAGGCAACAAACGTGATGCTGGGAAGATTTCCTTGAAGATGGAACATCTTCTGGTGCTTGAAGTTAACTGTTAAATCACTTCTATTATTTCTGCTAAGATAGAATAGTATGTGGCACCTAGG
Organism: Cygnus olor; assembly: GCF_009769625.2. Classification (NCBI taxonomy): domain Eukaryota; kingdom Metazoa; phylum Chordata; class Aves; order Anseriformes; family Anatidae; genus Cygnus; species Cygnus olor. The sequence continues at coordinate 10,677,809 of NC_049172.1, read as the reverse complement.
GTGTACAGTCACTAATTGTGTATTACATTAAAGGCTTATGTATTATTCAGGTGGCTCTTACAAAAATGCTACCTGCTTCCCTATAGGAGTGTTTCATACTGCTGAAGGTAGCACTTCCAGAACCCAAAGTACTCAGTATTAATTGTGCGTTTATTTGCTTAGAGCTGTGTATTTTTTTTTAATTATAAAGTAGGACAACAAAAATATGAATGGCATCTGAAGTTTAAGACATTTTTCACTGTCAACAAAAGTTAGTTTATAAAGCAAGGGCTTAAATACTGACATTTTAATTCCTTTTTTTGTAGTAGATTTTATCAGTGCTGATTTCTCAGACAGTGAATGCAGCAAAGAGATTGATTTGTAAAGAATATTTACTTCTAGACTGATCATGGTAATGTGATTCATAAATCTCTCCTTTCGCCAAGCTATTCCTATGAAGGATTATGCATCTCCAGCAAGCTGTTAAACCTGAAGAGCTTGGGATATTCCTTACCTCCTAGAATTATTCCAGTTAGACCATCCATAGGATAGATGAATAAATGTATCCAGCATGCACTGCTCCTTCTGCGCTGTAGGACGTAGTTCTGCAGCTTCATATGTACACACAGTACATAAGAATCCCTAATATTTTTTTCCTTTATCCCATATTTTTCTTAATTACATTATTAAAATTTGTTACTTTGTGGTCTACAATTCTAGGGAAAAGTTGTTTCCAGGCAGAATATAACCTGTTGATTTGATTGCATCCAGTGAATAAAATAAACCACACACGAAGGGTGGGTAAGGTATTGTGGGAACCAGTGCCTGAGTCAGCTCTGAGAAATTTCCCACTTCCAGAAATAATACAGCTCATAAACTTGTTCAATTGTACATTGAAGTGTTAAGTCATGGTAATAGGCACCGTAAGAATATGCACAGTGCCAGACTTTGTCTTTGGGAAACCAAAGAAACATGAAAGAAGAAAGCAGGGATAAATAGCACACCAGGACCCCAGGGATGAGCTGTTTTGCTTTGAGGTACTACCTGCACGCACATGGAGGACTGTGTCTGTCTAGCAAAGGAATAAGAGTTGTAAAGCAATAATAATTTTGCATTATCTAACTTTCAGGACATTCCTGTGCAAATTATTTGTGGCCTTTGAGATGAAGCTTTTCATTACACTTAAAAAAAAATAAAAATTTACTATAGGTGATGATAGTGTTAAGAGAGTAAAAACATTTCACTGCAAAATAAAACTAAAAATTTGGAGATGAGATACTGTATTATAATAAATGATGAGAAACAAACAAAAAAGAAAACACCATTCTCATCTGTCTTTTAATTTATATTTTAAATTTAATTTTTTACCTTATCAACCATTTGGTGAAAGTCTTTACATAACTGTGCATTTAATGAAACTGCAGTTGTTATAGATGAAATGATAAGAGTAGCATTCTTCGAAAAAGCTGGTATTACATGAAAATATTTCACTAAAGTACGTATTAAAAATCAAACAATCCACTGGATGTTTGATCCACTGTGTGTTTGATCCAATCAAAAAATCCACTGGATGGACATACGTGAGAAGTTCATGACCTTCCCCCTGCAGAAGATAATGCTGCAATATCAGTATGTATTTTTTTATTTATTAGAAGCCTCTTGAACTTTCATATGAATTTGAGAGAGCTAGAATCAGGTTTATCAGAAATCCTGGAATCACCTGTAGTTTTTAAGGCTAGGAAAAAAATCACCTCTGAATGCAATGGTTTTGTGTTTTGCAGCAATGTATTTGAGAGATTTTGCCTTTTTCTGTCTGGTCTGTGATTAATTAGTCCCTATCAACTGGGTAGATAAAACAATATCAGAGGTAAAGGAAAAGTTCCATTATTTTTGGTCCTGATGCATTCACTGGAAGCAACTTTTCATAAATCCATTCATTTATTCATTTATGTGTTTAAAATGAGAACATGGATTGAAGGTTACAAACCTTAGTTTAACGTATCTTTCCTTTAATAAATGGATGCTGCAAACACTCCAGTCAAATTCTGGATACTAACTTCTCTAATATAAAATATATATATATCTCATTTTTTCAAACTAAATACTCAAGCCATGAAACAATCGCACAAGCTATGCAGACAAGTTTTACATAAACATTCAAATTTGTTACACTTTAGGAACACAGCTAACAAATACAGCAAATACTTCAGAGCCTGAGTCCAGCTGTGTTTGCTGGTTAATGTACAGGTGCTCTGAAGCCTTGCAGGAATACTAACTTTATTAATTTATTTTTGCCTGAGAGTTGAGAACTTTTGTGTAAGGATTTTATTTGAAACCAATATAATAGCTTGATCATAAATGCAAAAAGTAATGTGATAAAGTAATGATTGCATTTGCAAACCAATCATTTTCAGTGACAGCACTTCTTTGATCTGTTAAAAAAATCTATTACTTTTCAGAATGAGTATAATAAATTTCATATAAAATATTGAAAATATTAGTTACGGTAATAAATTGCTATAAAACTTACCTGATTATACAGAATGAGTAATGAGTTTTGCAGCTTGAAATATAAATAATCCTTCTATATAAGTGTGAAAAAAGACCATAAAAACAATCTTTCTATTTATCTAGCCTTAAAAGAGGATTATGGAGATACAGTATTTTCTGGTACACAGAAGTCCAGACTGTGAAAGCATTCTGTATAGGTATCTCATATTTCTTCATGACTTGACTACTTTCTGTGATGCATTTTATGTCCTTTATGTCCTTTTGGTATGTAGATACACATAGTTTTATCATACTTTGTGTTTGTTTTTTTTGTTTTGTTTTTTGTTCCTGCTTTGTGCAAATAATTGTAGGCTCCCTAATAAGAACCAATTGGGAATATCTATGTTGAATCCACTATATCAAATTTCTGAAGTAACATTTTCTTCCCCTGCTTGCACAGGTGGAGAGCTGTACAGGCACATGCTTATACACAAATATGCACATACGTAACTATGAGCATATTTCACCTGTTGGAGATTGATCGTACCAGTCTGTATTAGTTAGCAAATATTTGTGCTATAAATTGCAGGTAATTGAACTTTTAATTGACCTTTGTTAATGTGATCATAATGCAATTCCTTCTATTGTGATTATTTTTAGAATATATACCTGTCTTGAATAATGTGGTGGGGAAACATAAAGTAGATGCTGCTGTACTGTATTCTACAGTCACCAAATTTGAACAAACCCACTAGTGAAAAGTCTGATGCAGTTCTATTATCTCAAATGCATAATGGAGTATGTTTTATAATTAAGTCTGTTCAATAGAGGTATGTTTTTTCCCCTTTCTTTCTTTCTTTCTTTCTTTTTTTTTTTTTTTTTTTTTTTAAAGCTGAGTAACCATAGGACAGAGAATGGATTTGGTCATAGTCATACTTGCGCTGTTCCCACAAGTTATCAGTGTATGGATTCTTCATTACAAGTCAGCAAAAAATAAAAGTTACCTATAACTTGTATAGCTTCCTTAAAATTTGAAATAGGGATTTTAATTCTTTCTTCTCTCCAGTGCCGCAGAGCAATTTGGTATTTCGAATAGGCCTGAGGGTAGGAAAATATCAGTAATTACAGTTCTGAGTACCTATCACATAAGTGAAGTACAGAAACAGGTAGAAACAATAATTCCCAAAGCTTACTCTTTTGAGGCTTCCTTTCATACATCTTGTAAAATTATACATTTATTTCAGGTTTCAATATTACCATCTGTACTTTTATGGACAATGGAAGATGCTAAAAAAAATAAATCATTGTTCAAACATAATTATTTGGTTTGGTTCCAGAAGTTCATCTCTGTTTTAGTAATAGAATTTGATCACTATAAGCTTTTGATAATTGATAAGATACTGCTTATACACAAATAATATTTTACATGTATGGTTCATTTTGTAATGTCCTAAAAAGGAGAGGCAGCGATATATATCAGTGAGCTTTGGTGGAAAGAGCAATAACAAACCAGAAACTGACACTGTGGAGTGTTTAGGACAGATTTAAGAGACACCCCAAAAGGTGATGTAACAGGTGTGTTGGTGGATAATTACACTTACTTTGCAGGTATTCATGGCAGCTTCACGTGCAGAATTTTAATGTTATTTTATTAACACACTGGTTGTATGAATGATCTAATAGTCCTTGTGTCTTCATGATCCAGCTGATAGCATCTTTCATTCCTGTCAGGCTCTTTACAGTAGATTTCAGAGCAGATTTTTCAGATGTTCTGTATAGGTCATGGTAGAGTGAAGCAACGCCTTCAAATGTTTTATACATGCTAATTTTCTGTCTCTTGGAGAGGAAAGTGAAAGGTTATTCACCAAAATATTGGCTGCCCTGTGGTGGTTCTGCCTACATATTTTCTCAAGTCCTTGGAGTAATTTTTCTTCTGTGCTTCCTAGTAGTTTATATCACTAGAGAGGGAGTCTGGACAATATAGCATTTTTTAAAAGTCAAATAAAGCTATAAGTATGTGTACATGAACCATGACTGCTTTTGGCCTGCTATACATGCAGAGGACATGCAGTTTCATCAGGAAAAAAAACAAACAAACAAACAAAAAAAAAACTATACCCAAAATATATTTAAAATTGAGTTTAGTGAGGTGCATTGACAAATTCACATTTGTGGGATAGGAGTATTCTCCTTGACTTGCTTAAAATGCAAAGATACCTCATAGTGATGGAGCACCAAAAGCAGCCCACAGAAGTTAATGATGCTTTAGATAGACTGTCCATCCTTTTATTCAAATAATCCTCTGTTCTAACATTTCCACCACCTTTTTAATTATAAGGCCAGAGAAAACTGAGGAGCCTTTTTATCATAAACTTTGTAAGATAGATAAAAGACCAAGACACAAATATTTTGTTAGTCAATATTGCTTTCAGAGTTGTTAGCATTCCGCAGAGAAGCAGAGATTAAAGTGGCACAGCTTTGTAGTGTGATGTCTTGAATCACTCATGGTCTTGCCCATTTTTTTTTGTACTGAGCATTACGTACTTGGATTGGCAGCATTCCACATTATTAACGCATGAGCCAATTCACAGTTCTTTCTTCCCCTATTACTTTATTTTTTCTTTGCTATGAATAATGTGCCTGCACATCTTCAGTACTCGGTCATGTTCTGTTTCTCTTTCAATCCTAAACAAGAAAAACAAGCTGAAATCACAATTAAATATTAATAGCTTAGAATACTGAGGATGGCAAAATGATTCATTAGTTTTATCTCAGAAAATTGAGATGTTTGTTCATTAATCACAACTTTATGAATCGATAGTTTAATGGGAAATTAATCTTTTTTTTTTTTCTCGGAAAAGTAATTGTTTGACATTATTTTATCTTGATTAAAATTAATCTCTTAAGTAAAACAGAAATTTGATATTTTTTTTGTAAGAATAACTAAAAGCAACTACCTCTTTCGTAAGTGTATGCTTAGTCATGTGTAGGAAAAGGGCATGGTATTTTCACACACGCAACCAACAGAAGAATGTAATTATAGTGAAGAATATAATTGAATGAAGAGTTCACTCAGGCTATGAAATAGAGCTTCCAATTCTTTAGCTAAAATGCACACACAGAAAATTAGTCATATCACGATTCTTATTTACAGTGTGGGTGTGATAGCCTGATGTTATTTAAAGTCATGTACTGTCTTAGCAGTCAGTATTCCTTGATTTAGCCTCCCAGATATAAACTGGACAGAGCATTAAAAGTGACTTGGGGATCTGAGGACCACATTTCTCCAATTTGGGGCTGCTTTCTTCAGTGAATTGTCTAAATCAGAGCATGCGAATGTCAGCTTGTAGTATTGCCGGTAAAGGTAGGTCCTTATGGTAGGGCCTTTCACACATACAGCCTAGGTATTTTCAGCTCCAGTTCATGTATGTTCTTGACTATGTCATGACTCCCAATTCAGTATTTTTTCCATAATGATCCTTTTGTTTTTCAAAGGCAGTATGTGGAGTAATCCTGTAGAGAGGGCAGATAAATAGCATGGCTTGCCATGATTCTTCACAACACATAGAGATTCTGTTACCAGGTGCCAAAAATATAACTTAATTAACAGCTATAGTTTGTATTAAATTAACTTTGTTTCAGCTACCAATAAGCATAGCTGTAGTTAAATGGGATTTGTTCAGATTTTAGGTATCTTTATAAGGGAATTTGAGACCTTGCATAGTGTCTAAGATCCTGGTGACGTTTCTTGGTATTGTGTCAGGACCTTTTTTTCTGTTTCATCACTCCATCAGTCTTTATAGGCACCTAAGGGCTGTACAGAAATATCCATATAGTCAGAGGTTTCATCGCACCATCCACAGTCAGCCCTTATTTCACATTTTCTCCTACTTGATATAGTTTTCAAACTGCCTTGATCTGGCATAGATTATCACTGAGTTGGGTTAAATACATTATAAAATTGGTTTACCTCAGTGTCTTGTCTAGCAACTATTCGGGTGGTTTTGATGCCTCCTATTGATTATGTGGAGTGTATCTGTGACTTGCAATGTGCTGTGTGAAGAACCCTCTCCAGTTTGCTTATTTAATTGTCATAAGTGTTAGTTCATAAATCTTAAATAGTATCATAAATAGTTCATACCTATCCACTTTTTCCATGCCCTATCAAAATTTCCTTTACCTTCTGAAGTGCCTTAGCTTATTCGGTTGCTCCTTGTACAGGAAACTTTTCCATACTTTTGATAGTACTTGTTACCCTTTGGATTTTCTTTCTTAAAATTTCCAATGTACCATTTGCTTTCTTGACTGCTGCTGAGTGCTGAACCGATGTACCAAACAGCCACATATCATGATACAGAGATGATCTCACTCTGGCCACTTTGTGTCCATCCACTCAGTCTTGTAATGGCCTGCAATTCTTAACAGTCAGCCTTTGCCCTTTATACCCTGAATAACACAGCATCAAACTGTCAGCCAGCCAACTCCTCTCAAGTAGAAAACACTTACTCAGAAGTACACCAATTCTAGACTTTCTCCTGTTTCTAAGCACGTGCCTAGTAAGACATTAACAAGATCTGAAGGTGTCCAGATCTGTGACATTTTTTTCCTCCATTGAGATCACATTTATCATTTAGTCCTTAGATGCCAAGTCTGTTTTAAGAATGAAAATATATACTGCAAGTAGTAATTTAGCTATTTCATCCCTCAGGTCCTTTAGGCAGACACCATCCTGTTATTCTACCCCCCACTTTTCTCCAAGATGTTCTTCCTTGTCCAGCCTTTTCTTAATTTAATACTCCAACTTATTGGACTACTTATCTGTTTGGTTTTGGTTTGGAGGTGGATTTTGTTTGTGTGTGTTTTTCAAAAAGAAAACCTACTTCTGCTGAGACATGTTTTTACACCAGTAAAATGGGTTGTTGCTATTGAAAGGGGTCTCATCATTACCTTGTGCTGGAAAAGTGTGTTGCGCTCATCTGGGAGAAGCAGTGCTGTATTAGTTATTTGAAATACTTCAGAATTTAAGACTATCAGCATATTGTATTGGTTGTATACAATGTGAAAATTCTACTGAACATATTTTTATGAGGTTTTGTGGCTCCACAGAGGCTTTTAAAACAGTATATGATGTATTAGTATCAGAGATCATGGACTTGATGCTGCAGTTCTTGGTTCCTTGTATATTAGTTTTTCCAGGCTGGTAGGTATCAAAGCTTTTTCCCTAATTAGAGGAAATATTATATTCAAATTCTGTTAATGCTTCTTTGTACAAATTTGAAAAGCAATGTCAAGCTTTTAGCTTTATTTGGATGCCTGCATTGAGGCAATCACAAACATGAAAATACCTGATCTTGGACATATTTCTTTTTGACGGTTTTTATTTCTCCCTTAAGTCAGAAGGTTTTGCTATTTTGAGACTACAGAAGTGAAGGAGAAATTACTTTAAATATTCTTAAATGTTCTTTTTACAGTTATTGAAAAACTGATTTTTTTTCCTGTACGATTGAAAACTCCTGTGGGAGTTTTTTTCAGTTTATCTCAAAGAATTTGGATTCAAAAGCTCATTGAAAGTTTTGAAAGACTTGCAGACTGAAAAAGGTGAGAGTACCAAACATGAGCTACTCTAAAGACTATATCAATAAATATGTATATTTTAGCTTTATATTTAAAAATAACTAAAATAAACAGGATACATTGATAGGTAGTGCTAAATAGACTGTATTTTGGACAACATTTTAGCTTTCAAATTTAACATTTTAGTTACGTGGCTGAGGTAGGTTTACTGAGGTCTAAATTGCAAAAATATCATAATTATTTCTATAATAAGTAATATATTGTAAACAAAGCCTGCTTTTTCTAAAAAATATATATATATATGTGAATTAATTTTTGTTTAACAAAAAGAAATAGATTAATCTGTTTTAGACTGTCTATTTTAGAACTCAAACTTGATCTTAATTTTCATTCCCATCCCATAAATGACTATGAAATTCTAATAGTAATAAAATAAGCATATATGGTGTAATTTAAAGGCAGGCAATATTAAGTTTTCCTGTAGCCTTGATTCTCTTATTACTGTTGCTGTCCAAAAATTATCAGAAACAAGCTATCAAAAAAACAAAAGTGAACACAAGTGGACTGACAGGCTAAAAATGTCCTTATTATATTTTTCTCTTGATGTGTTAATTATTAAATTAAGATTTAAAACTGTTTTTATAAAATCTTTCAAAACTTATCTTTAAAAAAAAACATTTTGCAGAACGAATTATGGCTTGTTAATATGTAAACCTTTTTTTTCTGAATGAAAACTTTTCTAAACTTTGAAACCCACTTTTAAGCTAGTTTTTAACTCAGTAAATCTTCAAAGGTATTTATATTACAGGCAAATTTTCTCCTTATGCTTTTGTGTAACCAGTCATCTTTGTCAGAAAGAGCATCTTTGCTAAACAGCTGCATAAACATTTGGGATACTATCGTTATCAGAGGAATTGTCCAAGTGTGCATGTTTTTAAAACATGCCATTATGCTTAGATTGATAGCCTAGGAAGAGAATTTTGAATACCATGTACTACACAACCTATATCAGTTGTCTTGGCATGTCAGCCTCTTACTTGTTCATCACAGAAGCATCTAAATGAAAATATATATTTGTTACTGTAGTAATAAATTATACAGCATCAGGAAAGTAGTCTTTTCAAACTAACCTGTAAGCTGGGGAGACATTATAGGCTTGTGACTATTCATTCCGTTTCTCTTTGTTTGAGAAAATAGTAACAAGGGTTGCGCTTGCTATTTCTTCATTTCTTTCTTTGTGTTTATCCACTTTGTACAAAGAAGCAACGACAGAATTTGAATACAACATTTTCTCTAATTAGAGAAAAGCTTCAACACCTACCAGCCTGGAAAAAAAACACTATTATACAACTAACATTTCTCTAACTTGTTAAAGCATAGTGTCGAAAAAAAAAATTCATTTTGAAAATAATTTATTCTGCAGTTCCTTCCCATGATTCAAATTTACAATTCAATTTTTAAAGTGGAGTAAATCCCTTCTTTCTGTACACCCTGTAATTTAGTGCAAGAATGTTTTCTCCTTTCAAAATTTGACAAACATTATGCTGTGGAGAATCTTAGAATCAATAAATGCTGCTTCTTAACCATCTATTCTTTAGAGAGCCTGGGTATGACCTTGCCATTATACTGCCACTCCTAGCCCTGTCTGGGGATCAGTACAGCAAACTCTTGGGACTATTCAATTTGTTTGTATTTGGAAATCAGAAGAAGTCTGGTGTAAAATGGCAGATCTGCCTGGCTGAGGATTGTTATTGAAGGATGGAAAGCATCCAATTAACTGGTGAAATTTATGAAATTCAGAAATCCACAGATCCCTCCTGAAGTGTAGCTCAGCAAAGTTGAAAGTCACACTAGTGATCCAGTTTCATATGGAGACACGGCACTTTCACCTGAAATTATACAATGTGATACCTTGGCTGTACTTCAGGGGATAGCAGATGGTGCCAGGACCTTGGCAGAAGCTTTCTGGATGTAACTTAAGCAATTCTGGCTGACAGACAAAACTGTTAAAATACTTGAAGGCTCCTCATATTTTGGAAAAGCTAACATATGAGTTTTCTAACTTTATCATATTTCTGTATGTACATCTGAGTCAACACTGAATTTAGTCCTGTGCCTCCATCCCTTATCACTTGAAGTCATTCCTTGTAGATTTTGAACTCTGCGTTTTGAACCCTTCTCCAGTTTTGAATAAATCTCAAATTTTTATAATTTTTTTTTTGGCAAATATGAAGTGCAAATTGAAGTGGAGTACAGCTGTGGTGTTACTTCATAAAAATCGACCATTGAAAACCCAAACAAAAGTCTTGAAATGACACACAGCTCTTAGGCCTGCAAATTTTAACATTTTTGTGACTCTAGGTGTGAGAATTGTATAGTGTGAGGTCTGTTAGCACAATTGTTTTGTCTCTGACTGTTACTGTGCAAATTCAGTTGCTTTGGTACTGGTGGAAGTTACCTTTTTCAGGCATCTGGAATGTCTATATTGTATTCTTAACTTTAAACCAGATTTCTTATGAAAATTATTCATTGTCTAATTTACTACCTTTTTAGATTAATAGCTTTGCAGCAGGTACATTTTCAGTATTGCTATCTCCATAAGAAATTCAAAACTCCCTGCTCTCAAAAGCAGAGTTCCAGATTGTGAAGAGACATCCCAAGCAATAGTAAAAAGAAAGATAATAAAAGATGCCTCTTAACATTGCAAAGTCAGTTGATATTTTTCCTTATATGTGAAAAGTCAGCTTAAAAGAAAAAGTTTGATTGGGTTAGAAAAATCAGAAAAATTCTCAAAAAGAATTATTACTTCTCACCAAATAAATGTTTTGTCATGACAGACCGGTCATGTCGAAAGGTTAGGTTGTTCCTCATAGGGATTTTAACTAGATGTAGATGCACAATTTCATTTTTCTCAACAGGAGATAAAGATTTTTGTTTGATGTGTAATTAGATATATTAGAAGCTTTCTTAAAGATGGCATATGAGTAAAGAAAAAGCATAGGAGGTATTAACTAAAGGTGTTACATGATGTTCTCTTAATTGTAGCAGTTCGGATTTTATGCATTCACCACCTTAGCACCTGATTACATCAAATATTTATTTGAAATGTATAGAGTGGATTCACACTCACCATCTCGGACTTGAAGAATGAAGTGGGTTTGCAAGTAGATGAAGGCAGTGAACTTCAAAGTCCTTTAGACATATTCAGCAAATAGTCATACCGGGTTATGTTCAAGCTTTTATGTTAAAAAGAGTGTTATTCTGTATACTTCTGTTCATCGTATTCCAGATGAGCATTTGGCAAATGAAAAGTATTTCTAGTAATTGTGTCAGTCTCATGAAGACCTTAAGAGTTACGGAATGAAATGTAGATGTCAAGCTGTTATTTCATAGGAACTTAATAGAATTGTAGAATCATGGAATGGTTTGGGTTGGAAAGGACCTTAGAGATCATCTAGTTTCAACCCCCCTGCCTTTGGCAGGAACACCTTCCACTAGATCATGTTTCCCAAAGCCCTATCCATCATAGCCTTGAACATTTCCAGGGATGGAAGAATTGTATGGCCTTGGGTATTTATTTTTTTTCTGGGTGAGATTTTTGCCTGCTCAAAGGGGTCAGCTGTATGTCATGGTTTCCATGACTTCCATAACACTGAGGCTGTACATCTAGCATGCTTTTAAAATAATACTGCTGAGCATGCTCTAGGTGTGCAGTATATTCTGTGTGTGCGACAGCTCATAAACTGTCAGCATCATCGAGGATGGAAATGCTATTTAGTTCGAACTCTTGGACGTTGCCTGTTTCTGAAACTTTCACATTGCAAACTCTTCTGCTTAGCTGTGAGTCTGAACCAAAGAATTAGCAAGATGGTACAAAGTACGTATTGCCATAATTCACAGATGATTTTCAGTAGGAAATCTTGAAATAAGGGCTCGAATTTGTACCTGCACTTCTGCAAATCTCTGCTACCTATTATGAAATAAAAGACCTTGACTCTTTTCAAGTAAGAGAAACTTAGGTAGCCTTCAAAAGACTTTGCAACCCCAGATTGCTTTTGCCTAAGCCCAAACTTGGAAGGTAAATCATAAGTGTGTGTGTGCATATACATATCAGTAACAAAGCAAATGTGTCCTTTATGACATTTTAGGTCAGTAAAATCACTAAGCTAATAATAGGTCATGATGTAGTACATAAAACCATGTCGTTTTTCAGATTCAACTAATTGGCATGTTCTGACCTCCTCAATGGAGAATGTGGGGTATACACATGTAAATTGAAATGTCACAAGAATTAAGCAATTATTTAAATGTTTATAAGCATGATGCTTCTGTATTGATATTGAATAATAGTTCTGAATGGTATTGTATGATCTTTTGGAAGGCGTCTGCAAGAAAAAAAAATCTTTTCAGTTTTGGCAATGAGGCTCTCAGCTTTTTTTTTTTTTTTCTCTGTTGTTGCTCTGTTTTTCATAGTTATAAGAACATACAACTTTGAGGTCAATCTTATTACATGTGAATTATGCAAGATCAATGACCAATACAACAATATCAAAAAGTCCTGAAAAAAAATCATAACTGAAAAATCATAACTAGGACTTTATGCTGTAGTAAGGTTGAATAAATATAGGAAGGGGAGAGCTTTCCATAAGGAATTACATAAATTAAATAAAATGTTCAAAGAAAGAACTTTTTTCTTGTCTGATCAGCATCCTCAGAGAGAGATGTGAAACATTATTTCTGAGCAATAACTTTTTTATTTACTTATGCTGAACTCTTTAGCACAGTAATAAAGCAAGATCATGTACTAGAGATGATTAAATAATTGTTGCAAGCTGAATTTTTAGACACATTCACAAGTTAAGTGTGCAAAATTTGTCCATTAAGATCCCTTGTGCCCCCATTATATTAATCAGTCCCAATTAGGAATTTTCTTTAGAACAAAAAATACAAAAATCTCTAAAGGACCAATTTTTCAAGGTATATTGAGATGGTGAACATCCCTTGCTTCAGGTGAAGTCACCTCTCAGAAGCTCAGACATTCAGTCTGATGTGCTGGATTCTCCTGTACCCAGGAATTTTGATATCATTCCATTGTTGCACCATTTTTATTTTATTTTTTATTGTTTTGCCTCACATGAGATCATTCTGCTGTGGAACAGAGTTGGTTTCTTTTTCATACTTTTACACATTCTTCATAATGGCCAAAAAGCTCTACTGGGCATTTGGAATAAAAAAAAAAAAAAGGAAAAAGAAACAAATTTTAGGTAGGTCTGCAGTTGATTCACACATTAGGGAAGTTGGAAGAAAACTGTTCTCCTGCAGCTTGCTCTTTTTCCCCTGAGTAATTTAATATAAGCCACAAGCCTGTTATAAACAGTAGCATCTGCAATAGCTCCTAGCTGCTACTCTAGCTTAGGGTAATCAGAGTATCTTAAAAGCATCTTTCATAATTTTACCAGGCTTTTATTGCTGAAAATTTTAGTGGTTTTAAACAATTTGCAAGATTTAGCATAGAGGAGGGTCTAGCCACACTGACAAATCCTGAGCTTCTGAAAAAAAATGGCATTTAGCATTAACTTAGTTAAAAAAATATATATATATATATACTGGGCTCCAAATGGAATCCTACCAGCAACTTTCTTTACCCTTTCTTTAGTTAGTTTTATTTTTGATGGTATAACTTTTTTTTTTCTTTTAAATTATAAGAGTAACAGTTTGGGATGAATGAATGATAGATATCATTCCACATTTATCCTTTGGGTTGGTAAAAAATGAAAAATTTGATAGCATTTTGCAGTTATGCTGCTGTCCCATTTAGGTTTTATACAGTGAGAATATTTCAATAGAAAAGTATGTACTAGTGTTAAGTGGGTGTAGGGGATAATTCTGGTGAAATGAAATCCCTATAAGTCTGTGCAAAATAATTCACCCTCTTGAAAAGCTTCTGCAGTGTACCAATGAATTTATGTAGTAGCCTTGAGTTTTCATGAGGAAATAAAGGGATGTTCTTTCTTCAGCCAGAACAACTCCAGAGAAATGTTAGTCACTATCGTGTTAAAGCAGCTAAGAAAGCTTTAAATTTCAGATATGATTTTAATACAGTGATATCAGCAGACCTTGTGGCTTCCAACTGGGCCCTGTAGAAGATGTTGGATGCAGGTGCTTGCAAAGTCGTGTATAAATGACAATGACTGCTTGCTTCTCTTGCAATTTGTTGAATGTACCAAGGCATCCAACTCTTGTTTTACAGGACAGTTGGATGACTGCTGTGTTTTGCTGGGTATGTGACTATGCTTAAATACAGGGTATCTTGTGCATGAATCTCTGTGATACCCAAAGCATTCCTACTTAATTTTATTTAATAAAAAAAATAAAATGAGGAAATAATTAGTTCAGAAAGGAGGCTTTTTTCCAGTCAACAAAATGATTGATTTGATTGATTTGATTGATTTGATTGATTTTGATTGATTAATCAAAATCAGTATGTCTACTCATGGTGTAAGGTGCTTGAGCATGATATATATGAGAAGTTATTGTCCTGGAATTCTTGATCCCTTGCTTTGAGAATTAAATGCAAAAGCCTCATTCTCGTTCTCAAGGTTGGATTCAAACCCTCATGAGTCTACCTCTGTTAAATTGTGTCCTGACACTTTCCCCAAGCATTCAAAACTTTCATAAAGGCCAAACTCACAAATTCCTTCCCTTAGCTTTCTGTTTCTGTGCTATCTTTGCATGTAGAGTTAACCCCCATGAAAGTTTACTGATGTTTTCCCAGTCTTCCTATAAATCCCTCTCTCTTACACTCTTACAGTGCCATATAAAATTTGTTGACAAATGATTTAATGCATAGTACTTGGATGCTGGATAACCATCATAGAAATAATCATAAGTATTCCCTTTCATTCCAAAAGACTTATTATACATGCTCCATTGGAGAGAGATTATTAATTGTTTTATCATATATTAGATAATACTTTAGGGTTGTATCTTTTATTTTTAGGTTATTATAAAGAGTCAGGAAATCTATTTATATCAAGGAATTCTTTAATAACATTTACTTTATCTGTAATTTAGATATAATTCTTAAAGTTTTCCAAGTGGTTATTAGCTGTTTGCAGACAAAAACATTTTTGTTCCCCAATACAGAGAATTAGCCAAGGTAATTGTGAACCACTCAAATTAAGACATACCATGAGATATAGTGTTGATTAAATTCATGAAGAAGGAAAAGAATAATTCAAAAAACAGGAAACAGCATCTTTTTCTTTTTTTTTTTTTTGAGAAAAACACTTTTTATGATTTTATCTGTGGAAAGTAGTTTACAAAGTAGGGTACAGTACAAGGATCCTGAAGTAATACATAGACAAACAGGTGGAAATCAATGTAAAGAAACAGGAAGTGACATGAAATAAGAGTTTATCCAGTTAATGAAAGACATTGCCACTTGATGCACTGAACACAGAGCACTGCTGACTGGCAAAATTGAAGGGCATCACACACAAAAACAAACAAACAAACAAACAAAAACCTCCAGAAATCCATCTCATATTTTCAGAAAACTAGTTCCATGAAAAAAAAAAAAAATAGGGGAGAACTGGATTTACATAGATTTTGGTGGTAGACATGTATTTGTTTCTGTTTCAGTTAAAAATGATTTAATTAAAGTGGGCAGATTGCTTTGTGTCTTTTTAGGGGTTCATATAGATTTACAAACTTTTTAAAAATTATTTAATTTATATACACATTATATGCACAACCTAGGTTTATAAAGCAGTTATTTATTAACTAATACTCACAGTACATACCTGGGAGCCAGCTTAAAATTAATATGCTCAAAATTAATATGCTCACCACCTTAATAAGACTCCTTGCCCATCTCAACGGTTACTACAGTTTGTCCCAAGACTTTGTAGGACAGCATGGAGAGAGTAATAATTGCCTTCCAAGTCTTCCTTCTGATTACTAAAAGCAGTGCTTAAATGGCACAACGTCTCCATGAATGAATTTCAATGGCAGACAAAGCAATGTGCCAGCCCCTTTAGAGCACTGGTATATCCATGTGGGAATACAGATATATCGGTCCCCATGAACTAGAAGGAAGAGTAGGGGGATCAATGGACACTTCTTTAAATTATTCCCCAGTCTCATCATTTTATTAAAATGTTAAAAAAAAAAAAAAATCTAAGGTGCAACTCAAAACCTAGGGCTGTGAATGTGTATGTGTCTTTAAAAAACTGTGAGTCCACCTGTGCTTGCATTGTCAGGTACAGGTTGTAGCCAAGTGAGCTGGGACAGAGTATTGGGTGGTTTCAGTGGGACAACCTGTGATATGAAGCTGCTGAATTTGAATCTTGGTTCTGGTGTTTTGCAACTAGAATTATTTTTATTCGTGATGAGGGTTTTCCTCTGTCAGTCCTCAGTAGACTTTTTGAAAAGAATTTACGGAGTGTCAATTACAGGCAGCTTGGTTAGGCACCATTTGTTTAAGATCTTCTTTCAGTCCTTAGCAGTATCCAATTAGTATTAGAAGGTGCTTATCTTCCATCAGTTAACCATGGCTTTCTTGACATGCTATCTGTACTAGAATTTAGCAAAATCTGTAACTGAAACTACTGATAAATTTTACAATTTTAATGAAACTGCTTGGAAAGGTGGGATAATGTGGGAACTTTGCTGTCTGTACCAGTAGATTCAACTGCTGTTTCATTCTACGGCTTTGAACTTCATGTATTGCTGTGGCCTTTGATTTATATGTGACTTTAGAACAAAACTTTTTGTGTGCATCTATGTTTTAGTTCTGTGTTTTATTTTTAGACTTATTTTCTCAGTAATTGAAAGCTATGATGATGCACTAAGGAGAATGGTTACATAAAAGAGCCAACTTGCAGCAATTCCAGTGTTTCTCTTCTTTGAGCCAGCAGTCAGGCTGCACAGTATATAGCAATTTTGCTTTGAAACATGGGATTTCAGTTTATCATCTAATTATTACTGATTTAGAACATAATTTAAATTAATTTGAAAATAATATTAATGATTTTTCACATAAATCAGCTGAATAACAGGAAAAATGATGCTATTTTTCATCATTAAATGGTTACTTAAGTTGTGTTTGGTTTCTCAGTTTCATTAGTTATGCTGTTCAAACTACGCTAGTAAAATACATGAACCAAAAGCCCTACATATTACTTAAAAGATGGTTTCCTTAAAAAGAATACATAAAATGCGTAAGATAAGGTAGATACAAACTTAGTTCTTAGTAAATAGAATTGTTTAACTGAATTTATTTTTCCCTTGCTTGTCAGCTTAAAGGATACATGTCAAAAGTTTTATGTTGATTTCCAAATTATCATTAAGTACTGCTCAGAAAATACATACATGATCTGTGCATGCACAGAACATACAATATGTAGAAGTAAACAGTTTATAGAATCATCTAGGCTGGAAAAGATCTTCAACATCATCAAATCCAACCATCAGCCTGACATACTGAGTCCTATCTCTAAAGCATGTCCCTTATACTATGCATACAATACATACCCACACAATAATATATGATATAAACAGATGATATACAGGCAATAATGGTAACCAAAGCAGTCCCAATTCAATGAATTATTATTTTGTGGACATGTACTAGCATTTTTTTAAACAATACCTAGGCTAATATTTTCCTCTCTAAGAAACTGAAAAGGTCAGAACAAGAAAGATTATTCAAAGATTCAGGAAACCAAGTAATATTTAAATCTTTAGTTTCTAATGAAGTTGTATTCTAAACACCAAAAACATGCTAGGATCCCAGTTCTTTTAAATGTGTCTCTTATTGTGAGTCCAGAAATTCAGTCCATCAGCTTCTTTCATTTAGCCTACTTCCTATGCAGAAGAGGGCATTGCAGTTAAAGATGCAAACACTCCTTCCCTCCACAGTTAACAAGCTGGCTATTTACTGTTAAAGAAACATATATATAGAAAAAAATATAAAATAACAGCTGTTCCTTATAGTATAATTTATTTTATATCTCTTTTTATGGATGGCTTTTAGCAGTGATCTTATAGAGCTCAGAATCATAGAATGGTTTGGGTTGGAAGGGACCCTACAGGTCATTTAATCCCAACCCCTCTGCCATGCACAGGGATACCTTCCACTAGACCTGGTTGCTCAAAACACCATCCAACCTGGCCTAAAACACTTCCAGGGAGGGAGCATCCACAGCTTCTCTGGACAACCTGTTCCAATGCCTCACCAACCTCACAGTAAAGAATTTCTTCCTAAGATCTAATCTAAATCTACCACTTTTTGCAGTTTAAAGCCACTATTCCTTGTCCTAGCACTACACTCGCTGACAAAGTGCTCCTACCCAGCTTTCCTTTAAGCCCCCTTTAGGTACTGGAACTCTGCTGTAAGGTCATCCTGGACCTTCTGTTCTCCAGGCTGAACAACCACAACTCCCTCAGCGTGTCCTCATCAGAGAGGTGTTCCACCTCTCTCTGATAACACCTTGGCAATTGGGTTTACTATTTAAATTAACCAACGTGACTTAAAAAATGTGACTCCTATATTTTTTTAACAAAGGTAATTAAAACAATATGTGAAAATGACTGATTAAGATTGGTGGTTAACTGTATATCATTTGAAAGGTTGTATATGGGAGTTGTGAACAGTCTTGCTTCTGCTCAGGCCTTGCTGACAAAACTGATTTCAGAGGTCCCCTCCTTTTGCCTCCCATCCCTGCTCCCCCTGCCTACAGTAGACCATTTTCAGGTGGAGGTTGTCTATCAATACTGAGACTAAAGAGGAAAAACATTTACCTGTTCCTTGTCTGGAATGTTAAGATAAATGTTGGATGGCTTTTCTCATAGCAATTCAATTGAGATTCCTCTTCAGTGACTGCAAAAATGTTAAACATCTCACTCCATGTGTTCATAACCTAATGCAATGTATTGGTTCAGATACTTGATGATGACAACAACAACAAATTTTTGGTGACAGCGGTGGGATTTGTTACCACAGCTTGTAATACTCCAATAACGGACAATAATATCAACTGAAAAGTTATATTCACAGAAAACCAGTCTCTCTTTGCTGCAGTTCTAAACATAAAGCAAACAAATGTTAGAGTGAGATCTGCAAAAGTATGGGCTGTGATCAGCTTAGTTTAGAGTTTTCAGAACTAAGTTGAAGGGGTCCGTCAGTATTGCCATGAAGTTTTCAAGTTGTTTGTCATCGTTTCATGTGTTTTGATATCATTCTCATTCGTTCTCTTTTTTTTTCTTCTATCTATCCCTCATCATGTCTTGTGTTCTTGATTACAGTGTGTGTAATCATTACCACTGTGTGAAGGAAATTCCCTACATCACCAGGAACAGTGCCACATTTCTCTGGAAACATGTATGTGTGTTTTCAAACCTTTTCTGTGTTGTCCATTGTCTTAGCAAGATTCCTTTAGATTAACATCTTTTCTGCTTCTTTTCTTTTGTCATTAGATATGAATTAGCATTCATACTGGAAGCTTTTTCTCTTTTTCTTTTTTCTTTTTGTTAACATTTTATCTAATGCTCTGGAACAAAGACTTTCTGTCTTTCCTATTGGCTTAGAAGGCAATACTCTACAGGTTTATTATTCTTCTTAGGTCGTGGCCTCAATCCCATAATATTTTGAGTGGATTAACATCTGCTATGGATTTTCATTTTGAAGAACCCCTGAACTGTATTGCTTAGATTTTATTGTGTTTGTGAACAGTATATCTTGATATGCTTGATGCTCAGTTGTAGTTTCCACCCCTGCAATGGTAAACACCAATGGATAAACATGTACTTTCATTGTTCCTTATTGTTCTAGCTCTATGTATCCAAACCATAATTCATCAATATTGATGTCACCTTCAGAAACACATTATGCACAGACTGGTATATGGCTAGCTGATTTTCTTTTGGTTTTGAGAAAGTAGCAAGAACCTAAAGCTGCTCGCTTAGATGCATATTTTTCTAATTTCCTAATACATTTCTGAACATCACTGGTTTGTAGGTTGATTAGTCCATATACTTTTACACTTTGGATTTGGCAGAATAAAATTTCATCAAAGAGCTAGTGAAAATAAACTACTGTTGGTGATGGTGGAAAACTATGTCTTGCAACTTCTTTTTCAGAAAAATGTGAATGTGAGTTCATAAGCTTATGCACTTTTATACATACACGTGTTAAACATTAATAATGTATTTCTATGCATTATTCTTCACACAAATGTCCCCTTTAAATGCAAGTTACCAATTCTGGAGCTGATGAAAATGAATATAATTCAGCTGATTCTGATGATGACACATCTCATTCACCATTTGAGATGCCAGTCTCTTCTATTTAAGGTTTGTTTTGAAACAATTTACAGTCCTGATAACTCCGTAAGCTGCAGTGTACCTACAAATATAATTGTTTAGAATGAGAAAAAAAAAAAATCATGAAAAAAAAAGTTTCTTCTGTGTGACCACTTCTAGGCTCTTCAGTTGTTGCAGTGTTTCTGCAACAACTGTTGAACAGCATAAGCATTTTCACTAATGAAAACATAATTAATTTTCTGCATAAGCTCTTCTTTTGCTAAAGGAGGTGTTTTGTCTTTCCCCTCAACTTTAGACTGTAAAATGATGTCAGATATTATTCAAAAAAAGGAAGTTGCAAAACTTCTTTTTAAAGTAATACTTTGGAAAGCTGGATTAATATGCACAAAATTTTCTTGTGTTGAGTGCTAACATTTGAACTTGCTAAGATGATCTCCATACCTTGTTCACAAGTTTACATAGAGGCGTTCAGGGTGTATGTTAATATAAATAAGATGTGGTCCTAAATAGTTGCAAGCTGTGGCTTCGCAGCATGCCATCTCCAAAGTATATTACTGAGAGGTCAAACCTAAATGAACTATCATTTCTTCCCTGTTATGTTCCAACCTGTATAATTATATTACCTTAATGGATTTTCCCTACTTATTAGTGAAGTAAAAGATGAGGGATATAAAATTAGATATTAATTGCATCAATTAAGCCAATGTATAAGGATCATGGCTCAGTTACGGTAATCACGTGGGGTTATAGCTTTGTTATGTTACCTACCGTAGAATTATATTTTGTAAAAGCACAAATGGAATTTGATTTAAAATAATTAAAAAACGATTTGTTTTGAACAGTGAGCTTCTTAGAGAAGAAAGAACTGGAAACATTGATATAACTGGACATAGATTTAATGGGTGGACTAATATTTGAATGACTGAGTAACCCCACTGGTAGGCTTGCTTGGTGTTTTTGCAGCTTTCTTGGATTCAAATTAATAGAGACAATTTTGCATTATAAACACTATTTGAGTAACACATCTACACAGTATGTCCTACTTAAACCAAGATTTAAATCTGCTTCTGAATTTATAATTCCACTTTTACTAGGTTTTTGCAGTCTCAAGATCACTCTTGAAGTTCAAGCTCCTGCCTTTTTGATTTATGAGGACTATATAATTCCAGCAGCTTTTTTGGTGTAACCTTTAGTCTGTTGGTCAAAGTTCAGTAAATTTTAGGCATTGAGAGTCATTTGGAAAGTGAAGATATATGATAATTGAGAGGAAGAAGGGGATCTAAATGAAATACATAGGCCTGTAGTTTGCTTCTGGGAACAGTCTGAAAACATACAGAACCTTTGTTTGCAAAGTTGCTAATAAAACCTACCAAAAATGTTGCCTATTTTCTGCACTGTAAGTTGTGACTATGCAATTCACACAGAATCATGATTATTCTGTATTGATGGTGAATTTGCAGAGAGTTTGAAAATGGAAAGTTTTATTTAGTTATTGTTATTTAAAATCCAGCCCTGATTATTTAAGCATTCTCTGATTACTTTAGTTAGTATTATATTATTTATCACAAATATCCCTTAAATGAATTCATAGAATAGGCTAATTAGACATTAGCACTTTTTGTATGTAATAATTAATGAGGATATGCAAGCGGTAGTATTTGTCAATGTGACTGAACTTTGTTTTCTGTTTATTTTCACTTTCAAATACTTTTTCTTCAATCACATCTTGGCAATTTGAGTTACCTCACTGAGATTATATGGATATGAGTATTGGCATATAATTACTTTTTGTTTTTTATCAGTGCTTCTTTTATTTGATTTTTAAGATATGTAGGAAATACATATATTTTCATGAAACCGAAATGCCATATAGTTAATATTGTTCTTTTTCATTAAACACTGTATTGCTCATATTTCAGGTTATATACACATGTTATCCCATGATGAAATTGTGAGTTTACAACATATTTTTCTCTCAAATCCTTAAAAATCTGACAGACCAAACCAAGGCCCCCAAAGACTTAAGTTAAAGGAAATATCTCTAGTTTCACTCATGAAACAACTAAAAATCTACACATGTGTAATTTTGTGCAAAACCAAGAAATGAAATCTATTTGTATTTTTATTTTATAAAGAAAAATACTGAGATTTCAGTGAAAATATGCTTGTGGGCAAACTTGAAATGCACTGGGAATATGAACGCTTAATGGAATTAAACACAGACACTGAATCACAGCGATGTCCTCTATTAACAAGTATCATCTTTTAAAAAGATTAATTTTTGTAACTCAGAGAACCAATCCCTTTTGTTTCAGATTTTAACTGAACAATTCACTTCTGGCACAGTACTGTAATGGACAAATGCCAGAGGATAGAAGCAAAGGGCAGTGTGTTTCTGTAAACCTAAACAATAGATAAATGATATTCAAAGTCAATTTAAATGTCACTCTTGTTGTTTTCAAGTCTAATCCAGGTCCCTTGGAGGTCTTAATTGGTGTTTGTCAGGACAGACTGGGCAGAGGAATGTGTCCCCATTTGCTCAGTATACGCTGCTTCCATGCACTGCTGCAGTTAGGTTGGATGAACTTGGTGCAGCTTTTGACTCTCTTCCTTTTTCCTACAGTTTTAATTTCAAGCAATTGATTAAATGAGGGTAAATTTCTTATGGCTCAATATATTCCTGTAAGCCTTTGATAATTGGAATAATCACTTTATTTCTATTTCCACTTGTCTGAGATATATAAGAGGATGCTACAATAGATTGAGGTGTTGAATTTTTCTTCTTTCCAGCCATGTCTGTCATGCAATATAACTGCAAATCAAAGCAAGATAGCCTACCAATTACTAGTTCCAAAACTTGCCTTTGCCACAAAATTTTTTATGCATATTGCTAATTAGCCATTGAGATTTTTTCCACTGGAGGACAGCAGTTCCGTATCTGTGATACCCCCCAGAGGTCTTAAAGTATGGGCAAAGATGTCTGCATTCAAGGCCCCAGGTCTCCTGTTCCTCAGTGGGACATTCTGGCTTTCAGTAATAATTCACATTTTAAGACAATAGTGCCATTACTATTTGTGATAATGGTTTGTAATTTCAAGTAATTTCCTGAAGGAGGCAGGATCAAGATAAATGAAGCTTTATACAGGGAGAGTGCAAGACCTTTCATGTTCACTGCTCACAGTGTTCACACAGTGCTGATGGGCCTTTGAAACTGGCTGCAGTTGCGGGTTGCCAATTTCCTGTTGATTTAAAGATGCATCGAGGCACAAAGCCTTGCCTTTTGCTGCTTCTCATATAACCTCCATTTCTGATGTTTCCAGTGTTTTGTTGACACCACTCTGACATTCTAATTGTCAATGTAAATGCTGCTTAGGAGCGCATGAAAAGCTTTCTCCTGAAGGTGTTTGCTTGTATCTCTGTGGTTCAGAGGTGGTTTTCAAATCACCTGATTTTTCAAAATAACAATTCTCTCTTATTAGAGGGATTAGAGAAACTTATCTTAATTTCTTCTATTCATTGTTTTAAACATATTTTTGTTTGTTTGTTTACAGATATTTAATCCAGAAAAATGTGTACTTTAAGTAGCTTAACTAACCAAGACTTCTTTCTTTCTTAAGCTATGTTAATGCATATTTCTAAAACAGAAGGAAATAGTACATATAGATAGTAACATAATAGTACATATTAGGGGGACACATGTCTGCTCAGACATATAGCACTTGCTTCAAATAAATAAGAAGTTAGTGAGAAATATATGAGACATCAAACTTTTAAATGCAATCAAATGAGTTTGTCAGTAGCTGGGGAAAAAATATACCGAAATTAACTGAGGAATATGATTGAGAGCATGCACTGTGCAGAGAAAGTTATTACTGGTAATCCAAGTAACCACTATAGAATGAAAAGAGTTTGTAATCATCAGAAACACAAAGATGCAATTAAATTGTGGCTATAAGTATGTTGAGGGGGATTTTATGTAGTATCAAGGATCAGAACACCCATACTGTTATTCAAACTTTTATTCTCTCCCCCCGTAGCGTGAATTACCTCCTTCAGCAGGCCATTTATTAAGCACTCTTTTAAGTAATAAATAAGGAATCCAGGTGCCTGATTAAGAGCTATGGATTTTTCTCCAGGGCCAAGCATTTGAAAATGAATTGCTGCCTTGTCCATCATTTACTGGCCTGAATTCTTGTTAGCATCTAACTTGAAGGCAGGTGCAGAATGGGATACAGGAGGCAAAACAGAAAGAGGAAGAAAGAATGGGAGCAAAATTAATTCTAAGACTGGGGACTCTTAAATGATATTTGTAAGTAAAATTATCTTGTGTAGCACTCTTGAAGAACATTGTTTTTGCAACGAAACATTTTATTGCATCATACTATGGTATATTACTCAGCAGCAGATAAGTGCCAGGGCGCTATGATGACAATATTTGAGAAAAGGGTTATCACAGTACTCTTCAGGAAAAAAAAAGAATCACATTGTTTCTTTGAATTTAAAAAGCATATATGCAGATCATAAAGATGATATTTATATACTAACTTAAGAAAATCCAGCTTTATAGAAACTTCAGCAGCATGTTTAGAGGTCAATGATTTTAGTTACTGTCAAGGAAATCACTGTAAGCAGGAAGGAAAAACTGCAAAAGTTGAGAAGAGAGTGAAGCAATAGATGAAAGAAAGAAAGAATTTGAGCTCACAAGTTCACATTTTATTCAAAATGTTGGAGTCCCAGGAATCATAGCCTGGGTGATTTAGAACATTCATATTAAAGAGTAAAATACAGTATGTAACCTGAATCTGTGATAACGTTATCTTCCATAATAATGGTAAGCTTTCAGGTTGTGTGTGGTTTGTTTTTGTTTTTGTTTTTTATATATATATCCATTGAAGGATGAACAGAAACCAGGAGTTAATATCACTAATCTGAAGAAAAAGAGATGTGCCATTTAAATAATTCTACAGATTATTTTAACCCTTCAGTTGGGCATCTTATTATAGGAGTAACAGTTCTCTGCATTCTCTGGCCAGTGGAGGAAGTTTTGAATATGAAGAGTATTATGTACATAACCTTTCAAAAGAAGATATAAGCAGGGGTAAATTTCTACAATTGTCAATGATAAATGCATAACTTTATCATTTACCCTAGCAGAAAATGTTAGTCAGAAGGCTTATTCATTTTGATATAAAAAAGATGCTGTTGCACTGTCAAACATGCCCATACAATGCTTTATGGAATCATTTTTCATACTTGTTTTGTATTTCATAGAAGCAGCACAAATTGAATGGGTTCATTTTTTAAATAAATTTGAAGTTTATTTTTAATCAATAGCACATCAGGGATTTAGTTAACAGAACAGCTGTACCATAAATTGCAAAACTCAGTTCCCTCAACTCAGGAAGAGAAATTTTGACATTCCTGAAGATGTAGATGAACACCCAAAGGACAGACAGATGGGAGACTTGTTTATCCAGTTCTATGGCCAGTCACAAAAACAGCATTTTTTTTACATCTTCAGATGGAAAAAAAAAAAAAAAAAAAAAAAAAAAAAAGTATTCCTTTAATTTGTGTATACAAACATAGAGTAAGATAGTACCAAGTACCACAGAGGTATCTGATTTAGACAAAATGACAGCTCTAAACGAGACTTTAGCCAAGCTACCAGTATTAAAATAGATTGAATAAGACTGAAATAGGAATGTTGTGACAGCATTGTAGGCATAACTACGCCATACAAATCTGTCTATGTAGGTTTAGTAGTTAGCGCCAGTTGAGTTTTCTTATCAGAGCTGTAATTCAGCCTATTGGGGGGTATAATTTTAAAGATTTACTGAACTGTGATGATTTAAAATGAAAGCTGTAGATTTATGGGATGCTCTCATGTATTGACTGCAGTAACAGTGGCTACTTGTTTCAAATATTCAGCAACTGTTTAAGCTGTTCAGTCAACCAAGTTCTTCAGAAAACTGAAGTGTCTCTTGATGCAGTTTTCAACTACAATAACAAGTAGGAACCAGAAATAAAAAATAAACGAATATATAGCTTTTAGAGGCAAGAAATGAAGATTTTGTTGTGAGGATTACTGGGGAAGCTTCATCTGTGTTTTAACTGGCAAATATGTCAAAATGTCCAACAAAAAATGAATAAATAAAATGCAGTGCATGAGTTAAGCACCTTGCTTGAAATTAGTCTTGATGGCAACACAGTGAAGACCTCAGGAAGCAATTCTGTAACCATATAAAGTTGTTTATGGGTCTGTAATTAGGCAGCAATCAGTCAGTGCTTGACATTTTAGCACTTCAACCAGCTGCAATTCAAAAGTAACAACTTCAACCACAAATCCCTCATTAAACTTCCAGTAAAAAAGCATTACTGACTGTTATGATTGTGAGCATGCATTTTATTTGAAATCATAATCAGAAAAGTAATTGTAGGTCATTTTATAAATATGCACATTTCTTCTATCCGTTTCAAAAGTTTTTAGCTCAGGTATGATACAAATTAAGTAGGATGAGGTAATGGAGCTCTCTCCTCAGAAATAGTGTATAGTTCTGTGCCAGCTAAAATCTTTAGCTTCAATTATAAAGAAAAATTAAGATGTGCTGTGGAGTGAAACTACAATGGTGAAAGATTAATTAGCTAATATTTGTGAAAGTGAAGATAAATCAGGCTACGCGGTGTGTGTGTTAAGTATTACTGCAACAGAGTTGGTGAATGCAATGTTGAGAGTGGGTTGGAGGGTTGAATTTCTTCCTGGTTCACACAGACTTCACCTGAAATCTTCTGTATCATGATGTCTTTGTGTCTAGGCAGGTATACATGCATAATAAGCTCCCTGGCACAAGCATATCAATACTATTCAATTAGTTTAGCCCACACTTGTTTCACAGTCTATTAGTGCCTGTACATGTCTCATCACACTAAGTCCTTTGGGGGAAACTAAATGGTGAATCATTCTTCATCTGCACTTCCTTGTCTCTGGAAGATGTAAAACTGAGCGCTTTGGGGACAGAAGCAACCAGTGAAGGAAAATTCCTTAAGTAAAGTGGCTGAAGCCTGGATAAACAACCCTGCCCAAACAGATTCTGAACTGTCAACTTCTATATAGACAGAAAACTGTAGGGGTGTGTGTCGACCTCTTAGTATCCGATCACAGTAAAGTGCCAATGGAGTATAATCCAGCTGTTCGACTTGAATAATCTTGACAGATTCATTTAACATGGCAAGCCTCAGGTGGGTTCAAGCATTGCTTGACCTTAACTGGCACAAAGCAGGCGTAACAACATTTTTTTACTACGTAGTTAAAAATACCTTTTCTTCTGCATCGTGCATTCCAACTAAAATATAGTCATGGACTCAAGTGTTTACCAAGTTTTTGTTACAACGTGGTCTGAAAGTCCTCACGGTTATTAAGAACAGTCACAGGGCTACAGCCTATCTGGCCAGGAGCTGAGAGTCAAACATTTAGAAAGGAACTTGCAGGTAGCACCAAGTTTACACCAGCTTGAAAGAAAGAAAAGGAAAGAAAGAAATGTTATGCTAGATTATTTCTGGAAGACACTTTGTCAGTCTCATCTTGTCATTTTCATTTAGTAAGTCATGCAAAAAAATCTAGTCCTCCTTTTTAGCCATCTCTGGGCTAATCAGGCTGAATTTGAAAGAAGCTTAATTTCCCCATCTCATTCAATGCTAGTCCTGTAACATCATCGTCTTTATGAGATTTATCATACCAGCAACTTCCTACAGATGACCCTGAAATTTTAGTGCTTTCTGATACTTTGGCAAATCTACTTCATTGCTCATCAGCTACAAACACGTTTCTCTCTCTTTTTCAGAACTGAGAGGTTGCCTTTTCTGCCTATCTTTGGTTACTTTGTAAAAGTAAGGTTTGATTAAATAATAATAACAATAATAACTGGGGAAAAAAAAAAAAAAAAAAAAGACAAGGCAGTCTGAAGCTGGAGGCTCTGTCCAGTAAGGACATGTAAGGAATGTATTGTAACTAAGATTTAGACTGCTTGTCCTCTACTGTGTACATACATTCATACCACTTAGCATACAGTAGGAAGTATGTTTGCACATTTCTTGATGAGGCTCAAACTCTGCTCCTAAACTTACCATTTGCATTTTGATAAAAAGTGCCATTACCCAGTGAAGCAAGAGGAACTGCAGCTAGGCAGTTCCTGGATAGCACCATTCCTCTGATGATGCCTTGCTGAGAGTACCATTCTTCAAAGTTCCTCAAGCCAAGGCTTGCATCTTCTGTGCAAGACCAGCAGAGCCCAGCTGCAGTTGTAGTGTGTAATGTAAACTAGGACACTTGTGAATATTTCAGCTAGTTTTCTGTTGATTTCAGAAAAGGAAGTTCCAGGTTGCTGCATGATAAACAATGGAGACCTGTGATTTATTATTTATACACACTGAGTTTGTCATAATGGCAGTGCAAACAAAAAGTATCGTGTCACCACAAAATTTTCTTAAGTTCATTACAATTAAACCATGGCAGCAGTGTATCTTTTCCTTAAGGAGGAATTACTCAAATTTTAGTTTCTATCTCACTTAGCTTCTTTAGAGATATGCAGTGCTGCCACACTCGGATATGATGGAGATATATTGAGCTCTTTTTGTGGAGCAAGTTGAAGAGTTATATTTTAATTCTGCTGTAAGGCCTGGAAATGCTTTCAAGGGTAGTTGGATTTAATATGCTGAACATGAGTTATATTCTTTGATTTTTACATTCAAGCAACTCCGGTTCTGATGTATAGTAAAAAGGAGCCATTTATCTGCTCTTTAATTAATAGTCAGATGGATGGTGTTTTCTGATGATATGGGAGGACTTGTTCCTCCTCTCTGATAGTAAAAACGCCACAGGATAGTTTAAGGATAAATGTATGATTAGGGAAATTCTGTTTTTGTCACTGCAGAGAGGAAGCAGAGTTATTTTCCTGCTGGAGAGTAAGCCTTTCTGTCTTTGCAGTGCTGTGTCATTTCATTTGAGAAATTCTCTGATATTCCAAATGTACATATGTTCTTCCTACAGTGGATCTGTAACTGGACATATCAGGCAAGCATAGGTGTGGTGAAGAGATTTTTTCTCATTCTAAAGCATTGTGTGTGAAACTTTCTGCATGTTTGACTCTTGTTTCTGGAACCCCAAAGGAGAGACCTTTTCCAAGATTTCAGAAATACTAAGACAAGTTAGTCTCCCTAATTTTGTTTCTAAATAAGTGTACTAACTTAATTCCAAATAAATATTTCTGGAGTTCCCACTTGCATATTGGTAAAGATACTATTTTGAGTTTTCCTCTGTAATTTCATCATCATAATTTTACTATAATCATAACACTATGAAGAATATTTCTCATCCTTGTCTTGATTTTCCCATGGATTTACAACTGTGTTGTGGTAATAATGCATGGTCACAAAGTGGACCAATAGGTTCTCTTACCTACAATTTTTAATACTTGATTTGTATTTCTAGATTTTATCTATTTATTTATTTTCAAGAGATGCAATGCTGCAGAAATGTAGTTGGATATCTATTTTTTTCTCTGAAGTTTTTTGGATTTTCCACCCAAGATATTTTGGAACAAAGAATTTTCTTTTGAATATCTTTAATTATCATTGGGAACTTGTACCCTGTTGAAAGAAGAACCTGATATTTTTTTTCTTAAGTTCTTCTATCTTGTCATTTAGTCTAAGGTTAGGCAATTTTCTGATAGTAAATAGCAACCATCATCACAGTAGTGCTTCTGCTGAATATCCAGGGACAAGATCTGAGCTCTTAAATGTTTTTGCATGTTTTTCTTCATTGAACTTCTGAGTGAAAAGATATTTTGCTGCTGTTACGTGTTTTACAGTCTCCAATAGCACAGACAAATAGCAATTGCCTGGAAAGAAGTCACTTCTTTTCAACACTTCTCAAAAGCACATTTATTATCCTTGTCACCATTACTGCATGCTGCCTTTTCTTCTGGGTTAAATACAGTTGGATTCTGTATTGATCTAAAGCCACAGTGCATACACTGCTGCTCTACAAAGTGATGACTTTGTAAAGTGTTGTTTTAATGCAGTTATTCTGAACTACTCTTTTATTTCACAATAGATTTAAAAGTGCATTTAGATTTATCACATTGCCCATTTGCACAGCCTAGAGCCCAGGCTCCCCATATGGCTCTGATGGATAGCTGAAGTGGCAACCAGCAGCCCTGCAGGTTGTAGTTGCATGATGAGATGTGCCTGGTGTGCAGGGAGGTGGTCTGTTAAATGCTGATGGCATCTGCCAAGCAAAGAAGGTGGCAGATGAGAAGGAGCTACCCAAGGCTTACTCACTTGTAAACTCTCTGGAGATTTGGCAGGCTTCGTTTCCATCCCTTACCATCACAGCACAAGAGCAAAATGTTTTCTCCGCATCAAATATTCTCTTTATTTCTAACGCAATTCAGTTGCTATTGTATCCCAGCCCAATTCATGCTTGCTGTATTCCCTTTTTCACAAAATCTGAGTGACATTATATGAGAAATACTTCAGCCTCTGTTAAATCTTAATGAGAAGCAAAACCATCTTGAATTAACCAGGTCTGGCTATATCAATATTTTAACTATGTAATTTATAACTATATGTAAAAGGAGGCTTGTAATTCAGGGGATTACCCACTATTGTATAAGGAGGGGTGGGAGTGTGGGGGGAAATCTCATTATAACATTTTAATTCCTTTCAAGGTTTTCTAAAATTGAGTTCTCCCTTGATTATACTCATGATCAGAATGATTATTATATTTTTATTTTATTGCTGTTTCATCTCCAACCTTTGTAGAAAAGCCCTCTGGACCAGTGGAATGAAACTAGGAGAAAACAGTAGTTTGTTCCTGAAATTAAGGGCCAAATTTTCATGCTATTGTGTCTCTCTACAAGGAAGTAGGAGTAAAGGCTCTCTTGGTCCTTGTGATTACTTTGAACGGTGGAACTTGCTTCTGTATCTTCTACTAATAAGAAGTATTTATAACATCATAATGCTGATACTAATCATTTCATCACTTGTGCTTTGGAGAATCATGACTAAACTCTTTTGAGCTACATTTTCTTGTCTCCTCTCTAGCCCTTGCTCATAAATTGTGACAAAATAATAATAATAATAATAATAATAATAATAATAACAACAACAACAACAACACAGTAACCACAAAGCAATTCATTTTATATGGTGTTTGCAGCCGTAAGTTATCTTGTGAGTATGTAATAAAACTTTTGAAATGTGGCATACTTATGTGTATCTCAAGCTTTTCTTTATTGTATGCTTTCCTAGTGTTTGCAACATTTTGGAAAATATATTCTCACTCTAACAAAATTTCTCCAAAATTTTCACTAGTGTTACTGAAAGACCTCTTTAGCGAAAATGCCAAATGACACATCTGTGCCCAGAATTTTATAATCTGAGATATTCCAAGTCTAGGATTGATTACAGCCATGCTATCAAAATCTGATGAACTTGCAAAGTAGGAAAACAAAGTCTGTGCATTTTGTTCTCAGAAAATGTCAGCTTCATGTGCCGTTCAGCACGTATTTATTGGGTTTACAGGGTACCAAGAGAAAAGTAAGCATTTCAAAGGTTGAAAAAATTAGTTCCTTTCCTGGTTACTTTTCATCCAGTTACTCCCCAATATCACGTGTGGTTTTAGACCCAAGAGCTGTTAATTCAGAGTGGCTTCAGAAAGCAGCATTAGGAGGCTGCATCTCTTCAGCAATGTACCAGTGCTTCCAAACAATAAATAACTTATGTTACTTATGTCACTGCTTATTTATACTAACTTATTTATTATGTCACTACTTATGACAGTTGTCGTGACAGCTTTGGCTGTCTTTTGGCTTTCACCTCTGTGGTGTGATGAGCGCAAACTGGAACACAAGAGGTTCTGTCTAAACAACAGGTAGCACTTCTTTTCTGTGTGGGCAATGAAGCACTGGCAGAGGTTGCCCAGAAAGATTGTGGAGTCTCCCCCCTTGGAGATCTTCAAAAGCTGCTTGGACATGGTCCTGGGTAACCTGCTCTGGGTGTCCCACTTGAGCAGGAGGGTTGGACCACATTACCCCCAGAGGTTCCTTCCAACCTCAGCCATTCTGTGATTCTGTGATTCTTTGATTGATTAACATGCTTTTGATCATATAAGAATAATAAAAGCAAAGTAGTCCTGTGAAGGCAGAAATTTTACTCTCAAAAAAAAAAAAAAAAAAAAAAAAGCTTATTTTTCACACCAACCCAGGCAGAAGTTCTGAGGTGTCTACGGGATTGGCTTTCCACAGTCTGCAGGCCTGCTGGGAACAGGTACAGCCTGTGAAATGCTTCTTGAAAATCGAGCTCCCTGAGTGACTCTCAATCTGTATCAGCAATACAGTAGACAGAAGTCTTGCAAAATATTCTGAAAAACTTTGAAGACTTTTTGCATTCAGTTTTCAATTTCCCCGCAACCTTATTAAAAAAAAAAAAAAAAAAGGTAGTTCGCAAGTAGTGTCTTTATCAAGCAGCATCTGCAATGAGAGATAGGAATCATTACTTTTGTGTACAGCATTTAAAAAAAAAAGTGTATTTCTTTGAAAATCTTTTCCTGTGAAAGTATTGCAATTCAGATCAGCTATTTACGAAGGAGAAGTGCGATCTGAGCTCAGGACAGAAAGCTTTAATCCTGCTTCTGGGGAAGCCTTCTCTCCATGGTAAATAAAAAGAATTTATATGAATAGATTTTTCAGAGGGGGTATGTGGAACTGTATGCCTCTTTTTTTGTCTCTTTGAAAGAGCCGTGATTAGATGTAGTAGGCATGAAGAGTAAACAGTCATGTACACTGGCGTAACAAAAGCACAGCGTAAGACTCAGGTTTCTGGTCCCAGGGACTCCGTGAACCATTTTCCAGCTTTAGTTCACAAGGTATTGTTACTCTTGCATTATTTCATTCTTGCTTTTTAACAGAATAAACCTGTAAAATTTCATGAGCGGCTGAATGCATT
The DNA here is from genome assembly GCF_009769625.2 of Cygnus olor. NCBI lineage: Eukaryota > Metazoa > Chordata > Aves > Anseriformes > Anatidae > Cygnus > Cygnus olor. The sequence continues at coordinate 10,644,437 of NC_049172.1, read as the reverse complement.
AGTTCTATTAGCTGGGATCACAACTTTTCCAAGCCACTTCTCAGAGTTTGCAAAATCTCTTTTAGGTTCAACTTACTTCTTCCACTCCTATGTTAAATAACTAAAGAGCAATTTGCTTTTCCATTCTTTATCTTTCTCAACTGAAAACACATCAAGAAAATAAAACTTAAAAATGACATCCAAGAATGAGCTGGTTATATTTATTTATTTAGACATAGATAGGTAGATAGATTGTAAAGGAGTTGTGGGTCTGAAAATGTTCCACGTTATCATGCTGCAGTTGTTGTAATGATTATTTTAGGAGTTAATGTTGTCTTGTGGTCTACCAAATGCATTTGTATCATGGACTTTGATTATTTTGATTATTTGAACTGTCTTGTTGCAACACACCTGTTTCTCCTTTATCAACCTATCCATTTTGTAGGACTCTTGTTACCTTATATAATTACAAATTCACTGTTCAGTGAGTAAGTATTAACAGTATTACTAATGAATTTCTTTTTATGAGCTGAAAACCTGATGTGTTGCCAGCTAGTATATTAGAATCATTTATAAGACAATTGACTATCTGACAGTGATACTCTATAGTATTGGCTGGTCATATCAATAAAGGTAAACCTTGCCTCCAATTGAAAAGGCTGCCATTCATAGTGTAATTAATTTTTTACTGTTTGCATTCTCTATACAGTCCCACAGCTTCTCTTAGAGCTTCTATTAGAAAAATAAGGTCAATTACTCAGTATAAGTGCTCTTATTTTTAATGAGAGAATACTAATCTGTGAATTTTACAGGGTGACAACTGTACTGTAGTATCTTGGCTCTCTGTTAGTTGAACTAATAAACGTACGTGTGCTCATTTTGTTAGACCACGTTTATTGATGTAATGAAATAATGTTTTACCAGTGAATGGAACCCTTCAGCTCGATTAAATCTTACTGTGAAAACGAGGGGGATTTCTTTTATCAAACAGGTTATTTTAAGGTGAATTTAATGTCTTTTTTATTAATACCTTTTGCATAGATTTATTTTCCTTGTTGCTCAAAGCCCCATCCAACCTGGTCTTAAACACTTCTAGGGAAAGGAGCATCCACAACTTCTCCCTCACCACCCTTACAATAAAAAATTTCTTCCTAAGATCTAATCTAAATCTACTTTTTTTTTTCTTTTTTTTTTTTTTTTTAAGTTTAAAGCCATTACTCCTTGTCCTATCAATACACTCCCCAATAAAGATGGCATACTATAATTCTTAAGTACCCTAGCACGATAGGTTTGCTAGGTATTTTGCACAGGCAGTAATACATACCAGTTCTTGAAGAACTGCAACTAATAAATCAGATTTACCATTACACTTTAGTGGTTATGTTGAAAGCAGTTCAAAGCACATGGTACAGCTGCACGCTCCCTCACAGAGAAGAAAGCATCTCTGGCATGGTGGGTGGTACGTGATAAAGCAGTGGGTTTGGCTGCCCTCTCTGGTCCACTGAAGAGCAAAGGCTTAGCTTGTACAGCTGAAGTAATATCAGCATAAGGTTTCCGTGGTGGCTCTGAATTACCACAGATGGACGTAACCATTGGCACTTTGTAAGGAAATGCTGCCAAAGGTCCAGCTGCTTCCTGTAGGAGACCTGCCATCTGGAGCTTTAAGAGTGATCCCTTTGATAGACATCTCTGGCAGTGAATGATTTGCCACATGTAATTTTTTTCTTATTCATTTTATTCCCCTGAAATTTTAGAGGATTTTCTACAGTAAATTTTGAGAAATGTTAAGAGGTCTCTCCTCTCTGGGTTGACTTCCACTCCTCTCTGAGTGGAAGAAGTTGTCTGGTTAATTGTTTGGAATTCAGCCGTAAATAACTGAATTTCAAAAATAGAAATTTTGGACTGAGGGTCACATGGTACTCTTTTACTCCTGATTTGCTTTTGGACTTTGCTTTACACTTTTGCATCTTTGTATTGTCTTGGCTACCAAACTGGAACTTATTCAGATAAGGATGGCTCCTTGCCATGACTTACACAAGTCCTACCACAACAGTACTCCGGTCTTGCTTGAGATGTATATGTACTACTTTCATTCACAGAATCTTTCTGTAAGAGTCAGCTGTTTCTTTTCACATTGGTATCAAGGAGTTTACAAATCTTGCACTGTAGAAATAATGCTAACTTAAATTTAAAGCTTTATTTCGCATGGCTTTCATTTCATACATAGATCTCATTCTTTGTAGTACAGCAAAATAATAAATAATTGCTGCAGTTGATTAAAGTAGAAGTACAATTGGATTCTTCCATTCTTTGGAAAAGCTATTTGTTTTGTACAAACTTCAAAACAAGAAAGATAATTTATTTTTATATAAGGTGTACATGTGTTATTAGGAAACAAAAGAAGAAACCATCACAACCTTGCATTCCTCTTTTAGAGCTTCAAACTATAAACTGCCTCATACTTTTTGGTGATATGTGGGCCTGGCATAGGAAAAGAGAAAGTGGATGTTTATAGATGATGACTTACTAAGGAAACAACTGGTGTCACAGGAGGGAAGCTGTGCCATGCCAAAATACAGGAAGTGTTTTTGAAAATGCTATTTGTAGCTAGTTTGTGAAGGGTTTTTTGGAAAAGAAAAAAAAAAAATACTGTGTGTCTTAAAGGTCCTTTCAATACGTGGTCTAATGTGACATATCCAAAATACCACTTCATGGGTATTTCTCCTGAATTTCAAACCGGCTAGATCTATCTGCCTGTGTCAGAATAGGGCCTGAAGCTGCTTTTGCCCAAAACCACCTTCAGTGACATATATAGTGTCAAACATCAACATTATGCCTTTGGCTATGGTTATTGCAGTTTAATACACTACCAACACCTGTTACCCACCCCTCTCCTCCCCCTGTGGCAGGGTTAGTAACACCACAGCAGGAGCAGCAGACAGAAATGCATGCCTAGCTTGCGGTTCCCCCTCCAATTAGTCATTTTTGTTCTAATACAGACTGGGAGCTGCAATCGTTAAACCCAAGGCACACATTTATTCCTGCTGCCTCTGCTCTGTCTGCAGTCTTTTTTGACAACAATGACAAGCTGGGCGAGTGCAGTCAGGAAGGCATATTTGTAGCTGTGATGTGTTCTGGAGGAGCCAACATTCGCATGCCTTGCTTTCTTACTTTTGTTAACAAAAGAAGTTACTAAGCCATTAGCATATGATATTCTTGAAGAATCACAAAGAAATGGCTTCACTAAGGGCAAACCATGCCTAACAAATTTGGTGGCCTTCTACAATAGGATTACAGCATTGGTGGGTAAGGGAAGAGCAACTGACATCTACCTGGATTTCTGGAAAGCATTTGACACTGTCCTACACAACATTCTTGTCTCCAAAGAGGAGAGGCATGAATGGGACAGACGGACCACTCAGTGGATAAAGAACTGGCTGAATGCTCACATTCAAGGTGGGCCTGTGCGAACTTCATGAAGTTCAACAAGGCCAAGTGCAGGGTGCTGCATATGGGTAGGTGCAATCCCAAACATGAATGCAGGCTTGATGACAATTAGATTGAGAGAAGCCCTGCAGAGAAAGATTTGGAGTTACTGGTGGATGAGAAGCTCGACGTGATCCAGCAGTGTGCGCTTGCAGTCCAGGAAGCTAACCGTATCCTGGCCTGCATCAAAAGAAGCATGGCCAGCATGTCAAAGGAGGCAATTCTCCCCCTCTCCTTTGCTCTCCTGAGACTTCACCTGAAGTACTGAGTTCAGCTGTGGGGCCCCCAGCATAAGAAAGATATAGATATGTTGGAGCGAGTCCAGAGGTTGATCAGAGGGCCGGAGCACCTACCCTATGAAGACAGCCTGAGAAAGTTGGGGTTATTCAGCCTGGAGAAGAGAAGGCTCTAGAGAGACCTTATAGTGGTCTTCCAGTACCTAAAGGAGACCTATAGAAAATCTGGGGAGGGACTCTTTTTTGGTAGGGGGTTGGAAATAGATAGTGTTTAAGGTCCCTTCCAATTTAAACCATTCTATGATTTTGTGAAAAGCAGAAGTAGAAGTTTGCATGGTTGCCTATGAAAGTCTGGGGGCTGTTGGAGCATATTTGGGAACTACCCGTTTATGGTTGCCCAAGGTCTGTCCTGGGCACCGCATCTTGATTACTTTCAGAGGCATGATGTTGGGTTACCACAAGTTTTCCTAATTTCTTCTGTGTTCTGTTGGTCATAAGAAGCAGGAAGGAAACATGGAAAGTCTGTATGATGGAAACAATCTACAATGGAAATTAAAAAGGGGTAGCAAACAATTTGAATTCACTGAGTAACAGAATGAAAACAGAGGTGACTGTAATTTTTTTTTTTCTTTTTTTTCCAAATGATACCAAAATTAGTTCTTCAGAAGATGTGATGGTAGGCCAGTGATAAATTAATAGGATTAGGCCTGCAGAAGGTTAAATCAAATCAAACCAGAACTATGCACGTAGAAAGCTAGATGAGAAATGTTACAGTTTCTGGATCTGTCAAAAAATAGCAAATAGTAAAAACACATTTCAGAACTGCAATATTTAATTCAGTCTGAAAACAATATTGTGTCTTGTAGAATGCTAGCTTCCCATTTGCACTGTTAGAGAGTTTTACAGACATTTGACTTATGGCTGGAATTTATCAATGAACTGGGTGGCTAACACCATAAAACAGATCTGGTTACAGATGTGGGCATACGGAAGAAATGTATACTTCTAAAATTTGAATGGCTGAAAAATAAGAAAGTTGATTTGAGCTCAAAAATAACTTTCTCAAACAAATCCTTTAGGTCAGAAATTATCAGAGAGGTAGAATTAGGAATGAAAACTGGAACTTAAAACTAGTAACTTGCTTATATTATACTATCTGTTTTATACATATAATTTGTTAACTCTAGTTCACATATTTTCATTTCTTGTAGAAGATTTGTTCTAGTAACAACTGCTTTATTCCATCACTGTAATTGCTTGATAGCAAATAGTCTTTTCCTTTTTATCAACTTGTTTTATCAGTTTTTTGTTTCTCTTTTTATGCTGATACAGTAGAAGCAGTGTTCAAGATGCTAAGTAAAATAAATTAATAATAATAATAAAATTGCACTACACACCTCCTGTAAATAACTTGCTAGTGTTCTTTTCCCTCAGAATTACTAATAAAAAACAGGTTCTGTGATGTCTTTATTACACATTTTTTGGAGCATCTGTTTTCTTTTATGTGTACACCTCACACCTACTGTTTGCAAAACAGGCATTCTTCACTGTTATTTGTTGATGCTTAAAGGTTCAATGAATAATTCAGCCCCTTTACCCTTCTTGCTTTGCTGCACACCTATTGAGCTCTCAGAGCAGAGTCATATTAATAAATTCTAACTTGCTGTACAGCTCCAATTTCATGCTTGGCCTTTTTGAAGATACATACAAGCATAAATAAATAACTGAAAGAAAGGAAATATCTGTACAAATTGCTTTACCAAATCTCACATGTATGTAATAAGCCCTTCCCATCCTTCCTAAACTAAAATAGATTGATAAAAAGAGCCTATATATTTTCTTCAGGTAAACCCTTCTGTACTACAACTGTGTTCACCAATGTGTGGGTGAGAGTTCAAAAATATAATGAAGTTGTATAGGATTGTAGATGCTATCTTTAAAGACCATGTGCACTGCACATGTACCTAAGTAAAGCATATATTTTGGTGAAAAATTGAACCATTCAGTCCCATGTGTGTATACTTACGATAATTGCAGTGATAGGCCTGTTATTGTCAAGTAGTCAGGCAGATGTCATGTAGTCATCCAAATGTGCTTCTAAGTGTCTCATGGCGACAAAATCTGAACAAACACATTACCTATGTCAACTGTTCTTGTAAGTTGTTAATTCACATTCTTTAGGTCACTCAAAGCTATTTATGTACTGAATAACTCGAGGTTCAGCAGGGGAAACAATGTTTTTTAACCTTATTCTGTACGAAGAGTTACCCTCATTGGAAAACTGAGTACTGTTTTACTATGCATGCTGTGAGAACTGGTTCATTCCTCAATGCGGTCAAGATAATCATTTCTAATCTTACACCAGAAAGCAAAAATTTCTTCTCAGATTCCAGCAGCATTTAGGAACCTCAGTGTCCTTGCAGTTAGTGGGATTTAGCAGTCTAGGTTGAGTTCAAGTTTCATTCTTCTGTGAAGGTGGATGAGAGGATTAACCACAGCCATTTGAAATTATTACAAATGGAAGGGTTCACTGTCCTCAGTGAATAATAAGGCATATTCAACATCATGCTACCTAACCTTGCCTTAATTAGGAGTGATGTTTTGCAGTGGTTGAATAAGTGAGGGATATACTTGTACAGTGGAAAAGATTATTTAAGGACTTATTACCTCTGGGCTTGCTTGCTATTCCTTTTTTTTTTTTTTTTTTCAAGAAGCAATCATTTGGACTCTTCTGAAGCTGAAATTCTCTTGGAATTTAAATAAAATTATTTCTGGTTTTGCTCAGTTACCAGCTTATCAGACAAATGTTGTAAAGCTTGAGTTGTTCAAGAGAAAAAGAGAATGTCCCTTTCAAAAGTGCTCTTCATGAAAAATAAATTTTAACATTGATTGAAGAGAAAATCTGATAAAGCACTCAAAGTGTAAATTAAAATCATGTTGGTTTTCTTTTTTCTATATGCAATGAAATGAAAAGGGATTTGATTCTTCTAAATAAACAAAACCTCTGGTTACGAATGATGAGCTGACTATAATGTCTAGATTTTTGAGAAGCCATGGTTATTGTTGTTTTTGTTTGTTTTTGTCTGAGTGCTGCCATCCGACTTTTGTTGCTAAATTATTTGCTAGACCTCAAGGTGTATTTAAATACAAGTTTATGTTCCCCTTCTTCCATGTAAAAAAATATTATTCACAAAAATTGTAGGAAAAATCTTTACTAAACCACAATTAAAATTGAAATGCTAGCAGAGAAATGTCTCCCAGTATGCCCCAAGAGATCTAATTTCTTAGGGTTTTTCTAATTAGAAATACTCATGCAGGGTAAGATAAAGTACGAAGCTGTAAGTGTGAAGCTTATTTGTTTATTTAGTATATTAATTCACAAATTTAGATGCACTCATTTAGAAATAAAATGCATTTGATGTGCCTGAACATGGTTGAATGCTTCAGTTTGCTGGCTGTATTTTCACTGAGAGCTTCACTTCTCCACACTGAGTGTGTCATATGTATTGCAGTGGATAATTAAATTACTATTAGATAAAAAAAGAATAGGACTATGTAAAAAATGGGAACATGGCACTATGAGGTGTCATGTAAGCATGTCTAAAATTTTTTATTACCACTTAGATACTGTAGGCTAAAATGGGAACAGCTATAGTCTTAGTTATTTTGCTCAGACACTTAGTATCGTTGTCTAAATATTATACACCATTAAAGCTTGCTTGCTGCTTATCCTGACTATGCACTCATTTGTGGATGGCTATGCTGAGATACTCCTCTAGAGCTTTCCAAAGTGGAAGAGGTATATTCCAGATAATGTTTCAAGAATGTTTAAATCTTCTGATTTTCTAGGTGTACCTAGCACATACTGTCAGGATGGCATAGTAGTATGCTTTCTTTTAAAGCATATTTTAGAACAAAGTGGCTTTTTATACATCACTTACATACCTAATTGTATTCTACTGTTCACATCTCATCAAGCATGCAAGTTGTTGGGACAGCAATTCCAAGTTTTAGCAGATGGAAGTCGCAATTTTTATAACTATAAATAGTTAATTCACTGTCATTCTTTATTCTTCCAGAGATAGAGGAAATCATAGGAAGCAAATTGATACAGTAATAAAAATAAATTTGCAAGGTTTTTATACTGGCTGTTACTATTATATTTTTGTGTGATTGATCTTTTTAGCCATTTTTTATTTAATGATGTCAATGGAAGTATAATGAAATCTCTGTTCAAAGAGTTATTTAAAATGATTATCCTCTAAATAATACTGGCTTTTCAGGGAACAACATTATGATAATGATCTCCTCACTTCTTGTGATTTGTGTACTGTTACTGACCTTAACGCACATCCTGAACATGGGTCAGTGAGAAATATTCCTGGAACAAAAAAAAAAAAAAAGTGAATTATGGATATGGCAAGTCAGATGATTCTCTTCAGTGAGTACATGAATTCCATTTATATTCCTGTTTTTCACCTTGTTTCACTTTTTTTTTTTTTCCCTCTTTCTCTGAAGCTTTTTCTGTTTACAACATTTGTACGTTTAACTTCCAGTAATGCAATCATGCTTACGTGCTTTGACTAGCCTGGCTTTTCCCATACAGTTTACCTCTCTGCTGTGTTACCCATTATTGTGGTCGTTGATAACCATACCTGTGCTGACTGCAAAACACAGCTACTACAGGAGATGCACCTTTTTGTAACACAGTAATGTGGCATCCCTGTAACAGTGAGCACACTTCCACAGAAAACCAAGAGCAGTGCTCAGTGCTGCATCTTCTACACTGTTAGCCCCAGAGCACAGGTATAGCACTGTAGTTAAGAGGCATGTGGCATGGTCACTGTGGACGGCAAGAAGCTGTTTTCCATATGCAAATGAACTTTGAGCATATTATTTTCTTCCTAATTTAAGAATCTGAAATAGTTTTTCTGATCTGTGAGGAAGGCAATACATAATATATACATATGTTCATATATTCTCTTACCATCTCTGCAGTAAAATTAGAACAATTTACATTACATTTTCATTTCACTGTTCTTCAAAATGTGTTGCTTTTCTTAATTAAAGAGGGGAAGTCTTTGTCACCAACAGCTCACATTCAGGTAGATGTAGCCAGCTTTCATTTGGTATTTTTGCATTTAGACTCAATAAAAGATGTGGTCCCTGTTTCCTTCTCTGGAATGCAGAACTTATTTGGTTTGACCTTGGTCAAAGATGTCCTCAAAACTGCACGCAGAAGTTGTTAACCTTTAAAGTCTGTCCTTCAGTGCATCTTAAATAACTTTTCCCATTGTTAATACAAGGTGCTAATATAAGAAGCACTTAAATCATCTAAATTAAAATAGTTAACTATCAGAAGACAAAAAAGACTGTTTAGGTTTCAGGTGCTTAGGTTCCTTTACTTGTATCTCACACATGAGAATTTTCTCTTCATTATACCTTCTATCACTGCAGTTGGTAATCAGAGTAAATAACAGATTTGAAAGAGGTAGTTAAGAAATGACACTTAGTAAATAATGTGTCATCATGAACAGTGGAAAAAACAACACTTCTGAAGTAAGTGATACAGAACAGCATGTTTCAAAATTAGTATCATTCCTGGACACTGTTCCCATGGACAGCATGAATTACCAGCTCATGGTAGCAGCTTCATTCAAAACTGAAATGACTACAGTGGCAGGTCCATATATCCTCACATATTATAAAGTGTGTATTTGTCAACAAACTGTTACTTCTGTTCCCATTACAATAGTTTATTTTTGGCCTTCATACCAGTCTTTGATGGGACTTTATTGTTATTAAGCAAGTAGAGGCATCAGCTGAGTCAGTAAAGCATCTCTTATCCACAACAAATTTTCAAGCACTCATCAGAATTCTGTTAAAACAGGAGATTGTCTCTAAACTAGTATGTTTTACACAGCAAAACAGATACAGCAAATTTTAGGTTTATTCAATGATTTACTGTAACAAGTGGGCAGCTTGTGAGTGGGATGAAGGGTATGAATCTGATAAATTGATGAGAAATCTCTGTATAACAGGGTACAAGAGCCAATTAGGACTGCCATTAGACCATTTGTGTATTGCTTTATATTAAAAAGCTTCTTAGAAAGGAAAGATACATAAAAGCATATATTGGTGTCTACCACCTTTAGTGGGCTTGCTAAGAGTAAATGTTATCAGGAAACAGATACACGCACTAAGGATCAAATCTGTGTAACTGGTTGGTGTGGAGTGAAATCCTGCCCACAATCAGATGAAAGATACAATGACTTAGTCCAACAGGAGCAGACATCAAATCAACAGTATTGAGAGAAGCATATCAATTCGGAAGATTCATTAACAGGTGCAATGGGATTTAAACAAAATCCAGGAGATTATTTTTTTTTGCTTTTTATTTTTCTCTATAACAATACTGAATGAGTCTCATAATGAACAATTGAGGTCAGATTTCCAAATTTGTGTGTTCATGAGTGGACTGAGTGATTTATATATATATTATTTAGTTTCACATGTTAATACACTGGCAAATATCATGTGGAATGTAATTTTAAAGAGGCAAAAGATGATTCAAATTCTAATTAGAAAAAGGGTAGGTTCTTTGCGGCATCATAACATAAACGTATATCCTTCTGTCATAGCATATGCTTCCAGCTTTAAAGCAAGAATAGGTTTTCTTGCAGCTGTGTTAATTGGCATAGGTCATCTTTTATGATGGAAACAATAACTTACAGTTAAAATTAAAGGTATTGCAGTTAAAGTAAGAGGCAAATACCTGGTGTATTTCACTATCTACCATCTAAGTTACACAGTGTGTCCTTATTTCCTTCTAAGAAAGTAATATGCATTTGAAGTAATAAATATTCCCTGCTGGGGCCTCTACTAAATTAGGGTACCAGAAGAAACAGGTTTTTTCCCCCCTGATGATTAACCTGGTTTCTTCCTGCATACGCTGTTTGACTCAACTTCTAACGTTCCAAGTGAGCTCTACTACTGCTCCACTTTTATACAAGTCACTGAACAGCATTATAAAAAAAAAAAAAAAAAAAGTTTGTAAGTTGTATCATCCAAATCTTCCTGTTTCAATTTTCTAACAGATTTTTTTGAAGGAACCCATGAAATTTTGGTGCCCAGTTTGTATTTACTGCATGATATTTGGATACATTGATAATCAGGCTTCTTTGAAAATCTAGCCAGGTTTCTAGGGTTTTCAATATCAATTAAGGGAGCTCAAAGCAGTACTTCTGATTCTACATATGAACACAGAAAAATAAAAGAAAAAGATATGTTTTGAGGTATGTTAGATGACTTTAAGAATTTACCTTTATTTAGGATACTAGATTAATACAGTCATTCTACCTTTGGGTTTCCTCTTCTGTCTTTGAGATGCTTTAAACTGTTCATGCAAATCTTGGGGATCTCCACTGGTTCTTGTTGTTGATGAACATAAACTACTTAAGAGAGAAGGAAATGATTAATTCTTTATGAAGTTGATAATATTTTAGATTATTATATCTTTATTTATGTTGTAAATACCATGTTGCAAAATAATCCTAAGAAACTCAGTAGAAATAAACCTGAGAAATAAGCTGTGTCCTAACTGCACTAGCGATTTCTGATTTGAATCTGAATGAGGTGGAGTAATAATGGTTTTAAACACAGGAGAAGAATTAAAAGAAATGTTCAACATAAGAAGTCAAAATAAGAAATGGCATTTGATTGCCATTCTTCCATACTTCTCTAGATTGGGCTGTTGGGATCAAAACTAACAGTACATATAATATTTGTTTTTCTCTCTGTTGTATTCTTAAGAAGGATATCTGTCTTTCTTTGACTTCCTTTATTTCAAGGAGATCCAATTGCTATGCAGCAATTTCCAAGAGCATACAGGAGGTTCTCTTAGTGTGCACATCAAGCCTGGCAGTCTGTTATTGGTTTCACCAGGCTTTTTTGTTCACCTGTTATATTTATTGAGCTCTTTTACAGTTTTTTTTTGAAATAGTGTTTCCACTCACGCATGGAAATAGGTGAAAACAAATGATCGGTCAATATTTGAAAGAGAAGGTATTTGGGTGGCAGGTGTGTTTGTGCATTTTACTGGAGCATCTCTACTTTAAAACTTGCAAATATGAAGCTGAAGCTGGGGTCTGGAACTGCAAATCTAAGCATAGTTGGGCAGAAAATATCTCCATATTGATTACACAGCAGAAAATTGTGTTAATTAAAACATCAACAACGAAAAAGTATTTCAGCTGAAAAGCAAAGGCACACAGTATTCTCAAAAAAATTCTTGCTTTCAGTTTCCCAAGAAAAAATCACAGGAAGCAAATACTTCTTTTCTTTTTCTTTTATTTTCTTAAAAAAAAAAAAAAAAAAAGCTTTTTCTTTGAAAAAAGTGTCCAAGATACTCATTAACCTTAATTCTTTTTCATTCTTTGACACTGATAGCGCCTTGAGACACTCACTAAGTCCCTCTGTCTTTTTTTCCCTTCTCTAAAGGCAAAATAGTATCACTTTATTGTATCAAAGTATTGTGAGGAATCAGAAAACAGCTTAAAGGAAAGATCTTTAAAATCATTAGGTTTCAAACTGGCAAATTAAACTTTTTTTCTTCTTTTTTTTTTTTCCCCTTTTTTTCTCAAGGCCTAGATTCAGTTAAATAATCTACCAAAGCAATAATAAATCATAATATAATCTAGGAGCATGACTGAAGTGAATGGGCAGAAGTGGAAATTAATGCATGCCTTCCAGTGGCACAGGATGTAACTGTTGGGCTATATTGATGTAAATGGTAAGACAGCATGATTCTAGCAGTTGTAGTTCTGCTAATTGCTTGCATTCCTAGCTTAATGTTGCTAGAAAGAAATGGTACATTTCTCAGTAAAATACATCTGACACTTAAGCCAGCATTATGTTCATCTGTGATCTAAGTGACAGTTAGCTGTGTGTAGCTCACTTTGCTAGTGTTTGAAGCCATGCTATCCTTTGAGATTCCCCAAGGGAGAGGAAGTGTTACGCTCTTGATTTAAAATTTATCACAACTGTTCACATGCTAAGCAAAATACGCATTGAGAGATTTCTGTAGACTCACAAGAATGTTTCGTCTCTTTCACACTGATATTTCCAAGTACCTTTTGGAGCATATATGTGCATTTTTACCTCAAAGGACTTGCTGCTGTCAGTTCCTTGAGCTTGGATTAATGGGAATAGGAAGCTTTAGAGACAAAATTTGCTTAATGAGGAAAATGGTTTCTATTTCCTTCCTTCCTTCCTTCCTTCCTTCCTTCCTTCCTTCCTTCCTTCCTTCCTTCCTTCCTTCCTTCCTTTTTTCAATGAATATAAATATAAATTTCAGCAACAGCATGACCATAATTGCATTGCATAGGTACACAGGATGGAAAATGAATATACGCATTACTGAATGCTGTGCCCTGAAAAAGGCTAGTGAAGTCCATAAAGTTCCAACACTGCCTTCATGACTGTTCACTTCATGACTGTTCACTGTCCTTCAGAGTTGTCAACACTTCAGACAACTGTGAGCTCATATTACTATTTTTTTTGTTTACTTATATTGTGGAATTCTTGGTCTTTTCTTAAAGTTCTTCCTATGAGTTTTTCAAGTTCTAGCTTAAAAAAAAATAATTTTCTTGCCTTACTGCACTGTTTGGAAAATAGTTCCAGAATTCCTTTCTCCTATTTTCTAATCAAAATATACTGCAATACTGTTTTTAATACATTGCAAATGAGACCGTGTATAGATATAGTGCATCAAAATATTTGATCACTTTTATATTGCTTTGTTACATTTATTGCATATGATCACACTGACTGCACACACTGAAAGACAGTATATGCATGTATGAGAATGCATAGGTATATTACAAACAATAATAGAATAATAAGAATGCTGGTTTTAGTGCAGCACATTTCATGCACAGAAACCCTCAGTGTGGTACCCTAAGTGATTATCAGCACATATAATGCATTGGAAATGCTTTCACTGACTTCCCAACACAGAAATCTTGTATAAGGACCAGGATCTCTCTCTTTTCTTTTTTTTTTTTCTTTCTTTTTTCCACTGTATATGTATGTGAAGAGTACTGAAGACCAGTTCTTAGCATGTAAATTTTCACCAGATCCCATGGAGGAGTTTCAGGATGGGGATTGTTGGTGATACTGGCCTACCTAAGGTTATGTAGAGTTTTCACTGTGTGTATGGATTTGACAGTCAATTTGAAGGGTGAGAAATGTCTCCATATTTGCATTTTTAACATTCATTATGGAGAAGCAAGAAGCCTGTGGTTTTCAATTGCCTTTCTAACTGTGGTCAGATGATGAAGACAATCTGTTTAACAAACTGGCATAGAAGATAACTTTCTCCGTATGTCACACATTTGCTGTTCCATCTGCTGGGTAATAAAGCCAGCAAAAACCCAGCCTGACCAACCCCTTAGGTGATCTTCTTGTTGTCTTCCAAAAAAGAAAAAAAAAAAAAAAAACAGAAAGAGTGACAAACCCATTTAAACTTTAACACATTTCATTTCATTTAGTGCTTCCTGTTGTTCTTGTTACTACATAATGTAAAGCCAATAGATGTAAATGAAGTATTTGACCTAAGTTTTATTTTTAAGTCTTTCTTCTTAAAGAAGGAGATATATGAGGTTATGAGAATATGACGAACATTATTAGTATCTGTAACAGGTACAATAACCTACTGCCTTTTCCTTTGTTTAGGTCAATTAGCATTAGTAAAAAGTGTCAGACTCACAAAATTGGAATAAGATTTCCGTGTTACCAGCATAGGTGATAACATGGACAAACAAATGGAATTTTTTCTGATTGAAAAAAGTCCAGAAAAATGCAAAGAGAAAATAAACAAATCAATGATTTGCCAAAACACATTTTTATAGGCACTTCAAATCTAGTGGAATGTGAAAAACTTTGACAATAATTGATATGAATGTATTTTTGAAGCTAAAAAAAATAAAAAATAAAATAAGAAAAAAAAATTGATCTGTTGCTGTAAAACTGCCATTTAATGTTGGGGTGTTTTAGAACTTCCTTGATGCTAGGCCTTTAGCAGTCCTCCACCAAATGTAGTATTGTTCATTGCCAAATGCTGATACGGTTATACTGAAAACAGTCAAAATGAGATTCATCATACTGTGTGACAGTGAACTTAAGTATTTTTGAATGTAGAGTTTATATCACAATTTTTAAAGGAAGAAAAAAAAAAAACAGGAAAAACCTTTTGTCATAACTAGGGCTTCTTGTTAAATGTGCCTTCATTACCTTGGAGATGGGTAAAAAGACTACAACCAAGTGTTGTCCTCAATTTTTTAGCTATACCCAACTACAAAGCTGTACCAGCACAGCAATAAAATGAAGATTTAGTTTATAGCATTGTTTGAGTAAAAAACACTTCCAGAGTGCCTCATGGAAACTTGCATTTTAAAGAAAAGTCTTTTAGGTACGCAAAACTCTGCTAGAAAATCATTTCAGCTTTTGAGAATTACTTGAATTAAAAATGATAACAGGAAAGCATTATTATTTACTAGACATTGGACTATAAGATGTTCTCAGCTCAAAGATGTGATCAGTAGCTGTATAATTGTTATTTGTATCCTTAATGGGATGGTCTTCTCTACCATTTTATTTTTATAGTGTGAATAGGGCCACAAAGTTGATGAGAGGTCTGAAGCACCTCTCCTATGAAGAAAGGCTGAGAGAGCTGTGGCTGCTCAGCCTTAAGAAGAGAAGGCTCCGGGGTGACCTCATTTCAGTATTCAGTACTTAAAGGGGGCTTATAAAAAAGATGGAGAGCAACTTTTTCTCAGTCAGATAATGATAGGACAAGTGGGAATGGTTTTAAACTAAAAGAGCAGAGATTTAGAGGTTAGGAGGATGTTGAGGCACTGAAACAGGTTGTCCATGGATTTGTGGATGTCCCATCCCTGGAATTATTCAAAGCCAGGTTAGATGAGGCCCTGGGCAACCCAATCTAGTGTGTGGCATCCCTGCTTATGGCAGGAGGGTTGGAATTAGATGGTCTTTAAGGTCATTTCCAATCCAATCCATTCTGTCATTCCATGAATAGAAGGGTGCATAGAAGCACAACAAGGCTTTGAACTATGTATGAAATCATGCATCATGCATTCCACCTGCCATAGCTGAAGTGCATGTATTATCAAATGGTAAAAAGATGAATACTGAGGTGTCCTTGGTGGATGTGTTTGGAGGTCTATCTGTGCATGTTGTCACTGAAATGCTCGGATTTAATATTAGAAAAACAGGTACACATCAGGGAAGTTCTCTCTTCTAATTGGAAAGCTCCTTTTTTCTTTCCATAGATGTGGGCTGGGACAACTGTTCATTCTTCAGAGGGTGGTGAGGCACAGGAACAGGTTGCCCAGAGAAGTTGTGGATGCCCTATCCCTGGAGGTGTTTAAGACCAGGTTGGATAAGGCCCTGGGCAATCTGATCTAGTGGGTGGCATCCCTGTCTGTGGCAGGGGGATTGGAACTATATAGTCTTCAAGGTCCCTTCCAACCCTAGCTTTTCTATGAATCTATGATTCTCAGTTTACAGCTCCATAAGAAGATACTGTTTCTCTAGCTTTTTGTTGTTGTTCTTTTTTAATACAAAACCAAATACATTAATACTTGAGCCAAAATTTATCCTTTGACAAGCACAATTGTGCAACATATGTTAGCCACTCATATCTCAGTGCCATGAAGACCACATAAGAGCGTGAAGAAACAAGGCTCTGTCAGATGATGAATATTGTGATCTCCTTCTGTTGAAGCGAAGGAGCTTCATATGACACCATCCCTGTACTGGTAAGTTAGTATTGAATTTAAGATTATGTTTGCTATTTCCAGGTTTTATTAGCTCTTGCAGATATCTTCATGTAGTAAGAACTTCTCTCCTGTCCTTGACTAAACTACTTAAAACATAACTGTTATAAAGCACCACAGAGAGTAAAGGGATGCCTTCTATTTTTTTCCAGGCGAGCAGATTTTTACTGAAACAAAATGTAAATATGGATAGATACTGCTGTGACAAGAGCATTATAAAAGTACATTTAACATGATGAAGGGCTGCTGTTGTAGGGAACACTGGAATATGCTGAGTACACTCTGGTAAAAAGAGAGTTAATTTCAGTTACACTGATAAGCATTTGATTACTTTTGTTACTTGTAAACTTCTGTATTTTGTACTCAATGTTAAAACATATTTAAGAGTTAACAGTAATTGAAGAAACTTTTTAATTTTCAAGTTTAATTACTTACAACAGCTCCCTGACTTAGAGAGCTGCCTTTTTAAATGATGATAGCAGTTATAACTGCTGTGGTACTCCACTATGCTTGTTGTCCTCAGACACATGGAATCATAGAATCATAGAATCATTAGGGTTGGAAAAGACCGACAAAATCATCTGGTCCAACCATCACCCTACTACCAGTGTCACCCACTAAACCATGTCCCTAAGTGCCAGGTCTAACCTTTCCTTAAACACCCCCAGGGACAGGGACTCCACCACCTCCCTGGGCAACCCACTCCAATGCCTAACTACTCTTTCTGAGAAGAAATGTCTCCTAATTTCCAACCTAAACCTCTCTTGCCACAACTTGAGTCCTATCTACTAGCCACCTCTAGTTCTACCACTAGTTACCTGTGAGAAGAGGCCAACCCCCAGCTCCCCACACCTTCCTTTCAGGTAGTTGTAGAGAGCAATAAGGTCTCCTCTGAGCCTCCTCTTCTCCAGACTAAACAACCCCAGTTCCCTCAGCTACTCCTCACAGGACTTGTGTTCCAGGCCCTTCACCAGCTTCGTAGCCCTTCTCTGGATACGCTCCAGGGCCTCGATGTCCTTCTTGTAGTGAGGGGCCCAAAGCTGAACACAGCGCTCGAGGTGCGGCCTCACCAGAGCAGAGTACAGGGGGATGATCACCTCCCTGGTCCTGCTGGCTGCACTATTCCTGATACAAGCCAGGATGCCGTTGGCCTTCTTGGCCACCTGGGCACACTGCCGGCTCATGTTCAAGCGAGCACCAATTAGCACCCCAAGATCCTTTTCCTCTGCACAGCTTTCCAGTTGTTCTCTCCCAAGCTTGTAGCACTTCATGAGGTTGTTGTGGCCCCGGCACTTAGCCATGTTGAACCTCATCCCATTGGCCTCTGCCTATCAACCCAACCTGTCCAGGTCCCTCTGCAGGGCCTTCCTACCCTCTATCAGATTGACACTTATCCCCAACTTGATGTCTTCTGCAAACTTACTGAGGTGCACTCAATTCCCTCATCCAAATTATCAATAAAGATATTACAGAGGATGGGCCCCAACACCAACTCCTGGGGAACACCACTGGTGACCGGTCACCAGCTGGATTTCGCCCCATTCACCACCACTCTCCGGGCCCAGCCATCCAGCCAGTTTTTAACCCAGCAAAGAGTGTACCTGTCTAAGCCATGGGCTTACAGCTTCTCCAGGAGAATTCTATTGGAGACTGTGTCAAAGACCTTGCAGAAGTCTAGGTAGACTATGTCAGCAGCCTTTTCCTCATCTACCAGGTGGGTCACCTGGTCATAGAAGGAGTTGAGGTTGGTCGGGCAGGACTTGCCTTTCATGAGCCCACGGTGACTGGGCCTGATCCCCAGGTTGTCCCAAATATGCTGCATGATTGCATTCAAGATAATCTGTTCCATCACCATTCCTGGCACCGAGGTCAGGCTGACAGGCCTGTAGTTCCCCGGGTTCTCCTTAGGACCCTTCTTATAGATGGGCATCACATTAGCAAGTCTCCAGTCATCTGCAACTTCCCTGGGTGACCATGACTGCTGATAGATGATGGAAAGTGGCCCAGCAATCACATCTGTCAGCTTCCTCAGCACCCTCAGGTGAATTCCATCTGGCCCCATGGACTTGTGACAGTCCAGGTGGAGCAGCATGTCTCAGACTTCCAGGTCAGAAGGCTGAGTACTCCAAGGGTAAGTGGTCTGGCTAGTAAAGACAGATGTAAAGAAGACATTACAAACCTCAGCCTTCTCCTTATTCTCAGTAGTCATGATCCCCCCTGCGTCCAGTAAAGGATGGAGATTCTCCTTGGCCCTCCTCTTGCCATTAATATATTTGTAAAAACATTTTTTGTTATCCTTATAGTGGCCAAGTTGAGCTTGTGTTTGGCTTTGGCCTTCCTGATTTTTTTCTCTGCATATGCTTGCAACTTCCTTGCACTCTCCTTGAGTTGCTTGTCCCTTCTTCCACCTGACATAAACTCTCTTTTTCTACTGGAGACTCAGCAAAATTTCCCTGTTCAGCCATGCTAGTCTTCTTCCATGTCAGCTCATTTTAGAGCACACGGGGACAGCCTGCTCCTGCACCTTTCAGACTTCCTTCTTGAGGAGCGTCCAGCCTTCCTGGACCTTCCTGCCCTTCAAGACTGACTCCCAAGGGACCCTCCCTACCAGTGTCCTGAACAGTTCCAAGTTTGCCCTCTGGAAGTCCGAGGTAGCAGTTTTCCTGACCCGCCTCCTGATTTCACCAAGAATAGAGAACTCTACCATTTCATGGTCACTCGGCCCAAGACAACACCCTACCACTACATCTCCCACCAGTCCTTCTTTATGTACATCCCTTTTGTTTTGTTTCATTTATTTCTATTATTTATTTAGTAAAAAGATCTTCATGTCAACCTATAGATAGACTAAAAAGGGGAGGGGTGGGGAGAGAGAGGGAGAGAGAAAGGATTTGAAATCACCTATGCTGACGAAGTTATCCCAAATTAACTCAGGTCTTCTCTTGGAGTGGTTTTGTAATGTATCTAGCCCTAATTTATGTAACTCATCTTACTGGCATACCATACTCACCCTGGTTGTAGAAGAACAAAGCTTTTGGCAGCCATATATCTTGATATAGCAAAAACAGTGTTTGCTGGGCAAATGATTTGTTGCACTAGTATCATTCCTCAGGTCAGAGGAGATAAAAGGATGCCAGTATGGAGAGCTTCAAAAATTTTATAGAATTTATTGAAATTTAGAAAAATTGTGAGATGAGAACTATGACACCATACAGCAATACTCTGTATGCACTGCATTTGAAAATGTGTAGAGTTATATCTTCACCACACTGGCATCTTCTTCAGCACCTCATCTCTGGGCTGTGGAGGTATGCAGAAGGCTGAAGGTATGTAGTACTGATGGGATGTGTTGCCACATGTTTCCCTGGGGAAGATTAAGATGTGTAGGGTACAGGAGTGCTACAGATTGCCCCATGTTGACAGGTCTTTCTCAGAATAACTATGTGGCAGGCAGCTCTAGCAGTGATTATCTAGTGATTATGTTATCTGGAGAATTATGTTATCAGTGATTATATTATCTTTAGTATTATCCCAGCTTAGAGAATTTTAGTTACCTCCCTTCAGATCCCTGAGTTAGAAAAGTCTTCTAAAGGAGCATCTATGAGCACTTTCATACTCCTCATTAAAAATAAATAAATAGAAGATTTTCTGAAAATCATTTAGAGTTTTTGGGAGAGAAAAATTGGGAACAGAAGAGTCCACTGTGTATCACAATTTGGATTCAATTTAAACTGTTTGTAGAAGCAAGTTTGATACATATTATTTTTGATTTGAGATAAAAGCTTGTTTGGGAGAGATCAGTGTTTTGGGACTTGAGAATAATCACATGGAAGTGAAATACTAAATTATTCACTGCTTTAAAAATAAGGACTGGATTTTGTAATTTTGCTAAATTTTTCCTTACTCTGAAAAACTATTTAAAATCTCATATGTCTGTATACTTATTTTCTGTGGGCACTTATATTGTCTGATACACCTCTGTAGTAGTATGGATTTTTATGCTGTAAAAACATGTCCTTATAATCACTCCAGAAATTTTTTCACTGCCTTCTCATTTGCCCTTGTTGCCTAGAGTCTACTCTTTTTTCTTCTTCTGTGAGAAAGCTTTTTCTTTTTCTTTTTCTTTTTTTTTTTAATCCAATGAAAATTAATATTTTCCCTTTTTTCATGAAATAAACCCCTGAAATTATTTAAATTAAAAACAAATCTTAAGCTTATTTAAAACAGGATTGTGGTTTTGTTTTTGTTTGAGGATTTTTTATATATATGCAAAAACAGAGCAATAGAAATGTAGGGCCACAGTGCCAGAAAGCAGGAGAACATTATGCAGTTTAGCCAATGTATAACATAGGCAAAGAGCATCTAAACTGATTTTTTTTTTTCTTGATTGAAGAGATTTAAAATCAGCTCCTATCCATAGAGTCATAAAGTATTATGGGGTGCAATGGTTTCAGGCTTTGCTGTTGATTCTTTTTTGTAGTTTCAAATACGATTGCTTCGTTTGGTTGGTTGTTATTTGTTTTATTTTGTTTTGTTTGTTTCTTATGGAAGAAGGAAAAAGATGGTATATAAGTGGCAGTGATCACTTGGGAAAACAATGCCTGTATTTCAGTCCTTATTCCAGCACATATGCATGTTGTGTTGTATTTTTGTTGTTAGAAGTGATGGTGGTATTTTGTTTGTTTAAAAAGAAGAAACGCCAACAGGAGGAAATGATTAAACTTATCTCAGAAAATTGCATAGCTCAGTGGTTAGAGCCCTTGCTCAGATATGGGAGTTAATGTTCTTTTTAATACAGAGATTCAAATCTGTTTTGTCTTGAATTGGAGCTACTTGACAGTCTGCTATTCTTGGAACAAATACTTCATGCTGAACAAAAGAAGCGCCTGTATGTTATCTTCTTCTGAACTGATATGTGGGGTTGTTTTGTTTGGTTTTAAATTTAAACAACTTTTTTTGTTGTTTTCCAAGGTTGAAAGATGAGTATTGTCTCTGATAGGAACCATCATGGCTGAAGTTTCTCAGATAAATAAGGCTTCCTTGAAAATAAATATACAGTGTTCAAAAATTTCCGTGCAATTTATGCTCAGTTTGCCAGAGTGTATGGCTAAATTTTTGATGTGTTTTGAAACACACTTGAATCACTTTTGAATCACTATTGTGGCAAATTAGAAAAGTTAAGGCTTCCTAACAAAAGTTTAACTAGGTAGAAAAACTGAAATCAAAGTGAAGGGTGACAAGGTTTTGACAGTTTTTGCGGTACAACATTTAAAAGAATTATTTGAAGCATTTCCTCTCAGAAATGCTTTAACATATTTAAGAGTGTTTCATTTTCCTGTTTCTTTTTTTTTCTTTCTTTCTTTTTCTTTTTGTAGTTATTTGTAAATCTTCACAATATATTTTCATAACGAGTTCAAAAGAAATTATTCTGTTGTGTTAGATCACCTCCCTCCTGGAAGAAAAGAAGCTTGACTATATGCACTCATCCTTACATAACATCCTTCTATACATTTCTTCTAGTTTGGTAGTCAATTGCTTCAAATTTGAAAGCATAGAGATTTCAGCTGCTATTTTTATAGATTATGTGTAATATAATACATACAATAATGTAACAATAATGTATGTGATGGCTTGCATAAACTATTTTGTGCCAAAAAAGAGATTTTTACCTATTACAGGGATTCTTCTCTGTATTCATTTCAGTCTGTTCACCACTGGCTCAAAGTCAGTCTACTCTTTTTAGCACTTATGCAAATACCACATTCAGTACTTGCTCTGCAGTTATAACTTGTGACCTTAGGCTTCAATTTTCTTATCCGGCCCCAGGATACATAGTGTTCACATTATTCATGACTGAAGTCATTGCAAAGTCATCCAAATCATATTTGTGGAATTTATATGTGCCATGGTGTACTGACAGTTTTATGGGTGAAACTAATCGCAGCATCTAAAGATAAAGTTTGTTACTTGCCATTCTCTTTCCTCTGTCTCATTGTAATTGATGGGAACTTTTTTTTTCTTTCCTTTTTTTTATTTTTTATTTTTTTTTACAGAAGGCTGACATAATTTTAATGATGTTTCTTCTTTGCAAGCTTTAATTATATTTTGTAATTTGTGATACATTACACTTTCTCCTTCCTTGTGCTAACTGGGTGATAATCTGCAAAATGATACTTCTCTCTAGGCTTGTACAGATGAGGTGTGATGAACAGTATATATCCAAGCTGTTTACCTCTTTAAAGGAATGTTAGCTTTACTTGCTCTAAAGCTGATGATATTCTTGAAAAAAAATAAATTATTTTGAGTAGTATGTTCAGAACTATATAGGAATGATATACGAAGTCTTATTATATTCAATTACTGTAACTGTAAACAGCGATGAAATGAGGTGTTACAGTGTTCATTCAGAAAAGATGAAGAAGCTGGTAATTGCCGTATTTGTTGATACACTCAGAATCACAGAATCACAGAATCACAGAATTGAAGGGGTTGGAAGGGACCTCGAAAGATCATCGGGTCCAACCTGCCTGCCAAAGCAGGTTCCTTAGAACAGGCTGCCCAGGTAGGCATCCGGACGGGCCTTGAATATCTCCAGAGAAGGAGACTCTACAACCTCCCTGGGCAACCTGTTCCAGTGCTCCGTCACCCTCACTGTGAAGAAGTTCTTTCACATGTTGGTGCAGAACTTCCTGTGCTCTATCTTGTGGCCATTACCCCTTGTCCTATCCCCACAAACTACTGAAAAGAGGTTGGCCAAATCCCTCTGTCTCCCACACCTCAGGTATTTATACACATTGATGAGATCCCCTCCCAGTCTTCTTTTCTCCAGGCTGAACAGACCCAGGTCTCTCAGCCTTTCTTCATAGGAAAGATGCTCCAGGCCCCGTATCATCTTTGTGGCCCTCTGCTGGACTCTTTCCAGGAGATCCCTGTCTTTTTTGTACCGGGGAGCCCAAAACTGGACACAGTACTCCAGTTAAGGCCTGACCAGGGCAGAGTAGAGAGGGAGGATCACCTCCCTTGACCTGCTGGCCACACTCCTTTTAATGCACGCCAAGATCCCATTGGCCCTCTTGGCCACGAGGACACACTGCTGACTCATGGTCAACCTGACATCCACCAGGACCCCCAGGTCCTTCTCCTCAGAGCTCCTCTCCAGCAGGTCATCCCCCAGCCTGTACTGATACATGCGGTTGTTCCTTCCCAGGTGCGTATTTGTTGATACACTCAAGTTGCCTAAAAGAAACAAGAAGGGAAACACCACATGTAGTAGAGAACACAAGCATGTTCCTGATCTGTTTGTCATACCGCATATTTTCAGTAGAAGCATTTTAGCATTCATTTTACTCTTAAGATTGAATGTTTTCCAGCATGCCTACATGAAAATGTACTTTGGATAATTCAATGTAATCCTAGTTTAATGAAAGCCAGTGATGTAGAGTTTTGCGACTGTGCAACAAAGTTCACAGGTATGAATGACCTGGAATATTAAATGCAGAAAACTTTACTTTCCGTTCCAGACTGGAAGAATAAGATTAAATTTTCTACAGAACAAAACTTCTGAATATGCTTAATCATAAAGAAAAAAAAATGTTATTTCACATTGGTGTTACACTAGGATTGTTATTGTAAAGTTACACAAACATCTTTTACAGCAATCAAAAAAAGATGATGGTTTAAATGATCAGAATTACATTATCAGAAAAAAAATTGCGTTATCAGGAAAAGGAAGTTTATTTATACTTTTTAGGTTTAAAAATTAAGTAATTAATATATTTTCCAAAAGCAGTTTATTTTGATGGGTCTGCATTTGATTTTTTAATGACTAATGTTACAAAAATTATAACCAGATGTAATGAAAAGGAAAACCCTGTAAAGATGTAATGAGAAGGAAAACCCTGAATAATATTCTTGCCAGTTAGCCTGAGATAACAACCCTTCTCAAAAGTGCTTTGGACACAGTAATACAGAAATAAAAGATGTGGTTTATTTGATCATATGGGACTCCAGGCTGACAGGGAATGATTCTTAAATATATTTGAGAACCTCAAAATAAGTGATTCTTTTAATATAGTATCTGAAGCTTCACTCTGTTTTTTAAAAATTGATCCGCAGCTTTCTCACTCTCTTTTTTTTCCCTCTCTAGTCTATAATGCACTGAAAAATTTGCAATGGTTGAAATGAATTTGAATCATAATGTGATTTAGAACTTGTGGACCAGATTTGAAAAATAGTCTTGGGAGTCTTAATAACCCTTGGCTGTTCATGTCTCTAAAATATGAACATAACTTCAATGGCTGTGTTTGTAATGATAATATTAATCAATGGGAACGGGTTTCCTTGTGATTAAGGAAAATAGTGGCTCTGTAACTACTAATGCTTATTCTAAATAATTTAAAATTAGCTTGGATATGTTAAAACAAGGCAGACTCAGCACAACTTTTCAGTTAACTGTTCCATAAGAGCTTCATAGAAAGGACCGATTTCTCTCAGTAGCACTTGCATGAGCTGGGAATTATTCTAAGGGTTTGAGGGGTATGTATCTGTAGGTGTTTTCTCTTTTGTAATTGCCAGGAAGAAAATCATCTCCTTAGCAATATTACCCATGTTTTGTTTTGAGTGTGGCTTTTGCTGTTCCTACATAAGTCACTTTCTTTCTTTTTTTCTTACAGTAGTCCAGTTATAATTTTCAATTCACTGCAAATTTTCTTGTGAGACTTATCATCTGCATATTAACACAGTTTTAGAGAGATTTTCAGTTCACCTTGTAACCTCTTCTAGCTGATGAAGATACTGCATCCGATTCTTGAAATTATTTGCTTTGCTCCATGGTATTTGGAAATTGTGTCATCTCCCAGGTCACTCATATTTAAGGAATAAAAACCCAGACCCACATATGAACTGTGTGGCACAGGTAGGTCCACCTATTATCTTTCTCCATTTCTAATAACTTCTTTTTGCTAAGACTTCTATTGTAAGTAGGACTTAATTCATTTTAATAATTCTTTTCTGCTTGTGACACTCTAACATGAGCAATTGTACCTCACTGCAGACATGAGTTTTACAGTGGGAGCCTGATTTTCATTTCATACAAATTGTACCCATTAGTTCACAATTTTTCCTTCCAGTTCAATAATGTGCTTGAAGGAACTCAAGCATGTCTGACGGGTGCGATCCTCTTTTTGTGAATCTGGGCTGACTGGCCCTGACTTCACTGAGTGTTGTATATAATTCATTTCTCTTAGCAGTGTGTATGCCAATTGAGGACAGAATCATTCTTTGATCTTGTTGCAGTTTTTCTTACCTATGGGGGCATACTGGCCATCTCCTAGAACTTGTTCAATGTCCCATGAATGGCAAAACCATCTTCCAAAGGTTTACCTATTTCCCTCATGAATTTCTAGACCTGCACCCTTCTAATTGCTTGAGGGTATCTTTCAGGTCATGGTTATCAGCACACTGAACTATTTAATTGATTCCAACTTATTAAATATTTACTCTGCACGTGTAGTCTTGCCCAAGTTTCAAGTGTTCTTTTACATTACGGTAATCAAACTAGTAAATAAAGTACTTCTGTATCAGAAAAATCTCTCTCTGAGGCATGACCTTTGGCTTTCAGAAATCATGCAACCTCTCAGCAACTTGACTTCATCTCTCACCATGATATCACTCATGTCCCTTAATGGTCCAATTTTTTCTTTATCAAGCTGCTCATACCTCATGTATTTAAAAGATTTGCAAGCAGTTCATCTTTATTTTCTGTGCTATTTTTATTTCATTGACTGTTTCTATTCCTCCTTATCCATGCTGAGATTCTAATTTAATTTATGTTTGTGTATATTTCACTCAGCCTCCTTCACTGGTATTTATACATTGCAGTAAGACTTTTTCTCAATCCTTTTGTCAATCTGCCTTTGCAGCCAAATGTCACAGAATTGTGGCATTGCAGCAATGTATTATTTACTTTCCAGCTCCTATAATCAATGTCAATACTATCTGTAAGTTCAATTAATCATTCTCAATTCCTTCCTTTTCACTTATTCTTACTTTTCTGCCTCGTTCTGTTTACTTTTGTGGGGGCAAATGTATGGTTTTAACTGCACCCAGCCTTGTCAGTACATCTCTTATTCCTAAGTTAACTTTTTTAATCAAAATTGTGCTGCTGAGAAATTCTTCCCTGTCTGTAGTCACGCCTATTCTGTCACTTTCTTTCTGTTCACTTGCAATTTGATGTATATGTTGAATTTAGTCACATTCTAGATAGTCTAGCATATTGTGGCCTCTGGTCTTATTACTTCAAATGGATGCAATCTAGGCTCTATTTCT
Source organism: Cygnus olor (assembly GCF_009769625.2). Taxonomy (NCBI): domain Eukaryota; kingdom Metazoa; phylum Chordata; class Aves; order Anseriformes; family Anatidae; genus Cygnus; species Cygnus olor. Next base: position 10,617,553 of record NC_049172.1, on the reverse strand, counting down.
CTGGATAATTTAAATTTTACACTACTATCATTTCAACCTTTTAATATATTTTTTTATTAGCACGGTCATTTTGTAGTCCAGTTGTTCTTTCTGCTGAGAATAAGGCCAACAATCTGTCCCAGTAACTAACTTGCTGTCTGAAGGATATTCAGCCACCATCCATATGAGTTATTTTCTGTCCTCGTTTCTCTGCTGTTCCCTTATCAAAAATATCTAAGTCCTCTGATAAATCAGACTCTCTCTTCTTCTTTGCTGTTAGCTGTGTAATGCATCTCCATATTCTGGCTTTCTGGAATATAATACTGAATATCTTCCAGACAGTTCTTGTCATTGTATGATAATTGCAATTTTTAACTGGGAAATTAATACACCTGAACAGAGTGGGAATTCAAAAGTCAGATGTTCTTCACGTTCTTCAAGAACATGAAGAAGTAGGTGCATGAGCAGTAGGTATTGTCCAGTTCTCTCCAGGTGTACGGTGAAAGTGGTGCATTGCATTTGTGAATAACATTTTCAGCTTGGTTTGCACCAAAAAAGTGACACACATTGAAATTCAACATATGTTTAAGATTAAGTGTCTTTGTGTATAGGCCATTGCTCAGCAAGCCTTTAAGAGATTGCTGTGAGTTAAAAAAGATACTACATAAATGATAGGTCAGAAGAATTATCAGTTGGCAGTGAGTCATCATTTACAATGAATGAATTTGGCATGTATATTTTATATTATTTTAAAGTAATAGTTCTGCAGACAGTATCTCCCTGTCAGCTTAAATAGACCTACCTTTGTTGTAGGCAGAATAATTTTGCTGAGTTGCAATTAGTCTAACTTTCCACAAAAGGAAATTGTTCATCTGGACTACTCTTTGTATTTAAAACCTACCTGCCTCATTGATATAACAAAAATCTGACTCAGTAGGAATTTATATGCAGCTGGAAGGCAAAACTGAACACTTGTTTGTGTCTCACATCTGGCTTGGAAAATAACACCCTAAGGAAGCCCTAGCCAAAGGGAATCATTTCTTGAACATTAGTTGACAAATATTGGTAGGAATAAACAGAAGTATATGCATTTAAGATAACATCTGGACTAAAAATATTTAAAAATCACATTCTGATACCTTTTAATAAGGACTGTAGTATTGTAGTTGTAACATTAGTTTTAGCAAGTGTTCAAGATTGAGTAAAGCATCAGAATTTGGAAGATCCTAGAATAAATTTATTAATTTTTCTGTTTTTCTTTGACGAATAAATAATATTTTATATGTTCAGAGAAAAATGTTGTCAAAAGGCTCAGGAAAAACCTAGCAGTTCAGAGTTAATTTTACAGACATCTCACTTGGCATTATTAAATAGATTTGGTTTCTGCACTTTATATTTATACTTACTGTTTAGGATGGAATTAATATACTTTATTTTTTTTTTTGATTTTCAGCAAACTTTTTCTTTAGAAATAGAGTGGTTATAATCAAGTATTAGTTCTTGTTTATCAACAATTTCTTTTTGAAATTTTCTGTGTGCAATATTAGTTTGCAGGTAATGAATAAGAATATTCATTTGAAGAAAACAAACAAAAATAATCATGCTATATTATATAAAAAAATATCTCCATGCTTACAGCTTAAGAAACAACTTTGTCCATAATTGGCCAAATTATGGCCAAAATGTCCAAAGCTTACTTCTGAGTAATAAGAATGCAGAAGAATAATTAAACAATAAGCTAAATTGATGATTAGTATGTTTAGGAACAATCTTCATGCACCAAAATGTACAAAGCATTCAATTGTCTTCAAAATAAAAATATGATTGCGAACTAGATAAATTACTTAATGTTTTGCTGATTTTTTTCTTTTGAAGCCATTATTGAAAATATCGTTAAAATGTCAGTCTTAAATTTAAAATGATAATAAAAAAAAACTCTTTCCACATCTGTATTTTTTTCATATTTTAATTCATGTCTTCCTTTCAAACTGTCAGACATACATCTTCAAATCAGCATAAAGTCAATTATTGCTAATAGTTACAAGTGATTATAGAAAGCACACTTTTTAACAGTAAGACTTCCATTAACTTTAAAAGTGAATCATTGTCATGTTATCCACAGTGTATGGAATTGCAGTAAATACTTAACTATAGCTGGTGTGAATATAGAAACAAAGACAGAAATAAGTGTGTGTAGCTAAAAAAAGGTTGTGGCCTCAGACAGACGTTGGTACAAATATAGTTTTCTCAAACACTAATATATTTCTCTGTGTTGTAGAACTTTCCTTTCTGTACTCTGTACAATTACTTATCTTGCAGCAGCTTTTTTTCTTTCTTTTAGGGACAACTGTAGAAGCCAAAACTCATGTTGAAGGTCTTTTCCTGACAGCTTAAAGAGTCTTTGGAGAAGACTCTTAAGAGTGTTTTAGGAAGATTTAAATTCTTCTTTTTTATCGGCATGGTATAAATTGTCTGTCTCTCCACCACTGCCACCACACCCTCTGTTTTCCCTCAATTTGATTGCTCAGCTCAGCAAAGTAGTTTGGGGTATTTATATAGTAGTATATAAGGTATAGTTGCCTGCAGTAACCATCATTATTCCTGTAAACACTTTCCCAAGAAATGACCAATATACTATCCTTCCATTGTCAGAGTAGGTCACTCTTTTTCCAAGTGTTTGGTAAAAGAAAGAACAGGCAGAGTTCAATGGATTTACTTTGTGGTGATGTCCCATAGGACTGCCATGCCTTAAGCTAGGATGTATGCTCACTTACAAGAGAAATTTGCATAATTTCTAAGGGAGAAGAGAGCTGCCATGCAGCATGATTACTTTGGGCTTTTGTGTAAGGTTTATATCCCTGAGATGCAGAAAGCATGCTCTGGTGTGGTAAAAAGAAAAAAATGTTTATAAGGTTGGAGAAGTATTGGGGGAGGCTAATCCAGTCACCACTGCCAAAAAAAATAATAATATTATGGAAGGTGTGTCCTGAATTCACCTGAAATTAAGAAACATGTCTCCCTGAAACACTGTGGAAGTTCCAGTGAGAAAAGTGCAAGCCAACAGCAGATGAAGCAGGCTGATATGATCAATATGATCAGAAATCTTCTGTCAAATTTCTATCCTTCAACTCCCCAGGTAACATCATCAAATAGCATTTTTATCAAAATATATAAAACATTGAGTGGTTCAAAGAATGGAAGTTTTCTGTTGCTTATGCTTTATTTTCTCTAATTTCGTAGTATGTTTTTCATTCATGGCCTGTATCAAACTCATCAGATGGCAATAATGAACACACAAAAAATCAAACTCAGGCCAGTTGTTCCCCGAAGTCACATACATGCACTCTCTGGGCTCGGTCCTGCAAACCCTTACTCCAGACTGAGTTGAGCAGATGAGGTAGTGCCGCATCAAATGTACCAAAACACTGAGCACGTGTTCTTAGTAGAATTCTTCGCAAAGGAGAGTTGTATTGTTAGAAAGGTAGGAGCCTTCCTGATATATAGAGCACAACCTTGTAAAGAGCAGCACTTCGCAGTGCTGAGTGATGTTCTTGTGATGTCCTATAGAGTATCAACACTATGAAGGAAGTCTCAAAAAAGAGAAAATTAAGGAAGTGGAAAATACACAAGAAAACTCCAGACTTAAAAGGTAATATAGAATAAGAATATTTAAAAATGAAGGATACAAAAGAGGAAACTTTCCTGAGGGAGAGAGAAGTCATTGTGTTAGAGATGGTACAGTATGGGAGCTTCTGGAAAGTTGCTCAAGACCTTCCTCAATAAAATGTAGTCAGCTAAGAAAAGGATTCAAGATCTGTTACACAGAGGTAACATTTATTTTAACTTCTTGGGTAAGAGATTCTTGGAACCCGGTTATTTCAAATACAGTTTGAAGAGTAAAAGCAGGTCAAAGTCAGCAATAATGTTAATTGTTATGCCATGTCTGTTTCATTATTGAGTAATAAAAGAATGAGTGGCATATTTTATAATAATCTTCACACAAATGCTTTTTGGGGATTTACAGTAATGTCTGTTTAGATATTCTGCTTTTTTAAGGAGATATATTTATTCACTTAGTTAATTTTCCTTTTCATAATATTTGGACAATTTTTGACTTAACCAGCTTGTGTATTTTTAACTTCAGTTTTTCTCACAGTTTATCCTGAGGCAAATTATGATAATTGGACTTTTTTTAATGTTATTATGCTACAAATTTTCAAAGAGGTAGTAAAATGTCTGCTAAACAATTGGGAGTGAGGTTAACAGTCCGGACCTGTTGTTGATGTTTCCAGGAGAGAGAATAATGATAGTCAGTATAAGCTTCAAATGTTGGCCCTGAGAGTCAAGAGAGAAATGGATGCCAATTTTTGATGAATAGTTTCTCAGTTCTTATATTATACTCTAAGATAGGAATAAAATTAGAAATTCAGTAATGAAATGTGACACTGCAGTCACAGAAATATTTTACTTCATTAAAACATTTAATTTTTAATGTTCATTGCTGTTCTTTCCTGAGGTGCAAATGTACCCATGTGTGGAAAACCCACACAAAGCCTTCCAAAGTATTTGTTCCTCTTGTGTGCTTCTTGAAAGAGAAAAATATTGGCTGAATATGCCAAACAAAAGATGCCCTCTGTATGCCCTTCTCTATACCAATCTTATATTTGCACTTCTTTGTATTTTTTTATTTTATTTTTATTTTTCTCAGTCTTTTAGATTAGTGCATCTACCTTTTGTACAGAAGCATTACCACTGACACTTTGGTTACCAAAACAACAGTTTAAGTTTTTTCTGCAACAGCTAGTAGAAGAGCTTCAAAATGAGTGGGACTGAGTAATGCTGGATGGAGGCAGGCACAGAGAAGACTCCTTGCTTGCTAGGCTATGAACTGTTATCACAGACTAATAGAGTAGGAACTGCACTGTGATTCACTGGAAAACATGTACATGCACAGCATGTACATGTATGTGAAAGAGATTCACCTACCTTTTCTTCCCCAGCCATTCCCATCTCCATTGCTGGTAAAGTGTAGAAAGTGTGGATATTCAGTTACTTTGCACTTTGTACCACATTGAAAGGACAACATCACATACCAAACAGGCAGCTGAACAGAGGATCAGATTTTCTTCTGCATTCAGCTTCACTATATGTTATTTAAACAGAAATGACAGATCTACCCTTTTCAGTACTCTTTCACACCTACTGATGAAAAACATTTAAGAGCTGGATATTAGTTTTTGTAAGAAATGTTATTGGATTATAATTTAGATGAATTGTTAGACACCCCCCCCCCCACACACACACACACTTTTATATCTTACGTCAATTTTTATTTTGTTGAAATACTGTAAAAAATGAATTGGATTGTCCAGAGACAAATTTTGAGACAGTCTAGAGTCCATTGATGTGGGTGAATGTTGTACTGAATTCAATGAAAAAAATGGTGCAAATTTCACCTAGACAGCTTTGCTTAGATTTTAGTCATATATTGCCACTTTCCACAAAGTCATTGCAAGTGCATGTGCAGTGCATTTTTTTATTTTATTTTTTTACACCAGTAAAATAATATGTCTGGCAGTATCTTTTAGAGGGTTGTTTGGCACATTTATAGGCATCACATTCATTGTCATTAAAATGTCTTGAAACAGCAAATGTACACAGTAGGCAGGAAACATCAGGTTTACAAGAATTAATGGAAGAAGAATTAATTGCAGTCATTAGAAAAGTAGTCTGATTCAATCAAGGAACAGCACAATTCTCAGAAAAGTAAAATTCTCCACATTTTGGTTGTCAGATGTGGATGCTAGAACCAGAAAAGGAACATGTACTTCCCATGGTAAAGTTGATATGTCTATCAGACCATCAAACAGTCAAGCCCACAAATATTTAGCTAATGCTAAAAGCTGCTGAAAAAGTGTGCATGGGAAGGGAAGAAGGGACTTCAGGAGAATCACAGAATCACAGAATGGCTGAGGTTGGAAGGAACCTCTGTAGATCGTCTAGTCCAACTCCTCCACCAAGCAAGGTCATCTAGAGCACATTGCACAGGATCACATCCAGGCAGGTTTAGAATATCTCCAGAGAAGGAGACTCCACAGCCTCTCTGAGCAACCTGTTCCAGTGCTCTCTCAGCCTACAGTAAAGAAATGTTTCCTCATATTCAGAAGGAACTTCCCGTGTTTCAGTTTGTGTCCATTACCTCTTGTCTTGTTGCTGAGTACCACTGAAAAGAGCCTGTCTACATCCTCTTGACACCCTCTCTTCAGATATTTGTACACATTGATAAGATCCCCTCTCAGTCTTCTCTTTTCCAAGATAAACAGGCCCAGCTCGCTCAGCCTCTCCTTGTATGAGAGATGCTCCAGTCCCCTAATCATCTTCGTAGCCCTCCACTGGACTCGCTCCAGTAGCTCCATGTTATAATAAGTTACCTTATAAGTATAAGGTACAAGTACAAGTATACGGTGTAAGTATAAGGTATGTTACCTTATAGTTCCATGGGAAGTATAAAGGAGGTATAATAAATAAAAGGAGTAAGATTTTTGCATTTTCATGGATGAATAAAACCAGCAGTATAAAGTCACTTAAGGTTTTACTCACTATGTTTGTGTGTTGGCATCATCTTTCTTGATTGGGCCAGTTAAGTTTTGTATAAATAGAGAAGCTTAAATATGTATTATTTTTTTCTAACATGCAGGTCTGAGTTCTGAGGAACAGAAGATATTTTGTTTATTTGTCAAGGGGAAATTCTCTTGAGGGGAAAAGCTATCAGTTTAACCTAAAAGCACCAATACTTTTATTATAGAAAGGGAAACATGCAAGTTTCCTTTTCTGCAAAGTGGGAAGAATTTCCAAAAGCTGAAATGAAATGGTCAGACATACTGCACACAGGTGAGAAGACTATATGGTCTGTTTTCTCTTCAGAGCCTACAGTGTGTGTGAAATTTGTGTTTTTGACTGCTTGATGCTCAGATGGACACATCACCTTCATCATGGAAAGTACATACTCCTTTTCTGGTTTTGTTCAAATGAGAAAGAAGTAGAACATTTACTGTAATTTCTTAAGTGCAAAATTGATCAAAATGACATTGTACAATTTTATATCTTTTTTTTTTTTTTTTTTTTGAGTAGAGGAACTGCTAAAGCGTATAACTAGAACGTCTCTGAGATGTATTAAAAAAGCACCAGTTTCAATATCCTGAATTATATGTAGTTGTATCTTATACCACTAAAGTCAATATTGCTACAGAAACAAGAATTAAAGGTGTCAAAAAGTGTAAAATAGGATCTTCTTTTCTAATAAGTGTCTTTATCTGCTTCCACAGAAGACACAAAATGTACTCTCTTAACTTTTGTGAGTCCATAAATGATGTCTTGTTACATAGAAATCTCATACTAATTAGGATTCTTACCATTAGCAGGTACAGACTTTTTTTTTTTTTTCCTTCTGTTTCTATTTGAACGTATTGGAGTGGACTTGTAGCTGATAGAAATTATTGTGCTTTCATTAGAAAGTGGAGGTTTTCACTGACCAAGAAGACCGTGGAGTCAGGCTTTTAGCATTGCTCATGAGAAATGCTGTCTTCTGATACAGAAGAGGACAATGCCAAGTAGTGCCACAGCTTTTTTCTCACCCACCTGCCCAGTGCTCCATGGAGGAAGAAAGTTCAAGCAGCCAAAATACAAATGCCTTCACCCAGATGAAGCAAAATGAATATTTCATTAAGTATTCCTGCATATGCAGTCATTAATCATGCACTTTGAATGTACAGCTCAACCAGTGCATTAGATAATAGTTTGGAAACAACAGGAGTTAGGATTAATTTGTTCTGTTCTGAGATAATCTACTGCCTTGAAGACTGCTCTGGCTGAGTCAGCTTCTCCCTCTGCCTGCATTTTCATAATGAAGATTTCTAATTTCTAATGTTTACCCAATAATAGAAACATTGTAAAATATGTCCTTTTGGACAGTTCTTATTGACACATTTAATTTGTCTTTAAAACTTAGGTTACAATCTGCTATACTTCAATATGAACAAAATGAAACTTAAGTTTAGTAGAAGAAAAAAGGGTAAATTTGTGAATAGGACATCAACAGTCTTTGGGCAGAAATCAACAGTAGTTGGCTTGCTTATTGCTCTATCTGTTTTAAGAATACTTGTCATAGATAAGAAGATAGACAACTGCAAGAAAGGTACAAGAGACTTAAATCTTCACAGGTACACAAACTGTAGCTAGTGGAAAGTTCTAGCATTAAAAGCAGCTCTTCCTTGTGAACAAAAACAACTAATGTGTAAATCGTAAATAGCAGAATCAGATTTGAATCTTTTGCTCTTTTGCTCATGAAATGCAATATTAGCAGCTCAATATTTTCACTGATGTAATGAAGGCATGAGTGTACTTTTGTATGGACAAGAAACAACTGTTTACGGCAACCTCTTTTTTCCTTCAGTTTGCAATTGGCTCAGTTTTACTGAAACTGATATTACAGGACAGACTAGAAGGACTACTTAATGCTGTGCAGGTACTAGATTTTCCAGTTTTATAGAAGTGGGGGAGGAGAACAGAACATGATAGCAACACAGCAATCAGTTTATCAGCTTTACTGTCATTACTAAATGTCACTATCATCAAAAGGCATTGTTCCAGAATACTTCTAGAGAAAAAAAGGATGATTTGACAAGCTCTGAAAAGGTATGGCTTGTGAGAGAATGGGAGAATATGGGAAGGAGTGAATTAACATTTCTGAATTATGACAGATTTATAGTTTAAATATTTCCATATAACTAATAATTTTATCCCCTTTTTGCTTGGATCTTTCTTTCAAAATGATAGGGAAAAGAGAGGCCATATTTTCATTGAGGCATGGACAACACTGACAAATACATTTTTAATGCATTAGGAAGGAGAAAATATGATGCACTAAGCAAGACAGCAAGATGCACTACAATTTCATATTTTCCAGTGACTCTTTGAACAATGCAACAAAAAATGTGTGCCCTTTCTTTAGTGTTTTTGGAAGTGAGTTTATTTGTCCTAATGGTCCTGATCAGTGAAGCCATTCCATCCAAGCAATCATTATTTACTGGAAAGTTAGCTATAATGACCTTTCATTGTTCTACCTTTAATTAATTTACTTGATTTAAATAATTACAAGGGTTGTCTTGAGCAAGGAAACAAGGGTGTCTGGCAAAAGCTCTTTAACATATAAATGTGTAAGCCATGGTCCAAACAGAAGGTAGTAGGTATGCTAAACAAACAGTTAGGTAAGGTATTCTTCCATGCAGTAATGAACATTTCAGTGGTGGAGAACATTTTTCAGTTCTCCTACTTGTTTTTGAGCTAGTGGTTCTAGACTTTGAAAGGGTAACAAGATCACAATGGAAGGAACTTTGGTCTGAAATTTCTCTGTCTCTCTGAAAGAGCACTGTAATCGTGGATTTTACCACATCATTTGGAGATAATCTTCTATAAAAAAAAAAAAAAAAGTTATGCCATAAATGAATGCTGTGCCGCTAAAGTTGAAACAAATCAAAGCTGTGTTTAAAGCAGAGCATGTTAGACAGTTTTTAATTAAACTCTCTTCAAAATAGCTCTTTGAACTAGGGACCCCATTGTTTTTACAGACTTCCACTGTCTTTATTACTAAAATGATTTGGCTATTAATGGGGCTTGGAATCTTATCTTCCACTGCCTTCCTTTGAGCTTTGTTTCACTTTGTAGTAGCATTAAAAAAACTATGTCGCCTTCATGTATCTCCTTTCCAGTAATGTATAAGAGAGTTTAGGTTACTAGTAAGAGCAGCTTTTAAAAATGCCAGAGGGCATAATAATGGTACACCTACTGCAATCATTAGATACAGAAATTGCTGCAGTATATTCTTCTTTTGTGAATAGGACATGAAAATGTCCCTGCATAATCTACATGCAGACCAATAAATATACGGGGAATGAAAAATTCCATAGGTGAACTGTTTCGACACGATAAGTAAACGGTTTATTATACAAGGAAATGTTAACAGAGTTTTAGTACTTTTGATTTGGGTCTATTTTTCCGCTAACTTATCTAGCATGAAATTCAGTCAATTATCAATTCATACAAACAGCTTAACAAAACATTGGTAGGAAGGTCAGGAAATTGCAGGTTTCTTTTCCTGTATTACTGAGTAATCAAAGGACTTTTCCTTCTTTATGAGCTGTCACTGACAGAAGTTTAATTTAGGGAGAATTGAATTCTCTCCCTAAATTGAGTAATCAAGCGTAGTGATGACAATTAGACAATCTTTATATATGTATGTGTGTGTATATATTTATATAAATATTTTTTTCTAATCTTTTTTCTCTATCAATGAAGAGCAATAGCAGAAGTTAAAATTTTAAAAACTGGTCCATGTAGTTTTAGTTGAGGAAGAGCATACGTTCTCTGTCAAGAAAAATTGTATGAAAGTAAAACCATAGAACGGCTCAGGTTGAAAAGGACATTAAAGTTCATCTAGTTCCAACCCCCCCTGTCATGGGCAGGGATGCCACCCAATAGGTCAGGTTGCCCAGGGCCTCATCCTGGTCTTGATGGGATGGAGCATCCACAACTTCTATGGACAACCTGTTCCAGTGCCTCACCACCCTCTGAATGAAGAATTTCCTCCTAACCTCTAATCTAAATATCCCCTCTTTTAGTTTAAAACCATTCCCCCTTGTCCTCCGTTATCTGACTGAGAGAAAAGTTGATATCCATCCTTTTTATAAGCCCCCTTTAAGTACTGAATACTGAAATGAGGTCATCCCAGAGCCTTCTCTTGTTAAGGCTGAGCAGCCACAGCTCTCTCAGCCTTTTTTTCATAGGAGAGGTGCTCCAGCCCATTGTTCATCTTCATGGCCCTCCTCTGGACCCATTCTAACAAATCAACCTCTTCTTGTGCCGGAGGCCCCAGACCTGGATGCAGTACTCCAAGTGGGGCCTTACAAGGGCAGAGTAGAGGAGGACAATCCCCTCCCTCCACCTGTTGGCTACTCCTCTGTTGATGCAGCCCAGGATGCAGTTGGCCTTCTGGGCTGCAAGGGTGCACTGCTGTCTCATGTCAAGCTTTTCTTCCACTAGAAATCCCAAGTCTTTCTCTGCAAGGCTGTTGTCAATGAGTTCTTCTCCCAGTTTCAGACTGGGAAATTCCCAGTTCATCTAATCCTATTTCTGTTGTAATCTTAAGCACATAAATAGTTTCCCTAAAGTGAAAAACAGTTGCTAAAATGCTTTAAATTAAGGATGTTGCTTAAGTGGTTTTCTAGATTAGAACTAAGTCATTATTAAATAGCATCATACCATATATATCAAGCAAACGGAAAATTTTCATAATATTAATGGCAAGGGACACGTGGAATAAAAGACCCATGTGGGCTATTAAAAATAAATAAATAAATAAATGAATGAATAAATAAACAACCCATAATTAATAGACTTTTGTCTAAACTTTAATTTCATTAAAATAACTAAGATAAAGATAAAGATAGATAAAGAAGTGGTGGTAACAAATACTCAGTCTTTATTTTGACTGGCTCTTACTTGAAATGTTCCTTATTTGCAGTAGTAAATACCTGTTAGCAAATATTTGTGTACATATTTAATCTTAAGAGCTAATCATTTATTTAAAAAGAACTAATGCTGCTAAAACAAATAAGTATTCCAAAGACTAAAAGTAAACAAGGCATGTGTTAACTGCTAAGACACAACAAATCAGGAAAAATGCTGTGACATTATAAAAGTCACTATAAAAACTACATAAAGGGTTTCCAGCTAACATTGTGTAACTCAGCAGCTTGACATAAGTGGGGATTTATTTGAGGGAGGAAGGATAATGTTAAAAGAAGTATGGTACATTCTCAGCACACGATCCAACTCAACATAAAAGCCCTATAACATGTAGAACTTGACAAAATGTTAATTAATAAGTTCAGCAAGTGTTCAATTCATGAATGTAGGTCAAATCATAGAATCATGATCATTGAATCCAAGCTTTAACCTAACACTACCAAGTCCACCACTAAACCATTTCTGTATTTTCTTTTCAGTTAAGATGAAAAAAAAAAAAAAAAAAAAAAAAGCTAATTTTGTATTTGGACCAGGAATTTTATTCTTCACACAGCTGTGGGTAATGCCTTCAATTCATTGCAGTGAGTAATGTCCTAAACTGTGCTCTGGACCTCTGTGTTCGATTTGGCTTCTAGATAGAAGACTTTTCTACCTCATGATTCTATCCAGGGTCACAGAATCACAGAATCAGAGAATGTTAGGGATTGGAAGGGACTTTGACAGATCATCTAGTCCAATGCCCCTGCTGGAGCAGGAACACCTAGATCAGGTCACACAGGAACACATCCAGGTGGGTTTTGAATGTCTCCAGAGAAGGAGACTTCACAGCCACCCTGGACAGCCTGTTCAGTGCTCTGTCACCCTTACAGTGAAATAGTTTTTTCTCATATTTAAGTGGAACCTCCTGTGTTCCAGTTTGCACCCATTGCACCTTGTCCTATCATTAGATATTACTGAGAAGAGTCTGGCTCCATCTTCCTGACACTCACCTTTTACTTATTTATAAACATCAATAAGGTCACCCCTCAGTCTCCTCTTCTCCAAGCTGAAGAGACCCAGATCCCCCAACCTTTCCTTGTAAGGGAGATGCTCCACTTCCTTAATCATCCTCGTGGCTCTGCTCTGGACTCTCTCAAGCAGTTCCCTGTCCTTCTTGAACTGAGGGGCCCAGAACTGGACACAGTATTCCAGATGTGGTTTCACCAGGGCAGAGAAGAGGGGGAGAAGAACCTCTCTCGACCTACTAAGCACACCCCTTCTGATACACCCCAGGATGTCATCGGCCTTCTTGGCCATAAGGGCACAGTGCTGGCTCATGGTCATCCCCCTGTCCACCAGGACCCCCAGGTTCCTTCAGCCAGCTACAGGATGTGCACGGAAATTCTCTGATGGTGTCAAAAGAATGGATTGTTAATAATATATACTAGATCCAGTCTTCTGTACCAAATCCTGATGCTATGGATCAGCCTGGTTTTACTATTCACACTGAAGTACCTGAGTACATTATGTCTAGTGATGGTGTCCAGGCAGTGGGGTCATTTATTCTTTGAGTTATTTTTGAAGTCGTTTGCTTCCGTTTTTGCATGAGAAATAAATGACTTAGGACAGATCTAATTACAGCCCTGCTCTTGTTATGACCACCGTCATGAATGCAACACCCATCTATGTGTTCAGTGTTTTAGCATGTTTTTACTAGCTGAGGAGAGATGGGTTCTGTCTGTAATCAGAGCGCGCCTTTCTATTAAGTAGTCTGCAGATTATTTTTTTTTCTGCTTCCTGAAATGCTGCTTTTAGTACCAGAATTAAGTGATCGTAGAATAGTTTATAAAAGCCCATAGTTAAACCAGTGACTGTAGGTGCCCATAATTAATCACTTAATGGCCTGCCTATTTCTTAAAATAAAACAGATCTCTCTATTTATTTTTTTTCAGTATTAAGTACCTTTGAAAAGCTATTTTTTAACAGATACCCAAAATTATTGTAAATATGAACATTACAGCTAGATATACAGCTATCTCCACAAATTCTATGGAGTTCACTGGCTTTTTCTATGCAGTAATAAACTGTGTTTAACAAAGTGGTTATTCACACATCTTAAACAATTAGGTTTGCTGTCAGCATCTTGCCTGCTCTTTCACCTTGCTTATAATGTTTTTGTTTTAAATGGAGAAAGACTGCATTTAGTGTTCCCATTAAGCAGATGGTTTATTATGTCATGTTAATTTTCTTTATAAATAGTCTGTTGGTGGTTTAATGTTACAAGGTTAGTAGATGCTCGCACACCTACTTTATCTCCAACTCAGTCATGTGGTCTTTTTCACTTCCTCACCTGTTTGCAGTAATCTTTGTCCAACAGCATGTCCCTAGTGCAGTGCATCCGTTTTCCAGATGACATTCAGAAGCAACACCAATCTGCTATTTTGTTTTCCTTTTCCTGTACCATATCTCATTTTCGTACCTTTTAATGGGGAAAGTATATTAGCAATGATGGTAAACAGTGAATGGTTTGACTTCACATTCAAAGTTTTGTATGTCTCTTAGGTGTTCCATGAGATGTGAAGTTGGAAAATTGGGAAATAAGAAGCAATTGTAGCTTTTTGTAGTGTAGAGGCACCAAAAATCTGGAACAACTCATCCTTAAATACATTTGAATCTGTAAGTTGAAAAGATGAATATGTTTCTGGAGAAGGAGAGAGCAAAGAAAGGTGAAGAATTTAGGGAAAAAAAAAAAAGTTGTAATATTTCACAAGCATTTGGAAAATAAACATGAGAAACTTGATGAAAGTTTTTCTTCTGAATTACAGGCAGGGAACATTACTTTCTAGGAAACATCTACCTTTCAGTTCCCCCAAGATAATCTATGGCTGTTTGTTTCTAATGCTTCAGAAATGTCTTCCTTTTCAGTTGTGGGCTCAACCCAATTTGTACAGCGAGTCCTTTAACCACTATCTGGGGTGACATTTTCTTCAAATCGCCAAACTTAAGCTACAGTGATCCTGATCTCGTTTTCATAACTGTTTACCTTCTTTAGTTTGGAGAAAGACCAGCATGGTTGGATGAACTTTGACCTTAATTCAGTTAGAAGACATCATTTCTATAACTATGAGTACACTATTAATGACAGAACCTCTCTTTCTTTGTCCTGGCTTACTTTTCTTCTATTTTTTTTTTTCTTTTCTTGCTCTTTTTTTTTCTTTTTTTTTTTTTTTCTATGAGATGTTCAAGCATTCATTTGAATCATGAGTTGTTACATTTCTGTTCATGCACAGAATTTCACAGAATCACAGAATCACAGAATCGTCTAGGTTGGAAGAGACCTCCAAGATCATCTAGTCCAACCTCTGCACTAACACTAACAAGTCCTCCACTAAACCGTATCACTAAGGGCTACATCTAAACATCTTTTAAAGACCTCCAGGGATGGCGACTCAACCACCTCCCTGGGCAGCCCATTCCAATGCCTAACAACCCTTTCAGTAAAGAAGTTCCTCCTAATATCCAACCTAAACCTCCCCTGACGCAACTTTAGCCCATTCCCCCTCGTCCTGTCACCAGGCACGTGGGAGAATAGACCAACCCCCACCTCTCTACAGCCTCCTTTAAGGTACCTATAGAGAGCGATAAGGTCTCCCCTGAGCCTCCTCTTCTCCAGGCTAAACAACCCCAGCTCCCTCAGCCGCTCCTCCTAAGACTTGTTCTCCAGACCCCTCACCAGCTTCGTTGCCCTTCTCTAGACTCTCTCGAGCACCTCCATGTCCTTCTTGTAGCAAGGGGCCCAAAACTGAACACAGTACTCGAGGTGCGGCCTCACCAGAGCCGAGTACAGGGGGACAATCACCTCCTTAGACCTGCTGGCCACACTGCTTCTTATACAGGCCAGGATGCTGTTGGCCTTCTTGGCCACCTGAGCACACTGCTGGCTCATATTCAGCTGCCTATCAACCAGTACTCCCAGGTCCTTCTCAGCCAGGCAGCCTTCCAGCCACTCATCTCCCAGCCTGTAGCGCTGCTTGGGGTTGTTGCGCCCCAGGTGCAGGACCCGGCACTTGGCCTTGTTGAACTGCATTGAGTTGACCTCAGCCCATCGGTCCAGCCTATCCAGATCTTCCTGCAGAGCCTTCTTTCCCTCGAGCAGATCGACACACGCACCTAACTTGGTGTCATCTGCAAACTTACTGAGGGTGCACTCGATCCCCTCATCCAGGTCATCGATAAAGATATTAAAGAGGACCGGCCCCAGCACTGAGCCCTGGGGGACTCCACTAGTAACCGGCCTCCAACTGGATTTGGCTCCATTCACCACAAATTTAAAACAACATATAACTTTAATCTTCTAATATAATTAAACAAGGCAAAAGGAAGTGATGTTTCACACAATTATATATGGAAAGTAACAAGCAAAATTGCATTCTAATAGTTCTGAGTGAGGCTGGAACCTGAAGAGGTTACCAACAGGAATCATTACAAAGTTTGATTTCTGCCCCAAGATCTCATAGCAAATCAAGCTGCAAAGGCATTACATTACGTCTTCATTACAGTCCAGTGTTTATCTTCTGAATACCCATTCCCCACAGCTATGCCTCTGCAACAAAATACTAAAATACTGCCTTTGAACTGCTGTATCTGTTTCCCATCTTTTAACAGAAATCCATTGGAGAACAAGGCTTGGTTTGAGTTAAACTTTTGAGCTCAATTTTTGAATTGAGTTGAAAGTTTGAATATGAAAACCCTAAACTAGCATGAGATTTTCACACAATAATAATAATAATAATTTGTTATTAAAGAAGTTTTGTCTTTAATCCCAGATTTAAGGCAAACAGTCTTAGCACTCTTAAAATGGTCATTTGTTGTTTTTTTTTTTTTTTTCCTGCAAACATTTTTAATGTCTTCCTTCTTACTAACTTGTTTTCTTAACATTCTGTTTGTGTCTTTATTCTCTGAATCTATCTTTTATCACAGAGTCCCTTTGAAATACACGTCTGCTAATCCTGTAGATTAGTTTTATGAGAAGTACAGCATTCGTTAATGTTTGCCCCTAATTTACACATTTTAAAGGACACTCCAAGAAAAATTAATAAATAAATAAAAATCTGTGAATTTATGAACAGCACTTGGCAACAGCAGTGTGCATTTTACATGATATTTTAAGAACAAAATGCAGCTATTGCTATATGGAAAACATAGGATCTATGCTGCACAATTTGATGTTCTGTGCAGTATATCTGGTGATAACTTGCTGTCACGCTGATCTTCACGGAGAAAGTCTATATTCCAGAGCTCTAAGGATTGTATTGTGATATCTGCAAAATAGCAGTTTCTGGTACACATCACAGATGAAATCCTTCTCTTTACAGTAGAAAAGATTTTTAATCAAAAATCACAATTTCTGAACAGCTTCTCTGAACCAATGTATTTTTGATCAGTACCTGATTCTAGATAGGAGATGCCTACAGACTGACATAGTTTGAATGTTTTCCTCAGAATGAATATTTATGATCCCAAAAGCTCAGCTTTTCTGCTTAAAAGAGTGGTTACGGTCTTGTCATGCTTTTGTTTCCATTAATTCACTTTTCTGTGATTAACAATGTTAGATGTCCTTCTAGCTAAAGTCCATTATGATATGCTCCAATGTTTCATTATAAGTTGTCATCCTCCATGCCTTAGCAAGACCTATGCAATTTCCTATATTAACTAAGAGAGGAGCAACAAAAGACAAAATCCAATCTTGATGAATAAAACGTATGCCAGAAACTATGAAAATCTGGAGCTAGATCATATTATTTTGTTTACATCAACTAACACCTTACTGTATACTGGATCTCATTGAATTCATGACACTCACATATAGAGACAGTAAAATGACATTGAGTCAAAATAACTGTAAAATGATTTTTGCATGAGAGGATAAACACAATAAAATTATTATTGGTCTATGAGTGATCTCAGACACCAAAAGGTAATTCACGTGGTGGTGGTTAAAAACAACTGTAAGTAAATGCAGCTCTGAACATAGTAATTAGAATTATTTTAGACCATGGATAATAAATCACATTAGTAGTAATTCAGGTCTGTGCTGCTATGGGCCACTATACCAGTCTATCTTTCTATATACTTATCTCCATCAAGAAATACATGTTAATATGCCACATATGTGGGTGATAAAAAATATAAATATAATATAAAATATAAAAGAGGAAGGTTTGGGTTTTTCTTTAAAAGACCTTTATATTAGAACAGATAGATTTGATTCATTATTCCATGAGAATTTCAAAAGCTTTTAGTCTTCAGACCAATCATGTGGCACAGCTGGCATTTAATACGTCATCACTTTATTAAGTGAATAAAACATAAAAAGAAATCTCTGATTTCTTTTATTATCCATTCAGATTCAGAAATCTCTGATTTCTTTTATTGTCTTTCTATCCTGTGCATCATTTATTCTTGGTGTTGTTGGTGTTCTTTGTTTACAGGAGAAGAGAAAGTGTAAAATGTTACACTTTTATGGCGTAGATGGCTGAAAATCACTTTTCATCCAAAAGCAAAAGAGTAGTTACACAAATCAGCTTAGAGGAGATTTTGAGCTGCAGAAAATCCTCATAACACAAAGCTAAGCCAACCAGGGCAACAGGGGCTTGTTGCAATGCTCGACTGTTTATAATTAATTGTGCTGTGCAAGTCTCAAACTGCAGGGGTTGCAAGCACTACAGGTTTCCTTATTAATACTTACTAAGTCTTTTGTGTCATTCTTCCATCAAATTCCAGTGGAATGGATGCCAGAAAAGCTGATGAAAAGGAATTACACACAAAATGTAAATAAATAATTAATTAAAAGCAGAAAATGATGGCAAAGATTCCACTGGTTTACCATTCAAGGAATAGTATTCATATTATTTTCCTTCAAAGGAATGGTTGGGAACTATGGAATTAGAATGAGTTGAATTTTAACTACATACATCAGAATTCTGCACCTGAGGAAAGTAATATTGTTAAAACTAGTGAGGAGACAAAAGTGTGCCTTTAAAATTGAAACCCAATGAATTGCACCCCTCTCTTCCATTCTATTGTTCCACAGTAGTTACCTCCCCTTTTTGATTTTTTTTTTTCCTCTCAATATTCAATACCATCAATACCAGCAGCATTTCCCTTTCGGCTTCCAAAATGTTATTCTCCACATAATGCAGATACAGATCAAGAAAAAGCAAGTGCAGAGCTCTTATATATTTGATTGTTCTTTCTAAAAATAGGTGGTCTCTATGGCAATATTTCTCAGTGCCCTTGAAGGTCAAAATTCAATTTTGCTAAGCAGAAGTTTTTGGCAAAAATGACGGATCTCAATTCTATAAGGAGATTGCTGTTGTCAAATTTGTATAGTTGAAAAAGTCACAAGAATTCTGAAAAATATATCTTTTAAAAATTCAGAAACTAGACAAACTTTTTAACTAACTTTTATGTTGAATGGATGACTTGGAACAAATCTATATATATTTTAAAGGTAATATCAGCAACATAATTTCTTACCCACATCTATCTAATCAACAAGCTGAAATTTCATATATTTTAGTTTGCTAAAGTTTTAATGCAGCAACAGTTAACATCAGTGTTACAAAATAAAAAAAATAGAGAAATTTTAAAATTGCATTAAAATGCAAACTTTGAAAAAAAGATAATCAAAAAGTAAAATACATTAATTTTATCAGTGTAAATAAAATAGTCTCTCTAATAAAATAGTCTAATAGCTGTGATTCTGCCTACTCATGAAAAACTACTATTGCTTACTTATGCCTACTATAAAAACAAGAGAAAATTTATATTTATGGCAATCCTTGATTAATATATCCTTTGAAGTCCTTATACCTATATTTGTAGCTCCACAGTATAGCCTTCATTAAAATTTAACAGGTTAACTTAATTCCTAGGTATAAGGACATCTAAAATATTGGACACACAGCAGGAGTACAAGTATTTATATTCGTTATTTCAGCAAATGACACCACAAAGGTAAAGCATTAGTTATTCAAGTTTCTTATGTTGTGGGAATTGCTAAGATTAGTATTGGTAGAATTTTAAAATGCATTTTTGTATGCCTGCAGTTTCATAGCCTTAAGTATATTTGCAAGACATGAAACAGCAAAGTGACAGATCCATAGTACTTTGACATATAGTCTATCATGGGTGTCATGGAGGCAGTAAACAAATAAGGATTATCCTTTAGAGCATCTTATCAACTGTATATCATCTAGTATTTTTCATTAGAAGACACCAAGAGTTTCATAAAATAAGGAAGAATTGAAGAGGGAATAAAGAAACAAACAAATACGATCATGCACTGATTTTTAATGCATAGCAATGCATACATATATGTAAACAATACATACGAAGTTATGCTAGTCTTTTTGAATTCTTAAATACTTTGGTAATAATAACTTTTACAGAGTGTAACAGAGTTAGAAGTATTGAGGAAGCTCTAAGATTTATGCATAAGATTTTGGGTGTCAAGTTGCATCATATCACTACCTTATGTATCAGTCTCTTAATATCAGGTGTATGGTCCTAATAAACTGAATTAATTTAGCAAAAGTTTGCCTTAAGAATCTGTCTAGTCCTGTCATTATTCAATAAAACGACACAAGTATCTTCTATTTAAGTGATTATAAAGCCCATACAATCACGTGAATACTGTGCTTAAATCATATGTGGTAAACTAATGTGAATTAATTATTCTATATTTGCATCAATTTTAGGTTTATTTTGCATGATCATTATGCGGTTAGATGTTGTGATGTAGAACCTGCAAAGAGAATTTGTAATGCTGCATCTGTTATTTCTTTAGCCTGATATTAAATAAATAAAAAAATAAATTTTAGCCATAGTCTGCATAGGAAGGTTACTTTTTTAGATTAGAAAACCACTCATTGGAACAAGAAGCCACCAGAGAACCATGAGAATGACTTTGTTAAAAAGAAAGTCATTGCTTGATTTTCCTTGGTCTAGACTGAAGAATAGACTTTTTAATGAGTTTTCTTTGGGTTCATTCTTTTCTGTGTCACATGTCTGATACATGTTCTGAACATTAGTATTGACAGAGCAGGTTGCGGATATTTACACAAATTCACATTGGAGGGTAGTGAAGGGAATATATTTACTTTTTGCATGTACATTACATTTTTTCCCTGAAGCACTTCATATCCCAAGAGTGTTCTCCTCTCCATTATGAATCATTTTCATATCCACTGAGCACTGAAACTGCTTTTCAGATTGAGAAGGAGAAACAGAAAATCAAAGTAAAATATACTTTATTGAGGCAACAAATCTGGAACGCAAATACCTATGCATAATACTTAAATGAATTGCTGCAACATTTCCTTCTTCTAAAATAAAATGAATAAATAAATAAATAAAATAAAAAAATCACCAAGTCAGCAATGGAAGCCTTACAGGAAGCTTATTTGTTCTTTCATTTTTCGCACCAATAAAGCAAGGAAACTGTGAGGTTTAGAATGGTACAACCAAACTTAAAAGACATTAATTTGTCAGTTGTGGTGCTAAGAATGCACTTTAGGTTGTACTAAATGGCCCTGGTACTAAATCTGTAAGTAATATGTTTCAGAGAATTATGTTTTGAAAATACCTATAAAGGAATACCTGTTTTGTGCTGATAGTCAACTGATCTTTTTTGTTTTGAAGAGTACTATGAGTCAGTTCATTCTCTGAACATTTTTACTAAGTTCAAGTAAAAGAAATAGAATTTATAGACATACCAAAACCCCATCTCATTATTCATTGCAAGTGATCAACGTGATCAGAGAAGATCACCTTTTAGAATATTTTTGTGCATTGTGTAAATAGCAAAGCATATTCACTTATGGCTTTATGAAGAGGCATAGGGATGAGAAAAAGTTGTGCTGAATTATTAATACTTAATATATATTTTCCTTTATGTGACTTCCTCTTTCTTTCTTTTCCTTTCCTCCAGGGAAGATATTGAATTTTGTATCAAAGAATGTAGTTTGTTTTAATTTTTGGTGGCCTGGATTTAACATTTGAATGAATCATCTTACTATTTTAGGCAAATTGTCATTTATGATACAAAATATATGAAAGTACTATAAAAAGTTATAGTTATGAAATTCTTGGAGGTTTTGACATTTCTAATCGTAGCTTTTTTTCTTAATTTAGGAATTTGCATATTATTAATCTGTTGACAGTGTATTTTGTGATACACGCATAATGTAGGTTAGAATTTGAGCTATTTAGACATTTATATCACATTCTCTCTATATTACATTTCTCTCCCTTTAACAATTACCATTATGGAAGTATATGGTGTATATTTGTATAGGTAAACTTTGTCTTTTACGTGTTTGTGATGTACAAAATTCATCATATTTCTCTATAATACTAAGTAAAATCTTTGATACTTCCTTTGTGGCTGAAGAGTTTATCATATGCTCATTTAGGTGATGTAGTCAGCTACCAGCCTTACATTAACGGGAACTTAGGAAAGCAATTAAAGGCAAATATTTTTAATTCATATTGTTGCCTCAAGATGCTGTGGAGAGTTAACCTTGCCTAACATCCAAATGCCCACACAGCTGCTCACTCACTTCTTCTCAGTGGGACATCGGAGAAAATAGGATGAGAAAACTTCTGGGTCAAGATTAGGATAGGGAAATAGCTTACCAGTTCGAGTCACGGGTGAAACAGACTTGACGTGGGGAAAATTAATTTAATGCATCGCCAATTAAAATAGATTTGGGTAGTGAGAAATCAAAAGACAATCATTGAGACAACACCTTTCCTCTCCCCTCACATTTCACAGTTTGAACTCCACTACTTCACTCCTGACTCCTCTACACACCCCACTCTGCCTCAAGCAGCAAATGAGGGTGGTGGGGTGGGGAGAATATGATCTGTAGTGGTTCTGTAGTGGTTTCTCCCTGCCCCTCCTTCCATTTCACACTCTTTCCCTGCTCCATTGTGCGTTCCCGATGGGCCACGTTTAATTCAGAAAATATCCCCCTGCTCTGGTGTAGGATCTTCTCCACGTTTGCTGTAGGTTGGTTATCTGTTCCACTGTGGTCTCTCCATGGGCTGCAGGGAAATCTCTGCTCCAGTGCCTGGAGCACCTCCTGCTCTGACCATGATGTTCTCTCCTTTGTTTCATACTTTTTCCCCCACTCCTCTGCCTGACCAATGTTTTATTCCCCTTTCTTAATTATGTTTTCCCAGAGGTGCCACCAGTTTGGCATCCTTTAGGCTTCACAGTAGTGTTGCCTTCTCAGGTAGAAAAATCAGCCAGTGGAGAGCAGAAAAACTGGGTATTGCTGATTCAAAGACAAATGTTCCCTAATTATACTGCAGAACGCAATGTAATGTAATCTTTACTGGTGCTTTGTTAGTAATGCTTTATTATAAGATTGCAAATGGAAAATAGTGTGCATTGTTTAGATTGACCATTTTACTAAGCAACATAAGCTAACTGGGACTTTTTCTTATTGAGAGGTTTTCTGCACAAGATCATTACACAATATTGATTTGTTATAAGAATTACAATATGTTTCTCATTACTGCTTGACTGAACAAAATTAAGAAAATAGCAAAATAAGTTACTGTAAGTTATAATCTATCTTCATGTTCCTTTGAAAATACAGAGGCTCTGTTTCAATCTTTCCTCTCACTAATCTGAACTGTGATGTCAAACTGAAAATGTGAATACTGCTTTCCATAATGAATACTATGAGTGATATATGAGCTCAAAGCTCTCAGTTTTTTGAGAAAGTTTTGATCTGTATTTGATCCTGACACCCACAACATGATAGGTTTGTAGTTTTTCTCAGTAAAAATTACAGTAAAAATTTATATAAACTCTGTCATTAAAATCCATGTTGTTTTCTTTCAAGGACCATTGATGAAGCTGCTGTACAGCATCCTTATCAACAGAACATGACACTTTGTACACTTGCTGAGAAAGAAATGGGCTGAAAATATTCTATAGCTTTATTATAAATGAAACTTAAAAAGGTATCTGTAATGCAGTATAATGCTAACTAAATTGGTATTTCATAAAACAGTTTGATGATACTTTTAATATACTTTAAAAAATAACTAATCATATGGTTCTGTTTGTCATGGGACTGCTACCACATTTCAGTTGTCCCTCTACATTTTTCCCTCTTTTCCAAAGTTTCGGTACTATTTTCCAGCATTTTATGATTTGAGCAATTTCAAAGAGCCAAATTTCTTGCTGAGACCACAGCAATCTGGTGTCAGCAACAGGAAGGCTGATCTCAGTTCTGCATTGTGTGTGAGTGCCATGAAGTTCCAGCCTATTCAGGTCCTACAACACATGGCCTCTTTCTGGAGCAATTCTGACATTTGACAGCCTTCTGCAAAAGCAGACACTGGCAGAGTTCTCTCATGAAATCACCCTCAAGTTTCAGCCAAATCATAGTCATAATTAAAAAGCACGTGCAATACAAACAAAGACTCTGTGCCTAAAAACTGATGGAAAGAATGAAATAGGAGTGTTAGGATAACCATCACCCACTGGGAATTCTCCATCAGTGTTATCCAGCTAATTTAATGTCTTCAGACTGTGGTCCAGAGCTCTGTATAATTTGAAAAGGAGATGCCTGGATTCATAGCAGAAAGCAACATTTATTTCTGGCCTTAGAATATTTATAAAATTTGAGAAATTTAAAACTTAATGTAAAGACAAATTGAAGGTTTGTGTGTGTGTGTGTGTGTGTGTGTTTTTCAGAAATCATAATACCTTACTTACCACTTAAATCTTCTGCATGCATATATTTTAATTCAATTCATATAATTGAAAACAGCCTTAAAAATTATTCTCTCTCCACCATTCTTCCTGCTCTAAACAATTCCCCTTCCCCTGGAAAATGAATGACAAGGAATTGGTGGCTAAGTTTTTCACTACTCATACATCAAGCAGTTTCAGACTTAGGACAGGCAGTTCTTTCTAGCTTTACCAACCTCTGAAGTAGTTAGATATCTCTGTCTTGGTAACAGGAACAAGAGTTTTAAGACGTGAAACCTCTAGAGATATCTAATTTTAAAGACATTATGATATGCCAACAAAACAACACCTTGTAAAGCAGTCAGTAAAATACTGGTTTGTAAACCAGTCAGCTGTAAATTAAGAGAACTGCAACAATTTTCATTGAAATGGTGATCTCAAATTTATATTGAATCTAACAGACTGTTGTGCTCTACATTACACACAATCTTTTCCTGTTCCATTTTTGTCTGTATTGAAAGAGAAGGAAGAAACAAAGACAAAAGAATTGCAGCAACCCACTTGGGTCCTGACCCAAAGCACAGCAAAATCAATTGAAGTTTTTTCCATTTTCTTCCACAAGGATTGAATTAGGTTAAATGTGAACAAGCAGCTTTGTGAATAAATTTAAGAAAATTAAAATGCCTTTCTGTTGCAAATTAATTAGCTCCAGGAACAACAAAAGGAAATAACATTAAAAAAAAAATAAATCTTTAGTTAGAGTCCCTAGGACTTAGTCTCCAAACTGAATTGGATTTAAATACTACATCATTACAATTTATTGTGATTTTTCAAAAGACTAAATACCATGATCTCCCTTTTAAAAAGGTTTAGCTGGGTTACACAAACTTACTTAAATTGCAGAAGATCCTTAATAACTTCTCCAGAAACTCCTTGATGCTTAGTACAAAACTTTAATTTAGAGCTTTCATATGCCAAAGCTCAAACCTCAATCATTAGAAGAAACTTCCAAGGTTTTGCTACTTTAATGTAATGTTTTTTACTGCGGACATTATTTCCATTCAAATTCAGCTTGCTGTCCTGCTGCATGAAAATGGTATATTTTGTCAAGAATACTGAAGCTTGATATTTTGGTTATTATTTCTAGCTATGCACTCCATCTGACTTAGGAGATATCACTGCAGGATCAGAGTAGAAAAATGAACATCTCTTTTGAAATATCTAACATATTAATATAGTTTTTAGGAATCTTCTTTCCAGCCAGGACCTAATGTGCTCTGGGACTCCCTACACACTTAAAAATACAGAAATAATTTCCAATTTCTAAGGGCCTAATACAGAGCCCTCTGTAGAGAGTGGGTCAATTTGCCAATTCTTTAGTAAGAAACTACCGAGTTTTGTATTATTTAAGGGCAGAGCATGAGCCTAAGAATTGACTTAAGAGCTTAATATAACTGCACCTGGAAATTTAAATTAGGTTTGTTTTTTTTTTTAATGTTAACTTGTGTTATAGTTAGCAGTGCTGGGGAGAGAGTTCAGAAGTTTTCAGACAGAAAGGCATTCCTGAATAAAAGAGGAGGTAGTTTGAGATTATAGCAATCATTAGAAGAGAAGGATTAAAGAAGTTTTTAACAAATCTGCTCAGACCATTGATTGAGATGTACACCAAACTTCAGAGAGCTTTAGTTTATTTCTCAAACAAGAAGGTTATCAGCAAATGCATAGCTTAAACATGTGACATTCATATAAGCTGGTAAGATCGTTTTGATCATAATATGTGCAGTGGATATAAGGTTAATATATGGAATACATATATCTGCGTGTAAGTGTTCTTAATAGCCTCAGTAAACCATTCTGTTGCCTTATGTGCAGAGTTCAGAGACTTGAAATAAAAATGCGGAGAATTCCTCCATTGTGGTAATTTCCTCACTGCAGAGTATCTGAGTTTCCATCACAATGGAGAATGTAGGAGGTGAACAAGGATTTCTGCTTTGCAATCTGACTCAAAAACTCAAAACCTACTGTGTGTTCTTTCTGATCTTCCTTAAAATATCTGCATCTAAAATCTGAATTTGTACATTTTACTATATGTAATTGAGAGAAAAAATGATTTCTTATTTTTAAGTAATCTAATGTGCTATGTATAAAGGCAGGGATAATAAATTCTCACTCCATGCTTGATACTTCTGGGAGTTGGCAGCTCTCATATATCCCATTACCCAAAAGATATCAGAAGGGGAAGAAGTATAAAAAATAAGTAATAATAATGATGATAATAATGAAGACTTTTAAGTTTATTCCTTCAAGCCCCAAACCTTCAGTAAGAGTCATGTAAGTATATGATTGATTACAGAAATAGATCTAATGAGCAACTGCTCTTTGTAAGCAGTTACCGTAAATGTATACAAAAGACTTAAATTTTTGATAAGCTCTGTTTCCAGGGATAAAATTTAGCTATAGCTAAATTACCATTCATCTTCTGTATGGTTTTACATCACCATCTGCAATCATTTGTCTAGATTTAAGATCTCCTCCCAGAAATCTGTCAAGAAAAAAATATATATATTTGTGAAAAAGTCTTTGTCTGGGTCATTGTATCACTTCATACAACTTTTTGCATTATAAGCAATGCAAATATACCCCCCCCCCAAACAAACAAACAAACAAACTGACAAACTAGAATAGGTGGAAGTCAGATATTGCAGTATGAAAGCATTTATATTTTCATTATCTTTTTTTTGCAATAACAAATGATAAACATTTTATTGGCTTTGTGTAAAAGTGAGTATCTTTTTCAGGGAGCAAAAGTGAGACAACTGTGTTCTTCTGGACTGGAATCCAGAAAAACAGAGCAAATCCTGGAGTCAAAAGATCCTTGTATAAAATTAAGGAGTCACTAATCCTTTGTCTGTCATGTTCTATAAGCTCATAATTCTTCCTTTTCTCCCTTGATTGTCATAAGAATAATTGTATTAATGTTTGTGAAGTGATCTTATAAAGGGGAGTAGTGGTTGCATGTGGAGAAAAAAATGAGCAAAAAAATCAAATAGTAAAAATGATCAAAGCTGAACTGCTGAAATATGAGACATTCAGTCCTTTATTCCTGATACCATCCTTGCAGTTGACACTTCCATAATGTGGATAAGAATCTTTTTTATCCCCCGATGGTCAATAGGTTTTCATAGCTACCTTCACTGAAGAATTTTGTCTCTTAAATTTAGTCATAAATTTTGACTTTACATTTTCTTATTTAAACCTGGAAAATATAAGAACATTACATGTTTTCAGGTAGTTGTTTTTATTTTAGAAAAACAAAAATAAACAGCCCCCCCACCTTACAGAGTAATGTCTTATGTCTACTTTTGAACAAATCTGATCTCAGACTGGAAGTCAATTGGCCATTCAGCATGTTGAGATGATGTGTGACTCATGCAAACCCCATGCAAATATGTTTATTTTAAAGCATTATGTTTAGTTTATATATTTTAGGTTTTGATTGTTTTCTCTCTCCCTCTTTCTCTCTGTTTTTTTTTTAAATTATTTTTTAAAGACAAGAAAATTTACTGTGGTGAAGTCTTTCATTTTATGACCTATTAAGACCTAAGATGTGTGTGTGTATGGCTTTATCATAATAAACCAATGAAATTCCATTTAAAACAAAAAAAAAAAAGCAAAATTAATAGATGGTGAACTTGTGAAATTGCAAAGCTGATAACTCCTACTGAAGTCACACATAGGTGAAAATTTAGCCAATATTTGCATCTGCATCCATGCTTTGACTTTGGTGGACCAGAACTAGGAACAAGTCTCAGAGAGGAATGCAGCAAATACTGAAGCCAGGCAAACTGGGTGGAGGTGACAGTGACTTTACACTAGGAGTGAAGGCTATGGTTAGATGCAGGGACAAGTCTGGCACTTAAGCAGAGGAGCAGATGGTTGCCCACCAAACTGTTTTGCATACCTCACTTTCATTTCCCATTGTCTAGCCAAAAAAAAAGTTTTGAAAGAAGTTCGAATAATGCTGTGTGATAGTCAGTTTTTAGTACGAGCTTGAGGTATCTACAAAGTAGACATCTTGCTCCCCCGTATTTGAGACAGAAACAATAATGATCACAGTTAACCAGCAGAATGCAATCTGAATAGAGTCACAGCTGTTAAACACAGGGCATTTCTGAGCTAGGCTTTGGAATGTTGTGCATTTGCTATAATTCACATTTAAAATATTGTCAAGATATTATACTTTTCATCATACTTTCCTTAATAACACACCCCTATAAATTATCTTATACTTTATTTCCTTGTCTTCCCCAGGCAATTTGTAAGCACTGGAAATCACCTATAATTAGCAAATTCTACTGAGAATACCTAATTTAAGGTTTTGCTGACACAGTACAAATGGAGAGTAGCACATATTTTTCTTTTTTATGTCCTTTTCTGATCTAGCATTTTGCATGCTAAAAAGTCAAGTTCTTGTTGCTTTCTGCTAGCAATAGCCATAAATGCTAAGAATTAAATGAGAAGAGCTTAGCAAATTACAAGGTATTTCTTTTCCCAAGAGAAAGGTGTGAAGTATAATAGCTATTGTTTATGGCACTTTGGACTACTTAGATTTAGTATGCTTTTTACTTCACCCCTACAAAAGCTATATAAATAAAAAATGATCAAATTCAGCCCATACATCATGTCAACATTTCCTGGGACATTGTGGGAATATTACCTGTGCAAGGTATAGCTTTCATGACTGGGACATATATATTTTCATGAGGTCATATATGCAAATTCAGATATGTACATACACATGAATTTAGTCTGATCTGACATGTCCTAACACTTCTTGTGGATGTGGAATTATGTATATATATATATATATATATATATATATAATTATATATATACCTATTATATCTAATATTAATTATAGTATTATATCTAATACTATTATATTATATCATATTATATATAATACTAATTATAGTATTATATCTAATATTATAATACCCTAATTATATCTATACCTATATCTATATATCTAATTATATCTATTATATCTATGTTAATATCTATACATGCTATTTTACATTTGTGAGATTTATTTTTGGTAAATTATTTTAAAAGGATTTAATATCAAATGCTTTGTGGAAGAGATTAGAAATATTTTATCTATCTATCTAAAGTAGAATTATTTTAAGAAGATATTGTGAGATTTAAATCCTATTAAATCCTATTCAGATAAAGCTTAGTGATTGTTACAAGGTAAAATAAATAAGAAAAGATTAGATGCCCTTATCAAAGCTTTCAGGAGGACATGAGAATTCAAAATGAGACATCCAGTTTACAGATTTCAGTAAATGTATTTGTTGAACTTATAGCATAAATTTTGTTAAATCCACTATTAAGATTTCAAAGCAATGGTGCTCCATGCTGAAATTAAAGGTGTTGAATGTGGACTATTTTTTCAATTAAATAATTTCTGTAAATTCAGGAGAACATACATTTCTGCTACTTAAAAGCATTTTGATTTTTGCATAGGCATATTTTTCTTCCCTTTTAAAGCTTTGTATTCAACTTCACTTTCAACACTCATCTTCAGATACTAAAAGGAGAGTGCTTTACTTTCCATATAGCAGCCACATCCTATTTATTTTGTAACACATGCTTCTAATGGACATCAGTCTGAAAAGTTAAGATCCTCCTTCTTCAGTAATCTCCTCTTCTGGCACCACTGTTCAAATTCTTCAGAGCTCAGGGAAGCAGCAGTTCTCTGCACTGCAGCTTGGCAGTCAGGCATATTCAACAGTTCCTGTTGGCATTTTTTGACATCATTACTGTGATTGTTCAACAAATCAATTTTTGGAATAGCAGCAGCTGTTATATTCTCCTCTTCCTTGTAGATGCACCTCGAAGAAAAAGAGTAAGTGCAAAAAGAGAAGGACATGGAGGAGAAAGATGAAAGAGAGTTGCTGTTTGAGCGTGAATTTTCTCAAAGCAGCAACATACTGTGCACTAAGAAACAACTGCTGAGTGGTTGAAAAAAGTGGGCTGTGTTGCAGGTTTGGAGCAATCACGTCTGGTGATAGAGCTCCTGCATTTGGTGTACTTACCCACTGCCACAGAGGCAGTGTATCAGCATGGGAGTTTGTCTGCTGAGAGGTGTGTAACTATTTCTGCCTGAAAAGCCACAAGTCAGTTGTTAACCTGTTTGGCCTGGAAGGTGAACTGCTTTGATGGGGTGGCTTTGTGCTGGTTATTTCACGTGGCAGGTAGCAGTTGGCATGTGTCCTACTGTTTGCGTTTTCCTGAGGTTAGCAGTGGCTGTGCATGTAATTGTTCAGGCAGTTGCAGGGAAATGTAATTTCAGGACCATCCTGGCAGCAGTAAATTAGCTATATGTTAGGATGAATATGCTCGGTTGTGCTCTAATGCCCAAGAAGAACTCAATAGATTATTTTTAGTCTTGATTGGTCTGGAAATGTTTGTGAACTGGAGTTTTCAAAATTTCTGGTTGATTTTCCTAATGAGTAAAGAGTGCCTTTTCAGCACATCTAGCAGCATAGGCATGAATGGCATCAGTACCCTTTTTTTACTCCGGAACACCCTCCTTAATCTGTTTTCACAGATAAGAAAGCCCTTTACTTTGGGACGAGAGAAAGAAACTGCCAAACTGGCATTTAAGCAACTTCCAGACCATAACAGAGACTGTGTTTGAGAGACTGGAAAGGTAGATGGCATGCAGTAGCTGGATGCCCAGAGGCAGCAGAGCAGATCTGAGTTATGATAGTATTCACTGTTTCCTGCAAGGTTTATGAAAGTGATGGAAGAGGTTTGCTAGCAGCTGAGAGGCAAGAATTCAGAGGTTATAAGAGCAACTTGTAAGATATCCTTGCCCAAATAATGACCACCTAGGATGCACTGTAAGCACAACCTACATAGCTCACTTTGAACGTGCACTTGGGATAGTTAAAGAAGTTGCCTGTGTGTGCTTTTCAAGCTTTTATGATTTGGAGGATGTCAGTGAAGCTATCTTTTATCCACAATCAGGGTGTGGGTGTTCGTGTGTGCACATTGTCCTCCTTCATGAATTTCATACACTGGTCATCTTTCATCTTTCAGTGAATGGTCCAAGACAGCTTCATTATCTATGCAATGTTTTGCTGTCCTCCAGCTCTCATGAGTTTTAAGCATGGTGCCTTTTTTGCTACATTTGCTAAATTTTTAGCCAATGGAAGTGTTGGAGACTCTTAACCAATAGCAGGTTCTTTACCTCTGGAGTAATCTTAGTGATTTTTTTTATAGATTAAATATATATTTTTAAAACAGTGCTGGTTTGGCTAATAGTGGAAAACACTGAGAAAATTTATATCACTCAGTGTTACAGAATGGAGGAATTTACTGGGGATTTAAACTTAAAACAGAAAGTCAGGACGGAGATCTCTTCTCAAGACTGACCGGAGAGCTACCTGTTGCTAGAACAGCATGGCAGCAAGCCAGTACTAAGTCTTTGGGTGGTTGAAGACCTCAACATGAGGAGAAATTTGTTGTCCTTGCCATATTTGGCTCCCATTTAGGACCAATGCAGTGGGTCAACAGACTTCAGAGCTGCAGCCCTGGCTGTGGGGTGTAGGTAAAAAGAGAAAGTAGAAAGTAGAAAGTGAGCTGCAGTCTTTATGTGTATGTAACTTCCTAAACCCCATCCCATTAAGCCTTTTGCTTTTCACTTGCCTCTCATTTGAATGCCACACTAGCAAAATGCCTTGTATTTCAAAAATGTCTCTTTGACATCCAGTTCCAGCCAAACAGATTTTTATCTTTAAAGACTGCTAATCAGGATAAATATTTCATTATTTTTTCTTAAAATGTATTTAAGACTTCTTTTTGCAAAACAGTGTTTTACTGAATACATTTAAACATATTAAATTGGTTATGAGTTATTTAAAGTAATTTTTAAGGGAGTAATCCTCCCTTAACTTTGAGGGAGGAAAGGATAAAAGGTTGTCATCACAAAAGAATGAGGTGGTCGGACAATAAAAAAAATTTAAAAAAAATAAAAAAATAAACACTAACGTATACAGTAGTAAATAGCTTTCAGGCACATGTGTATGTTCATTCCTGGTCTGTGGAACTTTTGCTAGTGGATATAATGGGATAGTGATTTCACTTAAATATTTCAAACATTAGGGATTCCATTAAAATTGTTCTTAATGAAATAGGGTAGCAAACAGTGTGGTTAACAGATGAGCTGATGTCTAAGTGACAAAACGCCTAAAATTTGACCACTTTAGCAGCTATTATGCAGCAACTGATAAGTCAGCAACGTGACGTGAATTTACAGCTGAAAAACATATAAGCACAAGTTAGAAAATCATCCTTTATTACTTTTTTAAAGTGAAAGACCCATGGTATGGGCAATAAAGGAAATGAAATGTAAACTTCTACATTTATGGGGAAAAGCTATGTTACAACAGGAAGTAGGTAAATGCTTCCCTATGTGCATTATCACAGAAAGTTGGAGGTATAATACGAAATACAATCTTGCTAAACTTCCTTATGGTAGGTAATACAGAAGTAGAAATAGATAAAGGTAATTCAGTGTTTTTGTCTTTTTTTTTTTTTTTTTTTCCAGTTCTCCTAGAAGGAAAGGCAAAATAAGAAATTCCAGTGCTTCTTTATATGTATATATATTTTTTCCCTTTGCTCTTTTAATTTGCTATTTTTGTTTAATATGACTTTGATGGAGAAAATAAGGAGCTGATATGCTGAATATTTTGAAATATCTGCATTGACAACTTGTAAATTTCCTGGGAAGTAAGATGCAAAGGAAAAGATTATTTTCCAAATAACAAGTTTGTTTGTTTTTTTTTGTTTGTTTGTTTGTTTGTTTTTCTGCAACATTTCTGTGATGTGTTGGGTTCATTGTCATTTCGGATGTTGTAGTCATCCTTGTAGTCATGTAGTTTCTCGTGGTCATGCATCATGTATAATCATTTACAACAGAGAATAGGACCTTCACATGGTACATATAACTTACTTGACCAAACTTTCTCCAAGCAGGATAATTCCAAACCCCACCAGAACTTTCTTCAAAATTTGCCAGTTCCTAAATGTCTTAGGCACCAGTGCCCTACAGAAACCTTTATATTCCCAGCACATTTTAACAACATTTTTTTTTTCAGCATAAATTTTTTGTTTTCTTTTGTTCAAATACAAATTTTTGATTTGATAACAGAATATATAAACATATCCAATGAGGACCTGGAATGCAGTGCTTAAAAAAGATTTTATTGGATGATGAAGAATTAAAATACACCCTCAATTACTTTACATCTTTTAAGTTATACTTTAATTCTAACATCTTTTTGGGGTTCCGTGATTTCAGCAAGAGAAATATATAGCTCCTACTGCACAGAAGATCACACAAGATGATTGTAATGTTTTTTGCTGGCCTTGAAATACATGGGATGTATGAAATAGTTGTACCTTGTTAGAGTCTGCTTTCCCAAAGAGTAAGCAGTCCATGTTGTAATGAACACCATGCTATACCAGCTGTTTTTAAAAGAGCTGAACTAATGGGGTTATTTTATATACTTATCTGGTGGAATATCTTTTCTATGTGATTAGTCTGAAATTATGCATTAAAGGAAATTTTCTATCACCACCAACTTTAAACAATTTTGAAATGATAAGAGATTGGTTTCTGTAATTTTTTAGAATGTGACGAAAATTATGTCATTCAACTACAAACACTAACTGTTTGTTAGAGTAATATCTTTTTCTGGTAAACCAGTTATATGACTTCTTATGGAGGTCACATCTCTCCTACAACTATTTAGATGTCTTGGCTGTGTGTACCCTTCCTTTATCTGACAAGACTTTCTTACTGTAAATATGTTTGATAATGACAGGTGGAGATCAGAGAACAGAGTGCATATACACCAATTCCATACTGACAAAGCCAACACATTCTTGAGTCAGTTGCTTTAACAGAAAATTAATAATAATAACAACAACAACAACAACAACAACAACAACAACAATAATAATAATAATAATAGTAATAATAATAGCAGCTGTGGTCTCTGATTTTGAATTACTGGTGTTGAATTATTCTCTTATTTTGCCTCTGTTCTAAGAGAATCTTATTTGTTCTCTCCCTATTTCTAAGATTGTCAATACATAAAAGTATTAGACATGGAATGATTCACTCAGTATATTTACTCAAATTTGTAGTTTACATATTTTTATGTTTCCAGTGAAAACTGATTTACTGAGTATCATCCTATAGTGGAATATTCATACAGTAGGGTTGCTGGTTGTTTTTTGTTTGTTTGTTTGTTTGTTTTGATTTAATCCCACAGGTAGAGCATCAGTATCATTCTGGATTAGAAATGACTCCTGTCATAGGAGTTTAAACAATTTCTGTATGATGTTGAATACGCTGAACTTCACTAGTTAAGTGTAGGGATTCATTGCAGATATGTTATGATGTTTTTGTATAACCACAAAAAATAACTGTGGAAATTTACTTTAGCGGTAAAAGAAATCTGTCTACTCTGTGGTCTTTCGTTCCTAGAACAGGTGCCTTCACATATATATATATATAAAGACTATTTTCTCTTTCTCTTCGGGGATGTCTGTCTCTCAGTAGTCTTGTCATAAAAATAAAGAGTCAAATAAATTAAAGGATAATTAGATTTTCTTTTCTTGTAATCAGGATACGATCTGCCCTTTTTTTAGTCCTTTGATTTCTCCTTTGCAGACTGTATATTGAGCTGAGGGATAGTGTCACTGGATAATGTGGCAGTAGCTGAACACCATTTGACAATGTATGCATTTCCCTTGTTGTTCTTATGAGTCCTTATTTCTGTCAAAAGTAAGGTTGCTAATATATGAAATTCAGTTTAATGGAGGATTATTATTATTATTATTATTATTATTACTGTTCAAGAATGTAAATTGGTGTTGGCTAAGTACAATTACTCTCTTTTTGTTGATTATTTATTTGTTTTTTTTTGAAAGAGCAAACAATGCCTTTTTCAGAAGGCAGACTTTCAGCAGACATCTGATTTGTGACATTCATCCATTGAAAGTGGGACAAGAAAGTCCTGATAAGTATATATGATTATTTTGTTCATAGAAGATAGGACAACAAAAATATACAGAAGCACGATAAAGATTTGAGTCCAGCTGACAAAGCAAAAGCCTCATATGCTGAAGTGTTTAGGATTCTCATTCTATAAGTGTAATAAATACCTTCACTTTTTAACTGAGTATTTATAAGCAATGTGAACATTTTATTTATTCTTTCCTTTCCTAAAGGTATATTACAGGTACATAGCTATATAGTATATATGCAATTGCACATAGTATCTTTAAAGCTTTTTGAGTCTATTACTTATAAGACAACTGTATTCTGGTATCTTATTTCACTGCATGCATAGTCATGTGAGCTTCATTTTACAAATGGAATTTCTGGAACCATACGAAGGTGATGTTAGAGTAGCAAAATAAATAACTATAAAAATATTAACTTGTATTTATAGTAAAAACTAAATGTATAAAAAAAAGTATATAAACATTGCCACTGACAAGTCAGTTTTAATTCAGGTGATCTACAGATATGATAATCAGGTTTTAGTAACCATATGCTGGACTTGAGGTTAGAAATGGACTTCACAGTTTCAGGCAGCTGGTCATAAAAAATGTATAAGGCACAAGGTGGAGATCTTGGAACAACATATTATGTCTACATGGAACATCAAATCCTGTGCAGAAATATTAGTTCCACTTGCAAAGCCAGAACAATGTGTTAGCACAGCAAGAAATGTCAGCTAAGTAGCACTATCTTTCAGAAGGGCTAATTAGCACTTGTGCAGGTTTCCTGCTTGTAATTCCAGAGCAAGCTCTCTTAGTGTTTCCTCTGGACCTTTGTGTCATGCTTCACTGTTCATACTGGATGAAATATGGTCTCTTAAAATGCCTCTGGTGTTCCCATGGATTCATGTCTCCATTTGCTATCTGTTCACTTAGGTTGCAGTTATGCAAAAGGATCTCAAGGGTAGAACCTATGACTTTCTATACCA
Source organism: Cygnus olor (assembly GCF_009769625.2). Classification (NCBI taxonomy): domain Eukaryota; kingdom Metazoa; phylum Chordata; class Aves; order Anseriformes; family Anatidae; genus Cygnus; species Cygnus olor. Next base: position 10,581,157 of record NC_049172.1, on the reverse strand, counting down.
CCGTAGCTAAAAGCATGGCACAAGTGGCCCTTATTTCTTGATCTGGACAAAGATAATGAGACCCAAAGTGCTGGGTGAGCACAGGGCCTATTCTGTCACCTTGAATTTCCATTTAAACTGAAGGGGTTGGAGATCAGTAATAAAGGGGCAGGAGATCAGTAAGGAGATCATCAAGGAGATAATTTAGAAAACAAAAAACAAAGTGTCAAAGACAAACTCTTGGGTGAACTCAAAAGAGAGAGCAGTTATATAAGAGTTGTTGGAAGTGGGGGAGTTGGTCGGGGGAGTTGTCTTTGCTAAACATGGGATGTTTCCACAATTAGGCATTTAACATATTTTTAAACCAGGAGTAAGAGTCCATTGCATCTTTCTTACACTTCATCACAATTTGCCCCAAGGTCCAAAATAAGAAAAGTCTGTCTGGTAAAAATTGCCTTCTCTGGACTGTCTTCCTGATCTTGAGGAGGTCTTAGATAAGGACTCTGCAAAATAAGATTTGTTATCTTACATAGTATGTCCTACTGTTCTGTAGTCATATTGTTGGAACACCTTTACTATTTAGTAGTTTTTCATTTGCATTTTTATAGTTATCTGAATTTTAAGCCATAGGTTGTGACAAGGGATACTCTGAATCTAAATGAATTTTGTATCTTTGTGGAAGAATGACTAACAATGGTGAATAGCTCCAAAGTTCCAAATGTTTAATTTGAAAGGTATGGTAAACAGCTGTAATATGTAAAAATTTCTATTATCTTTAGTAAAGAGAAAAATCTTTCAGTTAGCCCTAGAAACGCAGTATTGAGAATGCAGAGTAGTGATTTACTGCAAATTACTGGAGATTAATTGGAAATTCTTTACTGTTTTCTTCCTACTTTATAAAACAATCACATCCTTTTACACCTTGTTGACTTAACTGTGTTTTATTAGTTATAAAAATGGAAATTTTCAAGGATAATTCCATGCATTAAAAAGATGAGCATCTTAATTCAGCCCTCTGTGGGCTACTTACCACACTGTTGTTGCTATCAGAAAATCTTTTCAGGACAGTAGCTGAACACTCCAGGTCACTTGTATTCAACTGGACTGTTGATTAAAAGGGCGTTACAGGAAAGAGACATGCATTTTAGCCTGCATCTTAATTGTTGCCTTCAGTAAGTAAATAAAGATTTCAGAAGGCTGAAAGGGAGAAAGAGAAATGCTTCTGATTTATGTTGACTGCATTGATTCTGTAACTGATGGCAGCAGAACCTGCAAATTGATCAGGAGCTGGTTCTTGCTCATGACCTGTTGGTACAAGTCCATTCCTTATTTTGACACAGTGGGCTTTGCTTCTTTCATGTATCACATGTTGCCAGAAGGCAGCATCAGTTGATCAATAGGTGCAGATCTGGATTTAAAAGCTGCAGTTATGGTCTAGGTGCTGCTGAAATCGGTAAGAAAAAGTGCTTTTTGAGAGACTTGAATGAAGAACAACTACCTACTGCAACAAAATCACATTTCATATTGGATCATCTCTAGGCTGGAAGCTGTGAGCACAATAGTGAGGAGGTGGAGAAATTAAAGAGCTGACATAGTGACAGATGTGGCATACCAAAATACTGAGTTAAACTGTGCTTTGGTAAATCAGATCTGCACTTACTTAAACTGTCAGAACTACAAAAGGCATCTGAAGGGGTATCAATTCAAACACATGATTCAGGGCTTCATCTTTTCCATACTTTGGAGAAGTATAGCATCTTTTTTTTGGTTGTTTTTTTGTCTTCTTTATGTTGCTTTCTATTTTATGAATTTGGGGCTAAGCTGGGAAGGGAGACAGTCCTGCAAAAGGTGCTGAAGTCACTTCAGCTGAGACCTGACAAGGGACAAGTGAGCTCTGCTGGGCTATGTAGTTAATATTACATTTTGCATTCCTTGTGTACTCACAAACACAAAAGGAGGAAGTGGTAGAAATCTTGAGAGAGTCCAGAAAGTCTGTAGGCTCCTGTCAGAATAATTACTCTCCCTAGAATACACTTCCTTTAACACCTCTGAAAGCAAAAATCCTTTAGGGTGGTAAAATCTGTGTGTTTTTACTCTCTGCCTGCTGTCAGAATGGTGTATTTAACGAAGTTGCTCTACTTGGAAGAATTACATTATAGGCATTTAAGACTCCCAGTTGCCTCTGGGCATTGGCATCTTAAAAATCTTCACTTTTTGGGGGGTGCTTTTGTAATTCACATCTTTTTCTGTCATTTTATATCGGTACTTCATCATAAGACATTCAGCAGCAAAATCCATTCTCAAATGTCCTGCAGCAATGTTGTCTCGTCATTAACTCTTGTCATATTTCACTCATTGGGTTTGGAAATGGAAAGTGATGAATGGCTGCAGTGTTTTTTTAATAACATGTCCCATTCTGGAGTTTTCTGTAAGGGTAGTCAATTTTCATTACTTTAAAGTGGGTTGCTGAGGGTTTTTGGTTTTGTATTTGTTTTCTTCTTTTTAATATAAGAAAAGGCTGCCAGAGTGACAATTACACAGAGCAACCCTCAAAACAATTTATTGAACAAGCATCTTAAGAACGTTAAGTTACAGTTTAGGGTTCAGTCTCCATGGATTTAGCACCAGTGTGAAATAATCAAACCTAGAATACTTGGATCTTTCTCATATTCATGTACTTTAATGCAGGGTTGATCATGATTCAGATCTATCAAAATTTTATTGTATTGTAAATCCATTTATTTTATTTTGTTTTGTTTTATTTTTGAGAAATTGACTCCTTAAACAAGGGAGCATGCACTTTTTTTTTTTTTATGTATCTGATCAGGAAATTCAGATGTTTAAAACTCTTAGTTTAAGATACGGTTTTATTTTGCCATATTTGAAGCATCAAGGGAGGCTTTTACTTTATTCCCTGTATGTGTTACTTTTGAAATAAATTTCAGAGCCACATTTGCATCCTAATTGTAGCCTATTTCCTGGGTCCACCATTAGGCAGACCTTAGGGTGGCCTTTGGGGATTTCTGGAGCAGAGAAGTTGGTGGTTCTAGCTAAGCTACTGAAAAAGGGATAGAGATGAATGGATTTTATTTATTTATTTATTTATTTATTTATTTATTTATTTTGGCCTCAGCAGTCACCAGCTGGCAGATCAGCCTCTTGGTGTGTTGCCAAGCAGCAGTATACAGCAGCCTTGCAGCTGCTATAAACTAGACGGGAACATGCTTGGCATGAAGCCACCTTCATCTTTGGACAAGAACTAGCTTTCAAACTGGCAAACAGATGTGCTGGGATTGTGGCTTTGCTCACTCATGTCTAATGCTCACGGAATGCAGTTGTACCTCCAAGTCTAAAGCAGAGAATTTTGCCTAACACTTTTACAGGAGAAATAGGTTAAAAATGAAAGTTCATTTTTTTCTAAAGTGTTTTTATTGTTGGTGTTGCATGTCTGGTTTTCACTTTTTTTTTTATTTATTTCTTTCTGGGATATTTTTTCTTATTCTGACTAGATTATGAGGATTCTGAATAACTAAAATAGACCAGCAAGAAAACTCAGTTGGATTAGATTCTTACAAGCTATCAATCTGAACTCAGAAAATTAATAGGCTATTATTTTCCACTATATACATAGTTTTAATTATTTTTATAAATGTTTGAATGATAGTAAAGGAAAACTTGCAAGAATTTCAAAGCATCATTGGATGTCATTGCATTCTTTTTACTGTCATATTTTTGAGTTAGAATAATGTCATTCCCGGGGGAGAAGGAAGGATTTTTTGTTGATTTTTGTCTAACAGCAGACTAATGTTCTCTCTTTTCCTGATCAGAAACTGTTCTTCAGTGTCATCAATAACAGTGCCAATGTTTTTTGTCAATGTTTCTATTAAAATCTCTCTTCATTCTGTGGGTAGCTATAGATCTGATAGAATGAATCTGTCTTACCTTGTTAACGACCTCTGTCCTATTGCTGGAGGCAGAGTCAAACCAATGTCACAGAATTCTGTTGATTTATTGTAAATTTCAATTGATGTTTTAAAATTTAGGTAAATTAGCTCTCAATCTGTCACCACATTTTTTGTTTAATTGTTCAATAGGAGAGGAATTTCATCAAGTTCCATCTTCACAAAGCTGAGAAAGACCTTCCCCAACCACATACAAATTATTACACATTTATTGTTACATACACACACACAGTGACCTCTCCATTAGCCAACATCTTGAAGCCAAAATTTTGGAGACTTACAAACCCAGAATGTGTTTTCTAAAATTAAAATATGTTAAATATAACCCTGATAAGGAAGAGGAAAGAGACACCACAGTGTCAGATATTCACAATAGAGCATTTCATCTAGATTAATGCTGTAATTTAGATCAAAACACTGTAATCATGTCTTGTACCTTTTACTGGTACCCAGGTTCAACAATATGCCTTTCTTTGAACATATTTCTGCACTTATTTTCAAAACCAGTTGGTTGTTCTGTATTAATTTTAGAACATACCTTGATGATATATATGGTATATATAACTCATAATAATCTTTTCCCTACACTGCTTCTTCTGCTTCTTATCCTCCTCCTCCTCCTCCTCCTCCTCCTTCTTCTTCCACTTCTTCTTCTACTTCTTCTTCATCAAGAAACAAAAATAACTGCTAAGCCATTCTTAAGACTACAAGACATCTCATATCCAAGACCTCCAGCAATTTTCTTGTTTATCACTAGAAGTGGCCTCAGTATCCATGGCTGCAACCATCTGCAGTAAAATGCTTAAACTCTGATTATTCACAGGTTGTGTTGGTTTTGACTGAGTAATCTCACTGAATGAAGACAAGAAGGATAGTTGCTGATTAAACAGATAAGTTATGCTTTCATGGGCACTTCAATAGAAGCTGTGAGAAAGGGAAGCACTTAATCCTAGGCATTTCACTGAGCAGTATACACCACCATGTAAAGTTGAGGCATTTTTATTAAAGCAGATCAATGCAGTATTAGTGTCTATTTTTGTCAGTGTTTGGGCAAGGTTACGATTCATCTTAAATATACTATAATGTTTTCCATCAGTTTAACTTCAATTCTCAAAAAAAAAAAAAAAAAAGGCAAATAACGAAACAAATAAACAATTTTAAGCACAGAGAAGAAAACGACATGAACAAGAGCCACCATGGATTACATGGATTACAAACCAAATCAATTGCCAAACCAATCTAATTTCATTCAACAGAACAGTAACAGGCCTTCTGCCTAGAATAAAAGCTGTAGATGTCAGATTTCTTGCTTTTAGGCTTTTCTAAGGCTTTTGACACTGTTTTATAAACATACCATGCAGACTAAATGAAACAAATATAGAACAAACGGCAAAACCACCCTTGGATATTACTTACCAATGGCCCAATGCAAAAACAGAAGGCTATACTGAGTAGGGTTTTATAGTGTCCTATAATATTCATTTACTATCTGGATTATGGACTAGAGAAAAATTTTATTAAATTTACAGATGACATGAAGTTGGGTGGGAAATAAAACATGTTAATGGATAAAATTGGAAGTCAGATCGAACTTGATGTATTAAAGATCAAAGGGAAAATGATAAAATTCAGCAAAGACAAATGAGGAAATAGGCTATGTGACAATAATCAGCTGAAGAATTTTGTAATGGTTTTATAGACAACAGTTTTGGAACTATTGTGGACAGCCAGATGACCAGGGAATTACCTTAAGTACTATACTCTTGGGCCGTGTACTTCAAGAAACAAACAAACAAACAAACAAACAAACAAAAAACATGGAATTACTGAAAAGAATTACTATAGAAAAGGCAAGTGAAAATGACTCAGATCTAAAAGATGAGAAAAAAAAAAAAAGATCAATGTGATATTTTAAATTCTAGAGCAAAGAGTAAGGGGTAGCTTGACAGCATTCTTCAAAGACATAAAGAGTTATTTAAAGATGAAACAGCAATTCTATCAGGAACAACATGGGGATAAGCTGATCCTGACCAGAAGTGTAGAACAGACTAGATGTCCCCTCATAAAGTTCCTCCCAGTCCTATGGTACTATGGTATGGTACAATGGAATATTTCATATTTTCTATAACTTTGATTATTCTTATATCATAGCAGATTCCTTCCCTCAGGGAACAATTTAAATACTTTCATTTCCAGCAGCAGCTTCTAAAGGTTTTGTTTGTTTGTTCATTTGCTTGTTTTTTATTTATTATTGAAGAAAAATGAACGAAATGCTTGAAATGAGAAAAAAAAAGGAAAAAAAAAGAAAGCTTGAAGTACTTTCTTTTATTTTCATGAAATACATTTAGTATTTTTAAGTGCAGACAGACATATTGGTAATCTTATGATATTTATGGCTGTTGTGGAATTAAACATAAATTTTTAGGTAGTCATAGGGTGACACATGGTAACTCCAGAAACATTCCCTTACCAGAAGTACAGGTATTTTTGGCAGGGTATTGAATTTGAATCCCTTATCCCAGTAGGAAGATTTTATTTATTTTTTATTAATAAATAAATAAGGGATTAAACTTACAGATAGGTCCTCCTGGGAATGTCTCCCTAGGAATGAAACTGAATTTCTTAAGCAATACTTTTAAAAGGTGTTCTACTCCCGTTTATGAGTCTGGGCACAATCAGCACTGAATTAAGTGAGAAAAATGTTACACCAGTCAGATTTTTTTTCCTAGAACTACCATCTCTGATGTCTAAAATGTACTGCAATACTTGTATCCAAACCTACATATGAAACTGCACAGAAGCATGACCATTAACCTGACTACACACACGTAAAAAAAGAAGAGTTGTAAGCCATGACTATTAACTATCATGCTTCTGCATTGCTTAAAAAAGAAATGCATGCAAAGTGATACAGATTGTCCCGAAACAATACATATGTTCCCTATGGAATCATGGAAACATCCTGAAATGTTTTTTAGCAAAATATTGTTGTAATATTTGGGAGTATTTTTGATTCCCTCTGCTTTATTTTATATATATATATATTGCATATAGCAATGTAAAAGTCTAGAAACTGCAACTATGTATTCTCAGAGTTCTCTTGCAGAAAAACTGCATGGTATAATATAGATATATATATATATATTATCTTTTTTTTCAAATGAATGGCAGAACTTGGTGCTTTCAACAGAAAGTGTGGCAGGGATAAGACAAGGGAAAACGCATATTCCAAAATAACATAGAAAATAAAGTGCTATTTCCTCACATAATTGCAGAGATAAGACAGATTTTAAGTAGGTTACATGAACAATTTTTGAAACTGACTATCACAACTTCCAAATATTTAATCTTCATTTTGCAAAAAGGTGTCATATATGCTTTGCAACAATTTATAAAGATCTCTTATGAAGCTTTCTTATGAAGTCATATAGACTCAAAGCTCAAGTTCTAGGCACTAGATTTCTGAACATTCATTACTTGGCTAGTGCAATTCCTCAGCCAGAAACATATCTCCCAGTGAATTTGCCTATTACAGCCTGTCACAGAACAGGCAGAATCTTGCTTTGTACTAACATTTTCCCCTCAACACTTTAGTTTAGACAATGCAAATATATGTATGCTAAATGTGTGGGGAGAAGGATTAAATGTGGTCTCACAGGCCAATCATAACCTCTCAGGCCAGGTGTTCTGCACGTCAAAATGAAGCATCACACTATATGCAGACCAGAAGTCTATAGTAATTTGCTTTACCACGAACATGACAAAGCACCTTTATTTACACAAATGCAAATGCCTGTATGCTCACACAGCAAATCAAAATTTACTAGCACTCTGGAATCCTTACACTGTATTTTTTTTCAGGCAGCTGGTATAAAATTACTGTTCTGCTCTGGCAGAGCATTTCGACATGTATTTAACTCTGAGGACACTGTAAAACATCTAGATTCAAGGGACATGGAAAGTTGGGCTTAAATGAGGCATGAAGATATTCTTAAAACACGTTATTAACATTTTCTAATAATTTGAGAGCATTAAGTGTTGAACTCTATTCAATAAAAGTTCTTGTTTCATCACATGAAATGCTTTTGAAAATCTGTTCGCAGTTCATGGAACTTTTTTATCCTTTTATATTGTTCTGGAAAAAAAAAATCTCTTCTGATTTAAACTATTTTTTTAAGGAAATGCCCCAGACCATTACATCTAATAAGTATTTCTCAGTGTTTTTGTTGTTGTTGTTGTTAGTTTTAAATACAAATTAACAATTCATCCATTTTATGCTAGCAATGTTTTGGGAGTTTTATCAGCATTTGAGATTCATCCTTCATTTTAATTCTCCAGCCCCATCCTCTGTACATATGTAATGAGGAGTGTTTTATATACCGTCTGCTGTTTTCCTGCTAATATGTTCTGTTACTAAAACTTCTGGCTTTTGTTTGTTTGTTTTGGCACAGGTTACATATCCAAACAGAATGGTGAACCAAAATCTCAGCACAAGGGACAGAAAGTCAGTACATACTCCCACAGAGGACCCTTTTAGATACTCAGGCAACCGAGCAACAACCTATGAAAGCAAGAGCTGTCAGCTGTCTAATTTGTGTCTGAGCAACCTCCTGAAAGAGAAGGAGATAGTGGAAGTCATCAAGCATACTAGAGGCACATACGAAACCGTCACTTCAGAGGTCACCCAGAACGGTTTGGCCACCATGGCACCAAGCACAGCAAAGCCAGCATCCAAGACAGACAGCTACCCACTCTTCTCAGGAGCTCCAAAAGACCAAACTGCTGTACCTCGGCAACATACCACTTTCACAGGGAGACTTGGACAGCCTCCAAGGGGACCCATCTCTTTACACATGTACAGCAGAAAAAATGTTTTCCTCCACCACAATTTACACACAGCAGAGCTGCAGACTTTAGGTCAACAAGATGGGTAACAGTGTATTCTTGCCGCGGAAGGAGTGTCAACTGAAAGGAAACATAAGCTCACCTACAGCTCAGTCTTAAGTTTTCATCTGCTGCTACCTTTACCTGAAAAAAAAAAAAAAAAAAAGTAAAAATTAACATTGTCTATAGGTTTCATACTTTCCCATCTAGGACTGTAGCATACGGATGAATTAGATCATTAAATAACTAGATTGATTTGTCATGCAAAAGTCGGTATTGGTAGAATAAATGGGACCATTTGCCTGGCACTGATAGTCCAAAATTGGCTAAGTATTTTTTTCTTTTGTCTTTATAAGCCACCAACACAACCTGAAGTTCTAGAAGGTGATCTTAATACTGTGTATGTTTAATAATATTACTGTTAAAGTAGATGTGAGGAATGAATAGGTACATAATTAGTAAATCCTCTTGAAATTCATATGGACTAGGGAAACAGTTAGAAGTCTCTGAGGACCACCCTCTTCTTAAACTTACAATAAAATTTACTCACTTGTAGAGGTGTGTTACCACTTCTTGCTGTATGTATTTTACGAATGCCTCATGCCACAAGTAGAGGAAGTAACTGATTTTCTTCCTCTAAAAGAAAGGATCATAGAGGCTCACTGGATATTTGAATCAGAATAATTGGAATACATACTGAGGGTGGCAGCTTGATTTCTTGATCTTCCTTTCCTTCTCCCTGCCCTTTTCTGGCTAAATTTGTTCTACAGTTTTTGTTCTATGGAGACATGTCACATTGTGGTGGTGATTGTGCTCTGCAGACACTATCACTCATGACACGATTTGACAGTCTATGTATATAAAATGCATCATATAATTTCATTTCACTTGCCAAAGCAAAAAAAAAAAAAAAAAAAAAAAAAAGGCGATCAAAAAAAAGGTGAAAGACTAAATTAAGAGAAATCATCTAATTACCCAGTCCAAATTACCTGTGTGAATAGTGATATTTGTAGACCATATCTGCACTTAATGACCTAGTTTATACCAACTCAGCAGGTTTGCTCATCTTGATATATTACATGCAAGTGAGATGAATCTAATGCTACCTGACATGCAGCATGCTGGTCTCAAGGGAATGTGAATTCACCTGATCATGCTACACAACCTGAAGACTTTTCAATACCAGAAGTTCCTGTTTTCCCCTTTCATAGGGATTGAAAACAGGCATCTCAAACAAGATGTTCTAAACATGTGGCATTTACTAAACTTGACACTGAGTTTGCAAGCTCTGGCAGGTAATCTGTTTGAATGATATTAGCATGTATAGTTAGTTGCTTTTAAATAATCTGGCACGTTCAAGTATGATAGAGGCAGATCAGATAAAAGTCACCTCTATCTTTAACTGGTGATGAATAATGAAAGGCAAGAGTATGGCACATTCCCACACAAAGAAACAAACTAGTGTGACAACTGAAGTAGCATATGATGAAAAATGAAGCTTCTGTAACCACTAATAATGTTGTAACTTTTAAAGGTAAATCCCATAGGGCATATAAAATGAATTAACGGCATAGATTTTAAAAATATTTTTAAAAATATCTGCTTAACTGCTTAATATTCAGATGAATACAATGATTGGTTAGATTAAGAAACAATTAGGTTATGAACTTGGCAGATACTCTGCAAAGCCATTTCAGCAGTCTGAACTTTCAGGACTATATTTATTGAGGATTTTAATTTGGTTAGAGTAAATTTGATGACATCATCTGATGTTGAAGAGAGCAGATTTTGTCTACATATGATATGGGGTAATTTTGAGTGTCCAGAGCTGGATACATACGAATCAATATAAACATTTGCCAAAAAGTGTTCATGTTTTTATACATTTGTGTGTATGTTGCTACTGCCAAAAGTTAAAAAAAAAAAAAAAATTGCAAACACAGTTTGATTGAATGAACTATGGGTATTCAAGACTCCCAGGCCTGCACTGAAACTCATAGCTTAAATTCTACCAAAATATATATATATATATATATATATATAGTTATAACAGAATGTCACTATTCAGAATTGTGTTTTCATCTGAGCAATCTCTTAAGGTTATGGTAGATTGAAAGTACAGTTGGTTATTACTAACAATACACTTCAGTCTTGCTCATCCCAAGCACTGATGTATGCAATTATATTTCAGATCTGTAAATAAATTAACATACACTGTAATAAGGGATTTTTTCCCCATGATACAAATGTACTATAAGTGCATTTAAAAGCAAAAACACAAAAACAAAAAACATAACCTTTTCATTTTTAACTTACTTACTGTATCTATAGC